>NC_136067.1:278313523-279670326 GCF_964261635.1 Lissotriton helveticus
TGAGAAATGTAATGATGCAAATCAGAAGATCCCTGTTTTAAATTAAGCAGCTCATTATCTGCGGATTGAACAAACACATGTTTAGCAAAGATCTTCTTTAAAGCACGTTCAAAGTTCTTGAAATCGTATAAAATAGGATCGTCCTTTTCCACCAAAGGAACTGACCAAAGAGCTGCGTCTCCTCCAAAAAATGATAACATAAATGCCACTTTGGAAGAGTCATCTGGGAAAGCAGTCTTTTTGGCTAAGAAGTGCAAATGACACTGTTGCATAAATATGGAAAACTTGTTACAATCTCCATAAAATCTTTCTGGCTGAGCTAAGGGAGTGGGTATAGGAGTAATTACTTCAATTTGAGATTGCGCTCCTGACTCAGAAGATGAACCTTGAAAGGTTGCAGGTTTCAGAATTGGCTTAAACAAACAATCCTCCTGAGGCAGAAAGCCGGGAGAGCGGCAGAAATCGTGATTTTAAAACTGCATTTTACTGTGTTTCTACTGTGTTTTTAACTTACTTACTGCACTGAAGCCAGGCAGAACATCCTCAAACCCTGAACAGCCGACTTGACGCTGTAACGGGGTTCCCTCTCGATCGCCTTCCCAGAGAGGAACTTAGCCCCGCCCACCTCGCTGGACACGCCCCCCTCAAGGTAAAAGGGCGCGCTGACTGCTAGCGCAGCCCATACAAACAATCCTCCTGAGGCGGAAAGCCGGGAGAGCGGCAGAAATCGTGATTTGTGTTTTTAAAACTGCATTTTACTGTGTTTCTACTGTGTTCTTAACTTACTTACTGCACTGAAGCCAGGCAGAACATCCTCAAACCCCGAACAGCCGACTTGACGCTGTAACGGGGTTCCCTCTCAATCGCCTTCCCAGAGAGGAACTTAGCCCCGCCCACCTCGCTGGCCACGCCCCCCTCAAGGTAAAAGGGCGCGCTGACCGCTAGCGCAGCCCATACAAACAATCCTCCTGAGGCGGAAAGCCGGGAGAGCGGCAGAAATCGTGATTTGTGTTTTTAAAACTGCATTTTACTGTGTTTCTACTGTGTTCTTAACTTACTTACTGCACTGAAGCCAGGCAGAACATCCTCAAACCCCGAACAGCCGACTTGACGCTGTAACGGGGTTCCCTCTCGATCGCCTTCCCAGAGAGGAACTTAGCCCCGCCCACCTCGCTGGCCACGCCCCCCCTTCCGCCCCTAACGCTACTATTTCATCATGTGCATTTACCGGAACCGCAGCGGACGGGCGCAGCAGGCGCGACGATGGCGCGCCGAAGGTGCGCCTAAGGCAAGCCCGTCTGCGCCCGTCCGCGACCGACCGGGGCTAGGGGCACTCCACTCTGCCCAACATATCACTTACACTTCCCCCCAACTCCTCATGCTCCAGGGCACATGGTCTCTACCTGCCTCCGTTCGCTCCCTTATATCCTCCCTTGACCTGAGCCCTCCCTCCCCTCCCTCTGAAGAAGTTACTAGGTCAACCTTACCTAGAACTCTCTCAGCTTACTACCTCAACACCCGGTCAGCAGTGGCCCACTCACATGAACTATCGGTGCTATTAGATCTCCACGCACCGGACCCTCTCTTCCTAACCGAAACTTGGTTTGGTGACGACTCCCTCCCCGCTCTACTTGCCACTCTCCCCGCTTCATACTACGCCCTACGTGCTGACCGTCCTGCTGGTAGGACAGGAGGTGGTGTCGCGGTCATTGCACGAGTTGACCTTCCTTTTCAATCACTACCTTTGCCAGGTATTGCCACCACAGAGTATCTAGCCATCCGTACCACATCTACGACTCCCCCTCTTACTTGTTTTCTCACTTACCGCCCCCCCAATCACCCTTATTATTTCTTTCTGAGTTTCAGGAGGTATTGGCCACCCTTACGGTTAATAACTCCTCTATCTTATTATTGGGAGACTTCAATTTTTGGCCTAAAGATCCTGCAGAGTGCCTGTCCTCCAAAGAGTTTTCAGATACTCTCCAATCCCTCAATTTTGTATCCCACGTCCATTCCCCCACTCATGTCAAAGGGCATATTTTAGATCAGACTTGGTCTTTAGATTGCCCAGTAAAATCCCTAACTATTTCACCCTGCACTTGGTCTGACCACCACCTAATTTCTTTTTCCCTTCCCAATAACTCCACTACCGGGCCCCCACTCCCCAAAAATGTGTGGGTCCGATCATGGAGCCGAGTGGACCTTGATAAACCATCCACTTCTTTAATTTCTTCCTACCCCACTCTACATGGTTTATCCTCTCACTCCCAGGCCTCTGCCATTGAACATTGGCTATCCTCAAACTGTGACTCCCTTGCCCCACTCAAGAGGGTAACTTCTAAACGGGAGAAGGACGCCAACTTGTGGTTTAATGAAGATCTCAAAGCCTCCAAACTAGCGGTGCGCCGAGCTGAGCGTGCCTGGAGGAGGAATTACTGCCCCTTACTTAGAGCTGAGTTTACTAATACTCTGGCCCAATACAAGAAAGCTATCTTGGCTGTCAAAACTGCTTATTTCTCCTCTAAGATCCTGGCAGCGGAGAACCAATCAAGGGAAATCTTCTCGATCGTCCACAATCTGGCTTTCTCTGATAGGACATCCCTAAAACCCACTCCCTCCCAAGACCTTTGCCACTCCTTAAACGCTTTTTTCATAGAGAAGATTGCCATCATCAAAGCCAATATTCCCCCTCCCTCCTCCTCTTTTGTCGACCCTCAATGCCCTCTTCCTAAGGGACAACTTAATGCCCTTTCCCCCCTGACCAAGGAATCCCTGCTTTCAATAATCCCTCTTGTTAAATCTGGCTCCCCACTAGACACCTGTCCTGCGCACATCCTCCGCCATATCTTCACTTCGTGTCCAGTCCCAGCTCTCCACTTCATTAATAGCTCTCTTACTCAAGGGGTTGTTCCCAGCTCCTTGAAGACAGCAGTCATCGTCCCCATCCTGAAGAAACCTGGCGCAGACCCCTCGGTCCCTTCCAACTATCGTCCCATCTCTCTCCTTCCATTTTTGGCCAAAGTACTCGAACACCATGTCACCAGGGTTCTGAGCACTTTTGTGGAGGAGCATGGAATCTTAGCCCCCCGCCAGGCTGGCTTCCGCCCGCACACTCTACTGAAACCGTTGTACTGTCGGTCCTTGACACCCTCAGGGAGGGTATGGATACCAACCGGACCCAGGCTTTGATCCTCCTCGACCTCTCAGCCGCCTTTGACACGGTTGACCACACCATCTTGCTTTCCCGTGTCAGGGTGGCGGGGATCGGAGGGACCGCCCTGGTATGGTTGTCCTCCTTCCTGAGGGACCGCACCCAGGCTGTCCGCCTGGGTGATTTCTCTGCGGACCTTCAGGAAGTTCAGTGCGGGGTTCCCCAAGGTTCCTCCCTTTCACCCCTTTTGTTTAATCTTTACATTTCTCCTTTGATTTTTGCACTACAGGAAATGGAGGTCGACGTATATAACTATGCGGACGACCTCCAACTTGTGTTCAATCTTTCCCCTTCTCCTGTCTCCATTCTAAATTTTCAGTCTATTATGATTTTTATCCGGGACTGGATGAACCACAATCATTTGAAACTTAATCCGGACAAGACCGAGCTGGTGTTGACGGGTAGCTCATCCAGTCCCGGGTCCTCACTTTTTTGGCCCCCTTCCCTTGGTTCCTCCCTCCCCCCCGTCCCCTCTATGTCAAAAAAGGGTTCAGGCAGATCAGGTCGTTTACCCCTTTTCTAGGTTTGCCCGGCGTTAGTCGCTTCTCACCCAACTCACGATTACCAAAATAAAGAGGCAGGCGCTGGAGACTGGAAGGCAGGAAACAGGAGTTTATTTCCGACGGAACAGAACACGTCAAATCAGACAACAGGGTATCTTCTCGAGGTGCTCTAACAAGTTTCTCTACGGCTTCGTCTTTTATACACAGGTTTATGATGCACAAACATTCCTTATTGCAATAAAGACACTTTGAAGTACAAAAAGGGCATGTTTGGGACCCCATCTCCAGGCCCATTCCCATGCTGACCGCTCTGATGTGGTTTCCCCCTCCCAAATGTGACATGTAATTGTAATCTGCACCCGGACATTCCAACAGGGCACGAGGGCAGGAGGGGGTGGTCAGATCTAAGGTTGGGCAGGCGATGAGATCGAGTTTCGCTATGCGGGGCCGGAGGGGTACATCCACGAGACCTATTTTTATGATGTGGGACTGGGTCGAGAGGCAAGGTGTAGCCGGGGGGGGCATCAGAAGAGAGGAAGGGCGTTCCTGGGAGGGATGCGGGGTGTCGGCCAGGTCTAAGGGTGTGAAGGCCTTGATTAATCACCGCTCCTCTGATGTGAGGCGAGGTCCTACTGTAGGAAGCAATAAACTGCATCTGTTGGGCTAGGTGATGGCCTGGGATCAGGCCGGGCAATCGGGCGGGGAGGAAGAGGTTACCAAAGGGCCCGTTCTATGAGCAGAATGAAAGAGCGAGGGGCGGGGGGGGTCCAGAGTGGTGACAAGGTTGTGTTTAGCGGTGCGTTTATGGCCCGAACAAGAGAGGCCGGGGGCTGTCGGGGCGCGGGGTGCTTGCGGGGCTGGGGAGAGAGAGAGATGATGGCTATCGGCAATGGGCAGGGAGGTCATGGCACAAAGATGGCTACTATCTATGTTCGTGATGGGGCCTAAAAGGGAACAAGATGGCGGGGCCACCGTTTCGTGACTTTCTTTACCTTCAACAGTGGCGAGGGTGAACACAAATGAACGCCGCTTATGTACATATACATTCGTCATTTTCCACAGTCGCCGCTTTTTACATAAGATAGATCATTTGCGTGATTATCATACATATAGTCGTGTGCAGTCAATGAAGTAGCATTTGTCAATATTGGTAGACTTACATATAACCGTGTGTCGTTGATGCGACATACGAGGTGGAATACATATAACTTTACATTTGTCGTATTTAAAAGTGACCGATGAAACAGTTTACAGGCAAAAAGTGATTGAGGGAGGAATTTAGTCCAAAACAAGCAATCAGTCAAGGGGTGTAGAAAGTTCCGAAAAAAAGGGTGGGGGGTCTTCGTCACAGTGTCTTTATTGCGAGCCATCACTGGTAAGCTCTGGTAGTTCGTTTTCTTTCGTTGGCGCTATTGAGCACCGGCGGTGGAGCTATAGGTCCAGCTCGGGTCCTTCTTTACACGTCGCAGGGTGTGATCTGTCCTTTGTCGTTAGGTCACAGTCCTGTTTCCTAACTAGTTTCTTTTAAGGGTGCCTTATGTTGGGCACCTGCATTTCTGTCTCGGAGTCAAAATCCACGAGGAAAGGATAGAAGGGGTTTTGTCGGATAATCGGGGGGGGGAGAGGGCGGAGTGGGACCAGATCTTTGAGACAAACCAAGGGAGCAAAGGGTGATGTGCAGGCAGGTCCATCAATCGGGCTCAAAGGGGTGGGGACTTCTGGCACGCATGGGTCAACAAGTAGAGGGCGTCAAGGCAACCCTCCATTCCTTCATTTTCTGCGTTTTAGAGTGGTGCATTGTCCCGCGTCCCGTTGCTCTGCGGCTCCATCTTAGGTCGAGGTCACACGTGCCTCATGATCTGTGGCCAGGCTGTGCGTCACGTCCGGCCCCTCTCCTTCGGTGACTGTGTATCCTTGAATGAGTACAAAACAGGTTTTAGAAAACTGGCAGGAGAAGGCATTCATACATTTCAATTCCGTCCCAATTCCTAGGAAAAAGTTGGGGTTACGTTTCATCGGTCACGGTCAGGAGTTATCACTGTGGAGCAAGTATACAGGCATGTCTACTGAGTTTGTACCAAGTCTATTTGGCGTTCATTCATGACGTATGTGGCTTTCTGACCCTAGCCCTGGCGGTCTTCTATCAACATGAGAGAGGGGAATAGTGGCTAAACATTGTTTTCTCGGCGGGGGGGCAACAGTTAATCGGGGTCATCAGTTATCCTTCGTGTTACGGGGCTGGGGCCAATCGGGAGAAAACGGGGACGTTTGGACATCCGTACTTGGGTGCAGAGGGGTGGGGCAATCCGGGCATTGGAGATTGTGTTTCTAACGAGCTGAGAACAGAAAGCCATTGACATATAGTCCTCCTGCAAGAAGGCCAGATTAGGGGACTTCAGTCGTCTAACCTGTCCTTTCCTTATAGCCAATTCGAGTTCTATCATTTTTGCAGAAAAGGAGAGGTAGTAACATGGCAAATTACAATTGTTTAGTTTCTGGCAATTTTGTCGATCACCTTTGTGTTCGAAAACCCAATTAGGCTCGTGCCGGCGGGGCACAACATTACCACACAGAGGAAGAGGGAGCAGGGGTCGTTCGCATTTTAAATGAACTATTCGGTACACGTACAACATGAAGGGAAAGGACGAGAGAGAGAAACGTGTACAATAATAGGCCATTTTGATGCGCACAAAACACAAAACAGTGGGGGTCACTTTATACAGAAACACAGACTGAGGGACAACGTAAATTCACATACCACGTACACATGAATTCAGGTGAGGGGGGGGTGTACATGCATTTACATACAGAATTCAAGACAAAACATAGAACAGTACTTGGCCAAAGACATTTCCTCCTGCATGCTGCGCATCCTTAGTTTCCTATTTAATTCGCCTGGCTGTCCTTTGCTGTTCGTTTCTGATGCAAATACTTATACTTTCGCCCATTGTTCGGGAACTATCCTGGTCGGGCTAGTACTTACGGTGGGGTCTTTGAATCAGGTATCCAGGCCAAGGCAACGGAGGGTGTTAGTTGGGGGAACAATGGGCAACTTCGTGTTTTATGGCGTAAGAATCTACTCGTAGGTGCACGTCGTTCCTGGTTGTATTATTAGAGAGATGATCGTTTCTATGTAAGGGTACGTTATACCTATATCTGTTCATCGTGTATAGGTGCTATGTTCAGACCCCCTTTTTCCCCATTCCTTCGGCCGTCCAATCATCACTCTAGTCGTACTAAGACATCTCTTTTATCAGGTCAACGCGTACAACGTATATCCGGTCGGGTTACACGCATTCGGTCATACACACATGCATTCATATCACCCAAATCCGCATTGTTTAGGTCTTCTCCGCACTTTAGTCGATGTTCTGATGCGACCTGCAGAAAGAAGGGGAAGAAGAAGGGGTGGGGGCAGCATTTAGAGACACATTCGCGCGCATAAACCCAAAAGGTTTTTTACTTACTACGTATTTCGACCTATCTCCGCGGGGTGCAGTCCCTTCCATCTCGGTGTTTTAAGCCCCGAGGGACTGGTGGTGTGGGAGGCATAATCATTTATGGACTGCACATTGCATAGATCGCCCACGTGTGGTATTGCGGATCTTGGGTGGGGTTGGGGGTCGAAACAAAAGGGCAATCAGGGTAAAGTGGGTGAACTCGTGTTCTTCTTCGAGGAGTCGGGGTGGTCTACAGTGGTACCGGTTCTGGTTTAGGGGCATCTGAAACACTTTTCCCTGTGATATGTGGCGTAAAAAGTAAAACAGAACATCGGGACCTTTATCGATTGCCTTAGGTTGCACAAAAGTAAAAAACACAGGCAACAACTTGGATCGTTCACATTTTCAATATTTCTAGGTACTTTGTTTTTTTTTTCTTTCAGTAAATCGACTTGCTTTATTTTGCCTATATTTTACATAGACCGGAAACAAGGGCTATGTATTCGAACTTACCAATCCAAAAACTACGACTATTTGTTTGTCACAAAATCTTTATTTTTTAAAAAATGTTGACGTACAAATGCAGGCCTACAACCACGTGGGCCAGCCACGGAGCAGACTTGAACTGTACATGAGGGCATAATTATCTGTGGAAAACATAACTGAGTCGGTGGTTGTTTTATTTCATCAAGGTACGATAAGTGCAATAAAATCATATCGGAAATTCATGGTGGGTAAGTACCATCAGTGTCAAAAAGATCCGAACTTTCGATAATACTGTAATCAATGATGCGTCAGAACTTAATATCAAATTCACTGTTCGAATGTTCGAGCAATACTCATCCCCTCCCGCCATGTGCTTCAAAACTGCATACATATCTCACGATATCAAGTCTGAGCATCCGGTACACAACGGGGAATTGTGAGTTTCGTTTGTACCGGCGCCATTTTGGGTGGGGTCAGGCGGGTCCAAGTATAGTCAAACTGTCTCTACCAACTCGTGGTTGGGCCAGAACTTCTTTTCGGCAGTCCGGAAGTTTCGTTAAGGGGGCAACAGAAGGGACCGGTGACATGAACCATCAATCAAAGAAAAGGGAGGGGCAACAATCTTTCCTACCGGGTCGTACTGATGTTCCACCGGAACTGATCAAATCGGTAGTCTGCAGTATCTTGGGTCATTCAAAATTGAGGCTGGCGCCAGCATGAGGGCGCCGACGTCTCGTGGCTACGTCTTGGTCGTTCTGCGGGTGATCATGGCAGTCATTTCCCATCGGTGGTGGTTGGGGGCCCGCGGAGGTCGAGGGCCCTCCGCAACTCTCGTAGAATCTTCAAAGCTGAGGAGAACGTTTCTGAACGGAGGACTCGTTTTTCTAGTTGGCCAGCGACCAGGCCATCCTTGCACGCCAGGTTAGTTCCTGCAAGGTCGACCGCCATTTTTGGGAGTTCTGCAGCTACCGGCAGTCACTGGGTCAAATGAGCAGACGGACTCCAGCCTGTTGGGTGAGGCGTCGTAGCACCGCCACAGTGAACAAGACCCTGCTGGGCGTGTGGAGCGTCCCTATACCGCAAGAGTGGAGGAACCCTTTGCCGGGTGCGTGGAGCGTCCCTGCACCGCAAGAGTGGACGAACCCTTTGCCGGGTGCCTGGAGCGTTGGGGGTGCAGCTGAGGGGCCTCCACCTGGGGAGGCGGGAGAGGCTTGTCCGCGCCGCCTCTCCCTCCCAGTGCACCCCACGGCGCCTCGTAGACATTCGTTATGGCCGGACCAGGCGATGAAGAGAGGGGGGGTGTCGGAGGCATATGCAAGGCATCCCCCCCTCGTGGCCTGCAAGGCGCCCAAAGAGGAAGGGAAAGGGAAGACCACTACATCTCGGGTCGGGCCCATGCCTTCTTCGGCCGATGGCTGCCGGCCGCTCTTTGCCACGGCCCCAGGAACGGGTCCCTTGGTTCATCCTGGGGACAGGCCTTGGCGCATGGTGTCGTCTCCAGACTATTCGCGTAATGGTTCTCCACCCCAGGCCGTCGCCGACGGCTTTTGTAGACTTTCTGAAGCCCAAAAAAACCCTACTAGAAGGCAGCCCAAAGTAGCCCAACATTGCTACTTTGGGGAAGGAGGGACAGGGACGGGGTCAAGCAGACGGCGAAATGCATTGTGGGTTTGTTGTTGCAGCCGTTTGCCGTGTAAATAGTTGTTTAATATATTTTTGTTCAAAATAAAAACGTTTTAACCTGTTATTTTGCTGTCGTGTTGTATATTTCTAATATTTGTCTAGGGTTTGTCGTTAATTGGGCGGGGTGTTCGGTGGAGCCGAGATGTCTCGCAGTCATCATGACGTTGAGTTCGGCTTTCCTCACTGGTTTCATATTTTCCTGAGGGGTTGTTCCTAATGCTTCTATTTCAGTGAGGTTGAAAAGAGATCTCATCAGTGGCCTACTGATTTTACTCGATTCCTTTTTTGTTTTTCCTAACGATTCTTATGTTCTTTTATTTGCTAGCACGATACCACGGCTAATCCGCATTTTCTTTATATATGTCCTTTTTATTAGGGGTGTCCTCCGGTGGAGCCAGATGGTCTACCTTTAATAAATGGTCCGGGCTGAACCAACTACCAAGCAATGGGGGGGGGAGATAGGCATGACGGGTTACAACGGGGACAAAAGTCAGCACTACCTATACTTCACTACTTTGCGGAGACTAGGTAGAATATTTCTATTCTACAGTATTCGCAAATAGGGAATACCCAAAGAGAGAACCAATTCCAAACAGTCAAGTTCGGACAAACAATCAATCAATCAAATGAGGAATAAAATAGGCGCGACGGGTTACAACGGGGGCAAAAGCCTGCGCTACCTACCCTTCACTATCTGCAAAGAGAGAGATCTTCCTGTTCCTCTCTGTTTGTAGGCAGAGGAGATCCTTTCCAAGAACCAATTCCGAACGATCAAGGTCCGGTCAAACAATCAATCAGTGGGGGATAAAAATAGGCACGACGGATTACAACGGGGGCAAAAGCCTGCGTTACCTATCCTTCACTATCTGCAAAGACTAAACAGAGTATGGCGGCCCTGTGCTTGTTTGCAAATAGAGAATGATCCAAAAAGAACCAATTCCAAAACAATAAATGCTTGGATAACAATCAATCAAATGGAGAGGGAAGTAGGCGCGACGGGTTACAACGGGGGCAAAAGCCTGCGCTATCCACCCTTCACTATCTGCAAAGGGAGAATACTCCTATCCTTCCCCGTTTGTAGACAGAGAATCTCTCAGGACAAAACAATCAAAATGCGTAATACTAGTATTTTCCAATGACAATCAAACAATCAATTCGCAATTTGTCGTGTTTCCACGACCTTACCCGGACCGTATGGACGGTTTCTCGTCTTCCGTTTCCAGCGCCCGATCGTCCTCTATTCTCCGTAATTGCTGTGGCACTCCTGATGGTTCCCAGTCAGTACCGTAGATCACTCGAGAGAGGTCTGTTCGGAACCAGTGAAGTTCGGATGATCGGCTGCCAGACAAGGGTCTATCGGGCAGGAGCTCTTCCTGATCGTTGCAGTCGTTCACTCTGTCGTTGGGACCTCTCTCACTGGATCCACGTGTCGCTGATGGGCCCCACGTTTGGGACGCCAATTGTCGAAAAAGGGTTCAGGCAGATCAGGTCGTTCACCCCTTTTCTAGGTTTGCCCGGCGTTAGCCGCTTCTCACCCAACTCACGATTACCAAAATAAAGAGGCAGGCGCTGGAGACTGGAAGGCAGGAAACAGGAGTTTATTTCCGACGGAACAGAACACGTCAAATCAGACAACAGGGTAAATTCAAATTCAAATTCAAATTTAGCTTTATTCGATTTGTTTGATAAAATCATAAAAGCATACAAGTACATTTTATACAGCAAGTCTAAAAACTTGTCCCCAACGAAATTTTTATGAGACTCTATAAAACAGTTTTCCAGATGATAAGAGTCAATGATGAAATTACAGCAGTTGACCTCATGTAAAAACATATGCAAAAGTTAAAACATGTAAGGGTTACATCATGGAATTTCTATATTTCATCACTGACATTAAAAAACGTGAAACGACAAAGATGACATACACCTCATCTAACAAAAGTAATTTGTAGTAAGCGTCTTTGCATGTTCTTATGCCCCAGTGTTTTAGAAGAGGTAGTAGGTACAATTTCCTTGGGGCAGAATACAGATTGCAAAAGAACATAATATGAATATTACTTTGTGATGAGTGATCATCGCATGGGCAAATTAGGATCGAAGCAGTCCAGTCATTTTGTTTAGGGAAAGTGACCATACGGAAAAAGGTGCCTAGGCGCAGCCTGGTGAGAAGCATACGAGGATAAGGTGCAGTTTCGGTCCTAAGGTACAATTGCAAACCTTCGGTGGGAGTAATTCTTTGGTAGCTCAAGGTGGTATTTTTGAGTTTCTCTGCATCCCATCTAACACCTTCCAGGTGGATAATTAAAAGTTTTTTGAGAGACGACCTAGACAAATTTTCAAGGGACTCTGGGTCATCATAGTATTCGGGACGACCAATCTTGGCGAACATCAACCGGACATGTCGCAACCATTTAATTTTGGGTGCGGCATCCAAGCTCATGCAATCCCTGATTAGATCTCTGTTAAATTGGCATTCCCTGGTAGTCCAAATTTTGTGCCAAAGCAAACATGGTGACAGCTTTATGAAGTCACTAAGGTATTTGAGGCCAGTCTCAATGTGAGTAATAAAAGTTGAAGTAGATTTGCTCACCCCCAATAAGTAACGAATAAAAAGATTCTCGCAAATTTGGAGTGAGGACACGTCTTCAAAGCCCCATAAACCTGCTCCATAAGTGACTGTCGCTATACACTTTGCTTGGTAAATCTGTATCATCTCAGCAATCGGCTTGCCCCCAATTTTCGCTGCAAAAGTTCTCAGGGCACCAATAGCACGGGTAAAGGCAAGCCTCCTAGCCGATACTGCATGTTTCCAGGCTCCTTTTCTCTCAAAGACAACGCCTAGATAACAAAAAGTGTCTGTGGTCTCAATTCTTTGCTCGTCAAGGTATATCGAACATTGTGGCCTTTTACTCTTTTGGGTGCACGGCATGGAGAAAGTTTTTGAGATGTTCACTTTCAAATTTCTATTCCCCATGTAGGACGAGAATTCTCTTACCGCTCTCTGCAACCCTACCCTAGTCCTGGACATAATAGCCGCATCAACAGGGTATCTTCTCGAGGTGCTCTAACAAGTTTCTCTACGGCTTCGTCTTTTATACACAGGTTTAAGATGCACAAACATTCCTTATTGCAATAAAGACACTTTGAAGTACAAAAAGGGCATGTTTGGGACCCCAGCTCCAGGCCCATTCCCATGCTGACCGCTCTGATGTGGTTTCCCCCTCCCAAATGTGACATGTAATTGTAATCTGCAGCCGGACATTCCAACAGGGCACGAGGGCAGGAGGGGGTGGTCAGATCTAAGGTTGGGCAGGCGATGAGATCGAGTTTCGCTATGCGGGGCCGGAGGGGTACATCCACGAGACCTATTTTTATGATGTGGGACTGGGTCGAGAGGCCAGGTGTAGCCGGGGGGGGCATCAGAAGAGAGGAAGGGCGTTCCTGGGAGGGATGCGGGGTGTCGGCCAGGTCTAAGGGTGTGAAGGCCTTGATTAATCACCGCTCCTCTGATGTGAGGCGAGGTCCTACTGTAGGAAGCAATAAACTGCATCTGTTGGGCTAGGTGATGGCCTGGGATCAGGCCGGGCAATCGGGCGGGGAGGAAGAGGTTACCAAAGGGCCCGTTCTATGAGCAGAATGTAAGAGCGAGGGGCGGGGGGGGGGTCCAGAGTGGTGACAAGGTTGTGTTTAGCGGTGCGTTTATGGCCCGAACAAGAGAGGCCGGGGGCTGTCGGGGCGCGGGGTGCTTGCGGGGCTGGGGAGAGAGAGAGATGATGGCTATCGGCAATGGGCAGGGAGGTCATGGCACAAAGATGGCTACTATCTATGTTCGTGATGGGGCCTAAAAGGGAACAAGATGGCGGGGCCACCGTTTCGTGACTTTCTTTACCTTCAACAGTGGCGAGGGTGAACACAAATGAACGCCGCTTATGTACATATACATTCGTCATTTTCCACATCTACCTCAGTCAAAACATTAGGCATCAAACTTAACTCTGACCTCACCCTTCACTCTCAGGTTAGCGCCGTGGTGTCTTCTTCCTTTTTGTCACTCCGTACCATACGCAAGGTATCCCGCTTTTTTTCTGTTGATGCCCTGAAATCTATCATCTTGGCAATGGTCATCTCCCGCCTGGATTACGGCAACGCCCTATATGCTGGCTTATCTGCATATAGTTTAAGGCGTTTGCAGTTGATACAGAACCAGGCGGCACGGCTGGTACTCAACCTCCCCAAGTTTCATCATGTAACACCCATCCTCAAATCCCTTCACTGGCTCCCTGTTCGTGAACGTGTCCAGTTTAAGCTTGCGTCTATCATCTGCCAAGTACGACTGGGCACGGCTCCGGCCTTCATTACTTCAGAGATAGTTTCCTACGTTCCCACTAGGGCACTACGCTCAGCCTCGCAAGCCCTTTTGACAGTTCCCCGCTT
Organism: Lissotriton helveticus; assembly: GCF_964261635.1. Classification (NCBI taxonomy): domain Eukaryota; kingdom Metazoa; phylum Chordata; class Amphibia; order Caudata; family Salamandridae; genus Lissotriton; species Lissotriton helveticus. Next base: position 278,327,281 of record NC_136067.1, read on the forward strand.
TCGAAGGAAGAAATGGGGAGGCTCAAAGTTTTCCACCCTCGCACCAACCTTATGGAATTCCTTGCCTTTAGAGCTTAGGTCCATTCCTCTCTACCCCCAATTCCGAAAAAAGCTCAAAACCCACCTATTCACCAAAGTCTTTAGTTAGATCACTCGTTACTCCGTTTTCCTTCATTTACCCCTCCCTTTCCCTACCCCTTGAGGTTGTATGTTAGCGCCATGAAACCGCTGGTGAAAGTGCGCTCTATAAATAATTTTAAAGTAAAGTAAAGTAAGTTGAAATGCAGATTGTAAAGCTGACATGTCCCTGCGTAAAGAAGCATTTTCATCCCTTAAATCTTTCAGAACTGCTGCTATATCCTGTAAGGTAACTTGGTCCATTGCGTCTGGGCGAAATAATATTCGTGGGCTTTGCCTTCTGTCAAATTCACACTACGTCGTCCCTTACCTTGAACAGCTCTGGAACCTCGAGGATGACGTAGTAGATTTCGCAGAGACGCAAGGGACCAACTTCCCAATAATCTACCTATAAACTTGGCTGACTCAAATTTACAGCCAGGAATAAAACTAGAATTTTGGGAGGAGGGCCGGTACTGGACGTTGTTGTGTAGGATGGTTCTTGCTGTCGACCTGTGAATCAACAAGTAGGATGGATTTACTAAAAACCTAATCCTAAGTCCAATAAGTTTAACTACTCTCAAATCTAGTTTGCTTCCTCTTCACAAGGATAGTGCAGTTTTAACACTAAGTGACTCCTACCTGCGATCAGAGTTGTCTTGTCCTTCGTCCAGTATTTCTTTGTCTTGTCTTGTGATGTCGTGAAGTCGTCAGAAGTTCTTGTCAGGTGTTCTTGATCTTGGATTTGGAAATGGGTCTTTGCATAAATATCTATAAACAGCGAAACAAACCTTTATCAAATAGGCTTTTCAATAGCAAAGTATAATTCCCCCTCAGCACCTTAACTTACTTGCAAATGTGTTCAAAAGATGTTATAAAGTGGGATTCAGTAAAGTCTCTTGTGCCCAAAACCTGTTGTAACACAAAGAGGTGGAAAACATATTCTACACACACACCTAACCTGAAATCTTTTGACATAAGTATAAAAACCTAAAATCTAAAATCTACATTACAATGAATTCTTGCATGCATGAATATTTGAATCAAATCTTGCACAAAAGTTTTAACAATGTTCAAAGGTTCCTTTTAGCAAAAGCAACTCTGGTTCCTGACGTTTTCCTCTTCTTGAAGAAAACGATAATGGTCCAAAAATTATCCAAAGACTTTCTTGCGTAGGGAGCGTGTCTTTTAAAGATCAAATTGTACTTATCTCAGTAATTTCTTGTCTTTTCAGGGTTCCGGATCGAAGAATGTGCCCAGGAGGAGTTTCCAGGAGCTGAAAATCTTCTATCAGGTAAGTCGACAGAGAAAGCCTTCAGACGCGATCCTTCCCGTTGCTGAAGCAAAAGGCAAAGCGTCTTCTAGAAGCCTGGGTGCGGTTTAAATAGCCGACCGCACCCAGGAGATAACGTGCGCACGCCACGTTTAAGCCGCTGCGAGTTGAAGCACTCAAAGCGGCTTTAGCGTGAAAGGTCCCAGAACTGCCAGAGGCCTCCCTGAGCTCAGAGCTCGCCCGGACCTTCCGAATTAAAGCACAAAAGCAAATGTCACATTTAAAATCCAAAACGAAAATAAACAAAAGTTACCACAATTCCTGAGTTCGGACTCGAGAAATAATACAAACACAATTTAGCAAACCAAGCCTGGTTTAAACATCGTAATAAGCACTTGACATGAATTATTACTTACATTGAAACACATTACTCATAGGAGGTGCTGGTGCACGGGAAAGGGTTGGGATTTCCTAATTCCCAGATCTTAGGTCACTACATAATTAGCCACAGGTTGGCACAGATTGGAGAATCGTGACACTCTCTTTCAATAAAGACTTTGAGCTAAAGCGTGCTCATAGGGTCCCAACTTTTAAACCTAGAACATTATCTTCTCCAAAACCTTTGATTTTTAAACGTTTACGTCATCAACATGCAGATCAAATTCTGGCACAAATGAGGAAGATCAACACAATGAGAAGGTCACAGAATATCTATTTCATAAGATTTTTCCAGAGACACTGTAATCCGTTGGAAAGGGTTCTTGAATTTACACAAAAGACATTCTGACATGAACATTCCATTCTCTTTTGCTGGGCCTTCTACATTCTGGATCACCTTCAAAGGTGGTCCACAGATTTTCTATAAACCTTCAGATCTTTTGACTTTCTTGGATAATCCATTTGAATCCCAGATGGACTCAGATTCTCCTTTTCGTAGTTTTCGCTCCTAATGATCTGTATGTATTGACCTGGCCTGTTTCTAATGTTTTTCCATCTATTTCTCTCATTCTAGATTAGCCACATTTTACTAGTTGCATGTTTTCTTACCGCACTATGCACTTCTATGTGCAGCATTCAGTTCTATTAGGGATTTCACCCCTACAGATAGGCAATGTATGTTGTTGGTTTACCTTGTTAATATGCTTCCTTCCAGGTATATTGTTTTACGTATGTAATTATTTTCTTATTCATCTTTATTTTCTCTCTTTATAATCCTTTGTTATAGTAAGTATTCACTCTTTGTTTTTACTTCTTTCTATACCTCATTTTTTCTTTGACCTTTTTCTCAGTGATATTTATTTTCAAATGTATATATCCTTTGATGACATAATTGTTTACCATTGGAATGACAGCTGCATAGCTGTTTTGATTGTTTTTTTACGAATGGGCTTTTTATGAAATACACTCCATTTATCTCTAATGTCTTATCTAAGATTTGCTTAAATTGTATAATATTCATACAATTTTCTCACCACAACTTTAGTCGGATAAGTATTTTATAGATCAGGAGTACATTTTTACATTCTATTTGAATGAACCTTATGGATGGCTTGAAACAAGTATACGCTCGTATTAAAGTGTTATTCTAGTCATGTTCTGCTTGCATGTTCTATTTGCTTATGAAATGTCATCTTTTTTCAAATGTTTAGTTATATTATACGTATTCAGTCTCATGTTACATATTATTGCTAACAAGAAATATACATGATATACTGATATATATCTATCTATATATTGAGAGTACCTTCTTAGATCCTATCTGAATGATAGGCAGTCCCATCGAATATTTTACTCAATACTTACACCAATTACATGGTATTGTTCATGAGATTTATATATTGTGAGTCTTTTTAGATCCTATTGATTGAACCTTATGTATGAGTTGATATAAAAATACACTATTATTTATGTACTTTTATAGTCATGTTCTACTTCCATGTTCAATTTGCTTATGAAATATCATTTTTCAGATGTCCAGTTATATTAAATTTATTCAGTTTTATGTTATCTATTGTTGATTAGCAAGAGATATACATGATATATTGTTACAAGCAAGGGATATATGTGCTATACTTATACACTTGAGAAGGTAACAGTAGTTCAGCTGCTCTGTGGCTTGTTTGCTCTTGAGCGGTCTACACCGTCGTTGATAGCCTCTGCTGTTGCTCCTCCACATTGACTCCCCATGGAATATGTCTCCTACAGACATCCCCTGGTGGGGTTAGACTTTGATGTTCCTCCATTTTTTCTTGGAGTGCATCTGTTCCCTCTCTTCTTTTCCTACTCTTCATCCCTTCTCTTTATTTCTACTTTCATTCTGGGACATCTGCTTCTTTTCCTTTTGGAACATCTACTACATTTACTTTAGTTGTTAAGTATATTTTAACTGCCCTAGTACTCTTTTATCAGAATTATTCACTATTTATGCCCCATATATATATCAATGCCTGGCTTAAATATAGTTTCCCTTTATGTTAGGGGGTTGAACCACCTTGTTAAGAGACCCAAGATTTTAGATTACTACAGGAATGTATCTAGTGATGTAGTCTTACTTCAAGAGACTGAGATAGGTTTTTATGAAGCTCTTCTCATGAGGGAAGATTGGGTACTAGATGTTATATGCTCTGATGCCTCCGGGAAGAAAAATGGGGTTGTTACTCTTATCTGTAAAAGCTCTGTTTTATCTATAGTAGATTAAAAAAATGGCCAAAAGAAATAGGGACATTAAGGAATCTCTTCAGTCTTTGGGAGATGACATTAAACGGAAAGAAGAGTTATATAGACATACTGACAAACTACTCTTGCATGATATAAACCATCTAAAATTCTCTTTTTAATTCCATTGTCACTTAAAGAGCTTATATTGGAGTAAATGCTCAAAAGTCCAGTCAACTCTAGTTATGGAATAGAGCTAGTAAGATGTTAGCAGCTACTCTAAAATATCAGAATACGAATACCAATGTTATCCATATTACTGATAAAACCAGCTCGAAAAAGTTTCATACCCAAAAAAACCTTGGGGTCTTCCTCAAGATCCGTGTACCAAGAGTTCCTGTCAACAGTTTAATTCACTCCCTAGTAATACTATTTCGCATGGTGATATGATTGAGAGGGAAAACCAATTGATACTGATGAGATTATTCAAGCTATTAGAGCTGGGAAAGCTCTCAGACAGGTTTCCTATTGCCTTTTATGAAACATTTACTTCTTCAATAATTATCCTAAGATTTTTGCTAACTATGTTCTCTCTGGCAAGGTTTCAGGTATGGCTGCTGAGGCTACTATTGTAGTCATACCAAAAGAAGGTAAAGATCATTCAGATACAAAAAACTGCCATCCCATTTCTTTAATAAATACATCTTCACGAGTCCAGCCTCTGGAAACTGGACCCTCAGATTTCTCACTGGGTGGAGTCTCTGTGGGGACCATTCTCAGTGGACCTATGTCATGTCTGCACCATCATGGCCCACGGATCTTCAGTTTGAGACTAGACCTAATGGCTTTGGCCAAGGACGCCTTCCTTCAGGAAAGGAGCAAAGAGAGGGGCTATGACTTTGGCCCAGATTCACCGACAGGGGGCAGAGGTGACCCTGATTACTCCATGTTGGAGATCGCAAGTTTGGTATCCAGTTCTGGAACTTTCTTGGGATTTTCCAATGCTACTCCCCCGGTTTCCTCACCTGCTTCTGAACCCAGACGGAGTCCTGCATCATCTGATCAGCCAAGGGTCTCTCCTTGTCATGGTGTGGCGGCTTTCAGGCAGTGGTGGTTGTTGCCGGGCCTTCCGAGACCGGCTGACATCCTCTTGTCAAAGGCTTGAGCGGATAGTACAACAAAACGCTGTTGGTCCACCTGGATGAAATGGGTTTGTTGGCGTCTTCGAAGGAGTTTGGATCCCATGGTTGAAGGTGTCTTCCCAATCTTGAATTTCTTGGCAGACTTAGCCTCAGAGGGGATGGCGTATCGTTCAATAAACGCAATATGGTCTGCAATTTCGGCAGGTCGTTTGTCTGCAGACTTCTGCATTGTATCCGGCTTTCTCTGCCTCCAGAACCACACTATTCTGTCTTATGGGATGTCAACCTTGTGTTGAACCTGTTTTTGTCTTGGCAGCCGAATAAGTACCTTTCATTGAAGGACATTTCAGCCAAGCTGACAATGCTTTTATGTCTAGTCTCCTGCAAAAGAGTTACCGATGTTCGGGCTCTGGACATCTCGGCGAGAGTTTTTCCCCAGACGGGGTAGTATTCACTGTAGGACGAAGTACTAAATCTCATACCCGGACTGTTTCTTCAGGACACCCCAAAATTATGTGTGGTGAATTGCCTTAGGGAGTACTCCGAACTCTGGGCGCACAACAACATTTATTGCTCTCAGAAAACTGCACAAGGCTATCTTTTCCCCCGCCATAGCCAGGTGAGTGCGTTGGGTCATGCAGGAGGCAGGTATTGACACCAAACAATTTGGATCCCACTCAGCAAGGGGTGCGATGGCCTCTAAGGCGTTTTCACTGGGGGCTTGTCTAGAGGATTTAATGCGTGCAGTAGATTGGTCCTCGGACTCAACCTTCAAAAGGTTTTACTTTAAACCGGTTTTGGAGGTGGCTCAGTTGGTGGTAAGTAAGCTTTAAATTAGCATAATCAGAGCCTCTGGTCCGGACATAGAACAGAAATTTGCCTTGCACCGTAAAGGTAAGTTTCAATTCGATTAAGGACACAGATGCGAGGATTATCCCACCCGTATGATGGTAAGTAACCGATTCATATTTTCGAGGAGTTGAAAGTTGTTTTTCGTTTTAGGGTTTCTTGTATTGCAACTGTTGAATATTATACATTGCATAGAGATATAATTTCTCGAAACCCTTACGTTTTCTTTTGTTTTTTAGGAAACAATGGTTCAAAACAGGACCAGTGATGATTTGGCGTACCTCGCGCGAAGAAAGAGGAAGGACAAACTTCGAGATGGGACTTTGCATTGCATAGCGATGGACATAATGAAAGGACTATATACTCCCTAGATGTTATGGGAGATGACGTTTTTTCGCTGTTTACATTTAAAGATTGTTGGGTTATCTTTCTGGCTGCTGCGAGATTTAATGTAAATAAAGTGGAGAGAGATAATAAGCATAATTCTCGCCTCTGTGTCCTCAATAGAATTGAAACTTACCTTTACGGTGCTAGGCAAATTTCTTATCTTCACATTAAAACTTCTACATTGGACCACTGCTCGTTTGCATAAGTTGAAGTTACGAGATGGTGATCTTTGTAGGAATTGTAATTTAGTACCAGGCACCCACCAACATACGATTTTGAATGTACATTATTAAACTCTTTTTGGGGCCTGATACAGAAACATTTATCACTAATTTTTAATCCATCTATAGTTTTCTCTTTGCCTATGATATTGCTAGGTCCATGGGCTACAGTTACTCCTTCACCCCTTGCCCACACAGATTCGGAGCTCTTAGATTTACTCATCCATTGTTGTTAAAATTATACTTACTGACTAGAAATCTTTTCATCGCCTGTCAAATCATACTTGGTGGGCATGGGTTTCATATCTTCACGGAGCTCATACTTTTGTTGAAAAGAAGCAGACTCGCCTTCAATTGCTTGTTTGGCGGTCTTTGGATAATTATATGAATGTCTTCTCAGGGGTTGGAAGCTCAATATCCCTTTGATTTATTTTCTTAGAGATATAGCAGTTGTCCCTTACCACCTTTTCTACCCTTCCTCTTCCCTGTTGCTCTTTCTTCATTAGCTTTTCCCTTCTTTCATCTTTTTTCCCTCGCTTGTATCTTTCTATTAAGCAATACAACTAATATATGTCTTAGTCGCAATATATATGTAGTTGCCTTATCTGTTCCATACTTCTGGGATTTATATTTAATAATCGATTAATTTATAATATTTACTATTGGTCATGTTATTTATTTGATAATTTTCTTGAATGGTGATTTTCTCATCCTTTTTGTCCAAGGCCAGTAGTTCCTGGTCATGAATTCCTTTTTGTAAATTCTTTGTTATTATATAATATATATTGGATCTCGACTTTCTGTATTGCTATTGTATTTCAAATGTATTTCTTTATAAATAAACAAAGATATTTGAACACAAAAGAAAAGATGTGATGAAGTGCTGCATTCAGCTTGGCAGCATATTGTAAAATATGTATACTAAAGCAAGTTTACGCTAGCAAAGAGCACACAACTGTGTCGTTGTAGCAAAACCGTAATGCCTTACAAAGAAACCGGTTGTGTTCATTACAGGCATGTGCTTTGTTTGCTTGAAACGTCAAATTCGTCAATAACTATTACGCCCCACCAATTTAGAAAAACACAAGACGCTACCGCTGTGAAACAAGAGTCCATTTCTTACTTTAATGAGTCTTCGAGCTGACATGCAAGTCAAGTTTTGCATTAGAGAATTAAAAAAAAATGTGCTTTGGGTTCTACCTGCACCATTGCATAAATAGTGCATTTCGTAGCACTAAGCACTTCCCAGGTGCTGCTCAAGGTATGCAAAGTGAGTGCCTTCCTGCAAGTTAAGTGGCTCCGGATCATTCTCTGTAATGAGCCACATTGCTTGTCTGTCCACAAAGCTGGTCTGTTGCATTTATCTGCCATATCTAGGGGCCTCACATGATGGTCTGGTTTGAGCGCTTTTGATGCAGTAGTTCTACTCAAAGCGAGGCCACTCTGCCCCAGTCACCTCCTCCAGGAGAAGATTGGCCTACCAAAAGGGTGGCAGGAAATCAGGGGACCGGTGGAGGTGCTTCCCAGGCCCAAGGCAAACCCCCATTCTAAACAAGGAGCACAACACACCAACAGGTGTTCAGGTTTATATACTGCACTCTAGAATCAGAGGGCAGCAAGACAGGGGTCTAAGGGTCTTCTAGCCAATCAAATGTCAAAGCAGTTAGCCAGTCTGTACAATATATAGGGTTTGGTGTGCAGAAGACATTATGAAGCAAAGTTTAATCAGCTCAGTCAGTGTGGATGAGTGTAGGTAAAGGTAAAAGTTCAATGTACATAGGAATAATGAAAATAGGAATCCTAAATTCTGCATCTTTGTACTAACCTTGACACATGATACAGTTCGTTCCACTAACATCTTGTAGTGTATCAAATTAATGTCTATAGATAAGGGGGAGACATGCAGTCAAGGTCTTGTTGACCAGAACTAATGAGGATTCAGGATTAGTCCGAGGGAAACAGAAGGGATAATTGATCCTAGGTGGCAGGAGCATTTAAGATAAAGAACAGGTTCGTGACACGACAACATGCAATATTTGATATATCTAGGGAGAAAGCAAACCAGTGTCTTGTATGCAAAAAGGTGGGACAAGGGAACCTTGAGTGAATCTTGTAGACTGAGTTATGCAAATATGCTGTCACCCGCAACTGCTCTCCTCTGCCATTCCACGAAGAATACTTGAAATGTGCTTCCTGGGGCTGTCTGGAAACCATAAGTGACAAGGGATACTTGGCCTTTTTTCTTGCATCTCAGTAGTTGAAGTGTTATGTTGTTATTCACTGCACATGTACTATGTAAACAGTAACTGTTGGCAAATTTACATTTATTATCTGTCTTATTAAAGATTATAGTGTATCATCAGAGCGCACTGCTTCTTAAAAGTCGTCCTTATTCATTTGTACATGACGAAAACAGTTTGGGTGGGTGCAGGGAACCAGTCAAACACAACTGGTGTCGTTCACGGGATATAAATCTAAAATGCCCGTTTGGAGGCAAGGGAGATAAAGTAGAAGGAAAGGGGTTGAATGGGGCGGAGACCAGATTTAGGGTAGTCAACGTCAATTGTTTCTAATGTAGCAGTAATTCTGAATCAGTGGGTAAGGCAGTTCTGTAAGAGGTGTTAGAAAGAAATTAATGTGTGTGCCAGGTAAAAATCTCTAGAGCCTATAGATCACTTGTATGTAGCAATCACTCGCACTAAGTAGCATTTAATGTTATAGCAGAGAAGTTTATTTTGACCGCAGTCCAAATATTTGGCTCGGGACTGTAGTCCCGCCCTCTCTGGTGACAGCTGCGCACAGATGCGTCAGTTGCACGTCAGAGCAGTAAAGCTGGATCTGGAAATGGTGGTCCCAGTGGCTGCCTTCGTGTAAACACGTTCCAACATGATCTATAGGCTCTGGAAATTTTACAGGTCACACAGATGAATCAGCACATACATCTGATCACATGACAGCTAAAACACCAGTTACATGACGTTATCTGCCGAGCCCTTTTAAACATCATTAAGGCCGAGGCAAGCTAAGATGCAGGGATAGATGCAGGTCACGTCATGGACATTATCCCATGGCGAAGTAAGTGCCTTAAACTCCTGACTCCACATGATTGGCAGGACCATTTTACAGATCTTACTGCAAAGGAAACTACTTGTTGTTTTCTCTCTAGTGTTTGACTACAGGGACCATCCCTCCCACAAATCCCTGTGATGCCTGTTTAATAAATAAGCCATGTAAGTAACTGACACGATTGCCACTCTGTGTGTGCAGGCTGTACACTCAATTTTAAGTTTAATTTTATTTCTTCATCTGTCTATTGTGTCTTTTATTAGTGACTTTGACAAATTAGAATTGACAAGTTGAGGGTCAATCACACGTGTTGGCGTGCTTTACCACTTTCTAAGGGGATATTGTCCCTGAACAATAGACCATCCAACATGAGATGCTTTTTAAGTTCAGGACTATGACGCTTATTCTCTCATTTCAGCTTTCACCATATCCAGGAAAGTGTCCTAAGTATAGCCTGTATTTTTGCGTGCATGCGTCCTTAAAATTGTTATGAGTGCATAGAAATAGGTTGGAATGCTCAACCACAACACGCAGGGATCTAATACAGAAAAAAAACAGGTCTTGAAGAAAGCCTATTGACCGTTAGGGGCACTTACACGGCTGAAACAAGTCCTTTTGATGTCAAGTACCATTAGATCCTTATGACATCCAAGACCTTATTCATTAAATTACAGTTTTAGGATCTATGCAGCAATTTTAATTCACTCACAGAATCCCTTGCCTTTCACCAAGTGCTCTGCTTACAAACATATAGAGCCCACCCAATCACACTAGATGATGTGGGTGTGGGTCCAATGATGAAGCAGGCCACAGGTGATACCTGTGGGGTGAGGACTCAACAAATCTATCCAAGAAATGTGGTGTAACCACTAATTTACATGGGTGCCAGTCAAAGATGTTGAAGAAAAAATATATATATCAGTGGAGGACAGGAAATGTTTGGTTTCTTTTTTTGTTTTTTTTGTTGAGAGTTCGTACACATACAATGTAATACACAAAAAAATTCCATTATAAATACATAAATATATTTAAACCATCGATGATAAAAAGTTTCTCCAGCATTTTACTAGGACGACAGGTCCGATGAGCAAGCCTCCCAAGGGTTCTAACAAGTGGTAAGCACACGATATAGTTACAATGCAATGAGAGCCCTTAGACTCTTGCCGCCCTCCAGGCCGCCACTGGAGCCCAGAGTCGTAGGCCCATTTCCCTTGTCTTTACTCCCTTTAACTCGTAGAGTGCTTCCTCAATATTATGAATGCCCAATATTCTACGTATCCACATTTGAAAGGTTGGTGCATCAATATCCTTCCATGCTGCACGGATTAAAATCCTCAGTACTGATACAGCAATAAAAACTAGAGCTTCAACCTCAATGCTCAAATTCAGTTTCACATCGCACCCAATGATTAAAAGAGTTGGGGATAGATTAATTCTAACATCTAGCAGCCCCTCTAAAAACACCTCTATTTCAGCTTTAATAATATTCAATTTTTCGCATCCATAAAACATGTGTATCATATCAGCTGGACCATTTCCACACCTTGGACAATTACTGTCCGCCTTTTTCCCCCAGGAAAATAGTTTTGCCGGCATGTAGTACAAGTTGAATAAAGTTTTATAATGTTGGGCCCTTAGGTTAGAGGAACGCAGAAATCTTTTATCCATCGCAAGGGCCCTGTCCAGATCTACTTCCGGGTCCCCCAGTTTAGTGGACCAGGCTGATTCCATCTTAACCATATCATCCATTGACCCTTCCATGAATATTTTATATATAACCTTTATTCTATGGCCACCCATCTTCAGATAGTCCAATAATTCACAACTCTTTGTCAGAATTATGCGAGGCCTTATTGCTTTGATACCGTTAACCAACTGTAGATACTTGTAAACTTGACAGCCCTGTAGTGAATAACGCAGCTTAAGATCTTCCAAGGGTCTACACTCATCCTTTTCCATTATTTGCCCCAGCGCAACAATACCCTGTCTCTCCCAGTACCGCCAAGGTCCATCCCTGCTCAAATTTGGAAACCGCGTCGAATTCCACAGTGGTGTTAGATGATGGTATCTGGGTATAGCTAGAATTTTCTTAACAATGGACCATATTCCCCATATATCTTCCAATATTTTATAACCCAATTTCTTATAATAACTCTTCTGAGTTCTCCTCAACAGCACACCTACTGCTTCGCTACCCAATGCTAGCTGGAAAATCGATGGTATATCTTCCTGTCTGAAGGTTGGCCCCCCTGGATGGAATAGGATTGCCATATCCATGAGAAGACATGCCCAGTGATAGCTCTTTAGATCGGGTAGCCCCAGCCCACCTCTTTCCTGTGGCAATGACATACATCTGCTTGATCTCCTTATTTTACCATAATGCCACAGAAAATTCATATATATGGCTTCTATTTCCTTTATGACCTTCTCTTCAATTTTAAAAGGAATTGCCCTGAATTTATATAAAACCTTAGGAAACAGTCATTTTAATGACATTGGCCCTACCTATTATCGACAAATGGAGTGAATCCATCCTTTTTAAATCTTTTTCCATTGTGTGCATGAGCGGTGAAAAGTTGTCCCTAATTATTTTTCCGGGTTCTGCATCTATTGTTATACCCAGATAGACGACAGAATCCACATACCTGGCATCCTGTTTGGCTATCTTTTTGGAGCATAATACTTGTGTTTTCCCCACGTTTAATCGATAGCCAGAAGAACTACCAAACTGCCCGGTAATATTAACTAGTTCTCTCATAGCAGACTCTGGGTCATTAGTGATAACTGCTAGGTCGTCTGCGTATGCGAGAAGTTTAGTCTGGATCCCATTGGTCACTACAAGCTTCATAGCAACACAATTCATTATTTGAGTAATTAGGGGATCGATATACAACGCAAATAGTAATGGTGAACATGGGCACCCCTGTCGCGTACCCCTTGTTATATTTATCTTCACGGATCTTTCACCCATCAACTGGATTCTTGCCGTTGGTGTGGAGTACATTGCCTGTATTGCCTGGCAAAATCTTGGGCCAAATCCCCTTTCCTCCAGAACCTTCCATAAGAAGCTCCATCTGACGTGATCGAATGCCTTCTCGGCATCAAGGAGGATCATCGCGACCCCCTCCCCCCTGGCAGCCCCGATGTCAAATAGGGTAATAGCTTTCCTAATGTGATCAGTAGTGCCCCTACCTGGGATAAACCCATGCTGCCAGGGGGAAACCAGGGTCGCAACAATCCTCCCCATGCGAGCGGCCATGATCTTTGCATAGAGCTTATTGTCGCTATTTATCAGAGATATTGGTCTGTAGGAGCCGGGGTTGGTCTTTGGTTTCCCTTTTTTGTGAAAAATCACTATATTAGTTTCTGTCCAAGACTCCGGTATTACTCCGGTGTTCATTACACCCTTGAACAGATCCAGGAGCATCGGTGTTGTTTCATCCCTTAGACTCTTATAAATCTCAAGCGGTATAGCATCTGGACCCGCTGCCTTCCTGCTTGCCAGATCTTGCAGGGCCTCTAATACCTCTGACAGAGTAATATCTTGTTCCAAAGAATCTATGTGGGCTTGTTGTAACTTTGTACCCATATCAGGCTAATTTGTATTTGGAGCCTCTACTTCCACCTCCTCCTGGTACAATGCTTGATAAAATTTTCTAAAGGCATCTAAAATTTCACTCGATTTATCGTGCGATTGGCCCTCATAATCTATTTGTGTCACTGTATTCTTAGAGGCCACCTGCCTGATTCGTAGTGCCAGCGCTCTGCCTGCTTGCTCCCCTGTTTCATATAGTCTGGATCTCTGCGACTGATATTCTGCTGCCGCTTTTTTAGCCAATTGTTTCTGGATCTCTGCTTTTATAGAGTTTACCCTTTCTAAGCTCACAGTAAATTGTCACCCTAAAATTATATCCCGTCTGTGTTGTGCCTCAGCTTTAATCAGTTTGCCCATCAAAAGTTCTCTTTCCTGATTATCCCTTTTCCAAATCCGAGTAGTGTAGCTAATGGTTTCCCCTCTTAGTCCTGCCTTGAAGCTGTCCCAAACTACACCCCTAGATGCGCTATACCTATTAGCATCAAAAAAAGCCTGTGACCAACCCGTCATATGTTTTATGTACTCCGCATCTGCTAATAGTTTCCTGTCGAAGGTCCAGGACCTAGGGGTATTTTGTGGTTTATTGATATCCATAGTTAAAACTAAAGGGTTGTGATCTGATATAATTTTTGGGAGTTTAATAATTTCCACCCTGCTTAATTGAGTGGCCGAAATCATAAAGTAATCCCGTTTTGTATATTTATTGTAAGGATGCGAAAAATAAGTATACCCAGGATCACCTGCCTCTAAATTCCCCCACACATCAGTTAATCCATGTGACTGCATCATTGAGGTTACCGCTCTATATACCCTCGGCTTCCTACCTACGTAGGGACTATCATCCGAAAAATTAGCTGAAATATTGAAATCCCCACATAATACTATAGGTGTCGGCCAATCTAACAATTCATTCTCTATGCGGCTGAAAACCTCCGAATCATCTATATTAGATCCGTACACCGAGCATATAGTGAATCCCAAATTCATTTCACAAATAGCCCACCTACCCATGGCATCTGCCTTGCACTGTTTCGCCCCCCCTAGACCAACCCTACTGATAATAGCCACTCCTCTTATCATGGAGGTCTGGGACGAACAAGACAACATTTTGTATCCTTTTAGATTGAGCCAATGTTTTTTCTTCCAGGGTAAGTGGGTCTCCTGTAGACATATGATGTCTAGACCCACCACGCTAAGATATTGCTCAAACCTACCCCTCTTTTTCCATTCATTTAAACCACCGACATTAAGAGATCCAATCCTGAGCTTAGGCATAGCTATATATCAGACATTGCCATCTCCTCAACCTGTCTAGATAACTGATATGTGCATGATAGAAATATAACCTTTGTTTCGAAATTACTCTTACGTTACTGAATACATTGACGCTACAAACTCCTATTTTTTTTTTTTTTCACCCACCTCCCGTCTTCCCACCCGCCCCCCCTTACTTTGCCCCCCTCCCCCTTGGGCACCACCCCACACACCCTCCCTGGCAAGGCGCGCAGACAAAGTCTGTGCATGTGATGGGTGCAACATAGCAGTGGACTCACAAAACCTACTAAATAGTGTAAATCAAAAAAAAACCAAAAAAAAAAAAACAAAGCCAATTCATAACTGTTAAACCTATTCCAGCACAAAACCTATAGCTGTTACCCACCGCCCTACCCCCAATGTATATACCCCTTAGTGCATGATTAAATAATTAGATTGCTTCAATTCCTATTACTATACAGAGTCCAGGAACTCTTGGGCTTTGATCTCTGAAGAAAAGTACATTGATTTACCCAGATGAATTACTTTGAGCTGAGCTGGATTTATAAGATAAACCTGGATTTTTTTGTCCTGGAAGGGCTTGATTAATTGTCGTAGCCTCCAGCGCCTCTCCACCGTAGTATGGCAAAAGTCCGGTCTAACGAAGAAGGTGATCCCCTCGCTGGTTCTCCTAGCGCCTGGTCTAGCTTTCTCTGCCACAGATTGTCTTAGGATAAAATTCCCAAAGAATATCAAAATTGCTCTAGGCTTATCGCCTTCTTTCGTGTTTCGGCGGATCTTAAACGGTGTCCGGTGTGCCCTCTGAATTTCCAGGGCCCAATTCCAGCTGGCCAGCTCAGGAAAGGCTTTCTCAAATAGGCTCACTATGAAGGCTTTAACATCGCCCCCTTCCCGACCTTCCGGGACACCCAGGACTCTTAGATTATTCCTCCTTAGCCTGTTCTCTAATTCTTCCAGCTTCCACTGGACATCCTGTGCCTGTGATCCGAATGTTTCCACCTTAGCCGTGGCCGCAGCAGCTTCATTTTCTGTAGCAACGACTCTTTCCTCAAGGTTCGAGACCCTGTCCCCCACACTCGCAGTGGCCTTGGATAGTTTCCTAACCACGCTTTTCATTTTCCTCATAGCGGCTTGAGCTTTCAAGCTATCCTGCCTGGTTTCCTCCTGATGTGCAATTATTTCATGGTGAATTGCCTCCAGCATTGCTCGCTGACTAGCCTCTTGGGTATCCTCAAAATTATGTTCTCGAATTGAATTGCCTTGAAGCATAGTCGTCGGCGAGTGGTCCCAGGCCAGCTTCGTCTGTTTTTTGGATGGCACATTCGTTTTAACCGCAGTAGTAACCAGATCCCCCTCTGGGTCGCTCTCTGTCTCTGGGTTACTGCCATCTATGTCCGAACTTTGTTCATCCTCGGACCAATCCGCCTCCTCAGGCACTGAGACAAAGCCCTCACTTGGAGTCTGCTCCTCCTCCCTTTCTTGCTCATAATTATTTGTCTGGAGGATATCGCTTGGTTGCACCGTTCCTAATTGAGCCTTATCGCGATTTTTTCTTGTGCTGCTCAAAACCTGCTTTAGTGCGGGGTAGTTGTCGGTACTGGTGTCTACCCGTATTAAGCTCTTAGTCGCACTTGCAGGGTCCTCACCCTGATCATTCTCCTCGCCTCCTGTCATGCCAAGAGCGCCCAGGTCTTGGGTAGAACCTTGGTCTTGGGTCATATTGCCAGTCAAACACTCATATTTTGGCTTACCATGGGTTCAGGCGGTTCTACATCTGCGACAGCCTCGCTTTCTGGAGCTCTTGTCTCCTTCTCTTTGCCAGCTCGGTTGAACAAATCCACAATGCTCAAATTTGCAGCGGCCAGCCTGGTCCGGACTGTTGGAGGTCTTGTTTCCTTTATGAATTCCTGTGTTTTCATTTTCCCTTTACCGTCCGCTTCGGTTTGGAAATTAACACCACCCGGACTCCCTTGCACATTTATACCAGGATCCGCGTTTTCCACCACCTTCCTTTTGGCAGACGCTTTCCCTGGATTGTTTGTTTTAGGAGGCATCTTACACAGCCGCCGCCTCTTGCCCGGTCTGCAACGCTTAGTAAACACACAGCCCGTAAGCTCCGCCTTGATCTTGATCATGATGCTCACTCTGGTGCCTCTGGAGCCACTGCGCCTTCCTGCTCCGTGAGCTCCGTGAGCTCCGCCTGCTACGGAAATGTTTGGTTTCTTTGTAACCTTCTTTCATGGATTCGGTATTTGGGAAAAGAAGGACATTTGGCCCAACATTTACTTCAAAGACCGCAAAGAAGCCCTTTTGAGGAAGATGTTGTGGCCAGAGGACACCTTTTGCATACAAGCCTCAGTACCAGCCAGCAGCTTCAACAACCCTACCTGCTCCTCCCATATTAGGCCTAGAGTATGAGCTTCCTAAAGTTCTGGTTAAAGGACATCTACAAATGTGGATGATTTCAATACAACTGTGTCTTAGAAGTCCCAGGATTCAGGATGTGTATTGCAGGCTAAGGATGCTCATCTGAGTAGACTACTGCATTCAACAGTCAAGAAAGCTTCAACTCATATGGTTTAAGGTATGACTTCCTGTGCCTCTGTTCAAGGTGAGTGTCTGTTTCCTTGCTCCTTCACCTGCTTGCAAAAACGTACTAAGGTCGAAAACCTCACTTCTGGGCATTTCATGAAACTGTACATTGTAAAGGATTGTCACCAGCTGGGAATTTCGTATCCACTGTTAGACCTGGCATCTTTTGGCATGTTTCCCCTGTCTTTTTGCTTTCTGACCTCCCGGATTTGACTCAGTTTTTGCTGGTTTTATGTATCTGCACAATGTCTTACTGCTGTTCAGTGTTTAAGTGCAAGAATCAATCAACAAGGGTTTTTATAAAGCGCGCTACTCGCCTGTGAGGGTCTCAAGGCGCTGGGGGGCTGGGAGGGAGGGGGTGCAGCTCTGGTAAATTATCTTATGGATTGGTGTTTCCATGTTTGGCATATCTGATTTACTAAGAAATCCCTAGGAAAGTGCGCTGAGAATGCCAGGGCCTGTAATTCAAATGCTGCTGGTGGGCCTGCAGCACTGATTGTGCCACCTACCCAAGCAGCCCTGAAATGGGGTTTCGGACCTGCCACTGAAGTGTCTGCGCACAGTTTGTAACTGCCATGTCGACCTGGCAAGGGCATCCACTTGCCAGGCCCTAACCTTCCCTTTCCTCACATGCAAGTCAGCCCTAAGGTAGGCCCAAGGTACCCCTGTGGGCAAGGTGCTATGTAGGTTAAAGGTAGGACATGTACTGATGTATGTGTGGCATGTCCTGGTAGTGAATTATAGTGCATTTTGTTTTTCTGAAAGGATATCTGTCCCATAGGATAGAACGGGGGTTTGCTCAGAACACCTTTTAAGCATATCTTCCCATTGGGACAAGATTGGGCAATGGAGTTTAGTATGCCTGGACTAAGAATATAAAAATGTATCTTCTAGTAAAGATGATTTTTATGTTCTGGGTCTGAAAATACTACTTTTAGAAACTACGCATCTTCTAGTTCAGACATCCTATTGTGCCTCTGCTGGGTTTGTGTATGGACTGTCTGGCTTTGGAATGACAAGGGCTGGGCATGTGCATTCTCTTCCAACAGCCACCAAGGGGGGCGGGGGAGGGGATCGGGGGGGGGCGGAGTCGAGGTGTGTCCTACCTTTCCTGGATGAGTCAGGGCTCGGCTGAATAGACCTGGTCTGCATTTAGAGTAGTGGGAGGATATTTCCTTGCACCTCAATGGGCCTGGTCTGCTATGGACAATGCGGTCTCCACCTCCTGCCAGGAAGCCGGGCCAGAGAGGAAAGAACTGGTTTGGGGTGGGCACAGACACTCTCTGCCCCAAAGAACAAAAAGAAATGCAGTTTTCATGTTCGGGCCGAGACCTTTAGAACTTGCTGGAATCAAGGAAGCTGCCGAAAAGAAGAGCTGGAAGTACTACCCCTTTGCTGTGTTGATGCTTTGCTGGCTTGGCCTGCAGTTGCTGCTCCTGCCTTATTCAGTCAAAGGACTGAACTTTCTTTACTTGTGAGGAGTATCTCCAGGGGCTTGAAGTAATACTTGCCTCCTGTTCTGAAGTCTCAGGGACCGTAAAGACTTCTCCGATCTCTGGGTGACTCCTCTGGAACTGTGGTTTCAGATGTCACAGACGGGGGAGGGCTTGGGGGTGGGAGAAATGCACCCGACTCAGTCGCTGGCTCTGTGGCCTGAAGGCACCACAGAGGGCACCATCCCCATCTCGCATCGCAACCCTAATCTCACCCACGATGACGACCGCCACCAAGCCACCGCTTGCAGCATAACCTGTGGGCACCACACTCCGCACCGCCTCACTCTACTTCACCATCCTGGTCTCAACGACACTATCGCTGCACGCTGACCACGACTTCCGTGACCTCATTGTGGATTGGGAGCACCGCTCGTAAGTCTCACAACACCTCATGCCACACCGC
The DNA here is from genome assembly GCF_964261635.1 of Lissotriton helveticus. NCBI lineage: Eukaryota > Metazoa > Chordata > Amphibia > Caudata > Salamandridae > Lissotriton > Lissotriton helveticus. The sequence goes on from NC_136067.1 coordinate 278,346,352, forward strand.
AGTCCGGACTCATCAACGCCAGCTCCCCGTAACTGCCTCTGTTGCCTGCACCATGAACTGTGTGCACCACCTTCACTCCACACCGCAGCCCTAGTCTCACAGAGGCCGCTGGATGACCGCCACAGAGCCGCTGCCTGCACCATGACTTGAGGGCATCTCTATGTCGCATCGCAACCGCGCGGTTGCCATAACCGGCCTGCACCAACGTGTCGGACGCAACACAAAAGGTACTGTTTATGAGTCTGTCGTCACCCCAGACAGACACAGTCGGACAGAACTGTTGGATTCTGTTTTTTACAGCACAGCAGTAGAACCGGACGGAGCTACTGACTGCAAGGAACTGTGTTTTTAAAGTATACTTGCAAAGTGGATATTTATTAAGCATTGTATATTGATTTTTTGTTGTTTTGGTCTTGATTTGTATATATCAAAATATTGGATATTTTTCTAAACTGGTGTTGTGTCCTTTTTGTAGTGTTTTCACTGTATACTGTTGGTTATGTGCACATGCTTTACACACTGCCTCTGAGATAAGCCTGACTGCTCGTGCCAAGCTACCAAGGGGGTGAGCAGGGGTTATTTCAGTAGTGTGTCCCCCTTATCCAGACTAGAAGGAAGGGCCCCTACTTGGAAAAAGGTGCAAAACCGTTGCCAACAAGAGACATCCATTTGTAACAACCACAGATATCTATGCACCCATGTAAAAGTGAAATACAATTTCTTGCATAATTGACAATTGCACCTATTCCAGATTAACCACAAACATTGACATTAATTGGTGCTTTGTTATTTTTTGCCTTTTATGACTTAAAACGTACAATTAATATAATTGATTCACAATAAATAATTTTTGCCATTTTGCCTAATTAGTTTTAAATATTTCTCAGTTTTATTGCTTTTTTTTGGTACTGCTTAAAACATATATTTGACAGGAGAAAAATCCCACAGCTACTAGTGACAATAGGACCAAGGATTGAGCAAAGTTTTCTCATTCAGTGTGTCTTTTGACCTAGCAAGACATTCCATTATTAGGTTGGTGAGTTATGAGTTCCCAAATTAATATTTCAAACTCTCAAAATTTCCGTTAGCAGAAAGGGTTTGGGAAAGCATTAGGACTAAATGGCACCCTGTTTGGGAAATAAATTATGTGGTAGAAAGCTAGAATAAGAACTTGATTACCTTAAGTCTTATATAAAAAAACATACTTAAGTCAGAAAACACAGATTCTATCAATTACTTCAGTCAGTTGTGCATTCTCCAACTGAGAAAAGAAAATGTATCCTTATGTAAAATCATCCTGTTCAGGGACAAGATGAGAGCAAATCTAAGAAAATGTAGCTAGAAACAGAGTAGATGCAGGAGGAAGGCATGCTTATCAGAAGAAGCAAGGGGAACCAGAAGAGTTTGGTATTACTGGATTTGAAAAGCTGTGTCCACAGAATTGATGTTCCCCAGATATTTCAAGATGAACATGCATTTCCTCAGGAATGACAAGAGCTTTCCCAACTGACAGATGATACTGTGCTCAAACAAAGCTCATTAGACTACACCAATTATTCATTGCTAGTGACTGGAAATAAAAAATCATGAGCTAACAATAACTGGCCAAATTCCTCCCAGGCGGCGAGTCACCTCCCCCCACCCTCCCAACTTTACAACTACGTCCCTCTTAACCTCTGACATACACCAGTGACCACGTGATTGGTGCCTTTATAGGTTGCAGTCCATTATAACATAACATTTATACATATTGCCAATTTCATGCTCCACCATAACATTCTGTTGACACTTATATTGTCTTTGCATTTATGGTCCTTCTAGTCCATTCTTGTTTATGGGAGGACACTCTCTGGGGCGGGGCCTAACCACCTGGGCCATTGTTTCTGGGGTGTTTAGTGTGAGAAGTTGGCCTGTTATATGATGCTCACTAGTTCTAGTGATCACCTTGTATCAGTCCAAACAACCCTTATGGTGATTGGTTGTAAGTCAACCTTATAGACCAGCTATCCTAATGGTAGCATGGACAAAGCAGTCTTAGGCTAAACTCTTTTGGCAATGCGAAGCCAGCTGTTTTACCACAATATAACCCCTTGAATACCGGATGAAAGGATGCCACACAGGTTGTTATGAAAATAAACAGTATATTTATTAATAACAAACACCTCTGAACTCTTTATGAGATCAGAGGGCTAAGCACATGACAATCTCTTAGGAAAAATACGATAAGTTGCACAAAATTACAATGGTGCCCCAGGGGCACGGCAAACCATATACTAAGTAAATGGAATGTGAAAGTCAATAGAAGGAATGGAGCTGTCCAAAGGCTGTAGGATCGTTGGGACCACGCTACACTAACTCTAGGTAAGTAATAGGAGGCCCACGGAACGCGTGTGCAGAGTGTGAACTCACACGCGAGATGCGTAACAACGTCTATGGACAGTACAGTTCAAGTTAAAGGTAAGTACGGACAATCCTGACTAGTTAGGACTAAAACGACTGTGGAACTGGACACTAGGAGAGTCAATCTACCCTTGAGCACCGAAATGCTCTTGTTACCTCACCCACGGGCTGCGGGTGCATAGGTGCAAAGTCGTGTCGGGTTCCGGCGTTGAAGTCTATGGAGCCTGGAGGAAAAGATGCTGCAGGCGACCAGGAGGAAGATGTCTGGTGTGATCCAAGGGTGGATCAGAGACGCTGAAGACCTGAAAGCAGAGGGGACAATGTTCACAGTCACTAGCCAGTGACTGGAGTGGAACCAGGAAGGAACCATATGTCGTTGTCGCGATCAAGTGAAGGGTGGACGCTTGACTCTGCAGCCACGTGGACCAGGAGGTGTCTTCGACGACCAGGATGGAGGCACGAGCTGTCCCACGCAGGCTCTCGCTGTCGGCGTTGTCGGATCCGGGATTGGAGACAACAGGCCTTGGCAAAGGCAACCCACAGGGTGAGTGGAAAAGGCGTCTGGTGCGGACTAGGAGAGTCCGGCGTGCCCCACTTTTGGAAGGGAGCAAGGGCCAGTCTGGAGCAACCAGACCAGCAGTGAAGATTTCAAGGTTCGTCGTCTAGGAGGCCACTAGCCAGCTGGCAAGTGACCAGACAACGCGTCGAGCAGCAAACAAGCAGAAGGGCCCCACACAGATCTCGTGGAAAGCTGGAGGGCTGATCTTCGGCGCAGGAGCTGCTCGGGGCTGGGGCTTCTCAATCCCCAAAGCACTTGGTCGAGTTTACCTCGGGAGTCGTGCTGGAAGCGAAGTGCAGTTTCTTTCAAGATGGCCGGTCCCACGTGTCTCATCGCACCCACGGGTCTCAGCTTTGCTGCAGATGTGAGTTGAGGTCGGAGAGTTCTGGGAATCCGGGTCTCGTCGGGCTCTGAAGTCTGGATCCTCGAGGGAAGACGACAAAGTGAAGCCGCTGGACGCTTGATGGTGCCTGCAGTTGCAGGGTGGACACTCCTTGCCCACAAGGGAGATTTCTTCAGTCTTCTGTGGAGCAGAACGTCGAAGTCCAGAGTTTCTTCTTGTTGAGTAGTTCAGGATTAATCTAATTTGGAATGGGACCAGCTCCTACCTTTATCCTGCTAAAGGGAGCTGTACTGGTGACTAGGTTCCTCCCCTGGGTGGGACCAGGAAGGGGGGTGGTTACACCCTCTATCCTTTGTCCGGTTTCGCGCCAGAGCTGGGGCAGGGATGCCCCAGCAACCGGTTTGAACCGGTGTATGCACAGGGCACCTTGTGTGCCCCAGGCATGTCTCATTCCTTTCAGGCCTCCCTACCTCAATACACAAAATCCTGTCTGGGGTGGTGCTAGCACCTCCCAAGGCAGGAAACCCTTTGTCCAGGCCTCCCTCGCTGGAAGGACTCCCAGCAGCAGGAGGTCAGACTTGTGTCTGTGGTGGCAGCATCCATTTTGTGATGCCAAGGCTCGAGTTAACTTTAACCGGGGTTCACAGTTACATACATGTCGTGCCCCTCTAGAAGGGTGGCATGCTACACCTGTCGCCAGAATTGGTGAGGGGGTAGTATTCCAATTCGTATGACACCTTACTCGACATGTTTTGATAATTTTATACCAGAGTAAGCATTTAACCGCAAGGTTGATAATGCACTTAAGAGTATATGGTATAGCGTTATCATGGAACAGCTATTAGGACTTGGTTCCGCAAGCTGCAGACGGGCTCAGCTCATGCCAGAGCACCATCTCACATAATTCCAAGCACTCTGCCTTCAGGATTGATAAGGCCTGCCATAGGAGTGACTGATAGGAATATATGTGTCCATTTTAGGGTTAGATATGGGTATACTATATCTATAGCAAAGGGTGATTACACCACCTTGCCCCAGCTGTCTTGCAGCCAGTTGTGTCAGTTTTAGATGGCCAGCCAGGGGTGGCATAATACATGCTTCAGCCCCTGGTAGGCCCTAGGTACACCTATGCCCTGGATACCTAAGGTACACTGTACAGGGACTGATAAGGTGGCCCAGTACCAATTGATAACTGCACCTAAAGTACATGGTTGTCAATTTAGAGAGAGAACAGCTAGGCTGTGGGTCTGATTAGCAGGCCCACAGCCAGGGAAAGTCGTAAACCAGTGAAGCAAAAAGCAAAAATCTGGGGTGACCATAGGATTGCAGACCCCACTCTCCTACATTTAGGCTTCAACTTGCTACCGATTTGGCGAGTGTCTGTCAGGACCAGCCAGGGCTTCAAGTGCCACACCGCTCCCCTTTGACCCCCTTCTTGGCCCCTCCCTGCTCTTCCGGGTCCTTGCCGTGTGGCATCCCAAGGACCCTGTGGGAGCACTTCATCTATTCAGCCTGGTGCTGAGTTCTGACACCTCGCTCTCCTGGTACCCCTGCCGTGAGGCATCCCAAGGACCAGCTGGAGCATCAAATCTACTCTGTCTGTGGATGATTGCCACCACTGGCTCCCTCAGTACCCGTGCCGTGAGGCATCCCAGGGACACTGTGAGCTTTCCATCTACCTCTACCAATTTCTCCTTTTTCCTATCATTCTAGGGTTTTTTCGCCACGCTACCTACGGTTTACCGATCAGAGGGAGCTCCCACCCCCCCCTGCTCTCCCTTCTCTTTCTTCAAGAGAGACCCCTCTGCTCTAGGACTCAGACATACCGCGTTGGTCTGTGGTAGCTACCCCAGACCCCCCTTCTGCTGCGTTGGTATATGGAAAGACTGGGGAATTCCTAACATTTAGCCACGTGCATGCTCAAGATCTTCTCCTTACGCCATCGCTGCTGGCCTGGTACTATCTTGGCTGAATTGGTTTCACTCAGGGATGTGGAAATCCTACAGCCTGATGCCCAGCACCTATTTTTTGGGGTCAGGGCAACAAGTTCTATTGTGAATGTTATCCTTGGTACAAGTATGCCCAACTCCCTGCTGCACAAAAACGTTTGGCTGCCAGTTGCAGCACCACATTATGGATCAGGGTTTGGGCACTGTCTGTGGTTGAGGTAATAGTTTTGTCCATATATTGATGCTATTCCAACTTGCATTCAAGTTTCATTAATTGAAAGCCTTTATTATTAGGGCGAGTGCTCTAAGCAAATGTTGGTACCTTTGCCTACACCACTGCCAGTGCTTCCAGTATAAAAATGTTTACCACGTTTTCTAAGTTTCAGCAATATGACGCTATGTATAATGCTTCCAGAATACTCTGTGATTTGATGCAAATATTTGCAGATCAGTGCCAGTAATTACTGTGGCAGTGTGCGCCTTTTGAGAGCAACAACCCTTTTTTGCTTTTTGCCCCTGTTTATTATAGTGGTGAGGTCCCTGTAGCTCCCTCACCAATAAGGTTTTACCAAAAACCCATGCCAAAACAAGTCTTGTATTGACAAAATGAAAGGCTGGCCGCCAATTTCAGACCTACTGGCTTTGCCAAGGCTTTTTTATCTGTGTTTCCCAAATTCTTTTTAAAACTGGTTACGCTGATTTTCCATAACGAATATTTTTGGGTAAATACTAGCATGCATCGACCCTTGTTATTAAATGAGGCTGCAAAGAAAAGGGTAACTGAAATTTTACAGGAGTTTTTACGAACCTTTTCTTTTGAAAGCAAAGAATCATCAAACACTACTAGAGCTGAATGTTGCCACTCACAGTGAAGCCTGCCGATACTAAGAGAGAGGTGGAGTTTTTATTAAGTCAAAAGAGCATAGTCAACCCCAGACCAAGTTAGGGGGCCCAATCCTTAGAGAAGGTCTCAAAGGTGCACCCATGATATATGTCCTTGTATTAAGTGCAGCTATACTGCTTTTGTGAATTCTCGAGAATTTACGGAAGCAGGACCAGAAATAGTCCTCCTGGATAATATTTGTGAACTGCATTTTAGCATGGGCAACTATGCATGTGCAGATCTGCTCCTGAGAAACTCAGGAAGAAAGTTTACGAATGCCATTGTCAGGAGTAGTTTTGAAACCTTTCTCAGTATGGGAGGGGGGGACTTCCCGCCACCGGGGGGGGGGGTTGTCCCAGGCCTCCATGGGGTCCAGCTTCGCCTTCCCCAGCCCGTGCTTCATCCTCGTGCATCCTTTGATCGCTGGAGGGGATCTAATTCTTGAGAGGAATAACCTCCAAGCCAACGTCTTGTTGGTCAGCACACATGAGAAGTCCGGCAGGCTCTTGTTTTTATGCTGCCAACCATACCTACAAAACTCACACTTGGCCACTTACATATGTGAAAGGGGCACAGGACCCACGGGTCTGGAACTTTAGATGACGGTCAGCTTCAAAGCAATTCCTAAATCAGATCACTGGGGAAAAACGGCCTCATTAGCATAATTAGACGGCGGCCAATGTCAGTCTATCTCGGGCCAGGCAGAGGACAGTAGTTACTCTGCTCTTTGTGTTTCCAATGGACCGCAGACCCGAGCCCTGTGGCCTTGTAATCTTAAAATGAGAGAGAAGGGTGGTCAACGTTAAGCCTATCATGTAGGGCTTCATAGAAAAGAAGTATTTAGCTACTCTTTTCTAGTCTTATAACTTAATGCTGATATCTTTTCTATTTTTTCTTTTACTTCTTTTCTACTTGGCAATTCGAACTCACTGGCATATTTTGTCAAATTAATGTTATAAAAAGGAGAGAATCACCGATATCTTTCTCTTTTATTACAATTTATGCAAAACAGTTTTATGGATCTACATTTTATATTATGCAATTAGTTTACAAACTCTTCATCTCGTTATTTCAGACCTCCTGTATTTCTCAATATATCTATTCTGAAACAAAATTGCCTAGACTAAAAAACACTATCTAGTCATTCTAGTTCATTCCACACAATAACAACTTTCTCGGCGAGTCCTTAAGCGAGAAAGGACAGCAATGCCTCTGCCAAATGAAGTCCAACACAATTACTTCAAAAATATTTTGAGTATAGCTAAGTAGAGCGAAAGGCAGTCCAACAAGACCGGACATTGGTTTCATGCCAGATGTGGGTGGGTATCTCATCCGGTTATTTTTTCCCTTTCCATTATTGCATTTTTGTATATTTAGACCAGAATATATTTTTCTGTTTCGAATTGAAAGCCAGAGCTGGCTGACATGCTCATTCCTGCTTTCAAGGAGCGCATGATATGTGATAAAATTGTTTGGCCTGTTATAAAGAAAACTCCAGAATTGCTGCACGTTTATTTATTTATTAAAGTGTTTGATATAGCGCGAACGTGACCAGTTAGGGTGTCAGAGCGCTAACAGAGATATAGCGGACCCGATTGCGACAATAGCAAGCATCATAATATCGAGTGAAGAACAATACAAAACAGTGGACAGGAAAAGATATAAGCACTTACAATAATATCTGAGACTGAAAGAATACGTCTTATTATGCATTTTCATTTACCATCAAAGGACTCAGAATTCAAAGTTTCACTGAGCGTTCTCCTCAGTAGATTAACCTGAGGAACAGGAACAGGCATATGGATCTCATTGCGCTTCACATGATTTTAATATACCAATTGTACATGGAAGGTGTGGACATTAGGTAATGTTAATGTTTGTTCAGAAATGTATCAATAATGAGCACATACATGGAAAACTTGTTCAGTACTATGGGGCTGGTCATTAGCCTGATTATGAAGGAAAGTAATAACGTGCATGGCAGTGAATTGCAAACTAAGGGTGGGCAACAAATTCCGGGCAGCCGGCGGAGTTCATGGAGTTTTGCAACTCTGGCTCCACTTAGAGCACGGAGTTCAGCAAAAATTCCACCCACCGCTGCATAGTGGAGTTTACTGGCACTCAACCATATTTGACCCCTAATTTGATTGTGAAGAAGGCGTAGGCGCTACTGTACACTATTGCACAACACCTGTGAAGACGAAGTTTTCACTAGTTGAGACAGAGAAACAAAAACGTCACTCTGCAGTAAACAAAAGAGGGAGCAGGTCAGTGGGCTGATGAAAACATCGGTGGATGCGCATTACATTGCATTTTGCTGCTCTCAAGTTCTAAGGAAGCTGTTGTCTCTGCAATGAGTGTCGGAGCAGTGTTAATGACGAGTCAACATAGTGCGAACGAAGGCAGGTGCTGTCAGAAATACAGGTAGCTACCGCACAGGTAAGAGCCTTGGGATCGCTGTAGTTCTGTTGCAAAATCCATCAGAGCTCATAACTCGCACATGTGTATGAACGTTTAGTAATGTTTTATTGGCAAGAACTACAAATGCACAAGTTTGCCACAAGTATTTCCCCTCTTCCTCTCGGCCTTTCCCCTCCATCACCTCCCCCTTCTAGTTATTTTCCTTATACCAGGCCCACTCTCACTATCCCCTTCTCTCTGTCAGTCGTAGACTGAGCTGGCTGTGTGTGCTGGGTCTATAAAGGCAGTCTGTGTCCACCGCATTCTCTGTTGAGAGGTGTTAAACTTGGCATTCTTTGGCGTGGTTTTCACTGACTTTTTGCCTCTACCTCCTGTTATTTTTGATGCTGGGTGGATTTCGTTTTTGATGGCTTAGTCCGTCCTAGACCACACCCAGCGCCAGAACGCCTGGACCCCGCAAACGCCACGACACCAGACTACACTACGACGCCAGCAGCCTCCACGCACTCAACGCCGGCCGAAACCACACCTGCTTCCAGGCCACCCCAAAACGGACCCACGGACCTTTCTCCTGCCGCACCTGCAGCTTTACCTGCGACAGAACCACCAAACCTCCAAGGACTGGACCCAACCACCTCCGCTGCATACTCCTCAACACCCGCTCCGCACGCAAACACGTCATCGAGCTCTGCTCAACACCTCCGCCCCAGACGTGGCCTTCCTGACTGAGACCTGGTGGAACGACTCCTCGGCACCCGACATCGCCATAGCCATCCCGGACGGCTACAAGATCACCCACAGGGATCGCGTCAACGGACCCGGAGGAGGAATAGCCATCGTCCACAAGCCCACCCTCAAGGTCGCCACCCACGCAGACGACACCCTCCACACCGCCGAACACCTGCACTTCCGGATCCACACCGACTCCAACACCACCCTCAGAGGAACACTCATCTACAGACCCCCCGGACCTCGGGCTCAGTTCAGCAACTTCATTGCCGACCTAGCCAGCACCCACGCACTCGCCTCCACGGACTACATCCTCCTCGGGGACCTGAACTTCCACCTCGAGAACAAAGACGACACCGCCAACTCCGCCACCCTGATCGACAACCACGCCAACCTCGGCCTCAAACAACTCGTCACCGCACCCACCCACGCCGCCGGCCACACGCTGGACCCCGTCTTCTCCACAGGCACCAACGTCGCCTTCAACCACACCACCGAACTCCACTTGACCGACTACAGCTGCATTCATTTCACCTTCAAGAAACCAACCACGCACCACCTCACCCAACAGCTGCCTCGCCGCTGCTGGAGCAAAGTCACCGAAGACCGGCTGATCACCACCCTCTACCAGAACCCACCCACCGACCCCAACAACCAAGAAGCCGCAGCCCGCAACCTCAGACAGTAGATCGATGACTGCGCCCTCGCCCCGCTCAAGAAACCCTCCAACAGCCACGCCAGCAAGAGAGCCACCTGCTTCACCAACGAGCTCCAGACCTCCAAACGCGCATGCCGGAAACTGGAGAAAACGTGGCTCCATGAACGCACACCGGACGACCTCGCAGCCCACAAGGACACCACCCGCAGACATCACCACCTCATCAGATTAGCCAAGAGATCCTCCTTCAAAGACCGCTTAGAAAACAACGCACACGGCAGCAAAGAGTTCTTCAGCATCGTAAAGTAACGCTCCAACCCCAGCGCCAACGACATCCCGCTCTCACAAGAACTGTGCGACTCGCTGGCCATCTTCTTCCACCGCAAGATTGCTCACATCCACGACAGCTTCAACACCACAAACGCCCGACTACGCCAGACTCCACCTCCCCTGCGAACACCAGCAGCGCCATCCACCTGACCTCTTGTTCCAATGTCAACGACGACGAGATACGCAAGGTCATGAACTCCATCCACTCAGGATCTCAGTCAGACCCGTGCCCACACCACGTATTCAACAAAGCAGACGCAGCCATCGCACCCCAACTATGGAAGGTCAACAACATTTCCTTCAAAACAGCGACATTCCCGGAAAGCTGGAAGCCCGCCGAAATCAACGCCCTCCTCAAGAAGCCCAAGGCGGATCCCAAGGACCTCGAGAACTTCCGGCCCATCTCCCTGCTCCCGGCAAAGGTCATCGAGAAAATCGTCAAAAGGCAATTGGCACGCCACCTTGTAGACAACAACATCTTGGACCCGTCCCAGTCCGGATTCAGACGAAACCACAGCACCGAGACAGACCTCATCGCCGCCACAGACGACATCAGGTGTCAACTAGACAACGGCGAAACATCAGCCCTCATCCTCCTGGAACTGTCGGCCGCCTTCGACATGGTCTGCCATCGCACTCTAAAGACACGCCTTCTAGAAGCCGGAATCCAGGAGAAGGCCTTTGACTGCACCACGTCCTTCCTCTACGGCAGAACACAGAGCGTGCGCCTCCCACCCTTCCGATCCGAAGCCACCGACATCATCTGCGGCATCCCCCAGGGCTCATCCCTCAGCCCGACGCTGTCCAACATCTACATGGCCCCCCTCGCACAAGTGGCCCGCCAGCACGACCTCAACATCATCTCCTACGCCGATGACACCCAGCTCATCCCCTCCCTCACCAAGGACCCACACACCATCAAAACCAACCTCAACGAGGGAATGAAGGCCGTCGCCGACTGGATGAGGAGCAACCGTCTGAAACTGAATTCGGACAAGACGGAGGTCCTCATCCTCGGACCCACCCCCTCAGCCTGGGACGACACCTGGTGGCCAACCACAATGGAACAGCACCAACACCCACGACCATGCACGCAACCTAGGATTCATCCTCGACTCCTCCCTCTCCATGGCTACGCAGGTCAACGCCGTCTTCTCCTCCTTCTACAACAACCTCTGCATGCTCCGCCGGATCTACAAGTGGATCCCGACCGAATCAAGAACGGTGACACAGGCCCTCGTCAGCAGCAGACTGGACTACGGCAACGCACTGTACGCAGGAATCACAGCCAAACACCTACAACGACTACAACACATCCAAAACGCTTCCGCCCGACTAATCGTAAACGTCCCCTGCCGCAGCCACACATCATCCCCCACCTGAGAGACATACACTGGCTCCCCGTCGATAAGAGGATCACCTTCAAGATCCTCACCCACGCACACAAATCACTCCACAACGCCAGACCAGCCTACCTTAACAGCAGACTCTGCTTCTACACCCCGACGAGCCAGCTCCGCTCCGCCAGCCTCGCCCTCGCCACTGTCCCCCGCATCCAACGAACAACCTCCGGCGGCAGATCCTTCTCCTGCCTCGCCGCCAAGACCTGGAACACCCTCCCCACCCACCTATGACAGACCCAAGACTTATTCACCTTCAGAAGACTCCTCAAGACCTGGCTCTTCGAGCAGTAGCAGCACCCCTTCTCCTCAGCGCCTCGAGACCCTCACGGGTAAGTAGCGCGCTGTACAAGTACTCTGATTGATTGATTAGATGCTTTGGCCACTTTGCCACTGCTGATCAGTGTCACTGTGCAAGTGGTCCCTGGGTAATTTGTTGTTATAATTGGTTCTCCCTGATTTGCATATTTGATTTACTGGTAAGCCCCTAGTAAAGTGTACTGAAGTGTGCCAGGGCCTGTAAATCAAATGCTACTAGTGGGCCTGCAGCACAAATTGTGCCACCCACATGAGTAGCCCTGAAAAGGTATCTCAGACCTGCCACTGCAGTTTGTGCGCAGTTAACTGACATGTCGACTTGGCAAGTGCACCCACTTGCCAGGCCCTAACCTTCCCTTTTCTTACTTATAAGGCACCCCTATGGTAGGCCCAAGGTACCACCCTAGGCAGGGTGCAGTGTATGTGAAAGGTAGGACATGTACTGGTGTATGTGTGTGAGATGTCCCAATAGTGAAACATTGCCAATTTCGTTTTCACTACTGAAAGGCTATCTTGCACCATAGGATACAATGGGAAATGCTTTGTAACATCTTACAAGTATAATTTCCCATTGGGACAAGTAGGAGAAATTAAGTTTAGCCTCTCTGAACTCAAAATGCAATAACATTTTTTTAGTAGACATGGTTTTTAAATTGTATGTTTGAAAATGGCAGTTTTAGAAAGTAGAAAAACCACCACTGGGTCTGGGCTCCCAACGGCACAGCTTGCCACAAGCTTGTAATAAACAGAATAGGTGCACGTGCCGCTACCAAATTATCTGGACATCTTTTAGTCAAAACATACGACAGGAACGCTATGTTTACTGGATTGAATTCCAATTATTTTATTTGCTTCTTATTTTATTCTATGCTCTTGTATTTGATCTTATAATTTATCAAATATGCATTTGTTTAAAAAACCTTATGTACACAACAAAAATCACATTCCTATTTCAAAAAGACATTCTTATTTACAATAGTACATTCCAAAAGTTTCATCATTCGAACCATCAGTCATTCATCAATCATGCCAATACAAAAAAATACAAAAAAATACAGACAAAACAAAGATACATCAATAATTAAATGAGTGCCGGAATCAAAGTATTCACAAACAAAGCCAATAACAATTTTTTGTACTAAACACAAGTCTGCTTTTTCTAAATCCTATCACTTTTTAAATTTTTAGGCTTTTTGACAGTCTACGCGTTTCGAACTCACGTCAATTGTGAGTTCTCATCAGGACCATAATCTGTAATAAAGAAAAGAAACCTTTCTTTAAAACATGAATTATTAATGTCTGACTGCTACCCTGCCCACTACTACTAGCCTCCAAACCTTACCTCTCGCTCTTTAGAGTGTAGAGGAACTTGTGTTGTCCACGACGTCCAACTACAATCTGGTATGGAAAAAAATCAAAGTCACAACCCATTTCTGGCCATGTAACACAAGTCTCTACTACCATGCACACATGCCATCACTTACTTATAGGTGGATGTTAGTGTCCTACTTTCTGTGTGCACTGCCTGGCTTTCAACACTCTAGAGAAAGAAAAGAAGCCCAGTCAGTCATGCCTGACTTACGATTTTGAGGTAACTGTGTGTCTGCATATGACAATGGACATCACGTCCTTATACACCCAAATACCGCAGGACGAGGGAGTTTACGTCCTCAAAACATATTTGGAAGAACGAGAGAGACCTCATAAAGCTTCATTGTAAAACTTGCAGAGTTTGCATTAAAAAAGAACTATTTTAATTTCAATGGAGAGTTCTTCTTCCAAATAGGGGGTGTGGCGATGGGATGCCCGTTCGCCCCGGAACTGGCTGTGCTATTTATGTCTAAATATGAGGAGACTTTCTTCTACCAGAATAACCCTTTTGCACAATGGATAACACACGGAGAACCGATATATAGATGACATTTTCTTCGTCTGGTCAGGCCCTGAGGAGGACTTAAAAAGATTCCATGATTGGATCAACAATAGAGTGCCTACCATCAAGTTTAGTATGGAGCATTCTAAAGAAAAAATGCCGTTCTTGGATGTCGAGGTATACCCCTCAGAAAGAGGTCTAGTGACAACACTGTACAAAAAACCGACAGATCGGAATAAGGCACTGCATTTTGGAAGCAACCACCCACGTAGCCTTAAAGATAATCTCCCGTACGGGCAATATCTTAGAATTAGACGTAATTGTAAAGAGAAGGAGGAATATCTGAGACATGCAGAAAATCTTACAGTCAACCTACAACAACGTGGATACCCCAAAAAGTTACTCAAAAAAACCCTTAAGAGAGCCTGATGGACACCAAGGGATAGCTTATTAGAGAGAAGAACCAAAAAAGAGACTGAAAGGATGGTATTTGTATCCACATTCTGTCCAAACTCAAACGCTCTGACGAAGGTGGTCAAACAAAATTGGCATCTGTTAAAAAATCTAGACCAATCCTTTAAGAATTCAAAAAGAACCAGAGCATTGCCAACCAATTGGTGAGAGCGGCGGTACCACAAGAAAAGAATCCCAACTTACGCACCATGTTAGGTTTGCCACCCGTTCAAGGCCACCATAAATGTGGCACTTGTTCATGTTGCGAAACAACTAAGGAAGGAACAGTATTTACACACAACCAGATAAGTTGGAAACATGAGGCATTTTCCAACTGTAAAACCCGATATGTAGTCTATGGAATTACATGCCCCTGCAACCTAGTGTACATCGGGAAAACCAACCAAGAGGTGCATCTAAGGATACAGCAACACAAATCAAGAATAAAAAACAACGTAGCGACAGCACCCTTGGTTAACCATTGGCGAGAGAAAAATCACAAAGACACTGACCTATTGTGGACAGTAATCTCGAAAGTGGAGTATGATGCACGAGGTGGTGACTTGGATGCGAAGCTCAATCAATCAATCATGCCATTTGTATAGCGCACTACTCACCCGGGAGGGTCTCAAGGCGCTTGGGGGGAGTGGTATGCTACTGCTCAAACAGCCAGGTCTTGAGTTGTTTCCTGAAGGCGAGATGGTCCTGGGTCAGCCGAAGGTGGATGGGGAGGGAGTTCCAAGTCTTGGCAGCCAGGTAAGAGAAGGATCTTCCTCCGGCGGTGGCTCTTCGGATGCGTGGTATGGCTGCGAGGGCGAGGCTGGTGGACCGTAGCTGGCGGGTGGGCGTGTAGAAGGTCAGGCGGTCATTGAGGTACTTGGGGCCCAGGTCGTGGAGAGACTTGTGTGCGTGGGTGAGGAGCCGGAACGTGATCCTCTTGTCGACGGGGAGCCAGTGCAGGTTCCTCAGGTGGCTGGAGATGTGGCTGCGTCGGGGGACATCCAGGATGAGTCGGGCGGAGGCGTTCTGGATGCGCTGGAGTCTTTTCTGTAGCTTGGCTGTGGTTCCGGCGTAGAGGGCGTTTCCGTAGTCCAGTCGGCTGGTGACGAGTGCCTGGGTGACAGTCTTCCTGGTCTCGGTCGGGATCCAGTGGAAGATCTTGCTGACAAGAAAGGAAGCCATGCTAATAGTGAAGTTCAACACGGCAATAATAGGACTAAACAAACTGTCCGAAATGTTTAAATTGTAATACTGACATGGAAAACTCCCCCATCTCGAGTCCGCCAACCCTAGTTTGCCAAATAAAAGGTCTACACCCACATGATCTCTTCAATATATGATAAACTGACCCCCGCAGAGAAGCAGTATCTATAATCAGCAAGCACAGACTCCCAGTGCCTGTGAGAAGATTGATCAAGAAGCAGTTGAATCAAAGGAGTATGCGATAAATAAACCGGCCATGTGATACCAGTACTTTGCATTATGTATTACACATTGAAAGTGTGATGTATCGTAATAAGCAACAACGATCTTTGACGCATAAATAGCCTCAGGACGGGCACAGATTCATGTGGAAACCACATTTCCCATCGCACCTTGGGAACAAGTCGCGTCATGACACGAACAAACTTTATTAAGAACCTGGACCATCCCCAAAAAATACTGTTATTCTATGGATTTCATTTAAACAAATTTTCATCATACATTTACAAAGCAGGAGATACACACTGATCATCTCTGCACGACGATTGGGCAGCACGATCGGCAATGCCCACGGATCAATAAATAAAGATCTAACTCCGACCGCACTACACCTCCCATGATCCTGTGCGGACCCGGAAGTGAATGCGATTGAGACGCATCGTTCGAGAAAGGAAGAAAGTGATCTCGTATGCCGCAGTGTGCCCCGTCCTGTGAAAGTAAGCGGCTACGACCTAACAAAATTAGCTGTTCCTTGTTCAAACCTTAAGGACATTCTCCTTAAGCTGATTCCAATGCCAATTTTTTATAGATACCGCCGGCGGGGTCACGGAAGCAACTCTTTCAACCAGCCTGAGCCCCACCCCAAGGTAAACACTGCCACACAGTCACTGCATATGCACACACACAGTTACCTCAAAATCGTAAGTCGGGCATGACTGACTGGGCTTCTTTTCTTTCTCTGAAGTGTTGAGAGCCAGGCAGTGCACACAGAAAGTAGGACACTAACATCCACCTATAAGTAAGTGATGGCATGTGTGCATGGTAGTAGAGACTTGTGTTACATGGCCAGAAGTGGGTTGTGACTTTGATTTTTTCCATACCAGATTGTAGTTGGACGTCGCGGACAACACAACTTCCTCTAAACTCTGAAGAGCGAGAGGTAAGGTTTGGAGGCTTGTAGTAGTGGGCAGGGTAGCAGTCAGACATTTATAATTCATGTTTTAAAGAAAGGTTTCTTTTCTTTATTACAGATTATGGTCCTGATGAGAACTCACAATTGACGCAAGTTCGAAACTCGTAGTCTGTCAAAAAGCCTAAAAATTTAAAAAGTGATAGGATTTTGAAAAAACAGACTCGTGTTTAGTACAAAAATAGTTATTGGCTTTGTTTGTGAATACTTTGGTTCCGGCACTCATTTAATTATTGATGTATCTTTGTTTTGTCTGTATTTTTTTGTATTGGCATGATTGAGGAATGACTGATGGTTCGAATGATGAAACTTTTGGAATGTACTATTGTAAATAAGAATGTCTTTTTGAAATAGGAATGTGATTTTTGTTGTGTACATAAGGTTTTTTAAACAAATGCAAATTTGATAAAGTATAAGATCAAATACAAGAGCATTGAATAAAATAAGAAGCAAATAAAATAATTGGAATTCAATCCAGTAAACATAGCGTTCCTGTCGTATGTTTTGACTAAAAGATGTCAAGATAATTTGGTAGCGGCACGTGCACCTATTCTGTTTATTACAAGTTTTAGAAAGTAGGCATTTTGTTGTTTAACCATCTGTGTGCCACTGCCTGTTTGTGTATTGACTGTCTGTGTTTTTTGAGTGACAGGGGCTGGGGATGTGCATTCACTGTAGACAGCCAATGGGGGGGGGGGAGGGGGGTAGGTGCGCCTGGCACTTCCTGGTTGACTCCGAGCTGAGCTGAATGGGGCTTGGCTGCATTTAGAGTAGTGGAAGATTTCCTTGCACCTGAATAGGGCCGGTCTCCCTTGCACAATGCTGTCTGCACCCCCTGTGGTCATACAGCAGCAGTGAGGACAGAACTGGTTTGGACTGGGTTCAGAGACCCTTGCACAAAGACATTTTGGGGTATAAGTATTACACCTAAAACCCAATAACTTTAGATCATCTCTGGACTCAAGAGGAACTTTTTCCGAGGAAAAGAGCTCAAGAACTGTGAGGAGGATTACTGCCCCTTTGCTGTGTGCTGTGTGGTGTTGGTCTGCAGTTCCTGTTTCTGCCAAGGAGGGGACAAGGACTGGAACTTTGCTTTGAACCTGCTTGAAGATCTCCAAGGGTTTGTGTGTGCTGGCCTCCTGTTCTGAAGACTCAGGGACACATAGACCTCGCCCAGTCCCCCTGAACTCTGCTGCTTTGATTTCTGACCTGCCAGGAGGTGCCTTTTCCAGTTTTGGGCCTCCTGAGGTTGTTCTGCTGTTGGGAGCTGGAAGACACCCAAAGAGCTGAAGAAATGGACGCATTGCTCTTCTTGCTGCTGTTTTTCCGATGCAGCACCGCTGTGCTCGAAGAATCTCCATGCATCGCTGCTGAAACAGACGCAACGCCTGTCGCCGCTGCAAGAGCCGCCGCATCGAGGGAATGCTGCTGAAAAAAATGATGCAGCGCGGCTCGCCGCTGCATCAAACACCGATGCATCCCAGATTCCCACGCATCGTACCTGTGCAGCAAGTTTTCCCAACGCATCACCCTCGGACCAAAACCATCTTGGAGTCGATGCATCACTTCCTTCTACAGATCAGATTTGAAACATCACTTCTGCTTGCAGCAGAACTGTTGTATTGCCTCCCCATAGTCTCAGGAACTGACTCATCTGTTTCTCAACGCTTCCCCTCTCTGCGGCTGTTTGGCCTTGTGAATTTTGAGGCATCTACAGGTACTTTATGAGAAATCGCACATCCATAATCTTCTATGGACCAAGTTGTTTGAAACCTTTCTGAAGTCATATTCTTATTACATGTATGTTGGATTTTTGTCGTTTCAGCCTTATTGAGTTTAGATAAAGATACTTTATTTTTCTAAACTGGTGTGGTGTCCATTTGTGGTGTTATTACTGTGTGTTTTGAGTACACATATTTTACACGTTGCCTTTGGGATAAGTCTGTCTTCTAGTGACAAGCTACCCAGGAGATGGGCAGGGTTTATATTAAGAGTCTATCCCCCTTACCCGGACTAGAAGCAAGGGTCCCTATTCTGACAAAGGTACCTACCTCTGCCAATTAGAGACCCCCATTTCTAACAAGAAGCCTCTAGGGAATGTCCTTGAGCTGGGTGGGGTCGCTAGCGCGGTGTCTCCAACTAAAAGGTCCCAAAAGTAGTGGTGTGGGTTAGTTTAATCACATGGGGATCTATGCATATATGCAATACCTCTCAGAGTTGGCTCTGTGTGAAGGCATCTCAGTAAAGTGTCACACCAGTGCTGAGATATCATGGCATTCTCTCCATGCAGAGGTTTCTTGTAGTGTGTGTTTCTGTGGGTCAGGGACCAGGTCACCAGTGGAGAAGCGTGGCTCAGTGGTTAGAGGCGGCAGACCCGGAAGCTGAGATCGACCGTGGACCAGGGTTCGATTCCCCGCCTCGGCGGGTCTCGGGCCCAAAATTCCACGGACACGACAATTCTCGCTCTGGTGCCTACTCAACTCACGGGGTCACACTCTGCGACTCTGGGCAATAGCTTGCTTAATCTCCACTACGGCCCCACGCGGCGGGATGCCTGGCTTTCACCTTGTGGACACCCTGCCGGGGTTTCTCACAGGGGAATACCAGGACGGGTTCCCTAAGCAAGCGCTGGGACGCTTACGGGCAGCTGTGCGCTTTACAAGTCCAACACATTTACATTTACAACTACTCTACCCTGGCACACAACTCTGTGGAATTTGGTGGAGTTTTTCAGCAACTGTGCGAAGTGAAACTCCGCGGACTCTGCCCAGGCCGATTGAAAATGCTCAGAGGGGGGAAACTATATAATAAATGTTTTGCCTATGGATGTGATACTACATACTTGCATTAAACATTCGCTACTGCATCAGCGTTTTCTAAGAGGTTTTTGTTAGAGCTATGAAGTGCAGCCCCGTTAAAGCCCGCAGCCGAATTCCTCCAGTACACTGAAAGGTACATGGCATGCACCTCGTCATGAAAGACTCGAGTGAGCAGACTCTGATGGACGGCCTTTATTCTGTGTTGCTTATCATGGACAAAATAAAACATGTTAGAAGAGAAGGGCTGTGTGAGAACACTTTTGAAAGTAAAAATCAAGTTTTAAGTATCTTTTTTTAACTTTGTTCTTTTTTGCCATGGTTTTTGTAAAACTTTCTTTTTGGGGGACTTTCCAGACTGCTGGCATTATCAAAAAAATAAATGTCTAAAAGCAAAAATAGTTTTTGGTGTCATAAAGCACACACTGGCATAATAGTCCCTGTTACAGAATGGAGCTACTCTCTGTCGATATTGTCCTTGTGAAAGCTGGTGAAAAATCACAATACCATCACTCACGGTGAAGTTAAACAACGGCTGAAGTGAGCCAACCCTTTGCCCAATGCTGAAGTGGGTTGAAGAAAAATGTGAATGATATAACAGACCAATGGATGAAGAGGGTAAACTGAAAGTGTGTGAGTGTGTGCGTTTTAGTAAAAACCAAGAGGTCTGCGAAAGCCAGACCTAACAAGCATTGGCATAGCCAATAGGCCTCGCCTTTGGAAACTTATAAGTGTTTAGCCAGAGATATTGACTTTGCCTATGTCTTTAAGCTGTGCAGAAGTCTGCAGCATGCTGAAAAGTTATAATAATGAAGTGCCAGAAGCATTTTTGTTACCTTAGATATGACCAAAAAAGCATTATTTACAACTGAACAACCATATTAAAAAAGTATTAAAAAATAACGTCTTGATTTTTTTCTCCTTTCAATGCTAGCAAGTTGTATCTGCCTTGTGTCTTGTTTGTTATGGGGGGCATAAATAACAGGAGGGTGAAGGTCAGTCAGTCAGGTATCTATTGAGTTAGTGAGAGTAAGTGAGAGAGTCAGTCAGTGAGAGTCTGTGAGTGAGAATGAGTCAGTGAGAGTGTCAGTGAGAGTCAGTCAGTCAGTGAGTGAGTGAGATAGAGTGGGAGATTCTGTCAATGAGAAAGTCTGTCAGTGAGTGAATCTGTAAGTGAGAATCTGTCAGTAACAGTGAGTCAGTCAGTGAGAGAGTGAGTCAGTCATTAATGCAAGGCATTTGCAGTTAGGGTGAGTACTCTAAAGCTCAACTTTCATTGTGACAATGGTTCGAATATAAAACCCGTACATGTTTGCCCAGATACTGAACCTGTGTGCTGCTGTAACCAGGTGTTCATTGATAGGAGGACATGGTCACACTGATTTCAGTACAAGATTTGTGTGAGAGAGCAAGGGCCCAGAGCTCACCAGTAACGGCGTGCTCTGGTCAGCGAGAGAGCAACTGAAGGCGAGGAGGACCACAAGAGGGCTGGGGGTGTGGTTGAGCACACAGAGGAGTTGAAGGGTTTGTATCCTATAAAGATGACTACCCAGTGCACCATGGTACAGAGTAAAGTGCTTGTAGGTTATGCCATCAAAAGGAGACGGTGGCCGAACCAATATTTGAGACATCTTCTGCCAAAATAACAACAAGTCAAGTCAAGCAAGCTTTATTCGACGATTGTCATAAAAGCATATAATACAAATACAGTTCATTAAAGAATAAAAGAATAAAGTTAAAATTACAATCAGATAAAAGAATTCTCTTAATATATATGCAAGGTAATTATACAGAGTTATTCAAGGGTACTAAAGTGCATACACTGGGTTGGGGAATTTGTTTGTTAACCTGTAAGAAAGGTTGCCCTGACACCAATTTACTTCTTATTGCCCAGGCCCACCCAAAAAACTTCGCCACAGCTACAAACACAGGTTGATCAGTACAGGTACAAATTATTCTAGCAGCCACCATCCCGCTCCTGGTGCCCAATAGTTTGCACATGGGGGTTAACCATGGTCTGCGAGGTGCTGCCTACACAGGGCAAACAAACAATAGGTGGTCAATGGTTTCTCTAGGGGCAAGGCAACCAGGACAAGCGACCTCACCCCCACTAGACCAGCGATTAGTAAAATCTCTGACCGTTAAACTTCCGATTCGAAGTTGAAAATAAAGCAAAATAATAACATTGATATAACAGAAGACAAACTGAACGGGTTCCTGGCACTTAATAGGTGTGAATTACTACAGATTTTGAATTGAACGGCACTTTTCCAACCTCTGTGTCATTTAAATGAGCCATGTGGGATTCAAGTGGATGCCCCCTCCCCCCGCCCACCCCCATTTACAGGCATGTCTGTGCAGTCGGCTCAGACATGTACTCACTTATACAACCAGGATTGTAACTTGTAACCCGAAGGTTGCACACCAACCCTGCGAGCATCTTATGACGATTAAAGCCTGTGTCATGCACACTACACACACGTCTACAGAGGGAACTCAAACCCACTGAGGAAATGCAGCCAGTAAGTCAGCACAGTGAATTAATGTTCCTACTCAAGGTATGTTGTGGGGGCAAATTCGTTTTTCTTTCTCCTGCACTCAATAAAAAAAACTGCTGAAGTGTGAAGTAATGATATTATGTGTAATATTTACAGTGTTTGTGGCTGCTAAATGCTGGCAAAAAGAAACAAAATACAAATGTGTGCGTGTACCTGTTTATGTGTGAAATCATGTGCACTTTAATGTTGTGGGGTGTGAGAGCATGCAGGCAGCATAACAATTTCAAACGCAGGCCTCACTGAGTGACGGTGTGACATATACATTGCTTCTACGGTGTTGAAGGAAACCGAATTTAAACATGATTTTGTAAAATAGGGGTCATTGCCTGCGAATACTGGCTTAGTACATTTCAGAACGGAGCTTTCGGGTTGTGTTACCGAGAAAAAAAATAACACGATTCGTTGGTGCACTAAATCCCCACATAGGCGCTGGTTTGGCGATCACAACAATAGAACTAGAACCTTCAATTGTACCAGGTTAAATTGGTTTCTTTTCAAACAAAAACCAGTCAAAAATTAGGATACCCGATACCTCGATCACTGCCACCCAGAGTGCAGTAAAACTGAGGAAACGGCACACATTGTGTCCACGCAAGGTGAATTATGCTGCCAAAGGAGCCTTATATTTGAATCAAGGGTCCCTTCTGTATTAGGGGGCGCAATCATACACCAGTCTTCCCTAAAAACAAGACAAAATAAGTGAAAACTTATTTTTACCTTGTATACTCAAAAATAAGGTATTTTTCCCTATGAAAAGGAAATCAAAGCGTTTTAGATTACCACGAGGACACTGGGTATGCAGATTTTAAACAGAGGATTGTGGGCATGATGCACACAAAGCCCTCTCGTTCGTCTCTGTCCCTCGCTGAGGTCTGCGCCCAATGCTGAAGCACGATCGTGGGATGGTTCAAAGCACACTGCTGCCGTATGGGGAGCCAGGAAATACAAGTTTCCAGACAGAATTTGTGTACAATTATACGCATGCGCATGTGAGGCAATAGGGCACAAACAGACGGGGAGGTCCAACCAACGGAGCGTCTCATAAGTCAACAGTGGAAGCAGTGACTTCTGCAATCCCTCAATCCTCAGGGTGGCAGTGATCGAGGCATCAACTTCCAAGTTTATGCAAGATTTGATACTAAAGCAACCTTAACGACTTGTTTATGAAATAACATTAGGAAAAGTAAAAACTGATTCAATACAGAATTTAAAGCTGATTGAAAAGTTACCATATGTTTTCTAACAATGTCGCTCTGAATAAACAGGTACAGAATGTCAAAAGAAATAGATGCATTCTATATTAGTACAAATATTTGCTACACACTTTTCTACAAATGAATTGTGTTTGCCGCTATTTTGGCAGAAAAGCGCATTAAATACACAACAACCGCGCGCCTCGCGCTGACGAGGAGAGAGGAGGAGTCAGCAGGGGTAAGGGAAAGAGGAGGGGGGCAGCGGCTGTTTCCTTGTAGGAGCCAGCTTTGAAACCATCTGTTAATTACTAACAGATGGTTTTAAAGCTCGTTCTCCCAAGGGGATAGCCAAACGTGCACGCATTGCCATTAAAAGCAATGCAACGCGTGCACGTTTTTGCCTGAAAACGGCAATCCATGGCTTAAGGTCTTTTTCCTAGGCAGCGCAAGCGCGCTGCTAGGCAAGACCTAAAAATGAAACATGATCATGCGGCTACTGACCCAGTGCACTCCGGGGAGTTCCTGGTGCCAGAGCGGGCCTCTGAAGCAACTTCACAGCAAGGCATTGTATGTTGCTGGAAAGATTACATACTGTGTGGCACCTTAATGAAGCCACTTGCACAGCCTGACAGATGCAAAATAACGTTCTGCTCAATGAAGTTCAAGTGTTGAGAGTGGAGAAGGACTTGCGTACTCTCCTTCCTTAATGTGAAATCATATGTGAGCTAGCTAAATAATGTCACTAACAATGCCTGACACTGCAAGCTCCAAATGAGTGTGATTTAGGCTGACCTCATATGTAAATGACAGTCAATGGCTAAAGAGGGTGGATCTATTTCCAATTTTTTATGCATGCTGCCTTGTGCGTTGACACATTGTGAATGACACTTCAGCAAACCGCTAGGAAGAAACGCCAGCAGAGAGCTAGCCTAAATCCCTTTAATGGATATATTACAAAGTATAAATTACTATACGTTTGCCATGAATAATGCAAGCACCATTACATGCCAAATCTGAAGAAAAACAGGGCAGGGAAGCACGTGTACCCAAATTCAGGCAGAGGACTTTTCTCCGAAGATATGGGTGCTCAAGTCTCCAAGGGAGGGCCAGATTATATGTTGACAAATACGATTGTACGAGATTGGCACTGCAATTCGTACTTCTGCCTTTTGCTGTATTTGTAAGCCAGTGCATTGATAAATTAAGATTGCCAGAGATGATGAAAGGATTTGAAAATATAGTCATTTCCAAAAATATTGTTTCCATGCCTGGGCTTGCTTACCTGAATGAAGCCAATGGTTGCCTGGTGGTGCGCATACCAAAATTGGACAGTAAACCAAAGGCAGATAAATCAAACCATTTTACCACTATTATTGGCTTTAACATCACGAGGACCACTATTCTAATATTAGTGGTTTCATCAGCGACACAGCTAATGCTGGTTGGAAACTGGTCCCAAATTGTTGGATGAGTTTATGCTCAAATATGTGTGTGTAAACTTTCAGCATTCCATGATCTCATTTTAGTTCTATCCTTTTAATTCCAGTGACTGCTAAACATGCTCGTTCTCTTCCACGTAAGCTTAGTCTAGACAAGGACCACATCTTTGTTCTTTCTGAAAGCAGCAGTGACCATTTTTACAGGTATGTCCATACGGTGGGTATTCTAGGTTTATACAGTTACTAAACACACAAGTGATTTGCTGTAGGCATATAGTATTTTTAGTAACATAAGAGGCGTTTTCTGATTACAAATCCGATCAAACCATGCTTTATTTAACAAGTTTCTAGTTAGACTTGCGTTTTTTTGTTTTACAATGGAACCTGCCTTAGTTTTTATATTTAAACTTGATTCAATTGAACAATCGACAAATTTTAAATAATAAATAAATGTTAAAATAATAACAGTCTTTCCACAGCACTAATAGGAGTGGACTATGTTAGCGTATGTCCACCCAACAGTTCTTGTGAGATAATCTTTTTAGATAATCTTAAATGGTTACAATATCATACCAAAACATAGAAATTCAAACTCGTTCCATTTATCTTAACATCAGAAACATAAATTCCAATCATTTTGGAAACGCAGCTATTTAAAGAACATTATTCCTTCTCCAAATAGTATTTTACCATTCACAGTAACTTTGAAAGCTGAAGGACGGCGAATTAACTGAATATACACCTATGAACTCCTGCTCTTCACTGCCAGCATTTTTCAAAATCCACACCTAAAATGCCTTTGTGAGGTAAATCGTGTCACGGAGTCTTCAGAATTAAACCCAACACATATTTCAGTCGGAGGCCAACATCAGATTATGAACTGACACCAAATGAAATAACTGTTTTGTCGTAATAGAATGACAGTTTATGAATTCAAAGGAGTCACCAAAATCAGTATAATAATTTTATCTTCCCATTTTTTCTTGTTGAGTTATGCATTTATGAGGCAAACATTGGATCCTACTCATTGTTAAAATGAGTAAATCAAATAAAGTGCTAATGACACTCGGACTTGGTATCCACCGGTACTGCAAATGGATGTTGTCAAACGTAAATTCCTGGAAAACAAAAATAAAATCTACTTAGCAATTTCTTTGTCAAAAGCTATGTACTAGAAAATGATAAACACTGCGTTCTCAATGTTTATTTTGCGGTTTACACTTTGACTTCATGTGTTTTTTTAAACAGTTCAATGGTATGAAATTAATAGCACTAATTTCCCTTTTGCTACACGTTTGGTGGGATATCCAGATTGCACCACATACAATTCTGCTCACAACATAGGTTGTAAAATTCAGCCCCAACACGAAAAGGTCGAACTTCTAGTGATTGTGTGGGATGAACACACTCGCATACACCTCATTTACGGAAGGACTAAAGCACAGGCACCATTAAAAGTGGCTGTGTTGTCTGGGGAACAGTCAAATGACCACACATATGTCTCGAAGGGTGAAAGTGGAAGGTTTGTGCTAACCAATTTCCAAGCAACCAAGTCTGCAATAGAAAGATGGCTTCATTCAACGATTGTTGACCACCTGGGCAGACTGCGGTTAGCTGCAATGTTTCAGTCAAAGGAGATTTGTGGGGTGAATCTATGTACAGTGTCACACAATTATCACACTTGCAATAATGTAAGAAACTTCAGCAGAGGTTGTTTGCTACACCGCTTGTTCTCCGGCATCTCATATTCATGTAATACATTTACAGTGTGGAGGGTAATCAGAAATAAAATAATAAAAAAACAGCGGAAAAGAATTCTCCCCAAGCCATAAACCCTTCCCTTAGGAATCAGGCCATCATCATTAGCAGAAAACACTATTAGAGGTCCTATCAGTCACACCACAAGCAAATTCTCCAGTAGTAGAGGGAAACAGAGGATCCGCATTAGATCCACAGATAAAAGGACTACCAGGTCTAAAATACTGAACCAGGCCAGACAGGGCTAGTCCTTTGCATCGCAACCCTAATATCCTTTCCTTGAGCTAATTCAATAGCAGATACCATAGGCGCTAGAAGGATAAATTACTTACCTGTAATCCTGGTTCTCTTCCAGGGGTATACTCATCAAAGCCATAAGCACTGAATAGTCCCGCCCATTCGCAGGAACGCCAGAGCATTTACAATAATATAAACATATATACACACACACACACACACACACATATATATATATATATATATATATATATATATATATACACATATATATATTCACTGAAAAAAACATAGGTTATAGACCATATATAGTTAGGAATTAGCATTTACAAAACCTTATTTTACTCACACAAAACCATTGAAATTCCATATATAGTTAGTTGCACTAACTATATATCGCGCACCCGCAATCCACTGCTGATGATGTCACATATTACATCATTCATGACATGGTCAGTGACATCACTGATGACATCACTGATGACATCTCAAATGACATCACTGATGACATCACTGATGACAACATCCAGTGACTGTATGTTTCTGTAAAGTTAAAATATGTCTTACATATTGAAGAATGAGTGGATGTATAAGTGTCTGGATGAAGGATTTAGTAGGTGCATGACTGACTGTATAAGTGAGTGATTAAATGTGTCTCACTGAGTGCATGGGTTAGTGACTAAACTGTTTTAAATTGTGCATCATTGTGTCTGTTGTTCTGTAATCTGATGCATGTGTTGAACATTAGCTATATGACTAACTATATGGGTTATTGATTGGTTGGCCAAGTATTTGTATGGGAGACTGAGTGTGTGTGTGGGTGTCTGGGAGGTGTATGACTGTGCATAGATGTGTGAGCAGTTGATTCACTAGATGCATGGGTTCAAAAGTGCATGTGGAAACAGCTGTATGGGCGGTTGACTGTGTGCATGAGTGTATTGGTGAGTGAATGGATATCTCAGTGCTACATGTCAAAGTAAGTACATATGTAAAACACAGTACATGTGAGAGTTGACATATATAAATAACTGTGCATAAGAGCCAGTGAATGTGTGAGTGGCTGTATGGATCATTGTGAACTTGTATCAGGGATTGTATAACAGAGTAAATATGTGTTAGTATATGTTTCAATAAGTAAGGTGTGTATAACTATATAGTTGAGGAAATGGAGGTGTGATTGATTCTTTGCAAGACTGACTAGGTGTGTGAGTAACTCCATGGATGAGTGACAGTCTGTGAGTGTCTGTTTACACTGAGTGTATCTAAGGTTATATTAAGAGTCTGAAGAGGTTCATCGTATCATCACATGAATGATGTCATCAGTGATGTGATCAGTAATGTCAAATGAGATGTCATCAGTGATGTCATCAGTGATGTCATTTGAGATGTCATCAGTGATGTCATCAGTGATGTCACTGACCATGTCATGAATGATGTAATATGTGACATCATCAGCAGTGGATTGCGGGTGCGCGATATATAGTTAGTGCAACTAACTATATATGGAATTTCAATGGTTTTGTGTGAGTAAAATAACGTTTTGTAAATGCTAATTCCTAACTATATATGGTCTATAACCTATGGTTTTTTCTGTGAATTTTCAAGGTTTTGTAAATGCTAATTCCTAACTATATATGGTCTATAACCTATGGTTTTTTCAGTGAATTTCATAGGTTTTTTAATAGCAAATCTTTATAGTTTTAAAAAATAATAAATTTTAAAGCAAATTTTATATTGTATAATTATGTCATTTTTTTTTTATAATTCTTTTCGGTGCGCTCCCGGGGCGCGGACCGGTGAACGCACGGGTAAGCGCAATCGTGCGGCGCACCCCGGGGCGCGTACCGATGAGCGTCCCGATGGCGCTATTGCCGCAAACGAAAACAACATCGTGACGTATTGCGTAGCCACCACGCCTTGCGTCATAAGACACGTATCGCGTAGCCGCGAAATGAGTCTTATGACGCACCGCGTAAGCGCACCCGGAAGCGCAGACGATCGCGCAACGTAAACGCCCTGATGCGCTTATGAAACACGCCCCGGGACGCGCCCCGGGGCGCGTAGCGTAAGCGCGTCAAACCATGTGACTTTAAAATAACACTTTTCATTGGTTCAGAACTTTTTTTTTTCCAAATTGTGTGAAACCCACCCATTTCTCTCACTATTGCTTTGTACTTGGAGAGAGCAAGAGCTGTTCTGTGTACTGTCTTCATCTCCTACTTTCCCGATCTACAGCAATGGCTGCAAGAGAGTCATCCAGCAGTGATTCCGACGGATTTTTAGATGAGGACCCTCCTCGGCAGAAGAAAAAAGACCATTTCATCTGGAAATTCTATGACATCCCTGAAGGACAAAAAAAAGTCAACGCTCCAAAAGTAACCTGCAAAATATGTGGTAGTACTTTATCCAGAGGCAATCCTCTGAAAAAATATAGTTTTGGAAATGCCAATTTAATCAGGCATGTCAAAAGAAGACACCCAAACAACTTTGCCAGGGAGAGTGTCAGAGAGCTGGCACGGAATTTACCCACAGATGGCGGCAGCACCTCCACTGGTGGAGCAACACCTTCGGGACCACCCCGTGGAAGAATGGTCCCTAACATACAGCCGGTGTTTGCAGGGATCAAATTTCTGTGCACGGAGTGTGACGAACTGCTCTGCTATGGGGAGCAGAGTGTTGAACTCATTGCCATAAAGAAACAGCAACACCGCTGCACTGCCAGTCCCTAAATTTTCACATTTTTTTGCTCCTGTTGAGCAGTTTTGGAATCCCTGTTTTTGTTTTTCCCCTGACAAAAATCCAAAAAAAATATAAAATAGTTTTAAAAAGTCTAAAAAAATATAAAACAACAAAAACAAAAAAAAGTTCTTTTCAGAACTACCTCCAATTTATAAAAAAATGCTATATTTTTTTTTTTTTAAGTCTGTCATTTTTAATCTCCATGGTACGCTCCCCCGTACGCTCCCCGGTGCGCGTACCGGGCACTCCGCCCGCGAAAATAGAATTTTTTTTTTTTTTTTTTTTTTTTACCCGCGGGACCCTTTTATGGCCCCCACATCAAAACTAGGGGGTCAGGGGGGTGTACCCTGCCCCCTTTTGCTCATTTTCCCCCTTTGATTTTTGCCACCTCTTGTGTCTCAATCCTACCGAGACACAAGATGGCGGCCGCTGCGGACTGTTTCAAATGTTTACAGACACCCGAGAACCAATCAGCTTGCCGTGCGCAAGTCGCGTGGTGCGCCCGGAGCGCTCCCCGGTACGCGCACCGGGGCGCGGCTCTAGATATATATCTTTTTTTAAACCTAATTTACTCAAAATTCACAGGAGCACATATCTTGAGACCTAGCAAAGGCACATCGGGCAAACAATATCTACAATTTTGCCAAGTTTCGTGGAAATCCATTCAGCCGTTCGAGCTAAAAGTGAGTCCAACCGCCCTATGGAAAAATGAATGGCAAAAACACATTTTGGGACCCCCCTTTTTTCTCGGCCCCCCCTTGACAAAACCACCCCAAATTTTCAGGGGCTGCTCAGAAACAAAATGTTCCATTTTCCTGAGAATTTCAGCCAATTCCGTCCACAAACGCCAAAGTTATTAGACATAGAATTTTCAAAAATCCCATAGAGAAAAAATCCTAACTATATATACCTACTGGCGACCGCCAGTAGGTAATATATATATATATACATATATGTATGCTGTCGAAAAACATACGTAGTATCCTCAAAACAAACATACATATGTACATACACTTAAACATGCAGCCTAACACCAT
Organism: Lissotriton helveticus; assembly: GCF_964261635.1. Classification (NCBI taxonomy): domain Eukaryota; kingdom Metazoa; phylum Chordata; class Amphibia; order Caudata; family Salamandridae; genus Lissotriton; species Lissotriton helveticus. The sequence goes on from NC_136067.1 coordinate 278,376,837, forward strand.
ACAACAGGCTAAGATGCCAAAATTGCATTGCATTTTTCATTTAAAATAGGCACATGTTTACAAAGCATTATAATATATAAAAACATGCACTCCTTAGGGTTTGGACATAGCCCTTTATTTTCAAGGAAAAAAGAAAAGTAATGGCAGGCAACTAGTCCATAGGCTGCATAGAAAGAGTCACAACAGTAATCAAAACTGGCACCGTACCAACGGGGATCTGATTGGTGGGTAGACTTTTTTTTAAAACCTCAAGGAAGTCTGTATGCAGTAATAGCCGCTAAATTAACCTTTATAGAGGAAAACTGAAGGCCTGATTTGGCCAAGTGCAATAGATATGGTAAGATCAACTGCGCCTGCCTCTGAATGGCATCATAATTATTAATGATGCACCATAAGTAAAACCGCTTCCATTTGAAAGCGTACTACTCTCTGGTGGATGGTCTTCTTGCCTCCTTAAGGATGTTCATACAGTCTGCAGACAAAGCTAGATGCCCCTACTGGAGAACCTCAGGAGTCATGCCGTCAATCTCAGAGATGAGAGGTTGGGGTGGAACACCTTCCCCCAGTGCTTGGATAGTAAGTCCGGTCAGCACGCTAACCTCCTGTGTTGGGTCTCTGATAGTTGAAGAAGGTCTGGATACCACCACTGGCGAGGCCACTAAGGTGCAATCAGTATCATTCTGGTCTTGGCCCTGTAGAGCTTGTTGATCACTAGAGGAATGAGTGGAATTGGTGGAAAAGCGTAAAGTAATGTTGCAACCAGTTGATCAAAAGTGTATTCCTTCTGGAGCCTGGTTGGTGGAACCTGGACGCTATCGGGGCATTTTTCGTTTGTTGCGTCCGCAAACAGGTCGATGTCTGGTATGCCCTATCACTGGAAGGTGCTCTGTGCGACTTCGTTGTTTAGCACCCAATCGTGAGCTTCGACGAAGTTCCGACTTAGAGAGTCTGCATGGATGTTGAGAGTACCTGGGTGATGAATTGAACTTCCTTGCGAGTAGCCACTTCGATATGGTTGAGCCTCCTGTGAGAGGGCCTCAAACTGGTTCATCCCGTTTTTTTCAGGTAATACATGGTTGTGGTATTGTCCGTCTAAATCAACAGGGAGCGTGTGTGAATGGACAGGAGCAATGCCTTGAGTGCAAAATGAACGGCTCTCAGCTCTAGCATACTGATATGATAACTCTGCTCCGTCTCTGACCGCAACGCTTGTATTGAAGAGGACCCATGCGAGTCCCCAAATCCTGGAGGGAAGCTTCTGTGGCAATTGTCTGACTGGGACGATCCTGATGAAAAGAAACTTCTTTCCGCAGATGTGATCGATCCATCCACCATTTGAGTGAATCCCTGGCTGACTGAAGTAGAACCACACAGTCTTCCCAATAGGAAGAGACTTGCGACCACTTATCCTTCAGAGCTTGCTGCAGAGGACACATTTGTAGTCTGGCATTCGGGACGATGAAGATGCAGAATGCCATTGAGCCCAGAAGTGAGGACAGTTGTCTGACCCTGGGAAGTTGGGAGCTGAGCAGAGTGTAGCACTTGCCGTGTATTGAGGATAACCTCTCCACTTAAGGACACAAATTATTTACACTTACGGTATCCAAAGAAGCCCCCAAGTAATGAATCTTTTGAGTTGGGTTGAATATGGACTTCGCGTAGTTGATTTGTAGCACCAGATGGCCTAGCACAAGTATAAAGCATTTAAGGTTATTCTGCAGCGAAGTGGGTGACGAGCTTTTCAGTAAACAGTCGTCCAGATACGGGTAGATGAAGATCTTCTTGCGTAGAAAAGCCGCTACTACTGCCATGCATTTTAAGAAGGTGTGTGTGTGTGGGGGAAGGGGTCTGATTTGAGCCCAAATGGGAGGACTTGGAACTGCAGTGTTGAGATGCTACCTGAAAACTCTGAAAAGTTTTCTGAAAATATGTGTCTTGAAGATCTAGGGAACACATCCAGTCCCCTTGATGGCGTTGGGGAAAAATGTGGTGCAGCGCTAACATCCGAAATTTTTCTTTGCGGATGAACTTGTTCAAACGTCTCATATCGAGTATTGGTCTGTAATCTTGGGTAGGACCCCTTTTTAGAACCAAGTAGTATGGGAATAAATTCCCTGTCGCCGTTACAGAAAAGGAACTTCCTCTATAGCGTCTTTTATTTAGGAGAGTATTCACCTCCGACTGTAGCAAGTGATGTTGTTGGACATACGTTCCACGAGGTGGTACTGATGGAGGTGGGGATTTGAATCTGAGCAAGTAACCATTCTGCATAATATTGAGCACCGAAAAACCAAAGGAAACGATGGACGGAGCGTTGACAATACAAGCACTCACCCCCAGTCAACTGATCTGGGTTTAATCCATCACCGTTCTTTAGCCCACTCTGCCACCCCAGTTCAGACATGGCCATATGCAAATCAGTCTGACCCTGTGCCTCATGGGAACAGTCCAGCCCGAACTGCCAAGCCATGAACAAAGAAAAACCAAAGGAAATGCCGGAAATTTCCTTTGGTTTTTCTTTGTTCGCCATAAGTTGGCAGGGTATGCTCAGACGTGAGTCCCTTGCTCACTTTGCCACTGGATTCTAGCAAGCCGGGCTGAAGACGGCTGAAATGCCAGAAACCGGTCCTCGGTAGCTTGTTTCCAGTCCAGGGAAGGCATGGCTTGGCAGTTCGGGCTGGACTGTTCCCAAGAGGCACAGGGTCAGACTGATTTGCATATGGCCATGTCTGAACTGGGGTGGCAGAGTGGGCTAAAGAACGGTGATGGATTAAACCCAGATCAGTTGACTGGGGGTGAGTGCTTGTATTGTCAACGCTCCGTCCATCGTTTCCTTTGGTTTTTCTAATATTGAGCACCCACATGTCTTTGGGATCTTTCTCCACTCGTCCAGGTGAAACATGATACTTTCCCCACCGGAGTGGGCAACAGGGATAGGGGAAGCCAGTGCTCATTGTTTTGCAGGTTGCTTTGCCGAGGAAGGTGCTGGTCTAGGGGCTCCCCTTCCTTGTCGACGGTGGAGATTCTGCAACCTGGGCTGTTGTTGCTGAGTCGACCAGTGAGGGGCTTGAACCCTCGGTCGTATGATCGGTACTGGAGTCGAAAATCCTTATGCTTCTCAAGGTCGACCACCCCCAAAGTGTCCAAGTCAGATTCCATCTTGGACATCTCATCATCGGCATGAGCACCGAATAAGGAGGTACCACTGAAAGAAAGTTTCATAATCCTGTGTTTTGCTTCCGGTTTAAGACCAGTGAGCCACAACCAGGCTGAACGCCTAGCACAAATTCCGTGGGAGTATCCATGTGCTGCTGAATCAGAGTCATCTGCACCTGCACTGATTACCTGGTTTGCAACAAGACCACCTTCCTGCAAGATCTCATGAAAGTCTTGTTGGTCTTCCTTGGGCAGCTTATCTGTGAATCCAGCCAAAGAGTCGTACAGAGCCCTGTCGTACCTCCCCAGGAGTGCCGCAAAACTAGCCACCTTCATGAAGGATGCAGACGTATTGAACATTTTCTTTCCCAAGGAGTCCATGCGCTTACTCCTCAGGAGGGACAGAAGAGGATGCTGCTCCCGGATGTGTCCACCTGGCTGCCGCCACTATAAAATTATCTGGTGGAGGATCTGCTCTTAGGAACAGTGGATCCTGGTCTGGGGCCTTGTATTTCTTTGTGATGCGTGGGGGAGCGGATTCTGCAGTAGCTGGAGTTAAGGTCTGCAGTGCTGGTTCAGGCAGCCCAGAAACCAGAGGAAGCAAAGGCCTTGCCGAAGACCTTTGATCCTTGGTCTCAAATATTACCGATGAAGATGTAGTGGGCACAGGCATATCAATGTTCAAATTATTGGCACCTCTACAGAGGACTTCATTAGGTGATCATGTCGTCCACTGGAGACACCCTAGCCAAAGGAGTAGCAGACAGTCGGCGCATAATCTCTCACAGATGACTGTGATCGTCGTCTGCTTCTCCGTGATCTGGAGAAATGATGAGATCTCGATGGTCTAAGTGGTGTTCTAGATCGAGATCTTCGAATTGGAGGAGACCTCGTTCTCCTTGGAGACCTGTGTGGAGATCTTCCAGTAGACTTAGCAGGTGGAGAGCCAGCAGACACTCTGGAAGGAGAGTACGTTTGCGAGAAGTCTGACCCCGGACTTCTAGGTTGAACACTCCAATGCCGAACACTCTGCAACCATCTTGCAGACAGATTCACAGGAGGTGTTTGCTTTCCAGGAACCAGAGATCCCTCCGGCGTATTTTGCACAATCTTGATGCCTGGAGAAGAAGATCGTCTGGATCTCGACGTCTATCTCTGCCTTCCCAGTACCTCCATAAAGGACTAGGAGGGCCCCGACGAAGTGATGCTGGTCACCGCTGTAGGATTCTTGAACGGCAACGAAAGTCTACACCGTTGCTTCTCTGATGAACGCCGCAGAGAAACTGTCGAAATGTCTCTTGACATCGAACGTCGGACTGGAGTCGGTGACCCCGACTGTGACGCTCTCAACGTCAACCGCCTATGTGACTGTGGCAAGATCCTCGACATCAACATTCTGCAATACCTGCTGCGACGGAGGCGGAGTACTGGACACCGACCTATACATCGATGCCAGTGAATGGAGATGCAGGAGTTTCTTCGACATCGACCCAGGATCACTCTTCAACGTTGGCTTGCGCTTCTCAGGTCTCAAATACTTAGAGCCTGAAGCAATAGGTCTCCACGCGAACTCACCCTTTGACGGCGGAGGATATGACCGCCTCAATGTCGATCTGTCTCTCGACGAAGTCGCATGGCGTGTATGTTTTTCTGATGTTGACTCACTCGCCAAAGGGGAACAATCAGGTATTTGCTTCTTTTTTGATTTGGGTGAAGCAGAACAACGTCGTTTCTTATCTGATCTGCCCATGTGTTATTTTTCATGAGAGGAGGGCTCTTTAAGAGCATGACTGCTCCCAAGGCCACTTTTTGATCTCTTTCCACTCTCCAGCAAGGCATGCAGTTTGATCTTTTCTCTGTCTCGAAGTGTACTCTTAGAAAACTGCTGGCAATAATAGCAATTCTCTGGATTGTATGAGGATGGCAAAGACAGAATACACACAGAGTTTGGATTTTCTGACAAAAAAAGATCTCAAAATTGTCAGAAAAAACTTGTAAAGTTAACCAACAGCCAAAAAACGTCGAGTGAAAGTAGAAAAAAATACCAGGAAACCAGTTTTTGAAAAGAAACAATCAAAAACGGATGAGCTCAATGCAGCAGGATCCTCACAGAAGAAGCCGGAAAAAAGAACTGGCCTGTCAGCTATGGTGCATGATGGGAGCAGGGAGGTTTTGGAGGTCTTGAAGGCCAGTTTTTATTACTATTGCGATTCTTTTTTTGCAGATTATGGGCTAGTTGCCTGCTATTACTTGCCTTTTTGTTTGATAAATAAAAGGCTATATCAAAACACTGAGGAGTGCATGTTTTTATATATTACAATACTTTGTAAACATGTGCCTATTTTAAATGAAAAATACAATGCAATTTTGGCATCTTAGCCTGTTGAATGGTCCTAGGCTGCATGTTTAATTGTATAGGTATACATATATTTGTATGTATATATTATATATAGATTTAGATATATATATATATATATATATATACATATATATATATACACACACACACACACACACACACACACACATATGTATGTTTGTTTTGAGGATACTACGTATGTGTGTTTCAACAATATACATATATGTATTATATAAATATATGTATATATTGGTATGAACAATAGTTACTAAACTGTAATCTGTGGTTCTCCAGTATTGGTGTCTTTCATAGATTCACATGCCTGAATCATTCCCCGCCGTTGGAGTGGGAGTCCCACGGTACATAAAAAAGCATTATGCCATATTAACATAGCAAAAACCTGGTACTAACCAACCAGGAAGTAAAGTAGCCCAAGCTACAGGAGAAAAAACTTCCACACATGACTATCCTAGTCATTTTGTATAGCCCAAACTGCAGCCAATCAGGTGACAGCACACACCAGAAAGTTGTCCACAGAGGCTCAGGCTCTCAGATTTTCTCACACAGGAGTGATGGTAAACCAATCTAGCCCATGAGCCTCTGAGGGGAGGTGGGCGGCTTGCATTTGAATCTATGAAAGACACCAATACTGGAGAACCACAGATTACAGCTAAGTAACTATTGTTCTTCTCCAGTATTGGGGTGTCTCATAGATTCACATGCCTGAATCAGAGTAGATAGCAGTATATATATATATATATATATATATATATATATATATATATATATATATATATATATATATATATATATATATATATATATATATATATATATATATATATATATATATATATATATATATTACCTACTGGCGGTCGCCAGTAGGTATATATAGTTAGGATTTTTTCTCTATGGGATTTTTGAAAATTCTATGTCTAATAACTTTGGCGTTTGTGGACGGAATTGGCTGAAATTTTCAGGAAAATGGCACATTTTGTTTCTGAGTAGCCCTTGAAAATTTGGGGGGGGGTTCGTCAAGGGGGGGCCGAGAAAAAAGGGGGGTCCCAAAACGTGTTTTTAACATTGAGTTTTCCATAGGGCGGTTGGCCTCACTTTTAGCCCGAACGGCTGAATGGATTTGCACGAAACTTGGCAAAATTGTAGGGACTGGTAGCCCGATGTGCCTTTTGTAGGTCTCAATATATGTGCTACAGTGGATTTTGAGAAATTAACGTTTAAAAAAAGATATATATCTGTAACAGCGGACCGGGCAGCGCTCCGCTACGCGTACTTTTCGCGCAACGGAGCTTTGTGAAGCGAAGCTGATTGGTTCTCCGGCGTCTGTCAACATTCCAAACAGTCCGTAGCGGCCGCCATCTTGTCTCTCGGTAGGATCGAGAGACAAGAGGAGGCCAAAGCGAAGGGGCAAATGACCATAAGGGGGCATAGTACATTGTCGCTCACCCCCTAGGTTTGATGTGGAGGTTTTAAAAGGGCCCCGCGGGGCAAAAAAAAATAAAAATAATAATAATCGAACAGCTGAATGGATTTGCACGAAACTTGGCAAAATTATAGGGACTGGTAGCCCGATGTGCCTTTGCTAGATCTCAATATATGTGCTCCAGTGGATTTTGAGAAATTAACGTTCAAAAAAAGGTATATATCTGTAACAGCGCACCGCTTCGCGTACTTTTCGCGTTACGGAGCTTTGCGAAGCGAAGCTGATTGGCTCTCCGGTGTCTGTAAACATTCCAAACAGTCCTTAGCGGCCGCCATCTTGTCTCTCGGTAGGATCGAACAGCTGAATGGATTTGCACGAAACTTGGCAAAATTGTAGGGACTGGTAGCCCGATGTGCCTTTGCTAGGTCTCAATATATGTGCTTCAGTGCATTTTGAGAAATTAACGTTCAGAAACAAGATATATATCTGTAACAGCGCTCCGCTTCGCGGAGATAAAATTATATGTGTATTACCTAGCTGTTGCTAACACCAGTTAGCGACGGCTAGTAGAAGATAGCGACCATCTTGGGCCCCACTTTGCATGTGAGTGATATTTATCACTAATGACATGCAAAGTGGGCATGCCAAGATGTTAGCGACTGGAAACAGTCGCTAACATCGCTATCTCCTATTATCAACTTTTGGAAATATTCGAGATAAGGGCGAATATCTCCAAAAGCTACCACCTGCCCTGAGCAGTTCTTAGCCATGTTATCCAATGGGAGGTGGATAACATGGCTAAGAGCATTAGCTCGGTAATGCATGAATATCGCTGAGTTTTCAGCGATATTAATGCATTGCGGTCGTTTTTTATCGTATTTCCGATAAACCTTGATAATAGCAAGGTTTATCTGCGATAATTTCTGACGGTAAAAAAATCGTTGCTAAGCATCGTTAGGGATAAATATCGCTTAACTTTGGTAATATGCCCCAACGTCTGTTAACCTTCGATTCGAAGGAAATCAGGAAGTGTTGAAAAACATTGTCTGCGCCATCTTGTCTTTTTTCAAATGCCACACTTTTGTCGTGCACGGCAGCCATTTTAGATGCCTTGACCAGACCCACTCTGTGCACGCTGTCGATCCTTAGCATGGCTCCCCACCCTCGCAAGCATCTCCCCCAGGCAGTGGTCACCCCCGCTCTCTGTCTTATGCATGGGTAATAAACCTCCCCCATCTGCGCTGCTGTTCCCTGAGAATCACACCCTGTGCCCGCCCGACACCTCCCTTTCGCCCTATTCACTACCGCACCCTCTGACACTCCTTTTCCTCTGTGTCCGATTGTCCAGGCTGGTCCTAGGGTATCAGCTAGCCCTGCAGATGTAGTTTATGGCCACAGCTGTAAAGAATCACCCCTCTTCAAAGGAGTTATAGTAGATCAAGGCCCACACTCGATGAGATCCGTCACAGCAGAAGCGTTGCTATTATCTGAAAACCATCCTGTATTGTGATTGGGGAGGGGACCGAGCCTGAAGCGGAAGATTCCAGGGATGACTGTTTGTACATCAAAGTTTTTACAATTATGTGTCACATTAAAAATATATAGCACTCCGACAAAGTAGTAAGATTATAAAACTTTAATAATTTATAAATATATACAAGAAAACAAAAATAGTAATAACATATAAACATTTTTAGGGAAAAACAACGAAGTAGCGGTCGGCTGTGCGAATAGTCCCAACGCAGCACAACGTCCAGATTTCCGGCGTGGGGCGTCGCGGGGGGTGGGTCATCAGTAGCAAACTGTTGTGCGAATAGTTCCAAGGCAGCAGAACGCGCCGAAATCTAGATGACACGAAAGTGATGTCTAGTAAGTTGCCACCCAGCAAATAACGGCATGGGGCGTCGCGGGGGGTGGGTCATCAGTAGCAAACTGTTGCGCGAATAGTTCCAAGGCAGCAGAACGATGGCACCAAGGTGATGTCCAGTAAGTTGCCGCACTGGTTTTGGTATCCTACAATGCTGCTCCGAATAACGGCGTGGAGCGCCCCGGGGGAGGCGGCGTGATCGGGCCTCTCCAGGTGGAGTGTCATCTGTTGTAGTGGGGCGCCCCTTTACCGTTTCAGTTGCCATTCCGTCCGTTTTTGGTCCACTGTGTCAAAAGCCGCAATTCAGCTGAGTTGCGCCCACTCTTGCGGTGCAGCGATAGGCGGCTGTCACAGGACTCTCAAAATGGCGGCAGGCTGTTTCCTTTTTGGGCCTGGTCCACTGAAATGGCCCTGGGACACCTTGGAAATCGGACGCTTGTCTGCTAGGTCTTGGACCCCATTCTCGAAAGCGTCCCCTCCGCCTTGAGAATTCATCAAAAGTTTTGGGGGCTCCGACTCCTGCAGGCTTCTGGTGGGGAGCGGCTGCCATGATTGCTCGCGGAATGACCACGACTGAGCTACGAGATGGTGGTGCTTTCATGCTGACGCCAGCTTCAGTCTGAAACATCCAGAAACAAGGTGGGGCTTTCATCGTTTGGGAAAAAAAAAAGTTTTCATCCTATGAAAAGTGTTGTTTTTAGGTCACATGATCAAGCCTTCCATCATTAGGAAACCAAAAGTAAAATGAACCAATGAAAAGTTTTATAAACAAGTCACATGACCTGTTATGCGGCATAGGGTGTAAAATGCGGAGAAAATACGTTGGCACGTGAGGCGGCGTCAGTAGCGGACCGATGTGCGAATAGGCCGAAGGCAACACAACGCGCCAAGATCCGGATGGCACCGAGGTGGTGTCCAGCAAGTTGCAGCACTGGTGTGGCCATCCTACAATGCTGAAAGTCGGCGTGGGGCACCCCGTTGGCCTGTGAGTTTGCGTCAGTAGCGGACCGATGTGCGAATAGGCCGAAGGCAGCACAACGCGCCAAGATCCGGATGGCACCGAGGTGGTGTCTAGTAAGTTGCCGCACTGGTGTGGCTATCTAACAATGCTGAAAGTCGGCGTGGGGCGCCCCGTTGGCCTGTGAGTTTGCGTCAGTAGCGGACCGATGTGCGAATAGGCCGAAGGCAGCACAACGCGCCAAGATCCGGATGGCACCGAGGTGGTGTCTAGTAAGTTGCCGCACTGGTGTGGCCATCCAACAATGCTGAAAGTCGGCGTGGGGCGCCCCGTTGGCCTGTGAGTTTGCGTCAGTAGCGGACCGATGTGCGAATAGGCCGAAGGCAGCACAACGCGCCAAGATCCGGATGGCACCGAGGTGGTGTCTAGTAAGTTGCCGCACTGGTGTGGCCATCCTACAATGCTGAAAGTCGGCGTGGGGCGCCCCGTTGGCCTGTGAGATGGCGTCAGTAGCGGACCGATGTGCGAATGGGGCCAAAGGCAGCGCAACAATATTTTCTGATTTGAAGACACCACAAGGCGCTGAGATGCCAAGATCCGGATGGCACCGAGGTGGTGTCTAGCAAGTTGTGGCACTGGTGTGGCCATCGTACAATGGTAAAAGTCGGCGTGGGGCGCCCTGTTGGCCTGTGAGATGGTGTCAGTAGCGGACTGATGTGTGAATGGGGCAAAAGGCAGCGCAACAATATTTTCTACTATATTTTCGGAGTAGAAGACACCACAAGGCGCTGAGATGCCAAGATCCGGATGGCACCGAGGTGATGTCTAAGTTGCGGACCGATGTGCGAATGGGGCCAAAGGTAGCGTAACAAGATTTTCTGTATGGAAGATACCACTAGGCGTTGAGATGCCAAGATTCGGATGGCACCGAGGTGATGTCTAGCAAGTTGTGCCACTGGTGTGGCCATCCTACAATGGTAAAAGTCGGCGTGGGGCGCCCTATTGGCCTGTGAGATGGTGTCAGTAGCGGACTGATGTGCGAATGGGGCCAAAGGCAGCGCAACAATATTTTCTGACTGACACCACAAGGCGCTGAGATGCCAAGATCCGGATGGCATCGAGGTGATGTCTAAGTTGCGGACTGATGTGCGAATGGGGCCAAAGGCAGCGTAACAATATTTTCTGTATGGAAGATACCACTAGGCGTTGAGATGCCAAGATTCGGATGGCACCGAGGTGATGTCTAGCAAGTTGGTGTGGTCATCCTACAATGCTGAAACTCGGCGTGGGTCACCCCATTAGCCTGTGAGATGGCGTCAGTAGCGGACCGATGTGCGAATAGGCCGAAGGCAGCACAACGCGCCAAGATCCGGATGTCACCGTGGTGGTTTCATAGTTGAGAGGCACTTCATCTGCAGTGGGGCGCCGAGATCCGGATGGCACCGAGGTGATGTCTAGCAAGTTGCTGTACTGGTGTGGTCATCCTACAATGCTGAAATGTAGTGGGGCGCCCATTTACCGTTTCAGTTGCCATTCAGCTGAGTTTCGGCTGCTCTTGATGCTACAGCGACAGGCGGCTGCAAGAGGACTCTCAAAATGGCGGCCTGTTCTTTGGATTTGGGCCTGGTCCACTAAAATTGTCCTGGGACACCTTAGAACTCGGACGCTCGATTTTTTTTTCCTTTCCTGTACATGCAAAAAAAGGTAAATGCCCGGTATGTTACACGCTTCATCTGCCACGATGAACTCTCCAGAGGAACCGAAAAAATATATAGTTGTGGTAACTATACCATGCATCGTCATATGGAGAGGTGGCACCAATTAATTATAGTGCTGCATAAAAGAGAGATTTGGAGGAGAACCCCTGACCTGCTAGTACATTCATCAAAGAAGTGGCACTGAGAGCTTCAGAGGCAAGGGAAACGGTCCCAAATATTTAGAAGAACTTTGGAAAGATTAAAATGACATGTTTAGATTGTGGTAAATTAATTTCATGTGGGCAGATGAGTGTTACTCTAATAAATACAGCATATGAACATCATCATAGTCGATGGTTGGTAGAGACATTTTGACTATATCCTGGACCTGCCCGTCCTCGCCCAAAATGGCGCCGGAATGAATGGGACTCGTAACTCCTTGTTGTGTACTGGTTGCAGAACCTTGAAATCACGAGATACGTATGCAGTTTTGAAGCACATGGCGGGCGGGGACGAGAATTGATTGAATATTTCGACATCCCTATTGATATTAAGTTCTGATGTGTTATTGATTACTGTACTGTTGAAAATTCGAATTAACGTCACCCATGGTACTTGCCCGCAAATGTATATCTAGATAATTTTATTGTAACTGGCCCTGTCGTATTTTAATTATAAAATGTACGTCCACCGATTCCGTAACTGTTAGACACCTTAGTTTTTGCAACCTAATGGCCCGCCCGTTACGTTCCTCTACAGTGTAAATGTCTATTCATCATATACGATTACAGTTTGCTCCGTGGCAGGCCCACGTGGTTATAGGCTCGTATTTGTATAATGAAATTTTCACAATAAAGGTTTTTAAAAGAAAACATGGTAGTAGTGTATACATTGGTAAAGTTTTTAATAATAGTCACTGTTTTAGAATCATTAAAAGGCAAGTGAAATAAAGCAGACCAATTACATGAAGGGTAAAAGGTATAATACGAAGGAACGCAGTAAAGATAAATGGTCAAGGGCTGTTGTGTTTTCTATTCCTGCAACATAAAGTGATCGATAAGAATCTCATATTCAGGCGTATCGGCGACTAAGACAGCAGGTCGACCCTCTTTTGCTCAACGGCTCCGTCATGGGACGAAGAAACGCTCTTTTTCTCGAAAAAAGAATATATTTTACTTGCAGGACAGTTGTAAAATTTCCGGGAAAGTACATTAGCCTGGAACATTATAACATCTATTTAAGAGAAAATAATGTTCGGAAGTAATTAAAAGCGTAATTTTTAGGTGATATGACCAAGGCTTTCATCATTAGAATAAGAAAAGTAAAATGAACCAATGAAAAGTTTTATTAACAAGTCACATGACTTGTTATGCTTACGTTACGCGCTGCGCGCCCCGGATGACTTCCGGATGCGCTAACGCGGCGCGTCATATGACGCATTACGCGACAACGCAGGTCCAGAATATAGTCAAAATGTCTCCACCAACCAGCGGTCGGAACACAACCCCTTTCAGCAGGCTAAATAGTTCTGTTAAATGACAACAGAAGGGACAGGCAACAAGAACCATCAGTCAAAGAGGGGAGGGCTAGTTCTTCTCTACCGGGTTACATTGGGGCGCTACCGGAACTGATCGAATTGGTAGTCTACAGTGTTTCTGGATGTTTCAGACCGAAGCTGGGGTTAGCATGAGAGCAGCACCATTTCGGAGCTCCGTTGTGGCCATTCCGCAACCAATCATGGCAGCCGCTCTTTATCGTTATTTTGGGCGTGGTGGGTGGCGGAGCCGAGCTGTTTTGCAGCCATCATTGTGTGGAGTTCAGTTCATCTCACTAGTTTTGTATTTGTCATGAGGGGTTGTTCCTAATGTTTCTATTTTAGCGAGGTCAAAAAGAGATCCCATTAGTGGCCTACTGATTTTGCTCGATTCTTTTTCTTTTTTTTTACACGATTTTTCGTTATCTGCAAAGACTAAACAGAGTATTGCGACTCTGTGTTTGTTTGTAAATAGAGAATGAACCAAAGAGAACTAATTCTAAAACAGTAAATACTTGGATAACAATCAATCAAATGGAGAGAGAAGCAGGCACGACGGATTACAACGGGGGCAAAGGCCTGCGTTAACTACCTTTCACTATCTGCAAAGAGAGAGTACTCCTAATAGAAATGAGGGGGTGGGGGGGGCACCATTCAAAGCAGATCAGTGTGCATAAACACGAAAATGTTTTCACTTACCACGTACTTGACATTCGACAGCTTATGATATTTGGTATTAAAAAACCATTGAAATTCACTGAAAAAACCATAGGTTATAGACCATATATAGTTAGGAATTAGCATTTACAAAACCTTGAAAATTCACTGAAAAAACCATAGGTTATAGACCATATATAGTTAGGAATTAGCATTTGAAAAACCTTATTTTACTCACACAAAACCATTGAAATTCCATATATAGTTAGTTGCACTAACTATATATCGCGCACCCGCAATCCACTGCTGATCATGTCACATATTACATCATTCATGACATGGTCAGTGACATCACTGATGACATCACTGATGACATCTCAAATGACATCAATGACCACATCACTGATGATATCATTCATGTGACAATACAATGCATCTCCTCACATTTTAATATAACCTGTTTCACCTAGTGTTAAATACAGAGTATAATTTTTGAAACCATTGACACACCAATACTAGTTACTACATACGTACTCACTGATTCCTACGTCTACACACACATTCACTCATACAATCATTCATACATACAATCACTCATCTTTACAACACTATCATATGCACTCATACACCTATACAGACACTCACACTCTGCCACTCATCCATGGAGTTACTCACACACCTAGTCAGTCCTGTAAAGAATCAATCACACTTCCATTTTCTTGTCTATACAGTTAAACATAGAGCACCTTACATTTTCAAACATATAGTAACACATACTTACTTTCTTATACAATCATTGATACAAGTACACATTGATCTGCACAGAGTCACACACCTCCCAGCCAGCCACACACACACTCAGTCTCCCATACAAATACTTGGACAATCAATCAATAACCCATATAGTTAATCATATAGCTACTGATCAACACATGCAGTAGTTTACAGAACAACAGACATAATGATGCACAAATTAAGACAGTTTAGTCACTAACCCATGCACTCAGTGAGACACATTTAATCACTCACTCATACATTCAGTCATGCACCTACTAAATCCTTCGTCCAGACAGTTATACATCTACTCATTCTTCAATATCTAAAACATATTTAAACTTTACAGAAACACACAGTCACTGGATGATGTCATCAGTGATGTCATCAGTGATGTCATTTGAGATGTCATCAGTGATGTCATCAGTGATGTCACTGACCATGTCATGAATGATGTAATATGTGACATGATCAGCAGTGGATTGCGGGTGCGCGATATATAGTTAGTGCAACTAACTATATATGGAATTTCAATGGTTTTGTGTGAGTAAAATAAGGTTTTTCAAATGCTAATTCCTAACTATATATGGTCTATAACCTATGGTTTTTTCAGTGAATTTTCAAGGTTTTGTAAATGCTAATTCCTAACTATATATGGTCTATAACCTATGGTTTTTTCAGTGAATATATATATATATGCTTGGAAGACGCTATTTGTAGCATAAATTTGTACATATGAAAAACACAATCATATAATAAAATGTCTCATTTCTAAAAGCATGAGGTTTGCAGTCACATGAGAATGTACATAATAAGCATGAATAGGCGTCTGAAAAGCAATAAGAGGAGGAGGGAAACAGAGGCTCACCTTATCTGAAAAGATTCCGCAGAACTGCTTGACCCACTGAAGCATCAGTCTCGCTGGCTGCATCCAAACAATAGTGGTTGGTGAATGTATGCCTGCTGGACCAAGTCGCTGCGAAGAGAGCAGTAGAGGAAGACATGGCTCTTGTAGAATGAGCCCTTGGAGTTGCCTGTAAAGGTCTTCCTGCTTGTATATGGCAAAAGTCAATAGCTGCAGAGATCCATATAGCTATTGTCTGTTTAGACACTGCATGTCCTTGTCGAATTTTTCTATAAGCGACAAACAATTGATCGGATTTGTGTATTGCAGAGGTTCTTTGCAAATAGAACTTTAAACATCTCTTGATGTCAAGTATATGCAATGCCCTTTGCGCAGGGGATTGCGGGTTAGGAAAACATTTTCTTAAGTTAACTGGCTCATTCAGGTGAAAGTCCGAAGGCACCTTAGGTATAAATTTTGGGTTCGTGCAGAGCACTACTGAATTAGACGTGAACTGTAAGAAAGGTGGATGGACAGCGAAAGCCTGGACATCACTGACTCTTCGAGATGAAGTCAAAGCTAACAAAAGAGACACTTTCCATGTTAGAAATTTTAAATCCACTCTGTGAATTAGTTCAAAAGGGTGGCGCATGAGCTGCGCTAACACTATATTGAGAGGCCATGATGGAGGTCGATGACGTACCGGAGGAAACATTCTGAAAAGTCCTTTAAAGAACTGCTGTATTATTCTTGAAATGTAAAGAGAAGTGTACCCATCCTGACGATATCTTGAAATGGCTGCTAGGAAAACCTTTAGTGTTGCGTTAGATAAACCTGATCTTGCCAGGTGTAAGAAAAAAGGCAATATCTGATCCGGCCTTGCTTGAAAAGGATGAATCCCAGCTGAATGACACCAGATACAGAATCTTTTCCATTTAAGTCTGTATGTCTTTATTGTAGCAGGTGCTCTTGTATGTATGTATGTATGTATGTATGTATAATCTTTTATAGCGCGTATCTGTCACCCCACGGGTATCCTGGCGCTTTGACTGATGAAAATCCTGATAAAACATTCTACTGGAAATTAGGAATTAAGAAGATACAGTCCTAGGAAAAAGATGTGTTTTTAAGATTTTCTTGAAAGAGGCAAGGTCTTGTGTACTTCTCAATTCAAGCGGAAGAGTGTTCCATAATCTGGCTGCCGTAAAGCTGAAAGAACGGCCACCCAGCCGAGCTCTCAAGACTTTAGGCACCACAACAAGATGAGCGGAAGCCGAGCGAAGGGATCTGGACGGAGTGTACCAATGAAACATATTCTGAAGTGGTACTGGACCGTGTCCGTGGAGGGCCTTAAAAACAATACATACAGATTTAAAATCGATCCGTTGAAGGATCGGTAACCAATGAAGGTCCCTTAATGCCTGGGAAGAGGAGTCATAGCGGCGGCGAGCAAGTGCCAATTTGGCTGCAAGATTTTGCACCCGTTGTAATTTTCCTATCAGGGTGGCTGGTGCTCCAAGAAATAGGGCATTGCAATAATCCAAACGGCTTACAATAATGCTCCTCACCACTTCAGGCCTACTGTCCTTAGGAAGCATCGGGAGAACCTTTCTCAACATGCGAAGCAGTCCCATGCAAGTGCTTACTGTTTTATTAACCGCTGCATCCAGTTGAAGATTGGACCCAAACATCACTCCCAAATTACGGACCGAGGTGGTAGGCCCAATCGTACTTTGGAAGGAAGGTGGCCAGAAGTCCGGTGGAAGAGGTCTAGGGATGCGATCAGTGGTGCAGTGTAAGACTTCAGTCTTGGAGCTGTTAAACTGCAGCGAATTCTGGTTCAGCCAGTCCGCAGTTGCGAGCATACAGCGGTGGAAGGTGTCAAGAGTCACTGCTTCCTTGCCCTCAAGTGAGAAGACAAGTTGAGTGTCGTCTGCGTAGTTCGTCACCGCTATGCCAAAGGATCTGATCAGCGCAACTAGGGGCCGCAGGTACAGGTTAAAGAGGATAGGGCTAATGGCCGACCCTTGTGGAACACCTTGCGCCACTTTTTTGATGTTCGATTGAAACGGTGGCAGTGCCACTACCTGGTGACGGTTTCCAAGGTAAGATGTCAACCACTGTAGGGCAAGGCCAGTTACCCCTACTTCCTCTAGTCTTTGAATCAGAATTGCGTGACTGACAGTGTCGAACGCGGCCGACATGTCGAGCAGCACTAAAAAGGCTGCTCTTCCATGGTCGGCTCGCGTTCTGAGGTCGTCAAGTACAGTCACCAGCGCTGATTCCGTCCCGTGGGCCGGTCTAAATCCGAATTGGACTTCATCCAGACAGGACCCAATCTCCAGATGTTTTGATAGGTGTTTTGTAACCCATTTTTCCAGAATCTTTATTGGAAACGGGAGCAGGGAGATGGGTCGATAATTTGCAGGATTAGCCGGATCCAAGGTGGGTTTTTTAAGTAAAGGGGATACAACGGCAAGTTTCCAGCAGTCTGGTACCCGTGCTGAAGCCAGGGACTGATCGCAGATGGTAAACAGCGGAAGGAAAAGTTCATCCCGAAAAATCTTCCAATACTTATGCGGTATTGGATCTAAAGGAGATCCCGACGATACACTGTTGGCCAAGGAGCAGAATTCCTCAAAGGTTGGGGAAGGGAAGCAGTCCAACTTATCACTGTTGGAGGTACCGTCTATGATAGACCCAGCGTGCGTTTCCGTACGGCTCTCAGGATTACCGCTAGATGTTGTGCCAAGACTGTTCAAAATGGCCGCAATTTTATCCTCGAAGGCCTGTGCCAGTGAGTCGCACAGGGACTGAGATGCAATGATGGTATTTGTCGTACTAACAGGGCATGACAGGTCCTTCACGATCTTAAATAAGGTCTGTGATTTATTAGCTGCTGCCCGCAGGGACTCTTCCAGAAACCTGGCCTTCGCACATTTGATCTGTGCTTTATAGATGGACAAGGCTCGTTTGTAAAGGTTCCGGTCTGAGTCCAGATATTTCTTTCTCCATGTGCGCTCAGCCCGCTTGCATTGGAGTTTTAGCTGAAGTAGCTCCTCGGAAAACCATGGCATCGCTGGTGTGGGCCTATTTCTTAGTTTACGTATAGGGGCCAAAGAGTCGAGGGAGGACACAATCCTTTGACTAAGTCTTTCATAGCTCAAATCTACGTCTTCCTCTAAAATGAAACCCTCCGAAAGTAAAGAGGGTAAGGGGGACTGGCGCAGGAGTTTAGACCATTGTCTGGTGCTTTTAGCTCCACCTGAATTCCTGTTTCTCCCCTGCTCCAACTTGGGCGTAAAGGAGAAAAGGATTAAAGCATGGTCCGTCCAACACTGAGGCAGAACATTTTGGACAGTTGCAAACTCTGGGTCGGCAAAGATGAGGTCTAATATATGGCCCTTTTGATGGGTGTGAGTAAGGACCAACTGCTGCAGTAAGATACTCTGACAGGTCTGGGTCAGGTCTGCAAGTGCGGTATCTCCAGAGCCGCCCATCCAGAGATTAAAATCGCCCAAGACCATTAGCCTTGAATGCGAGGTGGATAAGTCGAGAATTAACTCAATCAGCCCCGTCACAGCAGATAAAGGGCTAGATGGGGGTCTATAACAAAGTAGACCAGTGAATAGGGCGCCCCCCTGTCCATTCAGAGAGAAGGCAAGTAATTCATAACCGGGAATGGTCTTAATATCAATAAGAGAGAGATTAGTAGACTCTCTAAATATAAGTCCTAGTCCACCCCCTCTAGCACCAATTCGAGGGCGGTGCCGGATTTTGTATCCCGAAGGGCAAGCCAGACCCAGCTCTACAGCACAGTCCGTGTTCGTCCATGTCTCCGTCATGAGTAGAATATCTAACTCATGTTGTTCGATCATGAGGGCAATCTCTTCATGATGTGAGCAAAGCGACCTAACATTCAAAAGGCCACATCTAAAAGATTCTGTCTGTGATGTAGCAGGTTTCCTAGACGGGAGACTAATATTAAGGCCTAGCAGTTCGTCGCGAGTATAAGTATAGGTATCTTGCGGACGGGATCCAAAGATACCGGCCTCCGGCACGCCCGTTGCGCGAACGGGCGCAAACGGGCTTACCTCTGGCGCACCTCCGGCGCCCCTACGGCGCCCCCGCTGCGCACCGTTGCTGCGCACCTGTTGTGCAGCCATCTTAAATGATCAACGTGAGAATCACGTGGGTCCTGGCAGGGCGAGTGGCTCTCCCTCACCCAAAATGGCGCTCCCTGAGGAGAAAACCTTCTCCCCACTCCAAAATGGCGCTCGAAACCGGCGCGATGCTTGAGCAATGCCCCCGAGTCCCTTCTATCCCACAAGATGTGGGAGTGCAGCAATTATAGTGAGGGTAAGTGCTCCCTAAAATTCCCCCTAAGCGGCAAATACAAATTAAAATACAAAGCGCGATTGCGCGGCGCAAATCAAGATTAGGATAATATTTTTAAAAGTTTAAGATACAGGAGGATCGATTTTCACGCAGCGCTTAACAAGAAGTTCAGAGTCAACCTGAAAGAGGTAGGAGGTCCTACTTTTATTACCTCCTCCTCCAATGCGTGGGTCCTGGCAGGTCGAGTGGCTCTCCCTCACCCAAAATGGCGCTCCCTGAGGAGAAAACCTTCTCCCCACTCCAAAATGGCGCTCGAAACCGGCGCGATGCTTGAGCAATGCCCCCGAGTCCCTTCTATCCCACAAGATGTGGGAGTGCAGCAATTATAGTGAGGGTAAGTGCTCCCTAAAATTCCCCCTAAGCGGCAAATACAAATTAAAATACAAAGCGCGATTGCGCGGCGCAAATCAAGATTAGGATAATATTTTTAAAAGTTTAAGATACAGGAGGATCGATTTTCACGCAGCGCTTAACAAGAAGTTCAGAGTCAACCTGAAAGAGGTAGGAGGTCCTACTTTTATTACCTCCTCCTCCAATGCGTGGGTCCTGGCAGGGCGAGTGGCTCTCCCTCACCCAAAATGGCGCTCCCTGAGGAGAAAACCTTCTCCCCACTCCAAAATGGCGCTCGAAACCGGCGCGATGCTTGAGCAATGCCCCCGAGTCCCTTCTATCCCACAAGATGTGGGAGTGCAGCAATTATAGTGAGGGTAAGTGCTCCCTAAAATTCCCCCTAAGCGGCAAATACAAATTAAAATACAAAGCGCGATTGCGCGGCGCAAATCAAGATTAGGATAATATTTTTCAAAGTTTAAGATACAGGAGGATCGATTTTCACGCAGCGCTTAACAAGAAGTTCAGAGTCAACCTGAAAGAGGTAGGAGGTCCTACTTTTATTACCTCCTCCTCCAATGCGTGGGTCCTGGCAGGGCGAGTGGCTCTCCCTCACCCAAAATGGCGCTCCCTGAGGAGAAAACCTTCTCCCCACTCCAAAATGGCGCTCGAAACCGGCGCGATGCTTGAGCAATGCCCCCGAGTCCCTTCTATCCCACAAGATGTGGGAGTGCAGCAATTATAGTGAGGGTAAGTGCTCCCTAAAATTCCCCCTAAGCGGCAAATACAAATTAAAATACAAAGCGCGATTGCGCGGCGCAAATCAAGATTAGGATAATATTTTTAAAAGTTTAAGATACAGGAGGATCGATTTTCACGCAGCGCTTAACAAGCTTAACAAGCTCTTGCTTTGGCTAGTACCTCCTTACAATCTACAGAGATATTCAGATGAGCGAATTCAAGGTACTTAGGCGCCAAGCCGCTAATTTCAGAGAAGCCGAATGGGAAATCTGACCGTCCTGAATGGAGAGGAGATTCGGTATTGGTCAAAACTGAATTGGTTCGCACTCCGATAGGATAAGGAGCTCTGTGAACCAGTATTGTTGAGGCCACCGGGGGCGACGAGAATCAGGCGACACGGTTCTTTCTTCATCTTCCGGAGAACTCTGGGAACCAATGGTATCGGAGGAAAGGCGTAAGAATATATTTGAGACCAGTTGATCGAAAACGCATTCCCCTGAGAGTCTTTGTGGGGATGCCAGCTTGCAAAGAACAGGTATTTGCTGTTCTTCTTGGTCGCAAACAGGTTTAGATCTGGATGACCCCACTGTTGAAAAATCCGATCCAACGTTGGTTGATGAAGTTCCCATTCGTGGGTGGACACCGTTGACCTGCTGAGGGCGTTCGCAAGAACGTTTGCAGTTACTGGTACATGGACAGCCAAAAGATTGATTCGGTTTCAGGACTTGTGCAGGGCTTATACTTACCTTGCTCGCTTTGCTGTTGGGTCGTTGGGCTTCCAGATCCCCCCTCCAGCCGCCGCCGCCACTTCACAGCTGCGGCCGCTGAGAGGAAATGAGGACTACGGGTCCCAGGCTCCTTTGCGGCCGAAGCCGCCACCGCAATTTCCGCGCCGGGAGGCACCTTAAATTACAGCGCAGCCCATGCGTCGCGGGAACGAGCGTGGGACGAGCCGGGCAGAGCCCGGGCCAAGGTTGGGCCCATCTGAGCCCGTCCGAGTTCGATCTGAGGACGGGACGGGCCATCCTCTATCACCGACGTGGCAAGGTCGGTAATTTTCGTATCTTGGGTTCCCCTATAATTTGTGCCGCGTAGTACTTAATCGACTGAACTAACTTTCTTCATCCGGGTTACGTACTGAAGGAAAAGTCTACCTATTGGAAAATGCCCTCAAAAGTACCAAAGGGAGGGAAAGCAACTGCCACAGGTTCCTTTATGGGAACGATAGACCAGTTTATTGTGCCATCCTCGTCTATCGTGGCTCACGAAATAGATAGCACAGAAAAAAGACTCTCACTGGACCCATTATTTAATAAAAGGTCTTCATTAGGAAGGTTGGCAGGGGCGGCATCCCCTTCTACCCTCCCAGGCTCAGATGCTCCCACAAGTGATGGTGTAGGGGTCCTAGGGGCCTATGGGGTTCACCTAGTACAAATCCATTCCGCCCAGGATGCTTCTGGACGTTCAAGTCCCGTCGAGGGTAATATGTCTGATGCTCGAGATGGGTCTCCCGAATGCAGTAGTGTTACTCCAACTTCGAAGATTGCTTCGGATATCACTGCCAGGGCCCCACTTACTTGTGGTGTGAAATCTGGTCAACCGTCAATGGTCACTAAAAGGAAACGGGGAGGTGTAGCCCATACTGGTAGAAAAGCTAAAGTCAAGAAGATCCTTCTGGAATTGCATCGAAATCACAAAATAATAGCATAGAAGATATGACTCCAACGGTCGTTGAGGAGGGCTCAGTTTTGCTATCTGGGAGGGAGTTACCTTTGGAATGAAGTGAGGAAACGTGGGACAAACTTGAACAGCTTTTTTATAGGTCCGGTGCTCCCATTTATAAAAGATTGGACACTATCGAAGAGAGACTTGTAATTTTGGAATCTGAAAGTTTAAAGTCCAAGGAAATTAGTAAACCTGGGTCTGTGGGTGGGTGCTTGGGCAGAGCCGGGAACGGGGGTGATTCTGTGGCCAGATCAAGCCCCATTCCACCACCACAACCAGTCAAGTCTGTGGCGCAGAAAAGTAATTCTACCACGACAGCTAGGGACCAAAATGCGCAGACCAGTAAAAGTGTTACATCTGGTGTACGGCCTATGTGTGATAATGGAGACAGGGTGGGAAGTGTGGGTCCAGGGACACATCACCCAGATAATACTAATAGGGCATCTAAAGATTTATTTTTAAATTATTTGCCATGTATAGACCTCCCCCCAGCATCCGAACCATATGTGTCTATCTTAACAGGGGTTCCTCCACTGAGGCCTGACAAATGTGAAACCTATGCTGAATTGAAGAACAAATGCATTCACGCTAATCGGTCCCTACCCCCTATGGTGTCGTCAGAAATTTTATTTGTAAGACGGGTGGACTGGGTCGGACCAAGGCGTAAAACTGCTAAAGGTGACAGTGTCATTATAAATTTTAGGGATGTTAGGGCTGTTGAATATATATGTGGGTGGGAATACCAAGGTGCTAATTCCCAAATTAAATCACTCCCCTGGACATATTTTTATCCATCCTACTACCAAGTTCTCTGAATGCTCGAGGAGGGGAGAGTGGGCTTGCCTCTAGACCTTGGGGAGGTCCCGGTGTCTGCACAGGGAACAGGTATGAAGCCCTATCAGGTCTAGAAGAGTGCGATTGACATCTAACCATGCGTGATAATAACGCCCCCACTAACGCCTGGAAAACCCGCATTCCCCATAGCTCTGGAAGTAGATCGGATGCTCGAGGATATGGTGATTCTATTACCCCTATCTCTCCATTTGGTAGAGTTCCCTCCCGCACGGAGAATGCGGATAAAGCCTGTTCGGATTGGCCTCTATCACCCAGTAACTAAACTGATGCTACAGTTCTTTTAAGCAAAAGGGGGGGGGTGTGGGAGTTCTGGTTCACCTCCTATGAGGGATGGCAGTTCTGTAAGATCGGATCCTGGGATAATAAGGTCCAATATTGTGTCTCTCTTATCTTGGAACATAGCAGGGCTGGGTTCCAAACTGGCGATTCCTGAATGGTCAAATGTTATAGAAATAATTGACATCTGTCTCTTTCAAGAGACATGGGCGGTAGCTCCCGTACACCGCCTTGGATATCTTTCGTTCCAGGTCTTGGCCGAAAAACAAGCCAAAGGCCGACCATCGGGTGGCTTAGTGATCTGGGTTCGGCAGGCCTTACGGGGCAAAGTATCCCAAATAGCTACAAACAACGCCGATATTCTTGCAATAAGAATCACACCGGAGAAGGGCCATGGTATAGACATTTATAATGTCTATGCCAGGGGCTTACCTGGTGGGCGGCGCTCAGAAGTGGTAGCAGCCGTAGAACGGTTGCTGGACGATATACCAAGTACCAATCGTTCAATAGTTGGGGGGGATTTTAACACCACGTTTGAACCCCTAGTATACGAGGACAAATGCCTTATGGAGGAGGTAAACGTAAAGTGGTGCGTTCCCATTCTTGAGCTTGCCCAATCAAAAAATGGACCGAGGTGGCCATCCAAATGAAGGGGATGTGTATAGGCCACCAACTAAGGGCCGCAAATGGGCGCACACCGTCCGATAGGAGGGGGGCTGATACTTACAATAATGGCCACAGGTCTAGCCGCATTGATTACGTGTTAGTGAGCTTATCTCTGTGGCAGTCCCTTGAAGATATGGTGGTCGCCACTCGAGTTGAAAGTGACCATAATCCGCTTATCACCACATTGGCTGGGCTATTAGATAAGGCTCTACCTAGCACAGTAGAGACAGTGGGCAGTGACCTGGTGCTGTCTAATGATAGTCAACATCTGAAATGGGGCCACGTTATAGAACATCCCGAAATTCTGCTAGCTATGAACAATGAAGTAGATAAGGTACTGGATGCATGGGGTACTAGAGAGGGAAATCAGACTCTAATGCCACAAATAATCGAGAGCGGTACAAAAGGGGGTGGTGCTGGACGGAGCATCTGAACCAATCAAACACTCACACCCAGTCAAAAGACTGGGTCTGATCCATCACCGTTCTTTAGCCCACTCTGCCACCCCAGTTCAGACATGGCTATATGCAAATCAGTCTGACCCTGTGCCTCATGGGAACAGTCCAGCCCGAACTGCCAAGCCATGCCTTCCCTGGACCGGAAACAAGCTTCCGAGGACCGGTTTCTGGCATTACAGCCGTCTTCCGCCCAGCTTGCTTGAATCCAGTGGCAAAGTGAGCAAGGGACTCACGTCTGAGCATACCCTGCCACACTTATCGATGCATATTGAGCTCTTTGAATGTTTAAAGCTATTTTTTTGCAAACCTGGTAACAGTAAGAAAGGCATGCTTAAAAAACCAGAAGGATGGTTCAATAAGGATTGTCGCCTCTCACGAACGTCTTTGGGGATAGCCTTGAGATCGGGGGACTCTGATATTGTAAGATTGGCACGGGACCGGTATAAAAAAGCTGTCAATGAAGCTAAAAAGCATTCGGACCAGGAAAGATAGCGGGAGCTCAAAGAAGCATGCGAGTCACGAAATCCTAGGTTATTTTGGAATACGTATAAATGGGACAAGGGAGGGTGTCCAGATCTCCCGCAGAATAACGTAGCATATCATTTGTGGGTGGATCATTTTAAGCCACAGTATGCTTCCTTTGAAGAAGAGCGGAATATTGTACCGTTCGATCACACCTTTTATAATAGTGGAATATTCACCTTAATGGAGGTAGACCGGGCTTTAGAATCAATTTCTCCAGGACGTGCTCCTGGAATTGATAGCATCCCTGCGGATGTTTTTTTAAATTATAAGTTATCTTGTTATGTTATGTTATGTTAATTTGGATTTCTATAGCGCACGGCAACTCCATTGGAGTGTCCCGGCGCTTTTATTGGCAGCTTGTAAGCAGTGAAACATAACACAGTACAGTAAAAGAAAAACAGTAAAACAGAGAAAGAAACATGCTTGAGGGCAAAAAGCCAGGTTTTCAGGCCCTTCCTAAAAGCCATCAAGTTAGAAATGCCACGTAAAGCCAGAGGCAGCGCATTCCAAAGCTGCGGTGCCTTCAGCCTGAAGGAGCGGCCCCCTAAAATGGCCCTTTTTACTTGAGGGACCACCGCAAGAAGCAGAGATTCGGATCGCAGAGAACGAGCCGGACGATAAAAGGCAAGCCTCCGTTGCAGATATTTCGCGCCAGAGGCATGAAGAGCCTTATGAGCCAGAGTCAAAGCCTTAAAAGCTATCCGCTTCCGGATGGGCAACTAGTGAAGCGACTGCATCTTGGCGCCTTTATATTAGACATGTGGCAAATGCCATTGCATGTGGCGCACTAATCCCGCCTTCCTGGAAGGGGGCGGAGATTATTCCAGTATTTAAGAAGTGTGATAAATCAGTGGCAGCAAATTACAGGCCAATTAGCCTTATAGATTCTTTCCAAAAGATCATGGGCAGGCTGATTTAAAAAAAGCTCCAGACATGGATGGAAGAAGAGCAAATTTTGTCCCCATTGCAGGCGGGTTTCCGAGCTCTGACAAGTACCATAGACCAGGTCTTCCGTTTTGTAACTATTTATTGGAAGACAGTTGTCTTAGGGAAAGGGTCGTTGTACGCGGTATTTGTAGATTTGAAGGCAGCCTTCGATCTGGTACCACGTAGTAAGCTGTGGTGTGTCTTGAGGGAGATGGGGCTGGCTCCTGAGTTGCTTTCCCTTATCGTCCGCTTACATCAGGACAGCCACGGGCGGGTTCGGTGGGGGGCCAGAGGTGAGGTTACAGAGTCATTCCCCGTGAACAGGGGAGTGCGACAGGGTTGTGTGTTAGCAAGGACCCTGTTCTCTTTCTTTGTGAACGGGGTGGCAGAGTAACTTTCATTGGTCCCCTCCGATGCCCCCGTGTTGGCTGGTGAACATATTCCTATCCTCATGTTCGCGGACGATACCCTGATCATCTCGAGGACACCTAGTGGCTTGCAAAAACCCTACGTAGGTTCATGTCTTTTAATGAACATAAGTCATTTCGGGGAAAGATTTAAATGGACAACGCACACCTCGAAAAAGTTGACGCCTTTACTTATTTGGGAGTCACGCTGCAGGCTGACATGAGATGGACAAATCAAATGAACGTGGCATTACTAAAGTATAAACAACAGGTAGGGAACCTTGCAGTTAAATTTAAAACATCCCTCTCCAAACCGATAAGTCCATTACTGGAGATTTATACCTTGAAGGTTTTAAGCTCTGCGTTGTATGGAGCCGAGATATGGGTTTTTTTAGAAATATAAGCCCCATTATCACAGCTGAAAATTCCTTTTTAAGATATGCAACCATGGTTCCAAAGAGCACCCCAATGCATCCGTTATTGCTAGATCTTGGTAGAAGATCAGTAACGGATCTGGCAAAACTCCGTCCCCTAATGTATTGGCGAAGATTATGGAGTACGGTTGAACTGTCGCATTACGCAAAGGGTCTCAAGGATGTAATGAACGCAGATCGCTTTCATAAGGTTAAATGGTTGAGGGAGATCAGGGCATTACTGGCAAAATTGGGTCTGAGTGATTTATGGGATGACCCTCTTAACGCTGTTTTTCCCTCTAAGAAGTCCCTGAAGGAAAAGTACTGGGAAATGATAACGATTACTGCAAGTATTAGTGGACCAGCAAATCACTTAACAGGCCGGTTCCTAGATATTAAGTCAAGGCCTGCTTTAGAATTATACTGGGATGCCATTGAAAAACCCTTGGATAGGAAATTGTATTTCCAGCTAAGGGTTGGTACTTTAACTGTTAGGTCCTTCACCAGTAAATGGAGAGGGGCCACCAAGCATGCGTGTCCCAAATGTACAGATAGTCAGGAAACGATTAGTCACTTGTTTTTTGTTCCTTGTATAAAAAACCTCGCTCAAAATGGGTTATACCCATCTGTAAGCGATTAGGCTTCAGAAGACATGAACTGGCGCTAAGAGTCCAAACTGCAGACTCAACCCTTCCAATAGCAATCGCATTGGCTAAATTCTTGGGATGGGCATGGTGTATTCGATCCTGGGTGCTCCTCCAGACATGTATTAATTGATTATTTTATGAATAGTCTATTTATAAGGTAACTGGTGACTGTGATCTTTGTAATGTGTCGGAGGCTCATGTGTATCCCATGGTACCTTGTATCTTTTTTAACAATTGTAGATTTTTCTTATTCGACATATCAATTGTTTAATATTTTCTTAAAATCTGTTTTTAGGCTTCTCATATTTATATTTTTAATGTCTATGTTGTATTGTGTATGGTTGTGCTTTTATGACAAACTGTCGAATAAAGCTGTTTGATATGATTCTGTGTCATATTGCCCATGCCCATATTTCCTGGGCTTCTTGAGAAAGACGCACCGACCGGGTTCCTCCCAGTTTGTTAAAATAATGCATGCTTGTAGTATTGTCTGTGCGAACCAATACCGTGGCCCCTTTAATGATTGCGCGAAAGGACTTGAGGGCTAGGAAGATAGCTCGGAGCTCCAATAGATTGATGTGCCAGACTTTCTGTTGAGGGCTCCATCTCCCGCTGACCGTCAGCCCTTGAAGATGTGCTCCCCAACCCTCGAGGGATGCGTCTGTGATGATTGTGAAGTTTGGTGCGTCTTAAAGGAACGCGCAACCCTGTTGTAAATTTCTCTCCTGAATCCACCAGAGAAGAGCTCCTCGGATGCGAGGGGTGATTCGGGTGAGATCTTCGAATGAACCGGAGACCTGCAGCCATTGCAGGTTGAGTTCTTCCTGAAGAGGCCTCATCCTGAGGCGGCAATTCGGTATCAAAGGAATGCAAGAAGAAATCATCCCCAGAAAAGACTTGAACTGTCGGACTGAAACTGACTTTCTGTATAGTAAAATCCGACCCTTGTCTTGTATCCTTTCTTGTCCCTCGTCCGATACGAAAGCTCGGACCAGTTGTGTGTCCAAAGTTGCTCCCAAGAAAGCTTGTCTTTGAGACGGTTCTAGCTGTGACTTGCTGAGATTGATGGAGAGACCAAGTGATTAGAAGAGAAACAGACACCGTTGGACATGGTTGTCTGTGTTTTCGTAAGAACTCGCTTTGATAAGGCAATCGTCCAAGTAGGGAAATATTTGTATTCCCTCCAGCCGGAGGTGTGTTGCTACTGGAGCCAGGACCTTCGTAAACACTCTGGGCGCTGAACGCAGCCCAAAGGGGAGGACCTTGAATTGAAAATCCCTGCCAGCCACTCTGAAACGCAGGAACTTCCTGTGACTAGGTAAAATGGGAATGTGGAAATACGCATCTTGAAGGTCCAAGGTGGCCATGTACTCTCCTGCCGAAAGAAGATGCAGTATTTCTTGGAACGAAGATCTAGAATTGGACGCCATTCCCCAGATTTCTTCTGTATTAGAAAGAATCTGCAATAGAATCCTGTTCCTCTCTGAACCTGAGGGACTTTTTCGATCGCTCCTTTTTTTAACATCAGATTAATCTGGGAAAACAGCTCTTTGAGATGCGCTGGCGGTGGGCCTTTTGGGGGAACATTTGGAGGAAACTTTTTGAATTCGAGGGCATAGCCCATGGCCACAATGTCCAAGACCCACCTGTCCGACGTGAATGAGGACCATTTTGAGTAGGATTTTGAGATTCTTCCTCCAATTTTTATGTAGGAATGCGGCAGCAGCAGTGGCAGGTGATGAAACTCATTGTCTTTTATTTGAATCATTTCCGCGGTAGACAGGCTTTCTTTTGTTTTGGGAATAATTTGTGTTGCGCTTGCCGTAAGACTGGAAACGTTGAGATTGGTAACGTTGATTCCCTTGTCTGTAGGAAGATTGCTGACTATAACCTCCTCTAGTAGTGGACGATCCACGTCCTCTCGCACCCCGAAGGTCGGCTTCCGAAATTGTAAGGTGCCAAGGGACCTGGCTGTTTCCGTGTCCTTCTTGATTGTCTGCAAGGCTTCCTCTACCTGCGGGCCACACAAAAATTCCCCATCGAAAGGCATGTCCAATACCTTAGCTTGCACCTGCTGGCGGAACGAAGTCGCTCTTAGCCAGCCTTGCCTGCGCAGGACAGCAGCCCCCGCTAACTGTCTGAATCCAGTCGAAGCCACATCAACTGCAGAGTCAATAATCTCAGCCGAGATTCTCTCACCCTCCTGCAATATTTTAAGAGATTCCGCTTTGGATGGTTCTGGAAGCATGTTGATCTATGGCGAGATGTAAGACCACATTTGCCGGTCGTATCTGCCCAGAATGGCTAAAGAGTTGGCAGCCCGGACTGTAGTTGCTGCCATTGTAGACACACGCTTCCCGATAGCATCCAGACGCCTGCCATCTCTATCCGGTGGGGCTGCGATTAGGGAGGAAGGATTTCTGGATCGCTTCTGTGCAGCTTGTACGATCACTGAATCTAACTTCGGGTGTCCTGTAAGGCAAACTGTGGACTTTTCAGGAGCCTTATATTTTGTATCTATTCTTGACAGTACTGGAGGGATAGATGCAGGAGTGGACATCACCTTAATTCCCTCTTTCCAGATTAAATCAATAATTGGTATTGACTTAGTCTGCTTCCTTGGCTGGTCCTTGAAATCATAGAGGAAGCATTCCTGTTGTGTAGTTTCCATCTGAATATGGAAACGATGTGTAGCTCTTTCCATAAGAAGATGGAATCCTCCAACATCCACTGGAGGTGAATCTGCGGTAACCGGAGGTGAAGGAGAATGTGTTTGGACCTGATAATCGTCCCAATACGACAAGGATCTGTCATCAACTTCACCATCTTCTCTCTCTTCTTCGTCAGAAAATTGGTGTTCTTCAGCTACAGGCGGAGGAGGCCTTGGATGCCTGAAATCAGACATGGACGTTTGCACCACAGGCGTAGGAGGCACAGAGTCCGCTGACTCAGAAAATGGAAAACGCCTGTAATAGTCATACAGCATGTGCTGTAAATTCGTTAGCAGTGCTACAGGCATCTGAGCTGTGGGGACACTAGTAATGGGTGATGTCACATGCTCAGGTGAATGTTGGCCATCTTGATCGTCCTCTTCTTGGTACTTGATGTGCAATTCCGAAGGACTTGTTGCTGTTTCAAACCTTTCATCCAGGTCAGAATCTTCCTCTCTATCCCCGGAGTCCAACAACTTGTCAGGGACCTATAAGGGTACTGTTTGAGGTGACAGGTGTAATGGAGATAAAGGTTCTAGTCCAGAACCGTGAAGCAAGGAAGGCTTCGGCGTTGATGTAAAAGCCGTAGAAGGGGACCAAACCTGCATGGTGGTACATGTAGACAGCTGCGACGTCCAAGTAGGCACCATCGAATGGCTCGTCGACGGAGGCTTGGATCCTGACGATAAGGTCTTCGCCGACGATAAAGTTGTCTTCGCCAATGAGGAAGGTTTCGTCGTCGACGCCGGAGTCTTCGTCGATGATGGAGTCTTCGTCGACGATCTTGTTGTCAACGGTGTGGTTGTCGTCGACGAGCTCGTCGACGACAGATGGTCGTAGATGACTATGGAGCAACCGTCGACGGTGGCATCGACAATGAAGCCATCGTCAACTAGATATTCTTAAGCTTGGCCGTCAACGGGGCGCTAACTATGGCAGATGAAGATTCTCTCGTTGACGAGATAGGCTTGACTGAGACATAGACGAACGTCAACGGAGAAGACGCTGTTGACATTATCATCTCTAGTTTAGGCGAAGAGAAAGTTACCGTAGACGCAGATGTGGCGTCAACGGAAATCTTCGTCGACAAAGGAGTCGTCGACGACAGGGTCTTCTTCTGAGGTAAAGTCTTCTCAGAAGTTGATTTTTTAGGTACATTTTTGGTCGCTCTTCTCGGGGGTGTGGATGGCAAAAGTTTGCTCTTAGCAGGGGGTGTAGCCTTAGCAGTAGAAGGCCTCTCAGTCCCCTTAGAAGATTGTTGCTTCTTCACAATCTTGGCCCCAGGAGAAGATAACACCTCTTCAGCAGCTCTCTTCCAAGAAGCTGTAGTAGACCCAGAGGCAATACTGCCTACCTCAGAAACAGGAGTATCTTGATCCTTGAGCTTTTGTAGCCACAAAAGCAAGCGGCCCTCCCTGTCCCTGAGGGTCTTCTGAGGGAAGGCCCTACATATCTTGCAGTCCTTCACCTGATGGTTTGGGTACAGGCAGTAAATGCACTTCTTGTGGGGATCTTCTTTGAAAAGCCGGTGCTTATCACAAGAGTCACAAGGCCTGAATAAAGATTTTTTAGAGGAAGACTTCCTAAAATCCAGGATCTTGAAGGAAAAAAGAGAAGTACTGAGCAGAGCTCAGGGAGACTCCCTTCACACGACGTGCAGTAGAAAATCTGAGAGCCTGGGCCTCAGGGGAGAACTTTCTGGTGGGTGCTGTCGCCTGATTGGCTGTAGTTTGGGCTATATTTGGGGCGCATTTAATTTGAGGAAGTCTGTGCTTGATTTGCAGCCCGCCCGCCTCGGTCCGACTCGGTAATTAGTACCGTAGAGCGGAGGGCGGACAGGCAGAGCCAGACACTTCCGCTTGGACGAGCGGTCAGCGCTCTAGTTGTTTTACAAGAAGGGCTATTTAGGCAGCGAGGAGCTGCGGGTCCAGCGCGGTAAGGGAGGACGGTGGCAGTGTCTCCCCTGAACCGCTTGGATACTTGTAAGCACTTTGAGATTACAGCATTATATGAAAGTGTTTAATTGATGCCTGAAATCACGTTTTAAAATTAGAAAACATTTTAAATTGTATCGTCGCTTATTTTTTAAAAGTACTCACTATCACTGCAATCGCGGTGCCAGTAAGGATATTTGGGGCGCATTTAATTTGAGGAAGTCTGTGCTTGATTTGCAGCCTGCCCGCCTCGGTCCGACTCGGTAATTAGTACCGTAGAGCGGAGGGCAGGCAGGCAGAGCCAGACACTTCCGCTTGGACGAGCGGTCAGCACTCTAGTTGTTTTACAGGAAGGGCTATTTAGCCCTCTCGTCGCTCTGAGCGCGCAGCGGTCGCGCGCAGGGGTGCACCTAAGGGCGCTCCTAAGACGAGCCAAAGAGGAGCCCGTCTGTGCCCGTCCGCGACCGGACGTGGCCAGGGGCTATGGTTCCTACATCTTTACAGGTCCTTGATGGTCATTCTGTGAAAAGGGTGAGTTACTCTGCGAAAGTTGTTAGATATATATATATATATAGCCCCACAGATTGGCTGTGTGAGAAACGAGGGCCTACCACCGGAGGGACAGTTCCCATGCCGTTATTGTAGGTTTCAAACCCAATATAGCTGTGACAGCATAGAGTTAAGTTTAGAAACGCCAAATAGAAAAATACATCAAAGGCAATTAGGGTGGAAAAACCTACTTTGTAATGTAAGATCATTATCTAAACATAATACGGAGGTTTGGGATCTTATTTCAACTCATGATTCTGACCTCTGCTTTCTTACGGAGACATGGCTCAAACTCCACTCAGTCCCTGTTATTACTCTGGGGATCCCGGGGGGGATATAAGATAGCAAGATTAGACTGCCCCATTAAGATAGGAGGCGGTGTAGCTATAGTATATAGGAATGATATTACCCTCACTATTCTTGATCAATATTGTACTACAGATCTAGAGATGATGATTTTTAAGATTGGCACCTCTGAAAAGAACAGCTGGAAAGGGGCCTTAGTATATTGCCCCCCTGCTCCCTGCTCCAAATTTTCTATCAGCTTAGTAGAAGCTTTGGTCCCACATGTCGACCCAGGTAAAGATTTCCTTTTGTTGGGAGACTTCAATATCCATAGCGAGTCTAAGGATAATGTGGAGACCCAATCTCTTAACAGACCTTTCGCGGTTAGGCCTCACACAACGTAATACTGGTCCCACCCATCAAGCGGGACATACTCTAGACCTGGTTTTCTCCAACTTTCCTGCTATCACATGTTATACACCAAAACAAGCTAGCTGGACAGATCATTTTATCTTAGATTTTACTATGCACAACTCCTCTAAATCCTCTAATAAACCTTCTCTATTACCAGAGAAGAGAAGACAGTGGCATAAGGTGACCTATGAGACATTTAAGGAGGTTTTTATCGCACCAAACATAGCACCCACTGAAAATATTGAAGCAGCCTTACACAAGTATGAGTCAGCTATTCATATAGCTGTGGAGTGTATTGCCCCTATGAAATCTTTTAAACCACGTTTAGCCCAAAAACAAGAAGTTTGGTTTTCAGATCACTTACGAGCCCCCAAAAGATCAGCGAGGAAGTTGGAAAAGACCTGGAGATCATCACACCAGGAAATGGATAGAATGTGCTATTGGAAAGCACTAAGTTTCTATCATAAAGCGGTTAGAGCAGCTCGCAAAAACTATATCGCCTCCCAACTTTTAGCTGCTGGGAGCACTCCCAAAATATTACATCAGATTCTGGAGACTTTTGTTAAGCCAGTTGCCTGCGAAAGCGCGGATATGTCGTTGCAGCAGTTATGTGACGACATTTCATGTTTTTTCACTGAAAAATAGACAAAATCTATGAAAAAATTATAGACTCCAACTTATCTAGGACACATGTCTGTCAGCCTGAAATACCAACTTCTGATACAGAAGGGGACAGATCTGATATTCTCACAAAATTCCCAAACATCTCTCTGAAAGAGGTGGAGGATATGGTGAGTCAAATAAAAAGTGAAAGCCCTCTAGATCAGATTCCAGCCAGAATTATGCCTATGGTTGCTAGAGTGCTTGATCTCAAGATTCAGGGCCTTATCAACCTCTCATTTGGTGCAGGCTGTGTATCACAGGAGTGAAAAAAAGCAATGGTGAGACCAATTCGGAAAAACACCTCCATTCCATGGACGGTCTTATCCAATCTGAGGCCTATATCTCTGCTCCATTTTCCGAGTAAGATCATGGAGAAATATGTGAATAAACATCTTTCAAAATTTATCGAACAGACTGGAAGCCTGGATTTTTCACAATCCGGCTTTAGGCCAAAGTACAGTACTGAATCGGCCCTCTGGTCGGTAATGGACAATCTCCGCATGTACCAGGACAAGGGTTTTTCAGTGGTCCTGGTACTGCTGGATTTATCGGCAGCGTTCGATACCATAACACATAACATCTTAATGGGACGTCTTGCAGAGATTGGGTTAAAGGATAGGGCACTGGCTTGGCTGAAGAGTTTTCTGTCTGAGCGCACCCAATGTATTAACATTGGTGACTTTCGATGTCAGAGGTTAACATCACCAAGGGGGTACCACAGGGCTCGTGTTTGAGTCCAACTCTTTTTAATATCTATGTGGCCCCCCTGGCAAGGATTATGAGAACCTTTGGCTTTATACCAGTGTCCTATGCAGATGAAACCCAGCTCCTTTTCCAGTTCAAATCTCTGACATCAGAGGTGAAACAGTCTTTCTCTGATGGTATGAAGGTTGTCTCCCAATGGATGTCATCTAACTTTCTCCAGTGTAATGTGGGAAAAACGGAGGTCATGCTGTTTGGAGAGGTTAAACTGCAGTGGAATCCAGACTGGTGGCCTTTAGCCCTTATAATTTCCATGTTGTTTCATAGTCAGCTCCGGCTCTAGACGAACCCCCAGGTTCTTGATTACTAGTTTTGGTACGGGGACTGGTCCTAAATCTAACGGCCACCAGTCAGGGGACCATAATACCTTGGCCTCATTGAAAAGCATCACCTCAGTCTTACCAACGTTACACTGAAGAAAGTTGGAACACTTCCACTGGGATACTGCTTTCATCCCCTCGGAGAAAGATTGTATAACCTCCGGGTCAGTGATTTAAAAGGAAAAAGCAGCTGGGTATCATCAGCGTAAGACACTGGACAGAAACCAAAGGCTCTGGTTATATCTGCCAGGTGTGCCACAAAGGTGTTAAAAAGAGTTGGGCTCAAACATGAGCCCTGTGGCACCCCCTTGGTGATCTTAACCTCATCCGACCGGAATTCGCCCATGGTGACACATTGGGTGCGGTCGGAGAGAAAGCTCTTTATCCAGTCCAGTGCCTTGCCACCCAGTCCATTCACAGTCAGTCGTTCGATCAATATCTTATAAGAAATAGTATCGAACGCTGCCGATAAGTCTAGTAGCACCAGGACAACGGAAATACCTCTGTCCTGGTACCTACAAAGATCATCAGTTATCGACAGCAGGGCCGTTTCAGTACTATATTTCGGCCTGAAACCAGACTGTGAAGGATAAAGGCTTCCCGATTGTTCCAGGAAGTTGGACAAATGCTTATTAGTATGCTTTTCAATGATTTTACCCAAAAAAGGCAGCAGGGAGATGGGTCTGAGATTGGACAGGTTAGTCCAGGGGGTGGCGATGTTCTTCCGAATAGGTCTAACTAGAGCCTTTTTCCACTCCCGTGGGACACGTCCCGTTTTTAACGAGAGGTTTACTAGGCTCTGAAAATCCGGGCCAAGCACTTTCCCCACCGCTCTCATTGATCTTGCTAGTAATAGATCAGAAGGGCTCCCACTTTTGATGTTATTGATCAACATCTCTACCTCTGGCAGCGTGATATTCGGAAAGTTAAGGAACACATCCGAGTTAGCAGCAACTGCTTGCCCCGGTGTGTGAATATCATGATTATTATTTTTAGATGGAATAGATGCCTCAATTTTTTCATAGATGACGTTAATCTTATCGGTGAAAAAACTTGAGATGTCGTCACATAGTTGTTGGGACGACATATCCGCACTTTCACATGCCACTGGCTTTAGAAAGGTGTTTATGATTTGATATAACACTTTCGGATCGTTACCTGTCCCCTCCAATTGTGAGGTAACCTAGCTCTTCCGTGCAGCTCGGATGGCTTTGTGGTAAGTGCTTATTGCCATCTGATAATTGGTTTTATCCATCTCCAGGTGAGACTTTCTCCAGACTTTCTCAAATTTCCTGGCAGTACGCTTAAGGCACCGCAGCGCTTCTGAAAACCAGACTTCCTGTTTTCTTGCAGGACGGCTTTTAAATATTTTAAGTGGGGCGATCTGCACCACTGCAGAGCGAGTGGCAAATTCATATTTAAGTAGGGCAGAATCAATGTCTTCAGCGGGTAGAATTTTCGGGGCAACATACACCTTCTTAAAGGTTATATCAGATATTTTATGCCATTTCCTTCGCTGAACCGGAATCTGTACAGGACGGTTAGAAGATATATCAATTTTAGGCATTGAAAACTAAAATAAAATGGTCTGTCCAGTTCGTTTGTTTGGGCACATAGCACTTTATGTCTGGGAAATTGGAAAGAATCAGGTCTAAAGTATGACCCGCCAAATGCGTGGGCCCACTATTACACTGTTTCAATCCCAGCAAAGAAAGATCCATCAGGAAGGATTGAGCCTCCCATGCTGTCTTTTATCTCGCTATGGATATTAAAATCTCCGAGCAATATAAAGTCTTTATCTGCGTCCACATACGGAGCAAGTGCTTCCACCAACATACTAGAGACTTTTTTTTATAGGGCCTGGAGGGCGATAGACTAATGCTCCCTTCCTACTATGTTTGGCTGACGTATCAATTTTAAAGACCATCATTTCAAAAGCAGAGTTGCACCACTGATCTAAAACAGAAACAGCAATGCTGCTTTTATGCACGATCGCTATACCCCCTTCTGCTTTCTTCGGTCGATCTAATCTGATGATTTTATACCCTTCCGGGATCCCAAGAGTGATGGCCAGGATAGAGTGGGGTTTAAGCCATGTCTCTGTGAGGAAGCACAGGTCAGGTTCATGTGTAGAAATAAGGTCCCAAACGTCAATGTAATGTTTGGGAAACGACCTTATATTGCACAACAAGTTATTTCCGCCCTGAATAGTTTCAGTGGTCATATGTGTAACATGATGTTGAATTTGGTCATTCATCCTAGGACATATATTACATACAGCCTGAAAATGGCATTGCCTGCATGAGAACGGCCCTTCGGGAGGGGGATGTTCATCTAACCCACAGACTAGCTGTGGATAGGGTCTTAAGCACATCAGAGCCTGGGAAGTATAGCTCACCATAGATTTATTATGGTCACTTACTCCAGAACATGTTAATGTCATAGCCCCTGGCCCCGTCCAGTCACGGATGGGCACAGACGGGCTTCTCTCTGGCTTGTCTCAGGCGCGTCCTCTGGCGCTCCCCTGAGCGCAACCCCTGCGCGCAACCGCTGCGCGCTCAGGGCGACGAGAGGGCTAAGTAGCCCCTCCTTGTGGGAGACTAGACCGCTACCGGATGGACCTAGCGGAAGTGTAGTGAATGTCATGCTCTTACCTGTCCGCCCTCCGCTCTACGGCACTAATTGCTGAGTCGGACCGAGGCGGGCAGGCTATACCATTGAGCGCGGACTTCCTCAAGTGCAAGTGAGTTTTTATCACCCCCAATACACCAAACAGCGAGTGAAAAGATTATTAAAAATGTATAGCAAAACTAATGCGTTTTAAAATGATGCAAGTAGCGTGAATATTAAAACCTCAAATTCCAGAATTCAGAAACAGACTGGTCATTCCGTTTTAACTGACCTGGTGAAAACTGTCTGGCGTTAAGCGGTTCGGGGAGACACTGCCACTGTCCTCCCTAGCCGCGGTCAACGGGCAGCTCCTCGCTGCCTAAGTAGCCCCTCCTTGTGGGAGACTAGACCGCTACCGGATGGACCTTGCGGAAGTGTAGTGAATATCAGGCTCTTACCTGTCCGCCCTCCGCTCTACGGCACTAATTGCCGAGTCGGACCGAGGCGGGCAGTCTATACCATTGAGTGCGGACTTCCGCAAGTGAGTTTTAATCACCCCCAATACACCAAACAGTGAGTGAAAAGATTATTAACAAGCATTGGCATAGCCAATAGGTCTCGCTTGTGGGACCTTATAATTATTTTGTTTTGCAGCACAATATCCTTGTAACTAAATACTTTTAAGGTCCCACAAGCGAGACCTATTGGCTATGCCAATGCTTGTTCTGCTGTAGCTTCTGTGTGAGAGTGAAGAGTGCTCTGCTTCTGGGTGTGCTGTAGCTTCTGTGTGTGAGAGAAGCATGCACTGCTTTTGGATGTGCTGTAGCTTCTGTTTGCGAGAGAAGCGTGCACTGCTCCTGACTTGTACCTGCTTTGTGAGAGAAGACTCCACTGTCTGTGTCTGCTGTAGGTGCTGTGTAAGCATTAAGCTTGCACGTCTTCTTTCTATGGTGTAATTGCTGCTGCTTTCTGTGTTGTACCAGTTCTGTGAGAGAAGCATGCACAGTTTTTGTATGTGTTGTACTTGCTCTGTGAGAAGCCTCTGCTGTTTGTCTCCTGTAGCTGCTGTTTGAGAGAAGCTTGCACTGCTTCTTTCTATGGTGTACCTTCTCTGTGAGATCGAGTCGTGCACTTCTGCTCTCTGCGTTGTACCTGTTCTGCGAGAGAGGGAGGCTTGCATTGCCTCTGTTGTACCCGCTCTGTAGAGGGGCAAGCCCCCACGTGTCTGTTGTATCTGCTCTAGGAGAGCTTCTGTATGTGTGCACCTCCTCTGCGAGAGGGATGTGGCTCTGATATATCCGTACTCTACACCTTACTTGATAAACCGTATCCCACTGTGCGGCGGCCGGATGGATTGGCGCTGGGTTTCACTAGTGTCGGAGGTCAGGCCGGTCACCTGTGCGGGCGAACTTGAAAGCACTGTGTCCCCGCTTGCACTAAAGGAGCCTAGTCTGCGTTGGGCGAGAGTCCGGCCCCCGCCTCCACTCGCTGCCTTCCCTTCCCATGTATGGATGTCTGTACATAGGCAAGATGTGAGCGCGCCTCCATGGCCCAAAGCGGCCTGCCAAGCTCTCGGAATTCCGGACGTCTTTTCGAGATAAGATAGTGTAGCTCCGCAGTCGGGGGGCTTGTGAGCCTTCGAGCATTACAACGCGTCCCTCCAAAAATTACAAGTGAGCATGTTACAAAAGCAAACGTTACGTTACATGAGACAATAGTGACAGTTGTGCAAGTATCAAGAGCAAACAAAATACAAGAGGTAGCAAACGATATGTTCTTAGAGGAAACAAGCTTCTCGGCATTGCTGGTTGGGGGAGTGGGGGGGTGGGCGGGGGAGCAGCAGGCAGATGCGAGTGGAGCGCGCGCTGGAGAGGGAGGGGGTGGGAGGACTAGGCAGCGGGAGAGAGGGAGAAAGGAGCGCGAGGGAGGCGTTTTTAGATACATGAAGCCAAAATTACAAGTGAGCATGTTACAAAAGCAAACATTACGTTACATGAGACAATAGTGACAGTTGTGCAAGTATCAAGAGCAAACAAAATACAAGAGGTAGCAAACGATATGTTCTTAGAGGAAACAAGCTTCTCGGCATTGCTGGTTGGGGGAGTGGGGGGGTGGGCGGGGGAGCAGCAGGCAGATGCGAGTAGAGCGCGCGCTGGAGAGGGAGGGGGTGGGAGGAATAGGCAGCGGGAGAGAGGGAGAAAGGAGCGCGAGGGAGGCGTTTTTAGATACATGAAGCCAAAATTACAAGTGAGCATGTTACAAAAGCAAATGTTACGTTACATGAGACAATAGTGACAGTTGTTGTTATTGTTATTGTTATTTTTAATTTATACCGCGCTCAATCACCTACAGGCCTCTAAGCGCATGGGACTGGATGGTAAACAACAACTTAGACAGTACAGAAGTCTCCACTTAACCTGAAGTGGCTCAGAGGGCTCTCCTGAATAATAGCGTTTTCAACCCCTTTCTGAAGCGTAGGAGGTTTCCTTCCTTACGTAATAGCTCAGGTAGTGTGTTCCATAGATGAGGAACCAGCACCGAGAACGCTCTTCCTCCCTTGGTGGTAAGTTTGTAACGGGGGCACACCAGTAGCTGAGAATTTGAGGATCTGAGAGCTCTCTTTGGGCTGTACACTGCTAGACGATCTTTAATGTATGCTGGCGCCATGCCGTAGATGGCTTTATGGGCAATGCACATATTTTTAAATTCCACTCGCTCCTTAATAGGGAGCCAGTGGAGACTCTGCAGCAGGGGGGATGCTCTAGTACGTCTTGGCAGCCTGAAAATAAGACGAGCAGCATCGTTCATCACCACCTGTAGCCTGTTTGTCAGGGTTTGTGGTAGGCCAAGGTAGAGGGCATTTCCATAATCTATGCGTGAGATTACAGTATTTGTGACGATGGAACGTAGCATAGATTGGGAAATGATAGGCACTAGTTTCCGCAGCTGTCGAATAATATTAGTGCAGCTACCCACTACAGCGGAGATTTTGTTGACCATAGTGAGGTCACAGTCCAGTTTGATTCCCAAACTCTTCACAACCAGGCTGGGTTTTGGAGCTGGACCCAGCTCTGCGGGCCAGTAGAGGTCACCCCAAGGTGAGGTGGTAGATGAAATCACCAGGACCTCAGTCTTGTCTGGGTTGACTTTTAAGAGGTTTCCTGTCATCCACTGGACCGTGTGTCTCAAAATGTTCTGAGTGTGAAGTTGGGCGGTGTTTGTATTATCAACACTCAGCAGCAACTGCGTGTCGTCTGCGTAGTTGTATACTGTGCAGCCCATACTCGCCAAGGAGGCAATCAGCGGCTGTAGATATAAATTAAACAGCAGTGGGGATAAGGCCGAGCCCTGGGGCACCCCACATTCCAACTCTCCCACTACGGAGATTTGTTCTCCCAGTTGTATTCTTTGTGTCCTTCCTGACAGAAAGGACTGCAACCAACTAAAAACCAGGCCCTTGATACCAAAGTCACCCAGCCTTTCCAATAGCAGCGCATGGCTGACGGTATCGAACGCCGCTGAGAGGTCTAATAAAATCAGGGCGCTCGGTTTTTTTCCGTCAGCCAGGCCTCTCAGTTCGTCCAGCACCGAGAGCATCACCAACTCGGTGCTGTGATGTGCTCGGAACCCTGCTTGTCGTTCATGAAGCAGGGAGTTGGACTCCAAGTACATAGACAGGGTTTTTAGTACGTGTTGTTCCAGTACTTTTGAGAGGAATGGTAACTGGGAGATCGGCCTGTAATTTTTTAGTATAGCGGGGTCTGCACCAGGTTTCTTCAGCAGCGGTCTAACACGCGCTTCCTTGAAATCTGTCGGTAATTGTCCTGTTTCCAAGGATCTATTTAGGAGAGAGATGACATGCTCCTCCAATAGAGGGCGGGCTGCCTGAAAGACTCTAGGTGGACACGGGTCCGCTGGGGATCCAGACTTAATTCTGCCCATCAACTGCTGCAGACTCAAGATGTCAATCTCTGGAAACAGTGTGATGGAACAGTCAGTTTGAGTTCGGGGGCCAGTGGATGTGGCCATCCCGTTTGGCATCCCACTTTTTATGTCTTGGATGATGGTTTTTACTTTCTCCAGAAAATATTCTTGGAAGGAGTTGCAGTTTATGGAGGACTGAACACTGTCCGACTTTTTAGTCAGCTCCGACAGGATCTTAAAAGTCTCTTTCTGCACGTTGGCTGCCATACTTAAGCGGGATTCGTAGTACTCAGCTTTGGCCAGCGTAATATGTTTTTTGTATGCAGTCAAGGAAGTTCGATAGAGGTTTCTAGCTAAGTCATGTTTAGTTTTCCTCCATCCTCTTTCTAAGGCTCTTAGTTTCTTTTTGTGGTCCCTCAGAGCTGGCGTGAACCAAGGGGCATCCTTACCCGGGCCTTTTAACACCTTTGTTTCCATTGGTGCTATCTGGTCAATAGCTGATATCAGACAATGCGTTAAATCCGCATATTGCTGATCCAGAGAATGA
Source organism: Lissotriton helveticus (assembly GCF_964261635.1). Taxonomy (NCBI): domain Eukaryota; kingdom Metazoa; phylum Chordata; class Amphibia; order Caudata; family Salamandridae; genus Lissotriton; species Lissotriton helveticus. The sequence goes on from NC_136067.1 coordinate 278,419,214, forward strand.
TCTAGGCTCAGGAGACAGTCTCTTGGCGGGAATACCTTGGACAGGGTCCTCAGATCGACCTCTGCCCATTTGCGGGTTTGTCTAGCCGCCAATGTTGGTCTAATTGTTTGGCCCTTAATACGTATCTCACAAGAGATTAAATGGTGGTCGGACCAAATACATGGGGCTACTTCCTCCAGTGTTAAGGAGGGATCTGTAGTCCACACCAGGTCAAGAGTGTGACCTTTGATGTGCGTGGGGACCTGCACAATTTGTTTAAAATTTAATGCTGACATCAAAGTGTCCAAATGACGCATAGGGGCATCCCAGTGGGGATTATCCCAGTGCAAATTAAAATCTCCAGTGACTACAATTTTCGTATAGCGAGAGCAAAGGTCTGATATAATGGGGGCAAATAGGTCCTGGAAGGTAGGGGTTGCATTGGGAGGGCGGTAAACCGCTAGCACCACCCAACATAGGCTATTTACTGTAATTTTCACTCCAAGCAAATCAGCCAGGTCAACAGTCTCAGATAGTAAAATTTCCACTGACAGCGTTTTTTTAAAAATCACCGCTACCCCTCCTCCCCGTGTGCTTCCTGGTCGATTTTGCCAAAAAGCATCATAACCATTAGGAAGAGCAGCCAGAATGTCCGGCATTGAGCTCTCACTCATCCAAGTCTCAGTTAAGGTCAATACATCGGTATCAGTATTTTGCAACAAGTTATAGACCGCGACGTGATGACAGTGGAGTGATCTGGTGTTTAGGCTTACTACTTTCAGGGTGGAGTATGGGTCTAGAGATATCGTGTTTAGCGGTTTATATAGTGCATATGTTTGTAGTTTCTTCAAGGTATCAATATCCAGGCAGGTCTCACCTTTATCCAGGTTGCGCAAGTCTTCCGAGGTATAGGAGCGCATTTGTCCGGGGGACCCAGCCCCCGCGCCCGTCCAAGCGCGGACGGGCGCAGACGGGCTGGACTCTGGCGCGACTCCGGCGACGCTCCGGCGAGCCCGCCGCGCGTGCCCGCTGCGCGTCTGCATGGATGCCTTAAATACTGTTCTAGCGTCCTTCTGACGACTAGAGCAGCCAATCCTTGCCCTCACCAAAGATGTCCGCCGTTCTGGCGGTGTGGTGCCCTTCCTAGCTGACAGTAATCCGCTCTAAACGCGGTAGTGTGGCGATTTCGAGTGCAGGTATGCGGTCAGATTCAATTTTAAAATCAGGGTATAATGTAAAAAATAATTACAACAGTTGTGCAAGTATCAAGGGCCTCATGCTCCCGAGCGGTTGCCGGGTGAGGTGAGGTCGTCACCCACATAATGCTGGGTGAGTATCGCTGTGAGGAAATGCCTCTAAGTGATGAAGCTACTATGCTTATTTCAAGAAGCAGAATGTCAATTATTCTGCTGGTGTGTATGGTCTATTCTGGTTTTCTGGATTTAGGGGGTTGTGTATGTGCTACCCAGTGCTGTTGGCTAACATCTTCTTTGTTTTGTTTTGTTTGGTTTGTTTTGTTTGTCTTTATTGATAGGAAGAAGAAATGCTTCTCTCCCTTTAGTGGACGTCTAACCATAAATGTTCTTGGTAGACATGTATCCTTTTACTAGTAATTGCTTTGCTAGTTATCATCTCTTGTGACTGTTCCAGTCACAGCGGCAGTAGCCTATCCATTTTCGAGGTCCTGAAGAATGCCGGGGAAATCCCCCATGGGCAGAAACATGTCGACCACATTTCACTAGCGCCAGAGGGTAGTCACACTACCTAGCGCTGTTTTTATCCCCTGACACACGGACTGTTATATACATGCCCTTTCAGAGCCAGTGTAGTAATTTTATTTATCACTTTCACTTGAGCACTGCGCACTATCTAGTCCACAGTATGGCAAACATTTTGACTAGTCTTCTGACAGCCACTTCAAAAACTGGCACTATATGGCCGGCCAAGAGATGGATTGATCAGCAATTCCCACATGACGTTTATTCCACCAAAGGGGTGGTCTGATGGGATTGAGACTAGCTCTTTTTGTTTCCCAACGAGCACTGGTTCGCATTTGCAGCCGGCTGGACCCTAGTTACTGTTATAGTCACACACCACTATCCTGACCTGTTCCACTCTTCGTGTTTTTTGTCTATGAATTGGGGAGCGAGTGGACAGGTCGTTAAATATTCCCTCTGACCCTCCACACATCCTGTTGTTTACTAGTATTTTGTGCAACTTTCAAGTTGCGGGTCTTTATAATAAAAAGGATGCAAACACAATGAGTTTGCACCATGAATAGCTCACCAAACTGGCCTGTATGTGTGATCCTCCTGGTCGCCTAGTCACCAGTATACACTCCTCTTTTTACATTTAAGAGAGGAGAGCACACGGAATCTCTCCATTTTTTACAATTGTAATAATATCGATGTTTGTCCTATGATAGTTCTCTTACTGTAAATTGACATGTCTGTGACTGTTTTTCTAGTTAAGTAATTGTGAGTCTGGTATTGTGCCATTCACTCAATGTCAGGGATGTGCAATAGTATTCTCCATTCAAGTCAAGGGTGCTTCTTTAGTAAGGAGTGGACAGGCCAAAAGACGGTGTCTGTTCATTTTGGAGTGAGGTAAGGCTGCACATGCGTCCTTTTCCTGAGTGCCTTTACCGATGGCGATACCGATGCAAGGTGTTTTGAACACACTAATATTTCTCTATGCCTCTGATTTGTGTGCGCATGCGCTATGGAATAGTGTCTCTCTGGCGTTTTGTCCGTATAGCTTTGCTGGGGCTAGGCTTTGGTGAACATTATATCACCAAGGTTCGCTGTGACTAAGCTTTAATAAACACTAATTAACGCCAATACTACGGAGGGAGGCTTTTTTATGAACATTTCAATGTAAATGCGCCATGCAGAGTATGCGCATGCGCAATGGAGTAGTAGCTCACTTCGCGTCTACTACTAACAGGTCCATGTTCCGGAAAGACTCTTGCTTTGCCGCCCCCCCTGGCGGGTACATAAGAGCAGAGGGCGGACTTATGGGTGCCTCCACTTCCGCTCGTCTGATCTACCGAGGTACCGACGGACAGGTGAGTGTCCTCACGGACTCTCTGATATTCAGCCACAACCTGCATGCAGACCAGTCCTGACATGTTCTCTTTAGGATAGAGGTGGCTATATTACGTTTTTTGAGACCCCTCGATCAATCAGGGGTCCGTATTGAGGTTAGCATGGTGATCTGTTCTCATTTTGAACCCCTCTTACTAGTGCTTATATACTGATTTGGGATATTAATACAAAATGGATCCTAGATATCGAAGGTATCCTGCTTTCAGGCCCATCTAGCCTATCCTGATTAATTTGCTTTAACCAGCGCGACTAACAAACTGAGTGTTGGTATCTGAATAAAAGATTTAAGCACATACATAGGACGTCTTTTGAACCAGCGCCAATTTATTGTTTATAATGGGGGCAACTTTTTTACAGAAAAGGTCTATACATCATGTGTGGATGTTTTAGAGACATTTTTTGGAATGTCTATACTGTGCTATCCTTTATGTAATACACGGGATTTGTTGCTATATGTGTACTTTGGTAGATCAGCTGGGTACCTATCACAAGTCTGTTTGGTTTTGTGTGTAGAGCGATTGGCTGGGGCACTATAGGGCAGTGTGCTCATTGTGTTCCTTTTTCTACACCACAGAGCGGGGCCTCATGCTCCCGAGCGGTTGCCGGGTGAGGTGAGGTCGTCACCCACATAATGCTGGGTGAGTATCGCTGTGAGGAAATGCCTCTAAGTGATGAAGCTACTATGCTTATTTCAAGAAGCAGAATGTCAATTATTCTGCTGGTGTGTATGGTCTATTCTGGTTTTCTGGATTTAGGGGGTTGTGTATGTGCTACCCAGTGCTGTTGGCTAACATCTTCTTTGTTTTGTTTTGTTTGGTTTGGTTTGTTTTGTTTGTCTTTATTGATAGGAAGAAGAAATGCTTCTCTCCCTTTAGTGGACGTCTAACCATAAATGTTCTTGGTAGACATGTATCCTTTTACTAGTAATTGCTTTGCTAGTTATCATCTCTTGTGACTGTTCCAGTCACAGCGGCAGTAGCCTATCCATTTTCGAGGTCCTGAAGAATGCCGGGGAAATCCCCCTTGGGCAGAAACATGTCGACCACATTTCACTAGCGCCAGAGGGTAGTCACACTACCTAGCGCTGTTTTTATCCCCTGACACACGGACTGTTATATACATGCCCTTTCAGAGCCAGTGTAGTCATTTTATTTATCACTTTCACTTGAGCACTGCGCACTATCTAGTCCACAGTATGGCAAACATTTTGACTAGTCTTCTGACATCCACTTCAAAAACTGGCACTATATGGCCGGCCAAGAGATGGATTGATCAGCAATTCCCACATGACGTTTATTCCACCAAAGGGGTGGTCTGATGGGATTGAGACTAGCTCTTTTTGTTTCCCAACGAGCACTGGTTCGCATTTGCAGCCGGCTGGACCCTAGTTACTGTTATAGTCACACACCACTATCCTGACCTGTTCCACTCTTCGTGTTTTTTGTCAAGTATCAAGAGCAACAAAATACAAGAGGTAGCAAACGATATGCAATAGCATATCTGAGGGAACACGGCCTGGGGGAAGCTGGCTGGGGAGGGGGAGGAGAAATGAAAGGAAGGCTGTGTTTGCGGGGAGAGAGAGGGGAGGTGCTGGTGTGGGAGGTGCTGGTGTGGGAGGAGTGCTGCTACGGCAAGGCTGTGTTTGCGGGGAGAGAGAGGGGAGGTGCTGGTGTGGGAGGGGGGAGTTGCTGGTGTGGGAGGAGTGCTGCTAGGGGAGGAGAAGCCCTGGCCGTGAATGCTCGTGCATGTTCACGTGAACTGCAAGAAAACGCCGGGCTGAAACCCCTTAGTTTGAAGAGGATTTTGCCGACATGAATTCGATCCTATCCATTCCTGCGGAATGGGACAGGCTCGACCTAAAAATGTATAGCAAAACTAATGCGTTTTAAAATGATGCAAGTAGCGTGAATATTAAAACCTCAAATTCCAGAATTCAGAAACATAGAATGGTCATTCCGTTTTAACTGACGTGGAGAAAACTGTCTAGCGGTTCGGGGAGACACTGCCACTGTCCTCCCTAGCTTGTAGCTGCTTGTAGCTGCAAATGAAGAAGTACTAGACAAACTTCAAGTAGTCCAAAATACTGCTGCCCGACTAGTCCTGAATGTCCCCCCCAGAACTCCTTCTAAACCGCTCTTGGAAAAGCTGCACTGGTTGTCAGTCCGCCAAAGAGTGAAATTTAAGATTGGTTGTATAGTCCATAAGAGTTTACATGGACTTGGGCCTTCTTATTTGACAGAGAAATGTGTCCCGTATGTTCCTGTCCGCACTCTGAGGTCGAGTGATCAGCTTCTCCTGCAAGTTCCTAGAATAAGAAAGGTAAGACAGGGCGGCAAGGCCTTATCAGTAGTGGGGCCAGCACTATGGAACACTCTCCCTTTTATGTTAAGACAATGTCCTGACCATTTGATGTTTAGGAAAAAGCTGAAAACCTTTTTGTTTAAGGGGTAATATGATTTTATTCTGCGCTCCAATATTTCCTTACTTATGATTTGCTGTGCTCATATGTGTTTCTTTGTGTGTCCATGGCGCAGAGATACTCCTCCGGGAGTGGATTCAAGCGCGTTACAAACCCACAAATGAATAAATATACAAAATTACTAGGATAGCTTGGGCTACTTTACTTCCTGGTTGGTTAGTACCAGGTTTTTTCTATATTATTATGGCATATTATTGCTATTTCATGTACCGTGGGACTCCCACTCCGACAAGGGGAATGATTCAGACATGTGAATCTATGAAAGACACCCCAATACTGGAGAAATACTATTGCTAATATTGTTTATGCTCCAGGGTCCCTGCGAATGGGCAGGACTATCCAGTGCTGATGACTATCGATGAGTATCCCCTGGAAGAGAAGTAGGGGTGCAGCACCCCCAGAAAGCATTTTAGTTCAGAAGTTGAATGAACAATACAAATGCCTCAAATTATGTGCGTATCTTGTCACATTTGCTGCTCCTTCAAAGATCAAATAGCAGGCTAGATCTATTGACAAGTTGCTACTGATTTGGAAACTGGAGTGCAATTTTATTTTTCTGACTGCCAAGTGAGATGATTTTGTAAAAGTTATCTAGGCGGCAATCTTGCTGGTGAACAGGAAGCAAAAGGAAAGGCTGTACCATGTCAGTTTTTTCTAACAAGCTACAACATTTAAAGATCGGGCAAATAACTATATACATTTGAAATTATAGCAGTAATTCGGGAAGTACAAATGAAGCGTCTTTTCTAATTCTAAAGTGTGATGGAAACAACGATTTTAATAGGATCAAAAGAAATCAAGGCACTTTACTCGGTGATGTGCAAATGATAAATATTAACAGAAACCAGATTTCCATGCATTCATTTTAACTAGTAAAACTGCATGTCTATGCAAATATATTGGCCATTTCAAAGGAAAATGGAATGTTTGTAAATGAGTGTGCTACCTCACCAGTGCTCCAAAATTCACCGCCTGCTACATGCCACATCATTATCGTTCTCCTGCTGAATACGTATGGCAACATTTTCTACACTTGTTTTTTTGTAGGACTCTTGGGTCTATCACAGTTCCTAGGATTTCAGCAATTTAACAATAATGGCAGAACGCCCACTCTGAAAATTGTTCCAGCATCACTGGTTGATAAAGGCCGGAAGCAGTTCCCATAAGGCTGAGGGATTTAGCAGAACATGCACATCTAGTACAGACTTGAGCCCGCAGCCTCTACACAATGCAGAGGTGATTTCCTCTTTACCTATTGATCACACACCTGCTTACAAAACAGACTTATCACCTTACATGTAACTGCTAAGAGTAATCATTTTGTGGTGGGTGCAATATCAGGGTCTATGGATGTGTCCCAGAATCGAGAACTCGAAGAGTGAAAATCTCAGGATGCCGAATCCCTGTTCCTGTCCTTCTTGTGGGTGACAGATGGGCTCAAGCAGTGCTCATAACAAATATTCCTTGTGGTTTAAAACTACTTTCAAGAAACTACAGTTGACTTCTGGTTAAACAGCCAGATAATAAATTACATGGTAGCATCTTGTAGTGTAGTTCCTATTATCCCAATAGGCTCTGTGCATTGGAATAATATCTTCAATAGTATAGACGTAGGACAGAGGTTAACTAGGTCTTCTACTGACGATATTAGACTTAAGTTTTGTGTGCCAGCTAGCTCAGAGTTCACTAGAAACTTTCTCGTATAGGCGAGGAGGAGTTTAACCTCCCTGGATAGACAAGAAGGGATTTAGTTTCTGACAACCATAGAACATGACAACTTTGCTCTCCCTGATCAAGAGTATATCTCTAGAGCCGTGTGAAAACAAAAGACAACTATTTTACTCAGTCAATACGTGCATACTTAGTTTCACCAGATTGTAGAGAAAAGAAGAGACGGGCGTGTTCAATAAAAGGTGTTATTTATTAATCAGTCTCTTTTCTCATACAAGAGAAATGTATCGCTACAATTGCAATACTTATGGTTAAGTAAAGTGCATACAGTAAAAGCAGGATTATAAAATAATACTGTAAAAGCATTGATATGGTTTCTTAGCCATATGATACCTTAAAATGGATAAAATAGATACATACATATATACATTGACTAATCGTACTCAACTGGTGCTTCTAACTACGCCTACCCCGGTGTACCTGACCTAAGCCTAATACATGGGAGGGAGTAAGTAAGTAAGTAAGTAGCAGTTTAAGTTAAGTTTGTTTTGCCAAGAATCTGACTCAAGAATTCTCTGTAAGGGTTTAGTCAGTTCAGTACCTGGGGATTTGAAGGCAGGAGGGCTGGTATCTCTCTCTCAGAGCTCGATATCCCAGTTCACCCGCAAAGGCAAGCTGGAAGCGCTGGAAGCTGGATTTCTCGGCAAGAGAAAAGACAGCGTCTCTCTCAGCGCGTCAAAAGGGAGGGGCAGCGTCCGTGGGCTCTCATCAGCTGGGCTCTCCAGCAAGTAGTCGCTGCTCCAGGTTCACCACCACCGTGTGTTTGCTTAAGGCAACGTGGGTATATTTATACCTGAAAGGTGCCGGGTTTGACGTAAGGATGGACATAAGACGTCAATAAGATGTCATTAAGAACTGGTCGTTCTTGCAGTGCTTTCTTTACAGGAGTTCTTGGACGAAATCAAAACAATAGCAGGCGGGGATTTCCCAGGTTGCTGGAGGTTTGGATTTGTTTAAGAACTCGGTGTGCTTTCTAGGGGGCTGGAGGAATAGTGCTTGCTTAATGTGACAGCATGCGCTATGACTAATTTATGAAACGGGTTTCTATGCCGTTGTAGGGATAGTATTGATTTATAACCGGACAAGGGCAAAGAATAGGATATTGATTCAGGTACCTAGATAAAACACACTACACCCACTCCACGAATTCATGTCCATAATTACTAAACTAAGCAATAGTAAACATATCTAACGGTGCATGTGTATACCTATCCACCCCAAAATACATTAATTTGCATCTGAAATGGTATATGCGAAATACACAAAAATGAGTATAGGTACTGTATGCTTTCAAGCAGTGTAATCATTCAAAAAGATGCACAGCTATATCGGCATGAATGATTTGCGAAAATTACACATGAAATGGCTCTTAATACAGAAAGAAAAAAAAAGAGGTGCAAGACCATTCCATCACATATAAATACAGTTTCTTGTAAATATGCAAGAGGTTGAGTTTAATTTATTGTCTCTAGAGTTCCTAATAATAGAAGGTCTGTTCTCTAATAATAGTTCTACTTTAAGCAGAGGAGGAGTGCCAAATAAAGTAAATATTTTGGAATCGGGGAAAATATAATTTCGTTTTCAGGAGAAGAAAAAAGTTCCAAATAGTCCCAGTAGCTTTTGTTTTGAAAAGCTGAAGGCCAAATTCAGAGTTCAGGGAATGCTGTGTGTTCGTTTGCTTAAAGTTATTCTCTTTGTTCGGGGGAAAACATCATTTCAGACAGACTTTCAAAAAAACAGTCTACTGCCTCAGGTGAAAGTTCGACCAAGTTGGAGAATGCTGCTACCATGCAGTCGTGTGCATGATTGCTTTCATTGATGTTTTGATCAGCATTGCTTACAGAAGGTCGTACCTGTCTGATGCTGCTCTCATCTTGTACTTCACTACTCTTCAATCGTAGTGGTGAAGTTTCCACGAATGCCGTCATCAGGATAGGTAACCGCTGGGGACAACACAATGCATGAGCCTTTACTGGACTGAGCAAAGTATCTGTATCCAATGGTACTTCTGATTGTAGTGAAAGACAGGTGTCCAACACGCATTCTTCGCGGCACAGCATACATCTTAACACAGGTAAGATACAATTCTGCCAGGTGGGTCTGAATGAAAGAAACCAGGTCATATTCAGATCTCGTAGCCGGGCTAATCCAAGGACTTTAGTTATGCGGTCCCGATAGCGTATAGCTAGGATCGTTTCTTCCATTGATGCTGGAGTCTTGTCTGTGACATGGCTTGCCATAGCGAAGCAGGAGTAGCAAAAATAAAATGCCTGTTACGAGTCCCAACAGGAGTGGAAGTCCGCCAAAGACAGAATGGACAAAATTAGGAAAAATACCCAGGACTGCTTTGAAGGGTGTTAACAGTCCCGAAAAAATGGTCTTAAATACACTCGCGATACCATTCGTATCAGAAATGTTTAAAATTTCGTTTAGCATTTCTGCGAAGTGTAGGGGGCAATTTGTTGATAATAATGCATGTATCTCTGTCGTTGTCCTTGCAACTTGGAGATCATACGTTTCTTTCGAAGACGTCAAGTGCACTGGCGTCTGTAAAAGAACAGACTTCATTCTGCTTAAAGTATCAATTCGAATAGAAGAGATTTTCAAACTGGGCCAAATATTTCCGTCCCTATCTGGAGTGTCGTTTGGAAACAATACTCGCTCACAGCAAGTGACCATGGAACTCACGCTTACCAGATAAGTTTTTCCTGGCAGCAAGCCACAACATCTGTAGTGCTATTACTGTCAGGTGTTGGCTTTGGAATGGACGGTTTGTTCAAGTCTTTTATTTTGGTTAAGCCAAGACAGGTTGTCTGTTGAATTGTGTCATTCAAAAATATAATTTGTTCTGGGATCATGCAGGCTCTAAATAATGATTCTATACCTTGGACCTGCCAATCTTTGGTACCCCAGATGGTTTTCGTTTCAATATTATTGTTCCAGAATTCAAAACCAAATGTATTCATTTTTTCAAAAAATGTTTCTGAATAGATTAATTTTGTGTTTGTCAGCATGGTTTTCATTCCTGTCTTATTTAACAGTTTGAAATAAAATGTTTCTGCATCACTTGTGTTAAACCCTGAGAAGAATGAGAATTTATCATAAAATGTTTTTGAACTGCCTTTTGGTGGAGTTGCACAATGTTCCCATTGATTATAATTAAAAACATTTCTAGGTTGAGCAGATTTATGCAAATAATGGTTAGCATAGTGATTGTAACAGTACATCTGGTCATAATTAGACGAACCCTGTAAATAATCATGTTTTTTAAATTTTGCTGACATAACTAAGTCTGACATCATATCATTAATACTTTCAAAGTCCTAATCATCAGAAAATGTGCTCGGTTTTACAAAGTCACTTAAAGAAATCTTACATTGATGAGGATACTTCAAGAGCTCGACCGGCCCATATATGTCATAGTCTGTTTTGACCCATGCTACCCCACCGGGTATAGGATTGGCTGTGAAGTTTACTGAAGAAAGTTCTCTTTTCTCGATGTGTGAAGACTTGTGCGGCTTTAGGACCAAGTTGATATTCTGACTTGCTGTGTCCATTGTAACATATTTTCCCTCAATGAAATGTCCCAAGCATATCACCATGATGAGCCAAAGTATGAGGACAAATACACCTTGCGCCACCCAAAATTCAATCCATGGGGAAATCAGATAGGTTGCTTTGAGTTGATGAAAGAGTTCTTTTGCTTTGTCTTTAAAAGTCTTTGATGTTGTCGGCTGTTCCTCAGGTTCACTTGGATCCTCAGAAAAGTTATCGAAGTTGATGAAATAGCCTGATGCAGTTCTGTCAATTGTTTCAATTGCTTCTGGATTTCTTTTTGCTTTTGGAATTTTCTTTAGCATAGTCCGTGGCTACATCATTGTAGACTGGTGTTTCTTGATGCATTATTGCGGTTTGGGTTTCAAGAGGTTTAAGTTCCATGGCTTTGTTGCATAGTCCTTGTTGATTCACTGTATGTTTATCAAATGTGATTAGTCTTTCAGTTTTAACCTCTTGTTTTGTAGCAAACTTTGGTGTTCTGCTACTTCTTGGGAGTCCACTTGGCCTACTACTTATTATTGGCCACATGATTGTGGTTTAACCAGGTCGATGGATACAACTCGGTTCTCCTTTTTACCAGCAAGGGGCGGTAGTACAACTGATCTTGTTCCGTTGATAGCTAAGACAGGTACTGCTTTTCCGTACGAAGGCCCAAATTCCTTCTTCACCGCGATTTTCTCTCTGACCAGATCCCCAATCTTTGGAATCTAGACAGGCCTTGCTGGGACAGGTGGTTTCTCTTCAGTGGCTGTTGGCTGTTGTTTCAACTTTATGTTGCTCAGGTTTTTTCTTTTTTCATTTAAGTCCTGTAAAATAGCCAAACGATCTTTGATATCAAAGCATTTTTCTTTCACCACTGAAGTTTGACTATTGAGGTCCTTGATTCGCATTCTAGTCCCGAACAATAGTTCGTACGGACTGAGACCTTTTAGAGAATTTCTTGGCAGATTATTAAGACTACGTTGGACACTTATTAAATGTTTGACCCACCCAGCCCCCGAACCTAATACTTTTGCCAATATAGATTTGCTTTATGCCTCGGTTTTTTCTTTCCACCATCCCATTTCCCTCAGGAAGGAAGTGATCAGAGTCCCGCAATGCAATGCCCATGCTGGCGATTGCCTCCCCACAAGCTCGAGAGCTTAAAAGCAGGACACTGGTCAGAATGTAGCATGCCAATCGCGTATATGCCGCTATAGATTCGCGAATCTTTTATAACAGTTCTGGCGTCAGCCGAGAGCTGGGGTCTACATTTTAAGTGTATCTAGTCTCTATATGTTAATACGACGCACTATTCCTACTGGGTTTTGCATGTAGATAGCCTTATCCTATTTTAAGCGGAATGCCATGGTAGTACACCGTTTCGTTCGCCACTGCGATCTCTGTTGCAGTTTGGGCAGTTTATTGCGAATTTGGTATGTTGCAAGCTCATTCCTGGCCACCAGTATATTGATTGTAATTCTTCCAGAGATTCCTTAATCTTAAGGTGTCTAAGACCCTCACCCATGTGTGCGTCTGCTATTAACAAGACTCTCCTGTTCGTGTTTGGAATTACTCTATCCCCCACTCCAGGGATTTGAGCAAGAGAAACGGAGTTTGCATCGATTATGTATGTATAATTGAGTGGATAGTTGACGGGTAGCGCTGCACAGTCGCCTTTTGATGACGTTTTAACTTCCAGCATTGTTTCCCAGTCTATGTATTTTCCTGAACGCTTTTTTGTAGCTACGGAAGCCGATTTAGTTGCTTCCGCTGTGGCTGTCTCAGCCAATGAATTCCCTGAAACGTGAACGCCATCACGTGCATGACTCAGTGAGTGTATCACGTGAGTCTTTTGTAGTTCTTTCTGTAAAAGAACTACTTGTTCCCAAAGCGATTTTTGCTCGATTGTGGCACCTTTGTCATCTTTGTAACCGTTTTCAACCCATTTCTGCAAGTCGTTATAGTATGATTTGACGCAGTAATGCGAATCGCACACTATTAGTGTCGGGAATTCACGATCTGCAATATCTAGCGCCATTTTTAACGCTATTATTTCAGTTTGTTGTTCTGAATTATTTTCTACCGAGTGTGATTTTGTTACCAGAGGTCTCAATTTACCTCCGCGCCACACGTTTTTTATAATCTCGCATGTGGCGTTATAGGCTTGTTTTCCCCAAACCGAGGGTTGTGCATGTCCGGCTGTATATATTACACAGGCGTACTGTTGTATGGGCAGAATGTCAATTGGCAGAGGATATTGTCTTTCATATTCTAGATTTTTTAGTTTTTTTCATGTTCAGGTCAAAATAGTATTTCACTTTGTCTGTAGCAAGAGAATTTTCCCATTTAATCCATTTTGGATTTAATGCCACGTTAGTTAAGTTACATGGGCTTGTTAATGCCTCAAAGGCTGATTCTGCTGTTAGCACAGTAATTCGTTTGCCTTGGGCCTGGGCTCTTTCTTTTACTATAGCTGTTTGAACCGCATGTACAATGTTTTCCTTAATACTGAATGTTTTTTCAGCTTCTGTGTACAAATGTGATTTGTATGCTATTGGTACCGTTTCTCCCTCATTAGAGGTTAGGTATGTGAATCCGCATCTTCCTGGGATGACTCGAATCACAAGGTTGCGTGTGTTATCACGTGTTTGCAATTTTGTTTTAGCTAACATGTCTGTTTGCAATGATCTCAAAATTTCTGTGTGTTTTTGAGTCCAATTGATTGTTTTAAAATCCGGTTTTATTAGTTCATAGAGAGGTTTAACCCTCTCCGCATAATTTAGAATGTAAGTTCTTCCGAAATTCAGGAAACCTAGAATTGATTGTAAGTTTTTCAGCGTTCTTGGTGCTTGGATTACAGCACATTTCTCTAAGAAATTGTCTGCCAAGCTTTTGCCTTTACTTGATAATTCATATCCTAAAAACAGGACTGTTAGATGGGCAATTCTTGATTTTTTAAAGTTGAATTTGTAACCCTCTGCTGCGAACCCAAGTATTATGGTGTTCACTCTTTTCAAGTGAGTATCCAAGTCATCGTCTGTTAGATAGATGTCATCGACATAAGATAATGCCTCATCATCATACATTTGTAGTAACTCTGTTACTCTTGCTGAGAATAATCCTGGGCTGTTCTTGAACCCCTGTGGCAGTCGACAGAAATTTCCTGTGCGAGCCGTTTATTGAGAAAGCGGTCAAATATCTGCTTTCAGGTGCTATATTTTGGCAAATGAATCCATTAGAGATGTCTAATGTTGTTTTGTATTTTTTGCGCACAATGTTATTCATTAATGCTGCACTGTGCGAGTTTTGTACTACAAAAGTTTTGCAACATGAGTTTAGATGTCTGTAGTCCAAAACTAGACGATATGAATCGTCTGGCTTGGAGACAGGAAACAAAGGATTGTTCATTTGTAAGGTGCAAGTTTCAATCACCCCCTGGTATTCAAGTTGATCTAAGATCTCCCTGACCTGTTTTTTAGCTTCTTGCTTAATTGGGTGCTGCCTTTGTGCAGTTGGTTGGTTTTTTAACTGGATTTTGTGAGGAGGAGAGTCCTCATCCCATCCAACATGATTTTTATATAATGCAGGAGCCTGGGCTACTGCCCACTTTCTTGCAAGTGTATATTTTTTTTTGTATTGGAATGTGATTTGAGAAGGCAGGCATAATCATTTCTTCGCCATGAGGGCACTCCCTGACAAACTCCGGTGGCCAGTCTTTTTCAGCTAAAAGTATGTCATAGCCTTTGGAGGTGTTATCCCAAAATAGACCCTTTATTTTCCTAGTCTTATCTCCCTCTATACGTAATGTTATTTCGTATATTTTATGAGGTTTGCTAACTCTGGTATCTGCAGTTTCCACCTGAATGTATTCATTCGTGTCCACTGTCTCCAGATGATTCATCAGGATCTTGCGAGCTATGCTCACTTCTGCTGCGCTGTCTAGCATTGTCTGTGCCTACTCTCCGTTTTTCAGCTGTGTCCTCAGTATCCTCGGCATGTTTGATTACTTTAATACTGGCTACCTTCTTTTTGGAAATTGTAATTTTTTACTTTGATGAGCCGGTTCCTTGTCTTTGGACTTGACGTGCTCTTCCCTGTGTTCTGACCGTCCTCTTCTTTCCGATTTCTGCGAGGAAGTCTGAAAAGATCGAGAGGGACGTGTATCAATATCTTGCTATCTATCAGGTTTTTTCAAATTATCCCTATTTCTAAGGTTATATCTTTTCTCAGAGGGCTCCCTCTGGGGAGACTTGTGTCCTTGGTCCGGAGATCTTTCTCTCCGCCGAGGAGACCTTCCTCTGGACTGGAATATTTTTTTCTTTGGGAGTGGATTGTTTATTTCCATCCCAGCTCTTTTTTGGAGTGTTTAGATTATTCTTAATAAATATCTTTTCAGGATTTTCAGTTAGTTGGGGTTTTACTGGTTTCCCACCCAAACTATCTCTTCCTAGTTCTTCATAGGATTTTTCTATGATTCTGGCAAGTTCAAATGGTTGTTCTGCTATATCTGTCTCTTTCAGTTTCTGGCGGATCGGCACAGATGCCGCTTCATCTTTTATATTGGCTAGTAATATAGCCGAGACCTGCTTGAAGTCTTTCAGTAATTTCATATCTAGAGTTAAAGCAGGTTCTGGACTGTATTCATTTTGAATCTGTCTTAGCACATCTGGTATTACCGCCATGGACGGAACACCATGTGTTTTTGTGTAAATGGAAGCAAAGACTGTGCCCCAAGTGTCACAGTCCTCCACATGTGGTGCGATCCCCATTGGAAGACAGATAGTCAGAATTCTGTGTTTCTCAACAGGGGTAGTATCCGGAAACACCGCCTCTATTTGAGTGATTTTTTTGTGCTAACCAGAATGGAATTTGTTCCAGTTTTATGGGTACTTTACCTAGACATGACTGTATGTTCTGTGGTGTGATTTTATTTGTGTTCCCCTGATGAGGGGTCAGCTGTGGAATTTTAATAGCTGGTTGGACTGTTGAAGTCCGCATTACATATTGGACTAATTGTCTATGTATTTTAATCAGTTGTTTTAACTGTACCAAAAGTTCTGGTATTGACATTTTTTCAATGTCGGGATGTGATGTGTAGCTGGCTAGAACCGGCCACGTTGCTCCTGGTCTACCTAGTGGACCGAGCCTGGTGATGTAATCATTATGTTTTAGGGCGCCTTCAAACCAGAGCAGGTGCTCTTGGTATTTTAATGGGATTTCCACCTCCTCGAAAGGAGTGTACGCATCCGGTGGTTCCTCTACTTTGTAATAGTGGAATTCATGTGTGACAGCGTTTGCTGCTGGAAAGTTTATCCATGAATAGAATACCTCTGTCTGCCGATATTCGTGTGCCTCAATTACGAATATGACTGTACCACCTCTCGTTGTCAGTCCATTTTCTATAAGTTTAATAGTTATAGTTTTCCTTATGTTGACCGGGATGAGTATTGCGTCCGGGTCAGTCTGCAGGAGACTTGTGTCATCCGCTAGGAGTTGAGCTGCTATTCTAGCTGCCTCCCTTTCTTCCTCATTGTCTGACATTTTACTGACAGGAAGGTTTTTTGTTGCAGATCAGGTTTCCAAGGAAACAAAGATTAGGTGCACAATATTTTGGAACACTGTATCCTTCAACGTTGAATAAACCAAAAACTATACATAGAAATCTCTTCCTACTAAGTTCCGGCGGATTTTAACCTTTGACCCACTCCAGACGTCTTTGGAGTATTTATGGGAGAAAGGGTCTGTGTGAAAAAGCACGACTGAGTTACTCTAATGCCTTGCGTTAGATTTATCGCCTTACCAAACCGTTGGGCGCCATGTAGTGTAGTTCCTATATTCCCAATAGGCTCTGTGCATTGGAATAATATCTTCAGTAGTATAGACGTAGGACTGAGGTTATCTAGGTCTCTACTGACAATATTAGACTTAAGTTTTTGTGCCAGCTAGCTCAGAGTTCACTAGAATAGTATAGGCGAGGAGGAGTTTAACCTCCCTGGATAGACAAGAAGGGATTTAGTTTCTGACAACCATAGAACATGACAACTTTGCTCTCCCTGATCAAGAGTATATCTCTAGAGCCGTGTGAAAACAAAAGACAACTATTTTACTCAGTCAATACGTGCATACTTAGTTTCACCAGATTGTAGAGAAAAGAAGAGACGGGCGTGTTCAATAAAAGGTGTTATTTATTAATCAGTCTCTTTTCTCATACAAGAGAAATGTATCGCTACAATTGCAATACTTATGGTTAAGTAAAGTGCATACAGTAAAAGCAGGATTATAAAATAATACTGTAAAAGCATTGATATGGTTTCTTAGCCATATGATACCTTAAAATGGATAAAATAGATACATACATATATACATTGACTAATCGTACTCAACTGGTGCTTCTAACTACGCCTACCCCGGTGTACCTGACCTAAGCCTATACATGGGAGGGAGTAAGTAAGTAGCAGTTTAAGTTAAGTTTGTTTTGCCAAGAATCTGACTCAAGAATTCTCTGTAAGGGTTTAGTCAGTTCAGTACCTGGGGATTTGAAGGCAGGAGGGCTGGTATCTCTCTCTCAGAACTCGATATCCCAGTTCACCCACAAAGGCAAGCTGGAAGCGCCGGAAGCTGGATATCTCGGCAAGAGAAAAGACAGCGTCTCTCTCAGCACGTCAAAAGGGAGGGGCAGCGTCCGTGGGCTCTCATCAGCTGGGCTCACCAGCAAGTAGTCGCTGCTCCAGGTTCACCACCACCGTGTGTTTGCTTAAGGCAACGTGGGTATATTTATACCTGAAAGGTGCCGGGTTTGACGTAAGGATGGACATAAGACGTCAATAAGATGTCACTAAGAACTGGTTGTTCTTACAGTGCTTTACAGGAGTTCTTGGACGAAATCAAAACAATAGCAGGCGGGGATTTCCCAGGTTGCTGGAGGCTTGGATTTGTTTAAGAACTCGGTGTGCTTTCTAGGGGGCTGGAGGAATAGTGCTTGCTTAATGTGACAGCATGCGCTATGACTAATTTATGAAACGGGTTTCTATGCCGTTGTAGGGATAGTATTGATTTATAACCGGACAAGGGCAAAGAATAGGATATTGATTCACGTACCTAGATAAAACACACTACAGTTTAACATATATTCCTTCCTCTGCACTCTTTTTTGGCATCTAAAGGCGCGCAGCACTGCAAAACTTTGCTGAGCTGGTAAATCAACACATTGGTTTATTTTGGATGTAAACATAATTTCTAACTCCGGCTTAATGAGTCTGTGGCCTGCTCTCCCCTTCTTTCTCACACACTCTTTCCTCTCTTCTACCTGGATTTCATTCACCACTTTAAGCACAAACTACTTATCCCTCTATCTTTTCCTTGCTAACTAACCTATGTAGCTCTCACACCCAAGTGTTCCCCATAATACATAATTCCACTACACAAATACACTACACACCACACAATTCCACAACTAACAATTCCAATTCAAACCAAATAATTCAGCTACACACCACTTACATCCACCCCACTCCAAAAAAACATGGGTAAAAGGCATTATCATTTACAACGCCAATAGCTCTAACTCTCCCAAATGTGAGACCTATTGCATTGCAAATGCTTGCTTTTTTACACTGGATTTAAATTACAGAGAAGACAGGATGTTTTAAATATACCTGCTTGTGACGGATCCTTGCAAACGCAACATGATGATGGATTGATGGAGTGTTGAAACTTTTCAACCACTTACCCCCAGCCAAGAAATCTGGGTTTAATCCATTGTTCTTTTGCTCAATATGCTACCCCAGTTTGGACCCAGCCATATGCAAATCAGTCTTGACCCTGCAATCCTGGTAACAATCCTGCCCGAACTGCCAGGCAAGGTGCTCCCTGGACCGGAAACCAGCATCCTGGGAGCGGTTTCACCACGAATCAGGCTGGCTAGCTTGAATCCAATGGCACAGCGAGCTAGGGACCCAAGTCTGTGCATACCCTTGGCCGCTTAGGGTGAACGTAGCAAAATCAACAAGATATTGGACGGAGTGTGGAAACCTTTCAAACACTCACACCCAGTCAAGAGATCGGAGTTTAATCCATCATTCTTTTGCTCCCTATGCCACTCCATTTAGGACCCAGCCATATGCAAATCAGTCTTGAACCTGCTCCTCATGGGAACAGTCCAGCCTGAATATCCATCATACTTGGCAGGTAATGCAGATTACAGATCTGGTTCTATCTGGATTCCATCTGGCTTGCATCTTGTGTGGTTCTAAACATTGTGCAAACCTGGTGCTTAAAGTCACTCTCCACAACAAATTAATTCTTCATAGTGCTGGCACTAGTAGACTTGGCATCCTTGGCGTGGTTTCCCCAGACTTTTTGTCTCTACCTCATGTATTTTTTACTGTGTGCTGGATTTCGTTTTTGCTGGCATGGAGTCTTAGGGCAATTTGCCACAGCTGACCAGTGCCAAAGTGCAAATGCTCCCTGTGTAAATTGTTATTTTAGCTATCCATGATTGACATATTTGATTTACTAGTAAGTCCATTCCCAAAAGTAGAGCACTGTGTGCACCCCCCGGCCATGTACCTCGAATGACACTAGTCATCCTGCAGCACGGATTGTGCCACCCACGCCAGTAGCCTTTCAAATAAGTCTCAGACCTGCCACTGCAGTGTCTGCGCGCGCAGTTTTGACATCCATATTGAGCTGGCAAGTACACCCATTTGCCAGGCCCTAACCTTCCCTTTTCTTACATGTCGGTCAACCCTATGGTAGGCCCCAGGTATCGTCATGGGTAGGGTGCAGAGTATGTTAAAGGTAGGACATGCACTGGTGTTTGTTATATGTCCTGATCGTGAAATACTGTGCATTAAGTTTTTCACTATTCTCAGGACTAGCTCCCACATAGCCTATCATTGGAGCTGCACTGAAACATTTTACATGTGTAACTTTCAATTGGGAACAGATAGAGAGTTGGAGTTTAGGCTCTCTGAACTCAGAATTTAATAACACATATTTTAATAAAGGTGATTTTTAAATTGTGTTTTTGAAAATACCACTTTTAGAAAGTGGGCATTTGTTGTTTAACCATCCTGTCTGTCTCTGCAAGTTTGTGTATTCACAGTCTGGTTTTGGAGTGACAGGAGCTGGGGATGTGCATTCACTCTAGACAATCACAAGGGGGTGGGGGGGTGAGGTGTGCCCTGCCTTTCCTGGGTGACTCAGCCAGGCTGAATAGGCCTTGCTGCATTGAGAGTGATGGGAGTTTTCACTAGCCCCTGAATAGGCTGCGTCTGCTCTGCACAATGCTGCCTCCACCTCCTGTAGTGAAGCTGGTCTGTGTCCGTCTGAAACCCGACCGTGACCAGACCAGGGACTCTGGTCCTCTGACCCGCCGCCACTTCACCTCCAGCACTCTTCACAAACTCAACCCCGGAAGCAACAACTGCCAGCTCTTGATGGCGAACAACACCCATGGCCCTCTCTCCTGTCTACACTGCCGCCGCACCTTCACCCACCCCTGTACCCAAGGAGCATCCTTCTCGACTTAAGTTCCATACACAAGTAAGCCATAGAAATCTGGGACATCCTCAACACCTACTCGCCCGAGGTTGCCTTCCTCACAGAAACCTGGACCAACGGCAACCCTGCACCCAACATAACCACTGCCATTCCCTCGCATCCAGTGATTACATCCTATTTGGAGACCTAAACTTCCACCTGGATAACCACGATGACTCAAACACCACCTCCCTCCTAGAGAACCCTGGCAAAATATAGGTGAAACAACTAGTCATTGCCCGCATGCACACAGCGGACCACATGCTTTTTCCTCCGGTGAAGACGTGTTCAAGTATCTCCTACACCACGAAACTCTCTGGACAGATCACCACTGCATCCCTTTCTCCTTCAAAAAAACCACCGTCGACAAGCATGTCCACTGCCTCCCCCGCAGGAGCTAGAAAGTTACTAAAGACCAGCTCTCCTTCGCCCTCGTCAGCAGCCCACCAAAACTTCATCAGACGCAAACATCGCAGCACGCAAACCACCACCGCTGGATCACGAACTACGTTGAAACACTCGGTCCCCTCAAGAAAGCCACCAGAGGGGTGGCAAAGCTTGGCAGCAGCCAGGGTGGCTGTATAACCGAAGAGCTCTGTGGCGGCCCATCCTGCATAATTCTGCCTGATTTTGCCTCACAGAGAGGAGCGGGGTGTCCAGTCCAACAATCAACTGCCAGGAGGCCGGTGCTGGGTTCGCGATCCCGCTCTGGGATGGCAACAGAGACCGGGGCCTACACCAGCACTGGATGGCACTCAAGGAGCTTCGCTGAGGGCCGCAAGGTAGGCCGAATGACGACTGCTGGGAGCAGGCTGCCGCTATCCGGACTGGTGCCTATGGTGTCCACTGCCTGGGGCATCGACACTGGGCTGGAACAAGCTATCTCTTCTGTCTCCCCCGGGGTGCGGACGAGGAGGGCCGTGGTGAAGACGCCTAGAGCGGGCTGCAGGGCATGACAGCAAGGAAAATACACTGGCTTGGAGGATTGGCTCGAGGGACCGCCACACGAGCAGGTGAAGAGATGCCCCAGGAGGCCATAACAGCTGAGGGATAAGACGGCTGTAGAACAAGGATGAACAAAACCCTGCAAGACCAGGAGAACAAGAGCCAGCAAACAGCTAGAGGTTGAGGCCTATTGGGCCCAATCTGTGATCCCTGGGTGGGGCAGTGAAGCCTGGTGACAATGAATTGGTGGTTTGGAAGCACTGCATAAATGTTAGTCTACACTGGAAGTGATGAGGCCTGGCTGGAAGCGGGGCTTCTATTGCAGAGTAAGGAAATTAAAGCCTGGGAAGAATCATTCTGGGCCCTTCGGTTGAGCTGCCCTGGTGTCTAATCAGCAGGTGCTGCGGATTCCAGTTCTTAGACCCAGAAGGGCGTATTGCAGGGGGCAAGCCCAGAGGTTAACAAGCTCCATACTAGGACCACCAACATGCGGCCGAAGGGAGTACCCCCTGCCCCCACCCAGTCCAATAAATTGGACAAATAGGCGGAGCCCACGCAGGCGGCTGCTGACGGATACGCGGCTGGATGGCAGGAGGAGGTGGCAGAACCCTTGCTTGGGTCTACAATGGCAGCCATTCATGAACTAAGAACAACCCTAGAAACGAAAATGGACAAGGCCATAGAGAAACTGAAAGATCAGGTACATCGGTTAACCCACCAGCATAAAATAATGGACGTGAAACTCTAAGATCAGGAAGGAAAGGCCGCACAAACAAAATTAGGGTGGTGCGGGTCCCGGAGTGGTTAGAGGGCCCATCCATGGATCTCTTCTTGCAGGATCGCATACTGAACCATCTGAAAGGCCTATCGAGTTTTTTCTCAGTCGAACGAGCACACAGAGCAACGGTACCTACGCTGAGGTGAGGAGCCCCACCCATGACAATTATTGCCTAGACCCTGAATTACTGAGATCGCAACCCTATCCTACAAGCTGCACACCTTAAGGGAGATCTACCCTATGAAAAGGCATTGATCCGGTTTTTCTCCAACTTTACACTACTGGTGCAACGACAGAGACGCACACATGCGACGAAGGCAAGAGGACACTCTGGCCCGAAGGCCTAAAATACAGGATGCTGTTCCCGGTGAAGCGCAGGGTGTTGGACAATGGCAAGTCTTGGTACTTTACAGCGCCCAGGGAGGTATGAGACTGGCTTGTAGATGGACGAGGAAACAAGCAACAGCGACTGCACTTCGGGGATCAGAGTGGCGATGTCCCTCATGGGGCACAAGATGATATTTCAGGCGGAGGTCTCTCGCCAGGTGAGCGTTTTTGGAATCAGAGGACACTCAGCCCTGCTTGTAGGATGGGGCAGAAAAGAAACAAACTTTGCTGAGCAACGAGCCCCTGTTGATTCTTGGGCAAGATTAACTAGCTGTGGACTTCTCCACATTTAAAGGTCTCATAAGTGTTGAGGTTCTTGTGAACAAATGTAGGGAAAGAAAAACTTTGGGCACTAGAATTCCAGGGAAGATGGGAGAGGGCTGCTAATGATCTACAGGAAGTGGCGCCAGCTGACCCCAGCATATAGTGACAGTTTGATTGGGCGACAGGTGCTCTGAAAATTGGGGATGAGGGTAGTTTTAGGCCTACGGAGCCGGATAGCAGGGTGAGGGGGTATTATGAGGGTACTTATTTCTGGTATTATGTTGTATGAGATGCATGTTTCCTTGATTTAGCTTCAGAGACATCAATATGTAACATATGTGATATTCAGCCAAAGGACGACAGGGAAGATGAGGGGACAATCGGAAGGACAGGAGGGCTGTGACCTATTCCACTATGGCTATGACATCGCCACATAAAACGGCACTGAAGATCATTACCTGTAATGTCAATGGCCTGGGAGATAAAATCAAGTGTTGATGGTCCTACAATACCTACACAGACAATCCGTGGACCTAGTTCTCCTACAGAAGAAGCATTTAAAGGGCAACAACTACCTGGGAGAGAATCAGTTTGGATACACACTTCTAGCTCATGCGGGATTCACATCATGCTCTAGGGGATGGCAATCCTCACCACAAACACAATACCTTTCCTACCGCAGCCTACGTGGCAGAACCCAACGGGCAGGTACATGGTGCTCACAGGGTCGTGGGAGGGCCAGACTCACAGAGCACAATAAAATCCTATTAGATATGCCCCAAGACGTCCTCATACTGGAAGGGGATATGAATGCCAAAAGGTCAGTAGAGAAAGATAGGGCAACAATGCCCCATCAGGGTACAGGCACACAGTCATTGCAAACATTTGCTGAAGAAATGGGGCTTTCGGACTTATGGAGGGCTCACAACTTGACTGCTAGTTAATACACGTGCATCTTGGCGGCACATGGTAGTGGCTCCCGTCTAGATTACTTCTTCACTCAGACCATGTATGCAGGGCAATTTCGTGAAGCATGTCACAGGGCAAGGGGCATATCAGATCACTCTCCAGTCGAGGTGCTTCTACAGGGTCCTGCTCAAGACTAAACTCTCCCACTGCGCATAGACCCCAGGCATTTTAGAGATCGCGAATTTCAAAATAAATGTCGGGAACTAGCAAAACAATACTGCGATGAAAATACAGGCTCAGTGAACTCACTTAGCACTCTCCAACAAGCATATAAAGTGGTGGCCCGGGGTTTTGTAAAGGCAGTGGCTGGGGGCAAAAGAAAAAAGGGCCGCGCTCCAGCTGCGATAAAATAGAACAAGAAATATCAAACTTGGAGATGCTGTTGGGGCAGGAAGGGGCAATCGACCCAGCACAGACACAAGTTGTGTCAAACAGGCAGAGCTCATTGACTTGGAGGAGAATGTGGCACGTGCGCATACGGTTGCCAGGCAGAGACGAATATATGATGTTGGTGATAACATCAATAAGTTAATAGCATGGCTAGAAACGTGAGATAGGAACCGAAACTGGGTGTCAGAGCTCCGAAACCCAGGTGACTGCACCAAAGAGGACCGGAGCAGAAATAGCAGGGGCTTTTGCAGCCTACTATGAGGCAATATACCATCCGGTCTCTAGCAGGTCGGGAGAAGATGGCGCCAAACTGCTCAAATACATTCCCCTACCGGTGCTTACCGCGGAGGATAGCGAAGCAATTGATTGAGACTTGACGACAGAAGAGATCGTGGGGACCACCCGGGATTTGCAATCCGGGAAGGAGATGGGTCCGGACGGTCTCCCCACAGAACTATATAAATGTGTAGAACAGGGAGTGGCCCAGCCAATGCTAAACATGTTCACTGCTGCAGGTAATGAGGGACAGCTGCCAGAAGATCTAAATGAGAGGCTGGCTTAGTATATGGTGCTCACTTATTTAAGGGAAGCACCTTGCACTAATCCAGGAAACCCTTATGGTTATTTTAGTTGTCTTAGACAACCTTAGAAAGCCCTCTAAGTGGTAGCTGTGGAGAGAAGCCTTCAAGTCTTAGTCCAGAAAGACTGCTTGTTTTAACAGTACTTAATCTTATGGTTTAGGTTAAGTGAAAAAGAATCACACAGTGTAGTTATAAAAATGTGTATTTAATTACAAACAATCCCTAACATATTGCAATATCTCCTACCCTGAGATATATTCACAATACACATAATACTATGAGAACAGAACACATAAGTAGCACAAATACAAAGTGGTCTCTAGGGGGAGACCAAACCATATAATGAACCCAGAAGACGTAGAAGTGTTGGGGACCCACAGAACTACCCAAGGGAAGTACCCATGAACCCCACGGAAGCCCGGTGCAGCACGTGAACACAACCGCTTGATCAACACAAGTCAATGGGTAAGTCGCGGATGCAGTTTTAAAGAAGAAGGACCTTTCCAAGTGGACCCTGAAGAAACCCTGTGGAAGATGGAAGAATGGAGAGTCAACCCACTCGTGGATACCCCAGGAACCAGTATACCTACACCAGGGAAGCCAAGTGCATGAAGTGACCTCAGAAACCGGCATAGACCACTATGGAGGACTTCAGGAAAACGTGCAGCTGGAGAAGAAAATGAAGGAGTCCGGAGGAACCCAAAGGTGGATTCGAGATGAGTAGAACCTGCAAGCACAGGGGACATAGTCTATGCCATACAGGAGTAACCAGGAGGCACGAAGACGAATGCCCGTGGGTGTTGATAGATGCATGAAATTTGATGGTGTCCTTGAAGTTGCAGCTGTGCGGACCAGGCGCCGCTTTGGAAGACCAGAAGCCATTCACGACCTGTCCTACGTTGGATGTCAGAGCCAGGAAGGGGGGGGGGGGGGTCAGTGTCCGGCAGGGGAACCAAAAAGCTTTGACAGCAGCAACCAATGTAGTCGTCAAAAATGGTGCAGTGTCATGGCGAGCAAGGTCCAGGTGACTGACCACGAGCAGGTAAGACAGAGTAGGCCCCAAGCAAACAGGGGAGCCCACTGGAGCCAAAGAAGACTCAAGTGGAGCCATGGGCCTAAGACACAGGAGTGGCAAGAGGACCTTGAGGAGCTCACCAATGAAGAAGGCCCATGCAGCAGAGGAAGCGGTGAGGGCAAAGATCTTGGCTGCAGGAGTTGCTTAAGGTCGAAGCTTCTTGGAGGCTGAAGAACTTTGGAGGAGAGAGTCAATAAAGCACAGGGGTTATGTTCCAGTTGTTCCAATGAGGTAACTGGTCGCAAACTCAGTATGAAGACAGTGCAGGCCCTGAGGGAATTGCAGAACTACCACCTGTGTTGCTGAGCCTTTTGGTGTCTGTAGGAGCCCAAAATCAGAAGACCAGTCAGTTGCGTTGCATTGCCTGTGGATGCATGGGAGTGACTCTTTCACTCCAAGGGAGATTCCTTCGGGTGTCTTGGATGTTCACGGGCTTGGTAAAGAACCTGTAGGGAGCACGGGCACAGATGTTGCAGAAGACCGCAGGACAATGAGACCAGGAGCAACAGGAATCTTCCTGTTGCAGTCTTGGTTCCCAAAGCGAAGTCCAGACCGGCGAAGTTGAAATGGGTTTCAAACTGAATCTTGTCCCAAGACAAATCTAGGGACCCACCCACAGGTAAGCACTTAAGTAGCCTTAGGAAAAAGTTGGGACAACTAAGGGGTCCCTCTCACAGGAGGGGCAGGACAGTGGGGAGGATACTTCCATGTCCTTTGTCCAGTTTTGCACCAGAGTGGAAGCCAAAACTCCCTGAACTGGTTTGAACTGGAGTATGCAAGGAGGGCATCAAATGTCCCCTTCAAGTAGTCTCAGTGGCGCTGTTAAGTGCCCCCACCCTGCCCCAATACACTAAACCTTGTCTGGGAGGTGGTCACACCTCCCTGTGACAGGATATCTATTGTTCTGCCGTCCCCTGCTAAAGCTTGGATCAGCAGCAGGAAGGCAGAATCGAGTCTCTAGTCGGCAGGAGCCCTAGTTTGCTGTCTGGTTCTCGAAGACTGGTACTGGGAGCACTGAGGGCCTCCCGAAGGAGCTTTATAGTGCATGGAATCATAACTCCCACACGGTTTACGGTGTGGGGGTATGATTCCAACATGTTCGATACCAAACATGACAGGATTCATTACAGCCAGTTTAGAGATGGTCATTGCGTAATGACGCATGCCCACTCTATATGTTGTAATGGCTGATGCTCTAACGTGGTAGAATGGACTCAGAAGGTTGTAGTGGTGCTCCGCTAATGCAGAGGTACCCTCAAACTTCAGACTCAGCACCCTGTCTTCAGGATTGAAATACCTACCTTAGGAGTTACTTATGAGTTTTAAGTGTCACCTCAGTTATAGGGAAACCTATATTTGTCTTAAGTGGCGCTAGCACCAGCTTGCACAGGCAGCAATGGCAGGCCTTAAATCACAATTTGAAGGGTCATCAGCCCATGGGGGACCCCGGTGTACATATGCCTTAGGTATTTTAGTACCATTTACTAGGGACTGACAAGGGTACACCAGTAGCCAATCTGGAGTGTACCCAAGTACTCACTATGTCCAATTTAGGGAGGAAGCAAAAGACACACAATTGATGGACGGAATGCAGAACAAATCAAAACATTCACCCCCAGTTAAGAGATCTAGGTTAAATCCATCATTCCTTTGCTCACCATGCCACTCCAGTTTAAACCTGGCCATATATAAATCAGTCTTGACCCTGTGCCTCATGGGAACTGTCAAGCCCTAACTGCCAAGCCAGACCCTCCCTGGACCAGAAACAAGCATCCTAGGACTGGTTTTGGGGAAGCCCGATAACAGTGCTCCATAAACTGCAGCGGGGGGTCTTTGAGGGCGGTCTGGTAGACTCGAATATTAGGAGCTACTAGTTGGCATCACAGCTTGTCAACGTAAATGACAGGGCCTATGCAACATACAATGAACCCGCCTATCGAACAGACCGCCTCATCATGGGAAATTGTGGATGCCCAGCTGTGCTGTACAGTAAAGGCCAGATAGATCATCCCAAGTACATAGAAGGACAGTAGGGCAGACATGACACAAAGCCACAAAACTATTGGGATGGGATCTATTTGGACCACTGCGGCCCCTACAAACGGACGGGGCTTACAGGTGCATTCTGGTGGCAGTGAATTATTGCTATAGATTCCTGTGGGTTTAGCCGCAGCTCTCGGCTGACGCTCAAATTGTTATAAAGGATTTGATAGACTTTATAGGGACATGCACAATTGGCACATTAAATTCAGACCGTGGACCTACGTTTAGCTCTCTGGCTTACAAAGAAGCTATGGGAAGTTTGGGTGTGGTCTTGTGGTATCTCGCTCTGTATCATCCTGAGGGAAATTAGATTGTGGAGAGGAGAAACCGGGACTTAAAGCAATCCTTAACAGCAAGGGTATTCGGCTCAGGTGGCAGTTGGGTCAATTACCTATATGGGGTCCAGAGGGCACTTAACATGCCAAGAAGTTCCCCAGGGGCCGTGCTCCATATGAAGTCCTGTTTGGGACTAAAATGTGGGTACCCAACCTCGATTGTGGCAGCGCAGTGGCAGATGAAAAACCATTTGACATCAATGATCGTTTGGCTGTTTAACTGGAACTCAATGAATTCTGGGCATTACAAAGCAACGTTCAAGTAAAACGCACAGCCATTGGGGAAGTGAAAGGCAGGATCTGCCTGGGTCCCAAAGATTGGAGACCTTGTCAGAGAAAAAAACTGTGGCAAAAAAAGAATTTGGGCCATCTTACAGAGAACCTGTACCTGTCCTGGCTGGCAAAGGAACAAGAACAGTACTTAATCTGCGCCTTGCTGGCAAGAAATAAAAGAGATTTGTGTCCATTGATCTGATCAAACCACTATGTGGCTGATACCGAATAGTAGGCTGCATGGGCTCCTGGGTAGCCGTCGATCGCCTCTTGCTACCATCCAGGAAGTTCAGACGGAAAGATGAATAACCTTTGAAGATTCAACTCTACGCACTGAAGAAGTTACCAACAATGGAATGGAACTTGTGCCTGTTGAAATCGAACAGCAAAACAATTCAAATGAAACACAAATCTCAATTCGGCCTAATACCGGCATTTATGTTAATATATCTTGAAGGGGGAAGTACACAGCACAAACTACTCATCCCAGGCACGAGGGGGGCTAATATGGATAAGGGCAGGCGCCCACACGTCGTAGAGTAGAGGTGGTTACAGACCCGGAGGGGAGATATGTATTAGTGAAAGGCAAACTGAATGGGCTATTGCTTCTTATAGGCTCTGTATATGCCCCGAATGTGGAGCAAACCGCATTCCTCAGGAAACTTACAAGAGTACTGGCCAGATAGAGCGGGCTCCGCAGGCTTATCGGAGACTTAGACTCAGTCTTGAATGTAGGCTTAGACAGGTCATATCCACCCCTAATAAGCACCACTGCAACACCCAACGCACAGGCCCCGTTGGCATGGCTAACAAACTGGTCGCTGACAGACGTATGGCGGACCCTGAACCCCATCACACAAATGTGCTTGTTCTATTCCCCAGTGCATTACCTCCAAGTCCGACTTAGTCACAAAGTTGGACCGCCCACCCTCCTCCCCCATATCAAACACACTGAATACTTGGGATGCACACACTCCGATCACAACCCCCATTTTCGGCACTTCACATGGGACACAGGACACCCCCTGGTAGCCACATGGCGCCTACAACCAACAGTGATGGAAGACCAGGCATTCCGCTCCTCCCTGTGGACAACCTTACTAGAACACTTTGAGGTAACCGATCATCCCACAGAGGACTCCCTCCTTGAATGGGATACCTTCAAGGTGGCCCTGAGCAAATCACTGCTTGGGAGCCAGCTGGAACACACGTAAATAACTGAACACAGTAGATTGACAGCTGCTCCATCCAGAGAAAGCAGTCAGCGAGAAGCAAGGACATGAGAAGGCTAGACACACTGCGGGCTGAACAGGCGGACCTGTTAGAGCGGCTCCACTGCCACACCTATGAAGCACAGTTAGCACACACACATGCCACTGCCGACCGCACAGGTAAAATGCTAGACTGGCTACTGCGCCAGGAGCAATAACACCATCCCATAGGCACCGTAAGGTCTGAAAAAGGACAGGTTGTGTACACACAACATAAAATACACCGAACAATGACACGCCGTTACACCCCACTGCACCAATCCATGAGGTCCCATGATGAGAGGCAACTTACGTTTCTAGAGTCTCTGCACCTGCCTGAAACATCAATGACAAAAACAACAGTTGATGGTCAGAATGCAGAACAATGTCATACACTCACCCCAGTACAGAGATCTGGGCCTAAATCCATCACTTTTTTGCTCACCATGCCATTCCAGTTTGAACCCAGCCATATGCAAATCAGTCTTGACCCTGTGCCTCATGGGAACAGTCCAGCCAGAACTGCCTGGCCAGGTCCTCCCTGGACTGGAAACAAGCATCCTAGGACCGGTTTCGGGGTTTCACCCCTCTTCAGCCAGCAATGAAGCACAGGCGTCTCCTAAATGAGGATATAACACCTGTGGAAATCTGAAGCGCAATAAATCAGGCTAGAGAATGGGAAACCCCTGGCCTCGACATATTCCCAGCGGAATTCTTTTAGGCAGAAGTCAAAATACTTACTCCCTGCTTACATGCGCTGTACACAGAGGCACTGAACGAGCAGCAACCCGCCCATCCATGTGAGAGGCGAATCTGGTGTCCCTGCCCAATCCAGACAAAGACCCCACCGAATTGGGATCATACAGGCCGCTAGCTCTCCTTAACGTTGATTACAAAATACTAGCAAAGCTACTAGCAGACAGACTCACACAGGTGGTCTCCAATCTGGTGGACGCAGACCAAAATGGGTTTGTGTCCATGAGCACCTCACTAAACTGGAGGCACTTCTTTAGATACGTAACTTACTCAAAAACCCACTGGCTACGCGCAGGGTGCCTGATACTAGGTCTCAAGAAAGCTTTTGACTCCTTGGAATGGGGATTCCTCTTCGCGGTGCTGAAGAGATATAGACTGAGTGATTCCTTCCTAAGCAGGGTAAGTTTATTGCATGATGCCCCAATGGTACTTGTAAAAACAGGTCCTTACATATCGGACCCGGTGAGTGTACCGAGGAGGACTAGGCAGGCAAGCTCCCTCTCCCCGCTGCTATTCTTCCTAGCTATTGAGCCACTGGCAGAGGCACTTAGATTGGAGATGGGGGAGTGTATCACACTCTCTGCTATGGCACGCACGCAATCTCTATACTGAGACGATCTCCTATTATATATAAAAGACGTCCACCACATTCCCCAACAATTAGACGGTGAACATCTCCAAGTCCTGCCTGTAGTAATTTAACAAACACTGTGAAGACCCAGGCTATACATTCAACGGGGTGCAGGTCTGATGGTGCATGGACATAAACCCGTCATCTAAGAAATCGCATATACAGGAGCCCGGCGGACCTGTTAGATGGGGGGTACAGGATATAGAAGACTAGTATCGTGGGGTGCACTAACCTTGTACACTACGCAGGTAGAGGAAGATTAATTACCCCCTGGCCAGATTCTATTTCACCGCTTCCTCCAGGCAGTGCTTACTGCCAAATGGGGCAACATGTCCACCGAACCAGCGATGCACCTCACTGTACAATACATATGAGTCATGGGACAGTGGGGACACCTAACCAAATGGTTCCCTGCCTCGTTTGGACACCACACAGTGACCAACTTGTCGCAACTCCCGCAACACTGGGAGAATGAAATGGGCCGGAATGGCCCTCGGTTCGGACGAGCCAAATACAAATCCCCAGGAACGCATGCCTACGCCAAATTCAACTCTATATCGCCCACAGAGCATATGCCACACCAGCAAAAATCTATCAATACTTAAAGTGCAAAGACGCTGCATACCCTACATGCTCATTTGCTGAAGCAGATTTATTACATAAAATCTGGGGATGCCCCGCCATACTAGACTAGTAGAAAGCGGTAGCAGACACCCTGTCACAACGCACTGACCTAGCCCTCTCACCTGAATAATATACGTACATTCTACATCTGTACCGGAGAAGCCGTAATAACAAAGTCAACTCCCGGTTCCTGGGGATGGCGGTAGCAAAAAGTCTGATCACCAACCAGTGGAAAGCCCCTGACCCCACCCAGCATAATAATGTGGAGACGCTCGATGCTCACTTGGGCCAAAACGGAGAGCGCCACACTCCACGGATAATCCACGCTGGGCCTCTGTAAGGTCTCTATAGCCACCAACTGTGACACAATCCTGGCTGTACTGACCCTCATCCACAACAACACACTACCCCTAACCCCAGTAACAGTTGTGTCTTAAAAAAACTTACACCGCAAGCAGACAGCGACACAGAGCAAGACACGTTATGGAGAAAGTAAACAAAAAGCACTCGCATGCCTACTCCACAGCAGACCAAGAATCATGACCAAAACGCAAGTCACTCACACTAGTTCACAGAAAACAGCAACCAGGGTGACAACGTGCCAGCTTTGCAGTTCAGTTTTATATCCTATTAATTTGTCATAGTTCCATTATAACCCGCCTCCAGTTTATGCTGCTTTGAACACCATGCAACCAAAAAACGGAAGTAGAGTGCATACCTCAACAACTCCAGGACAGTTGTATTAATCAATAATTTGCATGATAGTTAACCAATTGTAAATGTTATGAACTATATATATACTGTGACTGTAATGTTATGCAATTGGCGAACCAATGAACAACCTGATAAATGTATGTAATGTTGACATGATCGCTGGAAGATCTATGTAATAAGCAGCTACGTAACGCAGCATTTTATCTAATCTGCATAGCTCATGTACATCTGTAAAAAAAAAAGCAAAGAAAAACAGATTTAAAAAACCAAAATAACTTGCTGAGCTACCAAAGATAGATTGAACTGCATCTGGCTACTTCATCCATTTTGATACATTCTCGCTGGATCCAAGAGAACCAGCTCCTGTTTCCCACAAACAAAAACTATGTAACTTCTACCTTTGGCTGAAAAAGACTCACTTTGTTACTCCCTGGCTACAGCTCTGGATTGCAATTGGTCTATTTTTCCTGGTGCTTTGGATAAGAATAGTCGCTGTCTTTTTCTTGCTCCTGAATGGACATTATCTCCCAGAACACTCTGCAGTACAACGTGAACTTGGTCCTGAAACTGCATGCATTATCACATAGTGAGCAAAGAGACCTGTGAACATTACAGCAGTTCCAGAGGGAATAGTTTGGGATAGGGCTGCATATGATGTATATGGTCCAACTGATATTTTTAAAATACCACATTAGTTTAACATTTCTTCAGTTGAGATCATCACATCCAGTACTTTCTCTGATGATTGAGACTTTGAAACTGTAAATACTATGCTGTCAGATTTAGAACAATCTGCTGCGTTTTCAAGTATTGAGTTGTATGAGGATACATCCGATTTTGACACCATGTATTGTTACCAACACTCTAGTCATCTTTCCTGCACAAAGCAAGTATCCCAAATAATATTTTCTCTTGCCACCAATGGGAACATTGTCCAACACCACCTAAAGGGAGTTCACATATATTATGCTTCCTTCATTTCCCAGCTGTCTTTACAGGGTTTGGACTTTTGGAAGGACACCATAGACACAAAATCTGTCTGGAGGACTAGAGATTGGCAAATTGAGGGAACTGAGACCTTATTTAGTGCATGCCTCATACCACAGTAAATTATCTTCCTGAATAATAACTTTTGGAAGGACACCATAGACACAAAATCTGTCTGGAGGACTAGAGATTGGCAAGTTGAGGGAACTGAGGCCTTATTTAGTGCATGCCTCATACCACAGCAAATTATATTCCTGAATAATACAGTGCAACAGACTTCCGATCTTGGGTTAGCCAAGATAAAGGACTTGAACACGCCTTGGATTCCCTCACTCATACACTTTGAGGGGTGACAAAACTATACACAACATATTAAGATGACCTAGATGACCTAGATGACATTCTACGTGATGGTTCATACAATTCATCAGAACTCAGATGGAAATGATGGTTGCTTTGGCCTATCGACACAAATAGGTATCATTCAAGATTCAGGGGTACCACTGAAGGATTTAGTACCCATAGGCCTGACCTACGCTACGTACAAACAGAACACTCGGGAAGTTATGCTTAGAGTGGCCGAGACCTAAACACTGCCCCAGGTGAAACACTTGTCCTTGCTCTCTGATGACATGTATCTAAGGATTTCTTGTTAGGTCCCAGAAGCCACGTCAGAAACGCTTCTTATGCGCTATTTACAACGAAGTATGGAAAAACTCTCAACAAGAGGCTGCTGAGAGATTGCGCGAGATTGACAGGGTTTACCTAGAAAAGGCTTTGGCAGTTGTCAACACAGCTATGAACACACTGACCTTCAGGATCTATTCACTGGGCAACAATGTGTCTTCTGCGATAGCTATAATGGAACATGATCTGTCTAGTCTTCAACATGGGCAATTGCAATTCATTCAATTATTGAACTGGACGCTACAATCACTGTGTTCTGGTCACGTGCTCTGGCGGTATATTAACAGTTCGTCTCCGTTTTCTGCATACAACTTAACAGAAAGACAGACAACAATGGCACTAAGGGATGCAAATTATACAATGCTGCACATTGAATAATTGGACCAATTACCTATTACCGTGGCTGAGTCACCGTCCACAGAATGATTAATCTATGACTATATTACACTGCCAGTCACGACATTCCAATGTTAGTACTGTCTGCAGTATCACCAGGTAGGCAGGTATGAATATGAAGCATTGGGAGAGGGGTACATACATGAATTTTGGGAATTGCCATACAGATTTAGATGCAGGAATGGGGACACTTAAGTTTTTCTCAGCCATTCAGACTGTGAGAGATCCGTAAGTAGGTCTCAGGAAATTGTGCTTTACGGAGCATGTAATATTTCGGTTGCAAACCTATTGTGTCACTTGGAAGGATCCCCAGCTGCTGGGAGTTATCCGGTGTTCAAACTATTCTCAAATCGAATAAGAGCTATTTGATGTAAAATGATCAAGGTTGCTGTGGGATGCTGCCAGGCATTGTATATCTGGTGACAGTAAGTTCCAGGATTACTTGTTGTATGCAAGTATTGTTTCCACTGACCCAAATAGTAAGGGAAGTGCTGTTAAGGCCTTCATTGAATGTTTCCCTTATACGGTTTGATTCCCTGAGCAGGCTGACAGCCATGCTTTTACAGAAGGATGAGGCCTTAACCTCAGCCCGAGAGACTTTTTATCTCCAGGTTGCATTGTCTTTAGCTGAAATACAGGCATTAGTCCGAACAAACATCCCGCTCCATTTCGGGGAAATGGTACATCTTATCTTTAACATGTCTGATAGATAGGTTCTGGACTATTGAGCACCATTCGGATGATCTTCAGAGTTATCCCTTTATTCATACACTCCATATTAGGAAACACGTTTGGAGGGCTTCCACTGGTCCTACACCTTGCAGTGGGTATCCTGGTTTTAATTTTCCTGCTACGCAAACAGCGTCCCAGCATCCAAAGAGATGGAGAAAGCACTCCTAGTGCAACAATGCCGTGAGCGCATTGTACTCTATCTGGGCACACCTTGGCTTTGGGAGCTAAGGGAGCATTGGTTCCCATCAATCAGATAGGTCTGGGTTAAGTCGTACTTGCCTGTGCACCGCTGACTATTCTGCGGATACGAATGCGTGTTAGGCATATGTCTAACACTACCATCGGTTACGCCATCGGACATAGACGTCTTACTGGACCTTTTAAAGGCCCACGTATTAGTGTTGTCCGCATATTCCCATGTTGATTCTTAGAGCCACCACGGGTTGCTTCAGTTCCTGTCGGAATGGGCATCGGGTCTCTGCAACAGGCTCACAGGTGTTGAGAGCTTCCTCAGCGGCTGCTGTGGGTACCGGAGACCACAATTGCTCCACTGACCTGATCCAGGAAGTGTAACAGGGACCGTGGTCTGCGAAGGCAAGCAGCAGTGATGGTGAGTCTCCCACACAGGACACAAACATTTGGCTCTCCGTGTGAAGCGAACAATTCGGCCTGATTCTAAAAACAGGCCAAAGTGGAATACGGAAACATAATTTTGTTGTATTTTTCATTCCTTGCTCTCACTGAGCACCATGGCTTTCGATCTGCTCAGTTAATCTAAACAGTATATTGACTAGAGGACATCTAGGTTTTTTCCTTTTTACATCATTTTTACATATACCATGTTTTTTTTAGATGTATTTACATTTGTTTTTTAACAATGTTTTTATACTTCTTAGACTGGCATTTTTTATCATTTGTTTATCTTATCGTAATTCGGATGAGAAGTGGGTGTTATAAGACCCCATGTACTCATATATAGGCCAAATTAGCTGCACAACCTTTTACCTACATTTGTCCTAACTTGCTCTACATAACGGCTCTGGTGCAGACCGTTAGTCTAGTTACTTCCTGAATAAATGTTGTGTGGTTTTCTACGAAAACTAGCCTAATTGATTATGCATGAGGATTCTTAGTATCACACAACAGGATTAACATCTTCTATAAAAATAACTCTGTACATAAGTCATCAATATCGTCATCCTTAAACGACAGGCCCACAGTATCATTACACATCTAGGTAGAACCCCGAGGGTACCTTTTGGGTATATAAGCACCACATCTTCACTGGGCTAACCAGAGGAGAAGCTTCCATGCTGACACGAGACACTGAAATACCTGCATGCAGAAACTCCAGCATGAAGTGGTCTACCATCCCTTGTGGGGTGTCCTTTGTTCTTTCCCATCAGGTAATGGGGTTGGCTCTTTCCTAGGGGGATTCTTGGATTAACACCTACATACATGCTAGGTACAATTAGCTAGGATTTGCATCTTAGGAGTACTCTTGATTACTGCTATGTATTCATATGCCTGCATATCCTCACTGTTTTAACACCATGGTAGAATTCTACCTTTTATTTACTCTGTAGGTGCTTGCAGTCGCATATATCTGTTTCTGGCTCATGGTTGTGGCAGCCCACGTACGTTGTACTAGAATGACCCTGGTTCAATAAATGCTTATTGAAAACATCCCCATAATTTATTCAGTGTATTTCTCTGAGACTAAGTGAGTACGAGTGACTGAGCGAAAAAATAGTACACTGTTTCCATGATCCCTTAAGGATCAAGGGTTGTCATGTTCGATAGTTGCTAGAGACTATTCACTTCTTGGTAAAGTTAGGGGGCTTATCATGGCACTGTGAGCTAGCTGGTCTAAAGGCTAATATATCTTTCGGAGGTGTCTGGAATTAGTCTGGACTCCAATACTGTAGTTTATGTTATCTAAACGTGCAGATCCAATATAAATTTATAGGAACTACATAACACTACCTCGCTACCTAAGCCTGGAATACCCTTTCTCTTCCATCTCCGGCAATCTCCCACATTGCCCCAGTTCGAAAGGACCTCAAGACCTGGCTTTGATGACCCCAGCACTCAACGCAGCACCCCCCCCCCCCCGTGCCCTTAGACCCTCACAAGTGAGTAGTTGCACTTAACCAATCCTGATTGATTGACTGATTGACCATGAGAAGAGCTGAAGAGCTGCCAGGAAGAGTACTGCCCCTTTGCTGTGCGTTGCTTTGTTGGGTTGGTCTGCAGTTGCTGCTTCTAAAAGGATAGAAAAGTTTGCCCTGCTGTGGTATCCTACTTAAAGTAGATCTCCAAGGGCTTGATGCAGAGCATGCCTCCTGTTCTAAAGTCTCAGGGACAAAAATATTTCACTTGCAGCATCCATTGCTGGGAGTTCGGACCGGCCTTGTGGCACCAACTCAAGTTCTGGAGGTTGTTCCTGCTGCAAAGAACTGAAAAGAACTAAAAGAAACCTGAAAAATTGACTCATCGCCCTTTCAGTGCTTGTTTTTCTGATGCGGTACAAAAGGAGGTGGTGATGGACGGAGCACCTGAACCAATCAAACACTCACACCCAGTCAACAGATCTGGGTTTAATCCATCACCGTTTTTTAGCCCACTCTGCCACCCCAGTTCAGACATGGCCATATGCAAATCAGTCTGACCCTGTGCCTCATTGGAACAGTCCAGCCCGAACTGCCAAGCCATGCCTTCCCTGGCGAACGGTGATGGATTAAAACCCAGATCTGTTGACTGGGTGTGAGTGTTTGATTGGTTCAGATGCTCCGTCCATCACCTCCCCCTTTTGTACCGCTTTGGCCGCCATAAGTGTGGCAGGGTATGCTCAGACGTGAGTCCCTTGCTAACTTTGCCACTGGATTCAAGCAAGCCTGGCTGAAGACTGCAGAATTGCCAGAAACCGGTCCTAGGAAGCTTGTTTCCGGTCCAGGGAAGGCATGGCTTGGCAGTTCGGGCTGGACTGTTCCCATGAGGCACAGGGTCAGACTGATTTGCATATGGCCATGTCTGAACTGGGGTGGCAGAGTGGGCTAAAGAACGGTGATGGATTAAAATTCAGATTTGTTGACTGGGTGTGAGTGTTTGATTGGTTCAGATGCTCCGTCCATCACCACCCCCTTTTGTACTGTTTTACTGATGCAGCACCACTGTGTTGAAAGAATTTCCTTGCACTGCCGCCATGAGGCCAAAGAATCGATGCAGCATCTTCCAGCAGCTGAAAAATCCATCCACTGCATGCAGAGTCCGGGCCACGACCTCCAAAGTCAGATGTCACCACACCGACTCAGACGCAGGCCCTGCTATGCAGTTAAAAGAATGGACGCACCTTGGTACCGCGGCTGAAGAAAATTGACGCAGACCCAGTTTGCTGCCACATTAACCTCCAGTGCATCTTGGATTTCCAAGTCGTGCCTGGGCACCATACATCTCCAACGCAGCACATGCAGACCAGAACCGTCTAAAAATAGACGCCTCACTTCCCCCTACTGTCCAGATTTGACACATCACTTCTGTGTGCAGCAGAACTGTTACCACGCCTCGCCTCACAAAGGACTCAGGAACTGAGGCATTGCTGTGTTTTCCAACGTTTCCCTCCTCTGCACCTGTTTTACCTTGAGGAGTTTGCCACATTCGAGGAACTTTGTGTAAAAATTATGCATCCATAGATTTCAATAGACAGATTTTCTTGAAACCTTTTAAGTCATATTTTGAGTACGTTGTATTTTTGTAGTTTTGGTCTTGATTGGTTTAGCTAAAGATACTTTATTTTTCTAAACTGGTGTAGTGTCCATTTGCAGTATTTTCACTGTGAGTTTGGGTACAAATACTTTACACATTGCCTCCGAGATAAGCCAGTATGCTCATGCCAAGCTACCAAGTGGGTGAGCAGGGGTTAGCTAGTTGTGTGTAAATCCATTATCCTGACTAGGAGGTAGGGTCCCTACTTGGACAAGGTGAATAACTATGCCAACTTGGGACCCCAATTCCTAACAGGCACAGATTGTGGTGGCCACATGAAGACTGGTAATGAATGCCCACTTTTGATTTCCGGCATAGCTAATAAAACTGACTCATATGTCACAGAGTATATGATTTGTGTATAAATTAAAACCCTTGATTTAGCATCCAGATCAGCCCCCCAGCCCCCAGACTAGAACTGCCTTTGAATTTTCCGTTGGATTCCGCATACTATAAACATAGGTTGCATCTAACTCATCTCATATGCAAAGCGTGTTTTCAATGTCAGTTTGTTATGGTTCATGTTGTCTGCCTGTAGATCTTTCATTATCCACAGGAGGGCATTTTTTTTTTTGTAGAACAAACTCGGCTGGAAGGTACAGAAGCACTTTTTATGAGCACAAGATGACTTACAAAAGGAAACATTCCTTTTTTTGGTAGGCACAGAGAGAATAAGTAATTTGCCCAGTATCACAGGATGTTGAGCTGGCACAAAGACTCAAACCCGGTTACCCCATTCCAAAGTCAGCATCTGGGACCGTTAGGCTACATGCTCTCTAAGGGTGGGCTTGGTCTTCAGATCACATCTGCAGCATATCGAGCGGAGGTGTTTATCACTATTTGGGTATCAGCTTAAACTAATATGTGAAGCAGCTAAGCTCAGGGCCATAGATTCCCACTATGGACACATCACATGTATTCTTTTATCCCAACGTGCATACTTTCAACGCCAGTATTTTGTGACTAGAGCAGAGATTTTTTGGGGGCATAATTAGCCCATCTCAGTACAAGCCCAGGGTGATTGCTCATTACAACAGACTAGTGTGTGCTTTTTTTTCCAAATAGCCAAAATAACAACATGTGTATTCCTAATGTGGCATGGCACAAGACATCAAACGGCAGTGATACACGATGCAAAAAACACTAAACTTAAATAATACATGACAGAATGTGAAGTAAATGCAAGACAAATGGTAGATGTTCATGTTGACCAGTTCCAAGGGATTCCGATTCTTTTATATTGGTATATGAACCTCTGCAGAGAAAATGCCATTTGCATCTTAGAAAATGCTTATTCGTGTCTATTGTTTTCAATTGGTATTTTTTTACAGTAGAGCCTACCCGGTTTTGTAGCATATATAATTCTGTGTCCAATTTCGCATTACTATGACCCAGGGGAACCAGTTTGCACAGCAAAGCTGACCTTCTACCGGTGGTGGCAGCAGTAGTGTTCAGCAGGACCAGATTAGAGGCTACAGTTCCACCATGCACACGACAGAGTGTGTAACATTTTTAACAGGCAGGAAGGAAAAGAAAACAATAGTGAAAACCCAATACATTTAGATTGTTTCGGCAAAAGAATGTTGCATAACACCCAGAACTGCCGACTTTGGTACAGGGAAACCGCTTTGAATCTATGCACTCCCCTGCCAACAAAAAAAACAAGCAGCGACACCAAAGAGACAAGCAGGAAACACATTTCTAAAAAAAAAAAAAGTTTATCAAATCTAACCAATAAACAGAAAAGAGTAACAAGACCAGTAAATGTGGCGGTGATCTTGGGAGTAAAAAAAGTCACAAAGGCTGGACAAAAAGAGAGGTATAACCTCTAGTAAGAAAGCATTTCTAAAGAAAAATGGATCAGCCAATTAAAATCAATGGGTGGGCTGTAAGACCACATAAGAGATACAGTATGTCTCGAAGCCCGCACATGCGCTGCCCAGGCCCGACCTAAAAAATAGGAACGTCTCGCATTAACTATGCTATCTTTTAAGCTTACTTGTTTAACATGTTACACATAACATTTCACTGTAACCATTTACCTCTTGTGGACCACTCTATAATTTGGAGATGTAAACAATCAATCAATCAGGATTTGTAAAGTGTGGCAAATGACAAGTGAGGCTCTCAAGATGCTTGAGTTGCTAGATGCTTCACAGTGCTCTCTGTTCATTCATTCAAACAGCCAGGTCTTGAGTCCTTTCCTGGAGTGGTGGGGCGGTCCTAAGGTGCAGGGGAAGGTCGTTCCAGTCTTTGGCACTAGGTGAGAGAAGGAGAGCCCTCTGCTATTGGCTTGGCAGATCCAAAGGGTGTCTGCAAGGAAGGAGGCGGATGGCAGGTGTCTGGCTGGTTGCTGGTCTTTTGTTGTGCAGGGCTTTGTATTGTGTGGGTCAACATCTCAAACTGGCATCTCTTCTGGTTCCGGATCCAGTGTAGCCTCTTGAGGTGTGGAGGAATGAGAGTCCATCTGGGGAGGTTGAGGATGAGTCTTGCAGCTGAGTTTTGTAGTGATTCCTATGTACAGAGTGTTCCCGTAGTCCAACCTGTTAGTGATGAGGGCCACAGTGACAGTCCTTCAGGTGTTTATTGGGAGCCACCTGAAAATCTTATGTAGCATGCATAAGGTGAGGAAGCAGGCAGATGAGAATGCATTTACCCGTTTCTGCATAGAAAACTTGCTGTCCAAGATGATGTGGAGGTTGCGGGCAGGGTCAGTCAGGGTAGAGGAGGGCACAGATCAGCAGGCCACCAAGCACCGTTGTAGAGCAAGGTTTTGTTCCCAAAAGGGAGGACTTCCAATTTTTCCATGTTGAGCTTGAGAGAGTTGTCCTTCATCCAGTCGGCAACGTTCATCATACATATGTGAAGTTGGCTTTAGTAGTGGAAGGGTCTTGGACAGCGAGAGGATGAGCTGGGTGTCATCAGCATGTGAGATGATGCTAAGTCCATTTGAACTGATGGTGTCTGTCGGGGAGGGGGGGTTATGAACACGTTGAAGAAGGTGAGGCTGAGGGACAATCCTTGTGGGACACCGCAGATGATCTTCTTGGGTTCTGAGGTGAAGGGTGGAAGATGGATTCTCTGGGTTCTTCTAGAGAGGTATTAGGTGATCCATTTGAGGGCATCTCCCTAGATTCCGATTTGGTGGAGTCTGCTGATCAAGATGTGGTGGGAAACAGTGTTGAAGGTGGCTAACAGGTCCTGAAGGTTAAGGGCTGCTGTTTCTGCAATGAAGGCTGTCTTGGTCCTGTGGTTGGCTCGAAATCCGGTATGAGAAAGTCCAGGAGTTAGTGGTGTTTCAGGTGTTTGGTGAGTTTAAAAAAAAAATTACATTTATACAGAGTTTTATATAGCACAAACTTGACCCGAAGGTGTCGGGTGTCGGAGCGCTTAACAAGAGCACCAGTTGCGTTACATGAGGACACATTCATTTTTGTTCAGCACAGTGAGATTAAGTGATTTGCCCAGAACCACAAGATGTTGCGCGTCCTTGCCAAGACTCAAACCCAGTTCCCCGGATTTGAGGTTGACTGCCCTAGCCGATAAGTCAACTCCTCTCCCCAGTTGCTGGTTGACTGTCTTTTTGACAACCTTTGCCAGAAAGGGGAGTAGGGAGATAAGCCATTAGTTATTTGGTTCTGCTGGGTCAGAGGATGGTTTCTTCAGGACTCAGTTTACATCCACGACAAATTGAATGCGGCAAGTGAGGAGTGGGGCTGCATGGGGGTGGGGGTATGTTTGGTAGTTTTGCTTGAAAAGCCAATAAACATATTTCAGAAATAAACCTTTCCCAAATATATTGTCCTGGATGTGGTGGAAACCCCACAAATGAAACCTACTATTTATGCAAACAAAGTCATGCAGAACAATTTTACTATTTACAACACACAAACAGAAAACGCTGATGTGAGGGAGACAGCAATGCAGCGAACAATTACATATATAACGAAGGTTAGGGTGGATGGTGGGGGTTTATGTTAACGATGTTGGTTTGTTGTCAACATGCAAAACTGAAAATGGCCCAATGATTAATAAGCTATTAGATGCCAATAGCATACTACAAAGCACATCCAAAAACATAGGATTGCAAAGGGTTCTGGTGAACATATGTAACCGATGCAATAAAAACATTAATAAGTAATTACAGCCATCATTATCCTGACTGCAAGTGACACCGTATTACCAGATCTGAACACTCAAACCTGCACACATGAAAAAAATTGAACAATTCCCTGTGATCGATACCACATGTACCAATCGATGCTGCGATATTATGTCTTAACAAACCACATGCACTTGCACACTTTTTTTTAGTTTTTTTAAGATGCCCATATGATTTATAAACTCGAAGTACAAAACAAATCATACATGGTTCAATCACTCATTTTGTTTTGTACCTGGACCCTCATAAATATTGCATGAAACAACTTCATTACTGAATTGGTTTGCTCTATCTGACCCCGACCACCTCCCTTTATTTAGGAATGAGATATGAACTCCATCAAAGTGTTCAACCATGAAATGGATAACATTAGGCATGAGTTCCATTTTATCTAGTAGACAAGTGCCCCATGCCACAACAGGATACCCCTACAGTATGACTTTGGTCCTTGCACCAAATAAAAAAAGGTACAACCATTATCAACAGTCATTCACAGGGCAGGATCCCTGCACCTAATTCATAGGGCAGGATACCTGCACCTATTACACAATAAAATGAAGAGATGATGTACCCCTCCGCCGGTCTAAACTTAGCATCTGATGTTTCGTCTTTAAAAACCCTGCAACCAAATTGGGAGTACATAATGGGATATGGTAATAGTGAAAGAAATCTTCATCAAATACTATGCTAAAGGATATGAGGAATGAAACCTCTGATCCACAAGCAAGCTTCCGGATAATATCCATAAC
Organism: Lissotriton helveticus; assembly: GCF_964261635.1. Lineage (NCBI taxonomy): Eukaryota > Metazoa > Chordata > Amphibia > Caudata > Salamandridae > Lissotriton > Lissotriton helveticus. The sequence goes on from NC_136067.1 coordinate 278,463,086, forward strand.
GCACATGGCATGGCCAATGGCAACAAGCAAATCTGACTAATACGGAGCCACTTCATCGCACCCGCAGGAGGGCCGCGACATCATGGCATCAGTGCACAGTGAATCAACGGCAGAACCTCTAGAAGGAGCTCAAGCCCGAAGCTCAATTCCAAACAACGCCGCCAACTGAATATAGACTGGGTACACGGGGAAGAAAAGGGAAAGGGGTACACAGCTAAGCCTCCACTCAAAAAGGCCCCTCAGGGCAGCTGCCAACAGCGGTCTCAAAGCTTGGATCTTACTGGAGGGCCCATATGAGTGTAGTACTCAATCCCTGACCAGCCTCGACAGCCAGCTGTAACAGAGGACCATTCTGTGGCGAAAGTGCTGGCAGCTTTAATGGGAAAAGCGACACACCAGAATCTATGGAATGGGCATGGAGGAGAACGTACAAATTACAAAACTAGGCCGATTTGGGACACACCGCTCAATGAGGGAAACCAGGCCCCATTGATTAACGACTGCTCCAGCTGGCAGCATGCCCGCAGCCCAGGAAGTACAGAACATTGTGCAAGCCTCAAAGCAGGCATGTTCGGGGCTAACAACCACCAACACAAAGCCAAGGAATGCAATATCGAGATCAACGATCAAGGGAGCAGAAACCCAGCCAAATGAAGCAATTAGCGTAATTCGCCAACCTGGAATAACGGCATTAGTCATTGCATTGACCAACCACAGCGAACCATGCAGCAGGAAACACAGGCTACGCTTTTACAGGCTAAGCTTTTTCACCCTACGCTTTTTCACCGCATGTATATTTCCAAAGGTCACCAGGATACTCTGAATAGAGGTAACATCATAAAGCTATTACAAGCAATACCAACCTTGCTGGCCTGAGCTCAACTGACTTACTCTGTATAGAGTTCATCCGCACAGTGAACCCTTCAATGCCAGAGACCACTAAGGCCACAAGGAAATCAACTAAAATCACTGAGAAAATTCTAGCAGAACAGTGCATCTTTCAAGCCTGGGGCTTTGACATAATCCCATACCAAACACCGGGGTACCTCCTAGCCCCTACCCCTTTAAGCCTGCAATACAAGGCCTGCATCAACACAACCACACAGATGCACAAATTCTGTGCTTAGAGGGGTGCTGGGAAGAACTCCACAATTGAGGGCCAAGGTGTTGGCGGACCTACAAGATAGAGCTTGGCAGCACAAGCACCTCGGAGCAGATCGTCATATATTGGGCCAATCACACGGACCAAGACCACCTCCGCGGAGGTGTATGGACGTTTCACACAGAACGAAGGCGCTACAAGTGTTAAGGATACCCCACTCCACCTATGGTCATGGACCAATAACGGCCTATCTACAAAAAATAAGGTTCCGGATTTCCTGCAATACGTCAAGGCCTTTGACATAATCATGCTTCAGAAAACCTTGGCTCACCAACCCACACCACTTTCAAGGTTCCATGTGCTTCACCACATCTGCCACAAAGGGAGGCAAATTTAGATACCACTCTGGGGGGCTGGCAACATATGTTTCCACGACGAACATAACATTGGCAGCACTTGTGGGCACTACTTCAGCAGCTATCACAGCATTTAAGCTTACCATCTCCCTCCAGGGAAAACAAACAGAGGTGGTTTTAGTCAACTCTACATTCACCCAAAACAAAAAGCGAAAGATTCAAAAAGGTTAACTGACCAAGTATCAAAGTACGCAACGGAGATGGAAATCTCAAAATGTATCCTGCCTGGAGACATAAACCAATACCTCTGCAGTACATCGGGGGCAAGGAGGTTTGCATCCAATCCGCAATTTTTAACATTCTGACCCAATGCGCACCAACACACGGAAGCAAGAGCCGCAAAAAAAGTCGTCACCTGGAAGACTTAAAACACCTAAACCTCAGAGCTCTCAATGGTAGATTCCCAGAAGACTAGCCTCCTGTTTCATCATATTACTCCTCCACAACAAGCTCCATATTAGATTATATGTTTGCAAGCCTCTCTCTGTTTTCAAACATCCTTGGTTTCAGAATGAGGAACAAGGAGGAAAGAAATCACCGTCTACAAGAAATGCTGCTAATATCCACTGTACCTATCTCCATCCAGCGAGAACTAGCCCTGGGGACCATTTACACCTCAAATTTAAGGAGGATCAAATGTGCAGCATTTAACGCAGAGTCTCTGTCAGGAGCAGCAACTGAACTCTTCAAATCACAAGCAACAAGCTTAAAAGACCAAATATCCCAATAGAAACGTTTTACAGCCACATTTCTGGAATGTGAGGCTGCACCCTCAACTAAAAAAGATCACTCCCAGGTTTCAAGCCGGAGAAATAGGATTCCGAAAGCACATAGAGACCATCTCAAGCTCCTCTAAAAATCAATAAACAGCACCTTAAGTACGTTGAGAAGACAGCTAGGAGCCTCAAGTACCCGGTAACTTTTGTGGAATCAAAGGATCTCACTCAAAAAAACTGAAATGGGAAATTATCAAAGAGCAAGAAATTGCAACTTGGGCGAAACTTCTCCATGACCAAAACCATAATGCTAGCGCCAACTTCTGGAAAATGGTGAACGAAATAATCCACCTTCACCATGAGAGAATTTCGGCACATATCAGAAGAAATCTGGGTTGAATTTTTAACTAAGCATTATAATGAACAAATGGGAGGCGCCGGCATACTGGACATTAACAGATGGCCAAAAGAAAAACACTCGGGAGCGGGCCACAATGAGACGCCAGTGCAGAGCACGCCAGATGCAGACGTCAAACCGGCTAGTGAGGCAAGTGACTCACCGCTACTCCTAATAAAAAAGCAGACCGTAAAAGGGAGAAAAAAGGGGCTCCGGGAACGAATGACATTCCACCCGGACTGTTCAAAGCTAAGGTGGCTGACTGGGCAGACATTCTGCAACCTCTTTTCCTGGGGGTTAGGCTACTAAGCAGACTACCAGAATCATGGAAGGGCTTGACAATTGTTCCGATTCACAAGAAAGGAGACAAGGCCCAGCCGAGCAACAACCGTCTGGTAGCACTGATTGACAATGAAACAAAATACTTTGGGGGCACTGTCTTAGAGGATCTCACAACCTGGGCAGAGGAAAATGAGATATTACCGCTAAACCAGACAGGCTATCACAAAACTGCAGGCACAACAACAATATCCTCGCAATCTCCCTACTCATCGACAAAGCCAAGACTGCCAACCTCTCACTACATCTATGCTTCATCGACTTTAGTGCTGTATTTGATAACGTTGAAAGGGGCAGACTGTTGGGGAATCTGGCGCGCTGGGGAATCCCACAGGCCATTCTAAACATCCTGTCACTTCTCCACACAGACACCTGGGTTCAGGTGAAACTGGGTCGGCAGGACTCACCCCTCTTGAAAAGTCCCTTCAACCAAAGGTTTGAAGCAGGGTTGCGTGGCTGCACCCACCCTGTTCATTCATGGCTGACCTTCTGCAAGCTCTTAACACCTGCACCTCACATGCGACTAGGCGGCAAAATACTGACCAATCTTATGTACGACGATGATGTAATGCTGCTCAGCCATATCTATGTTGGTCTCCAACATTTACTCATCAAAATGCAGAACTATGCTACAGATAACTTAAAAATGAACCTTAGTAAGACACTGACAATGGCGATAAATAACAAAAGGAATCGGCAGAGGAGATGGCACGTGTGAGGCAGACAGCTTGAACCAACAACTGAATACAAGTACCTAGTAGTTATCAATGATCAAGAAGGGACCGTTGCTCGCCAGAAAGAATAAATCAGAAGGAGAGGGTTGGTCATAGAGATATCGAGGAAAAATCTCGCAAATAAATTGACAGGGCCTACACTGAGCCAGGTCCTGAAGGTAGCTCAAGCCAAACTACTCCCTACGATAACCTATGGCAGTGAAGCAATGTGGGGTAGAGATGCCAATTTTCTTGACAGCACGCTGGTTAAAGCATACAGAACTATGTTTTGCCTTCCGTTCTACACCTCACTAGCTCAAATAAGGCTGGAGTTCGGCATATTAAAACAACCCCTGGCTAGGCATGGATCTTATATTATTTGCTGGAACACAATCAGAACTTCCACCTCAAACACCTTAAATCAACTCCTATGGCAAGAATTCCAGCACAGAGAAACATCCTGCGCAAGAAGTTACCTACAGGAATCTCTGGAAATCGCCAGCCTCACCGAACTCTGGAACACATAACTTCACCATTTAACTTTAAAAATTGGTCTGGAAATGCGTAAAACAACTCTCACTGGTGGTCAAGGCAATATTCTCAGCCATATTTAACACCTGGATGACCCTAAATTCCTATAAAACACTCACACCTCAAAAATACTTCAATCAGGGTTATCCTAAACCAATAAAAATAAAATTCCTAAGGCATAGATTGGGCATTCTTCCTTGTACTCGGCACCTTCCACCTTGGCTGAGGTTTGCAGGCTGTGCAATACGGAACAAGGACTTAATCTGCACATGCAAGAAGCTGCAGCAAGAGAGGTCACTGCTGTTAAAGGCCCCCTTCAAGCAGAAAGGAATTTGCACCAGGAGGCAAGAGGTGCTGGCATGTTTTGACATGGGGGCCACACAACTGAAATGCAGAACAGTAAAATTTCTCATGCTGGCCGAACAAAAAATGCCTAAAATGGCAATCCAACTTTAGCAATGTTAGTAATAAGCTGCCTGTGTAGCCATTGGCTCACAAGCCGGTCGCTGCATCTCTTTGTTGCAAGAAGAAAAGAGCACCTTAACACCGTCTATTTTAACCACTTTACAGCATTTTTAGTATGTAGATCATTGGTTTAACAGGGGGTACAACACCAGCACTATTGGCTATTTCAAAATGTTGCAATGGTTTTCAGTAATATGCAAATAAAAATAAACTTCAAACTCATGAAAGACTCTGATGTTGAGTACTGGAGTCTTTCTGTACCAATACCTAACACCACTGGTCTTGCTATCTTTAATCAAAGTAGGTCACAAAATTTAGATTTTTTATTTTATTTTGCAGAGTTTTATATAGCGCGAACTGTTATACTACAATTACAAACCACTTTATTTAAACACTGAGCAGTTTATTTCTCTTCCCACCAGTTCTGTATGATTGTTTCACATTTGCAGTGCTTCACTGACTGATAGTCATAGTATTCTGATGCATATCTTTGGGCACAGGTACCACAATACATCTCTAACGCCGTTGTTTGTAACATCACAAAAGGAGAGTTTTTTCTGGGGGTCTGTGTGACTCCATGGCTGGCCTGCGCACATCGCAGTCAGTGGAGTATTTGGATTTGTACTCGTCACGACGTCGTGATAGCCTTAGTGGGAGCTATTGTTTTCTGAGAGCTAAATCTTTGCGGTGTGTATTATGCATTTTTGTTGTTTTGGTCTTGTTTAATTTAGATAAATATTCTCTATTTTTCTAAACTGGTGTGGTGTCCAAGTGGTGTTTTAACTGTGTTATTGTGGGTTATATACAAACACTTGACATATTCCCTCTGTAGTTTAGTCTTTCTGCTCTGTGCCAAGCTACCAGAGGGAAAGCATAGAAAAATATATGTGTGTACTTTACTCATCCTGACTAGAAGGAAGTGCCCCTACTTGACAGGGTGCATACTACTGCCAACTAGAGACTGTAGTGAGGGCTGGGCCTTGTTGCCATATTGCTATGTTAGCATAGGCTTATTAGAAGTTTAAACGCCATTTTACCTTTCTGCTGCTTTTGCACACAACACTGCATATAACTGCTGTTTTTAATTAGGCTGCATGAAATGCTACACATGAGAATGGCTTGTTTTCAGCATCCCTTGACTTACATTGTGACTCTAGTCTGCACACGGAGTGCTAAAGCCTCCAAGGTTATCATAACAAGGTAGCTGTTGTTCGGGCTGATCGGCTCACGTTTCAGCCATAACATACATGCACTGCAGCAACGTGATTCTGGTGCCTTTAATATTGCACTGTAAGCATGATATCAGACACTTGAAAGAATCCCGTTTTTCCAGAGAGACAGAGAGCTTTTGCAGATCCTGATGTGATTCACACCTGCTGATCTTGGAGCCCCAAACAAGCCTAAGAGACCTTCTATATTTTATAAAACATAGTTCCTAGGTAGGGAGGGTGATATACTAGTTACGATAAGACCTTTTTTCACCATCATTGTAATATGATTTCTCCGTTTGTGTTTTATGGAATTGTAACAATGCTGATCATAATATTTCTAATCATATGTCTGCTTATGTTAGCAAAGGTACTGCATCCTAGAGCATGTCGTTAAAATAAAATATTGTAACCTTTCCCGTGTCTCTTTTTTACTCCTGTTGTGGACTGGTATGAGAGTATAACGAAAGAGTGTTCTTGCTTCCCACCATTCCGGAGTATAACCTAAGTCGCAAGTTCTGGGTTGTCTAATCATTGGTTCCTTTGCTATAGGACGAAGAGCTAATGTGACACTGATGCTAGCTGGTTAGGGTTTCTAGGCACTAAGGTGAGTTCACTGGGTCTCTGAGCACAGTTCTGTGTAGGAGCAGAATCCCTGCAACAAGACCTCCATTTCCAACACTACTTCCAGCAGAAATGCAGCTCATTTTCTCAACACCAGACTGTCGGTCAGAAAATGTTCTGTAAGGCGACTGGATCAAGAGTGTCTGCAGCTCACTCATGTGACAAACTGATGTTATTGGGACCAACATTACCATTTTCAAGGGTCAAGAGGCATAATGGACAACTGTGAATTGACTCAAAAAGGGGTGCACATTAGGAAAGTGAGAACCCAATTCAAGTCCCTCTGTGGTATCACAAAAGGTTACAACAGAAGAAAACAAGTTACTTACCTGTAACTTTGGTTCCCCAGTATTGGTAACTTTCATAGATTCCCATGCTTTGTATCATTCCCCGTCGTCGGAATGGGAGCCTCGGTAGTATAAAAACCATAGAAACAAAAGAGAAACCTAGGCCTAGGCCTAGGCCTCATCTCATTTTGTATCCCATCACCCTCCTTTTTGTAAAAAGAGACCAGACTTTTGCCAGGACCAATCAGAGCAGCCTCACCCTCTAGAACCTTCCTGAGAGAGCTCAGAGCCTCAGATTTTCGTAGCCGTTTCCCCGGGGAGGCGGGTGGACGCATGGGAATCTATGAAAGTCACCAATACTGGGGAACCAAAGTTACAGGTAAGTAACTTGTTTTCTTGCCCCAGTATTGGAACTTTCATAGATTCCCATGCTTTGTATCAGAGTAGCTAGCAGTAAATTATCAAGAACACATTTTGTAAATACATGGCATCACATAACCATATAAGCAATACATATAGCATAGCAAAACAAACAAAATGTGCTCACCAGGATGGAGGGATCGTAGGGAAAGCTCACCTCTCAATGAAAAAGATTCCGCAGGACTGCTCGACCAACAGCCGCGTCGTCTCGTCCTGCAGACTCCAGGCAGTAGTGTTTCGTGAAGGTATGAGTACTGCTCCACGTTGCTGCCCTGCATATGTCCTTAATGGCAACTCCCGAAAAGAGAGCCACTGATGATGCCACCGACCTCGTGGAATGCGCACGGACTCTTCCGTCCAGCGGCTTGCCTGCTTCCTGATGACAGAATTGAATCGCACTGGAGATCCAGCGGGAAATGCCACTCTTTGTCAAAGGCAACCCCTTACGTGGTGCGCTGTAGGACACAAACATCTGAGTTGACTTCCGAAAGGGACGTGTGCGCTCCAAGTAAAACTTTAAGCATCGCTGAACGTCCAAAGAATGTAGTGTGCGTTCCGCAGGTTTAGAAGGGTGCGGAAAGAAAGATTTCAGAATCAAGGGTTCATTCAAGTGGAACTCAGATGGCACCTTTGGTATGAATTTGGGATTGGTCCGAAGAACAAGACCCTCTCTTTTAAATTGCAGGAATGGATGCACTATGGAGAGTGCTTGAAGCTCACCCACTCGTCTTGCTGATGTTAGAGCCACAAGGAGGGCTAGCTTCCAAGATAGGAACTTTAAATCTGCTTTGTGCACAGGCTCAAACGGAGCCTTCATGAGTTGCGCCAAGACCAGGTTGAGCTGCCACACTGGTGGAGGAGGACGGACTGGCGGATACATCCGGAATAATCCCTTCAAGAATTGTTTAACAACCCTAGAGGACCATAAGGAAGGACCTGAAGAACTGCGTCGATACCTTGATATGGCTGCCAGATGTACCTTGACCGATGAATGTGCCAAGCCAGACTTGGCCAGAGATAGCAAATATGGCAACAATTGATGAGGTTGGGAAGTGTAAGGATGGAGACCCTCCCGTTGACACCACAAGCAGAATCTCTTCCATTTTGCCTTGTAAGTCTTATTGGTACTTGGTGCTCGGGCTTGAGCCAAGACCTCTCTGCATTCCTGAGAGAGTGTTAGAGGACTGAATTCTCGGTGTTCAGGAGCCACGCCGTCAAGTGGAGCGATCTCGGGTCCGGATGGTAAACCTGCCCCTGACTCCTGGACAAAAGGGACGGAATGGGATTCAAATGAATTGGAGGAGCTTGGGAGAGCCTCAGAAGCTCTGTGTACCAGAATTGTCTGGGCCATGCTGGAGCAATTAGAATCAACTTGCAGGGTTCTGCCTTCAATTTCTTGAGAACTCGAGGAATGAGGGGAATTGGAGGAAAAGCGTAAAAGAACGCGCTGTACCAAGCCATCGAAAGAGCGTTCCCCAGGGACCCCTGATGGTGAACTTTGCTTGCGTAGAACCGGCATTTGGCGTTCTCCGGCGAAGCAAAGAGGTCGATGGCTGGCGTCCCCCAAACCGAGAACACTCTGTCTAGAATGGATTGATTCAACTCCCACTCGTGAGTCACTTCCGTCTGTCGACTCAAGGCATCCGCCTTGACATTGAGAGTTCCCGCCAGGTGCTCGGCTCTCAGAGTGATGTTGTTTAGAATCGCGAAATCCCAAATCCGTTGAGCTTCTGCGGACAGAGTCTGCGATTTGGTACCCCCTTGTTTGTTGACATAGTGCATGGCCGTCGTATTGTCCGTCCAGACCAGCACTGAATGGTTGCGAACTCTGGGCAGAAAAGCTTGCAAGGCCAACCGAATGGCCGTCAGCTCCAGGAAATTGATATGGCACTGGCGCTGTCCTGGACTCCAGTGGCCACTGACCTGAAGCTCTCGGAGAACTGCACCCCAGCCCTCCAATGAAGCGTCTGTGGTCACTACCATGGGTGAAGGCGAAGTCCTGAATGTCAGACCTTGGGCGATATTGCTTTTTAGAAGCCACCATTCGCTCGCCTTTCTCATTGCTGATGTCACCACCACCTTGTCGTTGAATGACCCCTCTGCCTGGCGCCATTGCTTGTCTAGCTCCTCCTGCAGAGGACGCATTCGCAGCCTGCAATGTGGTACCAATGGTATGCAGGATGATATCGACCCGAGAAGGGATTTGTATTGGCGGACCGACAGGAATTGTTTGTGGCAGAGTAGTCGAGCTGAAACCATCAACTTTTGTTGTCGTTCCGCCGAGGGACGAGCTGTACATTGCGTGGTGTCCAACACGGACCCCAGGAATCTGGCAGTTCTGGAGGGCAGCAGGACTGACTTGCGTTCGTTCAACTGAAGGCCCAGGCAATGGAACAAATGGATGCAAGTAGAAACTGCTTGAGAAGTTTCCTGGAAAGATGGTGCCTTGACGAGCCAGTCATCCAAGTAAGGGAAAACTTCCAGAGATTGTTGCTAGGTGTATCGGAATATGGAAATATGCGTCTTCTAAATCCAGCGACGCCAAGTAGTCGCCCGGATTCAAGAGAGGAAGAATTTCCTGGAGAGTGACCATCCTGAATGAGAGCTTTACGAGATAGGTGTTGAGCTCCCGAAGGTCTAGGATGGGACGCCAAGTTTCTGCAGTCCTCAGCACCAGGAAGTATCTTGAATAGAATCCCCGGCCCCTCTGAGAGAGCGGTACCGGTTCTATCGCTCCTTTGAGGAACAATTGATGGGCTTCTAGATGGAGTAATCCTAGATGTCCTGTGCGGATGGCGCCCGGAGCTCGCGTTGGAGGAAGGTTGTGGAACTCCAACGTATGGCCACTCTCTACGATATTGAGTACCCACTGGTCCGATGTTATTGACTTCCAACTGTCCAGACAAAGGGATATCCTGCCCCCCACTGATGTGATTGGGAGGGGAGGAACAGTAGGTAGAGCCGGGAGGCCGCTATTGTCGTTTGGTGTTGTCACGACCTTGTCGATGTTGACGGCCCCGCGGAGGGTTGCGAGAGAAAGACGCTGATTGCCCCTGTCGCTGATTTGAGTATTGGGGTTTATAGGACTGGGAAGACTGTGAGGAATATCTCTGCTGGTTTCCTCTGTAAGACGTAAATCCTCTACCTCGTGCGCCCCTAAAGGGGACCTTGCGATAGGTGAGTGAGCCAAAGGACTTTGCCGTGTCTGTGTCCTTCTTTATATTTTGCAGGGTATCGTCCACATGTTTCCCGAACAGCATCTCCCCATCAAATGGGAGATCTAGGATTCTGTTCTGGACCTCCTGACGAAACCAGGTGGCCTTTAACCAACCCTGGCGCCGTAGCACAGCGGAGCCTGCCAAGGCACGAAACGCCGTGGAAGCAATGTCCATTGCACAGTCAATTACTTCTGCAGAAGACTTTTCCCCTTCTGTAAGCACCTTCTTGGCTTCCTCCTTTGTGGGCTCTGGTAATAGTTCCACGAAGGGTTCCATGTTGCACCACATCTGGCGGTCGTAACGGCCTAAGTTGGCAAGAGCATTTGCCGCTCTAACTAACAAGCTGGCCATAGAGGAAAACCGTTGTCCAACATTATCCAGACGTCTGCCGTCCTTGTCCGGGGGTGTGGTCAACGGTGTGGATGGATTCTTCGACTTGCTTGGGTTGCCTAAGAAATCACTGAGTCAGGCTTCGGCTGACCAAGAAGGCAAGCTGGACTGCCTTCCGGAGCATTATATTTCTTTTCCAGCCTGGGGAGCACTGGAATCACCGTGGCTGGACTTTGCATGATCTTCATGCCCTCCTCCCATACATGCTCAATGATGGGAATAGACTTGACAGATCTCCGGTATTGTTCCTTAAAGTCATAAAGGAAACATTCCGATTCCTCTCTCGAAATAGGTAAGCCAAACCTCTTTGCTGCTCGCTCCATCAGATGATGAAAACCCCCTATATCCACCGGAGGGGAGACGGACGTGTCACGACCAGAGGCGTCCGGATCTTGTGGCCCACTGTCCCCCTGATCCAAGTCTGGGTCCTGTAATGGATCAACCAAAGGATCCACCTGCATCACTTCCTCATCCGAAGAGGTATCTTGATGGACCGTCTGAACTGGTAAGGGGTCTGGTGTACGGACCCGCACCAAAGGTGTCACTGGCGGTGGTGAAGAGGACACCACTGGAAGACTAATAGTTGGCTGCACTTGTGGCTGGATTTGAGATGGAGGAAATGCAGATTGTCCAGGCGGTTCCGACGGAAACCTTTGACGATAATCCTGAAGCATCATCTGCAAATCAGAGATAAGCGAAGAGGGCATGGCCACCATGCCCTGTCCCAAGACCGGCGTGAGTCGCTCATCCGGAACATACGGATGTAACTGCTGGCCATCTGGCTGCTCACAATACTCTTCCGTGTCCGTTTCCTGCATCTTGACATGCAAGTCTGAAGGACTATATGCAGGGCCATAATTATCATCATCCTCCATCTCATCCTCCTCAGATTCATCATCCAGCAGCATTGTCGGTGGATGTGAAGGAACTCGTCGTGGAGAAGTTATCTCCGGCGTAATTTTCATCTTCTGAATAGGAAAAACTACTTTTTGACCAGTCGACGGTCTCGTCGACGGTGCCGTCGTCGCCTGAGCAGCCGTCGTCGGCGGAGCCGTCAGCGGAATCGTCGACGGTATCATAGTCTTCGCCGACACAATCTTCATAGTCGACGTCATCGTCGACGGTCTCGTAGACGAACTCGTCGTCATCACCATCATCGTCGGCGTTGAAGTGGTTGTCGTCGTCGACGTAGTTTGTCGTCATCGACGCGGCCGTCGACAGTAGTTTGCCTGTCATCGTCGTCGACGTGGAAGACGTCAGCGTCGACGAACTCGGGACCTTGAACGTCGACGAAGTCGTCGTCGTGGACAAAACTGCCGCCGTTGATCCCGTCGACGGCGGAACAGAAACAGCGGGAACTTTCACAGATGCAACTGTCGTCGACGTACCTGGTGTTTTCGTCGTCGACGGACGCTGTTTTTTGTCCTGACTAGATCCTGAAGTGACAGTAGAGTGTTTGTCCCTGGATTTACTCTTTTTAGACGGAAGAGAAGGGAGAGCACCCTCCTTTTTGTCCTTTAAGGCTGTAACACCTCCAGCAGCCTGTCCCTGCCTCTCCTTTTCACTTCCGTGAGGAGATTGAAGGGGACTAGCCTTCTCAGACCTATCAGAGATCTTGTGAGAGGCATGAAGAGGGGCCTCAGATGTAGAAGCAGCAGTGGGAGACCTACCCCTCTTTCTTGATCTGTGAGAGGAAGCAAAAGATGTGGAATCCTCCTCATCTGAAGAGATCACCTCCTTGCGAGTCTTCATTTTCTGCAGCCAGGTTAACAGCCGACCTTCTCTGTCACGAAGGGTCTTGTTGGAGAAGGTCCTGCAAATCTTGCACTCTGTGGCCTTGTGGTCCGGATATAAGCAATAAACACAATTCTCATGCTTATCTTCCACAAACAGGCGTTTTTTCCCCACAAGAGGCACAGGGCCTGAACAAGGCCTTCTTCTCCTTGTCAGACATATCGATGTTTTGAAGAAAAAACTGAAGAAATAACCAGAAAGTAGAGAAAACTGAGCAGAGCTCAGTGGAGACTCCCTAGCACAACGTGCGGTAGAAAAATCTGAGGCTCTGAGCTCTCAGCTCTCTCAGGAAGGTTCTAGAGGGTGAGGCTGCTCTTATTGGTCCTGGCAAAAGTTTGGTCTCTTTTTACAAAAAGGAGGGTGATAGGATACAAAATGAGATGAGGCCTAGGCCTAGGTTTCTCTTTTGTTTCTATGGTTTTTATACTACCGAGGCTCCCATTCCGACGACGGGGAATGATACAAAGCATGGGAATCTATGAAAGTTCCAATACTGGGGCAAATATACGCAGGTTATATGAGCAAACAAGAATTATCCCCCCACCACAAGAAAAAGCTGGGAGAGCCAACAAGTAGCCTTTAACCGTGTGCAGTGCAAGTCTTTACTGGGCCAAGGCTAAAACTAAAGATAATATCCAATAGATTGGCTTGTAATGGGTCCATCAAACAGTTGCTGCACCAATCTAAACGTGCCCCAGCATCTGGCATACACTGACTTTGCGGAAGGGCATCTAGCTGCCTGTCTAACTTCAAACACCATAGAAAGAGAAACACATGAAATTAACTGCTGCTGCTCAATTACCACTCATGGAGGTGCAGGTGCACATAACCTGCTACTGTGACAGAAGATACTACGGAAGAGGTAGCTTGATCAGATGACAGATGTTCATGGAAAAACTCTCCTGGCCCAATCCGGAACCACTAAGATGACTTGAGCCCAGTCGTTCCTTCACTTCTTCAGAACTTGAGCCAAGAGAGGAAACAGTCCCAATCAATGAGAGAGAGAGACAAAGAGCGATAGAAACACAGAGAGAGGCAGAGAGAAAAATAGTGTAATTGTGGGAACATCAACACGCAAGTATTGACATTGCATGTTCTTGACTTTGGCGAAGACATTGAGCCAAGGTTCTCCTTGTATCTGGAAGACGTCATACTCCATTGTTTGGTGTAACCACCATATGTGATCTGCTAAGCATTGGCCGCTGAGTTGGCCTGCCCTGGTGTTTAAAGATCCCGCCAGGTGTTCCATGACCAGAGAAATGCCCCATCAATACAGCCAGGTGCAGAGGTGCAGAGGTGTACAGCACCCAAACTGAGGGCCCAAGTCTCCACCTAGCCCCGCTTGTTGAAGTACCACAAAGCGGCGGGTTGCCTGCGGGAACATGTACTAGCTTACTTTTGCTAATTGGCAGGAAGGCCTTCAACGGCAAGTGGATTGACATCAACTCGAACAGACTGATGTGGAGTAAGGTTTCAGCCGGAGACCAGAGTCCTCTGATCTCCACCTCTTCCAGAGACCCTCCTCCCAACACAGCAACGAAGCATCCATCACGACCCTCAGCTCTGAGTGGGGTAGGGAGAGGGGCCTGTTCTGGCCCAAACACGGTCGAACAGCTGGCACTGCAGATCTTTCACAGTCTCCTCCAAACACCTTGATGTAATACAATAGATTACCCTGGCATTGCACTCATTAGGACTTCATATCCCACTTCAGAGCCAGCATGAGCCATCTGGCGCAATAGACGAGCAGGAGACAAACAGGCTCAGTAGCCTCAGAAATCCTCACTGCAATTTAGGGCATAGGAGGAAATTTAGGAATGATACCCAAAATGCCTTGGACTCTCCACGCTAGGAGAAAGGCACAAAAAGGCACTGCATCCAGGATGGCTCAGATTAACAGGGGCATCTGTCAAGGAGTCAGGCGTGAATTTAGCACATTGAAAGTGACCACCAATGACGTTAGAAGGTTCAATGTTGTCTGGTGGTGGTCTACAGCAGCCTGGGGCGAGTCTCCATTCATTCAATCATCAAAGTAGAGGAAGACTGGAAAACTCAACTTCCAAATATGTGCTAGAACGACAGACATCTCTTTCGTGAACACCTGAGGGGCACTGGTCAGACTAAAAGGGAGCACCACAAACCGAAAAGTCTTATGGCTCACTATAAACCACAGAAACTGCCTGTGAGCCTGCAGGACACAATTCTGGAAATAAGCATTCTGCAGGTCCAAAGCTAACAACCAGTATCTGGGTTCAAGGACAGACAAAATGTGGGCTAGCATGAACACCTTGAATGCATTATTTCACAGGGCAGCATTAAGATACCAAAGATCGAAAAAAGGACAGGTACATTCATTCTTCTTCTGCACAAGTAAGTAGTAGGATAAAGTTAAGTCCGTTGTATCCCGAGCAAAGGAAGAGGTACAATTGTTTATAGTGAAAGTCCAACAAAAGGTTTAAGTCCACACATCTACTTTTTCGTCTTCTTTTATTTTTTTGATAGCAGCATTCATGTGGATCCTAGCCAACACGTGTTTTGTCTAATACCGGTATACGCAACAGACTTCATCAGGGCAATTCCAATAAGGTGTGTTCGTACACCGCAATGAAATGCCCATATCGAATAATAAATACAGTGAAATAAAGATCTCCAATCCGGTAAATCCGAATTCCGACCCCACGTAAGGGGCTTAGGTCTCAAGGTCCTGAGATCATAAGCGTAGCAGTAAATTGTCACTATCACGAGAAACCGGCGTCTAGTAAGTAGTAGGATAACACCTAGTTCCTGCTCCCAAGGCCAGAACCCTCTCTATAGTGCCTTGGGTCAAAAGGTTCTGCACTTCCTGCTGCAAAACTGACATGGCATCCCAAGTCAGCTGCCCTGATGGGTGTGGAAGGTGCAGTGGGGTAGACAGAAATAGAAGGGCACAGGCACATTGTACAATTTGGAGGGGCCATTTGTCGGACATTATGTCATGCCACCCCTGGAGGAAATGGCGGATTCTTCCTTCTACAGGGTGGTTGTGTGTCATAAAGGGGATACATAAGCTGTAAAAAGGTTGTGATTCCTTGGAGAGACTTATCTGCGTTTTGCCCCAATGTCCTGGATATTGTCTCTGGGAGCTGCAGCCCCCAACATCGAAAGGACTGAGTAGCTTGGTGTTTTATATATGCCAAACTTCTAGTATACCAAAAATAGGGTCAATATTTTGGAAACTGCCTGGCAGGTGTGGAGAGAAAGGACAAGCTGTGGTGTGTCTCTTTGAACCGTTCAAGGGCAGATTCAGATCTCAAGAAATGAAGATATCACAGAAATCAGTCAACGGATCACACATAGCTGTTACACAGTACTAGCATGAAGGCATTAACCTAAAGAAGAAAAGAAGCACCAACAACAGAGATCTTAGAAGCACCTAAAAGCCATGAAAAGGAGCAGACTATATTGAAATGTGTACCACAGAATCTAAATGGATATCCTGCCAAAGTAAACTGAAAACAACTGTTGAAAAAGCTGTTGCAAAAGAAGCAAGAAAGATGAGGTCCAAAATGTTTCTTCCAAATGTATTTTTGTTGGTTTCACCAAAAAATATAACACAAACCCTGAAAGCCCTATTCGGACCAGTGTTAATCTCCGAATTACAATGATACACATCACCTTCTATCCACTTCCTAACACCCTCAAAATAAGGAAGAAACATTTCCAACTGGAGCTGGGTCTATTAATAGGTTTTCCAAACTTTGGATGATAGAAGGCAGTCGGGAGACACCTTCATTCAGTTCAGAACTAGGTCTCCCAGAAGAGATGAAGGGCTCTTGGTGATCTACAACATTTACCGTTGTGAATTCGGCCAGTAAAACTAGGCGTTTTATACCACCATTGCCAACAATGCCATGAATTATTAAATCACAAGTTTATTGTGTGTAGAGCAGTGCTCTCCCATTTACAGTCTCCAATTCAGCTGCTAATATTACACAGGAAAAACAGACTGAAACCAGTCAAATAGGGAGATTGCTTCACAAGCGTTATATACATATTAGAGATGGAAAATAAAGGGGTACTTTTCCTTTATCATAAGCCTGCAGTTGGCATGAATACATCACTTCACAAGGGCTAGTTGCATATTACAGATGGGCAATAAAGGGGACGTTTCCTGTTACTGTAGACCTGCAATTGGCTGGGCTGTGAAAAACTATTCCAAGACTCCAAAGTCACTGTCTCTCACACATGCAAAACGGATCTTACAAGACATCTAATGTGTAAGCTCATTTTTAAACAAGCATCGGCGAAGTCAACTGGTCTTGCTATTCTGTAAGTTAAAGTGCTTCTTTATTGAATGGAAAGTTTGCATGGTTGTAAATATGGGTGGGTGCATAGAAACATGGCTCAAGCTTGGATTGATTATTGAGTAGATGGATGGATAGAAAATAGTTTCCAAATGCATGAAGTTACTGGGTGAGTGAGTACATAATGTAAATGTACTGGTTCGGAGTCACTCAACTGAGGATTTCTACATGGTACAAACAATTCTTGAAAGATATTTTCCACAGAATACATACAGCTCGATAAATTAGCTATTTTATTAAACATATGAAAATCTGAAGCATATCAATGAATGGTTCAAAACCTGGTTATGCACATAACTGACTCCAGAAACTATTAGCAGGTCTAAGCTCTTCTTCGTCTTGTCATATCATCTCAGCTGCAGGCACTGCTGTGTTGTCCACTCTATTAAGATGATACCTTGAGAGGTCTTAGAGGAAGGATTCAATCATAGTACTTTTCTGGAGCTAATTAACCGTGTAAAAAATTACAAATAAAGAGTTTTTTTGATGATTTATGATCCTGGTGTGTAAAGCACTAAACAACAGCTATCAATCACATGTAATTCGCATGCCATACAGTCTTCAGCTACACACTGAGAACAATAAAATGGCAGGTAAACCAGAACAATGGGCTCTGGTAATACTTGTTCGTATATTAGTTTGATACCATCAGTACACAAACCGATGCTGTGTTCCATGTACCTATATGCAGTACTCCTAGGGGTGTTCTGGACACCGCTGGGGAGTCCGCTCTGGATATTTGTTCTTGCACAGTTTAAAGAATTAATAGATAATAGCCTTGTTCCATTTTGGGGTCGCTTGGAGCACTTGGATACTGCAATGAGTAAACTGATTAGCCAAAAAGAGTCACCAGGGAACGCTGTAGTCACAGGGGAGGGTTTAGGCCCAGATGTTCCTCATATACCTGCAGGCGAGTATAGACCCCCCCAAGGGAGGCACTTTCAAACATACCAATGGAAACTATCAGAATAGATGCCCATAACTGAGTTAGCAGTAACCACTGTTCCCCATCAAACAGGGTCTGACTCATCGGAATCAAGCATGGAGGATTCCTACTGGCCCCAGGGGTTCTATTACTCTGAAAGGGACCTATGACCCCGTCTCCCACATGATGTACCTAAATGCTAAAGGGCCTGTCCAAATAGTGCTAGGGGTGGATGGGGTACGAGGGGATTCTCTGGTGGCTATTAAGGAAGGTACTGGAGCTGTGATGCTTCCGACTATCAATCTATTCCCAGCCTCACTTCCATATGTCATTATATTAAGTGTCTATTCTGGCTGGCTAGATATGAGCAGTTTTCCTACGACTGTGCAGGAGAGATTCTAATGGTTCGTAGAGTTGGCTGGGTGGGCATCAGACCCAAAACAATGCAAGGGGACTGTATTGTCACTAACTTTAGCAACCCACAGATTGCTCGCATCTTGGCTAGTCACATCCTGAGCTCACAAGTGCTATCAACAAGAGTCAGGGCCCACACTTTGGACTATTTCTATCCCCACAGTCGCAATCATAATAGGCCCACTAACATTGGTGTCCCAGTCAATAGGTTCTTAGGGCAATCTACAGTGGCCCATTAGCCCAGACCTCTCTTCTTTACCATCCCAGTGGCGAACAGGTATGGGGTTTTAGAGGAGGTGGATTGAGTTACGTGGAATGGTGGATCTGATCAGAAAAGTGGGCATAGGTAGGGAACCAAGGGGCTCCAACAGTGGAAAGACGATTCAGGTTATTTTGTGTGGTGTCAGGGATGCTCCAGGGGTCCTGCTAACTGATTACCAGCAGGGAAATCCACAGTCTGTTGTGCACGAGTTTCCATTCTCTGGCACATCTAGCAGCGGTTCCCCTAGGGAAGGAGTGGAAGCAGTCCCTTTGGCCCGGCATGAGAATACCCTAGGCCCAGATTTTAATAGTCATCTCCCCTCTGGTGAATACCCTAATTCTGACCATAAGTTGCGGATCCTATCCTGGAACATCGCCGGAATTAAAAACAAACGGGACTCCCCAGAATGGGGGCTATTCTTAGGTAGATATGATGTGTGTATGTTCCAGGAAACTTGGGTCAGGACTGATATTATGAGGACGGGGTATGCAACCTTTACCATCTCAGCTACAAAGGGGGGGTGGGGAAGGAGGTAGACCCTCTGGGGGCCTCTGTACTTGGGTTGCTACACATTTGGACTGCAGAGTGGACCACTTGAACACCTTGTCTAATGACATCCAGTGCCCCATACTTACTTTTCCACCTAGCCTCAAAATTGCCTTTATTAATATTTACTCTCGTCCTGTAAGTATTTGCCATTTATTTATTTATTTATTTTAAGGTTTTGTAGAGCCCGTAGTAACCCTAGAGCATCCCAGCGCTAGAACCTGAACTCAGGGGGGGCTAGCAGCGGAGGGGGTTAAGGGTCAAGGGAAAAGAAGGGTCTTCAGTGCCTTCCAGAACTGGAGGAGATTGGGTTCGGTTCTCAGTCTCCGGGGGAGGTTGTTCCAGTGTTTGGCCGTGTGGACTGAGAAGCGGCGTCCTCCGGACCGGGCTTTTTTGACTCTGGGGACAGTGATGAAGTTCTCTCCGCTTGAACGGAGGGCCCTACTCGCTTTGTAAGGGATGATGAATTCCTTGAGGAGGGGCGGGCCTTTGTTATGGAAAATCTTATGGGCCAGACAAAGGGCCTTGAAAGCAACCCTTTCTCTGACTGGGAGCCAATGGAGGAGCTTCAAGGCTGGTTTTGCCGAGGATCTGGCGGGGGTGTCGGTGAGTAGGCGGGCCGCGGCGTTTTGAATTTTCTGCAGGGTATTGAGTGTAGTTTCAGGGGCACCCAGGTAAATTGCATTACTGTAGTCAAGCCTCGCCAGGATGAGGCCCTTAATCAGTAGTTTTTTGGAGGTGGCGGGAAGACCTTTCTGCAGGCCCTGAGAAGTCCGAAACAGATGCCTGCCGTCTTTTTTGCCTGTGTTTTAAAGCTCAGGTCCTTATCGAGCCATATGCCCAGGCTCTTGACCTCCTCCTTGGGTGCAGGGGGGTCACCTAGGCAGTCGGGCCCGATGTGGGGCGGCAGGGAGGGCCCTTTGTGTCCGAGCAGCAGAATCTCGGTCTTGGCCCCATTTAATTTCAGTGCTGAGGAGTTCATCCAGCTGTGGATTTCAGTGAGACAGCTGTGAAGGTCAGAGGGAGATTGGTGCGGATGTGAGAGGGTTACCACCAGCTGGGTGTCATCGGCGTAACTGATGATCGAGACGCCGAACGGGCTGACCAGTTTCTCCAGCGGGGACATATACACGTTGAACAACGTGGGGCTAAGGGATGAGCCCTGCGGTACTCCACAGCGGAGGGGGATTGCGGGGGAATGGCTGTCATTCTCCCAGACTTGAAAGGAGCGATCCTCTAGGAAAGAATTTAGCCACTTCAAGGCCGTGCCCCTTACTCCGATATCTCCCAGTCGTTGGATTAGGGTGTGGTGGCTCACAGTGTCGAAGGCCGCACTGAGGTCCAGGAGGATCACTGCCACTGATCCTCCTGTGTCCAGAATGCTTCTGGCCTTCTCCACTGCTGCCAGGAGGGCGGTGTCGGTGCCCTGGTCTGGCCGGAACCCTGTCTGGGAGGTCCCGAGTAAGTTGTTGCTCTCGAGAAATAGTGATAGTTTTTTATTCACTAGCTTCTCCGTGATCTTACTGTTTCCTGGGAGGAGGGAGATGGGTCTGTAGTTGGCTAGGTCTTGGGGGTCTAGAGAGGGTTTCTTTAGGAGGCCTTTGACCACTGCCGCTTTCCAGCTGGGAGGTACTAGGCCCTGCGAAAGGGAGGAGTTTATGAGGGACGTAAGGGGGGGGATGATGGTGCAGGCCACTTTTTTCAGATACCGGAGAGGGGCGGGGTCGGGAGGAGAGCCACTTTTGATTGTGGCCAACATCGCGGCTACCTCTTCCGTGGACACTGGGCCAAAAGTGTCAAGAGAGGGTGAGGGGCTATCGGGGGAGTGAGAGAGGTGGGGGGGAAGGTTAGGGGGATCCCCGTCCATGAGGCCGGTAGCGATGGGGGGTAGGGCCGCGAGAATTTTTTGGATTTTCTCGTCAAAGAAGGTGGCAAGTTTAATACATTTGCTTTCCGCTTCTTTGGGATCCAAGGGTTTTGCTGGGGGGTCTGGGGCATGGAGGAGTTCTTTAAGAACGGCAAAGGTTTCGTGTGCCGAGCAAGAGGCGTTTTTGATTCTATCTTCGTAGAAGGCGCTTTTGGTATTGAGGAGTTCCGTTTTATACGATTTTAAGGAGGCCCGAAATAAGTCTTTTTTGTCTGCCGTTTTATCTTTCCTCCATAAGCGTTCGTTTCTCTTGCATTCCTTTCTCAATAAATTTAGTTTGGGGGTGTACCAAGGGGAGGGATTGACTCTCTTGGTACGTTTAAGTGTGCTGGATTTCGGGAGGATGTCGTCCAGAGATTGGGTGATCCATGTATTGAATTCGGAGTCGGCCGTGGTAGTGTCTTGAGAGGGGGAGGGGGTAGCTTCACTTAGTTTGGCTGCCCATTCATCTGGGACCAGTTTGTGCCAGCGTCTGGTGTGGGTTCTGATTTTGGGAGGTTGAGGCCATGAATCACAGACCTTTGAACAACTGAACACCTTCATTGGTACTGTTCCCCCGAATAGAAGATTGGTTTTAGGGGGTGACTGTCAGTTTGAGCCTCTTGTTGCCTCTTCTGATGCACTCTAGTGCTGAGGATCGGTTATGGTCAATCCCCGACCCTCAAATTCAAACTATCAAGACCTGGACACCGCTGGCACTTCAGATTAATGCAGTTACACTAACCTACTCTCTGATAGCTTGTAATGGCAGCACCAAGTCAGACAGACCAGGGACGTGAACCTCTAATCAACCTGAACAATCCTATTTGCTCGATTACATTTTAGTTAAAACTAGATCAGGGAAATGGGTGGCTGAATACTGCCACAGCAGCACAGAGATCATAATGCCTTGAAACTGGAGCAACGGCTCCCAAATTTCAATAACCCTATGGAAAGTAGTACCCCTGTAGCTAGCAATCTAATTCTCGCTAACAATAGGAGGAGAATTAGATGGGGGGGCTGCGGGGAGGGAGACACTAAAGCAGTCTCCTGACAAGATAGCTGCACTATTCTCTAACCATAAAGCCCATTCAGGAAATGGGGGAGATTGTTAGGGAACTGAAACCTCCACAATCTATCGACAGAATAGAGGTGCTGCAGATAGAACTAACAACTAGTTTGGTTAACATATTTGAACCCCTGTCACATCCCAAAGCAAAGCAGGGTTCCAAATCAACCTGGTACAATGACACTTGTCGCAAGGCTAAGAGAGCCCTCCTCAATGCTATCAATAGTAGTGAGAGATACCTGATTAAGCAAACAAGGTGCTGCTATCGAGATTGCATCCAACAAGCAAAGAAGGTCTGGGAGTCAGATAGGTGGAATGCTATCAGATTACCCCTTTCAAATAGAGACATGAAGCTGTTCTGGTCACACGTGTACTCATATAGCAACGAAGGCCAGCCAGCTCTAGAGCCCAATATTGCTGCAGCGGCATGAAAGTCCCACTTCCAAGCTTTATACTCCACGGAAGTAGGTACTGATCTAGAACCTGGCAGCTTCTCAACAATCCCCGGGATAGCAGCTGATGAGGACTAAGGGATCACCCTAGCTGAGGTCCTAAATGCAATTAGGAAGCTCTAATGGCATATCACTGGGTTTAGACAAGATTCCAGGGGACTTATTTAGGCAAGAACCAACAATATGGGGACACTACCTCTGGGTAGTCTTTAATGCCATCCTGCGAGGCATGGTGATCCCGGACACCTGGCTGGGGGCTGAAATTTTACCTGTTTTCAAAAAGGGCTCCCCTCTTTTACCGACCAACTATAGGCTGTTCAGTCTGATCGATGTCACACAGAAACTGGTTGCTAGGGACCTCCTCGATCACCTTCAAGTGTGGATGGAGGAGTGTGAAATCCTGAGTCCCTACCAGGCAGGTTTCAGGAAAAACATCTCCACTATTGACCAAATATTAAGGTTACATCTATTATATTGGAAGACTGTATCAATGGAGGGTGGCAGCCTCTATTTGACATTTGTCGACCTGAAAACTGCCTTCGATTTGGTACCTAGAGACAAATTGTGGAAGGCACTGTAATACATGGGGCTGAGCTCTGGGGGGCACTGCCACCCGGGTGGTCTGTCTAAAACTGAGAATAGCCTCTTGAAGCAGTTGCTGGGTCTTCCACAAAGTACCCCTCTTATTCTTTACGCATGGATCTTGGTATTAGACCCATAGCAGAGGAGATCGGTCTCCGACCACTAACATTCCGGCAGAGACTTTGGGCTACCTCAGAACTCGCAGATTATCCGGCAACCATTCTACGCTCCGACTCAGCGGTGACAGACAGCCATTGCTCTATAGACGGCATTACCCGCACGTCTTCCCCTCTCAAAACTTTGGACCTAAGACGATATTCTCCTGAGAAACGACTAAATCGGTTTGGTTTTAATACGTAAACCCGACTTGGACCGGGTTGGAAGTATCACCGGTCGCCCGCCCTGAAGAGTCATGGATAACTATCCGCTGACGAAACACGTGTCGGTTGGCAATTTTCCCTGGTTGATCTCCTTCTGATAGGAGCACCAGCTGTGAAAAGGAATAAAAATCTTTGAGAGAATACTTTCTGGTGACGATCTCATCCTTTGTTGCTGTAATATGTGATACACTTCACAATATTTTACCCTCTTTGTGTGTGCTCTGGACTTGGCTTGACATTAGAAACATTGATCAAATTCAAAACGGCCTGCCTTTCACAGAAAGTGGGAAAAGTGGGAGAAGGTGTTGCAATTGTGCATAAAGATGGGTTTAAAGTCTCCGTTATTGACTCCATCTCCAACACTGAAATGGAAATTTGTATTTTTTTAAATTGGCTTAACCCCCCAGAACAATCTAAAGGGTGTTCTTACATACCGCCGTCCTGGGCCACTTAAAGATTTTAATCTAAAGATGAAGAAAAAGATTGCCCCTCATACAATTACCTCTCAACACTTTCTGTTACTGGGGGATTTTAATATCTATGGCGAAGACAATGAAAATAGAGATACAGCTAGTTTCCTTCCCAACATGGAGGCATTGGGCCTTGTAAAGATCAATACGGGCCCTACCCATTCGGCAGGTCACACGTTGGACATCTTTCTCACTAACTCACCCTATATATATTTACCGATTCCCCCCACCCTGTGACTTGGTCTGACCATCCTTTGAATCCATGTCAGATTAAGGGCTGTGTTAGTACTCAAGGCCCTGCATACTACCAACACAATCATAAAAGACAATGGCATAGAGTAAAGCTTGACGCCTTTAACAAAAACTTTGAACCCCCTACATCTGATGAGCATATGGACACTGAAAAAAAGCTTAGGGTCTTTTAAGAGGCCTTAACCACAGTGATAGATACTCTTGCCACCATGAAACTACAACAAACTAATAGTCATAAACAATGTGCAGCTTGGCACACCCAGGACGTACGTAATGAAAAACCTAAAAGCAAAAACCTTGAGAAACTCTGGCACAAAACATATACGAAAGAGGAAAAAGCTCTCACATCGTACCATAAGAATTTAAGAAAGGCATGGAAAGCACATATAATTTTAAAGCTCAACAAAGCGGGCAATTCAACCAAGTAATTTTACAAAATTCTAAATACTTTCACTAATCCTACTGATTGTAATGTACATATTCCCCCTTCCCAAGCACTTTGTAATAACATAGCAAACTATTTTGATGAAAAAAATAAGCCTTATATATGATCAATTCCCCCAGGTCTCTAATTCCTTGGATTCCCTAAATTTGCTGCCTTCTACCACGGGATTGTCTGCAACTGGCCTTCAACATTTTAACTACTTGGATGCTATGGAATGTCCAACGATTTCATGTAATTTCCATTGAAATGAATGGGCACTCCATGACGAGTTACCCTTGTCATTAGCATTAATGTGATGCAGATATCCCAGGCAGAAGCCATGCTAAGAATGGCTAAATCAGGCTCTGCTCTTGATGTTATGCCAGCATATGTGTTTGCCCTATTTGCCCCTGTCCTAGCTCCCATAATTTTTAACATTCCCTCACTTCTTTGAGCGAGGGGGTACTCGCACTTGAGTGGAAGGCCTCTCAGGTGCTACCTATTAAGAAAAAAGCCCATATACCCGCTGAGATGATTGCTAACTATCACCCTATCTTTCTTTTGCCGCTTATGAGCAAAATGGTGGAAGGGTACGTCAACACCCAGCTGATGGGTTACCTTGAATCTTAAAGAACCCTTGACCCCTTTCAATCTGGATTCAGACCCCATCACTCAACAGAAACCACTCTCATTGATGTCACAGACTATATTATAATGTCTCTGGATAACAACAAGGCACTGCTGCTCGTGACAGAAGCCTTTGACACGGTCTCTCACCAGAAACTGATTCACCAATTGGGAGAATTGGGTCTGCAGGGATAGACACTTAAATGGCTTGCCAGCTTACTGGATCAAGGTACACATACAAATAACTTTGGTCCATTTCGTTCCCATACTCTGAAACTCACTAAGTGGGAGGTGCATGGCTCTTGTTTGAGTCCTACATTGTTTAATATTTATGTGGCCCCCCTCGCAGACATTGTTAGGGAATATGGTAGAACTCCATACTCGGATGCGAACGACACTCAACTACTGCTGTCCTTCGATAAGGACACAGAATTAGTTGATAAACGCTTCGAGGAGGGCATGGTGGCCATATCGGACTGGATGACTGAAAATGTCCTTCAGCTTAATGCATCTAAGACAGCGATTCTTTTATTTGGCTCTGCTCAATCCATTTGGTCCCCTAATTAGTAGCCCACAACGTTGGGCCCCGCTCCTACAAAGCAAAACCAAAGGGGATGAACGGGGTGGCAGAGTGAGCTAAAGAATGATGATGGATTAAACCCAGAACAGTTGACTGGGGGTGAGTGCTTGCAATGTTCAACACTCCATCCATAATCCCCTTTGGTTTTGCTTTGTTTGCCCTAACTTGGCAGGGTATTCCCAGACGTGGGTCCCTTGCTCACTTTGCCACTGGATTCAAGCTAGCCTGGCTGATGACGGCTGATTGGCCAGAAACCGGTCCCAGGATGCTCGTTTCCAGTCCAGGGAAGACATGGTTTGGCAGTTCGAGCTGGACTGTTCCCATGAGGCACAGGAAAAGACTGATTGCATATGGCCATGTCTGAACTGGGGTGGCAGAGTGAGCTAAAGAATGATGATGGATTAAACCGAGATCAGTTTAATGGGGGTGAGTGCTTGCAATGTTCAACACTACGTCCATCATCCCCTTGGTTTTGCTTTGGGCCCCGCTCCTACTCCATCTCTTACAGCAAAAAATGTAGGGGCCCGTTTGGATAACTCTTTGTCCATGAAAGATCAAGTCAGGACTACAACAGGGACTTACTACCACACCCTGAGTCTCTTGCACAGAGTGTTTTAGTGGTTGCCCTTATCAATTTGTCTCACTCTGATTCAGGCTTTGGTTATTGGCGGACTTGATTATTGCAATGCTCTTCTAGCATCTGCAAACAAATCACTCTTGAATAGAACGCAGACTGTCCAGAATATAGCTGGCTCTCAAAATGCCCTCCCCCAACTCATCTAGGCCTCTGCGGAGACAGCTTTGCTGGCTGCCGATTCGACAGTTACATTTAAGCTATGCTGCCTAGTACATAAATCACTTTATGGCAGATGTCCCAGCTATTGGTCAGACAAAATGAAATCCTACCATCCGAGTAGGCTTCTTAGATCCGTAGGGAAAGGGCTGCTAGTGGTCCTCCACTACAGGAAACTATGAGCAGGACCTTCGCTTATCTTGCTTGAAAATATTGGAAAACTCTGTCCGAGGACTTGCACAAATGTCCCAGTCTTCTCCGATTCAGGAAACTCCTGAAGACTGAATTATTCCGGGACTGATTTGAGCTGACAAGCATTTAAACCATATCTATGTGCCTTGTGAACCTTGTTTCTCTACTGCAGGTTGCTAAATGACTGCTTGTCTTGTAGTGTGTTATCTAGGTACCTGAATCAATATCCTATTCTTTGCCCTTGTCCGGTTATAAATCAATACTATCCCTACAACGGCATAGAAACCCGTTTCATAAATTAGTCATAGCGCATGCTGTCACATTAAGCAAGTACTATTCCTCCAGCCCACTAGAAAGCACACCGAGTTCTTAAACAAATCCAAGCATCCAGCAACCTGGGAAATCCCCGCCTGCTATTGTTTTGATTTCGTCCAAGAACTCCTGTAAAGCACTGTAAGAACGACCAGTTCTTAGTGACATCTTATTGACGTCTTATGTCAATCCTTACGTCAAACCCGGCACCTTTCAGGTATAAATATACCCACGTTGCCTTAAGCAAGGACACGGTGGTGGTGAATCTGGAGCAGCGACTACTTGCCTGAGAGCCCAGCTGATGCGAGAGCCCACGGACGCTGCCCCTCCCTTTTGACGCGCTGAGAGAGACGCTGTCTTTTCTCTTGCCGAGAAATCCAGCTTCCGGCGTTTCCAGCTTGCCTTTGAGGGTGAACTGGGATATCGAGTTCTGAGAGAGAGATACCAGCCCTCCTGCCTTCAAATCCCCAGGTACTGAACTGACTAAACCCTTACAGAGAATTCTTGAGTCAGATTCTTGGCAAAACAAACTTGACTTAAACTGCTACTTACTTACTCCCTCCCATGTATTAGGCTTAGGTCAGGTACACTGGGGTAGGCGTAGTTCGAAGCACCAGTTGAGTACGATTAGTCAATGTATATATGTATGTATCTATTTTATCCATTTTAAGGTATCATATGGCTAAGAAACCATATCAATGCTTTTACAGTATTATTTCATAATCCTGCTTTTACTGTATGCACTTTACTTAACGATAAGTATTGCAATTGTAGCAATTCATTTCTCTTGTATGAGGAAAGAGACTGCTCAATAAATAACACCTTTTATTGAAAACGCTCGTCTCTCTTTTTCTCTGCAAATCTGGTGAAACTAAGTACGCACATATTGACTGAGTAAAATAGCTGTCTTTTGTTTTCACACGACTCTAGAGATGCACTCTTAATCAGGGAGAGCAAAGTGGTCATGTTTTATGGTTGTCAGAAACTAGGGGCCTGATGTAGGTCGGTAACGGCCGAAAATCGGTATTTTCGGCCGTTACCGACCGGTATCAGAGAAATGGTATGTAGGGACAGTCATTTTAGAGAATCGGTAAATTTACCTATTGGTAAATTTACCGATTCTGTAAAATACCGAATCGGTATTTTTACCGATTCGGTAAATTTGAAATGTAGGTAGTCCCACATGCCTTACCGAATAGGTATTTTACCACCAAATCAATTTGATGGTAAAATACCGATTCCGGTGTGCATGCACATGTGTGCATGCACACCTGTGCCATATGACAGGCAGACCTGCCCTTAGGGCAGGTCTGCCTGCCACATGGCACCCGAACCTGTTTTGGGGGTGCTAGAGGGTGTCAAAGTGACACCCCCTGCACCCTTGTGGAATTCGGTATTGACCGATTCGGTAAATACCGAATCGGTAATGCCCATTCATTCCTATGGGCTTCAAAGCACATAGGAATGAATGGGCATTACCGGTCGGTATTTACCGAATCGGTAAATTCAGATTTTTACTGATTCGGTAAAAAAAAAACATCTGGATGGTCCTACATGTCCCCCCTTCATATTTACCGATTATTAATTACCGAATCGGTAAAATTCGGTAATTAAGAATCGGTAAATAAATCCTACCTACATCTGGCCCCAAATCCCTTCTTGCCTATCCAGGGAGGTTAAACTCCTCCTCGCCTATTCGAGAAAGTTTCTAGTGAACTCTGAGCTAGCTGGCACAGAAACTTAAGTCTAATATTGTCAGTAGAGACCTAGATAACCTCAGTCCTACGTCTATACTACTGAAGATATTATTCCAATGCGCAGAGCCTATTGGGAATATAGGAACTACACTACAGTCTGTTGCTCAGAGGGCCCCTTCTCCCAACAGCTGTGGTTCAACATTCCTACCAGATATTTCTCAAATTGGTTTTGGGATTATATGTTGATTATTATATAAAGCCTATCACATCAGATACACAGGTGTTACAGACGGTACAAGGGTTCCAGATAGAGTTCTAAAGGATGCCACATCAGGAGTCCAGACCACATCTCATCTGTATATCTCAGCATGCCATCGAGCTCATAGACAAAGAGGTAGGAGAGCTCTTCCAAAAAAGAACCATATGGTGCTCAACCACGCATCCCAACAGCTTCATCAGCGACATATTTTTAGTGAACAAAGCGGATGGTGGGTTGATACAGGGAAAAACCTTAAGGAGAGCGACAAGTGGCTGGCATACCCCCACTTCAAGATCAACAGCATCCACCTCCTCAGGAATGCTCTCCTGCCCGTGGATTACAAAGCCTGATCACTGCAAGAGATTTATTTCAGTGTGGAGTTGCCGAGCAATCTTTTGGGGGCATTGGGGCTGCAGTAAAATGTCATCCAAATAGAAGAGTCGTATACCCAGGGCCTGAAGTAACTCTATTATTGGTGTGCGGACCTTCGTGAAACACCACGGGGCAGGCGAAAGCCCGAAGAGGAGGGTGGTGAATTCGAAGGTCTGGGTGCACCAGACAAATTGGAGAAACCAGCAGTGAGGAGGGAAAACAGCAATAGTCACATAGGTGTGCCTATGTGATGGTGCGCCTGGATCTGAAGGACACCTATGAGACTATTCCTGATTTCCCTCCTCACCATTGGTTTCTCTAATTTGTCTGGTGAACCCAGACCTTCAAATTTACCACTCTCCTCTATGGGCTGTCGTCCGTCCGTGGTGTTTCCTTCCTCAGCTGCAGCAGGAGTTAACACTAGGCACATTTTAATATTATTATTATTAATGGCCCTCTCATTCTGATCTTTGACTCCTAGGTTTCAGATGAAAAGCTAATAAATGTAAGAGGATATGATGACAGACCTGCAGGCGATGGAAATTATGAGAAATTATGAAACTGGCAAAGGAAAAAGTGGGAGAGGAACTTGAGCTTCAGTAAAAAAATAAGATTGGAGGAAATGTGGCAGGAATGATGTAAGGTAAGGAGGATAGAAGAAAGAAAATTAAAGAAAGCATGGAATGATGGACAAATGTAAGTAAAAAAGAAAATGAAAATAAAGTTGGAAGAAAGGAAATTAAATTAAAGATGAACTCTAACAGGAATGATGGACAAATAGATGGAACAATGGAAAGAGGATGTCACAATGGAAGGAGGGACGGAAAGAAAGATGGAAAAGAGACATAAGTATTCAAGAATCGAAGGAAAAAATAGATGGCTGGAAGGATGGATCAGTGGAAGAAAAGGTGGAACAATCAAAATTTCCTTTGGGTTGACTCACAAACTCTTCTTCACAGGTGGATGCTGGTTACTTTACTACCATTCAAGATGTGGTTCATGGTGGGGGTATTTTATTTCTATGGCTACCCCCTTGACATGGATTGTCCCTACACCCAACACATTTTAAGACCTCTTTTCACCATTACTGCACTGAAAGTCAGTGCCGCTCTTGCTGCACTGGTTTTGTTTGGGCCATTCTCTTAAGTTATGTATCTACTTACTGTGCCTTTCTCCCCAACAGAAAAAACTCTATGGGTTTGCCAGTTACTTCTGAAGGATACTGATTTCTGTTTGTTGGGTGCATGGGTAGTGCAAAACATACCACTTGAATTCAAACAACTAGATGTCAATAGTTTTATATATCAGAATTTAGTACGTCTAAAATCAGTAAAATTTACATGACCGGCTGTAACAACACAACAAATCCTATAGGGAAACTCAGCTTTTAGATATCCGTTGATGGCTGAATAACATCGAACTCTGAAATGCATACAAATGTATTAAGAAAATGATTACTTACAATTTGAATAAACATTTACCAAACTTCTCCATTCTCCTTTTATGTTCTATTTGTTCTGATCATTGCTTTCGAAGGGCCAGACAATCCACGAAAGGTAGAAGCTTTAGCTGGGTCTTGAATTCTTTCTTTATTTGACTGCTGAGGGCAATTAACACTTTCACCATCTTTTTTACTGTTGTATGTGCTACTTTCATCTCTTAGATTCAAAACATTTAAAGTGGTACTACCATGTTTCAGATTGTCCAGCCGGGAATTCTCTGAAAGGTTAGTCTTACTAGTGCCATGTTTAATATGTGAAAGTCTTAAAGCAGTATTTTTTGCCCAAGTCATCTTAACTGGCTTTTTAGAGTTATCACTGGGTTTTGTGCCCACAGGTGTATCAAAATCAGGGGTCTTTCTTTTTGATCGGACAGCATGCCCCGCAGCTATGAGGTCATCAGCTAAATTGCTTCGTCCACGCGAAATATCCACATCTAGTGTAAGACCATGTTGGTAATTCTTAAATTGTATCTGAAGTTCTTTTTCTTTCAAGTAATTTTGAAAGTAAAGGATTGCTTTTTCTGTCCATTTTTCTAAATTAACAGGGACCACTTCACTTAAGGTGCATGGATAAGCTAGTCTTGGTAAACAAGCAATATTTTCGGGAATAATTTTCAGTTGATCCATGTCCTTGGACAGTACTTGAACAGAACATCCAAAGTCGATAAATGTTAGTAACACAAAGTCAGCAGAAACATTAGAAACCTCTGCTCTGCACCACTGTTCTTTCAAGTCAGATGTTATTAGGCAGTGAGAACCAGGAGTGACCTGTTCCAATGGTAATGTTGGTAAGTTGTCTGGTAAGTCACACAGTAGCAGACACAACTCAGTCATGATGTCAAATGAGTCTTCCAACTGAACGAAGAAATTGAAAGGGTCTCTGGCTTCACTTACAAACCCAAGGTATGATTTAGCGCTGCTGCGTGTAATCCATGGAATAGAATGAACAGGTTGAACTGGAAATGATTGAGAGTCCTCCAAGTTGAGTGGTTCATTTTTCGCTGTAGGATAAGGAGTCACACCTGAATACTGCATAAGTAGTTGGTCACCTACCAGAATCTCAACTTCCCATGTAGAAATGGCTTTAGAGTATCGTAGAAAAAGGATTTTCAAAACTTGAGAGGATAAGGAGTTCATTACAGATTTGAAGAAACACCTCCCAGTTCTTTTAAGCCATACCCATATGCAAGCAACAGTTTGTTTGGGTATGCTTTTCAGAGTCCCGTTTAATATCTTTGCATTAGTCATGGACACCTTTTCAGTTCTACCATTATCCACATACTCAACTAACATCATCTTCTCTTCAGAGAATACTTCCTTCACTTCAGCCCTGAACCATTTGAGGCTTTCTTCAGATTTTGTCAAACACATGATTCCATCCTTGATGTTTCCAACAGGCAGTGAATTTTCTTTTAACTTTGCTGCATTATCAAGGAGCACAGACAAGTATGTTGATTGGTTTTCTCTTGCCAGTAATGTCACATAAAAAGTTCCACAATCTGAAATACTGCTCAATTTCACTTTTTCTAACTGTCCAGAAGGTACTGTTTGATTTGGAATATAGCAGACATTGATGTGGTCGTCACTGGCCACCTGCAGATTTGCTTTGTCACATACATCAGGCAAAGTGGACGTGCTGACTTTGGCCGATTTCATTTCACTCTGCTTTAGCACAAACGTATTTTCCCTTTGTTCTTTGGTCTTACCTAATGGAATGTTCTCTGGCACTATGTCTTCTTGGAAGGACAGACATTCCTCACCAACAATCATGTCATAATTTATGTTAACTTCCCACCCATGTTCATACTCCTGAACAAAATGAAAACGAACAGGTTCATTGCTGATGGGCAATTTTTGGGAATCACATGGCACATTATCCACAAAAGCAGAGCCATCAGGATTTCCACACCTACTTCCACTAAGAAATGCTGGGTGTGCAAGTCTTGGAGTGGTTAGGAATTTCACTGGAAGGTTGTACAATTCTGAACGACTTACAACTGATGAATTTCCATAGTCTATAAACTCTACATCAAACATTTCATCTGATTTTACTTGTTTAACAACTGCTCGATATAAAGCAGCATCTTTTTCATACTCTGCTAAAACCAGATCGCCTGCTTTAAATGTTTCTTCCTTAGAATGTATTAGAGTGAGAGACTGAGAATTAAGCTCTTCTGCTATTTGTACTATTAAATGTTCATCCTCCGCAAGATGAATGTAGAAATTTGATGGACTATTTACGTGAGACACATAGCCTAACGCCTCAGAATTTGACTTAACATTTGGCTTAGGAAGATTTGTATATTGTGGTTTTGAGGAATTCCTACAATCTTGCTGAGACTTGCCACATTTCTTTGATGTAACCATGTTTGTATGTGAAACACACTGTTTTCTAAAATTATTGGAATGCCTGTCTGGTGGATCATTGAAAGAAGCATTAAAAGTATCCATGCCAGTGCTCAAATTCATAAGATTACTCTTATATTCACCATCCTTGCTTTCATCTTTTTTTTCAAAAGGGTCTACGTTTTGTAACCCTTCACTTTCACAATCTACTGCTACATACACTGGAAATTGAACAACATGTTTTATTTTAGTAATTGAATTACTATTGGTTTTTTCCTGCACTTCCACACAACCGGCCGAATGCATAGTCATCAATTCTTTAATTTTTTTATTTATGTTTAGACATCCATCATAAAGTTCCAAAGACAGTTGCCCATCCATTTCCCTAGATATGATAACTGCCTTCAGAATCTTCCCCAAACAGTTTTCTTCGAACCACTTCACTACTTCTAGAGGAGGCAAAGTATCTGTGAAATCTGCGAGGTAACATTTCAAAGCTTGCATTGGTGTGTATAGTAAATCTGTGGCTTCTTCTGGAATAGGCAAGACTTCGTGTCTTTCTACTGTTTGCTTGTTTCCAAAGTCTACAAAGTATACCATTAAATGTGAAGATGATTGCACCGGGCATGCCAGTGCTCTGTAAAAGTTACCATCTTCAAAATACTTTGCTATACAGAGTCTTAAATTGCTGTCTAGGGAAGAACCAGCTGAACTTCCAATCTGTGCAACTCTACTCATCAAAGCATCTATAGTTTCACTGTTTCTAACAAGTTGACAATAAAATTTCTTTGGGCTGTATATGTGAGTTATATATATTTCCTCTTCAGTTCCCATTTTAATGTTGAAAGAGGAGTACATAAAAGTAAAATTAGAAACAGAAGGTGAACGTGGTTTTGAAGAATCAAAAGACTGAGCAAAGCCTTTATCTATAAGAAATTCTTTTGCACTATGAAAAGGGGTCTCTAAATCAACCACATTGCATAGGAGTTTAGGTGTCACAAGCATCAGGGAGTAAATTGTGCACTTCAGCGAACCACTACTTACTGAATCAAGGAAACTTCTAAAACCTGCACATGCCTCTTTAGTCCAATTCATAGGATCTGAATTTAGGGACTCTACTAGGTTGTAAAGACTGCAACGGAATGCCTGGCCTTCCAAAAGAAGAAAATCAGGGATGACACTTTTCAGATCTTCAACTTTAACTCTTTCTTGGAAACCATAATCTATGAATATTACATCTACTTCTTTTGTTGAGATGTGTTGAATTACAGATGCTCTGTACCACTTCCCATCCACTAATCGCTTAGCAACACAGGCCATCTTTCCAACTTCATATGGTTCTCCTTGAACTCTATAGTGACTTTGTATTTGCTTCATTAAGCTTCCCAATGCTTCAGATTGAGCCTGTAATTGACACCAAAATACTCCTGGTGAGCACACATAAGAACAAACAACTTCAATAACAGATCCGGGTTTAAAAACATGTTGATCATAATGGCATATGGGTTCTTTATCTCTTAGAGTACTGATCTTTTTTGAAAATATATTTCCTGAACTTGGAGGAGAAGACAAAGGCTTTTCTGATACACAAACATCTTCTGATAATATATTTTGTTTTTTAGTCTTTGTGATATTGATTTGGGCTGATGTGTTCTTTGTGGTTTTCACTCCTTTTAAGTCGGATATAGATGTGTGTTCAGCTTTGGACAGAGGAGGACGATCTGGAGTGGATTTCCAATATTCAGCATATCCAGCTTGAACCATCAGTGTAACAACATTAGGTTCCTCAGAAGTGTTTGTAAGGTGCAGGTCTACAACATATTTTTCATTTTGTTTTCCAAGTACATGAACCATGAGTGATTTTCCAAATACTGCACTTTTAAAGAAGTCAGTTGCACTCTTTACCCACACTTCTTCAAGAGAGCATGCATGGGCAAGTGTGCAACACATAGCTACTGCTGGGAAGTCCTCAAATTCTTCAAACAATTTTTTCACATGACTGTCAGGGATGGTTTCGGTGTTGCCAAAATCTAAAAAATAAACTGTAATTTCCATATCATGCACTTCAGATATGACAGCTCGGTAAAAGTTCATGTCCTTGCTATACCGTGCACAACAGAGCATGCCAGGCTGTGGATTTTCAAGAAGCATGTCACAAGCTTCACACACGGCATACTTTTCTCCAATATTTTTTATCATTTTTAAATATGCAACTTCCTGTTCATCAATCCGAACCCAAAAGTTAGAGGGATTTAGTACATACTGAACATAAGCTATATAGACAGAATCTACTTTCATTTTCATTCTGGGATACAACACTTTTAAACCCATTTCATTTTTATTTGTGCAGTCTCTTTCCATTTCTTGAGGAGCAACAATCTCCACTGCAGAAGGTTTCTCAGAACAGATTTTCTTTTCTTCCTCATTAGAGAAGATTTTATATGGAGATTTAGGGGACCGCAATGGGGGCAACTTATTTTCATGCCTAACTGGAGAAGGAATTGGTACATTCTTATTCAGTAAAGTAACATGATATAAATGTTCTTCCTTACAAAACTTGTCTACATGAACTAAAACAGTTTGCCCTAATAAAGCATGTTTAAATTCGCCAAGTTGGAAAATTCTATGATTTTCATCTTGCAAAGTTAGACAAGATAAAGCACATGGAAATGACATCATTGGAAATAAACGAAATTCAGGCTCAAGCTTGTGGACAGACTTGGAAGGCACTGATTCACTGTACCCAAAGTCCATAAACCACACTTTCAATTTATCATCAGAAAGCAGCTGTTGTATAACTCCTCTGTGCCACCTTCCATCTTTCCGCTTTGCAGCACACAACAATCCAAAATGGTCACATACAGCGTCTTTACTAATTGCTTCATAATGTAAGAGCATAGCTGATGTTAAATTCTCTAGCTCTTGAATCCATGGTGAAATTCGGCAGTGAAACTGAAGTGGACTAACAGCAGCAGTTATCTTGACTTTCTCTGCTGTATCAACAGAAAGACAAGGTCGTAAATGATCCACAATTTGTTGAAAGGTTGGAATAGTCTCTATGTAATCTGCTTGAATATGTTTTTGCTGAAGCAAATCTGGTATTTGCTTTTGGAAGGACCCTATTGGAAACTCCTTCAATATTTCTACAATGAGATTAAATGTATCTTTGTCAACATACTCTGCTAAACTCAATTTGACTACATCGCCAATTATTTTTGGTACTTCAAGGAGGACAACTTGATTGGGTAAAATAGCTTGAACATGGCCTTTCACATGTATTCCTAGGAGTGATGAAAAATAATTTATAGCCTTTGAGCTCCATTTTTCTTCAGGTGGAAGAATGTTGGAAAAAATACCACAGACTATTTTTGGAGGCAGCTGGAAAATTTCACCACAAGCGGATGCAATATGGGTAATATCAACCTTCAAAACATTTCCAGTATCTATGAGGAAAACCTCAAACATTTCTCCTTTCTTTTCCAAAATTCGTCCTCTGTGCCATTCCATAGAATCTTTATCTTCCACTAAGCAGAAGTCGCCAGCCACAACACTGTCCTTTACCTTGGGAACGTTTTGTATCTCTTTCTGTAATATGTGGTAGTCAAATTCAAATTCAGCATTGTATTTGCCCTGAAATTCTACTAACACCTCCTTTGGTTTGCACTCTACTACAGATATCTTAAGGTCCATATCTAATGGAAATTTTGGCAGCAGAGGTACGGAATCCATGAGGTCTGAAAGACAAAACAAAAAAAAGTAAATGTTTGAAAGACTTCAGTCATGAAATACAAACTACAAAGATGAGTACAAATGCTGAAACATATCAGAAATGCTGAAACATATCGGAGAAAGTTACCTAGAATAGCACCCTCCAGGGTGTGTGCGTTTTAAAAAAATCCCTATTGTCTATGAACTG
Source organism: Lissotriton helveticus (assembly GCF_964261635.1). Classification (NCBI taxonomy): domain Eukaryota; kingdom Metazoa; phylum Chordata; class Amphibia; order Caudata; family Salamandridae; genus Lissotriton; species Lissotriton helveticus. The sequence continues at coordinate 278,500,326 of NC_136067.1, forward strand.
TGCTCTTCTTAGGGGCAGTTTACCTTTGTTTTTACCTTTGATACATCTGAAGTCAGAAGGATTCTACATGACAACAAATTCAAAAATGTATCCCAACGTGTTACAAAATAAACTTTCATCCTAACGTGAGCCACGGCTAAATTGTTGACACTCGCACTGGGAAGGAAACCCAGAGTTCAAATGTCAAGAAAACACTGTAATGTCACAAGGTTTTGCAATTCTTATCTTCCACAGGCCCATGAAATAAGAGTACCAGCGTGTGGATCTCCAAAAAAGTGCTAGTAATCCTTTCTGTATGTCAGGGTCACCTGCTTCTTTTTAGACTCTGTTCAAGGACTCACAGGTACAGTTGTCTTTTGCTGTGACAGGTCAAGAAGGGAGTTATTAACGGGGTTAACCCTAAAAACTCTCTGACCTGGGTCAGTGATGTAGGTACACAAGTATTGGTCAGAGTCTAATGATTGTTACACAGATTATATCATAAAAATCTTCACATTAATGAATTATTTAAAGCTTCTTCTGTGCAGTACAAAAGTATTTATTCACACATATTCAGTGTTCGATATCATTATCATAAGAAGTGTTAAAAGTAGAAAGTTAACGTAGGCCAATTGCTTCATTGGGTCATACATATACTGAGGAGCATGAGTCTCAGTTGGATCAGTAATAAACTTTCTAGAAAATTCACATGTATTATCCACATAGTGACATTTCGACGCGCTCAAAGTGACAAAGAAGGGAGACAGTTAAGTGGGATAGGTGTGATTGGGAAAAGGTGAGGACTGGGTAAAGGATGTTGTGACCATACTACAATCCAAGTAATATTCAGTACAGCCTTTACAGACTAATTTAGTTCATTAGTTCCAATAAATTCTTTAACACAGGGTCCGTATTAATCCATAGGTTGCTTCCTATGTTAAGAAGGTGGGTACAATCCGGTGTACGTTTCGACCCCTGGATTAAGGGTTGATTGAAGCCTCATGCTGGGGTCTTCATCAGGACTTAAAGGTGCGGGAGCGCTTATTAAATGGCCGTCCAGTGGCCTTTACTGTTGGACCGTCATCGGTTCCATTGTGGCTGTTAATGACTGGGAATGTTTAGGTTTTTCAACGTTGTATGATTGAGCGGCTCGGCAGCGCTGATGATTACACGCGCCCTGGAGGGGCTGTGATGAAAGTACTTGTTTTTTTTTTTTAAATATTCCCCACATCTGAAGTAAAGGCTGTACTGAATATTACTTGGATTGTAGTATGGTCACAACATCCTTTACCCAGTCCTCACCTTTTCCCAATCACACCTATCCCACTTAACTGTCTCCCTTCTTTGTCACTTTGAGCGCGTCGAAATGTCACTATGTGGATAATACATGTGAATTTTCTAGAAAGTTTATTACTGATCCAACTGAGACTCATGCTCCTCAGTATATGTATGACCCAATGAAGCAATTGGCCTACGTTAACTTTCTACTTTTAACACTTCTTATGATAATGATATCGAACACTGAATATGTGTGAATAAATACTTTTGTACTGCACAGAAGAAGCTTTAAATAATTCATTAATGTGAAAATTTTTGTGACAGGTCAAGAATCAGTTACCAAAGATACAACTGTAGCTTTGACCCCAATAAGGTGAAGTAGATGCTTAGCTCAAGCAGAATAATCGATCTGATCTAGAAAATAGGAGGTACTTTTGGAGTGGTGTGGCAGCATTGCTTTGTATGCACAACATGTGCAGTATTATCAAAGCCAAGCAGCCGCAAAGCTCAGTCTAACATTTATTTGGCACATTAGCTGGCAAGTTAAGACCCAACTCCCAAAAGAAGCAATTCAAATTCAAATTCAAATATCTTTATTCGGCACTTAAAAAGATACCATTAAAGAACATGAAAATACATACATACAATGTTTAAAAACATTTTTTTAAAAGGCATGTTAAGAACAATAAAAATAGGTCTAAAAAGGGGCGAAACAAACCGTAAATCATTGGGAATTTTGTACAAACATTCATTCAGACTATAAATTGATGTGAGCCGATTTTCCCCTGATATTCCTTAATCTCGTGGCCACCTTAATAAAACTTATTATACATAACAGAGTATATGGGTCTGAGGCTTTTTGTAAAAAAAGGAGGGCTGCTTTAGCATGTCTCAGTCTTTTATTTTTCAAAATCCTTACTAAAAACCTCCGTCTAGGGTCCGAATAAAAAGGACATAATAAAACAAATTGAAGGGTATCCTGCGGAGACCTAGTGTCGCAGCCGCAGGTACCCTTCAGCTCTACCGAGCATGTAAATCCTGCGGGAACAGCCAATAAATGGTGGAGAAGATTAAGACGGAACCTAGTCATATAAAATCTTTCCTGTGCATTGTGCATCACCGCTAGATATGGTTCCATACCAGGCTGTGTTTTTAGTAAACTATGGGCCACCACGGATGTTTTCCCGGTTTCAGCGTGGGCCCTTCTGGCGGTTGCCCGGGCAGTGAAAAGTTTTTTTACCAGATTTTTATTCAGGCTGGTCATAGACTCCGGCTCAAGGAACAGATTCTAACAACCAATTCCTTCCAGGGTGTCTTTTACATATTTGAGCCACGGAATCTCTCCCCCTTTGTCCCTGCTCAGGCAATCCTTAATAATCTGTCTACTAAGGCCGGCCTCTGGATTAGCCCAGACCTTGATCCAAGCCAAGATAGGTCGGACCATATTTCTATCCTCAATATATGGTTCACCCAATTCCATATGTGTTATATATGAAGGGGTACTATGCGGGACCTTTAATAATCTTTAAAAAAAATTGTTTTCCTCAGCTTGTATCTGATGCACATAGTTTGCTTTGCAGCCCCAGACTTCTGCCCCGTATGTCACCTTGGAGCAGGAAACCGCTCTATATAAGTTTAATATCTGTTCCGGTGACCATCTGCCTAGCCTCCTCCCATATGCCATTATGGCACCCGTTGAAGCCACCAGTTTAGCTACATGCTTTTCGGCCAAGTCTCTGAATTCCAGTTTCTCATCAAAAAGTACACCTAGATAGGAAAAGGACTTAACTCTTCCTAGTCTATGTGATCCTATGCCGTGTAAAAAATCCTTTTTAGGATTTGTGCCTGTAGACATAACGTAGGACTTATCCAGGTTAGCTGAGAGGTCCAAGGAATTCATAAAGTTGACAAAACCATCAATTAATTTTTGTAGACCTAGTGGGGTGCGGGCTAGCAACACTGCGTCGTCCGCATACAAGAGGACTGGTACCGGGCGCTGGCCTATTTGGGGGGAATCTACACCCAGTTTCATAAGTTCTCGGTCCAAGTTGTTAATATAAAATGAAAATAAAAAAGGAGCTAATATACAGCCCTGTCGGACTCCGCTTGTACAAGGAAATGGTTCTGTCTTCATTCCTTCCTTGTTGTAGCGAACTGAAGCTGTAGTCTCCCAATGCAGTGCCTTCAATGTGTCCACTAGCCCTTGATCCACCCCCAGAGAGATCATCAGGGCCCATAACTTCTGTCTGTTAACACGATCAAAGGCCGCTGAGAGGTCCATAAAGCCCATGTGGATGGTCTCTTTGGCGGCAATAGTGTATTTAGCAATTCAATTATGACCTAATATGTAGAAAGGAGGGCGCTTGAGAAACTGCCACAATAATTAAGGCTCTTTACTCTAGGTCCATCACAACAAATCGCACAAACAGTCAAAAAAAAAAAAAGCATGAATTCACTTCTTAATACAGCGACTGCTGCAATTTCAGCCAGGTTGTAGGCTAATTAGTAAATTTCAATTAATGTATACTAATGTACAATAGCCCTTCTCAAAACCATTCTAAGATGCAGTAAAAAGTTCTACACTACTAGTTTAAAGTCATCTGTCAAGGTTATGGATTTCTATGTTCATGCGATATGTTCCCAATATAAAAATCTATTTTGTACATCTTACTTACCTTTACAAACGATGTCTGAACTACAAGCTAAACTAGACAATGCATTTGCTGCCTTTGATTCCTGAAATGGAAACCTTGGATCCCGCCTCAAACCAACATCACTCAATAACCTGCCCTAACAGACACCAACTGGATACTCTTGTTAGTTCAACAGTGTTAGTAAATTATTTCAAACCACTTTTCATTGTTAGGAAAAAGAGGACTTTTAAGACTGAACACAAGTTCGATAATACTGTTCCATTATCTTTGAAAATGGGCATTGCGTCACATGTAATCCAGAAAAAACCTGTTTTAAGTCCCTCCCCATAGATTTTTTCACCTATGTGTTTAAGCCAGCTAGTCATGACTCTGATACATCTAAAGAGAGGAATGGTTTAGCATCAGCTGCATTAAGGTTGTGGATGTTCATAATCATTCTGTTATCGCTCAAATTGAGCACTCTGCATAGTTGTGCATTTGAGATGATCTCTCACTGCCTACAAGGCATTTCGATTCTACATTGTTCTCAACTGACCTCACCACAATCAACTTGCAAAACTCTTTAGCAAATCTCCAAATACCTAATAAACAGAAAAAGCTTAATGCTAATTAGATTAAAACAGAGTTGGTGAATAAAATATTCAATTTTGGAAAGTCTTTATGTCAGAAAGACACCAATAATACAGCAAATAAGGAGTAATATTTGATACTCTAACATGATTAAAAACATGGTGTTAGACCTGTCTGGATTTTTTTGCGCAGTCCCTCCTCATTATTATTTATTTTGTCCCCTTTTTGCCCCTCATACCCTTAATATTTTTCTGTCTACTATTTTTTTTAGGTGTTGGTCAAGGGGATAGGTGTTCTTTCTTCCCCCCATAATCTTTTACCTCAGGCCCAGAGGCCTGTTCTGACAGGAAAGTTGGAACCACACAAAATGGTGGCTTCCAACTGCCCCAACTGTCGCACCCAGAACTTGGCCATAGCTTAACATAGGGCATTCCAGAACCTTTTGGTCCATGCTGGACCATTGAAGGGCAGCCTATAAAAGGCGGAATGCGGGGCAGCCATTTTGTCTACCTGTGGAAGTCAGCAGGAGGACAGGCTGTAGCTAAGGGTGGGAAGAGGTTAGACTGAGAGGTGATCTCCTGGACTGGAAAGCTGCCTTATTGGTCCACCTCACTACTCCCCTTTTGGGTACTTGTCCTGGCCCCGCTGTGGGAAGTTACTGGAGAGACCCTGGGCGCCTAGCTGGCCCCCCTGTCTAAAATTATACAGGGACAGCTTTAGGAGAAGGAGACTGCCGCGCTGCGGAGCGCAGTCCTCTGCCCAGTTTATGAGACTTATTAAGGAGTGCGTCTTCTTTTACCCCCAGCCCCTGTCCAGGGACTGGCAACTGCCCCAGGACTGCTAGTCGCCCCCCCTGGGGTTGGTGTGTGCCAGTGGGTTTTGATTAGCCCAGCTTTTCATCTGCCTTTCCCTTTCACCATCTGCCCCTCACCTGCCCTTGCTGTCGAGTGCTCGTTATCCTGGTGAGGCGTGTGAGGAAGGAGACGCGATCGCCTTGAGGAAGCTGCTGGCCTTGCAGCCCTCCTCCTGGTAGCGCAGACAGGGGGTGTTTGATTCACCGACTGAAGAGGGAAGAGAGCGCCTGCACGGGATACCGACTGAAGAGGGAAGAGAGCGCCTGGAAGGGATAGCGGCCCGGAGTCTGCAGCGGTAGTGTTGTGGAGCCGCTAGCTTCCCGCGCATGCTCCGTGAGTAGGCCAGCGAGTGAGAGCGAGGCGGCGCTTCCTCAGAGCCGCTAATCCCCTGCGCTTGCCCCGTGAGCAGGGGATCGGTCTGGAGAGAGGCGGCGCTTGCGTAGAGATTCTATCTCCCGCGTTTGCCTCGTGGTGCGAGCGACTGAAACCCCCAGCGGCCCCCCCCCCTTACTGAAGAGCCTGAAACCCACAGCGGGCCCCCCCCTTACTGAAGAACATCAGCGGGAGCGGATCAGCGCATATGTGAAATCCTGTGTGGCCAGGCTGGTGAGGAGGCGACGCTGACAGAGAGAATATCAGCGGTGAGCTCCAGCTTCCCACACTGTGCCACAAGTAAGGTGGGGATCTGGGGTAGTAGAGACTGGACCACGATAAAGGAAGGTCCCACAGCTAAAGTACTACAAACAAGTCCATAGTGTGAAATCAGGGACAGGTTTGACTAGACTGTGATATTGAGACTGGGGGAACTCTCCCAAAGTACTTAAGCATAATACCAGAAAGCCTCATTGGTTATTGAGGCAAGATAAAGTTGCCAGATTAATTAACTGGGTAATATTGTTGGATATGCTGTCTGTTTCCTTTACAGAGGGGGACAGGTGAAGAAGCTAGTCAACAGTGGCTATAAGTAGCCAGAGTTAATTAATGCTGGAGTCTCATTATACCTTTCAGGAATATTTACATAATTGAATACAGAATACTAATGTGGGTGTCTGATGCAATGTTCTTTTGATAATAGCTCCTGAAGCAGATTCACATTTCTGGAAGTGGCACTACTGTTGTACATGACATCCAAATGTGATGAGAGTTACTGTTAATGTGGATTTTTAATGCCAGTTAGCACTGCTAATTAGGTTGCTATTAATTCCATAACATCTGCTTGTGCTTATATTGTGTGATAGTTTTCTCTCCCAAAACTTTAGCGGATTGTTTTCACTTGATTGATTGTAAAGTACTGAACTGAAAATTCTGAAGTATAAAAGTATAAAAGAACAGAGTATATTATTTTTTATAAAGCAGTACTTATTTTTCCACATTTTTGGTGTAGGATTATTTTTGTGTGATATTGCGTGGATTTACTTTTGGGTGGTCTGCAACCTTAACACTGTGCCTCTGAAATGTATGACTTGCCCTAGGCCAGGCTACCCCAGGTTCTAACATTTGGTGCCTAGCGGTGGGATTACTGACTTGGTTGCAGCTACTCACTAGTAATTCAACGCAATACACTAACCTACACCAGGAGTTTTCTCCTTGCGGCCCTCCTAATTTGAATTTTGTTTTTTTCTAAATTTATTTCTGTGGTGGGTGGAGGTTAACCTGAGGTCACTTCGTGGTTTTCTAATGTGAGTGATTTTAGTCCATGGCAAAGATGGAGTTGAATTTTAAAGAGCTGGAAGCCAATACTGTGGCCCAACTCAGAGATTGGTTTCAGCATCAAGGGGTATTTTTTAATAAAGGTGCCAAGAAAGGAGAGTTGCTGACAAGCATAAGGGCATGGGTGGAAGCTCATTTAAGGGAGGAACCAGAAACTGAAGAGGGTGACGGGGACACTGTCACTGAGGCTGCATTGTTAAACCAAGTGGGAGGTGGGAATCTGCTGACAGGTCCCAGGATACCTTCAAGGGCAAGCAGCAGCGTCTCAGACAGGGGTTTAACTGAAGCCGAGCTGGAAGATAGGAGGGAGGAGAGGAGAATGAAGCTGGAATTAGCTAGGATGGATATGGAAAGGGAGGAAAGGAGGTTAGCTCATGAGCGAACCATCAAGGAGATGGACCTACAAGCCGTCCTAAGAAGGTCTCCCAATCCTGATAATGGTGGCAGCGAAAATAAAGTGAACACCAGGGAATCCAGACCCTATTTACCCAAAGATGTCATTGCTAGCTACACCCCAGGTGATGACATTGCCAAATGGTTGGCCGCCTACGAGGTTTCTTTAAGGGCTCACGGGATCCTAGAAACTCACTGGGGAGGTGGGCTGTATAAATACATGCCACCTGCTGGCAGAGACACCTTGTTGGCTCTGGAGCAGGATGAGCAAACCCACTACCCTGCCATGAAGGTGGCACTGGTGAAAAAGTTTGGACTTACCCCTGAAAGGTACAGACAGAAATTCAGGGAAGTCACAAAATGAGTACCCAGAATTGGGTAGACTTTTTAGACTACGCCAAGAAAGCTTTGGAGGGTTGGGTCAAGGGCAGCGAGGTAAAAGACTATGAGGGGCTGTACAATCTATTTTTGAAAGAACACCTCCTCGAGAAATGTTTTCCCGAGTTGCGCCAACACCTGGTGGACAGCAAGCTGACCGATCCCCGGAAGCTTGCAGAGGAGGCGGACACTTGGGCAAGTACCCGGGTGTCCTCCAAGGGGACTGGAGGGGATTCTCAAAAAGCCGGACAGGGCGCCCCCCAGAAGAAAGAGGGAGGAGATAAAAAGAAGGAGTTCTCCAAAGGTCCCCAAAATAATTTCCAAGGTAAGGGAGCAGGTTTCACCCCTAGGGCAAACCCGCCCAGAAACCCTAATCCTGGCCAAAGCCAGCAGCCAAGGGTTCTCCACTGTTTTGAATGCGGTGGTGTTGGACATTATAAGGGAGATGTCAAATGCCCAAAGAGACCACCCCCTCCCACCGGAGGAAAGTCACCGGGAGTAGCTAGTGTAGCGCTCGGGGAGGAGTTGCCCTTAGATAAGGGGGGTGAGTGGGCGGGTGTCACCTTAGTGTCCCTGGGAGAGCGGGAGATGGTACCAAAGATCCAGGTGCCCCCAAATACTACAAAGTATGGGCAATGGGTTACCATCAATGGCCAAAGAGGGGAGGCTCTGAGAGATACAGGAGCCAGTATGACTATGGTGAGAAGTCAACTGGTGTCTCCAGGGCAGGTTGTTCCTAATGTACTCCACCCCACCGCGATGGCTGACGGCAGAATGGGCCACTATCCAGTGGCTGAGGTTCCCTTTGAGTGGGAAGGGGTTGCAGGTTCACTTCGAGTTGCCGTAAGCCCTGCCGTGCCAGTTGATTGTCTGTTGGGGAATGACATGGAGCACAACACTTGGAGAGAGGTGGAATACCGGACGCATTCTGCGATGCTGGGTACACTTGACTGGGCCTGTGTAAGCACACTGTCTGCGACTGCCCGGAGAGGGAGTTCGCCTGGGTTGGAGCCTGGAACAATGGCCCAACCCGCTGCCAAAAAGGGTCAGAAACGGAGACAGGGACAGCCTGCTTCGGCTTCCACGCCCCATGTGACAGATCGGCCACCTGCAGTGGTAGGCCAGGAGTCCGTGGAGGGGGGAGTAGACTCTCTGGAGGATTTACCCATCCCTGCTGAATGGCATGTGGAGGGAGGTCCTACCAGAGAGGAATTCTGTAAGGGGCAGAGGGAGTGCCCTACCCTTGAGGGACTGAGGCGTCAGGCTGAAGCCCAGGCAGCAGGTGATGCTACGGGACACCACCATATTTACTGGGAGGATGGCCTCCTCTACAGTGAACCCAAGGTACCTCTACCTGGCTCATCAAGGGCCTTGGTGGTCCCGCAGCAATACCGAGCCTTTCTGCTGGAATTGGCTCATGCGATACCACTGGCAGGACACTTAGGCCAGGACAAGACCTTTGCACGGCTTAATCTCCACTTTTACTGGCCTCAGATGAAAGCGGCGTCCAACACATACTGTAGGACATGTGTATCCTGCCAGGCCAGTGGGAAGACAGGGGTGAAGCTAAAGGCTCCCCTGGAACCACTTCCTGTCGTTAGCACCCCCTTTGAAAGGGTGGGCATCGACATTGTAGGGCCATTGGATCCACCAACAACAGCTGGTCACAGGTTCATCCTGGTTCTGGTGGATCATGCCACACGGTACCCAGAGGCCATCCCTCTGAGGACTGTTACTGCACCTGTGGTAGCTAGGGCCCTGATGGGAATCTTTACTCGTGTAGGATTTCCGAAGGAGGTTGTGTCTGACAGGGGGACTAACTTCCTGTCCGCTTACATGCGGACCATGTGGAAGGAGTGTGGGGTGACCTACCGGTTCACCACTCCTTATCACCCCCAGTCCAATGGACTGGTTGAGAGGTTTAATAAGACCCTGAAGGGCATGATAAGAAGTCTGCCGGAGAGCTTACGGAGGAAGTGGGACGTCCTCCTACCTTGCTTGCTGTTCTCCTACAGAGAGGTGCCGCAGAAAGGAGTGGGCTTCAGCCCTTTTGAATTGTTGTATGGGCACCCTGTGCGTGGGCCTCTCAGCCTGGTGAAGGAAGGATGGGAGAAGTCTCCCAGAAAACCTCCCCAGGATGTGGTGAGCTACATGTTGGCCTTCAGAAGCCAGATGGCCAAGTTGTGGAAGCAGGCTGCTGACAACTTAGAGGCCAGTCAGGCAGTCATGAAGGAATGGTACGACCAAAATGCTCACCCGGTGGAGTTGGAGCCTGGCCAGAAAGTTTTGGTGATGGAACCTGGAGAGCTAAGTGCCCTTCAGGATCGTTGGACAGGCCCATTTGAGGTGTTGGAGAAGAAGGGTAAGGCCACTTACTTGGTGGATCTTAAGACCCCGCGGCAGCCCCTACGGGTGCTGCATGCCAATCGCCTCAAACCCCACCATGAGAGGCCAGAGGTCATCCTGATGTTGGTGACTGATGGTGCTGAGGAAGCAGAAAGCGAGCCTCTCCCAGACCTCTTTTCATGTCAAGAGAAGGATGGGTCGGTGGAGGGAGTGATTCTCTCCCCGTCTCTCACTCCTGAGCAACGAGAGGATTGCTGCCAGGTATTGGGGCAGTACTCTTCGCTGTTCTCCCTTGTCCCGGGAAGAACCCACCTGTGTACCCATGATGTGGACACAGGAGACAGCCCCCCCAGTGAAATCCAAGACCTACAGGCTGTCGGACAAGGTGAAGGCTAGCATCCATGGCGAAGTTGCCAAGATGTTGGAGCTAGGAGTGATAGAACCGTCCAGCAGCCCTTGGTCCAGTCCGGTGGTGCTAGTCCCAAAAGCCGCCCCACCGGGCACCACACCAGAACTGAGGTTCTGTGTGGATTACCGAGGACTGAACTCAGTTACCAAGACTGATGCTCATCCAATTCCCAGGGCGGATGAGTTAATTGACCGGCTAGGAGCTGCCCAATACCTAAGTACCTTTGACCTCACTTCAGGGTACTGGCAGATCTCCTTGACAGATGGAGCAAAGGAAAGGTCAGCCTTCTCCACGCCTGAGGGACACTTCCAGTTCTGTGTGATGCCCTTTGGGCTCAAGAACGCCCCTGCCACATTTCAGCGACTGGTGAACCAGGTCCTCTCTGGAATGGAGGGTTTCTCGGCTGCTTACCTGGATGACATTGCTGTCTTCAGTAGCAGTTGGGAGGACCACTTGCAACATTTGCAAGCAGTTCTCCAGGCGCTGAAACAACCTGGATTGACCATCAAGGCCAGCAAATGCCAGATTGGGCAGGGGTCGGTTGTGTACCTTGGACACTTGGTGGGTAGGCGGTCAGTGCAGCCCCTGCAGGCGAAGATTGAGGCAATCATGGCCTGGGAACCCCCCAAGACACAGACTGAGGTCCGAGCTTTCCTGGGCCTCACAGGTTACTACCGTCGCTTTGTGAAGGGGTATGGCACTATTGTAGCGCCCCTCACAGAGCTCACCTCTAGGAAACAACCTCGACGGGTAGTTTGGACAAAGGCTTGTCAGCAAGCCTTTGAAAAGTTGAAGCAGGCAATGTGTGAAGCACCGGTCCTGAAGGCTCCCGATTTCTCCAAGGAGTTCATTGTTCAAACAGATGCATCCGAACATGGCATTGGGGCAGTGCTATCGCAACTAAATGAAGAGGGCTTGGATCAGCCTGTAGTCTTCTTATCCAGGAGACTGCTTCCCCGGGAACAGAAGTGGAGTGCAATTGAGAGGGAAGCTTTTGCGGTGGTGTGGGCTCTGAAGAAGCTGCGGCCATACCTCTTTGGCTCGCACTTCCTGGTTCAGACTGACCACCGCCCCCTTCGTTGGCTGATGCAAATGAAGGGGGAAAATCCCAAGCTGTTGAGGTGGTCCATCTCCCTACAGGGAATGGACTTCCGGGTGGAACACCGGCCTGGAGTGGACCACGCCAATGCAGACGGTCTCTCCAGGTATTTCCGCCTTAGTGAAGAGGACTCCCAAGGGGTTGGGTAGTTCTCCCCACTTTCAGCTGGGGGGGGACGTGTGTTAGACCTGTCTGGATTTTTTTGCGCAGTCCCTCCTCATTATTATTTATTTTGTCCCCTTTTTGCCCCTCATACCCTTAATATTTTTCTGTCTACTATTTTTTTTAGGTGTTGGTCAAGGGGATAGGTGTTCTTTCTTCCCCCCATAATCTTTAACCTCAGGCCCAGAGGCCTGTTCTGACAGGAAAGTTGGAACCACACAAAATGGTGGCTTCCAACTGCCCCAACTGTCGCACCCAGAACTTGGCCATAGCTTAACATAGGGCATTCCAGAACCTTCTGGTCCATGCTGGACCATTGAAGGGCAGCCTATAAAAGGCGGAATGCGGGGCAGCCATTTTGTCTACCTGTGGAAGTCAGCAGGAGGACAGGCTGTAGCTAAGGGTGGGAAGAGGTTAGACTGAGAGGTGATCTCCTGGACTGGAAAGCTGCCTTATTGGTCCACCTCACTACTCCCCTTTTGGGTACTTGTCCTGGCCCCGCTGTGGGAAGTTACTGGAGACCCTGGGCGCCTAGCTGGCCCCCCTGTCTAAAATTATACAGGGACAGCTTTAGGAGAAGGAGACTGCCGCGCTGCGGAGCGCAGTCCTCTGCCCAGTTTATGAGACTTATTAAGGAGTGCGTCTTCTTTTACCCCCAGCCCCTGTCCAGGGACTGGCAACTGCCCCAGGACTGCTAGTCGCCCCCCCTGGGGTTGGTGTGTGCCAGTGGGTTTTGATTAGCCCAGCTTTTCATCTGCCTTTCCCTTTCACCATCTTCCCCTCACCTGCCCTTGCTGTCGAGTGCTCGTTATCCTGGTGAGGCGTGTGAGGAAGGAGACGCGATCGCCTTGAGGAAGCTGCTGGCCTTGCAGCCCTCCTCCTGGTAGCGCAGACAGGGGGTGTTTGATTCACCGACTGAAGAGGGAAGAGAGCGCCTGCACGGGATACCGACTGAAGAGGGAAGAGAGCGCCTGGAAGGGATAGCGGCCCGGAGTCTGCAGCGGTAGTGTTGTGGAGCCGCTAGCTTCCCGCGCATGCTCCGTGAGTAGGCCAGCGAGTGAGAGCGAGGCGGCGCTTCCTCAGAGCCGCTAATCCCCTGCGCTTGCCCCGTGAGCAGGGGATCGGTCTGGAGAGAGGCGGCGCTTGCGTAGAGATTCTATCTCCCGCGTTTGCCTCGTGGTGCGAGCGACTGAAACCCCCAGCGGCCCCCCCCCCTTACTGAAGAGCCTGAAACCCCCAGCGGGCCCCCCCCTTACTAAAGAACATCAGCGGGAGCGGATCAGCGCATATGTGAAATCCTGTGTGGCCAGGCTGGTGAGGAGGCGACGCTGACAGAGAGAATATCAGCGGTGAGCTCCAGCTTCCCACACTGTGCCACAAGTAAGGTGGGGATCTGGGGTAGTAGAGACTGGACCACGATAAAGGAAGGTCCCACAGCTAAAGTACTACAAACAAGTCCATAGTGTGAAATCAGGGACAGGTTTGACTAGACTGTGATATTGAGACTGGGGGAAACTCTCCAAAAGTACTTAAGCATAATACCAGAAAGCCTCATTGGTTATTGAGGCAAGATAAAGTTGCCAGATTAATTAACTGGGTAATATTGTTGGATATGCTGTCTGTTTCCTTTACAGAGGGGGACAGGTGAAGAAGCTAGTCAACAGTGGTTATAAGTAGCCAGAGTTAATTAATGCTGGAGTCTCATTATACCTTTCAGGAATATTTACATAATTGAATACAGAATACTAATGTGGGTGTCTGATGCAATGTTCTTTTGATAATAGCTCCTGAAGCAGATTCACATTTCTGGAAGTGGCACTACTGTTGTACATGACATCCAAATGTGATGAGAGTTACTGTTAATGTGGATTTTTAATGCCAGTTAGCACTGCTAATTAGGTTGCTATTAATTCCATAACATCTGCTTGTGCTTATATTGTGTGATAGTTTTCTCTCCCAAAACTTTAGCGGATTGTTTTCACTTGATTGATTGTAAAGTACTGAACTGAAAATTCTGAAGTATAAAAGTATAAAAGAACAGAGTATATTATTTTTTATAAAGCAGTACTTATTTTTCCACATTTTTGGTGTAGCGTTATTTTTGTGTGATATTGCGTGGATTTACTTTTGGGTGGTCTGCAACCTTAACACTGTGCCTCTGAAATGTATGACTTGCCCTACGCCAGGCTACCCCAGGTTCTAACACATGGTAATCGGTAAAGCGAGATATGGACCATCAATTGCCCCTGAGGATGTTTGAAATAATTGCAGAGGATTTTCAGTTTTATCGATCACACTAGTTCATGAAGCTGAAGTGGCTCCACCAATTGTATTTTGTAGGGTTTATAAGAAAGTAAAGGTATTGGATGTTTGAACAAGAAAAAATAGATACATTCTATTGATAATCCAAGACTTTCTATTGATGTTAGTTCATTCGATAGTCCAAGCTACAAAAAAAAAAACTAACTGCTTAGCACAGACGATTAAGATAAAGGTCAAAGTGAGCAAGTAAGTGGTTTTTCAAATAGAATACACACGGTTTCAGGAACCTTGCAGCCAATCAAATGTTGGGATAGAAAGGCAAAAAAGATGATATAATCAATCGTTAAATAAGCAAAATAGTTTATTGTACACAGAAAAACAGAGGTCTTTCTTAATCAGTATCAGAAAACTGTATACAGACAGGTAGGGAAACAGCAGTTAGTATACATCTCCTCTTCGAGAAAATATTTCATTTCTATTTAGCATTCGAAAACCTGTACAGTGGGTGCTACAAATATCTTCAAACTGAAGTTAAAAGTAAAGCAAAAATCATTACAAGCTATAACTATGTGAAAATGTTGAATCAAATAAAAAAGCAGCCAGGCTGTCTCTTGAGGACAATACCAGCTAAGGAAGCGAATTGGATAATACACTTGATGTATTATAATATGGTGTTTTCCAAGCACCTTAAAATCTTAAAATTAACACTTACAAAGTAACGTGCAGAACAGTAATTTGAATACACATAGCTTATAATCTATACTGTTATAAAGGTGCAGAATTTTTATTGCACTTTGAGTTTGTAATAGTTTTGCATTATATTTTGTGGAAAATGTAATTAAAAATACTTGCAGCTACACCTTACAGAACCCTCATAGAAAACCATCAGTTAAAAAAGACATGACGTCGGCAGACAGTGTTCAGCAAAATAACAAAAAGTGAGTTGTCCGTTACACTGGATTCTGAGTCTTTCAGAAATGGGGAAAAAAGTGCAACTTCCCACTGTCAATTAACAGCTGAATTGCGCTGCCAATGGAAAAAAAGTGATCCTTGGAATAAGTGTTCACAGAGAAATCATTTCCAAAAACAAGTTATAGTTGCATAGACCATACTGTGTAGAATCAATCTTTATGTCAATATTCTCAATTCAATCAACATTGATATTTGATGAAGGATTGTAGAGAATATTGAATCACTGCCAGTATTTATAAATAACTACAATTGAGCCAAACCAAGTTTTATTTGAACAACATTCATGTATTTTCAGGAAATTCATAAAAAAAAAAAATCAATGAGTGATAAGGCGTTTCTTTCAAAAAAAGAGACGAAGAATTAATAGACCCGAGCTGTAAAGCAAACCAAAACCGAACAAAGGAAAACACAGTGAAGGAGAATGTGGACATCAATGGTACATTGATTGTTGTTTATCAAAGACAGCAGTTTATAGTCAGTGCAATCACAGACACAGGGAATTACTCAATGTATCACCTGAGGTTGGCTGGTATTGTGGAGTCAAATCCACATGGTAGGGACCCATTCTGGGATTGTAAATAACTATTAGGCCTGTTTTGTGAAGGCGGCTCCGATTGTGGACTGGGAAGTGGCGAATTATCCCCAATAGTTCTGTGAAGAGTTTAAGAGCAGCAAACGTGGGCTCCCAGCAAGAGATGCTGTCTATCAGACAGCATCTCCGACCGTGAGAGTGGTCTTCAGGATAAACGGGAAGCAGTGCAAATAGGAGCCTACACGGACATCATTATATTGGTCCTACAAGGACATGGTTATATTGATCAGAGCATCTCCATTCCAAGTGATGCACTGATTAATTCACAGTGTCCGTGATTGTACTGAATATGAACTACTATCTTTGATCAACAACAACCAATATACCTTTGATGCTCACATTGTACTTCACGGTTGTTTCCTTTGTACGATTTTGGTTTTCCTTACACCTGGGGTGTAATCATTTTTCTTTATCTCCTTTTATGAAAGAAACTCCTCATCACTCAAATTGATTTTTTGATTAATTTCTTGAAAAAAAATTGTGTATAAAAAATAAAAAAACTTGTTTCGGCAGAATTATAGTTCTCTATAAACAATGGCTGTGCTTCAACAGTATGGTCTGTGTAACTGTAACTTCTTTTCGGAAAGGAGTCCCAATGTGAACACTTGTTTCAAGGATCACTTGATACCCATGTTCACATGGACATAAGGGTTGCTCTGGTTTTTGTTTTAGCATGCCAATAGAAAAACAGCATTATTTATCAGTATTATTAAGAGAGACAGACATTATCATATCGTTGATGTTCATCTTAGAGGATCAAGAGTCGTAGTAGACTTGCTGATAAACTGGAAATAATTAGATTACAGTGAACAAAAATGTATTTGTTTTGGAGGTAACCAAGTATAAGAAAAGATTCAGGTGTCAAACATACTGACATGACCCATATCTTAAAAAGTGGCCCAGGATGTAATACCAACAGTGAGAGATAGTAACCATTACCTCAGACTACCAAACACTGACAAATCCTCAGTTTTTAAATGTAATTTAAGAATTACTTTAGGTACTTTTTCATCTATCTGTTTTGCTGTCATGGATCAGACAACCTATATTTATATTTTATAAAAGCAGTAGCTCTAAGATTAAATAACCTATGAAACACTGAAACAGTCTATGATGCTGGGATGAGCTACAGCTGGGAGCATATGGCAGCACCATGATGGGAAGCATCAGGAGCTCAATAGGGTGGAGAGCCACCAGGCCGGGATTTGCACACAAGCATCTGGAAGGAACTTAATGGGGAAGCAAAATAGGGCAGCGTCGTAGGAGGTGCCGTGCACCAAACGTGAATGAAGAGGTCCAACCGCAGAAGAAGGGCCATAAGGAGGGTAGGGTGGAGCTGGATCCAAGATCGCTTGAGATGGTAGGACCAATATGGAGTTCAGTCGTCCTAAACTGTGAAAACGAAAATGCATTACGTTTGCTCTGGAGTCCTGACAAAAACATTAAACAATCATTGGCAAAATCAATACTTCTCGCTTAAGCCAGCAGTTATGATTGTATTTGCTTTGGCAAGCATGTTACGTTACAGAAATATAAAACAAAAACAGGCCGCTGCCTAAACATGGGGGCCACTTGAAGAAACACTAGCCATTGCGTAAAATATTAATTGAATAGAATGGTTGCATCCTCTCAGCCATGGGTACCTGGACAAGGTATAAAAATCCTTTTTAGTTTTAACGCACATCATAGGAAAATATGATTCTTATGGGCACAAAGTAAAGTTATTATTGACTTTGAATTGCTCTAACCCAAAGACATAGTTTAAAAACACATGGAGGATTTAAAATATTAAAAAAGGATATAGAATGGAAAGAAATGGTACTGGCAAAATAAAGTATTGGGTCAGCAGCCTGGCATTGAAGTGCACTTCTTTACAGGCAGATGAGCAAATGATCAGGGGAACTGCCATCTCTCACAGAGCACGAGAGCCAATTATCTGACCCATTTTATCATGCTGTGTTGGGCTGTCATTTATCTATCTATCATAGCACCAATGGGCAGTATGAGACCGTTCTCTTAGTAGAGTTGATATCCACAATTCTATCAATTACATTATATCTAAACTGACAAGAGAACATAAATCAACAGGGCTTTTCATGAATCTCCATACACTCATCGTTGAACCCTAGAGAACTGCCAAATTCAGTTTTTTGTTCTCCTCACAAATATTAGGTACACCCAATGGTGCAGTCAACTGATGTGGAACCATCCATCATGAGTTATAAACCTGTGGTTCATGCACTTGATTAAATAAGTGCAATCCAGGTGGGAAAAAAATAAATAAATTAATTTTTCATTGGGATTCGGTTTTACTGAAACGATCACAAATAAACAGCAGCTTCACGTTGTCCTTTAACTGATAAAATTGAGCATATTTAGAAATGGGTCAATATTAAACTCAAATGAAAACATTTGACATCTATCCTGTGCTGGAAACTATCAATTTCAAGAGTGAAGTAATAGAATAAAAAAGAAAAATTTATATTAAGCTACTATAAAGATGGGGTAAGGGGACCTTTTCGTCAAACCCAGCTTCCGATTTGAAATCCTTTGTGATTCTGAGCAAACGTTGAGGTAAACTGTGAAAACAAAAAGTAATACCCTGAACAACAGCTGGAATGTGCCCAAAACGGATATAAGTGGGATCCTTCGCTGCTGCCCTACATGTTAGTCTGCATAATGGGTAGTACGTGATTTGTCCTGATTCAGTTCTTTCTGTATGCTTTTAGTCTGAACTGGACTTTGTAATCAAGTTCTACCTTACAATAATGGAAAACTGGGTAGAAAAAAGGCTAAACAAAAAAAATTATCTACAACTATACCACACCAGGTTAGCCTCTTTGCATTCTACATCATAGTTTTCCCAGATGTACATACGGTCTGTGTCATGCATGGTCTACCAATGCCACCCTTAAATCCTTTGCTCGATTTCTTTCTTCAATCCTTAGTAAAAGGATGTCTTTCTACAGTCACAAGCACAACGAGACAGACAGAGTGAGAGACAGAGTGAGAGACAGAGTGAGAGACAGAGTGAGAGACAGAGTGAGAGACAGAGTGAGAGACAGAGTGAGAGACAGAGTGAGAGACAGAGTGAGAGACAGAGTGAGAGACAGAGTGAGAGACAGAGTGAGAGACAGAGTGAGAGAGAGAAAATAGGACATTGATGGGGTGACTGAGAAAGGCATACAGAAAGAATGACGGGTGAAATAATACAGAGGTGGCAAAGAGTTAGAGGTTTAGATAGAAGAACAGCTGTAATAAATTGAAGGCACTGGTTAAGAGGGGGACGGGGGAGAGGACCGACCTCCAGTAATAACTCCAATCCTCTTCACAGTGAGGCGGTATAGTCACTAAATTAACCTGAGCTTAACCCGTAGTAGCTATGGCACAGAGTAGATAAGCATACTTTTTTTTTACTCTATTTTGTATTGATTATCAAATTTTACATATCCATCTCAGTTGTTATTGGTCACTGTAAATCACACATGTTGTCAATATGAAAATATCACGTTAATATTGAATAGGAAACATGCATCATTGTCCAGTCTCGTGATAAAAATGATATACCATACATATTAAACAATTGAAATATACTAAGCATTTGTCTAACAAGTCCCTCCATCCATACCCATTCATGTAATAAGCTACGCCCCGGGATCTATAGGGGTCCTGATCCCAAAAACATAGAACCATATTGAGGTGGTGTATAAGCAGAAGTGATAACACCTGCAGTGCTGAGAGATGTCCAGTATGACTTGTTCGTGCATGAAGCCATTAAGATATCCTACCCCTGTTGGTACCCTACCCGAGCTGGACTGTGACGTGGCGGAATTGCGTAGAGTATCTATGTAAACTTTATATGAGCCCCAGATATCTTTGGGACACGCTGTGCTCGGTAATGTGCTGGAGTATATCTCGCTATTTGTGCTGCAGTGGGCTAAGTTATGTAAGCAACCTTGTAGTGTGGGGGGAAGTCTTGCTGCCCCAGCGTAATGCAATTTCTCGCTTCGGCAGCAGTAAGCTAAGGGATGCCAAATTCCAGACTGCTTTAGGAAAATTCACCGTGAAACCCAGCAGCGCCACCTCCGGCATAGGAACAAAAGTAAGTCCAAGGATCTCACCTAGCGTTGAGTGTACTAGGTCCCAGAAGCGGCATATGCAGTGGCAGGGACAAGCATAACTTAAAATGCATTGTGGAAATTATTTAAACAGTATTACATCAGTAATAAAGTAAAAACACAATCCAATAAGGGAGTTCGAAATCTCACCAAAAAGAGTCAAGCTCCAACTGAGGTCATCAGGCTGTGCTCGATTGGTACCTATGCATGAGTTAAGGCTGAATGGGATGGAGAATAGGTTGCATACAGAAACAAGGTTTTACACGGACAGAAGATTTGGCTTCAGGCTAAGTCTCTGAAATGGAAGTCCAAAATCTTCAGAGAGGCAAGAAATCAGGCCTTGAGTGAGGAGGGAGCCACAACATCAGGTAGCCATGAGACGAAGTCCGGTGAAGCCACTGACTATTGGCAGGAAAGTTCCGAGCAGGAGCAACAGATCCCTCACTGGCTGGATACTTTTGGAACCTACAGCTGGTAAGGATTTCTGTGTTTGGACTCAGTCACAATTTGGATTCTTCCAGAGGGGCAGAATGCAGGCTGTAGCTAGAAAGAGCTCCAGAAGGCCTTTCACCTTCTCCAGGAGATCCTGCTGAATCGTATTTGCTACTGCGGAAAAGCTCAGAGTGGGAATAAACTGAATCTTCAGCCCAGTGGCACTGCACATTTGTCAGATCAGTTTGGCATGTTGCTCCTGGTCCTCTGTGGGTCTTTGGAGACAAAACGTTTCTACGTCTCAGGAATGATAAAGAGTACACTTTGACACAGCCATGGGTCCCAAGACCCTGGGGACAGTACTTACGGGTCAAGACTCACTCCAGTGGCTCCCAGCAGCAGGGTCCAGGAAAGGTCCAGTTACAGCGAGTCAGCTGGGCACTTGCAGGAAAGGTCTTTTGCAGTTTGCTAGGTTCCTATAGCTTTAAAAGGAGGTCAGCCTTTATGACACTTGGAACCCACCTCTTTGTCCGGGGTACAGGAAGGAGAGCAGGTCCAGTCGCCTCGGCTCTTCTGAGATCTCAGACAACAGATTCAGTCCTCTTCTGAACTACCATAGGCCAAGTGGGGTTCTTAGATGGGTGCTGTGGGCACCACATTTATACATGGCACCAGCTTGTCGGGGGAGTGACTCCAGGACACACCCTTCCCAATAGGGTGAAATTTCCCAGGGTGAACTCTCCCAGGGTGCCCTAATGAAAGCTATCCGACAGATTTCCCCTCTACCCAATCCTAAGTGGTAAAACATTTCTACTCTTGTGTAGAGTGTTACACCAGACAGCCTTTGGTGTGGTCTTCCCCCAAATGTTTTACCTTAACCGGTTTGCTGAAATTCGGTTTTGTTGCCTTTAGGACTCTATGCACTTTACTACTGCTAACCAGTTCTGAGGTGTTTCTGCTCACTCCTTCAAACATGGTAACACTGGCCTACACCATACTGGCACATTTTATTTACTTGAAAGTCCCCAATAAAGTTTTACAACATGCATGAAGGGCCTGTAAATGAAATGCTACTAGTGGGCCTTCAGCACTTTGTGTGACCCACTTATGTTGCAGGTGAGCCATTGCAGCCTGTGTGCAGGTAAAAACTGCCAATTTGACCTGGCAAAATAACCGTTTTGCCAGGCCTAAACCACCTTTTTTAAAACACATCTGCCA
This sequence comes from Lissotriton helveticus, assembly GCF_964261635.1. Classification (NCBI taxonomy): domain Eukaryota; kingdom Metazoa; phylum Chordata; class Amphibia; order Caudata; family Salamandridae; genus Lissotriton; species Lissotriton helveticus. Next base: position 278,521,752 of record NC_136067.1, read on the forward strand.
CCCCTTAGATAGGCCCTAAATGGTGCACATTTAAGCTTTACATGTTCTGGTCGTGAACAACCCCAACATTTGTTTTTCACTTGTGTGAGGCCTATAGCTCCCATAGGATAACATTGGGTTACCTTATTACATTTAATATGGGCTAACCTTTGATTGGGCAACAGGTAGAAATGTCATGTATCAGATCCTTTTTAATGGTAAATTCTGATTTTAAGTCACAATTCTGAAAATGCCACATTTAGAAAGTAATATAAAAAATGCTTACATATGATTTGTACAAAGATACAATTTTATAATGTGTCAGTTGTGTGAAAAAACACGAACAAACAAATTTGTGAACAAAATTAGTACACCAGAAGATTAGCAAATGAATTAGGATTAGGACAATCAATGTGTAAATCCTTCTGGTGTACTAATGTATGCAACTGTTTGAAATGGGTAACAATTAGCGATTAATTGATCTTGATGTATATCACAGCATTGAATGTTTTAAATTCATTGTGTATGATTTAATTTTGTTCACAAATTTGTTTGTTAGTGTTTTTTCACACATATGACGCATTACAAAATTATATCTTTGTACAAATCATATGTAAGCAATTATATGATCAAGATCATAAGAGCCTAAGAATTAAGTAATTGAGGTTCTAAGTCTGCTTTACAATAAATAGCAGCTAGTTGAATTCGGGACCAGGTCTCCATTTTTTATATAACTTGATTGTCCTTCCTGGTAACGTACGGACAAGACCCCCCTTGTGTTTAACATTTAGAAAGCTGGCATTTTCTTGTCCTAAGCATTTGGTACCTACAACCGGTCTCATGTGACTGAATTGTTGGCAGTTTGCCTGTGTGTTTGTTGGAAGGATAGGCCATCCTGCCAGTATGGGAGGGGTGGAGCTGTTCCCTGACCCACTTGCATTCAAAGGAGCTGCCTCAGCACACTGAAAAGAACATCAGTTATTGTCACCCTAGACCTGTTGGAGTTTAGGCAAGGTAGGAAGGAACATTCCAGTACCACATTTGGGGGGTAAGGTGGATGAGGGAAGGGGTGAGGGAGTCTAAACGTCTTTCCTACTTCAAAGGCTTGACCAGGTATTATTATTCAACACTCAGACCAACTTTCCAGTACACTCCTAGATCTGCAGAGGGCCCCCAGAAGAACAACCAGGGCTCGAAAAATCTGAAAAATTGTACTAGTCCTGCAGGTCTAGTAACTTGGAAAATCCCCTCGACCCAACTGCAACCTACTTGACCTCTGTCTCTGAAAACGGAGCAAAAGTGACCAGTTAACAAGATTTAAATGCATCTTTATTGCTCAGTTCCTTTGTGAGCAATAAATATGCCTTTAAATCTTGTTATGTTGTCACTTTTGCTCCCTTTTCAAAGACAGAGGACAAAAGTTAGTTTGTCTTCCTACTCGCCAGAAAGGGCGAGTAGGACCTAAAAATAGCTCGTCCTCATCCATTCTCCCTCGCGAGCGGGCGAGTGGATTTGTCGAGCCCTGACAACCTTGTACTTCAGAGGACTACTCTGCTGCTTGAGGCCTGCTTTGTACTTCTGAATCAAAAGGTACTGAGGAACTTTGCACTCCTAACCTGTCAATTAGGCCTGGGTGGTAAATTCCGTTCCCTTAGCGGAATTTGGGCAATTTCGCGTTCCGAGGAGAACGCAAAATTGCCCAAAATTCTGCGTTCCGCAAAATGTGTTGCTTGTTTGCATTCTCAAATGTGTGTTAGCGAAATATTTTCCCCTCGAGCACGCAAACCGCGATTGCAAACAGTAAAAAAGCATCGCAAACAGGCAATTCCACGTATTGGCGGAGTTTCTGCCTGTTTGCAGAGATTTTTTTATCGTTTCACGGAGATTTGCGTAACGCGATTACGCAAATTAGGCCCACCCCTACTGTCAATGAGTTCATCAGCTCTGGTTATGGGATAAGCATCAGTCTTGGTAACTGAATTAAGGCCCCTGTAGTTCCCATAGAATATCAGTTATTGGATGGTGTTGGGGGCTGAAACAAAGATCACTTGCTCAATCACCCGCGATTCCAACATCTTCAACACCTCATCCTTGATATTTGCTTTCACTTTGTCACCCCTCATCTGCAGCTAATTAAAGCGGGTGACTAGATGGTCAAAGGCTCTGGCCTCTCCAGATGTCCCGCCATGGGAATACGATGAGCCAAATCTATTAGGAAGGCCCTATAGCACTGCAGGAGCACCTGAGCTGGATGGGTGGCATACTGCAGAAGGACCATTCCAAGCTGATTTTTTTGCAAGGCGCAGAGGGAGTACCCCACCCTTGATGGTCTTAAGCCACTGGCTGAGGCACAGAAAAATGGTGACACCGCTTTCATTAGGAGAATGGTCTCTTCTATAGGGAACCTGAGGTCCCTGACCCTAGGTCTGGCTCAGGGACCTCAGGTTCCCTATAGAAATACCTACGAAGAGAACAAGGCTAATACATACAAATATTATTGCCTTCTGTATAAAATGTACAAGACATGAATATATGATGAATGCCATACCAATGGCTAGGGTGACAGTGAATGGGCTGATCAGAATAGCTAGTATTTATAAAAACAAGGGAACCCAATAGGCAAATATTCAGGGACCTTTGGTGCGTATGCAATTTCTAAAGACAGGAGTCCCTAGACAGTTATGAAATCTTTACATATGATAAACTTAGGCTGAATAGACTATGTTCTTTGTCCAGCCAGAGTTTTAATATTCAATAAGTGCATAGGAGGAGTTTAATATACAATTTCAAGTGGGACACATCCTGCATCCAACTTACAAACAGACAAACAACGAGAATTGGGGAGGGTTTCAGGCAAGGGGAACGTGTCTGCATAACATACAATCTAGCAGACATGAATAGCATGAAAATACCATTGCACAATATAATCCACAGTGTTTTAGATGCATATGGTATATAGAGTTATGTTATTTTAATCATATGTTATAGAGCGCACGGGCATCCAAGGGTTTCATGGCGCTAACAGTGAGGGAAATTGACGGCAAATAACCTATACAGATGCTTGCTTAAAGAGCCAGGTCTTCAGGCTCTCCGGAACACCATAAGATTTTCACAGCTCCTGATTGTCAGAGGGAGTGCATTCCAAACCTTCGGGGCAGGGTAAGCAAATCGACACCCTCCCTGTCGCTTCAGCTTGAAGGAGGGGAAAGTAAGCAGAGAAAGATGAGCTGAGCGGAGATTGCGTGAAGGCTCGTGCTTCACAATCATGCTGTTGATAAACCTGGGACTCTTTCCATGAAGGGCCTTAAAGGCCAAACCTCCGACCTTGAATGCCACCCGTTGAGCAATAGGTAGCCAGTGAAGGTCGGCCAGCAGCAGTCTTGCCGATCGCCAATTAGGGTGTTTGAAGATAAGTCTGGCCGCTTGATTCTGGACAATTTGCAAGAGCTTTGATAAAAATGCAGGTAGTCCTAAATAGATGGAATTAGAAAAGTCCAGTCGAGATAGGACCAAAGCAAGCACCACCTGTATAAGCGCGGAGTGGGTCAGCAAATGGGCAATATTTTTAATTTTGTGCAGTTGATGGAAGCTGGAAGAGATCACAGCTCCCACCTGTCCTTTAAGGGAGAGATCTGAGTTAATAGTGATCCCAAGGCTTTTCACCGAGGGAGAGGGTAAAGGAGGTAACCCCATTTTTGACGGCCAGAAGTGCGTGCCCCAACTGGCCTCACTTTTGCCAGGGAGCACCAGCTCGGTCTTCCCTGGGTTAAGTTTGAGATGGTTTTGGTCCATCCGCAACTGAATATGCAGCATGATGGCCTGGAATTCAGTGGCAGAGTCCGGGAGTCCAATGTGAATTTTAATTGCAGGTTGTAGGCATAATTAAAGGTTGTGACCTTTCTGTTTTTTAGAGAATGTATAAGGGGTTTAAGATATAAGTTAAACAGAAGCGGAGACAATGACGAGCCTTGCGGGACACCGCAGGTAGTAACCAGCTTGGGCGCAGCGAAGTTCCCAAGCCTGACCGCCTGGGTAAGGTCAGTCAAGAAGGAGTTCATCCAACTGAGAGCGGTGCCCCACACGCCGGCCTGTTCGACACGGTGCAATAAGATGGTGTGATCAACCGTATCAAACGCCGCCGACAAGTCCAGGAGCACTAGGGCCTGATGGATACCCCTATCAGCATTGGATCTCAGTTCCAGGACCGCGAGAATCACACGACTCGGTTGAATGCGCCGGACGAAAGCCGGCTTGGTTTGGCTCCAAATAGTCTGAAGATTCAATGAAATTGGAGAGACATCTGGCCACATGAGCTTCCAGAATTTTTGCCCCAAAAAGAAGGAGAGATATGGGCCTATAGTTAGAAAGATTGGCAGGCTCTGCCCCTGGTTTTTTAATGAGCAGTACCAATGTCGCATTTTTGAAAGCACCAGGGACCCTACCCTGTGCGAGTGACTCGTTGAGGAGGGGGAGTACACTGAGTGGTAGCGCCGAGAAAACGTCCTTTAGGACGTGAGGGGGGGGCAACAGTCATTGGGTGAGCCTGATTTAACCCGAGTCATCAGTTCGACTAACAGAGTGGTCGATGGGAGGGATAGCATCCAATTCAAAGGAGTTGCTAGGCATATCCTCTGTGAGAATCAAACTAGAACTTTTCGGTATGCTCTCTTAAGAGTGTCGACGGCGTTTCAATCCCTAGGGCAAAATGGGGGGAGGGGGGTCATCTCAGGACATTATACATTTACATGCCTGTGTACGAGTAACTCTAGACAATACTTTATTCATCTCTAAGTACATTAAACAATTGTTAACATATATTAAGGGGGAAAAAGGTAAAAATAAGGAAAATACATTGTTACTGTGGGCAACGACAGACCATACATGTTAAAGATATTTTTGCCAGTGTAGTGACAGAAGCTAAATAAGAAGCTAAATAATCAGGTGGTTAACGCCATGTTAAAATGGCTTGGTTTGGGGAAAGCTAACACTAAGGTAAAGGGTAAGGAATAGGAAGAAGCCAAGTAGCGAGCGATTTGCTTAGGCGAATAAGGAGGCGGAAAATAGGTTGTGCGGGTTGATTACAGGCCGTGCAGTATACCGCCTGTGAGACTAAAATCGCGAGCCATATATGCGGCGCTAGCTGGGGTTCTTTACCCGGGTTACAGCAGGTGGGAGTGCAGCACACTGCGCAGTAGATGACCGGGGTTGAAGTTCAATGTATCAGGACCTGGCAAGGTACTCTGCAACCAGAATGGTAAGGATGAGACCCATATACGTGAGTAGATTCCTCAGTTAAGCCAGAAGCGCGGGAATATTACGGAATCTTCAGTGAATGGACTTAGTCATAGGCGTCCCGTATTAACGCTCCGGGAAGGTGTTTTAAAATAGATAGCCACAATATGCTTACCGGGGTGAACAACTCGTGGCGCAGCACAAAATGGTAACTTTCACAATAGAGGACCAGTAATGGAGACTATCCGTTATCTCGGGGGAACTTGCGTGAGCTAGCAAGGTTATAATCAGCGCTACGCGTAAGTTTCACTTACTCTGATATAGTCCATGTGGTGCGGTCGCGGTGAGTGATTCAATGCTCCTTGTGCAGTGGGGTGGAGTGGCGAGAAGGATTGCATTCATCTAGGGGATAGTTATGTGATAAGTGATACGTGTCATGTGACCGGCCTAGAGAATGCAAGTGAATTACAAAGGGAAACATGGCGGCAATCTTAAGCCGGTGTAAGTAGGGATGAAAGACATGGGTCCTGGGCTCACTGTGCCTCTGGAATCAAGCTATCCTGGCTGAAGAGGGGTGAAACCCCGAAACCGGTCCTAGGATGCTTGTTCCCGGTCCAGGGAGGACCTGGCTTGGCAGTTCAGGCTGGATTGTTCCCATGAGGCACAGGGTCAAGACTAATGTGCAGATGGCCAGGTCTAAACTCGGGTGGCATGGTGAGCAAAAGAATGATGGATTTAACCCAGATCTCTTGACTGGGCGTGAATGTTTTGGTTTGTTCTGCATTCCGTCTATCAATTGTGTGTCTTTAGCTTTCTCGCCCTAAGTGCGGCAGGTATGCACAGACATGGGTCCTGGGCTCACTGTGCCACTGGAATCCAGCTATCCTGGCTGAAGAGGGGGGAAACCCCAAAACCAGTCCTATGATGCTTGTTTTCCAGTCCAGGGAGGACCTGGCTTGGCAGTTCGGGCTGGACTGTTCCCATGAGGCACAGGGTCAAGACTGATTTGCATTTGGCCAGATCTAAACTGGGGTGACATGGTGAGCAAAAGAATGATGGATTTAACCCAGATCTCTTGACTGGGGGTGAATGTTTTGATTTGTACTGCATTCTGTCCATCAATTGTGTGTCTTTTGGTGTAAGTAGGGAGTCATACGTGCAAGAAGTTAAACCCATGGAGAATAAGAAATAAAACCGAACAATGTAGACTTGCAGAATTAAAAAACAGACTTGTGGAATTAAGAATCCTAGCATTCTAGGACAAGCGTAGGGCAGTTAATTACATTGGTGAACGTGCACATCTGGGGCAAAAGCAGTTACATTGCAAGACACGCATAAATTATAATAGAAAGGTCCAATCCTCACGGCGGTTCAAACCATTGCGGATACTGTTTGTTTTTAGTATCCATGTCAGTTCTTCCTTGTTTAGCAATTAATGGATATCTGCTCCTCTCGGCTGAGGTTTGATCGCAGTAATGATTGCCCATCTGAAATCTGTTACAGTGCGCCAGCATGCGATAAAGTTATCCACCAATGGTGCGTTGGGGGTCCTGCAGCGTAGTCTGCTCCGGTGTTGACCGATCCGGAGTCGGGCCTTCTTTGTCGTCTTGCCACCGTATATTTTCTTACAGGGGCAAAACATTGCATAAATGACATTGGTAGTATTAAAATTTGTAAAGTTTCTCCTTTCAAACTTTATTTGTTCATGTACAAAGTATTTGCCTTCAATAGTAGTGTCACATACGATACATTAGCCGCACTTGGCATGGCCAGCAAGACGTGCGAACCCCCAGAAGTCGTTCAACGTGCCCTTGGTTTCATTAGCTGGAAGTGCTGCGCGTACCAAGTGATCTTTTGTTCCTTGCCTTTTTGAAAGCAAAGATGGGCCGTTCAAGGTTTAATAAACCTGCATTGATTACCTTCCAATGTTTCATTACACTTTTTCTTATGGCGTGTGACACAGGTGAAAAAGTGGTGACACAGACCAGCTGGTTTTGTAATTTCTTTGTTTTAGGTTTCAGAAGAACTTCTATAGGACAATACCAGGCCCTTTTTGATGAACGGTGAACAAGTTTTCCCGGGTAGCCTCTGCTACATAGCTTGTCGCTTAAAGTTTGTGCTTCATGGAAGTAGTCTTCATTTCGATATCAATTCCTTCTTATATGTTGGAACTGAGAGTAGGAAAGTGAGTCACGGAGGGCACAGGGTGGTGGCTATCGTCACTAAGTAATTTGTTACATTCGGTCGGTTTCCTATATAGGCTAGTTATCCGTTTCCCCTCTTGGTGTTGGATTTTCAAGTTGACAAAAGGGATTTGTTTGTTTTCAGAAAGAGTGAATTTGAGTCTGCTGCAGTTATTATTAAGCCAATGGAGCAGTTGTAGAGTCACTTTACTCCAACATTCCTCAAATTGACTCGATGCTCGTCATTGAACGGGTACTGAACTCCTCGGTAAGGTTTTTCTTCTACCGCCGCTCACTCAAGTATCTATTAACTCACGTATATGGGTCTCATCCGCACCATTCTGGTTGCAGAGTGTCATGCCTCGAGGTCTCTATCGAGGCCCCTGATGTTTCTTTCCCTGTTAAGGGCCGGGGTTTCTATATAAGGAGCATCAATACACCAGAACGCCGCTTTGCGTTCTAGCGTATTGCTCATTTCCTGTTCTTCCGTCCTACTAGCGTTTGCCTGACTTCCGTTTAAGTGTGTGTAGTGTTTCCGGTCCCTGAGTGCCCTTTCCTCCGTATCGGCGTTCGGCTCCTCCGCATCCTGTACAACTCCCTGACTACTCGGAACACGTTTGCTGTAATTCGTGTTCATTGTTTTATTTCGTTTTCCTCCCGTTGTTACCCTCTGCCCTGGTGCTCCGCCAGGTTTGACTCTGTGGTCTGGCCGGGTGCTGCTTTATTATCCCTCCCTATCCTGGTGCTCCGCCTGGCTGCCGGGTTTCACTCCGTAGTCCGGCCGGGTACTGCCTTCTCCAGAGACCTTTGGCATTGCTGCTCCGCTCGACGGCCTGGTCTTGCCCCGTCGTTTGGCCGGGTAGTATTTGCTGAAACCTTCAAATTAGGTTCTCTGGCCGGAGCGGTCTCCCGTTTAGAGAACCTCCCTACCTGATCTCTACCTTGGCCATTTTTGCTGTGATCCTGCCTTCGGGGCACTTGCGTGGACCATTGATTGGTGTGTCTTGCTTCCCAGCGACTAGAATCACTGTAACAGGGTATAGCGCTGCCTCTCATATATATTCATATCAGTTTTGAGCAATGGATGTAACATGTGTGTGACACTTTTTGGCAGGTATGCTGTGTATATTACATTGGAATAGGGTGAGGTCCAAGTCCAGCGTTCCTTAAAATTCACGTGGTGAGAAGCACAGAGATACTCATTCACATATTAGCTTATGTTTGAGGACGAATGTCATAATCAGTGTTGTTGTAATTACACAGAGAGTCAACACCACACTTCTCCACCTTTGAGCTTCTGAACGACTTACACTATTACTGTGGTAGGTTCTGCATATGTATTTCAGATATTCGCGAGCATATAGTGGAGTATAGTGGTAATCTTATTCTTTCCTTACAGCCTGTTACCCCATCCAGAGTCTACACGGAGGTGCCACCTTCAGGATCTACTATTGTTTCCCCCCAACCTTTCCTTGTTTTGTTTCCCTGTTTTCCCCAGGCGGGCTAACCGATCCTCTAGTCTCCATTAGAGTCGGAAGGCACGTGGGGGACGGCTGAGGACTCTCTCCGGTTCCTGACGCTCCTGCAAAACCAGCCTGGAAATCATTACACAGAGTACCTCATCAGGTCCTGATACATTGAACTTCAACCCTGGTCATTTACCGCGCCGTGTGCTGCACTCCCCCTTGCTGTAACCCGGGTAAAGAACCCCAGCTAGCGCCGCATATATGGCTCCCGATTTTAGTCTCACAGGCGGTATACTAAACTGCCTGTAATCAACCCGCCTCCTTATTTGCCTAAGCAAATCGCTCGCTACTTGGCTTCTTACTGTTCCTCACCCTTCAACTTACCGTTAGCTTTTCCACAACTAAGCCACTTTTACACCGCCTTAACCAACATATTATTTAGCTTCTTATTTAGCTTGTGTCACTACACAGGCAAAAGTATCTTTAACATGTATGGTGTGTCGCTGCCCACAGTGACAATGTATTTTTCCTTATTTCTAACTTTTTCCCCCTTAATATATGTTAACAATTGTTTAATGTACTTCGACATGAATATTGTAATATCTAGAGTTACTCGTACACAGGCATGTAAATTTATAATGTCCTGAAGCTGATCCCCACCATTTTGCCTTAGGGATCGAAACGCCATCGACACTCTATATACCATATGCATCTAAACCACTGTGGATTCTATTGTGCAATGGTATTTTCATGCTATTCGTGTCTGCTAGATTGTATGTTATGCAGACACGTTCACCTTGCTTGAAACCCTCCCCAATTTGCGTTGTCTGTCTATGTTTGCGAGTTGGACGCGGGATGTGTCCCACTTGAAATTTGAAACACATCCTATGCACTTATTGAATATTAAAACTCTGTACAGCTGGACAAAGAACATAGAGTTTATTTAGTCTATGTTTACTATTTGTAAAGATTTCGTAACTGTCCAGGGACCCCTGTCTTTAGAAATATCAGAATAGCTAGGGCATAAGTTAATAGTCTTTTAGCAGATAGATTCTCGCAAAGTCAAGGTACCCATCAAGGATCCCTCCTATCAACTGTTTTTTTTCAATTAACAATTTGAGATTTTTTAGCGGCCATTAGGGTCCGTCCTATGATCAAATTTATCTAATTCAAGTTATTTAATAACAAGCCTGAAACTTAAGTGGATGATCTTATGCTACATGTAATGGTAAGCGAGCATACGCATAAGCCTCTTGCTGCTATAGAATCAAACTTCATAACTAAGGCTAAGAAGATAAATGGTCCTACAGCACTATTGGTATAACATATCTACTTACTAAAAACCCAGGGTCTCAAATGTTTCATAATGGAGGTTAGGCAAAGGTCAGCACAGAAGCGTAAAGGCATCTTATTATTAAACTTAGGAGCAGCAATTGAGAAAGCTCCAGCTCCAAAAGACTTGTCTGTATTTGGGGATGTGTAAACAAAACTAAACAGCTGTGCATAAAGGTCCTGGGGTGGAGATGGTTAGACCATGTCAATTTAGAAGCTAACATTTCAAGGATTTATGGACAATGCTTATTGCCTGATGATGATTCAGTTGTGGATAGGCAGCCCATGGGGTGACAGGAGGACAGGTATGATATGTTCATTGTTAGGTCATAAATATATCGCAGTGCTTCATTTTGAACAAGCTGTGGATGCCGTAACAAGTTTCGGAAGCTAGGCAGATGATGGAGCAGGGTTTTCATAAAAATAGAAAACTTGCTCAGATTGACCCCTCAGTAACATTTACTAACTGTGTGTGGTGAAAATTATACGAAAACGGCTTAACATGAGGGAAAATGCTACTGGGCAAGCGCGAACTAAAGTACTAAGAGTAGGCTGCAAATGTTTCTTGACTAACGAAAACAATGTGACACCTATAGCATTTGTAATGCAATATGTGTTGTATTTACGTGACTTCGATGTATTGATATTACAAATAACAATGGCTTTTAATTCTTTTAATAATTAATACTTAAATAAAAGTTATTGTAATTTTTAATGGCAAAAGCTTAAACTTTTGTGAAGAATATGTTCATTGTATTTTATTGTGACGAAAATCCCATAACAGAAGTGAAATATTAATATCTTTTTGTGACATTTGTAATAAAGCTTGAAACATTGAGAGAACATTTTTGAACCAGTTGTTGAATGGTTGCACAGATTGATGCTGTGGTGACGCTGAGTGATGTTGTGGTGGCGACGAGTGATGCTGTGGCGTTCAGTGATGCTGTGGTAGCGCATAGTGATGTTGTGGTGCCCCTGAGTGATGCTGTGGTGGTGCTGAGTGATGCTGTGGTGATGCGATAGATAGATAGAGTGAGGGCGATAGATACATAGATAGATACATAGATAGATAGAGTGATGGCGATAGATAGAGTGAGTAAATGCGATACATAGATAGAGTGTATTTACGTTGCATTGAGAAGAGTGTAATTATGTGGCGTGTAATTATGTGGCACTGAGTGGTAATATGGGGAGAGTATGTTGTATTCAGTAGAGTGTAATTATGTGGCGTGTAACGATGCTCAAAAGACGCAATTCAAGAATGGCTTAAAAGCATGACAGGACATCAAGCCGGGGCACGCATACACTACTTACCCCAATAAAACATGGTGTTCTCACTGCATACGTAAAAGGTGTGTCAAAAGCACGGCATGTAGATACATACTAACAATATGAGAATCAACATTCCACAAACTGCCACCCAGTCCTAAATTTATGGGGCCGTAATAGAGCCTAACATTAACTGTGGTTTGGGCTTTATCGTGGACTAAAAATCCTGCTATTTATTGAACACAATGGCAAGTGCCATGCATGGTACAATATATTCAATGTATGAAACCCTAAATATTCTTTCCGTTTTAAACAGGCAAATGCATGTTTCAATGAAGCAATTCAGGATGCTCAGGAAGAGTGCAATTAAAGTCTACTTATGTGCTAAGCACTTTGTATTTCGCACTCATGAGTATTGCGTCATGCGTTCACCCAAACTAGCACGATCTGATAATTTTGTCCATGTTTTTTGTTGTTTTTAATCTTTTGAATTGAATATTATATTTCTGTTTAGGTCTGACTACTTTCTGGACTGACTTTGCTCAGTACAACCAAAGTGTCTATATGTATAAATCATTGTGTATAGTTTATGCCGTTTCCCATTCCTTTGCACATTTGATTATAAATAAAAAATGAACAACATCAATATCAGGTCTCGTTTTATGGCAGAAGGAATCCTTTGAATTCCACTACATTGCGTCAGTGTAATAAGCTTGAACTCGGACTGACCTCTCCTCCCTCCCTCCCTCCAAGCAGCAAACAGGCCCGATCGAATTTATTGCCAGAGGCTGGCGCGCGCCCCCGGGCCCGTCTTACCAATGCAATGATTACATGTTAGCTTCACAACAGCGTCATTACAGTGGTGGCAAGCTGGAAACCAGAACAGCAGAGTCTTGTGAATTTGTCGCTGAGTTATCAATCTGTGCATTCGTTCTCCCCCCACCCCCCTAACCCCCCGTCACTGCAGTGCGCTCCCATTGTGGCTGCATAGTACTTTATAGCAGCTTCACAAAGGCAAAGCCAGCACGCCGCCAGCACAACGTGCACTCCATTCTATCCCTCCAGTGGTTTGGATAATTCGTTTTGTTCGGTTAAAAGTCTCATTTGCATGGCGAGAATATTCAGTGCTTTTAGGCTTTCGCCGTGTTCTGAGAGGAGCGTGACCGGTCGGAACAGATAATATCAAAATGAATAAATAGGTAGGTGCCTAGAGACATGCACATCACGCTCTAAAGTCTATACACTTCTATGTAAGACGGTGAATGGTGCCCAGCCAGAAGGAAACGTGAACATGGCTGCTCTGCATGATTAGGTGATGCAGTTCACCGTCTGCTAAGCCCGGCGCCTACCGGGGCCCGAGGAGACAATACGGACACCTACAAGCCGCCGCCAGGTTCCGGTTAAAAGGAATCGACGCCTCCTGCGTAAATGGACTTTGTGCTTACCAAGGCTGCCGCCCTATCATGAGTCGCGCATGCCGCCTCCAAAGCGGCGAAATGAAATACAAACAATATGTGCGCGTGCACTGCCAAAACCTGTCGTGGGACGGGACTTCCGTTTTCTGCTGGAAGCCCGCGCCCACGGAGTGACTGGCCAGAGGAGCAGTGGTGACGCGGGGCTGCCATGCCCGAGGGAGAGCCCCATGGAGGCTGGTGAAGTCCGGAGTGGCGCCGATGCGGTGAGTGGGGCTTAGTTGTACTGGGGGTGGGGGAGGGGAGGTGTGTCTGTGCGCTCGTGTGTGTGCGGCGGGGGGTGTCTCTGTATGTGTGCGCTTGTGTGTAGGCGTGCATGTATGTGCACTTGTTTTTGTGCGTTGTGTGTGTCTCTATGTGTGCGCTTGTGTGTGTGCGAGAGCGTGTGCGAAAGCAGGGGGAGGTGTGGCTGTGTGTTGGAGCTTTCTATAGAGACAGGAGATGGTGAACGCGCGCGCGAAAGCAGGGGGAGGTGTGGCTGTGTGTTGGAGCTTTCTATAGAGACAGGAGATGGTGAACGCGCGCGCGACCTGATCCGATTCCTGAAGCTGCGCGTGCCCATCTCCTTGCCCCTTTTGGCGCCTTGTAAGCAGAGCTGACGGCTATAGGTCTCGCGGCGAGAACGCGCTTCGCGCTTTCGCCAGGACGAGACCTAATAAAAAGGACTAATGCTGCTTATGTGCATGTTACTAACACCTGCTAGGAAATTGGTAAGTAATAATATGGGTTGTGCAGGGGTAACTGCAGCATTGAGTTGGTGCGTAAAACAAAAAGCATTACAAGTGAATAATAATGTCTGTGTTTGTTTTCCTAGAAGCATGACTTTCGATTCTGCATGACAAGTACTGGGTTTAAGTGCTGTCAGGATCAAAAATACGTTAAATAATGAAAAATGAGCATGAAGAAGAAAGTGGAACATTAATTTGTCCTTCAAGTCCTGAGTATCCCTGTCAAAACCAGTCAAAGAACAATACAACAAATGGAGGGAAGCTTCCTCTGCAGAGAGGCCAAGGGTGTGGAATTTTCAAAATAATCTACTTGTCCAAGGGACAAAATGCCACTGAGCTCTACATGTCCTGTAAAATCCACTTGCCCCATCTACTCCCGTCCATACATTAAACACAAGGGCTGACAGAAAAACTGAATATATTTTTGTTTTATTAAAATTAAAACCATTAAATGCTTTGCAATAATAATGTAAAGAAAAACTTGACTAGCAATATTATCCCATTTATCCAAACATAGAAATTGTATCTGAATACAATTTACAACAATAAATGATCTTGCATGGCAGGCTGCTGTAAGACTCATATTAGCAATACTTCAGTAGTTATGATAGATGTGGCCTTTTATGTCTGCACACATGCGTTGTGTCGCCTGTTGTAAGCCAGAGATCAATAGCTCTGCTGGGGTCATAATCCTCAAAGTTGGGTCCTTCTACCTTAAGAAGCATTATGTCGTGGAGAATATCTTGATTTAACCGTTTTCTTCGTGGTTTCCTAATGATATTCATTGTTGAAAACACACGTTCAGCTTCTGCTGTAGATATGCTGAATGTGAACATCATCTCCACAAGCTTCAACATATTACTAAACGAGGAAGGCTTTGTTGCTAGCAGGATGGAGTATGCAGGCAATACAGGAATGCCTTTGGCCTGAAAGCTTTTCCTATGGGTTTTAAGTCCACAAAACTCCTTATCTGTGGTGAAAACTACGGGGCGTGGCTGGGCACGCGATGGCGGAGGTCGCACTCGGGTAGAGCTCCGAGCAGAGCTCCCCTTCCCTGAGCTGATTCTCCGCTATTTCTCCTCGCAGCCGCCCGAAACTGCGGGCGGAGCATTGCAGAGCCAATACCGTCCCACTGGCTGACTTTTGTTCTGAGGGATCGATCCGGTCTGCACCGACCTTTCCTAGAGGCTTCCTGCGGGATACCCTGCAACCCGACCGGCGGAGGTGGCAACGTGAGGCCGCGGCTTGGACTGATGACCGGGCCCACACATGCGGCCTACCAACTGCTGAACTCGGCCTCTCTGCCAGCTGGAAACGGAACCGGGAAGCCCTCTGGCTGCCCCGGATCAAGATCAGCGGTGTCTCCTGGGCGCTGTGGAGGGACTGAGCCAAAGACGAACGGGGCCCTGATCAGCGGAAGCCACCCGATGCGCAGGTAGGGGCCCGGCCAGGGAAGACGCCGCCCGGCTGCTGAGTGCCGTAGAACACTGCCAGAAGCATGCGGGCGGGACCGAGACGCCGGGGGAGAGGGCCCCCCCCTCCAGGACTCACTGAGCAGCCGCGAACACGCGGCGAGGCTTTTCTGCGCCCGCAAAAGACCCCGTTGTGAGCGGAGAGCCTGAATTGGGCGCCAAGGCCCACACGGAGAAGGCGTTAGTGGCCCACGAGGACGATATCCCAGGAGTGAGGGCGCATACCCAACTGGTGGAGACACTGCCTGACCCCGGTCCACGCGGGCCCTTCCCCTGGGACTTTCACGATCGGCTGACGAGGGGAATCACTCGGATGTGCCTTCGCTGAGGGATTGGAATCGCTGAAAACGCACGGGACGCTGAGAGACGACCTCGGAACTGGAGGTGAAGACAACGCCTCGCACGTGCAGTGCAACACTGAGACGCCGTCCCAGACACCGGACAAGGCCTGGCCCCCTGCGGCGAATCGCGGAGCATTTACACCGGAGACCCAACACAGATCTCCCGTCTGCCATGGCTGCCCCGAAACCGTTGGGACCACTAACTGCCCGATACACATGCCGAAGCGGAGGCGAGGACTGGCACCCGCTGTAGCACGTGAATGCACCTGCCTGATCAGAGTAATGCCACAGCTGGCACGTGAGACGCCGCCTGGCTAACTGCGTTGGGACCATCACGCATCCTAACGCCCCGCTGACCTTGGACATCGCCAAGCCTCCTCACGATCACGAACCAAAGACCGACTCACTGCTGGAGCCTCCTGTAAGCTCAGCAGGACTGATAGCCAAGTAGCTCTGCCCATGTCCGGAGGGGTGAGGACGCGCACTGGAACGGGAGGTGCCCCACCAAAAGGGAAAACTGATAAGACGCTAAAAAAAGATGGATGCTGACCAGGTGACCACGAGACTGGATAGCGTGCTCGCCGCCATGGAACGCTTGGAAGAGTCACTCCAGTCGACTAGAACTTCACTGGAAACCAAAATCGACAGCGTCGCCATAGATCTCACCCACCTAAGGGACGATCACAAAAAATTGGCAGATCGAACCAAGACCCTAGAGGGAACAGTGGCGGAACTTGAACATCGAGTCAACCACACGGATAAACAAGTACAGGACCTCCTGAACAGGGTCGAGTTTCTAGAAGACCGTGCCGAGGATGCGGAAGGGCGGGCACGACAGAACAACATCAGACTCGTGGGGATCCCGGAAAAATGGGAAGGCAACGACCCGGCCCAGCACGTAGAGGACTGGCTGAGGGGCATACTTCCGGAAGACACGCTTTCGCCCTACTTTGTGGTGGAACAGGCGCACCGAGTACCCACGAGACCACTTTCCACGGGCTCTAACACGAGACTGCTGCTCCTTAGGATACAGAACTATCGTGACCGAGATTCGGTCCTGCGGGAGGCTAGAAGGCTTGGAGAGATTCGCATAGACAATGCCACTGTGATGTTCTTCCCGGACTACACTATCCAGGTGCAACGTCAAAGACATTCCTTCCTGGAGGTAAAACGAAGGCTCCGCACAGCGGGCCTCAAATATTCCCTCCTCTTCCCCGCAAAGCTAAGAGTGGTGGCGCAGGATAAAACTTACTTCTTTAATAACCCTGACGAAGTAAACGCCTGGCTCGATAGTGGCACTGGCGTGGCGCCCAGACAGCCACAGGGCAATGAGACGAGACCACGGACACGTGGACCGAGACGTCGTCGCAGGAACAAAGAACAGCAGGCTCGTCGACCGGAGGAAACGGCGCGCCACTCTCCGCCAGCGGACCAAATTCTTGAGGAGCAGAGGGATGCACTCCGCAGGGTCTCTCAGCTGAGCAGCTCCCCGACATCGGAAGCCGCACCGGGCGCTAGCCCTCGGATAGTCCCAAGCGATGATGAAGCCATCTATGGTATTGAATATGCTACTTACCAGTATGCATCTGTTCTTGGCATGTAGGGCTGCTAACATTCATATCTTAGCATTAGATCGCCGCCTAGTGTTGGGCTCGGATGATCGCACATTGTTGTCCTGGAAGAGTCTTCGAAGTATCCTGAGATAGGTGGCTCCTCCCCTGGACTACAGTGCGCATGGGCATCGGCTCCATCCCCAGATTGTTTTTCGCCATTGTGGCAGAAGATGGAGTGAAAAGTGTAAAGGATGTCCATGCTAATGAATAAATACAATAGTATATCTGCAGCTGCGACAGGCACCGGGGAGGAGGGCGGGCGATATGAATGTTAGCAGCCCTACATGCCAAGAACAGATGCATACTGGTAAGTAGCATATTCAGTTCGAGGCATGTGGGCTGCTAAATTCATATCTTAGCATAGAATACATAGCAGTCCCTCCATCAGCGGCGGTTGCCCGTGCCAGCTGCAGAAACCTGAAAAAGTGTCTTCAGAACAGCCTGTCCTACAGCAGCTTGCTGCTTGGAATGCACATCAACACAGTAGTGTTTTGTAAAGGTATGTGGTGTAACCCACGTGGCTGCTCTGCAAATATCCTCTAAAGGAATGTTCCCTAGGAAAGCCATGGATGCCCCCAGTTTGCGTGTGGAGTGCGCTCTGGGGGGTATTGTTAAAGTGCGCTTGGCTTTTTGATAACATATCTGGATGCATTTAACAATCCATCTGGCTATCCCTGCCTTGGAAATCGGGTTGCCTTTGTGTTGTGGTGCGAAGGCAACAAAGAGTTGTTTTGTTTTTCTAAAGGGTTGTGTTCTGTCTATGTAGTACATCAAAGCCCTCCGTACATCTAAGGTATGGAGCATTCTTTCCGCCACCGTTTGCGGGTTTTGAAAGAATGCTGGTAAGTCAATAGTTTGGTTTAGATGAAACTGTGACACCACCTTCGGAAGGAATTTGGGGTTAGTGCGTAGCACTACCCTATTTGGATGAATTTGAATGAATGGCTCTTGGATTGTGAGCGCCTGCAGCTCACTGACACGCCTGAGAGACGTAATAGCTACAAGGAAAGCTACTTTCCACGTAAGGAACTGGAGTTCACACGAGTGCAGTGGCTCAAATGGTGGTCCCATCAGTCTGGTGAGAACGACATTGAGGTTCCACACCGGAGCTGGCGGTGTTCTTGGGGGAATGACTCGTTTCAGACCTTCAAGGAAGGCTTTAATGGCGGGCACTCTGAAGACAGAGAGGTGCTGCCTGTTCTGGAGATAAGCCGCTATGGCGGATAGATGTATCCGAATGGAAGTGTACGCTAGATTGCACTTGTAAAGATGCAACAGATAGCAGATGATGTTGGGGATAGATGCATCTAGCGGGTTGATGTCATTGGCTGTACAGTAAATGACAAAACGCTTCCACTTTGCAGCATAGCATGCTCTAGTAGTTGGTTTCCTCGCCTCCTTGATGATGTTCATGCATTCCGGAGGTAGGTTAAGGTATCCAAACTCTAGGACTTCAGGAGCCAGATCGCCAGGTTGAGCTGTTGCGGATCTGGATGCTGAATTTCTCCATGGTTCTGCGTCAAAAGACTGGGCGTGAGGCGCAGTCTTTGATGCGGCACCACTGAGAGTTCGAGGAACGTGGTGTACCAGGCCTGGCGCGCCCACGTTGGAGCAACTAGGATGAGAGTCATCTCGTGCTGCCTTAGCTTTCTTGCGACCAGCGGTATTAGAGGGGCTGGCGGAAAAGCGTACGCAAATTTGCCTGACCAGTTCATCCATATCGCATTCCCCTGCGACTGTGGGTGAGGGAACCTGGCGGCAAAGTGTTGGCATTTTGCGTTCTCTTTTGTGGCAAACAGGTCTATCTCCGGATGACCCCACTGCTGGAAGTACGGGTGGAGGACAGATGGGTGTAACTCCCACTCGTGCATTTGATGGCGGTACCTGCTGAGCAGATCCGCCATCTGATTGTCCTTTCCTGGGAGGTGTTCTGCCATGAGGAAAATGTTCCTCTGAATGGCCCACTTCCACATGCTCTGAGCCAGATGAGACAGCTGTTGCGAGTGGGTGCCTCCCTGCTTTTGAATATAGTACATCGCGGTCATGTTGTCCGTCCGGACTAGCACGACTTTGTTGCACAGATGTACAATGAAGGACTTGAGCGCCATGAAGATTGCCATCAGTTCCAGATAGTTGATGTGCATCTTCTGTTGCTGCGTCGTCCGTAGTCCCTGCACTGTGTAAGTGAGCACATGAGCTCCCCATCCCTGGAGAGATGCGTCCGTTGTCAGGACAATCTGCGGCACAGGCTCTTGGAACAGTCGGCCCTTGCAAAGGTTGTGTGGAGTCCACCAATGCAGAGAGTCGTATGCCCGACTGGTAACCAACACTAGGTCTGTCAATTGCCCACGAGCCTGTGTCCACTGATTCGCTAAGCACTCCTGGAGCGGGCGCATATGTAGCCGTGCGTGAGGGACTATGAAGATGCAGGAGGCCATCATGCCTATCAACTGCATGAACACTCTCGCTGGAAGCGAGTGTTGTGGCCTGAACCTTTGGATCAGAGCCTGCATGTTGTCTATCCTGACTTGGTTTGGCTGAGCCATGGCCGTCAGGGTGTTGATCGTCGCACCTAGGAACTGCCGGACAAGTGCCGGCTGAAGATGCGATTTTGGGTAGTTCAGGGAGAAACCCAGATCGTGAAGAAGGTGAATTGTAGACGACATGTCTGCGGCGCACTGTTGCTCTGACTTGGCTTGCACGAGCCAGTCGTCTAGGTAGGGGTAGACATGGATGTTCTGCCTCCTGAGGTGCGCCGCTACTGTCGCCAGACACTTGGTGAACACCCTCGGGGCTGTGGTGACTCCGAAGGGTAGGACCTTGAACTGGTAGTGCCTGCCTTGAATAGTGAACCTGAGGTATTTCCTGTGTGACGGGTGTAGTGGAATGTGGAAATAGGCATCCTTGAGATCTAAGGTTGCTAAGAAATCTCCCTGGTTTAGCAATGGAAGAATCTGTTGCAGTGTAAGCATGTGGAAATGTTCTGACAGTATGTACAGGTTGAGGGGACGTAGATCTAGAATGGGTCTGAGAGATCCGTCCTTCTTTGGAATAAGGAAGTACAGGGAATAAACCCCCGTGCCTTCCTCTCCCACCGGCACGAGCTCGATTGCTCCCTTTTGCAGCATCACCACTACTTCCTGCTGCAATAAGAGCAAGTGCTCTGCGGACATAGGCCTTTGCCTTGGCGGGATGTTGGGTGGAGTGGACCTCAACTCTAGGCAATAACCATACTGGACTAGTTGTCGCACCCACCTGTCTGTGGTGATGTTTTTCCAGACGGGCAGGAACTGCCGTAGTCTCCCCCCGACAGGTGTTAGGTGGTCGGGGGGCAGTGACAGAGAGTCACTGTTTGCTTGGAGCAGAGGAGCGGGAGCGGTTGTTTCCTCTGCCGCGACCTCTGTTGCTGTTATTTCTGTAACCTCCCTTGTTCTGTTTCGTGAACAAGGATTGTGCCCCACCTTTAGAGAACTGGGATTGTTGACCCATTTGTCCTCTGGTGACTCCACGTGCACCTGAGCGACGAAAATTGCTGCCACGAAACTGTTGTGACTGCAGGGCCCCCATGGACTTAGCAGTTTCTGTGTCCTTCTTTATTTTCTCTAGGGTGGTGTCAACATCTGGACCAAACAGACTTTCAGGATTGACTGGCTGATTAAGGATTGTTGTCTGAATATCCGGTTTAAACCCTGAGATGCGGAGCCACGCTTGTCGTCTCAGCATAACGCTAGTGTTGATAGCTCTAGCAGCTGTGTCCGCAGCGTCAAGTGCACACTTGATGGCTGCGTTTGAGATTAGCTTTCCTTCCCCAATGAGCAGTTGGGTGGCTTCTTGGAACTGTGGAGGCAGGTGTTGTACAATCTGTTCTAGGGTGTCGTAGTGCGCCCTATCGTAACGCGCCAAGAGTGCCTGTGTATTGGCGATGCGCCAAAAGTTTGATGCCTGTGCAGCTACTCTTTTGCCCCCTGCCTCTAGCACTTTGGACTCCTTATCCGGGGGAGGAGCTTCACCCGTTGTCTGGGAGTTGGCACGTTTCCTGGCATTGGCGACCACAAGAGAGTCCAGTGGCAATTGTCCCCGGATGTATGCGGGGTCCGCAGGTGCAGGTCTGTACTTTTTTTCAATGCGAGGGTTGACCACTCTCGCTCTTGTAGGCTCCTTAAATATGTCCCCAGCATGCTTGAGGACTCCTTTAAGCATAGGCAGTGTCTTTACTGTCCTTTCAGAGACTGAAAAAGTGTCGAAAAGGAAGTCTTCCTCAACCGGGTCGGCATGCATGTCCACATCATGATTGGCTGCCGCCCTTTCGAGTAGTGCATGAAAACCTGCTGAATCCTCAGTCGGGGATGCACGTGCATTAAAAAGCTGCGGGTCCTGCCCCACACCCTGGGTGTTCTGGTCACCAGTGTCATCATATGAATCCGGTTGTGCATCAGGTTCATTGATAGGGAAATTGTACTGCTCGTCTTCATCATACCCCTCACCCGCAGAGTGTTCTGGGGAGGGAGTAGGGCTCCGTCTCGGAGGAGGCTGGATTGGTTCCGTGAGGCCTGAGGCGTCAAGGGGCACCCTCTTCTTCTTTAGTGGGATGACATAGGAGTCCACTGGCTCCGAAGTGATTTTCCTCAGTCAGTTTGCCTGTGTCAGCGTCGATGAAATGCTCCGAATCGTCCTCTGATTCGAGTACCCGACGTGGAAGCGGGCCAGCCGGTGAAGAAATCACCTGTTTCGGTGCCGACTTGGTTGAAAAAGCTTTCGGCGCCTCCTTCGGCGGCAAAATAAAGAGAAGTTTCCCAGAAGGCTTCGCTGGAGTGTCCTTTTGCGGCTGCGGCGATGGCATCGGAGCCGACGGGGCAAAGGCCTTCTCCCTGATTCTTTGCAGTGATTCGGCTATGAGGGACGGCTCACTCACAGTTTGTTTCGGCGCTGACGAGGATGGTCTGATCTTGCCCTCGGATCCGACGTCCTTGTGGGCCTTGTGCGCTTTGGGCGCGGATCCTGTCGTAACCGCCTCCGATTCCTGTGTTCGGGGCGCAGACTTCTTTCCGTGTGCCTGCGTAGCCTCCTTGGAGCCGACTTTGGCGGGCTTGGACGGCGTCGTAGCCGCTGACCCGTGCCGACCATCTTTTTTGGAGGACCCCTCCTCTGGCGTCGGTTTCGATTTTGCAGCATCGGAATCGACGGACTTCTTCGACTTCTGCGGACCGGAGGTCGACGGAGTCGATGGGGTAGCGGGCACCGTCGTTTTCACCGGCACGGCAGCCATCTTAGGGACACTCGAGTCCTTAAGTTTCGGTTTCGTTTTCGGGTCGCCATTTTAGGTGTTGTCGATCCCGATGGTTTCGGTTTCGAAACAGTCTGCTCAGCAAGTAAGTCCGTGGCCGGGCCCGAAGGCGGGGCTGTGGCTTGCGGCAACGGGTCTTGGGTAAGGCCGACAGGCGATCCCGTGTCCCGGTCGGTATCCTCGTAACCTTCGGGGCAGAGCTCGTCCCCCGAGCTGTCTGCCGCGGCCCCATAAATCTCATCGTCGTCTCCTACCTCGTCGACGTAGTCAAGGCCTTGACCCGCGACTCCGTCGTCGTCTCCCGGATCCGCCTCGACCTCCGTCTCGGGTGGGGAGATTTGGAGATGATGACCCCGGTCCTCTTCGTCCTGGTCGCCGAAGATGTTCTCCGGATCCGGGGCCGCTTGTTTAGCTTCCATGCGCACCGCACGCCGAAGCTTGAGAGTCTTCTTCGAGCGGAACTGTGCACACAACTTGCACTTGCCGTCGTCGTGGTCAGGCGAAAGGCATTTGTTACACACGGGGTGTAGATCGATGTGTGGGTACTTGGACCCACAGAGCGGGCAGTACTTAAACGGGCTCCGCTCCATGTCTGAAAAGGTTTGCAGTCGTGTCGCGATGAGAAGGCCTCAAAGTTCCGAGAGCGAAGAAAACTCCGCTTATTCCGGCTCCAAGAGACGGAAGACTCGAGACCGAGCGCAGACAATACCGACGCAAGAAAATCGAGGCCTTTTGGCCGCTAAAAGTTAGTTTTTCTTGGTTCCGACAGTAAGACGTCGAGACCACATCCGAACCCAATGGCGGAAAAAAACAATCTGGGGATGGAGCCGATGCCCATGCGCACTGTAGTCCAGGGGAGGAGCCACCTATCTCAGGATACTTCGAAGACTCTTCCAGGACAACAATGTGCGATCATCCGAGCCCAACACTAGGCGGCGATCTAATGCTAAGATATGAATTTAGCAGCCCACATGCCTCGAACACCGGATTCTCAGCTTTCGGTAGACCTGCCGGATGTCACACCGCAGACAGCTGACTTGCTTCATTGACACCGCATGAGGAGTCCTGGCAAAACCTGCCAGAATGGCAGAGACAATAATGGGGGCAGGATGGACGCTGTGGCACTGCTGGAGCTTGGTGACACCGGTGACGACTCCCTTGCCCCCGGGATGGACGGTGGAGTTGAGGCACAGTGACTATTGCCCCAGTCAAATAGACGCTGAAATGGTGCTGTAATGGAGAGGCCGCCCTGTAACTCCCCCCCCCCCCCCCGCCAACCCCCCCTTTGCCCGCAGGCCCTAACACGCAGGGGTTGAACTATGCTTGTGGCCTGGGATGTGCGACACACTTTGCTTTGCCCCTACATGGCTGGCTAGACTGGAACCCCTGCATCGCAGGCTACGCCAAATCTCCGCACTATGACTTTGGCTGCAAGACGCATATATCATGTGGCCCAGGGAGGGATACCGATTTCCTTCTCTATCCAGATAGATACGCCGCTGAGACTGTGCCTAGCACGTGACACCCCCTAGACTTGAACGGCTGTCCCTCTCAATCGAGAGTATGGACGGTGGCACGTTTCGCTACTGCCCTTTTGGCATTCATATATGGTTCACCTACAGTTGGTTACATTTGTTAATTGTTTACCCCCCCCTTTTACGTAATTCTGGGATGTGAGGAGTGTGTTGGTGGGAATAGATGTGGACGTACTTGGTGGAGGGATGCATTGGGCCCGGTACTGGTTAATATGTATGGGGAGGAGGAGAGGCTGCATGAATTGATAATATGTCTGAGATAAAAATCTGCACCTGGAGCATCAGAGGCATGCACACGCCAGCGTGCCGTTCCCAAATATTCACATACCTTAAAAGACAGCAGATCCAAATTGCACTCCTGCAGGAAACACACTTGAACAAGGCGGAAGTGATAGCGCTGCGCCGCCGGTGGCGGGGGCAACTGTATGCTACAGAGTACTCCTCATATGCCCGTGGGGCGCTGCAGTGGGTGAGGCCGGGCACTCCCTTTGTGATGACACACTCCCATACCGATCTGGAGGGCAGAAATGTGCTTGTAAACGGCCGCCTTGATGGGCAACCCGTGGTCCTGGCATCCATCTACTCTCCCAACATAGATCAGGGGGGCTTCCTTGCAGACCTCTCAGAAAAACTGGCACCCTGGCATGGGGTCCCCTGGATACTCGGGGGTGATTACAATAACATACTCGACGCAACACTAAACCGCTCTGCCCCACCCCGACCTGATGCACCATCTTGCGGAGCGATGAGGACGCCCATTCAGTGGGCGACGCAATGGGACTTACAGGATGCCTGGCGCGCCCGTTATCCCAACACTAGAGTGTACTCCAACTATTCAGGAGCACACGCATTACATGTATGCCTAGACAGATACATGGTATCATCGGAACTGTTGCCCCTCATCACGAACACACAATACCTTGGCCGAACCCACTCAGACCACAATCCACATACACTGGGAATAGTTTGGGAACGCCCGCACCCGCCCATCCCCACTTGGCGTTTACAGCCTGCCCTGCTGCTAGATGCCCCCTTCAGGGACTCCCTACAGGCATGCGTGGCACAATACTTCACAGATAACTCAGGCACAGCTTCCTCCCCGCAGATTGAATGGGACGCCTTCAATGTCGTAGTCAGGGGACACTGTCTGGGCACACAAGGTAACATGCAGAAAAAACTGGAGGCTGACCTGCGCAGGGTGGAGGCTGACCTACTCCGCCGAGAGCAGGAGGCGGTGGCAGGGACAGATGACCAACTGCTAGAGGCCCGTGAGGAACACACGGCGCTTCTGGAAGGGCTACGCCACCTTAATTACGCAGCCCACTCGGCGCGTGTACATCAATATAGCGACAAGCCCGGGAAACTATTGGCCTGGCTTGTCAAACAAGAGGGCCACACTGCACCGGTGTCCGCCATTCAAACGGCTGAGGAAGAGGTGGTGTATACTCCGAGCAAAATTCCTCAAGCCTTTGTGCAACACTCCCAAGGCTTTTACCGGTCGCAGCTGAGAGTCACACCAGAGACTATCACAGACTATCTCACGGATATTCAGCTGCCGCCCCTCGCGACTGTGCAGCAACGGGACTTGGAGGCGCCATTCACGCTGGAGGAAATGCGCAAAGCCATTTTTGCTCTCTCCAACGGCAAATCACCAGGCCCAGATGGGCTACCCGCCGAATTTTTTAAAACTTGCTCAGAAACTTTGATCCCGGAACTACTCAAAGTATATAATGCTGCGATAGATGACTCGGCGCTCCCGGCCACACTCAATGAAGCTACCCTGGTCTCGCTCCTGAAACCCGGTAGGGAAGAGACAAGTATGGTCTCATACAGACCCTTGGCCCTGTTAAACACCGATTATAAAATCTTCACCTCTCTATTGGCCCGGCGCCTGGCCACCGTGGTCCCGACCCTGGTCCATAGTGACCAAAATGGGTTGTGGCCTGCGCAAAGCCCCTCTCGCAATATCCGTCGCCTCTTCCGGATACAGGAAACCGCCACGATGCACTGGCCAAGATCGGGATGCCTGGTACGGGACCTTGAGAAGGCCTTTGATTCAGTGGAATGGCCCTACCTCAGAGCGGCACTAGAAAAATACGACCTAGGTGACGCGTATGTAGACATGGTTGGGTTACTCTATCAAAGGCCCAGTGTGAGAGTGCGAACGGGTGGATTGCTCTCGGAGACAGTACAGGTGTGCAGAGGGACACGACAGGGTTGCCCCCTGTCGCCCCTTCTCTTCTCACTGGCCATAGAGCCCCTTGCGGCGCTGTTGCGGACGAGGGGAGAGGGATGGGGGATCCCACTGGCTGACCGCACGCATGTGGTCTCGCTTTATGCAGACGACCTGCTTCTTTATGTGCGTGACCTCGCCAGTGTGCCGTGTTTATTGTCGGACATATTCCGGACGTTTTAAGAGGTATCGGGTCTTAGGGTAAACTGGGCCAAATCCGAGTGTACTCGTTCAGTCCGGACACACAGGAGTGCGACGTGCACCTTGGGGGTGTCAGGCTTACTTGGTATCCCACCACATTTAAATACCTTGGGATCCACATCTATAGAGACCCACCGAATATACTAGAGGGTAACCTGATGCGCGCTATTTCCTCGTTGCGCGCCCAGATGGCATTCTGGAAGACGCTGCCTCTGAACGTACCCAGCAGAGTAGCGCTAACTAAAATGATAGTGTTGCTGAGACTGCTGTATCACTTCGCCAACATCCCACAGTATGTCCCTGTCAGGGTGTTCCACGACTTAGAATACATGACCCGGAACCCGATTTGGAACGCTGGGCGCCCTCGAGTAGCTTTGGCAAAACTCTATTCACCCACTGCAGAAGGAGGGTTAGCGGTCCCCAACTTAGAGCTGCACTACCTGGAGGCACAGCTGCAATGGGTGACACACTGGCTGAGTGGCACTCACCTTGATGACACCGCCACTGACGTCGCCATATGGACCCATGCGCAAATATGCACGCTGTTCCACCCTCTGACTAAAGGACCCCGCCCGCTACCACTGCATGTGGCAGTGGCTCGCAAATGCTTCCTTCGTAGCCTAAAACTGACCAGAGAAGTAAAGCCCTATGCCCCTGCGCGCCCCCTGCTGGGTACCCCCAGGAGGGGCGGAATGGTGACATTGCGCATGCTGGAAAGCTGGAATACGGCTGGGGTAGAAGCCATGGGCGACCTCTATGCGGATGGAGCCATGCTCCCATTTGCAGACCTGGTGGAGAACGCGGGCCTGCCAGCTGGACAATTCCTTCTCCATGCGTCCATACTACGCGCGTACACGGAGTCCTGGGGTGACAAACAAGAGGAACTGCCGACACACCACCTCGTGCAATACCTGCATGTCATGAGCAACGGTTCCCATATCATCCATTGGCTGGCGCAGGCCCTCCTCATACATACGCAACGATCCACACAGCCACTGCGAGACAAATGGGCGGCCCTCCGAGGGAAGGAATGGACAGACAAGGAATGGACCATGGTCCTAGCTGGCCCAGTGAATATCCCACGTAACTCCCCTTTCAAAATAATACAATTGTACATATTCCATCAAGCATATTTATCGCCGGATAAGATCAATAGATATTTCTTGATCAATACCACTAGTTTTCCCAGGTGTTACCTGACAGGCGCAGACATTTTACACATGCTCTGGCATTGCCCCACACTTGCTACGTATTGGAATGGGGTGACATCTCTTCTGACACACAGCGCTGGCACAGGCCTGACACACACGTGGGAGGCTTGCATACTGGGATTATATAAGAGGACCAAATTTAACAAAATACAGGCCAGGTTCTGGGACCTAGGACTTATTACCGCCAAGTGGATGCTCACTAAACACTGGAAAAAGAAGGAACCACCGCTTACAAAGTACTGGTACATTTCCTTTCTTAACTGGGCTAGGGCGGAAAGCGTCGCATTACATCGGGAAGAAATAGCGGGCTTGAGAAAATTCCCAATTGCACAACTTTGGGATGACACATTGGGCTCCCTCCAGCGGGAGGGCGCGACTAGAGGGCTCACTTAGAGGCTGCTATATTTGAGGAGTCACATGTAGTGAAGACATGACGATACCACGGACTCAGGCAACAATACCCCCCCTGATGCCTGCATGACCAAGGCGCTGGCGGCGTGGTGTTTCCAGGTTAGAGTGGGCTCGACACCCCCTGCTTAGTCGAGTAATGATTGAAACAAGCCTCCGTCACACTGGCTGCGGGTCCGGGCACCCACCCACACGACTGTCAAACGATATACGGCGAAACGCACAACCCCCCTGACACGTCCCACGGCCCCACTCCCCCTATACACTCTCCCCCCCCTTGTTCTTCTGCATACTACCCCTTTTTGTTCTTTTCTTTCTGCTTTTTCTTCCTTCCTCGTTTCACTCGGGGAGCGCACAGAGGCACTTGCCACATCCGTACCGTCGCTCCATAGTTGATTACCCTTTTTGGGTTCTTTGCGCCCCGATTGGACCTGGTTTAGGAAATTGATCTGGCGGGTTAAACTGCCATACATGCTAAGAAATGGAATGTATTAATCGAGGGGTCTAGACACACACCTTACGTGCTATCCCTGGCTATCCGACACACCGGATGATACTACACACTGCCAACTGGACATGAGGTGGTCACTCGTAAGAGATGCACTTCCATGCCACCTCCCATAGGACACCAATACACAGTGTCCTGCGAATATATAGCCATACAAACGGGGGGTAAAAAGAACAAGCACAATGCAGCTATATTACAGAGCAGAACTGCTCTTGCCTTATCACCATAGGGCCTGACATAAGTTGACTCACTTCCGCATAAACTTAGGCTGTACTACTTACCTGTGTTGCAATTCTCTACTGCATTGATAATCGGAAAATGTTTACCGAGAATGCGTGAACCTACGAACTCTATCCACATACAGCAATCATAGGGTCTGTCCAAGACAGCCATGGGTATCAATACAGCGGATAACGGAACAATACCCCGACGACACTACAGAATTTCTGAGTAAAACGGATAAGAACTGTTGAGTTAATAGAGTTAATTTCTTTAGTTATAAAATGGAAAAACAAGACGTCATTTGAATGTAAATACGAAGTGTGAGAACACAGGATGAGAATAACGCTTTCTATGCCGATTGATCTGTATTTATTGACATGAGAGCTATGTATACATACTGTTTTTTCATAACTTGAAGTGTTGCAGCCGGCCCCAGGGTTGTAGGCTCTGCATTGTGTACTGCTTACAACTGCTAATAAACGCCTTTAAAAAAAAAAATCTGTGGTGAAAACTACGTCAAAATGTTGATATATACATATACATATACTACCAGCCCAGGTATGGAGTATTCTGGGAGTTGCAGTGCAAACAGTCCTGCATCTCAATTGACGATCACAAGGTTGGGGGAGGCGTGCACTCAGCAAGTTAAGAGTGCTGCAGAGACTGATTTCAGGTGGGTGTTACGGACTTTCAGTTGGGCAGTGGCGTCTGAGGAAGGCTCACGCCGAAATGCATTACGCCTTACCGGCTTTCTAATAAAGAACCTTGCAACAAATCCCCGCTTGTGGCTCCTTCCTTCTGCATCGTTGGAGGCAACCACTCTCGCACCAACAGCACTAGCAATCCTTGCTCCACCAGGATACTGCCAGCACAGGAAACGAGAGCCGACCCAGACTTGTGGTGAATAAATATTCTTTTAATTTTTTATATTGCCACCAGCATAACGTTTCGGCCTGCCCAGAGGCCTTGATCACATGACGCCACAGGAGAGGCATTTCATTTTTAAAGTGCAAGTGCAATTGTAACATAATTGGTAGATTTACAAGGGAATATATATATATATATATATATATTACCTACTGGCGGTCGCCAGTAGGTATAGATAGTTAGGACCTAGTTACCATAGGAAATTCCGAACATTCTATTGGGAATAACTCTGGCGCCGATTGAGGGATCGGTTTGTAATTTTCCTTAAATTTGCCTCGCTCCGCTCTTTCCCTGCCTGCGAATCAACGCATTTTACAACATCTGCGAGCAATGGTAAATTCGGAAAGCAATTATCCAGTGGCTCGCCACTTCAAGGCCGTACATAATAACAAATTGAAAGACCTTCAGTATATCCTGTTAGGTTCGGTCCCCAACCCCGGACGGGGCGGTGACCGCGAAAAACTCCTCAGACAAAGGGAGTCATACTTTATCTTGTTGCTTGACACCAAGGCCCCTAACGGATTGAACACCATTGATGAATTGCATCACTTTTTGTGATTATTATTATTATTTTTTCTTTGTGCTAAAATACAGCAAAAGCATGAAAGTCTAGAATTGTTAAAATAAGATAGATGAAATCTTTTGCAAGTTCTCTTTGGGGACTTTTTTGAGATACACTGAGAATATTAATATTGAGCCTCATCTGAATTCGTTGTCCTTTAGTTTTTATATGTATGGCACTATTTTTGAACATATTAGGCACCAGCACTTTAGAGCTTTTGTTATATAGCCATGTGCAGTCTTTAGAATGGCTCCTTATATTATACATGATTTTTTTTAAGAGGTCGGCTATCATGTTTTTTACCATACCAGCACTTAAAAGGTTGTAATATACTGATTCAGTTTTCTTAATTTACAAGCCTGAATAATTGAGCACTTGCACTTTATGCTCATAAAGATGTTTCTTATGATGAACTAACTTTTGGCTTTTACAACCCAAATTTGTTTGCTGGCGCTTTTTGATTGCCAGGCACTTGCCATCATTTGTTACCATTCTTTAATGGTTGAAGGATAGAATGTATAATGAAGCACTATGCTGTTATTTTCAGTAGACATTTAAATTCTATGTATATTAGATTGCCATTCATATTCGTAATGCCTAGGCTATAATGCACTTCACTGCACTTTTTTGCCTGTCGTCCCTATTTCTTTGGGGGATAGTGCTTTTAATGAGGATAAATTAACTCACCTGCTTGTCTCGCGTCATGTGATCAAGCTCCATCAGGGAGAGCACTTGCTCCATGATTTGCACAATAAATTATTCCACTGCTACAACTTTCAACGTTTTGATGGCGTTTTATTGAAGACAAGATTCGTTGTGGGGGAGAGAGGTCGGCACCTTTCCAAATCCGCAGTCATAGCGGACAGGTCTTCTTTTTGAGATAGATATATATATATATATATATATATATATATATATATATATATATATATATATATATATACACACACATATACGTACATACATACATACATATATATCGAGCTGATCGAGTTATTTCAACTCCACAGGGCGGTGTCTCTCTACTTGGCAGCCCCTGCTCTAAGGCGTGTTTGTGTGAACTGGTTGCTGTGGCCTGAGGGGACTCAGGGGTACGGCGGTGGACTTCACCTGAATCAGAGGCAATCTATCCCACCCTCCAGAGTGCTCACACAGACCTATTGTCCATTGTCACCCCCCCAACGCCAGCTACCTAGCTCGCCGCTACAGTGCCTGATGGGAGTTCCCTCATTTGTTACGAACTTCTACAGGTGTTGCCGATTGCATCAAGGGGAGGGGCACACTGCGTGAGCCAGTATTTTACAGGGAGGAGCAAAATTTTGCAGAACTCCGTACAGAGCAGGGCGCTGAGGAAGGCAGACTGAGCCGAAATGCATTCCCCGCGCTGTACATTTGGTGAATAAAACTTGCTGCAATTCCGGATACCCCCTCTGGCCTCCGATTTCTTTTCTTGAAAGAAATGTTTGCAGATATATATATATATTGGGAAAACGCCATTCTTTTCTCCACAGTTTAGACCAAAGAATAACGAGAGTGAGCCCAGATTTTGTGCCAATTTCTCGGTGATTTATTTATTAATCACACCAGCCATCCGCCATAACGCGTTTCACCTCCCAAACGAGGCTTGATCACATGATGTTAATTGAAACAAACAAAAGGTCTTAAATACACAAAATTGTGGGAGCGACATTGCGCTTAAAGTGATATGTGCATTGAGTGAACTTCCAACTACCGCAAAACTAGTACAGAAAGCGGCAATAAAGGAATTAGAAAATACATGATTGAGGGCAAGTGCCCAACATATTCAAATCAAGTTCATTAATGTTCAACGGTATAGGGGACATTTTCATCGCTTTACTACATAATTAGATTCGTCAAAAAAACATTCAATATCAATTGATAATCAGTTGTTACAAAATCAGTCTATCAAAAATATATATATTAACATTATACTACATATGTACAATTTGATATACACGAGAATGTGCTACAAAAATATATATCTTTCCAATCCAAAAAAACCCTATTTACATATGTACACATAAGTCTCGTCATCTGTGAGCCTCAGTATAGGAACCTCCAAATGCATGTGCATTCCTGCAACGACCTAGACTTAAGAATCATTCAAATAATACAATTGATATTAAATAAAAGTGTAAAGCTGAAGGCCCTATATCGATGTTGATTACAAAATGATCAAATCAGCACTGCACTTTAGTTAATGTGTAAGACCCTTGCTAGCAGCTGTGAATTACAATTCAAAAAGAAATATAAAGTGCCCTTGTTGCCTAATAATTAGAAAAAGTATATAAAAGAAAAGGTTACTCTTTCACAGAAAAAGAGGAGGAAATGCTGGGGAAACCCGGAGGGTAAGTTCCACTTACAGGTAGATAATGTTAGCTGGTACTCAAATAGATATCCTACATTTACAAAAACATAAGTGGAAAAACGCATGACCAATAAGACAGCCTGGGAGGTCATATTATCCTAAGAAATTACAGATCCAGAGATGTTGCATGCCCAAATAGTAGTGGCATATGTATAGAGGCATATGTACAGTTATTGATGGATATTAAGGATTACTGACTCTTGAGACAAGTATAAAGATCCTCTCGATCATTCAGTCCCATTGGACTCTTGCTATTCATCTCTAAAATATATCTTGTCTCAAGGAGACGAAGTTTACCGTCTCTATCCCCCCCACGTTTAAGAGGTAAAACCATATCCACTAGGTAATACTGTAGAAAACTGGGGTCGCTGTTGTGTATTGCCTCGAAGTGGCGTGCCACAGGGTATGCTTGATCCTTACTGACTATGGCTCTGATATGCTGGAGAATGCGTTTATGTGCCACTGGACGGGTACTGCCCACATAGCTCAAGCCACATGGGCATTGTAGCACATAAACCACAAACTCCATCTTGCATGTCAGCCTTTTCATGATGGGAATCGGATGTTCTCTGAAAGGACTAGTGTAATGGGTTTTATTTACTCCATATTTGCAAGCTTTACAGGAAGCACATTTTCTAAAAACGGTACTGAGGGCCGCCCATGTCCCTGATATGGTGGTTTCCAGGGTATTGCTCACCAGTGCATTCTCCATTGATGGAGATTTGCGAAAAGTAATCGCAGGTCTGGGTGAGACATTGCTGCCAATTATAGGATCTCCCCTTATCAGATTCCAGTTTTTAAGAAAAATCTTTTTGATCTCCAAATGCTGCCTACAAAACGGAACTATAACTCTAGAGTTGACATGTAGGTTATTGGGAATCTCTATGGGTTCATTGCTCTTAGGTGTTAGAGCCACCTCTCTAGTAATGGAATTAGTTTTTCTTATCGCTACCTGAAGAATGTTTATCACTGTAGCCCCTTTCTAAAAAATGTTTCCTACATTCCTGTTGTGATATCTTAAATTCAGCATCCGTGCTGCAAATCCTTCTTATTCTTAGCATCTCCCCATAGGGGATGCTATTGATTAAGTGGCGCGGATGCTGACTGGCAGCATGGAGAACTGTTGCCTGCTGTGTCCTTTCCGTGTAACCTGGTTTGCAAAAGATGATCTTCGACATAGATCTGGACGTCAAGAAAATTTACAGTGATTTCATCTACATGAGAGGTAAAATGCAGATTATATGAGTTGACATTTATTTGTTCCACAAACTGCTCTGCATCGGATTTCCCACCCTTCCAAACAAAGAAGAGGTCATCGATGTACCTCAAATATAGTACAACATGTGAGTTCATAATGTCACCAAATGTACCCATAAGGACCCGCTCCTCCCATAGCCCCATATGAAGGCATGCAAAACTTGGGGAGAAGCAGGCCCCCATGGCGACCCCTCTCAGCTGTTGGTATGCCTGCCCATTGAAAAGGAAATAGTTCTGTTCCAGACAGAGTCTTAGCATGTCCAAGAGCATGCGGTTGTGATTAGAACAAAAGTCTGGTCGTTTCGACAAGTAATAGTTAATTGCCCCAATCCCATCTCGATGTCTAATGGACGTATATAGGGCAGTGACATCCAAAGTCATTAAAATATAATCATCTCTCCATGCCAGGTTATTGAGTTTGCAAATGAAGTCAGTAGTGTCTTTTACATAGGATGGTAATGTTGATACCCATTCCTTCAGAAAAAAATCTATGTACTTGGAGATGTTTTCGGTTGCACTATTTATTGCCGAAAGTATTGGTCTTCCTGGTGGTGAAGAAATGTTCTTGTGAACCTTCGGCAACAAGTACAGCGTTGGTATAACGGGACAATCCTTTTTGAGGAATTTAAATTCATCATTCGTAATTAGACCTGCACTTTTCCAAGCCACCAGTTTAAGATTTAATTCAGACCATGCGGTTTTGATTGCCATGGGGTTGCTCTTTTTGTAGCAGTCCAAATCACTGAGCTGTAGTTCGGCTTCTTTTATGTAATCGTCCCGATGCCATAAGACGATATTCCCCCCTTTGTCCGCCTCTTTCACAATTATATTCTTATTAGTCTTGAGTTTCTTTATAAGGCTGTTATATCGTTGATTTTGTCTACTCAGAACAGCATGTTTTTTGTTTGTGGCTGTGTACAGATTCTTCAGATCTTTGATGATGAAATCTTGATACAGGTCTATATTGTCGTGGGTCATAATTGGAAAAAAGGTTGATTTTTTCTTAAACGGTGTTGTTATTGGAGTGTTATTTCTCTCTCCGTCATTTTGCTGAGATGATAAATTCTCCCACCCCTCTTGTTGCAAACTCCACAATTCATTAAAGGTTGTATTTGCTCCAACTGAGTGTAGTGAGGGACTGGCTCGTGGAGACAGAGAGTAGAGTGTATTGCAGTAGTCAAGGTGGCTGGTAACAAGGGCCTGGGGAACTGTCTTTCTGGTGTTGATTGGGATCCATATGAAGATTCTGCAGAGCATGTGAAGAGGAGACTGCTTCAACTTGTCGTTTCATGGGCAGTTTTGTGTCGAGGATGATGCCAAGGTTGCGTGCATGGTCTGTCGGTGTGGGTGTTGGACAGAGTTTTGTGGGCATCAGCTCACTACTTCCATTTTGTCGGAGTGGAGTTTGAGGCAGTTGTCTCTCATCCATTTGGCTACATTGGTCATGACATTGCAGAAGTTGGTTTTGCCACTGGAGGGGTCCTCGTTGAGCGAGAGGATTAGTTGAGTGTCGTCTGCATGAAAGATTACATTGAGTCCGTGGGATCTGACGACGCCTGCAAGAAGGGGGGGGGGGGGTCATATAGATTATTAACAAGGTGGGGCTGAGGGGATGATCCTTGAGGTACGCCACATACAATGTCCTTGGGTGAGGAGGCCTACAATAGCAGTCGAATGCTCTGTGAGCATGCTATAAGGAAAGAGGTGATACACTTCAGGGCGTTTGCTGTATACTGATGTGGAGTCTGTAGATGAGGGTGTGGTGGGAGATGGTATTCAATGCAGCAGAGAAGTCGAGGAGGATCAGGGCCTGTTTCTCGATGGTTGAGAGAGTTCTGATGTCATCTGTGGCAGCAATCAGCGCGGTCTCAGTGCTCTGGAGAGTATGTAATCCTGATTCTGAGGAGTTGAGTAGGTGGTTCAGTTTCAGGTATTCGGTGAGCTGTTAGATGGCTTTCTCGAGTACCTTGGCTACGTAGGGTAGCATGGAGATCGGTCGGTAATTTTTTAGGTTACTGGGGTTGACAGGGGGTTTCTTTAGAATGGGTCTGACCTCTGCGTGTTTCCATCTGTCTGGGAAGATTGCTGTGGAGATGGAGGTGTGGAGGATGCAGGTGAGTTCCTTGCTGATTGGATTGGTTCAGAGGTTGAAGAGATGGTGGTGGCAGGGTTAGTGGGTGCCCTGGAGGGCATGGACTACATGAGGACTGTGGTGGTCCGAGTGGTGAGCGGAGCCCAGGTTGTGATTGTTCAGCTGGTGTTCTCTGGTTGGTTGAAGTTGTTGAGGCGGAGAGTAGTGGGCTGGTTGTTGAAATAGTTGTAGATGGTGGCGATCTTGCTGGGACAGTAGTTCGAGAGGGTGTCACAGTAGTTCAAGAGGGTGTCACAGAGCTCTTGGGAGGGGTAGACTGTGCTCTGTAGCTGTGGGGTTGGAGAATTCCTTGGCTATTTTAAAGAGGTCCTTTGCGTGATTTGCTGCGGTATCAATGCTGGCAGTGATTGCTGTTTTCTTGGCTTCCTTGATGCGCAGGTGGAAGTTGCGGAGGGCTGCTTTGTGAGCAGCCCTGTCTGAGGGGTTCTTGGTGACATGCCATTGCTTCTCGAGTAGATGACAATTGCACTTGGTGGCTCTAAGGAGTACCGGCTCTAAGGAGTACTGGCATTTTGGGTAGTGTGGCACTGAAGGTCTGTGTCCACTGAGTCAGTTACCTTGTCCCAGCTGCGGTGGTTGGCGCTGTGGTGTTTGGCGATGGCATGATGGGCGTAATAGATGGAGAAGTGAATGATGGTGTGGTCGATCCAGGTGAGATCTGTGATGTGGGCAAATTTGATTCTGTTGCTGGATGTGGAAGAACAAGTTCCCACTGGATCTTCCAGCCCTGCAATCAGTCTTACCCATTCCTGCAGGGGTTGCACTACTGGAGTCTTAGGAAGCATTTCACTTTGGATGCTGCAGAAGGATTTTGGACAGTTTAAACTTAGGGAGTGTTTCCCGAATTTGGAGCAGCATCGCTCTATTCCCGATACAAGTTATGTACAAGGGGATCACTACATGTCCCCTCGGAATTCAGACTAGGAAAATAGATGATACTAAATTATGACATATGATACTTTTTGGATCCATTGTTACTTCGCTCACGCATTGTTGGTCTCTTAGGTATCCCCCACGGACAGAAGTACGAAACGGGTAAGAGCCTTAGGCCTCACATATGTGCATTGTATGCATACATAGCCAGGCAGGGATACATTTGCCCTTACAAAGGCCCCGGACCCAGTTAGGCTCCCAGAGCGGGCAGAAACATGTTGGCACTTACATACGAGGGTTAATTTAACAAACTAAATCCAACAGAGACCCTGAAATAACTTTTTATTTATACCCCCGGTTCCCTACAAATAAAGGAATTTCTGGGTTTATCTGTAGAGATTTTTAGCTCTTTACTTCCCTTCTGGACCCCTGCTTATCCAGTAAGATTTTATCTAAAAACTCCCATTCCTTGGTTGCGTCAATCAAGGTGTTAGCACCATACCAGGGTGTGAATAGGCTCCGATGATGAAGCATGAAACGATAAAGTTGGGGCGCCTACTCCAATATCTTTGGATACCCAAGAGATGCTAGAAGTGTAATCTTCCTAGAACTGGATCCATATTTTCCTCCTTCAGATCAGTCCAGTTGCTCTTGTGTGTGAATAGTGACTTTGGGAGAACGCAACTGGTCTCAGTCTTGTGAGAATAGTTCCGGTAATTGCACCAGTTACGGCACAGGCAGAAACTGCCAAAGCAGGGCAGCTAGTGAGAAAGTCAAACACAGGTCATTCAATTTTGGTTGTGGTGTCACGGATGTGGTGGAGCGCAGAATTTCCTACTACCAGAGTTTGCCCCCTCGATGCTCAGCCGGAGGGCACGAATGCTGTGATGATTGTGAGCCAAAGCTGACCTCACAGGTTTCAAGGGGGCCACACAGACTGCTCGATTCACCTAGATGGCGGCAAAGAGGACCGGTAGCTAGCGAGAAGTAGGTAAAATTGTGTTGCCAAATAGCAATAAAAAAAAGACTTGAGTCAATAGATAAAATAGGGCAGAGCTGCAGCCAGACAACAAAAGCAACTTTCCTTACTGAGGAGAGGTGGCCGTGACACCCTGCGATATCCAAAATGTTTGAGCCACAATACTAAACCAGACAGGTAGCAGTATAGTGATTTTGGCCAGCGCTTTTCTGTAATCTCCGTCCACATTGAATTACCAATAGGATGAGAGACAATAAAAAACAATTCGATTCCAGATATTATTCGTGACATATATGACAAGCCTACTTATGCTTCAAAGTTCCTTAAATTCTTTTTATTGATAATAGGTCAGACATAGGCAACCAACGCGTTTTACCCAAACATGGACTGCAAACATTTAAAAAGAAGAGTACAAAAATCAGTCTAAAAACAATTACTTAAACAGACATGTATTGAATACAGACAAACGTTATACCTGTATGTGTTAAACTAGAAATCAGCGGAACAGGATTTAAAATATTAAATACAACACAATCACTATAAAAACAGAAAAACAAAAACACCATGGCAAATATTAATTTTGCTAACTCAACACAGTGTCGACTGCTGCAAACTTCAACTAGCGACAATCGCACAGTGAGTTTCACATCGAAAAGGAAACTGTGTAATCAAACAATAGTTTATTAAGTGAGGTTATTACTACTTCTTCTCCATGTACAAGATAGACAACTGAACTAGAAGTCTGAGTGCAGAACAGAAAGAAGTAATAATAATAATAGAGCACAAAAGTGTACAGACCAAGAAAAAAGTGAAGAGTAAAACGTAAACCTAGATTACTACAAAGAGTTGTTAATACCTGTTCTTCATGTACACGATAGGCAACTCAGCTAAAGACGTAATACAAAGCAAGAAAAATTATTTTACAAGACAAGATGTATAGAAAGGAAAAAAGGGGTAAAAAGGGGAAAGAAGAAAGCCAAACAGATGGGATGGGTAGACAAAAGTGATAACAAAATGACCCAAACAAAGAGGAAACAGCACCTATCGCTCGTAAAGGCATAAAAGCATTCAAAATAGATGAAAATTTGTGCCAAAATAAAACTCTCTCATAAGAGTAGTACCAACTCTAGTCCTTAAATTAACAATGTATACATTACATCAATAATAAAAGTACCATACCAGATCGATTATTGAGACAACTGTAGTGTACATATATCTTGAAGCACTCCTGCCGGTGTTCTACGTCTTTCGTTCACAGCTGGTGAGAGACAACAGAAAAAGCCAAAGTTTGACTATGTTCAATCACCAGTGAAATGCTCACAGTAAAGAATAGTACATACACGGAGAGAATTAGTACCCAGAAAAACCGGGTGTGATATCTTATGAATAACAGGTAACCCATGTGTTCTATACTGGAAAGCTACCCATTATAAACTGTTGTAGGTACCAGCTACAAACCCTGTGATCCCCCAAAACTATGTGCCATTTTCATTAAAAGTATAAAAAAATAAAGTGAAATGGTAGACACATCCCGTGCCCACAACGAAGCAATGTGATCACATCTACAACGAGCAATACATATATACTGCCATCGGTCTACTGAATTTGTTGTCTTAAACGCTCCCACACCAAAGTTGAACAACCCCAAGTGGATGGGAGTCTACTAAAATACATGGTTGTATACAGCAAAGTCCCCAACAGTATATACGGTACAAATTATTCTGAATTTCACGACTGAATCAAGGTAGTCCTTCAGTCCAATTTGTAAACTGACCGAACACAGGGAAGGAACAGATCACGAAAAGGTGAAACCATTACTGGTAAGCAGCAAAAACGGTTGCAAACGAATGTAGCCATTAGACATTTTGAGTCTTAGATTAATGAAAACCCTGCCATCTATTTCTCAGTGACTCAAATAAACCAAGTCCGACTGAGCTCTCACTTCAATTTCACCCATAAACTACCAACCCTATATGGGGTATAGATTGATTAAACATTTGCCGACACCAAGTCACTGTACGTGGTCAAAATAATGTGACTCTGAACGCTGGTATGGCATCATTCAGTACGGAGTATCACAATGTTGAGCCAGAGCGGGACCCCCACAATGTAAAAACACATCAATAGCATCTTATATAAACAGCACAAAGCTGTATAAACAAACGCCCAGTACGCATTACCAAGACATCAGAACAAATATAATCAAATGGTACCAAGTACCATGAGGATGTGCATGAGTAGAACTATTCCTACAAGTTGAGTCGCTTAAGAGTGTACAGCAAAGCCGTCCGGGCCACCGCATCCGTGTCCATGCATATCTAACCCTGGCCATTTCTGGAAGCTCTCCTTAAGCGGAACAGCCACTCCCATTTTGCAGCACTAGAACGCATCTCTCTCCCTGGAGCACGCATGCGTCTATGACCGTGTTTCGACACCAATAAATCTCGGGAGACCAGTACGGAGTGTGGTGTAAGAGTGTAATCATGCAACAAATCATGTTTTTCGAGTGTACAATAATCAGAAACCATTAACCTACTAACGGACGTTGAAGACCACGTGTCTAGACTACTGAACACATTCCAATGTGGTAACCCATAGACAATGACGTGTGAACCAAAGTCTTCCTATTGAGTGAACACACCATATTCTCTAGGTGAGGACTCACTAGGATACTTTTACAAACAACGCAAGATTATCTGTCCAGCATACCAAATGTACCATTAGCTAGTCAATACACAAAAAACTAAGAACAAAAACTCGTCCATACATCTTATATGTGAGAAAGAGGAGAACCCTCAGCACCCGCAAATGAACGTTAAGTGAATCTTTTAGGATACAAAGCCCCAGAGCATGTAACACGGAGAAGAACGTACACATTACAACAAATGATTTAATATTTTGATGCAATTCATGGTCCACACTGAGTCCCATTTTGACAGCCCTATTGGACCCCACGCGCATTCATGTGATACTAAAGAGTATTACATATCTTGGCTGATACATGATCTTTGGTGTTACTGAATGGGTGTCTTTAATTGGCATGTAGTACTGCCAGTGCAGATTGTTTTGCAAGTGTATATAATAATGTACATCACATAGCAAGATGACCAATTTATGAAATGATGAATGTGTTTCTTGTCTATGTTGTAACTGAATTCTTTGATTTTGTTGACACCCATATGGCATTAGTTATAATACCCACATGTGTAGAAACCCCTTCGGCCTTTTTAACTATGTTTCTGAATCCTGCACCTTAGGAAAAGTTTAACTAGGACATAGTGTCTCCCTTATGGTCTCATACCTCCTATATGTAATCAAGGATTTGTTGGAGCTCAGATTACCGACCCCAGGTACTCCTTTCAACAACGCCCAATGTCTATTTAAAATTTTAAAGACCTCCGGGTTAAGCCCGGAGTGTGTTGTTATGAACGACAAGTGCTCCCTTGTGTTTGTCCTCGGTTTGGTTTTCAGTGCGTCTTCCCATTTTTTGTTCTTAGCTTTGGCCACAGCCTGTTCGAGGATGTCAATTCTGTACCCTCACCTTTTCAATCCCATGTTAGTCTATCTGGCGTGATACTCAAAGTTTGTATCTTTGCTACAGTTTCTGCGTATACACAACATCTCACCAAATGGAATAGCACGCTAGGTGAATGGTGGGTGTGCACTTTCATAGTGCAATACGCTATTTACAGCTTTATCTTTACAAATTCGAGTACTTTGTACTGTGTTAGAGATATAAATTTACACATCTAAAAACTGTTTGCCCGTTTGGGACATGCAAATGTAAATATTAGATTAAAAGTGTGGTCATCTAAAATCCAAAATATTCTTTCACGTGGTTCTCACTTCTGTTAGAAATGGGATTTCTGGTTAGGGCATGCACCTAAGCCAGGTAGAAACCACCACTCCAGTCACGGAAAGGGAGTTACACGCTGAAGATAACCCCTGTTCACCACCTTGGTAGCTTGGCACGGGTAGTCAGGCTTATCCCAGAGGCAATGTGTAAAGCATTTGCGCAACACACAGCAGCGACACACTAGGCACACCACAAAAGACACTCCACACAAGGTTATATAAAAATAGCCGTTGTATTACTCATAAAGACACTAGAACGTAATCACATATGTACACTGTGCCACCTGGCACTGGGTATTACTTTCCAGGGGAGTATATGCTTTACAGGGCCAGTCGGGCCACGGTCAACCATCAATCAATCAATCAATCAATCAGGAATTTGTAAAGCGCTCTACTTACCCGTGAGGGTCTCAAGGCGCTGAGGAGTGGGGGGGTGGGGGGGGGGGAGGGGCGGGGGGAGCTGCTACTGCTCGAAGAGCCAGGTCTTGAGGAGCCTTCTGAAGGTGAGCAGGTCTTGGGTCTGCCGAAGATGGGTGGAGGGGGTGTTCCAGGTCTTGGCGGCGAGGTAGGAGAAGGATCTGCCACCAGAAATGGTTAGTTGGATGCGTGGGACGGCGACGAGGGCGAGGCTGGCGGAGCAGAGCTGGCAGGCGGGGGTATAGAAGTTGAGTCTGTTGTTCAGGTAGGCTGGTCCGGTGTTGTGAAGTGCTTTGTGTGCATGGGTGAGGAGTTTGAAGGTGATCCTTTTGTTGACGGGGAGCCAGTGCAGGTCTCTCAGGTGGGAGGAGATGTGGATGCGGCGGGGGACGTTGAGGATCAGTCGGGCTGAGGCGTTCTGGATGCGTTGTAGTCATTGCAGGTGTTTGGCTGGGATTCCTGCGTAGAGTGCGTTGCCGTAGTCCAGCCTGCTGCTGACAAGGCCCTGGGTCACTGTTCTTTCGGTTGGGATCCACTTATAGACCCTGCGGAGCATGCGGAGGGTGTTGTAGCAGCAGGAGAAGATGGCGTTGACCTGCTTTGACATGGAGAGGGAGGGGTCGAGGATGAATCCTAGGTTGCGTGCGTGGTCCGTGGGTTTCGGGGATGCTCCCAGTGCAGTCGCCACCAGGAGTCGTCCCAGGCTGAGGGAGTCGGTCCGAGGATGAGGACCTCCGTCTTGTCAGAGTTCAGCTTCAGACGGCTGCTCCTCATCCATCCATTCGGCGACGGCCTTAATTTCCTCGTGGAGGTTGGTTTTGGCTGTGTGCGGGGAATGTTGAGCTGGGTGTCGTCGGCGTAGGAGATGATGTTCAGGTTGTGCTGGCAGGCCACTTGTGCGAGGGGGGCCAACTTGGGGGCCCGACTTGAACAAGGTCGGGATGAGCCTTGGGGTACGCCGCAGATGATGTCGGTGGCTTCGGAGCGGTAGGGCGGGAGCCGGACTCTCTGGGTTCTGCCGGAGAGGAAGGACGTGGTCCAGCCGAGGGCCTTTTTCTGGATTCCGGCTTCTTGGAGGTGGGTTCTGAGTGTGCGGTGGCAGACCGTGTCGAAGGCGGCTGATAGGTCCAGGAGGATGAGGGTTGAGGTTTCGCCGTTGTCCAGCTGGCATCTGATGTCGTCTGTGGCTGCTATAAGGGCAGTCTCGGTGCTGTGGTTGCGTCTGAATCTGGACTGGGACGGGTCTAGGAT
This sequence comes from Lissotriton helveticus, assembly GCF_964261635.1. Taxonomy (NCBI): domain Eukaryota; kingdom Metazoa; phylum Chordata; class Amphibia; order Caudata; family Salamandridae; genus Lissotriton; species Lissotriton helveticus. Next base: position 278,565,103 of record NC_136067.1, read on the forward strand.
GCTGTTATCAGCTGCATGTTGGCGATTTTCTCGATTACCTTTGCCGGGAAGGGGAGCAGGGAGATTGGCCGGAAGTTCTTGAGGTCTTTGGGGTCCGCTTTGGGTTTTTTGAGGAGTGCGTGGATTTCGGCGGGCTTCCAGCTTTCCGGGAATGTAGCGGTATCGAAGGAGATGTTGATGATTTTTCGCAGATGGGGTGCAATGGTTGCGTCAGCTTTGTTGAAGATGTGGTGTGGGCAGGGGTCTGATGGAGAACCCGAGTGGATTGAGTACATGAGCTCCATCACCCCTTTCATCCGCCAGCTCCATTGGCTTCCTATCAAAAGCCGGACTAAGTTCAAGGCACTTTGTATCGCCTATAAGGCTATTAACAACTCTGGCCCGCAGTTCCTTAAATATGCTTTCCGTCCACTTGTACCATCTAGTACACTTCGCTCAGCCTCAGCACACCTTCTTAATGTTCAAACAAACAAAAAAAGCCAACTGGGGCGACAGGTGCTTTGTGCTCTCCACAGCTAGACTGTGGAACTCTCTCCCCCTCCTCATCAAAACCTGTCCCAGCCTCCTCAGCTTCAGGAAGCAACTAAAAACCTGGCTGTTTACACACTAATGTGTACTCCACTTGTCCATCTTCCGAATCTTAAGCACCGAGACTCCCCCGGGTAGTTGCGCGCTATACAAATTGCCAAAACATAAACATAAACATGATCTTTTGAGTCTCTTCGTCGTTGACGAGGGTCCAGGAGGTCAGCTTGTTGGGGCAGCTGGCGTTCGGGGGGTGGTGTGTTGCGGTCTGGGAGGGTGAGGAGTTGAAGCTGTTGTGGATGCTGGCGATCTTGCGGTGGAAAAAGGTGGCCAGAGGTCACATAGTTCCTGGGAGGGCGGGATGTCGTTGGTGTTGGCGCTGGGGTTGGAAAGTTCCTTCACTATGTTAAAAAGTTCTTTGCTGTCGTGTGCGGTTCTCCAGTCGGGATTTGAAGGACGATCTTTTGGCTGTTCTGATGAGGTGGTGGTGGTGGTGGTGGTGGTGTCTGCGGATGGCGTCCTTGTGGGCTGCGTGGGTGTCTGGTGTGTGGTCGTGAAGCCATATCTTCTCCAGCTTCCGGCATGTCCGTTTGGAGGTCTGAAGTTCTTCGGTGAACCAGGCAGCTTTCTTGCTGGGGTGGTTGATGGAGGATTTCTTGAGCGGGGCGAGAGTGCTGGCGCAGTCGTTGATCCACTGTCTGAGGTTACGGGCAGCGCCGTCAGGGTCGGTGGGTTCCGGTTGAGGGTGGAGGTCAGCTGGTCCGCGGTGACTTTGCTCCAGCAGCGGCGGGGCAGCTGTTGGGTGCGGTGGTGCGTTGTTGGTTTCATGAAGGTGAAGTGGATGCAGCGGTGGTCGGTCCAGTGGTGTTCGGTGTTGAAGGCGACGTGGTTGCTTGTGGAGAAAACGGGGTCGAGCGTGTGGTCTGCGGCGTGGGTGGGTTCGGTGTCGAGCTTTTCTGAGGCCGAGGTGTTGTAGCAGCAGGAGGAGATGGCGTTGACCTGCTTCGACATGGAGAGGGAGGGGTATAGGATGAATCCTAGGTTGCGTGCGTGGTCCGTGGGTTTCGGGGATGCTCCCAGTGCGGTCGCCACCAGGAGTCGTCCCAGGCTGAGGGAGTCGGTCCGAGGATGAGAACCTCCGTCTTGTCAGAGTTCAGCTTCAGACGGCTGCTCCTCATCCATTCGGCGACGGCCTTCATTCCCTCGTGGAGGTTGGTTTTTGCTGTTTGCGGGAGAGGATGAGATGGGTGTCGTCGGCGTAGGAGATGATGATCAGGTTGTGCTGGCAGGCCACTTGTGCGAGGGGGGCCATGTAGACATTGAACAAGGTCGGGCTGAGGGATGAGCCTTGGGGTACGCCGCAGATGATGTCGGTGGCTTCGGAGCGGTAGGGCGGGAGCCGGACTCTCTGGGTTCTGCCGGAGAGGAAGGACGTGGTCCAGCCGAGGGCCTTTTTCTGGATTCCGGCTTTTTGGAGGCGTGTTCTGAGTGTGCGGTGGCAGACCGTGTCGAAGGCGGCTGATAGGTCCAGGAGGATGAGGGCTGTGGTTTCGCCGTTGTCCAGCTGGTGTCTGATGTCGTCTGTGGCAGCTATAAGGGCAGTCAATCAGGGTGGCGAAGTTGGCATTGTTGTTGTTCTCGAGGTGGAAGTTCAAGTCCCCGAGGAGGATGTAGTCTGTGGAGGCGAGTGCGTGGGTGAGCGGGTGAGCGGGTGCTGGCAAGGTCGGCAAAGGAGTCGCTGAACAGGGCCCGTGGACCGGGGGGGTCTGTAGACGAGTGTTCCTCTGAGGGTGAAGTTGGGGTCGGTTGGATCCGGAAGTGGAGGTGTTCGGCGGAGTTGAGGGAGTCGTCTGCGAGGGTGTGGACCTGGAGGGTGGATTTGTGGACGATGGCTATTCCTCCTCCGATTCCGTTGGTGCGGTCTCTGCAGGAGATCTTGAAGCCGTCTGGGATGGCTATAGCGTTGTCCGGTGCCAAGGAGTCGTTCCACCAGGTCTCGGTCAGGAAGGCAACATCTAGGGCGGAGGTGTCGAGCAGGTCCCAGAGCTCGATGGTGTGTTTGCGTGCGGAGCAGGTGTTGAGGAGTATGCCTCGAAGGTGGTTGGGTCCGGTCCTAGGAGGCTTGGTGGTTCTGTCGCATGTGAAGTTGCAGGTATGGCAGGAGAAGGGTCCGTGGGAGTGTTTTGGGGCGGCCTGGATGCAGCGGGGGTCTCGGCTGGTGTGCAAGGAGAGTGTTGGCGTCGTATCTGAGTCTGTCGTTGTGGAGTGCGCGGGGTCCAGGGGTCCTGGCACGGTCCAGGCGGGGCAGACGGGCTTGCCTTTGGCGCGCTTTGGGCGTGCAATCGGCACGCCCGCTGCGCGGCAGGTCGGCGGTTGCCATACAATCCGGAGAGGGAGGGAGGGGTAGCTGGGAGCGGGGCGGCGAGGGGGCATGGCTTCAGGAGGAGGCAGCGGGAAACTAAGGGAAGCAGAAGGAAAAAAGGGGGGGCGTGGAGCTTGCGAAAAGTGCGTTAATGAACAATAGAAAAAATACAAATTGAGAGCATACAGAACAGTGAACAACCAAAATTAAGAAAAATGAAGATACAGTCAGACAGCCAAACTTTCTAGGAGGCAAGGAGCATAAAAGTAGTAAAAAAAAAACAGTAACTTCTGGTAAACACTGTACGTGGCTTAAACACATTATGCATAGATCACCTTAGGCACACATCCTAAATCACTAGTGCACCACAGTAACACTAATATGGTGCACCCATCACCTCAGGGCCTTACCCCCAACCAAAACATGAGGTGAACACCAGGCCGACAGGCCTGCTCCTCTGCGGCCCGTCTTGGGCTACCCCACACTGCCCTTTGGTCCAAAGGCAGGTCTCTCCTTCTCTTGTGTCCATCTGATACAGGGCTTTGACTAGCCCCCTAGCTGCAGGCGCAGGCGAAACCATGCCCCCTAAAGATCCGCAGAGTAATCGGGGGGCAGGGAGCAACTCACCATCGTCTCCTCTTAGAAAAGAAATGCCCCCATGTTGCAGCTGCTGCAATCCGGTAATGCAGCTGTGACCACAGTTAGGCACCCATAGTGTGCCTCAAAGGCCCCACTCACCATGGCCTCTCCTCTACTGGGGGCCATTTTACTGTGCCCGGGAGGCTCTTTGCTTACCTCCCTCGCTGGATCCTCTTCCGGTCTGGGCACTGACCGCCAACCCGGTGTTACGTGGGAGGTGGCCCTGCTTCCTCAACCCACCCCTCCACGCTCCAGAAACAAAGGGGCAGACACTTGGGGAGGACTCTCGGGGCCTTCCACTCTTGTTAAGGCTGTGACAAGCTGGGGCTATCTCACCTGGAGTCTCGCCGCAGATGACCACCGGGTGCCTCCTCTTCTCAACCCGGTCCTCTTTCCAGGAGGGCGGGACCGCGATGGCCCGTAGTCTTCCTTCCGTCAGTTTTCTCCCCACGCTGCCACACTCTGGCAGCGCACCGCTCACGCAAACTCACGAGGCTCAGCTTTTTCTTGACGTTGGGCCACGCCAACAATCAGGCGAAGACTATACCTGACTTCCGCCGGCTCCGCAGACTCTCTAGTCAATCTGGCCCAGAGTCAGACACTAGTGGTCATAGCTCTGCCCCAATCAGGCAGCATGGATGAATCCACACGTCGGGATTCCTACTCAGTGGAATTCCGCAATGAAACGAGCTTCGCAGCATAGCACTTTCGAGCGCAAAACACCTGGCAAGTTCCTCACACCTTGGGGCAGTGTGAGTCCAGACCTGGGGCTCAGATCACATAGGAGAGGGTGGTGCTGCCCACGAGTAGGGAACAAAGCGCCCCTCTCTAGATCAGCCTTCTCTGCAGGATAAAAGAGCGCTCACCAGGCACTCGCATAGGGCAGAGCTGGGCCCCCGGAAGGCCAGCTGACAGGGCCCTCCGGCGGGAGGGAAGTCCTTTGTGGCGGTTTCTCCTGGCGCCCAGCAATCCTTCAGCTCCAAGCAGGTACAACTTACATGGTCATATCCCCAATACTTATACTACATGTCCTCTTGGTTCTGCCCGGGCTTGGGACCCAGTTCCAACCAGTTCCGGGGGGGGCACATAACAAGTGCACAACAGTCCCAATTGATAGTGTAGGTCCTGGCCTCAGACACACCACAGGGAGGCGGAACCAGCATTGTACAAGGCAGGCACAGATCTATTCAGGGTCAGAGCTACCCCTTCCACTACTCCAAATGCAGATAAGCCTATTCAGCTTAGCACGGACTCACCCAGCCCCTCTGGAGCCACTGCACTGCTCCAGTCCCTGTGATTCCAGAACCAGACATGCAATACACATCACATAGCATAGAAATGCCCACTTCTTAAAGTGGCATTTCTAAAATAGCTATATTAAATCTGCACACACTATTATGCAGCATTTATTACCACTATTCCAAACATACCAAACGTGTTCCCGCTACTCCTCTCAGATCAGGAATTACCACTGACACACTCACCAGGGAAACCCCCAATGCATTCCTATGAGAAGGCAGCATCACAGTAGTGAGAAACTGGCCCTGGGTTTCTGAGATACAACTTTACAAGGGACTGATAGCTCAATTAAATGCTGCAAACAGGTGTAGACCAATCTTACCATGTTTTACCATAGAGAACACATGCAATTTAAACTGCACAGCAGTGATAAAGTGGCAAAAGTCCTAAAACCCCCAACACCATGTCAGAAAAACAGAGTAGAAGGAAGGCAAAAAGTTCAGGGATGACCCTGCAAAAAGGGCCAAGTCCAACAAGTTTCATTCCAAATGACAATCACGTCATCTACATAGCGGCCCCAATAATAGATAGTCTTCGTCCATTCAGCAGCTGCTGTGGACCAAGCATGCATATGCTCCACCGACCCCATAAACAGGTTCACATATGATGGCGCGAATTTAGGTACCAGTTTTTATCATAAACAAAATAGTTGTTAGTAAGAATTAATTCTACCATTTCTAGTACCATCTTTTTGTGCTACAGAAGGTTTGCTCCTTGTGTTGACAAATAAAAGTTCTTGGCCTTAATGCCAACAATTTTACTGAATTAGCAGAAAATGACAGGATATATCGGAGGAAGAGGGCACATTCAGCGGTGGCGAGAAAGCCAGGACAGAATTAAGTACAACATTATAGCCACAAGGTGACTTGTTTGGCCATTCAGCCTGCGGCAGGTGGAGCAGAGGGAAACCAGCTATCATCAACTTAGCAGTCGGCGTCCTTTAGACTGCAGAGAGGAACATGTTAGAATGCACCAATGTTTGCGAATTCAGGCTCGAAATGTGGTGCAAGAGTTGATTCAACATGGTTACTGGCCAACCCATAATAAAGGAGAAATTATAGACCTCATAATCACCAAAGAACACACCATCACGTTGGATACCATTACCCCCTGTGATTGGTCCGACCACCACAGCATCTTCTTTTATATTAACAGGGAGGTGTCTCTGAGGAAGGCTCAACCAACGGAATCAAAGATCTGGAAAAGGGACCTCAGATCTATCAATACAGATGAACTAGCAACCCATTGAAAATATGCCCTCTCCTCCCAAGCGGACATGTCTGAGATTCAGGTACTCACTGCATTCTAAAACTCTATCTCTATCATGGATTCCATTGCACCACTCCAACAAAAAAATGCCTCAACTAAAATATCCAAACCGTTATTCAACGACAATTTAAACTCAGAAGGCCGCAACCTTAGAGCAATTGAACGATCTTGGAGTTCCAAACCTTCCTCGGGTCAGCTAAAACTCCTTAGAGATGTTAGGAGCTCCTACAACAAACAAATCAAGAGCGCTAAGGCAGACTACTTCAGATCCGAACTTGATCAAGGCGCTAATCGTCCCAAGAAACTTTTTCAACTGGTTAAACAGCAATCGGGGGAAGCTCTGAACCAGTCTGACTTTGGAGTCAGCCCACCCTCATGCGACAAACTGGTTGCTTTTTTTACTGAGAAATCAAGACTCATCAACATTGAACACGCTTCTAAGAAATCTCTATTGCCATCATTTGGGTACGTGCCACCTCCTGCCCTCTTAGAGAAGGTCAAACCAATCAGACTGAGCACCGAGTACAATGCATCATGGGGCAACTTTACTCCCTTCAGTGAAAAAGACATCAAAAAGATTCTTAAGAGTATTAACCCATCTACTCACTTCAGAGACCCGTTGCCTCCTTCCATCTCCAAAGAAATCAAGGATATCATCATCCCCATCTGGAGAAAGATTGTCAACGCCTCACTGTCACAAGGCATGATCCCAGATTACCCAAAAGCAGCTCCGGTATCACCTATACTAAAAAAAACTAACGAAGATAGTGCTGACTTCAACAACTTCAACCCTATCTCCAACATCCCCACCCTAGCTAAACTCCAGAAAAAATACGTCCAATCACAACTCTGTGCTCACATCGAGAATTTCCAACTCCTGGACCAGCATCAATCTGGCTTTCGGAGTAGGCACAGCACTGTATCGGCTATCACTCATGTTATAGATGACATTTTAAAAATGCTTGACCAAAACAAATCCTGCCTCCTAATCCTCCTTGACCTCTCCTCTGCGTTTGACACTGTCAATCACGACAACCTTCTATTCATTTTGAAGAACAGGATGGGCCTCTCTGGCCGGGTGTTACAATGGTTCTCGTCCTTCCTCCACCACAGATCACAAAGAGTCAAGGCGAACCACTCTCTCTCTTAGCCCTCTCCAGTATCCATGGGGGTAACCCAAGGGTCCGCCTTATCTCCTACACTCTTCAACATGTTCTTGTAACCATTACCTAATGCACTAAAATCCATGAACATTCTCTTCCATATGTATGCGGACGTTACAAAACTATATAATCGTAATTCGCATTTGTACAGCGCGTTATCACTGTCAGGTCTCTAAGCGCTGTAAGACAGAGTCCTACCCTAGCATGTGAGGAGATATTAAATTGATTAGGTTTTGCCACCGTGAAAAATACTGTTTTTAACTTCTTCCTGAAAGGTAGAAGGGCGTGTTCCTTGAGCAACTTCTCCAGCAGCTTGTTCCAAAGTAGGGGAATGGAGGTTGAAAAGGCTCTTCCTCCTTTAGAGGTCAAGCTAAAGCGGAGGCAGGCCAGCATGACAGCCTCTGAGGACCGTAGCAGCCTGCTAGGAGTATTGTTGGCAAAACGATCTTTAATATAAGTTGGGGCTTGGCCATAGATGGCTTTATGCGCGATGCAAAGGCCCTTAAACTTGGTTCTCTGCCTAACCGGAAGCCAGGGCAGCTGACTTAGGAGGGGAGCGGCGTGGGCCCTCCTAGGCAGTCTAAAGATTAATCTGGCAGCATCACTCATGATGACCAGTAGTCTGGCCAACACATTTTTGGGAAGCCGATATACAGGGAGTTCCTGTAGTCTAGTCGGGATACTATCATGGCCGATACAGCCATTCTGAGTGTGGCAAATGTGAGAAGGGGGCAATTTTTCGTAGCTGTCTCAGCAGGCTGACATGTGTTCCTACTACTGCCGATACCTGCTGGGTCATAGAGAGCTTGGCATCAATTTTGATGCCCAGGCTTTTACGGCCAGAGCTGGTTCAGGATTTGAGCCTGGCTCTTGTGGCCAAAAAAAGGTTCCTCCAGGGGTTGGAGTCTGTGATGATGGCCACTACCTCGGTCTTCTCGGGATTAATTTTGAAGGAATTGACAGTCATCCAGTTGAGAGTAAATTTTAAAATGTTTTGCTTTCTTGTGTGGGCGGCCGGGGAGCTATCTATCTGGATGATAATTCAAGTGCCGTTGGCGTAGTTATAGATCTGACACTCCGTGAGCTTCAGTGCGGCTATCAGGGGCTGGAGGTAGGCGTTGAACAGGAGAGGTGACAACGCCGAACCCTGTGGTACCCAGCACAAGAGTTTGCCGGAATCAGACACATGGTCAGCCAGCTGTACTCTCTGGGATCGATCATTGAGGAAAGATGTGAGCCGAATAAGGGCCGTGCCCTAGATGCCCAGCTCTGAGATCCACAACAGAAGTTGGTCATGGTTGACCGTATCAAATGCCGCGGTTAGGTCTAGCTAAACCAGGGCACATGGCTTTTTCTTATCGGCCCTTAACCTGAGTTCATCCAACACTGACAGCATTACCATTTCTATGCTGTGATGAGCCCTAGACCTTGCCTGATTATTTTGCAGGAGATGGTTTGCTTCTATGTGGAATGACAGGGATCTCAGCAGGTGCGGTTCCAGCACTTTCACCAGGAATGGGAGTTGGGGGATTGGCCTCAAATTTTTTAGGTTCTTCACGTCAGCCACCGTTTTTTTTAGAAGTGGGTTGACACAAGCTTTCTTAAAATTGGTGGAGACGTGGCCGGATTCTAGAGATTGATTTAGTAGCAAGAGGACCTCGCTTTCTATCCCTGGTAGTGCCAACTTAAAAGATCCTCGGTGGGCAGGGGTCCGCAGGTGACCAGGACTCAACTCGCCCCATTAAGGGAGACAGGGAGTCACGGGTGAGCCTGGGGAAGATGGTGAGTAGTTTCACATAAGTTAGAGGCAGAGGATGGGACGCTAAGGGACAGAGGACAATAGGAGTAAGATGAATCTCCGTCAGTAGGTCCTTCACTTTCTTTACGAAGAAGGACTGGAACTTGTTGCAATCTTCCAGACAGAAGAGGGGCTTCTGTTCCTGAGCTGGTCTCTGCTCTTTTAAAGTCCGAAAAGTTTCTTGTAGTGTATTGTCAGCAGTCAAAATCCTAGTTTCGCAGAATTTTGCTTTCCTTGTTAAATTTGCTTTTTGTAGACTGCAAACAGAGTGATATTCTAGCCATGCACCTGGGTCGGAAGCTTTACGCCAGGCTCTCTCGCGCTGGCGAAGGGGTTGTTTCATGTTTCTTAAAGCTTCGTTGAACCAGGGGGCCCCTTTGCCTTCGTCCCTTACTCTTTCCTCACGGATTGTGGCTTCCACGTCGATAGCACTCTTCAGCCTTATAAACAGGGTGGCGCTTTCTACATCAAGGTTTCCCTGTTTTGGACTTGGGGTGGCTGATTTGTGTAGGGTGTTAACCAGGGCGTCAGCTCTAATTTTATTCCAATCCGCAGCACTTTCCACTCAAGGGAGGGACGGGCTGCTTGTTTTGTGGGTGGGAACCAGCCTCTGATTAAATGGTGATCATACCAGGCGCAGGGACCGATATCTATTGGGCTGGTAAATGGGTGGGATGTCCAGACCAAATAGAGTATGCGGCCCTTCTCATGATTAGGACAATTCACTAATTGTCTGAGTTCCAAAGAGATCAGTGCCTCAGCCAACCGTTTAGCCTGGCTGTCTTTTGGAATCTGATCCCAGTGGAAGTTAAAATCCCCCATCACCAGGATACATTGATACCGTGAGCGGATATCGTTCACTAATTCCGTAAAGAGCTCGACAAACTTGGGTGGCGTTCGCGGGGGACAGTACACTATCAGAATGACTAGACAGGTGGTCTGGGAGCAGATCTTAGCCCAACACATCTGCCCCCTCAATGCTTTCTGCACATAGAGTCTCTGTGTTTAGCTGTTGATTATACAGAATCAGGACTCCACCCCGGCTGGTGCTGCCCGGTCTGTTGTAGCAAAGGGAAGCATAGTTCAGGGCATGGCAGTTACCAAGTCCGGAGCGGAGGACTCCTCAAGCCAGGTTTCTGTGACACTTAGGATGTCCAGAGGGTCATCTTGGAGGAGAGAGAAGACCTCAAGTTGGTGTTTCTACAGGGAACGTGTGTTAAGGTTTTGTGTGTCGATTTAGATACAGTATATAGGTTTCCCGATGTATGCCCTTATGTAGGCACAATTCACTTTGCCCTTATTTAGGCACAGAAATCCATCCCTTATTTAGGCATTATCCATGCTAACCAAATCCAGGCATGGTCACCTACATCCGTCCATAAACGTCACAACGATTTCTTGGAAAACCAGACTATTAAGCCTTTAGGACTTCCCCTGCTTGGATTATTGATTTCTCGACAAACTCATTTATTATGCATGAACATCTATTCCTTAGTGGTTCATTCATGACGTTCCTCTGCCAGACTTGTACGAAAATACTGGCATTCCTAAACACCTTCAAGGTATAAATATACCTTAACTTGCCATGGCAAACCACGGTTCGGCTGCATGCTTACACAGCTCAGCTACGTGGATCGCCACGGCAAGTACGGAACGAATTAGCGTCTCCGTCTGACGGACTGACCAGACGCGGTTATCCTCATCCCAGAGAATCCAGCTCCAGTGTTTCTGACTCCCCTTGCGGGGTGCTAGAGACCGAGACCCGGAAAGAGATTCCAACGTCTCTCATTCTAAGGTATGGCGCAGACTAATACCTAGAGGGACTCTTGACAAATCTTGACAAAACTAAACTATAGCTAGCTATACTTTATAAAACAGCACCTACTTCTTACCTCGTACTACACTTAGGTTAGGTACATTGGGGTAGAACTATTTAGAAGCACCAGATGAGTATTTACATTTTAGCCTGTGTTATTTATGTATGTATTTTTATGAATATATGCCATAGCTACAAGCTATGCTATTGCAGTATTATTTTATCTTACTGCTAACGCTGTACATATTATACTTCGCATTCGATCTCTTCTACCAGACAGAACAGTTTATAGTTTCCTTTCCGTGTTGGGCAATCCATGAGTCTACCAGCTCAGAGGAGTAAGTCTCTATCAGTTGAACCCCAAAAGGGGTCTAAGTTATTGTATAGATAGGCCCAAAACATATCCTTAACCACATCCTTCACAGACAAACTAGCACTACACAACAAAGGATTGTTACTTTTAGCAAATTTGTGGACCCTCTCAACTAATCCATTACCTTGGGAATTATACAGTAAAGAACATGCATTCCTCATGTAGGAGAGTAGGGTCTGCTTCCTATGGTTACCCCGACTTTTAGCTTTGATTCTCTGGTTTTTCGACTTTAGTGTGGCTGTGGACCTGCAATGCAGGCCCACAGCCCAGCTGTTCTCTCTCTAAATTGATACCATGTACTTTAGGTACATACCAGATTGGTTACTGGGTCACCCTTGTGAGCCCCTGTATAATGTACCATAGGTACCCAGGGCATAGGTGCACCCTAGGCCTACCAGGGGCTGCAGCATGTATTGTGCCACCGCTTGTTTGCCTTCCAAACTGACACCACAGGTCTGTTGACACAGCCTGGGTACGGTGGTGTAATCACCCCATACTTAGATTTAGTATACCTACATCTATATATACATATAGACACATATACACCTATAAGTCACTTCAATGGCAGACCTTAACAATCCTGGAGGCAGAGTGCTTGGTTGTATGTGAGAGGGTGCCCTAGCATGAGCTGAGCCCCTCTGCAGTTTTCGGAACCATCTCCTTATAGCGGTTCTATGATATAGCCATACCATATACTCTTAAGTGCATTATAATCCTCGCGGTTAATGCTAACTTTGGTTTGGCTTTATCAAAACATGTTGTGTAAGGAGTCAAAAACTTTGGAATACCACCTCCCCCAACCCCCCCCCCCCCCCGCCGCCGCCAGGGGTAGCATTCCACCCTTCTAGAGGGAGAAGACATGTAGTTACTGGTTTACCCAGTTAAAGTTAAACAGAGCCCCAGCTTCACAAAACGGATGCTGCTGCCACAGACACGAGTCTGACCTGAGGTTGCTGGACAAAACTCTACAAAAGGGGGTGGTGATGGACGGAGCATCTGATCCAATCAAACAATCACACAGTCAAAAGATCTGGGTTTGATCCATCACCGTTCTTTAGCCCACTCTGCCACCCCAGTTCAGACATGGCTATATGCAAATCAGTCTGACCCTGTGCCTCATGGGAACAGTCCAGCCCGAACTGCCAAGCCATGCCTTCCCTGGACTGGAAACAAGCTTCCGAGGACCGGTTTCTGGCATTCCAGCCATCTTCAGCCCGGCTTGCTTGAATCCAGTGGCAGGGTATGCTCAGACGTGAGTGCAACTATTTGCATTTCATGTGCCATCAGATGTATGCTATTTTCTGTGAGTAGAATAGAGGGTCTGCCTCCCTTTTAAACATCTCACTCAGAAAATCAATGGTAGAAGTAGTTGTAAATCAATAGAGTGGCGGGTCCCGCACACTGTTGGGGTAATCCAAAGTTCAGATAATCTGTGCGTGGAGAACATATACTGTTTCACTGGTGTACAGAGAGGTATTGTCCTCTGAGCCTGGACGTGGAGTTCAATGAGACTGTCGAGTTTCCCCACTGGGAAACATCCTTCAGGTGCACTGCATGTGTCCAAATTGGAATCGACTTCAATCAAAGTTCAAAATGTTGATGCAATAAGCTTTTTATTTGGTCATCATAATCACCATCTTTGCGATTTCATTAATTAATCCAGTCATTCATGTGGTGATGTGTATTAATGAAGTATCATACAATGAGGAGCCCTTTGTCAGGGGGTATGCGCCTAAAACAATAATCATAAAAGCAGAAATGAAACGACATTCCCAGGAAGTGGGTTTACCATTTATTCTCGATTACCAGAGGAAGTTTCAGTGTAGGTGAATCACAAACTCCTATGTGGGATAGCATGCAAAATAAAATGAGATTACACTAGAAAGGAGCAAAGAAATGTAGTATACTTAGTGAGTAATTAATACACACATTCTCAAAACAACGAATGTAAAATACTATTGCCTAGACGAGTCGATAGCGATGTGGAATTTTTCACATGTCAAGGAAAGCTTTCCACTTGAAAATTGCCATACGCTAAGTGACTGGTTAATAATAAACTATTTTCTTGTAGAGAATTTAGAACATGCGCTAGGTGACAAAGATGTATGCGCGCCATGGTGAACACCTCTGTTCAAGGAGGCAAATGTGGAAAGTGGATATCGAGTGAAGCCGAAAAAAAGAAGAAGATCAAAAAAGTGCTTGTGCGGGTTTATGGCAATTGGTGAAGTATCATTTGTGCTTAGTCCAATATTATTAGCATATCAAAATTGAACATGCATTTAACGGTAAAACGTTTGGGTGCGCCGTGGTTGGGTATATACCCCTTGGATAGTGGCTGCAATTAGGATGACCAAGCCACCCTTCGGCCTTCCCATGTGAGATTTGACCGCAGGAATGTGGTAACACGCGTAACCATCCAGGCTCAAGATGTCACCCGTGTCCCACGTTTCATGAAGGCCTATTATGTCGTGCCGATTAATAAACTCCCTCCATGCTGGATCATTAAACTTGTTTTTAAGACCAGCTACGTTCCAGGTCATTAATTTTAGAGAACGGTCTCGATAACCTGGAGTTTCTGCCATTCTGGATATATTAGGATCCCTGGAGCCTATAGGTTCTGCCGTTGTCGTAGCATCATGAACGTTAATCTCGACAAGAGGAGCAAGATTGATTTTTTGACTACCAAGTCATTCACTGTCGTCCAGATTTGAAAAAGTATCGAATCTATTTAAAACGGGGACAGTGAAGTCGTAGGGCAATCTCCTTTTGCCTAAATCACTATTCGCTTGCATGCTCTGAGGTGGTGGGTAAAAGAAGCCCAGGGGGAGAAGATTTACATAATCTTTTTAAATTCTAGATGACCCCGCCTGTCTCAAAATATCCTCAACCAACCTTGGAGCTCTAATGCTTATGACCACACTCCCACTAGGCTTTTATTAGTGTTGCCCACCCAAGGGACCCTTCTGACCATTAAAATATTTTCTTCCAGGTATTCTCCCAAGTCTGTTTTACTAGACAAAAGAAAAATGTTTTATTTTTTAACAAAGACCAGTGTTCGTTTTGACCCACCTTAATTTTTGGGACATTGGCAAGAATAATGGTGTGGGGGCAAGCCTCAATTGGTAAGGTTAAAGCTAACTCTCTCTTTTTGAGGGGCTGTAAATGTGGGCCCGATCTCCCTTCTGGGACCTTGGAACCCTGATTCACCCCAGAGGTAGCACCAGTCACTTTTGGGACCTGAATAGGGATATGTGGAGCTTTGTTTGGGGATATCTCTACAGAAACCAGAGACTCTATAGGGACGGCAGTACATACAGAGGGTGTAACCGGACTTTCATTACTAACCTTGCCTAGGACAGGAGCGTCATCAGACACACCTGATACTCCCTTGTGTTTAACCAAGAGGCACCCCAATCTTTTTATTTCAGCGGACATCTGGTCTAATTTAGACACTAAAGGTTTTATGATGCCCTTTATCTTCAGATCAATCAGAGCTGCCAGTTGGTTGAGCTGTTCATCATCCAATTTAACGGTATTAGATCCTACTGGTGCATCATCTACCTTTTCTGAGTTTTTAATAGGTGTGGTGGGAGTGACTGCTTTATTTTTTGTTGAGCGGGTACCCATGCGTTTCAACTGTGTTTTTCTACAATTTCTGACCACTCTTGGTGCAGGGGTAGGAGGATGTTGTGCTATAAAATCCGGTAAAGCCTCCAAGTCCAACTCAACAGATTCAGGCGGTTCCAGAACAAGAGGATCGTTATTATCACCGATGTTAAGATCACCTTGGCCCGGCGCAGTCGGAGAAGGGGAGCACATGATGGAAGGCAAAGATTCACTGCTTAGCCCTAAGGACTGTCGTCTTTCGGTATTCATTTTCTTGACCACTTTTACTAAGTAGTTATCCAGAGTACCATGGACAGGTGGAGCACTTAGTGATGACATATTGCTTCCTACTATAAGACAATCCCAGTGTGTGTTAGATGTATTGCACCACCACTAACCGTTAGAAGAAGAAATACGTAGCGGTACAATTTACAACCTTAGTTCACAAACATAAGTTAATAATATCTCACTGTGACTCTAGTAGGTGGGATTCAAGTCGACCTCCTCTTCCTGGGGCCAGGGGCTGTGGCCCAGCCCAGCCTCGTACTGCCACAGACTGTCCCGTCCTTGTCCCGAGCGACTCCCGGGCGCGACTCCCGGGCACGACTCCCGGGCACGACTCCCGGGCACGACTCCCGGGCGTCTCATGGGCGCGATTTGCGGGCGACTCCCAGGCGCGACTCACGGGCGACTCGCGGGCGCGACTCGAGAGGCGCTCCGGCCTTTTCACGCGCCTCCGGGCGCTGCGCTGGCGTCACTGACGCGCCCCAACCGCCAGGGCACCTGGGGATTGCAGTCCCTGCCCTCGCGGTACTGGCGCTGACAGCCGTTCACCTCATGACGCTTGGGACCCCTGATGTAGCGTTGAGTCGTTCCCCTCACGGCTATGGCCCTTCTGCCAAAAAAACGACGCTCCCGTTGAGCGCTCGGCGCTCCGGCATTTTCACGCGCCTCCGGGCGCTGCGCTGGCGTCACTGATGCGGCCCCAACCGCCGGGGCACCTGGGGATTGCAGTCCCTGACCTTGCGGTACTGGCGCTGACAGCCGTTCACCTCACGGCGCTTGGGACCCCTGATGTAGCGTTGAGCCGTTCCCCTCACGGCTATGGACCTTCTGCCAAAAAACGACGCTCCCGTTGAGCGCTCGGCGCTCCGGCATTTTCACGCGCCACCGGGCGCTGCGCTGGCGTCACTGACGCGCCCCAACCGCCGGGGCACCTGGGGATTGCAGTCCCTGCCCTCGCAGTACTGGCGCTGACAGCCGTTCACCTCATGGCGCTTGGGACCCCTGATGTAGCGTTGAGCCGTTCCCCTCACGGCTATGGACCTTCTGCCAACAAACGACGCTCCCCAATATGTCAGGCCTACAGCCTTTATCATAACTTTTCTAGTAAACAATAAGACATATAGCCTTTGACTTTGGCCTGTCACCATAACCACCTTAGCCCCATTGTACGTAGCGTAAGCTTTTCACAGGCCAACCATCTGGCATACAGTCAAAAAAGTACAAGCATATACAACAGGGGTTGACATCCTTTTCTATAACAAAAGCTAATTATGTTTAATGAAAGTCATCACACGCTAATATTTAATCGGAGCTTTAATAGTGACATTAGACAAGATTGCACTAGAAGCCACACCACCATATGAAATATTATCAGAAATGATCACATCAGTGCATCAGGCACGGGTGCCACATTGGTTTCCTGTTTAAAAGGCTCCCTTGAGCCGGTTGAGCAGATGAGCTCGTGAAGAGGCACCTGCGCGCCATGAGAGGTACTGTGACCTGAGAATACTTTTGCAGCCTGCTCAGGAACCCCAAATATTTGATGCCTAATCTCTACTGACGACGGATAATGATCCAGAAACACGTGTATAGAGATGGCCAGTACAACTTTGTAATTACTCGATACAATCCTGCAAGCACACACGCTTGGTGAACTGCATTGACCACAATACTCAGGGGCGACCTGCTGAAAGGTGAAGCAGTGTGATCCCACATTGGTTATTTATTTATTTAAGAAGCTTATAAAAGCGCACAGCTACCCCCAGAAGGGGGTGTCCCGGCGCTGCAGATTACATGCTAGAAAAAGAGAGCTGCTTATAAGGTGGAAAACAGCCAAGTTTTGAGTTTGCGTCGGAATAGAAGCTCCGACTCAATGAACCTGTTCCAGAGTTTAGCTGTAACTACTCCAAACGCTCTTCCCCCACACCTGGCACGGCGGAATCTAGGTACCACCAGGAGGCGAAGACTGTTTGATCTCAATGATCTAACCGATTGAGAGAGTTTAAGTCTCTTTCTCAGGTATGCCGGGCCAGACCCGTTGAGAGCCCGGAAGGCCAGGATCAGAGCTTTGAACTGGATGCGGCGGGAGATGGGAAGCCAGTGCAGCTTTTTACAGCAAGTAAAAAGGTTATCCGTTTATAAGTTCGGAAAATACACTTATTTACGTCTCAAATAACCACTTCTCAATTTTGGGATACTTCTATTAAATGAATCAAGCAAAAACGTCTTATTTATTACAATGGGCTTCAAACTGAGGAACTACTTACAGGCACCTGGAGAGCTACGAGTAGCTCACAAGCTACTTGATGGAGAAGCAAGTATACAACATGACAGTAGGCAAAGACGACTACTCTCTCATGAGAGAGCATAATAAGTATTATTGTAGTGCATACCTTACATAACAATTTGTTTAGGTAGATTTCAAACCACTGCCTACTAAAGCAATCTATGAAATTCCATATAACAGTGAACCTGCGAACACACAGGCTTTAGCACAGTGTAATAACAACCCATCCTTAAAAGCCTATTGTCTTAAATACATGCTTTTCACCATCAAATCAACTCAGTCCTGCTGCTCGGAGTATAAACTTTTTGACAAGTCTAAAAGTGTAAGATAAGCAGGTGTTTTACTGAAAGCACACAAATTCATCCCTATCAAACCCTGTACTCAGGGAACCAACATGTGGATGGGGCATACGCCCCTCTCTCAGTAGGACTCTGAAAGTTATTTTTTGCTGATCACATAAGCTCAGGAGAGTTGCAATGTTAAGCTAGACTAAAAACCCATTTAAGTTAATGACTTCCCATCCCGCAATCTGTGCTGCTGCCGGAGAAAAACACCATAAATTATCTACCTATCTAAAACACTTTGGGGCATATGCACAAAGAAGTGGCAGAGTGAGGCGTTAGCCGTCATGGCTTAGCGCTACACTCCACCACTTCAGAAATGCAAGGCTGCACCATATTTACAAAGAATATGGTGCAGCCTTGCATTTCCCCTTTCGCTGGCGCTACACTTAGGAGCCTAGTGCCAACACAAGCACCCTTGCACCATAGCGCATGGGTGTCTGCGTGAAGGCGGAAGATTATTTATGTGCAGGAAGGGACACTTTCCTGCACATAAACAATCTTAAAATGCTGTTTTGTCAAATCTAAAGTGTACTGCTTAATGCAGCACACACAGAAGTTACAAAACGTCATTTTTTTAAAGATTGTTTATGTGCAGGATGGATCACCTTCCTGAACATAAACAATTAAAAGTAGCACAGATGGAAAAAGAAAAAACGAGGTGAAATAGAGCATGTCTCTGTGTTTCGCCAAGTTAAGACCACGTTTTCCCTGGTCTTAATTTTGGCGCTGCCTCCTATTTACGCCATCCTTGTATATAGGGGGTAGCGTCAAAATGAATGGGTGTTGTGGTGGAACGGCCACCA
This sequence comes from Lissotriton helveticus, assembly GCF_964261635.1. NCBI lineage: Eukaryota > Metazoa > Chordata > Amphibia > Caudata > Salamandridae > Lissotriton > Lissotriton helveticus. The sequence goes on from NC_136067.1 coordinate 278,583,672, forward strand.
CAACGCCCACTGCCCACCCCTTTCACACTAAGCATAGCGTGAAAGGGGGCCTTATTTACAATGCAAACTTAAGCCGTAACGCTACATTGTAAATAAAGCAAGGCACCTTTCGAAAACAGGAACGTCGGGAAAAGTGACATTCGGTGGCAATAGGAGCTTGTCCATATGCCCATTTGTGTCTGTGCTCCTGAAAGTCAAGCCGAGGCAGCTGGATAAATAAACAAAATGATCACAGCTGCCTGGAGGGCAAGCACTTTTTTTGAGGAACCATACAACTTCTGGCCCATAAAAACATGTACTTCTGACTCCGAGCATGTGGGGTGAACCAAATCCCCTTTCCTGGTGATTATTATTATTATTATTATTATATTTGGGTTTGTAAAGCGCACAGATACCCTGGGGTTTCCCGGTGCTGGCAGAGAAAAAGAAGCAGAGAAGACAAAAGAGGGGGGGGGGAGGATTAGGCGGAGAACAACCAAGTTTTCACACCTTTCCTGAATTTGAGATGACATGTTTCATAACGCAAAGGGATAGGAAGGGTGTTCCAGAGTGACGGCGCCAGGTAAGAGAAAGAACGGCCACCGACTCTAGTGCGTTTGAACCGGGGAACTGAAAAGGTACCTAGGGAGGAAGATCTAAGAGTGCGTGATGGGCAGTATGGCTGAACCAAGGTGGAAAGGTAGGGGGGGGGGGAATTGCCAATTTTAATCTTATGCATATAACATAAGGCTTTGAATTTAGCCCTAGATTATATACGCAACCAATGTAGGCTGCGCAGAGAGGCGGTGGCCGAGGCAGTTCTGGGCAAGTTGCATAGTAAACGGGCAGCCATATTTTGCACCACTTGCAGTTTACGTGTCACCTCCTAACAGGCACCTAGGAGGAGTACGTTGCCGTAATCCAGTCTGGATGTCACTAGGGCCTGCACCACTGTTCTTTCAGTGTCAAGAAGAAGCATCCATGTGATTTTCCTCAGCCACCTGATGATGTTTGTACAGGTGGCTGAGACTTTCACCACATGTTGCCTCATGGACAGTTGGTCATCGAAGGTGACCCCAAGATTGCGGGCTGTGGTACATGGAATAGGCACGGAACCCATTTGCTGCGGCCAGTGCTGTGGACCCCAGAGAGTGGTATCAGGGCCAAACAGAAGGAGCTCGGTCTTATCGCCGTTGAGCTTCAGTCTGTTGGTCTGCATCCAGTTGGCGATGTTAGTGAGCCCAGTGTGAAGAGATGAGGTGGGGGAATGTTTATTAGAGGAAAGAGAAAAAATAATTTGGGTATCGTCAGCATACGAAAAAATGGATAGACCAGATTGCTCTGCAAGAGAGGCAAGGGGGCTGAAGTAAAGATTAAAGAAAAGGGGACTAAGAATGGAACCTTGGGGCACACCGTGGGGGGAGGAGTGGGCCAGGGAGGAAGAAGTGGGGGAAAAGACCTGAAAGGTGCGTGCTGAAAGAAAACTGGCGATCCAGGCAAGGGCTGAACCGCGAATGCCCGTCAACTTTAGGGTGGAGAGAAGGATGTCATGGGAGACGGTGTCGAATGCGGCGCTCAAATCCAGTAGGATGAGCGCCACCGTCTCCCCTCTGTCCACCTGCTGTCTAATAGTCTCCGTGACTCCTAAGAGGGTGGATTCCGTGGAGAATCCTGCCCTGAAGCCAGACTGGGAAGGGTGAAGGAAATTAGTGGCTTCAATATGAGAGGTGAGGCAGAGGTTGATGTGTTTTTCTAACACTTTGGCAAAGCAGGGGAGCAGGGATATGGGTCTAAAGTTGGCGGGGTTGTTAATGTCCGCATTGACCTTTTTCAGGAGGGGAACCACCATAGCGTGCTTCCAAGCTGTTGGTACAGTTGATTCAGAAAGAGAGGCATTCAAAAGGGCTAAAATAGGAAGAAATGAGGGAATGGCTAAGGTACTGAGGATTTGAGGAGGCATCGCATCCAGTGGGGAGCCGGACTTGATCCCGGCCAGAAGTTTCAGAAAGTGTGCAGAGGAAATAGGATCCCATTTATCAATTAAGGGATAAGGGGACAAGGTAGTAACCTGGGAGAGAGATATATCAGAAACTTCTTGCTGGAGGGGGCTGTATTGGACCTGTGGAGAGGCATTAAAGCCAGCATAGATATGGTCTATTTTCTCCGTGAAAAAATTGGCAAGTGCGTTGCATTGAGTATTATCCAGACAGGGAGCTTTAGGCGCGCATGACTGTCCAGAGAGCTCTTGAACTGCTCTGAATAGGGCCTTTGGGCGGTTTTGGGCTAATAATATGGAAGTGTTAACATAGTTAGCCCTGGCTGATTTGCATAGGGAGTGGTATTTGCGAAGTTCCGTCTTGTACTGTTCCTTATCAGAGAGGGAGTAATTGGATCTCCAGATGCACTCCAATTTTTTGCACATGGACTTAGCACATTTTAACTGCTCATTAAACCAGGGGGCGGGGGGTGGGTAAAGTTATGTTTACCTTTACGGACTGGAAGACAGGTATCAATGGCAGAAGACAGCCAGGTATGGATTAGCCTTTCATCTTTAGTAGTGATGATAGTGGGGAGGGAAGGTAATGTCTTAGCAAGCTGGCCGTTAAGTTGCGAAAGATTGAGTTTTTTCCAGTTCCTACTGGGTCTAGAAGTCTGAGCATTAGAAGATGGGTGAGGGATAGCACTAGTCTTAATGTGGAATTCTACTATGTGGTGATCTGACGAAGTGATGGGTCTGGAAGGGAGGCAGGTAATTGTGCCAAGATTGGAGAAGACGGGGTCAAGTAAATTACCTGCCTTGTGAGTGAGACTAGAATTATGTAAATGTAAGTTGAGGGCAGCTAGATCTTGAAGAAGGTGAGTGCTAGTGGGGCACAGCATATTGTTAAAATGTATGTTCAGGTCACCAAGTAAGATGAAATTCGGAGATTCCATCAGCAGAGGAGCTATGTTGTCCGAGAGAGTAGTTGCCCATCCACCAGCTGCACCCGGCGGACGGTAGAGTAGGGCACCTGACAGGGTGTAGTTAGGGTTCAGTAAAAGTTTAAAGCAGCATGCTTCGCAATGTGGGATGTCTAAATCCTCCCATTTACATGCGTAGATCCTTTTGTAAATGATGGCAATGCCACCTCCCTCCTTGCCAGGTCTGTTGCGACCCACGTAGGTGTAATTATCAGGGAGGGCTGTCGCAATATCAGGTCCGGAACAGTTGTTCAGCCAGGTCTCCGTAAGAAACAGGGCAGAAGGACTGTCGGAAACAAGGAGGTCAAATATGTCCCTCTTGTGCTTAGGCAAGGACCTGCAGTTCAGGCTCAGGAAGTTAAGATCAAGGGAAGGATAGGCTGGAGGAGGTATCACCTGTCGAAAGGACGAGCTCCAAAAGGTAGAATTAGAAATACAGGTAATCGATGGTTCAGAGATCAGGGCCAGTGTGCATGCTTGACAGGATGTAGGAGCATCCATCCCCCGTAAGCGAGGACATATATTATTGGGAGGGGGGCGGAGGTTCCATAGTGTGGAGCTGGAATAGGTGAGCCTGGAAGTTGTCAACTCAGGAGCAGGGGGGGGTGGCCCCTGGTCCCGGTCGGCCGCGGACGGGCGCAGACGGGCTTAACTTAGGCGCGAAGTCGGCGCCCGTCCGCTGCGCCTCCGCCACTCCCCCATGTTAAATAGTTCCACCGTAGAGGGCGGCTAGTCCAATCACCTGCACCGTAGCACTAAGGGCGCAAGTGCCGCTTCCAGGGACTCGCCGCTCTAACGGCACAAAAGCCGAGGCGGATCGAGTCAGAGCGGGGAAAGAGGTGCACACACAATGGTATTTGCCAAATCTATTAATCAGATTTAAAATCACAGAAATATACAATTAAAATTTTGTCCTGGGAGCGAAGTTTAGCGTGGCAGCCTGCGCTGCTTCTGAAGTCTCATATATTTGTCAGGCGACAACTACGCTGTCAAACCAAACCATAAAGAATGGCAATGAATGACCAGAAAGGGCAGGGGTACAAAAGGGGGTGTGATGGACGGACAGAAAGGGCAGGGAGCATAGGGCTTAGAGGGGAGCAGCTGGCATTTTACGTAGTGAAAGTCACACATTTCCCACGTGGGTAAGCTAGAAAGACTACTGTACCGCCTGACATTCTTCCCAATTTCTATTCAAAAATTGGACCGTGTGATCTGGGCATCACAAATATTTTTCTGAACCTGGCTCCAAAGTGAAAAGGCACATGAAATGGGAAACTCTCAAAAGGCCGAGACAAGACACCTTTTGTGTTAAATATGGCGGCTGAAATCATTTGAAAAAGTTGTTCTTGTCTGTTTTGGGGAGACTGTGGGCACCCAGGTCAAACAGGATTACTTTAGAAGCCATCCCAGAGTCATTGGATGATCATCCAACTACCTTAGAAGTCATTTACACGTCATCAGACATCATCAAGCTCTTGAAGTCATCAGCAAGCTGCAGAAGCTCAGCCTAATGATTTGAGGATGACTTGAAAATGAGTATCTGATGACTTAAGAAGGTGTCATTATTCGTGATGATTAAAGGATGACTTGAAAAGAAGTACCCGATGACTCTAGTAGGCGTCATTATTCGTGAAGATTTAAGGAGGACTTGAAAATTAGTATCTGCTGACTTCTGAAGGTGTCATTATTCCTGATGATATGAGGATGACTTGTAAATGACTCTCCGATAACTTTACAAGATGACATTGTTCCTGATGACTTTGGGGTGATTTGAAAATAAGCATCTGAATACTTCAAAGGTACTATTGTGTTTTCAATAAGATGTTTTTGCGTCTGGAGATTTTAACAGGAATTGTTTGTCTATTTAAAGAGGACGTCCACCACTTTGGTTTCAGTTTTCCAGAAAAATGCAAACTGTTGGATGATTGCACAATGAATTGCAGATAAACGTCTGACCTCCTGCAGCTGGGAGCCCCAAAACCCAAACACACCCTGAACCCCCAAAGTAACCCTTGCACCCCAAACACACCCTGAACCCCAATATTAACCCTTGCACCCCAAAACCCAAACACACCCTGAACCCCAATATTAACCCTGGCGCCCCAAAACCCAAACACACCCTGAACCCCCAAATTAACCCTGGCACCCCAAAACCCAAACACACCCTAAACCCTAAAATTAACCCTGACACCCCCAAACCCAAACACACCCTGAATCCCCAAATTAACCCTTGCACCCCAAACACACCCTAAACCCTAAAATTAACCCTTGCACCCCAAACCCAAACACACCCTAAACCCTAAAATTAACCCTGGCACCCCAAAACCCAAACACACCCTGAACCCCCAAATTAACCCTTGCACCCCAAAACCCAAACACACCCTGAACCCCAATAGTAACCCTTGCACCCCAAAACCCAAACACACCCTAAACCCTAAAATTAACCCTGGCACCCCAAAACCCAAACACACCCTGACCCCACAAATTAACCCTTGCACCCCAAAGCCAAACACACCCTAAACCCTAAAATTAACCCTGCACCCCAAAACCCAAACACACCCTGAACACCCAAATTAACCCTCGCACGCCAAACCCAAACACACCCTAAACCCTAATATTAACCCTGGCACCCCAAAACCCAAACACACCCTAAACCCTAACACTAACCCTGGCACCCCAAAACCCAAACAACCTGAACCCCCAAATTAACCCTTGCACCCCAAAACCCAAACACATCCTGAACCCCCAAATTAACCCTTGCACACCAAACACAAACACACCCTAAACCCTAAAATTAACCCTCGCACCACAAACCCAAACATGCTCTAAACCCTTAAATTACACCTGGCCCCCCAAAACACCAACCCACCCTCAACCCTAAAATGACCATGTACACCCTGAAATCCAAAAGCCCTACAACCCCCAAACTTTTTATGAATACGGAATGCCGGGAGGCGCTGCTGTGATATGATGCTTTCTGTACCCCCAGGCTGCACTTCCTTCATAGAGTATTTCCATAAACACATAGTTTAGTGGAATCCGATTGTTAGACTCTTTAAACAACTGCGGACAGAACTGCTCATGGCCCGAGGAATAGGTCTTGCAAAGGAAAACAAGCTTTGTCGTCATGGTGACTGCCGAATTCACTCCATCACAATACTAAAATATATTTTTAAAAAGCACAGCTGCCTCTAACACAATGCCAAAATCACCTACTGTAAACCATCAGTCTGCCGGCTGGCTGGGACTCGAACCGCAGATCCTCAATGGAGAGCAGCTCTCTCACCTTTTCATATACCGGAAGCCGGTGGATTCCTCTAGCAAAAGCCTACGCACATCCGGGAGCGCCGGAAGTGACGTCATTGTCCTGCGGCAAGAACGAAGACTGCCGTGAGTTCAATAGCCATGAAAGGGACAGGTGGATTGGCATCGGTCTCTTTATTTTTCCAACTCCATTTCCTTCATCGATTCCTGCGTATACTCAGGTAAGTGCTGCAGCTGTTAAAAAAAGAGCAGCATCGATCCTCCGCTCTCGGACCCAGCTGCTCAATTTCCGTCCCAGACCAGCTTCCTCAATTTTCGGAAAGCACGAATTTTCATTAAGGGGGTACATTCAGACGCAGCTCCCTGCATGTGTGTGCTTCGTACGTGTTATAATTAATGCCTGCCTTGCAATGTGTGTGTATTATGTGTGTTTGATGTTTGTCTGTATTCAGCCTGCCTGCTTGTTTAATATGCACCTTTTGTGTTTGAGCATGTGTATTTTTGTGTATGTGTGACGTAGTGCGTGCTTGTGTAAGTTGTGGAAAATTGCAAAAAGCCTAAAAAATGTGTTTTACAGCAAGTTTTTCGCCGTAAGGAAAAATAAATTACTGCCCGTATATTGTAGGTCCCATGTTGGTTCCAAGTGCACCTGCGTGTATTCAAGATTCTCGACCAAATGGAACAGTTTTCGATCTACTGAAAAGGTGTCAATCAAAGAAGACTAAACACATTTATTTATGTGAATATTGTATATTGTTGAGCATTACTTGTGTCCTTGCAACTTGTAGTGAGCTTTCATTACTAAATGAATGTGTGCTATATTGTTGAATCCTGGTCACGTTCCCCAAGCTATGTAGTGTGCAGAGCAGCACATCTTCTAAAACACTGGCAGTTTTCATGGATGCGTTTCGAAGCATAAGGTTAAATGCTTCAAATAACTTAGCCGTTGTAATGCTGGATCCTTATTTTGTTTGCGATTTGTGTAATTGAAAGGCCTGGTTGCCTGTGGCGATTGAGGTTTACGCCCTATTTAGGAAACGTAGTCAGACGCATTCCAACATCTTGCAATATCTACTTTCGCAAAACAGAATATCATTCTGGTTTCGTTCCATGTGCATGCAATGTTTTTAACTCGTTTGTATATATTATTGAGACCGGGCCAATTACGTATTCCCTGTTTGCGCTAATGTACCTTGTATGTATTATTGAGACAGGGCCAATTACGTATTCCCTGTTTGCGCTAATTTACCTTGACCGCTAAGATCTCTGTAAAAATGAAGCAGGTCTTGTTACATCTGCCACTACCAACTAATTGACCATCCTATTTGTTTGACTGGCATGTGTTGTGATGCTACTAAAAAAGATGACAGAAGCAGTGGCTATACTCGTTAACTGTCCAAGAGCACGTGCACCAGGGCCCTTTTATTTGCAGGGTAACGTCACTTGTGACGCCTGTGGTGGATGGGTGTGGGGTAAATGTGTGTCTAGCTCTCTAGGGTGTGCCTGGTAAATTCAGTGACTGCTGAGACACTAGAAGGTGTCCATCAGGACACTACATTCCTCCAAAACTTTATTGAAAAATAAAACATACACCAGTCCAACTTGTGGAGGTAAACAACAATCAAATAAACACCACAGGGTCCATCAGCCTCTAGAATTGTGCAGTGGGAAGAGAGCCGACATGGGGCTGGTGACTCAGACTGCAGCAGGACATGTTCAGCAGCTCCTCTGCAATGGCTTAGGAGTGTCGCCACACTGCCTGGCTCAGAGCCAGCAAATGTAAAATAAAATACTGCTCTAGCATCGTTTTATCTTACATTTGCCGGCTCTTCCACTGGTGTTGGAAGGAGCAGGGCTTAGGCATGGGAGGGGGAGGGGGAGGAGGAGAGCTATGTGCATTCCACTCCCTAAGTGTGCATATGTGTTTTGGCCGGCTGTCTCAGGCAGACTAAAACACACATGCGCAATTAGGGTTTCATATGGTGCATATCTCTTGACTGCAGTCGTTAGAGGGAAATTCTGTGACTTGCTCCAGTTGATGGTGACCTCCGAGTACCCTCCCAACTGCAGAAAGGCCTGCAGTATAGGGTTGAGACTATCCTCCGGGTCACGTATGTATAGAGTTAGGTCGTCGGCATATAAGAAAATTTGGATTTGCCTTTCAGGGTATTCAAGAGCGTATTCGTGATGGTGCTGTCTGAGTTTAGCTGCCAGTGGCTCCATGGCCAGGGCAAACAGTAGGGGGGAGAGCTGGCATTCCTGCCTCATTCCCCTTGTAATGCGGAATCTAGGGGAGCACATCCTGTTGATAATCAGCATGGCCTGTGGCTTAGTATACAATAGCTGTATCCAGGTCCAGAAAGGGGGTTGAATCTTGCCAAGTGGTTCCATCCAAGGGAATCGAATGCTTTGGTGGCGCCTTGAAAGACAGCCACTGCAGCTAGGTTAGGGTCAGTGTCCTGCAGGAGAGCGAAGAGAGTTCGTAGGTTATGCGATGCCGCTCTGCCCGACACAAAGCCGGACTGGTCTGGCAACACTAGGGCGCTCATCAGGGGGCTTATTCGATTGGCTTTTAGTTTAGCCACTATTTTGGTGTCGCAATTTATGAGCGAGAGCGGCCTGTATGAGTCGCTTCTATCACCTGATTGCCCTGGTTTCAGAGGGGAAATAATAAGCGCCTCGCGGATCGTTTGTGGAAGTATGCCTGTCTCTAGTCTCCTCATATAAGTTTTTCAGCATCAGAATGATGCTGAATGAGTGTCGCAGTATGCTTTATAGAATTCTGCAGTAAGGCCGTCCGGGCCTAAGGTCCATCCAGACCGTAGCTGCATAAATGCAGTGCGTTAGACCTGTCAGCCCTAGGGTGGTCTTTCCCTATTTTTTTCTCCCTTGCCTTATTTTTCCCATCTTCTTTTTGTTGGCCTTAGGTCTCCGTGCACCTTCCCATTGCCAATCAATGCTAAGGTGCAGGTGCTCTCTACTTCAAACATGGTTGCCACTGGCCCCTGCTACTGCAGCGTGGTCTTTTTCTAGTAACACCCTAGTTGCCAGGAGCTGGGTGGGACCCCAAACATTGTTGCAATGCCAGCCTTCCTTCGCCTGCCCATAGTTAGAGTGGGGAAGCTCCTGGAACCTTCCAGAATAGAGGCGGAGCCTATTTTTGCCGCCTTGGAGAGTGGTACAAAAGGGGTGGTAATGGACGGAGCAACATAGTCAGTTTGGGTATCACTGACCTGGGGGACCCACGCAGGAGACTTAGGCGGTAGGGCCTAGTCAGGGGCCTATGCCACTGGGAGTGAGAGGGCTTAGGTGCTGCCTTCCAAGTAAGTGACCTGCTGACAAGCCTTCAACTCGCCCCCCCCTCAAGAAACCAAGGATCTGCTTCACAAGGGCGCAGGAACCAGCAAGCGCCGAGAAGACCCCCTTCTGTGGCCCCAAGGACTACTGGGGATCAACCAGGTACAGGGCTGTGTCCACTCTGCGCCCTTTTCCTCAACCTGGGCCCCTGCGCTGTCCTGCTCAACTCCCCCTGATTGAACAGCCTGAATTGCTGTCCTGCCTGACCATATCTGGCTACCCCACGCTAGCTCCCTGAGCTGACTGAACTGCCTGTGGTCTGAGGCACTGTGTTAATTGCCCCCTGAGAAGCGCTGAGAACCTAGAGACTGGGGCTACCTGAAGCGCTGTGATCCTACTAACTGCTCCCAGCACTATATCTGCTCAGCGCTGTGTGTGTGCCTGGGAGCACTGCCTCCTCGAAGCGCTAACTGCCCTCCAACTCACCGCCGCAGCCCAGGACGTCCGTGCAGCTGAGGCTGCCTTGCCAGGCGTGGTGAATTCCCCCGGGCGGCCCTCGGTGCCAGGAGAGGGCCGCAGCCGTGGTGCTGTGGGTCGCGCCTGTCTTGATCGCATGCAGATCTTGCGGCAGCCCCTGGAGCCTTGGGGAGGCCGCCGCGATCGTTTAAGTCTCCTGCCCCGTTGAGTGACCCGTTGCGGCGGCCCCCGGTGTCAGGAGAGGGCCGCCGGAATTCCTGTCAGGCCGCACTAGGCCTGACAGGGCCTGAAGCCACCTGAAGCCTTCCTCCCGCCGTCACGTGACTGGGGACACAACGTCATCGGTCACGCCCCCACCACCAGTGCCCCGTGATTGGAGGAGAGGCTGCCTCGCCCGCAGGCAGCACTGCCATTGGCGGCCGCGGGCACGCCTCCCCTCCGCCTACTGCAATTGGTCCTCGGGCCCCGGGAAGGCTGAGAGAAGCTCGGGCTCGTTCTGCTGCTGCCTCCTTCAGTGCTGTGCCCCCGACTGGTCCCGAGGCCCGGGACCGGTCCCCCTAGCAGCGCGGGGACCGTCTGAACATCGGAGCCCCACCTGCCAGCAAAAGACCATTGCAAGGGGCCAGAGCAGGCCCAAAGACTGAGGTAACCCCCCGGGTGGGCGGGCGAAAGGCCTGTGACTGCCCCACCTCCGGGGAAGACTGTGTTTGGTGCCCCATGGGCCCCCCCCTCTGTTAACTGATAAGGGCCCGACTGGGCAAGAACATGGGCAAAGGCCTTGAGTGACAATCTGGGCCATAAAAGTTAAACCCTTGCTAGAGAGAACGATATTAGCTGACGTGCCCTGCTCAGTTGAAGGGCTGATTCCTGTTTCCCGCAATGAATAGTCTGGCCTAATGCCCCCCTGATGAAACGTTGAGTAACTTCTAGACGAAGGGGGCTACCATTGGTTAATGAAAGAAAATGGTTACTGCGACTAATGAAATGTTTTACATTTTAATGAAATGTTTATCCTCATTTAATGCACTGCTTATTCCCGCTTAAGAAAATGCTTTATTCTTGCATAAGAAGTTATATTCCTGCCTAGTGAGAAGTTACCTGATCTTTAATGGCATACCCAGACCTGCGTCAGGAAATGTTTGGTTATACCCTAATGAAATCAGTACTGCTGAGTAATGAAATGTTTACACTTGCAAAATGAAGTGCTAAATGAAAGCCCACAGTTATGCCATGAAATGTATTAATGCAGTGAGTAATTGATCACCCTGATTTTGGTCCTAGATAAAATTAATTGTTTTGAATCAAAAACTTACTGGTGTGGTCTCCGTCATTGCGTGTGCATTTATTGTCTCAGTGGCTGTGTGTGCTGTGTAGTCACTTAACACCTGAGCTTTCGGGTGCCTACCTGCTCGTGCCAAGCTACCCCCGGGGAACTGGTGACCCCAGTTCTTACACAGTGTGTATCTCTGCATCTTCTAAATCTGCTAGTAGGAATTCTCTCTGGGTGTCTCCCAGCCATCCCAGAGCTATGTCCTCAAAGTACGTCTCAAACTCTATTGGCTGTGTTCCGTGCATTGTATATAGGGTTTTGTAGAACGTATGAAATGATGTCTAGAATGTCTGTGGTATCCCTATTTATAAGGCCATCTGAGTCGACAACCTCCAGTATAGTGCTGGAAAATCTCTGAGTTCGAGTCAGCTCAGCCAGTGCCTTCCCCGGGCGTTCCCCTTCTCCATATTGCCTGGCGCAATAGAATTTACATTCCCGCTCTATTTCCTAATATTCCGTCAGCTTGCTCTAATCTTTTCCTGCAAATCTGGACCAAGTGTAGATTGCAATTGTTTCTTTAGTTCCTTAAGTTCTGGCTCTAGCTTCCTCAGCGTACTACAGATATCCCTCTGAATACCTCCCCCCCTTTGGCAATGCAGATCCCCCTTATGGTCACTTTAACTGCCTCCCATACGGGGGAGAACTGAGTCACTGTGTTAATATTACGCGTGAAAAATTCAGTGATTGGGAATGGGTACGGAATGGGATATCAAGCAAGGCAGTCGCTGGTAATCTCCAAGACTGATATGGTGTCAGTGCTCAGGGGGGTGAGGGCAATAAGCACAGGTGAATGATCAGCATACTTGTGCTGCAAGTGTCAAGAAGCAGTTAGCCACACTTTTAATCCACTGGTCAAGAACCAGCCATCTATGCGTGGCCATGAGGAGTGCACCGTGGAGTGGCAAGTGCCTTCCCTATCAGTTGGGTGTAGGCTTCTCCTTGCATCTAGTAGTCCGTTTTCTGTAAATATCTCCTGTAGCTGTCTTTGAGCGTTCGTGTAGTGGTGGGGTTGTGGTTGCTGTCGATCCAGCGTCGGATCCAGGGTGACGTTGAAGTCCTCATCCAGATCACGTGTGTGGAGCCGGGTCTGGTGGCGCAGTGGACTAATGCATCCACTGTAGGGGACTGTGTTCGACCTCATGGTCACAGGTTCTAATCCCGGCAGGTCCACACAGCATTTCAAGCATCTGAGGCCGATAAAATGAGTACCTTTGAGTTGGGTAACAATATATATCTGTTATTCAGCGCCTTGAGACCATTGGGTGATACGTGAGCTTTACAAATACACATGTTATGTTATGCAATATCTACAACCTTCCCCCATATGATATTGAAGAACTCAGTCGTCAGCGTTGGGGCCATAACAACATGCAATTATGGTCGGAGCTGCCATTCTCCCCCACATAATGCAGTACCGACCATGCGGGTCTATCAGCTCCCCTATGGCTACATGTGGGATATTCTTTTTGAGAAGGATAACTGTTCCTCGCGCGTCAGTGGAGTGTGCCCAGAAGCTTTGATGCGAAGCCCATAGGGTCGCAAAGGTGGTCGGGGCAGAGGGACCAATATGAGTTTCCTGTAATAGTGCACAGTGTATGTTATGTCTGTCTAAGTAAGCCAAGATATGGCGGCGCTTCCTGGGGTTCCCAAGGCCTCGCTCATTCCATGTGACAAAGTTGGAACTAGGCAGATCAGGGTGGGCCATTCATTTTGTGTATTCCAAGGAGTGCATAGTACATGTGTCGAGCGCTGCTTTTTGCTAACCTGCAATTTTGCCTGTGATCTGCGGTAATGTGAGTGTCGCTAACTCCCGTTCCTTCCCTCCCTCCTCAAACATCACCAGCCCAAACCTGCTGTGGTAGTTCTCACCCGTATCCCCACCCTGTAGCATTCTAATTGGGATCCTCCCAACTTTAAACAGATCTTCCCCTTGGGTAGCCAAGCTGGGAAGGACAGAAAAAATTGGAAAATAAGTCCTTATAGGGATGTTCTTCTGGGAATGCGCAGGAGGGCACACCAGGTCTACCTCGCGGGCATGGGGGTGTACAGGACAGTAGTTTGATGCCTCAAATGTCCAGTATACACAGGTGTAGTTAAGGAGGTATCCGTGGTTATTTCTGATCTCAAGTTGCGATGCCCCATTAACGGCTAACAAGTTGGCATAGTCAGTCCATATCTTCCGTTACGCTGTACTGCAGCCGTTATAGCTTTTTGTCTGTTCGCAGACTGATTGTCTCGCAGCCTTTTCACTCTGGGTCAGATAGGGCTGACTGTGAATGGGAAGGGCTCAGAGTCGCCTCCCACTGCAGCGAGCTCCTGGTGATAGTCTTTAGAAAGTCTGCCACATGCTGTGGATTCATAAAGAAGTGTTGCTTCCCTTGATGTGTTATGTGAAGGCGGGCTGGGAAGAGCATTACATAGGGTAGGTTTGCCTGCTGAAGCTTCTTCTTGATTGGACCAAACTTCTTGCAAACCTCTTGGACCGTCAAAGTGAAGTTCGGGTAGATTGCAATGGCGGAGCCATCAAAATATTTGCTGCTTGTCAAGTGCCAGGCGGAGGGCGGTGTCTCGATCGCAGTAGTTCAACAGTCTTGCAATTATCGGGAGCAGAGGGGCTCCCAGCGGCGATCGACTAGCAAGAGATCAGTGTGGCCTTTCCACTTTTAGCATGGTGGAGAACACGCTTCGTTCAAAATCCATTATCAGCTGACTTTCCACAAAGTCCTCCATGCGGCCAGTGTTTGTAGTCTCTGGTATTCCAAGAATTCTGAGGTTATTGCGATGTAATCTCGATTCTAAGTCCGCATTTTTAGCTACTTTCACCTTTAGGAGCTGCTGCATGTTGTTCATATGTTTCGTGCTTCCCACGGTGAACTCCTTTAGATTAGATATGCGTTGCTCGGTGCCTTTTATGCGCTCTTCATGTTGATCTATTTCATGGGTGACATTATCCATGTGGGTGTGCATCGCATCCATCTTGGCCTCAATGGAGGTAAGGCTCGTTTTCACTGCTAGTGGGAGTTCCGGGTGATCTTCAGTCGACGTTCGGCCCCCAGAGAGCAGTCCCTGCGCCATGGTCTGTTCAGGTTCACTGTGCGCAGGGGTAGTTTTCCGGGCCTCAAATGGCAGCTTTGTTTGTCTGCCCTCAGGTTTTCCCAAGCTGCGCTCTCTTTGTGCCTCAGAGTATGAGTGTGATCCGTGCAACAAGTGGGCGTAGCCGGTCATTCCCCTCTTATGCGCAGGAATCGCATTGCAGCTCCTAATACGCGCTCTCCGTCTCGATGGCTTAGTGCTCTTCTGCAGGAGTTTACTGGTAGGTCCTCTTAGGGATGCTCTTCGCCTTGTGCATTTAAGGATACAGTGTCCGCGTTGTGTCCTTTTCCTCCCCCCGTGAGTGTTTCCCTCGCTTGCCTGTCTTTAGTAGTTCCAAAAAACACAGTTGATGGACAGAATGTAGAACAATGTCATACATTCACCCCAGTACAAGGATCTGGGCCTAAATCCATCGTTTGGTTTTTTTTGGGGGTTTTTTTTTTTTGCACTCCACACCACCCTGGGTTAGACACTGGCTATATGCAAATCAGCTCTGACCCTGTGCCTCATGGGAACAGTCCAGTCCGAACTACCAAGCCATGTCTTTCCCAGACCGGAATCAAGCATCCAAGGACCGGTTTCTGGCTATCAGCCTTCATCAGCCTGGATAGCATGACTCCAGTGGTGTGGAGATCCTGGGACTCACGTCTGAGCATACCCAGCCCAGAAAATTGCAAAAAACACAGTTGATGGTAGTAGTTCAGCAGGCTTTTAGGTCCGAGTCGCCCCACCCTCTGGTCTTGATACCAACACCAAGGTCCCAGCGCCTATCCAAATAATGCTGGTACATGTATGGCTTTCTCCCTGCTGTGCTTCCCCTTGTAGTTCAGTCTGTAGGGCGCCACATTTGTTTAAACATGGGTGTGCGCTTTGACTCTGCTTATTGTGTGGCTAGCGTTTCCTTTTGTACGTCTCACGCTGTGCAGCGCGGACACTCAGCGCCACTTACAGTGCACTGTGGTCCGGTCTGTCCGGGTCGTAATATGCCACTCCCGCTCTGGGTCACCTCCCAGTACAGCACAAGGGCCCGGTCTCTGGCAGCAGGCAGTCTCGTGGGCCACGCCCACTCAGAAACCGCCCGCGCCGCCCTGCAGGCCATTATTTACTCACGGTTTCCGAGCAGACAGGTCTTGTCCTAAGCACTGTCTGCTGCGCCGAGCAGCCGAGTTTCCTTTCTCCGCAGCGCTCTTTGTTCACCTGCAACTTGGTTCCCGCGCCATAGCTGCCAGGGAAAAAAACCTCATTGGATCGTCCCTGTTGATCTCACTGCAGTCTGGTGGGGGTTTAACGGCGATGTGACGCGGCCTCTTTTTTGTCTTCAGCATGGCCGCCGGCAGTTTCAGGTCACGTTTCTTGGTTTCCCAGGCTCCAAAACAGCCGATGTTATCTTCGCAATCGGCAGCGGGTCCTCCAGTTCTGATTCCCGCTTAATGCAGATCAGCATGTGGGCATTTGGGCAGGATTATTCTGCTGCTCGGTCCCGAACTGCAAGAGCCTCCCGCAAGTGCAGCCAAGCTTGCTTGTGCACCCTCTAGCGCCCCCCAGGAATGGTAATGTTTGATGCACTTGACATGGACTGGCGTGATGGCATTGCCAGCTGTGTGGTGACTCTGGACGACATTTGGTGACGACTTCGTTCTTGAGTCGATCACGGGGAGTGGGGGTGGCCAGGCACTTCCATTTCCTTTGGGGAGGCATCTGCATCCTTACGCTTGGATTTCTTGGGTTACCAAGCTGTCGGTGACAGTGGCTTGATGGACACTCTTAAGAAGCGTGAGGCAGAAACTATGTTTGCAGCTTACTCTCGATCTCCCGCTGGGCAGTCCCCAGGTCGTTATAGTTGGCTTGCTGTTTGTGTCTGTATACGCTCCCTCCGCAGCTCGAGTTTGCTTCAGGTTTGGTCCTGGCCTCCAAAAACATTCCCTCCTGAATGTATTCATCATCCGGTTCCTAGAGTAGACCAGCCAGTTACACTTCCATATCTTCCGCTGGGCGTGGTGGCATGCTCATGACAATGATATTGTGGCTGCCATTAGACCTGGATGACAGATAGTGATGATTTACTTGGAGTAAGGATATTCTTCTCCCTTGGCATCTGCGGTCGCAAGCAGGTTTGCCATTTGACTCAAACTGCCAACTCTCAGGAACGGACGGTCGCACTGGAAAGCTTAGGGAAAGAGACGTGGATTACGCTTTCTGGCGGCTTACATGTGGTTCTCCCATTGAGCTGTCTCAAGGGACGTCGCTCCGCCTTGGTGGCTGTCTTGTGTCTGTGTGTGTACACTTGGCTTGTGGTGGTACGAGTCTGTGTACTTTTCCCCTTGTTGTTCTCTCCAGCACACTTGTGTTCATCCAGTTCTTACTGGTGACGGGATTATCACTCTTCTTTTCAGTTCTTCCTCCCTAGGCAGTGGCATGCACCAACTTCCATGCAAACCAATAGGGCCTATCAACTTCAATGATCTCTGGACCATGCGGGTGAGACTTCTTGCCTCTCATCTTTCTCCTGAATGCTGGGTGATGTTATGTGTTTCTTCTTCAGGGAGCTTCTTGATGCTCCTACTCCGGGGGGTTCACTCTTCTGGGAATGGCTTCCATGGGCAGTACAAAAGGGCGTGGTGATAGACGGAGCATCTGAATCAATCAAACACTCACACCCAGTCAAAAGATCTGGGTTTAATCCATCACCGTTCTTTAGCCCACTCTGCCACCACAGTTCAGACATGGCTATATGCAAATCAGTCTGACCCTGTGCCTCATGGGAACAGTCCAGCCCGAACTGCCAAGCCATGCCTTCCCTGGACCAGAAACAAGCTTCCGAGGACTGGTTTCTGGCTATCAGCCATCTTCAGCCAGGATAGCTTGACTCCAGTGGTGTGGAGAGCATGGGACTCACGTCTGAGCATACCCATCCCACTCGGGGTGACATATGCAAAAAGGAGACGCATATGGCGCCTCAAGCGACATCACACATAGGGCATAAATGGGCTGAGTCCATACACGGGGCAGCCTATTCGTCGTACTCGCGTGGGGTACTGATATTAATAAGAAGGGGACTGAACTTTCAAGTGGAACAGGTCTTCTCAGACAGAGAGGGTAGATATGTACTGCTAACAGGCACACTCAGAGGTCAGAGGCTCCACTTGCTAAACATATACGCCCCAAACACGGATGAGCCTGATTTCTTTCACACACTCTGGCGGCAGCTGAACGAACTCCCAGATATTCCACTCATATGGGGGGGCGATTTCAATATGGCCCTAGATGATGCGGTGGACAGATCGCCCAACTCCTCAGAAACACACAGGAGAGCATTGGATACCCTGCAGGATATTATGCATGATAAACACCACATTGATATTTGGAGATCGAGGCACCCAACGCAATTAGCAGCAACACACACTCCAGCAGCATTTGGCAGTTGGTCGAGGATAGACTACTGGCTAGGGTCCCCGGAAATATCACAGTGGGTAGATTCCATACAGCATTTACCATGCACCTTATCAGACCATAATCCGGTATTATTGACTCACACTCCCAAACTATGTCCCTCCTCCATTCAGCTGGAGATTTAACAGGAAGGCACTATTAGATCCTATTTATGCGGAAACCATCAGGAAGGCGATAGTGGATTTCTTTGATCTGAACGCCCCTACCACGGAAGATCCTGGGATATTATGGGAAGCTTGTAAGGCCACTATTAGGGGGGTGTGTATTAGCACAAACGCGGGGATCTTGCGCGACCTGAGACAACAATTGAAACAGCTCGAAACACATATACAAGAGTTGGAGTCCGACTATGCACGCGCGCAAGACCCCGCTATTTTAGGCCAGATCAGAACAGAATTGTCTGAATATCAGAAAAGTGCGGACGAGGAACTGAGATATATCGCGAAACGTCCTCTGGCGAGGAAATTTGGGGAGGGTGGCAGACCAGGAGCGGCATTAGCGACAAGAATATGCGAACAGAAACCACCTGTAGTAATACAGGCAGTGAAAACATCAGATGGGGAGTTGCGCCATGACACGCAGGGTATACTGCAGGAATTTATGCTCGTATTTGGTAAATTATATATGGCGTAGGACACAGCATCTGCGGACGAGATAACGAAGTATTGCGATGACATAGCTCTGGCTTGGCTGTCAGATGCGCAGAGGCAGTATCTGTCTCTCCCTGTCACAGTGGAGGAGATCACAGAGATCATTAGCTCCTTGCCCAATGGTAAAGCACCGGGGCCGGATGGCTTCACGGGGAAGTTTTACAAAAAATACTTTGACCTACTAGAGCCCCACATAGTGGCGATGCTGGGGGACGCCCATGAGAAAATGCTCCTGCTGCAAACATTAAGGGAGGCCATGATTCTAGCACTTTTGAAACCGGGCAAGGACCCAGAATCCTGCGACTCCTACAGGCCGTTATCCCTCATGAACGTGGATACTAAAATTCTGTCCAAACTATTGGCTACTAGGCTTCAACATCTGATGACTAAATTAATCCTACCCGACCAATCAGGCTTCATCCTGAACCGATCCACACAGGACTCCATTCGCACTCTCGCACTATTTGGTCCCCTCCACGAAGGCAGCAGCTGTACTATTAGACGCTGCCAAAGCGTTCGACACGATAGCGTGGACATGTATGCAAACGATACTGGCGAGGATGGGGTTCCCACAGGTGTTCCTCCAATGAATCAAACTACTATATACCGCACCTACAGCGCTCATCCGAATAAACAAATTTGTCTCCGATATCATCCCCATAGAAAGAGGAACAAGGCAGGGATGCCCCTATCCCCCCTTTTTTTTTGCCATAGCTTTGGAACCCTTGACCCGTAAAATACGGCAACTCCACCACTACTCGGCATTGCAGTTCCCCCAAAGACCACTGCACATATCATTGTATGCTGATGATATATTGCTATATGTGCGAGACCCCGCTGATAATTTAAACCCGTTATTGCGAGAATAGGTGAAGTTTGGGCGGCAATTGGGGCTTAAAATAAATTGGGCCAAATCAATTATCATCCCACTGTCTGACACTACCCTTCCCTTCCACACAGAATTTCCACTAGAGTGGCAGACGGACCCC
Source organism: Lissotriton helveticus (assembly GCF_964261635.1). Lineage (NCBI taxonomy): Eukaryota > Metazoa > Chordata > Amphibia > Caudata > Salamandridae > Lissotriton > Lissotriton helveticus. The sequence goes on from NC_136067.1 coordinate 278,603,162, forward strand.
GTGAGGTACTTAGGGGTCTGGTTCCACAGGGACCCTGAGATAGTGATTCGCACGAACTACGGGAGAGCTATAACTGGGCTGGAGGTGAAAATTGATCGCTGGATTCGACTACCGTTTTCTTTGGCGGACAGAATTGCGATAGTTAAAATGGTGATCTTGCCGAAACTGCTTTATCTATTCAACAATGTCCCGATAAAACCGCCCGCGGCGGTGTATAGAGCACTGAAGTCGATGACACTGAAACTGATCTGGGCGGGTAAAACGGCCCGCATTGATCTGCACTCCTTGACTCTGCCATATGCTAGTGGAGGATTTAGGGTCGCAGATTTCCTTTTGTATTATCTGTTCGCCCAGGCTCAATACGCACACTCTTGGTACCACACGGTCCCCTTTCTCACCCATGTGGCTATTGAGGAGGGGGATGCGTTGCCTGTCCCACTGAATGCAATTATAACTCACAAACGTCCCCTCTTACATAAACGTGACATAAATACAATTGACGCTACCAATGAGGCTTGGCGCTTGATGGCCCGGAAAGCCAATAGGATTCCGATCCACGCTCCTGACTTGCCACTGGACCATCACCCAAACCTTTCTGTAACGCAAGAAAAGGTGGAAATGGAGTTACTTAAACAAGTGGGGATAGATACAATGGGTGATTTATATAACGAGGGGGTATTCAAAACACAGGAGGGTCTGGCCTTTGTGCAAAATCAAACCTTGCTGTTCAGATTTACTTATTATAGATTGCAAAAGGCGATACAGGCACACTACACCAGATATCCGGAGGAACCCCAAACATTTTTGACCCTGCAGCTCTTGCTCAAGACACCTGTGCCCAATCATTTAGTATCGCTACTATACACAGCCATCCAGGCCGAAATAGGGGACATAGCGGTAAAAGCAAAGCGGAAATGGGACAGTTGCCTAGACACTCCACTTAGTGAGGAGGACTGGGCTGCAATAGGCGCTGTGACAGGATTGCTGACACCAAATGGCAACCTGCGAATGATTCACATAAAGTATATACACCAAACTTATCACACACCAAAGAGGCTTCATAAATATGGACTGCGAGATATTTTCCAATGTCAAAGATGTGGGACTGCAGACGCTGATTTTATACACTTGGCCTGGTATTGTGGGGGAGTCGCTGAGTATTGGCAAAAGGTGATACGCATGTTGGGGAAGATGGTGGGTACACAAATGGAATGTACTATTCGGGGATGCTTGTTGGGGCTGTTGCCAAATGTGTCCGTGCCTTAAAGTGAAAATTTTGTGTGATAGCTTTATTAATGGCGAAGCGTAGGATATCGATGGCATGGAATAGTAAACGACCACCGCAAACTAAACACTGGATACAGGACTTGGTGTATTGCAAAGACACGTTGCAGACGTATGAGGAAGAGCTGCCATTGAGCTCTAAACCAAAAGACTACTGGAAATATTTAACGAATTATTTAACTGACACTGATGAACAATTGTAATATGCAGTTGTAGATACGAGATGTTGTCTCTTATAACATTTGCCTATGCATACCCTGTCGGAGGAGGAGTGTTGTAATGCAGTGTGGTTGCTGTAGTTGTACTTGTTAACTGTTGACACATACTGTCTATGTATGTTGACGAAATGCTAATAAAAAAAAATAAAAAAATATAAATGTTTGTGTCCGGGTCCACTTAGTTGTCACTTATTGGGAAAATAGCTCCAATTAAATGCGGTCACTTTTTGCTTGATTTGATCTCACTCTGTTAAATTATATCGAGTAAAGTAAACCAGACTATGATGCACTTGAAGCAAGCGCTAAAGGCCATCTGGAGGCTCAAAGTCAGAGAGTACAGGCTCCTCTAGAGCCACAGTATTGTGGTGAATAATTGGGGCCTGAGGTAAAGCAAGAAAGGAAAGTCCTCCACCCAACATCAACCTATGAGTCAAAAAAAGACCACAATTAAGATAAACAGTTGTCCTGGAATCAGTTTCAGCACCATATCGAAGGCTGCCTTCAAGAAGGAATCTGTGATATGGATAGACAGAGTCAATTACCATAGGCTGATTTCTTTAACATGATATGGTGCTGTAACGCCATTACTAAATACTGGTCAAATATATACTGAGCAGTGGGCTGTATGCTAACGTTGTGTCCCATAGAAGGGGAGGAGACTAACAGTAGGGCTCCGCTGAGTGGTAGTCATCGGCTTTATAGGGGCAAAAAGCGGTATCTTGAAATATTGGATACGGTCTGCTCCACAGACCATCGAGGAATGTACACGGGGTATATACATGTGAGCAACAGCAGAAAAGACAGTTTAAAAAAGCACACAATTGCCTGCACAAGTACCATAAAATATGGGATCCTTGGTGGGACCACAAGGACTAAATTACACTGATTCGAGTAGGAAGTGGGGATGTTAAGATGGTGTGAACCAAAGACTTATTTGTCAGTTATCTTAGTATTTCTTATGTTAGAGCTGTGATGAAACAGGTTTCTGTTGATGTTGTGTAAAAAACAATGAGTTAGGAACATGAACAAAGGTAGTCTGCTGAAAGGGTGGTGATCCGAGATGGTCAATAGTCTCTTGCATTTAACAAGTGGTTGTACGCAGGGGACAAGGTGCAGAGATGGGGGTAGGGTTGGAAATTATAGCTCGAATCCTCCAAAAGTGCCATTAATACAGCTGTGCGTTGACAGCATGAGTAAAACAAAAACAATTTACTCACTGGAAATGCTTACATTTTGTCAATTGCCACTGTCATGTCATTTTATTAGCCATTCTAGCTTGTTGAAACCATTGATCTGTGAAGTCTTGAAATCCAGGAGACAGCCTATCTAATTCTGTATAAGGAGAGCCTCATATTCAATCAGAAAGCGTAGCGATTGGTCTAGGCAGCATTACTGAAAAGATATATCTTTACTAAACACATCTTGCACTGACGGAGCACCTTAAATGAATGAAGTGAATAGTTTTTCTTTCATGGGGGAATTGGTGACAATACTTAACTGAGCTAGCTTGAGATTGAAGACTTTGGACTACCTGTTAAGGGCTGAGTAGGTGCTGGAGCACCTGGCAGCCATGAAGCTAATAGCCCAATATCTGATCCATGAAGAAAGGGAAGAAAATCACCTTTGGGACATGGCTTTTTTCTGCAGCTTCTTTCCATTGATCAGACACCCCCAGATCTGGATAAAGTAGAAATGTAAACAAGTTTACTGAAGCAAATTTAAAGGACCATGACAATGTCTCAACTGGGTCTACAAGAGCCAGCAAAGAATCCAAAGACACAGATGTAACCTAACGAAATTAAACTACATCACAGGAGACTTCATAGCATAAAGACTAAGATAGGTGTTGGATCAAGGTATGGGTTGCACATTACAAGAAAGTCTGCGGCATTGTGAAACCATGAGTGCATAAAGTTAATAAGGACAACATCCAATATGCTACTCAATGTCCTGTGTATGTAGAATACCTGTCTTACAAAAGCAGAGGGCTCCTAAGCTTTGGAAATCCAGTGATCAAAGAGACCAAAGCAGAAATGGAACACCTACGTTTAGCCAGTGTGACTATTTTCTCTGCAGACACTTCAAAGACTGGTTAACCCCTTCGATGCTCATGATGAGCTCAGCTCGTCATGCAGTACACTGCTCGTGTGACAATGGGAATAAATCAGAAGCAGCGCAGTGGGGGAATTGCTGCAGCACTGATGGTGTTAAGCATAGCATGGACCTGGGGAATCCGCTTTCGGGGCCTGGTCCTTTTTAGGGAACAAATCTCACGAATAGTCCTTTTCCATAAAGGGAGAGTCTGGAATATACCAAAGGCAATCTACATGACACACATGGATATGTCTAAACCTTCATGTGGACAAGCTATGCAACTAGAACGCAGCACACAAAGGTCTAATATAAAAGGGGGGTGATCTCAAGTGACCGATAAGAACTCTCAAACAAAGAGGATCCTTATGTAGCAGATTGAACAGTGGGCATGGTAACGAATGTGGTTGTCTTTGCAAGGTTTGAATACACTTCAGGTTTCATGCTTGACCTAGGTAACATAGGAGACTCCCGCCGTTCTTTGAGGCAGTATGCTTTTAAGTGCGGTATCATATGATCAATGCCTTGGAAATAGGGAAAGCAATGCCACATGTTGAATTAATTACTGCTGACACAAGACGGACAAACAGAGCTTCACATGTTCACTACTGGCTGCTGGTGATTTAGGGAAGGTCTGAATTAACCCATTATTTAGTTAGAAAGCCAATAGGGGTGGGTCCTGAAGGGTATGTGGAGTTTATTCTTTGTAAAGAGTTTACACCAGCAAGGCCTCTTTCAATAAAATGATAAACCAGTCTGAATTACCAGTACTGGAAAAGGAACTGGAAATGCAGATGCAAAGGTCAAGAAATCCCAATTCTCTCCATCCACTGATGCAGTATCAAAAACAATAACTTAATGCTAGGTATAAAGCACTGAACTGTAAGCAATATTTATAAGAGTGACCTACTAAGAAAAGAGATTGAATGGATCTGAATTCCATTAAGCAAAGCCCTGCAACACTAGCAACAGGAAAGCAGATAGGCAAGTGAAAACTTCTTTCAACCATCAAAAGAAATACCATACACTGAGAATAACTAGTAAGCAGGTAGATATGCACGTTGTGCAAACAGTACCCGTTCCCCCATAATGAAAAGAAAGGAATTTAGTATATCAAATCTGGGGTGCTTTGGGAACAGGGAAGCACATTCTCGGCTACAGCCATATTATTCATGACATCCCAGGGAACCAGTGGAAGGGAAGCTTGAAGGTAGATGTTATTCCGCTAACTCCGTCATAGTGCTCCTAGAATGGGTTTTGGTGCACCTTGGACACTGTGCCATTTAACTGTCCATTACCATTAACGGAAATGCCTTATTGAGAAGGTGATTTAGGTCTAGTGCAGTGGCATAAATTAAAATATGTCCCAGGGGTTCTGGCTCAATGACCCACTCAAGAGACTTGAAAAGGTATTTGACCAGCCTGCGACTGCATCATGAAGTGGAAAGGAATTGCCAAAGTGCTGCCCCTCCCGTTATTGCTGTAGTCTCCAATGCCACATAAAAATCTAGCCTGCCTGATAATGGCACTTCAAATGTCAGAGTACTGTGAAGGTTGGGAATTCAAGCATATGAGCTACAGCTCTTGTTCAGCCACTGACGAGAAACCACCTCACTCTAGCAAAGATGGAAAAGCTCGTTTCCTACAAATGCAGAAGACTGTGGCTGACTTTAAATAAGAAATGTTTTACTGAATTGAACACGGAAAAGTGAAACTAACATTCTGCTCTGTTTTGGCACATTGAATTTACACTTAGCTTTGAAAAACACTCCCCTCCACTATTCAGATTACTAAAAGGGTTAATGACATCTCCAAAGTGAACATAACAGTACAATACTACAAAACAGGTAAATGCCTGTTGTCCCTGTGGCCAGCTTTGTTTTTAGGTCGCGCCTACAGCATTGCTTTAGCCATGCTTGTTTGGCGAGATTATAGTAAGGCTTTCAAGTGAGGCAAATGGGTAATTTGGTACCCGGCTTTCCCAGAATCGCGAAAACTGTGTGATGTTGCTTGCCTTAAGGCTTATGAGAAGATGTCAGAAGAGTTTTGCTCTGCTGGGGAGCGTTAGCTCCTGATGCCATATAGTTACTGCTTATCTATATACTGTGTTAAGTTAGCATAGGCTTATTAAATGTTTAAACGCCATTTTTCATTTTGCTGCTTCTGCACACGACACATAATTGTTGATTTAGCTTTCAACCTAGAGGAGCGTTGTGATTTACATGAGAATAATATGTTATTGCTCTGATATCAGCTTTGCTTAATAAACTATGTCTGTACAGAGAGTGCTGAAGCTTCAAGGATAACACGACACAGAATTGTTATGAGGTCTGATCTCCGCACCTTCATAGACATAACATAAGTGCAGCTTTTGCCAAATTCAGGCTTTAGGCGGGTTTTATATTGCTTTGCTTAGAGCACACAGACACACTTGATGCGGTTCGCATGCAGAGAGCTGGTGGAAGTTGATGTGATCTCTTCATACTAGGATCTTGAGGTATGGGCCCGCCCTGCTAAAACCCAAAGAGACCTTCTTAGATATTAATATAATATGCTAGTTAGGGAGGGTGAGAAAATTGGTGTTGTTAACGCTTATTCATTACAGCATATTAGTATGCTGTCACCTTTTGCTTTCTATGGACTAGTAACTATGCTGATAACTTTGCTTCTGATAATATGTTTCCTTGTATTATCTAAGATACTGCGTTTGAGAAAACGGCATTAGTAAATAAATATTTCAAATGTGCACATGTCCTCATTTACTCCACGTTCTGGTTTGAAATGATTGTATAACGAAAGAATGCTCATGTGTTCCACGTGACTTGAGGTATCGTAAGTTCATGTTCTGGTTTGTCTAAATCATTGGAGGTTCGTTATGACCAATGAGACACTGTAGCTAGCCTGATAAGGGGATTTTGGGTACTGAGGTGAGTTTTGGGTCACCCTAATTCGCCGAGGTTCCAAATCTCTATGCACAGTTCTGTGGGAGAACGGAAACCCTGCTACATGGCGCCCAATGTTGGTGGTCCTATATCATGACACTCGTGTAGTATATCATTCAGACCTTAACCCCTTCACTGTCGTTTCCGGAAAACGGTGGTATCGGAAAAACCTACCTATTTTTGAAATAGGTCTTTTCAAGCTTGAATCTTTCTAAAACGGTTTCTTTGAATTACTACCCAGTTGTGCTACAAAGTTTACTTTGTTTTTCTAAGTTCCCGTGCAGTCATGGCCCAGCCTGTGGACATTCCGCAGCATAGTCGCATTGCGGTGCGCAATCATGTGCAGAATTACCAGGTCCCATTGGAAGGCTTGGCTGTGGTTTTAGTGGTGAGTGCGGATGCAGCTTACCCATACGAACTGTTTTATTCGTGGGTGACGTTTCCGGCTGTGGACGCTAATTCTGGTGTGTTCCACAACTACACTGCCTCTCCTGTACCGGCTGAATATACTCCGTACAGGGCACTGGAAGTACCTATTGATCATTGGCAGCATCACGTTTGGTTTGGTGGCGCCCTACCCCATTCGTTAACCGCTCCGAGGTTAGGTCATTTGTCCATTCCGGGTGCAAATTGGCCTGTTCTTGCAGGATTTACTCCTCATCTTCAACACGGCAATTGTACCCTGGCGGAGGTTCGTAGACTACATGTAGTTTCAATTGCCGTGATTCGTGCGTTCGTGCAATACATAGGTCGTCATCTCCCGGGTGGGCCCCGGGAGGTCCGGCTCTTCCAGCGGGACAGGGCGGATTGAAGCTCAGTCCTGTAATGGTCAATGCTGTTATGGGTATGCGTCCCCAGGACAAGGATGAATTTCCTGTCTGGCTTGCCGAGAAATTTGACCAGCTGGAAGCAGTATTTCCTAATACAACTCCTGGAGATAAACATAGAATCTTAACGATTAGTTTACCGAAAGATTTAGCACCCGAACTCGTTGACTGTGAGACCTGGGGCAGAACTTTTGCAGCTGTTTATGCGAGGTGTTACGGCACTCCATCTATGGCTGTACTGCCTACGATCATTAAACGTGTTCAAGATGATCACGGACCGGAGGCGGCGGTTGAATTGGGTATGCGCCTGTGTGGCTCCTTTGAAATAGTTTGCGATCTCATACTTGCTAATGTCAAAGGGGAAGCAGTGAACTTTCAGGTGGCTAATGCTTTGGCGGCTCTCCCAGATGCCGCAAAACCCCGCCAGTTAGCGAGGATTGTTGTGGCTGCTTATAAAACAGTAGGTCGCACTAGTAAGGGTCTAAAGCCTTTTTCTGTCAAAGAGAAAAAGCAACCTCAGGGTCAGTCTTCTGAGACAGAAGTCCAGCCCAAGTCCAAGAAACAAAATTGGCCGAAAAAGCAGAAACAGGGTAAGCAACAGCAGCAGACTCAAGAATCTATTCCTGCGCCTCCAGGGCCTGCGCAGCCAGAACGTGTTTATGACTTGCGCGATCGCGCGACCATTAAATCACCTGATCGATTTCAGGTTTCTGATCAACGCTCTCCTCGTTCCTTTCAGGACTCATCGGCCCCGAAGACCGGTGGTGGAGGAGGTGGAAGAGGTCGGGGTGGTCAGCAAGGACGTGACCAGCCCCGCCAGACAGAAGGTGCTGGGAAGCAGGACGGCACTACGCCGAAGAGACCGTAGTTTGCCAAAAAGAAAGTCGCGGCTTTGACAGCGCATCGATATGCCACAGATAGTGAGAACGCGGCTTCGGAATCGGACGTGGGCTCTGACCTTGCTGGACAGCGCGGCGAAGATTTCCATTGTGAGAGAGGTCCTGCGTCCACTACTGAAGGTGACAGCGACTGAGGTTTTTGTTGTAATAGAGACAGCAAATACGAGAGTTGCTCCCCCTGATAGACTTTTTGAAATTGTCCTGTTGATCGAAGGAGACATACAAGGTACTGTTAAAGGGGTATTTTGGGTAAACCTTTCGTCTACGTATGACATTTTGCTTTCTGAGGCTGACTGGCCCCCACCTTTTGTGCTCGCGGCGCCGCGAGGGGAGGAGGTAATCCTCCCCAGGTTCGCGAACACTGTCTCGAAAGAGCATGCGCAGCATTTTGCAGAAGAGTGGGCTAAGTCTCTAGCGCCGGCTCTGTACCGCAACCAGTGTAGTTGGGATAAATTGTCCCCAAGCCACGAGATTCCTTTACGGTCTCAGCCACAGCCTCAACCTCAATATCCCATACGGCGTGAAGCCAAGGCTTCCGTCGCGGCTATCCTTGAACAATTGGAATATCAAGGAGTGATTGAAACGTGCGTGTCTCCGATGAACAATCCCCTTTTTACTGTGAACAAGCCAGACGGAACGTATCGTTTGGTTTTGGATTACAGGCATTTAAACTCGGACTGCCGTAACTGTGCAGTACAGAATACACACGGCTCTGCACTTGTGGATAGTCTTGTGCGTAAGCGTTTTAAAACCACACTAGACATTTCCAACGGTTTTTATGCCCATAGATTGGATGGTCTTAGTTCCCAGTGGACCAGCTTTACTTCAGCCGGGGTCCAAAAACAATCTCGGCGTCTCCCGATGGGCTATAAGAATAGTCCTGGGGTTTTCACAGTGCGTATTGTCTCTCTTGGAGAGGATCGACCCGGATGCTTGCTCGTATGTGGATGATATTTATCTCACAGACGACGAAATTTGGGAGCATCTGTGTCGAGTCAACAGCATAATTTGTAACTTTGCTGACATGAAGGTGTGGCGTCTGCGCATGCGGGCGTCTCGGCCACTGTAACTCAATTACAACAGCGTTTCTGGTGGCGGGGACTGTACAAACAGACGCGTGATTATGTCCTTCAATGTGACATTTGCCAGCAGATTAAACCTTCGACTGCTACGCGTCCGCCACCGACACAGTTGTACATATCTAGTAAACCACTGGGTTGTGTTTATTTAGATCACTGCGGTCCTTTTTCCTCTGATACTGCGTATAAGTACATCTTAGTAGCAGCTGATTCATGCACACCCTTTGTGTGGGTATGGCCCCATCGCAGCGCTGATTCACTGAGTGTCATTAGAGATTTGCTTGTCTTTGTAGGGATTTTTGCCTGTGGTACCTTCCATTCGGATCAGGGTCCGGCTTTCGCCTCTAAGGCGTATAAGGATGCCATGACTTCGATGGGGGTCCAAGTCAAGTTTTCGTCTCCCTACAGACCTGAGGGTAATAGTGTAGTGGAGCGAATGAACCGTGACTTAAAGCAATCTTTGACAGCTCGAGTTATAGGCACTGGCAGAAACTGGCTAGCCCACCTCAATGGCGTGCAGCGTGCTCTTAATAATCTCCCTAGAAGGTCTCTGGGTGGGCGAACCCCATACGAAATGTTCTTTGGCATCAAGATGTACGTCTCTGACCTTGATGGTCTAGACTTCGGGGTTCGCGCCACAACCTTTGATGTAGATGAACATTGCAATGTTTTACAGGATCTACAAAAGACCAGAGACAGTCTTGCAAAGGAACATTTGCCCTCCACATCGGATGTTGCGTTGCAGATCCCGGTAGTTGGCTGGCTACCCCAAGTTGGAGAACTGGTTCGAGAGAAGATCGATAACAAGAAAGAATTTGGACCTTCCTATCGAGCGCCAGTTCCAGTCCTTGGAGTGAAGGGCACAAGAACAGTCATTTTACCCCCTCTTCCAGGTCGTAAGAAAAACAGGTTTATCTCCATTGACAATGTCAAGATACACAGAGTGGCCGATTCTTCTTAGTATGACACCAGCAGTTTCCTGTCCTTCCATTGTGAGAAATTCTGTTTTGGCCACAGCTTCTAATCCTGAACCTGAAGTGGCCATCGCATTACCTGCGCTTTCCAGTCCTTTATTAAGTACTTTGCCTGGTACAGACCATGATGACATTGATTACACTTACCCCACTGACTTATCCATGCCTGACCTGCAAGCACGTTTGGCCAATAGTTCAAGTTCAAGAATTTATATAGCGCACTACTCACCCAGAGGGTCTCAAGGCGCTTAGGGAGGGGGTTCATTATTTATCGAATAGCCAGGTTTTGAGTTCTTTTCTGAAGGAGATGTGGTTCTGTGTAAGGCGGAGGTGAGTGGGGAGTGAGTTCCAGGTCTTGGCCGCCAAGTAGGAGAAGGATCTGCCTCCCATGGTGGATCTTTGGATACGCGGAACTGCGGCGAGGCCTTGATTGGAGGATCTTAGTTGGCGGTTGGGTGTGTAGAAGGATAGTCGAGTGTTGAGGCATTCGGGCCCTAGTTTGTAGAGGGCCTTGTGTGCGTGGGTGAGGAGACGGAATGTTATTCTCTTGTTGACGGGAAGCCAGTGAAGGTCTTTCAGGTGGCCGGTAATGTGATCTTGGCGAGGGATGTCCAGAATGAGTCTCGCTGATGCGTTTTGGATGCGCTGGAGTTTTTTCTGTAATTTGGCTGTAATTCCAGCGTAGAGGGTGTTTCCGTAGTCTAGTCGACTCGTAACCAGTGCGTGGGTGATCGTCTTTCTTGTCTCGGCGGGGATCCAATGGAAGATTTTTTTGAGCGTACGAAGTACGTTGAAGCAGGAGGATGAGACGGCGTTGACTTGTTTGGACATCGAGAGGGAGGAGTCTAGGATGAAGCCAAGGTTACGTGCGTGGTCTGTGGGTATGGGTGCTAATCCCAGATCCGAAGGCCACCATGAGTCGTCCCAGGCAGAGTGGGATGATCCTAGGATGAGCACTTCCGTTTTGTCTGAGTTGAGTTTTAGGCGGCTGTTTTTCATCCATACGGCTACTTCTTTCATGCCTTCGTGAAGATTGGTTTTTGCGGTGTTGGGGTCTTTGGTGAGGGAAAGGATCAGCTGGGTGTCGTCAGCGTAGGAGATGATGTTAAGGTTGTGTTGACACGCGATGCAAGCGAGTGGACTCATGTAAACGTTGAAGAGGGTGGGACTGAGTGATGATCCTTGTGGTACACCGCAGATGACTTCGGTGGCCTCTGATTTGAATGGGGGAAGTCGGACTCTCTGAGTTCTCCCAGCTAGGAATGAGATGATCCAGTCCAAGGCTTTTCCTTTTATGCCGATGTTGCTGAGGCGTTGTATGAGGGTGCTGTGACAGACAGTGTCGAAGGCGGCGGAGAGGTCGAGTAGAATGAGGGCCACTGTTTCTCCGTTGTCCAGTAGTGTTCGGATGTCGTCTGTTGCTGCGATGAGGGCGGTTTCGGTGCTGTGTTTGGCTCGAAAGCCGGACTGTGAGGGATCGAGGGAGTTGTTGGATTCGAGGAAGGCGGCGAGTTGGCTATTGACGGCTTTTTCAATGACTTTGGCCGGGAATGGGAGGAGGGATATGGGGCGGTAGTTTTTAAGTTCAGAGGGGTCTGCTGTGGGTTTCTTCAGGAGGGCGCTGACTTCGGCATGTTTCCAGCTTTCTGGGAAGCTAGCGGAGTTGAAGGAGCAGTTGATGACATCACGGAGATGGGGTGCGATGATGGAGTCTGCTTTGTTGAAGATGTGGTGGGAACATGGGTCGGTTGGCGAGCCAGAGTGGATGGAATTCATTAGGCGGATGGTGTCTTCAGTGGTGATTGGGTTCCAGGCGCTGAGGTTGTTAGAGGGCGGTTTAGGTTCTGAGGGGGGTGGGAAGGATTGTTTGTTGGAACTGTTTTCGAAGCTGTTATGTATGTCGGCAATTTTGTTGTAGAAGAAGGAGGATAACGAATCACAGAGGTCTTGGGAGGGAGTGATTTCGTTTGAGGCTGCGGTAGGGTTGGTGAATTCTTTGACGATGTTGAATAGTTCCTTGCTGTTATGGGCGTTGTTGTGGATCAAATCAGTTGGTGGTGTTTGCGGGTGGCTGCCTTGAAGGTGGTCATGTTGTCGGTGGTTGGGGTTTTTTCTCCAAGTATTCTCGAGAGTACGGCATATCTTCTTGGATTTCTTAAGGTCATAGTTGAACCAGGGGGTCTTTTTGATGTCTTGTTTGGTGTGATGTTTTTTCAAGGGTGCTAATTCGTCAGCGCTGTGAGTGATCCATTGTTTGAATTTGATGGCCGCTTGGTTTGGGTCCGATGAGAGGGCGGGTGAGTTTTGGTTGAGCGATGTGAGGAGTTGGTCGGTGGTGATTTTGTTCCATTTTCTTCGGGGAATAGGTTGTGGGGGGTTGTGGGTCGAGGTGGTTTTGTAGCTGAAGTGAACACAACTGTGGTCCGTCCAGTGGAGAGCTGTGGTGTGATCGAAGGAGATGTGCTTGCTGGAGGTGAAGATTGGGTCGAGCGTATGTCCGGCTACATGGGTGGGGGTGTCAACAAGTTGTTTGAGACCAAGATTGGCCAGGTTGTCCAGGAGGGTGGTGGTGTTGCTGTCGTTTTCCTTTTCCAGGTGGAAGTTGAGGTCTCCCAGTAGAATGTAGTTCTCGGAGGTGAGGGCGTGTGGGCTGATGAAGTCAGTGATGTCTTCGCTGAATTGTTTCCGGGTTCCTGGTGGTCTGTAGATGAGGGTGCCTCTAAGTGTGGTCCTGGGGTCGGTGTGGATCTGGAAGTGAAGGTGTTCGGCGGTCGCGAGGTTATCGTCGAAGCTGGTCGTGATTCTGATGGTGTTCTTATGGACGATGGCGATGCCTCCTCCTGTTTGGTTGGTGCGGTCTTTTCGGATGATCTTGTAAGCGTCCGGGATGGCTATGGCGATGTCGGGTGCTGATGATGCGTTCATCCAGGTTTCTTTAAGGAAGGCGATGTCCGGTGAAGCAGTGTCGAGTAGGACCCAGAGTTCAGTGGCGTGTCTGTGCACCGAGCGGGTGTTCAGCAGGATGCACTTCAGGTGGTTAGAGTCGGAACTGTTTTTGGGGTTGGTGGATGTGGTATGGGTCTTGATGCTGGTAAAATTGCAGGAGTGGCAGGTGAAGGGACCGTGGGTACGTCCTGGGGTAGCTTCATAGCATTGCGGTGTGCGTCCGGGGTTAAGGGCTAGAAGGGTGGCGGCGTCATACGTTATGCAGGTGGAGTGGGGTTTGCGTGGACCAGGGGGTTTGGCGCTGGGCGCAGTCCAGGCGCGGACGGGCGTAGACGGGCTTACCTTTGGCGCACCTTCGGCGCGCATGGGGCGCGTCCGCTGCGCGTGAAGCTGCGCGCAAATGCATCTGTCATAAATGGATGGTGGAAGGGGAGGGTCGAGGGGGGGTAAGCTGGGAGGCGGGAGCATGGTGGGGGGACGGGCTGGGATACACAACAACAAAATGGCCGCGAGCCAAAAGGTAAACAGGACGCACTGAGTAACTAGCCACAAAGCGCTATGGCAAACAATGCTGGCAGCAGAGCGCTATAACAATTACTGCAATTATTGATATGACAAATTAATTCAGGCACCAAAACGCTGCTTGGAAACACAGCGCTATGTCTAATTAATGCAAGGCACGCTCAGCAAATCGCTACGATACCAGTCGGTAGGGCGGGAGGGGAGCGACCGTCTCCGAAGGAGTTAGGAATGGTCACCACTGAATCGAGGTTTTCATTTGACACTGTTTCCATTGCCTCAAAGAAACCCTCACGGTTTGCAGTATATGCCGCTTTATTTAAAAAACATTTTTTGATTCCCCCTTGGGCATACATTTGGCTGGTTCTTTTTTCCATTTACCTTTTTATGTCAATTGGTTTTGTGTTTTATTTTTTTCGATTCATCAATGGACACTATGTCGAGGAAAGAACATGCATTCGACATCTTAATGGAACTTTGGCCCCCCTTTCCTCGTCCCATTCAGCGCACAGATTGAAAAGAGACTTGACATTTGTTAACATCACTGCTTGGCCAGTCCTTGATGGAATTGTGTGGGATGCAGTTAGGTTTCAAATTCATGGCCCTACAGAGGTTGTTAATGTCCCTAATGTCCTTAGAGTTAACATGGGGGATGTAGTGAAACAAAACATACGTTCTGATGATTGGGATGTTCAGGCCGTGGAGAGTTTGTTTTCTGATTTGAAATACTATGCTGCCTTTGATGCTGAGCGATCCGCGGCTCCAGCCGCGCTCCACAGGCCCCGCGGCTCCCACCAACAGGCAGCCCAGTGCACCGCCTCCCGCCCAGCTCCTGGTTTAGAGGCGGGGGGGCTGAGTGTGCGACCGGCTTGCAGACTGCGGCTCTCTGACTACCCGCTTTCTGCTTTCCAGTGGCCCCCTGCTGCAGCGGCATCTGCACTCAGCTGCAGCTCCTCGCAGTCTGGCAGTTCGGTAGTTCGGCAATTCGGCAGTTCACAAGCTGCTGCTTCCCACACCTCACACAGAATCAGGATGAGTAATTCAGGAAAGGCAAATAACAGACAGATAGTTCTCATGTAACTCAAATCTGAGAACAGTATTGCATTACCAATGCGAGGCAGGACACCAAATTAGTGTGTGCATTTACATTCACAGCACCACCTGAAACACAGGAATCAATTGCAGAAGGTGAGGAAGCATCCAACACTGAAGACAAGTCAGGGCAAGAGGAGCAGGAGGAAGGCAGACAAGCAATCCCTGTGCCATGCAGACGGCGCCTCATAGTGCCACCACTCCCACTGCTGGAGGCCGGACCACAGGACACAAGTGGAAAAGACCAGCCAGTCCAGGGCCAGCGTGCAGTACAGAACACAGCACAGTACCCTGTCCGTCCTAGTGAAGGAATTGTTTCCAGGCGCAGGGCAATGGCCTGGTGCAAGTCACATATGCCGTGGACCAGCAGCCACAGGTAGCACAGGACCCCTGAGAGAGAGTGAGAATCAATGCAGCAGGAGCAGCATTACTCCACCTATTCCCCAGGACAGACGGCAGGGTAGAACACCCGATGACTCAAGGGAGGGCAGTTGAGCGAGGGGCAACAGGCCGTGCCCGCAGTAGATAAAGTGTCATCAGTGGCACATGGCAATGGGTGAGGCAACACATTGCATCTTGACTCCTGTTTGAGCGACATACTTGCACTGTGGGTTTAACATGTGCAAATAATTGGGACTCACATTAGGTGCACGTCAGGCTGTGTGACAGATATGTTCCTGCACCCAAGGAAATAAAAAACACAGTTTTGCACCAATCTGTAGCATTGTGTTATCATTACTCACCTAGATATAGTTCTGTGTGATCTCATCTCGTCTCTGGCACCCGACAGCCGCCCCAACACCACCGGCCGGTCTGCATTCTGGAGCTAGCCCCTCCTCATCTGATGAGTAGGAATCTGTGAGCTCCACTGGGGTGCCTATCTTGGTGGTGATTTTGTTTAGCATGGCACATGGCACATGTGACCTCCATTTTGCAGCATGTCTCGGGCTGTACAGTATTGCTCCTCCACTCTTATGTAGGCAGCGGAAGCGGCTCTTAAGGATTTCAAATGTTCTTTCAATGGCACAGCGGGTGTCTCTGTGGGTGCTGTTATACCTGTGCTCCCCTGCAGTGGCTGGATTCAGGTAGGGAGTCAGGATGTAGTCATGTACAGCATACGCACTGTCACCTGCAGGGTGACAAGAATAAGGTTAAACACAGTCCTGCCACTTCTGACCTTTACTGATAATGTGTTTGAAGGCCATGCATTTACCTGCCAGATAGCCCTCACCAAACTCCCCATCTGTGAATCGTCGGTTAACTCCACTGTGGAAAAAAATGAAGGAGTCGTGTGTGCTGCCCGGGTATTTTGCAACAATATCAGTGATGACATGTCTGGCATTGCACACTACCTGTATGTTCAGGGAATGATAGGACTTGCGGTTCCGGAACACAAACTTATTCTGTGAGGGGGGAGATAGTGACATGGGTCCCATCTATGCAGCCAATTACATGGGGGAATTGGGCTAGCTGGTATAACTTCTGCTTGGTCTGATCTAGTGCCTGTTATGTGCTGGGGAATTGGATGTGGTGATGCAGCCTCTGCACCATTGCATCAAGGAAAGCGTGGAAGAAGCGCAACAGTGCACTCTGAGAGATCCCTCCTGCTGTGGATATCACCCCCTGAAAACTCCCTGATGCCAGTAAGTGCAGTGAGCACAGGACCTGTACATGGGTGGGAATGGTGTGTGTCCTGCATGTTCTTGTATGGGTTTGAGCTTCTCTATTAAGCCCAGGATGCTGCCTACTTCCAGCCTGTAGTTCACATGGGTCTCCTCCACAGTCCGCTGGAACAGGGTGATGCACGCTCTGAAGATCCTTTCCTGGCGTCCCCTCTGAGCAGCAGCTCTGATTCGCAGCCTCCTGGCTATCACATACAGACCAGCCATTGTGAAACCCCCTGTAGCATTGTGGGCCTGTTTAAATAGGTTGCACTTGGTTTCCACCTGCTCAGAGTTGGTGGTAATTGCAATGTGCTAAATAGCAAATTTAGCAATTGGCGCTTTTTACCTGCATCTCATTTTGCAAATTCGCAATTTGCGAGCATCTTATTAGCGAATGTCGCAAATGACATGTCGCTGATTGCGAGTTTGCAAATTAATTTGCAGATTCCATGCCTTGCAAAATTGGTAATTGCTAAATTTGCAATTACCGTTTTTGCCCACTGGAACCTTTTCCTACATAGGAACACTGTTTTGCGATTTGCAGTGTTTGCGAGCGAAAAATTGCTTCATACATATGGTCCTAACTACTTGTTTTGAGTGGTCATTGTTTTGCTTATTTGCAGTCTTAAAAATGCATTTTCTTGCTCTGCAGTTGTTATGGTCCTTAGCTTCTTGTTTACAGGTTTTAATCCTTAGCCATGGCAGTGATCTAATTTGCCTTCTTTGTTTCAGGAATTGATTTGAATAAACAGGATGCTTGAAAGAATGGACTTGGCTAACTACGTACAACGAAAGAGGATGGGTGGACATCGTTGATGGACTATATCGGGTTCTGGTGGCTCCTGATTGGCAAAAGAAAGACTTTCGCCATGTGTAACTCTATGGTTTTCTTGTTTGTTGAAATTCCCAAGGCATCATGGGAATTGTAATTTTGTTAAGGTGTTTTTCTAAAATGGCTGCTATCATTAAAGTAAAGAAAGAGGAGCATAATCCTCTCCTCTGCATCCTTAATAGAATTGAAACTTTCCGTTACAATAGCTAGGAAATTTTTCATTATAACACGAAGCTGGGAATAATGTTAATTAGTCCTCATTAGTCAGAAGCAAAACATAAATGACAGCATGTGAAATACAATGAAGAGTAAAGTGACAACAAGCGTTATTGTGCACAAGGTATAAATGGTGATTTTGAATATGCGGCATGTATTAGATACATTTTTTGTGTATTTTCTTCTAGCATTGGAGGGTTTTGTCCTATCTGCTCTTCCGAGGTCAGTGTATCAAACCCTTGAAGAGCCTCTGTTACCTTCCACCTTTCCATGTGATTAAAAGACTGGTCATGCTGATAAAACAATGGCTAGGTGACAACCATTCAGAGGTGGACCATGGCAGACCTGGCATGCCTTTTACGATCCAGGCCCCATTCCATAGGTTCAGCTCCCTCCGATTATTGCCAGACTGGGCACTGGCCGTGGCCTGGTAGTATGTGGGTTGGGAAGTCCTTAAGGAAATCTGGCAGTTTTAGAATTCACAGACATTGTGTATTCGCTTTGTTATGGAACACTGGTTCCATTTGCAGTCTGCTGCTACTTTGCTTGGCGCCTGACATATGGTATAGCATGACAAAGTTATGGGCAGGTCCCATTCATTCCTCATGGTGCCTACGTTTGTCCAGTTCCTCTTGGCTCCCATGTTTGTGGCATTCTGCATGGAGCCCATACACAGATTTTCTTAGTTTATTCAGGGTTTGTTTAATTGGAAGTTATATTATTTGAAAGGAAAACATTTTTTATTGCTAAATAATTAAAATAATTGTAATATGAGACTAAATATGTATACAAACTTGGGGCTAGATGTAGGTAAATCATATTTACCGACTCTTAAATACCGAATTTTACCGATTCGGTATTTAAGAGTTGGTAAATATGAAGGGGGGACATGTAGGACAATCCAGATGTTTTTTTACCGAATCGGTAAAATTCGGTATTTACCGATTCGGTAAATACCGACTGGTAATGCCCATTCATTCCTATGGGCTTTGAAGCCTCTGGCCCCCCCCAAAACAGGCTCGGGTGCCATGTGGCAGGCATACATGCCCTAAGCAGACCCCCCAGGATATAGCGGCATGGATTGGCAAATTTAGCGGCACAAAAATGAAAATTTAGCGGCACAAAAATGGAAATTTAGCGGCATTTAGCGGCATTTTATTTTGGGGTTTTTGCAACACCAAACACAGATATCTTACTGTTTGACCTTGCCCACGTAACGCTTGTTCCTGTGCCTGAGTGTCTAGCACTTATTGCAGTACTATACCTCAAATTATACTCTGTTTTCTCTTATAACTGCACACTTGTCAC
Source organism: Lissotriton helveticus (assembly GCF_964261635.1). Classification (NCBI taxonomy): domain Eukaryota; kingdom Metazoa; phylum Chordata; class Amphibia; order Caudata; family Salamandridae; genus Lissotriton; species Lissotriton helveticus. The sequence continues at coordinate 278,622,053 of NC_136067.1, forward strand.
TTTCATCTCCTCTTGTGCACTTTTGACTACCTCATGCATTTTTGGTTGCTCACAATTTTTACTCAAGTATTTTGTTTGCTCACGATTGTCACTATTACCTTTACTACCTCATGTATTTTTGGTTGCTCACAGTTTTTACTACCTCATGTATTTTGGTTGCTCACAAATGTCACTATTACCTTATGTAAGTAACGTATGTTTTTGCAATCTGTCCTTTTGTAATGTTTCTCATTATGTTTCATCTCTGTTCCTAATGTGAAGCGCTCTGACGCCTTCAGGTAAAGTCCGCGCTATATAAAAATGCATAAATAAATAAATAATAAAAACTTTACCCAAGGCCGGGCGAGGCCTGCAATAAAAGATTTTCCCTCTCTCCTCTTCCACATCTCCCCTGCCCCCCTCCCACCCGGGCAGCGCTTCTTAACGCAGCTGCTTTTAAACTTGCCTACGGACGGTACCTGTCTGTTCTGTTCGCCGCCGGCCGGCTTTCCTCCTGCTGCGAGTCTCTGAGGAATGAGGAAGAGTCTTCCTGTGTGTCGCAGCCGCTTCGTGCTCTCTCCCCCTCTTGCTGGTGTGGTGCTGGTCTTCTCCCTCTCTCGGCCGCCGTGGTCTTCTCCCTCTCTCGGCCGCCGTGGCCGCCGTGGTCTTCTCCCTCTCTCGGCCGCCGTGGTCTTCTCCCTCGCGCGTCCTCGACCTCCTGGCTCCTTCTCTTCTCGCCGCGCAAGCCGCAAATCAAATGGAAAATGGGTGCGGAAACGGGAAACGGCAAATTTCGCGGGCTTTATGCCAAATATCGCGGCATTTGCAGAGATCGCGCGATAAGCTGGAGGGTCTGCCTAAGGGCAGGTCTGCCTGTCATATGGCATAGGTGTGCATGCACACATGTGCATGCACACCGGAATCGGTATTTTACCATCAAATTGGATTTGATGGTAAAATACCGATTCGGTAAGGCTTGTGGGACTCAGAAGAGTCCCACCTACATCTCAAATTTACCGAATCGGTAAAAATACCGAATCGGTATTTTACAGAATCGGTAAATTTACCGATCGGTAAATTTAATGATTCTGTAAAATGAATGGCCCTACATCTCAAAATCCAATTACCGGTCGGTAACGGCCGAATTCGGCCGTTACCGACCGGTAATTGGCCACCTACATCTGGCCCTAGATTATTAAAATACACAATAGGTCAAGTTAAAAACGATAATCATATTAAAAGATTGAAATGGGGCGTCAATGAAGACTGCAAAAAACAAGTTAAAACAGATGAATACATTAAGACGTTCAAATAGGGCAGCAATGAGTGCGCAAATGGTGGAGCTGAATGCCACAGTTGGAACAAGAGACAAGTTTAAGGATCAACTTTCCAGAAGTCTCTGCTTGAGTTGCGTGTGGGTATTAAGTAGCCATTGCTTATTAACGGATACAATTGGAACTTTTAGATTACAACTGTGACCTGTAATGTTTATAGTATAAAGTGAGTATAATAAATGGGATACTGATTCCATAGGGACCGCCATCTTGGGACCAGTGGAGTGTCGGCCTGGGCTTCCCGGTGGGGCTCGGGCGGCTCTGAAGCTACTACAGCGGCCCTGGGAGCCGGCGGATCCTTGCTGGATCGAAACAACACGACGAATGGAGCTGAGGGGCCGGGGGTGGCCCGGACCTGGACGGCGGCCCGGGAGGCAGCAGCAGACCCACGGTGAGCGGCCTCTGCCCTAGTCGCGGCCCGGAGTGGCCTTTCTCTGCGCGGGGCCCTGAGGGACGAGGCGGAGGCGGGGACCGGCTTGGCCGGGAGGCTGATGACGCCTGGCAACTGGAGAGTCTGGGCTGACGCCGGTTGCTCCGGCCGCCATCTTGGGTTTGCCAGCCCGGGAGCAGAGGACGTGTGGAGCTGGTCAGGGCCCCCATTTTGATACCAGGGAGACTACTGAGGGACGGCTGTGCCCCGGGGAGAACAGGAAGACGCCTGCTGTGCGGTGAGCAGAGGAGGGCCCCTTACCAGGGAACTGTGGAGAGCTAGGCGGCAGGGGTTGACGAGAAGTGGACGCCCCGGCCTGCAGTTGGGTGGCGATCGCGCAGGAGGAGGTGTAGGCCTTGGGTGATCTCAGCAGGACCTGTGAGAGAAGACGAAGTCTCCGGAGCTGGCAGGACCAGGGCGGGCCTGCGCAGCTTGTGCAGCCGAAACGCCCCGGAGGTGAGCTGTGTATGCGGTGCGGTGTCTGGGTCTGGCAAGAACAGGTCGACTGGGCCGTGAGGTGGCTAGGGGGTGCTACACGGGGCGCCCTTGACGTGGGCATTCCCGGCGGACTGGCGGCCTGGGAGTTCAGGAGCACACGGAGACTGCTGCGGGGGAGTCCAGGCAGAGGGTGAGCCCGAAGGTGAGTGCACTGGTGCGTCGAAGGCCACAGGCACCCACGACAGCGAGGAGCAGAGGCTGGGAGACGGTAGCCTCGCGCGCCGGAGTGGTGACGACAGGTGACGGAGGCTGCAGTGGGGTGCCGGGGTGGGGTGCCGGATCCCAGGCTTGAGCTTATAGCGGCTGATGAGGTCGAGTGATGGAGCGGAGTTGCGCAGGAGGTCCGGGGGAGGTCTGGGGCCCGACCCCGGCAGGCTAAAAGCGGCTGGAGGTGCAGGTATACAAGGGAGCGAGTTGAAGGCGAAGGTAGCGGCCCGATCGGAACCGCGCCAGCAGCAGCAAGGTGACCCTTGCCTGGGGTTCGGAGCCTGACATTGTCTGGACCATCGTGCTGAGCGAATTGGTGGGCTGGGGGACGGTGCTAGAAGTCGCTGCGGGTGATGTCCACTACCAGAGGCCGCAGGGAGAAGACTGTGAAGGAACTCTTCGAAAAGGCTCAGGCCGCCCAGCCCAAAGACGTGGGATGTCGGTCTCAGCAAGGATAGGACCGGAGAAGGAGGGCGGCTCAGAGCCCATAACGAACGCGTTTTTGGAATCCCTCTTCACGACCTTGAGGGAGGATATTCACACCCTAAAATCTGAATATGCTAGCGAAATCAAGGAGGTGCGGCGGGAGATGGACAGGATAGGTGAGCGAGTAGCGGGCCTGGAGAACAAAAGTGATAACAAGGACACTGAGCTTGCGGCCCTGCAGCAGGAAATCATAAGCCTCCTTGATCAGCAGGTGGACCTCCAATTGCACATGGAGGATCTAGAGAATCGTTCCAGGAGGCATAACATTCGCATTCGAAACGTCGCTATGTCAGAGGCCACCAAGGTCCCATTTCGGTACGCCAGGGAGCTCTTTAATCATGTGCTGGGTCGCCCGCTGGACTCGGAGATCCGCCTGGACAGGGCACACAGAGCGGGTCCACAGAGGGCTTTGACATCCCCCCCACCCCCCCGGATATCCTGGTCTGCATCCAAGACTACCGTTCCAAAGAGGAAATATTGCAGAGGGCAAGGCGGATGCACCCACTTTCGTTTCAGGGAACGTCGCCGCTGTTGCTCAAGATCTGTCGGCTCTTACACTGCACAAACGCCGTCTCTTCTGCAACAAAAGAACATCCCCTACAGTTGGGGACACCCATTCAGGCTGATCTTCAAGATGGAGATCAAGCAGTACCAGCTGCGGTCGGTCTCGGAGGCCTGCCGTTTGTTGGGAATTGAGCCACCCGAGGAGGAAGACGAGGGTCAGAGGGCTGCGACGGAGACAGACGAGCCCAAGTCTCCGTGGCGCCAACAGAGGAGGCAGCAACGGGTGAAGAAACCCCTGGCAACGGAGATAGCAGCAGGTCAACGGGCGACGGTGGAGGCTGTCGCCACAGATGGCAGTGCGGCATCTACGGGGTGATGGACCTGGAGCTTCATGATGGCCTTGAGTACTTGTTCTGGCCGCTAGGCCGTTGGCGGGAGGGAGCACTGTGACTGTGGAAGGCTCGTTGGACTATCCCGTAATACCTTCTACCTTGCATCTGTGGATGAAGGACTTAATGTGTGTGAAGTTCAAAGGAGGGGTAAGGGGGGATGGCGGGGGTATGATCCATGGTTCGCCCAAAGTATGGGGTTATGTTTGGTCCTTTGCTTCAGAACTTGTGGAGATGGCGGAGACTGGGAATGCGGTGGCGGTGGGCTCCTGTGACGCTACTAGGGCTGGTTTGCGATTGCACCGGGTAGATGCCGGCGGCTGATCTTGTACTGCTCACGCTTAATATACGTGGGCTGAATAACCCGGTCAAGTGTAAAGCGGTCTTGCTTTATTTGGAGCAGTCCCAAGCGGATATTTGTCTCCTTCAGGAGACTCATCTTCTCCCTAGGGATTGCCACCGGCTGCAGTCCCATAAATTACCCCTTCAATTTTTCTCCTCGTACCCTACTAAAAAGGCAGGGGTGGCTATTCTGGTGGCCCAAAAGTTCAGGGGCAAGGTGTTACATAATGCGGCCGAAATTAAAAGGAGGCTGTTGGTGTATAGATTTGTGATGGGGGACATTATCTTCACGATCGGCGCAGTATATGGACCCAATGAGGGAAAGAAAAGTTTCTGCACAGGGCACTCACAGAGATCACCGACACGACTGACCGCTATATAATGCTGGGAGGGGACTTGAACTTAGTTTTCGACAATGTGTTAGGAAGGTCTTGTCAGCGCACCCCGCAGGCTGGGGTTCTCACGACGGTGGGTTTGGCCTGCTTGACGGACCTGGGCCTCCTTGATTTGTGGCGTGTGTTCCATTCAGGGGAAAAGGATTACACATACTACTCTAATGCACATGAAACATATGCGCGCTTAGACTACTTGCTTGCTTCTTCACCCACTCAGGCACATGTCACTAGGGTTGACATTGGAACAGCCTCTCTCTCCGATCATGTGCCGGTTACCGTGGTCTTCTCTATGCCCGCAGCGCAAAGTTCACGCATGGTTTGGCGATTACGGGAGTCATTGCTGTATCGGAAGGAGGTGGTCTCTAAAATTCAGCGCGCAATAGTGGACTTTCTCTCCCATAACAGCAATGCTGACACTACGCTGGCTACACAGTGGGCCGCATTGAAAGCAGTTATTAGGGGGGAGTTCATCTCCATTTCGACGGCGGAGAACGTGGAGCGTCGGGCTTAGAGAGAGGAGCTGACTCAACAGACCAGAGAGCTAGAACAAATACTTAGGAGGACGGGAGCTCCGAGAATCTGGAGGCAACTGAAAGCTGCGCGTCAACAGCTCACAGCTTTAGATCTAAACCGGGCGGAATTCGCGGCCTTGCGATTACGCCATGCATACTATACCGGAGGAGACCGATGTGGGCGCCTACTGGCACACAAATTGCGAGAAGTGACACATCTGCGGGAGGTTCGGGAGATACGTTGGGTAGACGGCACACGGGTCACTGAGGACCAAGCCATAGCCAGCTCTTTCAGCTCTTTTTACGCAGACTTATACTCTGCAGATCCTCCAGTGCCCAGAGCGGAAGCGGATTTCCTGGCTTCGGTTCCACTACCAGCGCTCTCACAAGACCAGATGGAGTGTCTTGAGAGAGATATCCGCCCGGAGGAGGTTATCTCTGCCATTTCCCGCCTCAAGGTAGCCAAAGCTCCCGGGCCGGATGGCTTTCCGGCGAGTTTCTACAGGACATTCTGTGCCCAAACGGCTCCGTTGCTTGCATGCCTCTTTACCTCCTTCTCGGAATTGGGGGCGATATCAAGAGATTTGCTAGAGGCCTCTATTGCTGTGATACCCAAACCGGGCAAAGATCACACGAATGCGGGGCATACAGACTTATCTCCCGACTAAATGTGGATCTTAAGCTCTACACCGCGACCTTGGCCTCACGATTGGGCCCCTACATGGGGGGGTTGGTTGAGCCGGACCAAGCCGGGTTCATCCCGGAGCGCCAGACCTCTGACCATACCAAGAGGGCCTTCCATCTCCTCGAAAAGGCTGCTCGCACGGAGTGCGAATATATGATGCTGGCCATCGATGCCGAGAAGGCATTCGATAGGGTCCACTGGCCCTAATTGGAGAAGGTTCTGGAGAAGGCGGGTATGGGCCCGAAGTTACGAACTCGGGTGATGAACTGCTACAGGTTCCCCACAGCCACGGTCTGGGTCAATGGGTTTACATCCCCTCGATTTGCGATTGAACGGGGTACGAGACAGGGGTGCCCTTTGTCCCCACTGCTGTTCGCCCTTTATATGGAGCCTCTAGCTCAGCTGCTGCGACTAGATCCAAATGTGCATGGGATCAAGTTTGGGGGTGACGTTCACACCATAAGCCTGTATGCTGATGATGTGCTGATATCGCTTTCCAGCCCCAAGGACTCCCTACCGGTGTGCTTTGAAGACCTCACGAAATTCGGCTTCACGGTTAACATGACCAAATCGGTGGCCCTCGATTTGTCTCTCGCGGCACCCACTCGTGCCCACTTGCTGGAGGCGTTTCCCATTCAATGGGCCTCGGAGGCAGTTCCGTATCTTGGAATACAGCTGGCCCCGTCCCTCTTGGCCTCAGATGACATCAACTACACCCAATTGCGACAGAAAATTAGGCGCAAGTTGGGGCAATGGAAATACTATCCGCTGTCCTGGTTGGGTAGAGTGGCGGCAGTCAAGATGACGGTCCTCCCCCAAATCTTTTATCTCTTCCGGACGATTCCTCTTCGGCTCCCTCGGGGTTGGATAAAGTTGGTACAATCCGAGCTATCGTAGTTTATATGGAATGGGAGGAATCCACGTTTGAAGCTACGCGTGGCAATGCTGGCCCCAGAACAAGCCGGGATAGGAGTCCCGGATCTGGCTGCATGCTTCCAAGCGGCACAACTGTGCTTCCTGGTGGAGTGGAGTAGGTGGGAGTCCGGGAAGCATTGGTTATTCCAGAACCAGGCCGTTGCAGGGAGGACACTGCAGGAGATCCCCTTTCTGAGTAAGAAGCATAGACCCCCTAATCTATATGCCTCCTTCATTACGCGGGTTCCACTGGAGATCTGGGAACGTGTCGGGGTGAGTCACGACCTCACAACTCTTCCATCGCCCCTTAACCCCATTGTGGGGAACCCGGACTTCCAACCGGGAATGGATGAACGGGCCTTCGCACGTTGGAAACCGGACGGCTGCCGGTCTCTATACCATATGTACACCCCGGAGGGCGGCATCACCTTTTTACAGCTTCACCAGGAGTTCGGACTACCGGAATCCGAAAGACTTCGATATCTGCAGGTGAGGCACTGGTCTCTCAATGATAGTGTGATGTCCTCGGCGGATAGACATTTGAAGCCTTATGAACGCTGGCTGATTACTCGCAAAACGGAGAAACAACTGATCTCAGATCTCTATAAGATGCTCATGCATAAACACACATACACATACAACTCAGGCAGAGCGCAATGGGAGCGGGAGTTGGGGAGGTCTCTTACGCATAAGGAATGGGAGGGGATATATTATAGAGCGCGACACTCAGCATACCACATGGGACTTACTGACACCCTCACGAAGGTAGCGACTTATTGGTATTACACCACCGAGCGCCTGTACGAGATGGACCAAACCAATGACCCCCTGTGTTGGCGTGGCTGCGGACAGGTGGGTACATTGGTTCATTTACTCTGGGAGTGCAAGCTGCTCCGGGAGTACTGGGGCCAGATTCTAGCGGATGTAGACACCCTCTTTGATACAGAGATCCCTCGCTTCCCCTCCTATGTCCTTTTGGGACTCCCTAACGCACTGACCTACCCTTTGCCGTCCCGTAGGGGGCGCCTAATTGCTATCGCGTTAGGGGCTGCGATGCAGAACATTCTGGTGCTCTGCGCAGATTTCCACATACCTGGGATGGCGTGATCGCCTTTGGATGATACTTGGAATGGAAAAGCTCTTGTTGTCTAAGGCGGGGGAGGGAGCAAAATATGCGGCTTTGTGGCAGCCCTTCTTGTCCTTGCTGGCATCTGAGTTCATAGAGGTGACTTGTCCTAAATATCTCCGATTGCTGCGACTTATGGACACTGGGGAGGTGGGGGGGGACGAGAGAGGTTCAGAAGACTGGGTAAGGCCAACGGATGGAAGGGGGTGACGACCATGGACCATGAGGGAGAGGGGAAGGTGGCGATGGGTGGGTGAGGGACTGGGACCCGGGCGGGGGGATTGTTGGGTTATGGGTGGGGAGGGGGTCAGTTTGGGGGTTTCTTTCTCTTCGTTTACTCTACATGACAAGATCGAGTAATTACCCTGGCTGGCTGGGGGGGTTGTAAGGCAAGAGTTCTGTTCGGGGGAGCTGTAGGATTGCTTCTAAGGGTTTGAATGTAGTGATTGTCCTATGCCAAATCCAGGGGAGCTAGTGCTGCGGCACCACAGCGGGGCCCGTAATGGGTTGTAGGCGGCTTGCTGTGTTTAACAATGGTTCCCCCTGATTTGCGACTTGCAATTTCAATGTGCACTGTCCCTCCCATGCCTGCCCGTTGTGTTGTAGGCGAAGTGGACAGCGGTCTTTTCCTTTGCTCTCTTCTTCTTTGTCAATAAAAACATTTAATACTAAAAACTGTAAAGCCCAGGGATGTCTGATTTACCCTGTTACGTAATGTTTGTTCTCCTCCTAGTACACTATGATATTAGCTAAATATGATATTCTCTGTTACCCCCTTTGCCATTTTCCCTTTACTATGTCCTTCCCTTCCAAAATGTGAAACGATCTGAGACCCTTCGGGGTCATGTTCGCGCTATACAAAACTTTGTAAATAACCTGTCCCTCTGTCACCACTGTTTCTTAGTGTCTACTGCAAACACAAATCTATTTTTTCAGAACACTTTATTAAAAATGCAATGTGCAGAGTATACATATAAAATGAAGTATGTTTATGAATGCAAAATGTGTACTAGGTAACCATACTTAAATACCATAGACCTATAATACAGCAATGAAGTATGTGTTATTTCTAAGTTTTTATTTAATTTGCCGCAGATGTTACAATTTTGGAAACTACTGTTTATTAGTTAATGAACTGATGTTTGTTGTATTAGACAACTCATAGTAAGCTTCTCACCACAAAAGATGTAGATGACAGGGAAGATGACTAAAGGGAAGATGGTTTGTGAAACAAGGAAGGATGTGCCGCAGCATTTAAGGAAACCTGTTTAAAAGACGATTGCATCCTGATGAGAAAATGGGGAGTAGACATGTTCCCAGTAGCATGCGGAAATCCTATTGGTCAACATAAAGAAGAAAGAATATCTATGCTGCAACGTAGAAATTGTGTGTTTTATATGAGTGCATGTTCCTAGACTAGTAAGGCGTATTGATTCTTCCTCAACTCCAATTCGAACAGCACATTAGTTGTTCTCTTTCCCTGATTTTCTGAGAGGAGGTTCTATACTGAGTTTCCAGGATATCTCTTTTTGAAAAGTCTTATTTATTTATTTAAAAAAAGGTTTTATATAGTGCTGGCTACACCCGAGGGTATCAGAGCGCTTTACATCAACATTGGAGATGAGAGGAGAGCATAAAATAAACAATATATGAGGCAAATAACAACAAACATCACATGAGAATAAAAGTATAAATGGAATAGCATAATGATCATCGTGCATAAATCGTAATAGAGAGCAAATAGCAATGATCAGTGGGTTGTTGTTACGAGTAAACTATACAATAAAGTAGGGAGGACAAGTAAGACAGTCTCCCGAGGGGGCGGTAGTATGATGAGGGGGGACCTAGGCTCTAAGTTACCCCAAGAATTTGGTGAGGAGGTGAATTTTATGGTCTCTCTTGAAGCGGTCATAGGAGGGGTTGCATCGGAGGTATTTGGGGAGGGCGTTCCAAATGGTGGGGGTCTTGCCAGAGAAGGAGCGGGATTTAGTTGAGATTTTTTTGAGAAGAGGTGGAATGAGAAGAAGGGTGGTGGAGCTTCTCAACTATGTGGTGGTGCCAGCTTTTTTAGAGTTTCGTCGAGAGGTATGTTGGAGTGTCCTGATAGAGGGCTTTGTGTGTGATACAGGCAATTTTGTAAGAGGATCTGTCTTCAATGGGGAGCCATTTGAGGGTCTTGAGGGTAGGGGAGATATGTTCAAAACGTTGACTGCTAGTTGTTAGTCTAGCTGCGAGATTGAGGGCGGATTTGATGGGGATGAGGTGGATTTTGGGAGTACCAGAGAGAAGGGCATTCCCATAATCAATTTTGGATAGGACGAGAGATTGGATAATTAGTTTGAAGTTGTTGTCTGGGATAAAAGGTTTGATTTGTTTGAGGAGGCGGAGTGTGAAGAGTGCACTTTTTGCTGAATTTTTTACATGGGAGTTGAGTGTGAGTTGATTGGTGATGGTGATACCGAGTGATTTGACAGAATCAGTGAGGGAGAGAGAGCAGTTTAGGGCGTTAAGGTCCGCGATCCATGCTTGGATGGGGAGAGGGTTGCTTTTAGGCGAGAAAAGGATGATCTCGGTTTCGTTAGGGTTGAGTTTAAGATGGTTGTAATGGAACCAGGCTTAGAACTTGGTTAGTGTAGAGTTAAGGTGAAGGATATCGGCATGTGATCTGATTTTATAGTACAGTTGGGTGTCATCAACGTAAAGGTGGTAGTTGATTTTAGCTTGTTTAAGTATGATGGTAAGGGGTTCCATGAAGAGGTTGAAGAGGGCGGGGGAAAGGATGGATCCTTGAGGGACGCCTAGAGAGCCAGGAGTAGGTTTAGAGAGGCTGTTTTTAATTTCTAATTTGTTGAGTTCGATGTTGGAAGTAGGAAGTGAACCAGGTAAGGACAATGACATTAATGCCGAAGCGATCTTTGAGTGTGTTGAGTAAGGTAGGGTGGTAGACTGTGTCAAATGCGGCGGTAAGGTCAGTAGGTAACTCTCGCCCTTATCCAGCGCTAAATGAATATCATCTACTATGTTAAGCAGTGCGGTTTCGGTGCTACATCCTTTGCAGAAGCCACATTGAAGGGTGTCTAGAAGGTTGAATGTGTCAATGTGATTGTCCAGTTGGTGGAGAGCACATTTTTCGAGGGCTTTTGAGAGGAGAGGAAGATTGGAGATAGGGCGGAGATTGTTCGGGTCATTAGGATTGGCCTTGGGATTTTTGGGGATGGGGTGATTTGTCAGAGTTGAAGTGAGGTGGGAACATTTCCTGTAGCGAGGAAGGTGTTAATGATGTTGGTCCAGTAGGGGACAATAACGTGTTTGAGATCTAGGACGAGTGCAGACGGGAGAGGGTCTTTAGTGTGGGAGAATGGTTTGAGTTTAGTAAGGATGCTGAAGACTTCCTGCTCAGATACGTGGAGGAAATTATGCCATGAGGCATTATTTTTAGGCAGTGGGATAATGGGGAGAGGATCAGAAGAGTTGAGCAATGAGAGGAGGAGAGGAGGAGTCAGAGGGGTGTTCACAAGGAGAGGGAAATAGGGGGTGGAAATGCGAGGGAGTTGGGGGGTGGGTGGCGGTTGAGGGTGGAGGAAAGCGCGGTCAATTTTTGCAATTCCTTCACTGAAAAAGTTGGCGATTTCTTCACATTTGTTACTGGAGGCCTTCGGGTTAGGCAGTGCAGGAGAGGTTTGATTTCTAATAATATTGAACAGTTCTCTGGGTCTATTTTTGGCGTGAGAAAGTTGGAGACGAAAGAATGAGGCTTTCTCGGAAAAGATGTGTTTCTTATAGGACGATCTGGCATTTCTGAGGAGAGCAAGATGGGATGGGGAAGGGTGTTGTCTCCATGTTCTTTCAGCCAGTCTCAGAGAGCGCCTTTCATTATTAAGGTCAAGGGTGAACCATTTTTTAGAGGGGACATTTTTTTGGGTCTTTATTTTTAGTGGGGCGAGTTTGTCTAGAACCTCTGAGATAGTTTTATTAAAGTGCTCGGTGAGTTAATTTGCGTTGGAGGAGGGGGCAGGGTGACCGAGATGAGATTGGAGTTCATGCGCTAACACTCCAGGGGGGATTTGCCTAAGATTTCTGGACATAGTTGTAGTTTTAATGTTTTGTTTAGGGGCGGGTGGCACTGGGGGAGAGTTGGTAAACGGGATAAGATGGTGGTCAGACCTGTCAATGGGGACGATGTTGGATAATGAAGCTAGATCAGGTTTGTAGATGATGGCGTCAAGAGTAGCTCCTTTGGCGTGGGTGGGGCCATTGCAAATCTGCTTGCGGTCGCTAATCTCGAGAAGGTTATTGAGAAGGTTGGTAGTAGGTTCATTGTGTTCATTCAATTGGAGGTTGAGATCTCCAAGGAAGAGTTTGTTAGAGTTGGAACTCAGTAGTGAAGAGGAGATAAGATCGGAAAGTTCTTCTGCAAATGGGAGGTGGTCGTCAGGAGGGTGGTATATGTTATGGAGCCGTATTGGGGGGGCGTTTTTTATTTTGAGTTCGGCTCCTAGGTATTCAAAGGTAGAATAGTTAGGGTTGTTACTTTGGGCGAGTTGTAATTCTTCTTTGAAAATAATTGCTAGGCCTACCCCTATTTTTTCAGGTCTATCTTTTCTGAGAATAGAGTAGCCAGGGGGGGGGGGTTAGAAGGTCAAGGATGGGTGTTGAGTGGTCTTTGAGCCAGGTTTCCATAAGGAAGGCAATGTCCACATCCTCATTGAGAATGGTTTCTGAGATTTCGGTCATATGACGGACTGCTGAGCGGCAGTTAACGAGCATGCATGAAAGGGGTTTCGGTTTGGAGTTAAGGGCAGGGCAGAGTTGAATGCTGGTGAGTTGGGGGGGGCCTGGGGGAACTCGGAGACTCCGGGTTTCTGCAGGTCCCCAGAATGACAGGGATATTGGAGTGAGGGAGGGAGGGGTCAATAGGAGGGGGGAGTGTTAAGGTAGTCGTAGCATAGGGCAGATAGATCGGGCGGAGTAGGTATTTGTGGAGCGAAGTGGTCTGTCAGAGCGTGGGAGGAGGGGCGTAGTGGACCAAAGATTAGGGTTTGGGTGCTTTCTCTGAATAGTGTTAATAGCATGGGGCCAGGTGGGGCGCACATAGGGTTTGATGGATTTAATCCGATTGAAGTCATTTCTGAGCAGTGTTATTTCAGCTGCTAGGGTCGAAAGATTGAAATCTAGGTTGCGAAGTAGCTGGAGGAGGTTGGGGAGGGGGGGGCGGTGTCGGGGCTAAAGGAGGGGTTATGGACGGAGTGGGTAGGTAGTGAGGATTGGAGGCATGGAGTCGCAGTTATAAGAGGGGGTGGTAATGTGAGAGGATCTACGTTGGGAGGATTGGGGAAGGCCAGGGGATGGGAGGGGAATATGAGCCTGGGAGTGGTGGGGGGGTTAGGTGCGATGTGTGCTGGACTGGAAGGGAGGGGAAGGGGGGTAGGTGGAGGCAGGGTATGCGGGCCAGGGGGGGGGAGCGGTGAGGTGGATAGGCGTGCAGTTTACGAAGGCAGGGCAGAAGATATGCGGGGCATTGTTCGATGAGGAGCTAGTAAGACGGAGAGGAGGAGTAATAGGGAGTGTCTGAATTGGTCGATCATTAGGGGATGTGGGGGTTTGGCGGAGTGAGTTGTGGGGCTGGCTGGGGAAGGTTCAGGAGAAGAGGGAAGGGTAGGATTAAAGGTGAGGAGAGTGTTGTTACGGGCAGGAGTTTCAAGGCGGAGTGGAGTAAGACTCTGGGAGGCAGATGAGAGTTGGTGGGGGGTCTGGAGGGGACCAGGTGAGGAGAGGTGGAATTGGATAGCACTAGGGGGTGGTTCGAGTGTGGCTGACAGGGTATGAGCAATTGCCAGTGGACTGTCATTTTGGAGAGGGTTGGGAGTAGTGGCGGCCGAGGGGGGTCCAGAGGGGGATTGGGACTGAGGGGATGTTGGAGGGGGAGTAGCAAGTGAGGGGGATTGGGACTGAGGGGATGTTGATGGGGGAGTAGAAAGTGCCAGGTGGTCGAACAGAGTGTTGAAGAGGAGTTCGAAGATTAGGAGGTGCTTCTCAGAGGCTTGGATCAGGATATTTCCCGTTTTGTAGATGGAAATGGTTAATTCACCAGGAAAAAGAGAGGAGGAGGAAGTGGCGAGTTTATGACCATGAGGGATTTTAATCGAGCTAGACACTGGAAGGTGTTGTAGGAAGGTGCTCTTCCATTTAGATGGGTGTTTGGTGTAGTTTTAATGGGGGATGTGAGGCTGTGATAGTTATCTTTAATGAGGGTTTCAGGATGACGGGTGAGGAGTTTATTTTTGAAGTTCTCTTTGGCATTTTAGAGAGGATTGGGGGGTATGGAATTGTCCAGGAGTTGGTACCATGTTTGATGCGTGAGGGGGGATTATTAGTTTGATCCTAAGTGGGGGGAGGTGTGTAGGTGATGTTGAGGTCAGACATGGTGGTAAGGCTATATTGGGTGAGAAGAAAAACAAAAAGGTGGGATGTGGACAGGGAGGGGCAGGCAAGGAGGTGGGGTGTAATAGTGGAGGGATCTTATGATGAGTAGTGATGCGTGGGAGGTTATGAGAGGGGCGGGGGAGGGAAGTTCTATCGGGTCTTTAGCAGGTGGGGTGGTGAGTATAGGAACGGCAGATGCAGTGATAGCGTGTATGAAGGTCGGAGAAGTGCGGAGTGATAAGGAGAGTACGTGAGAGAATTGTGCAAGATACCAGGGGGGACTGGATATCCACTGATTTCGTTAGAGCTAAGATCGTTCTAGGCGGAGAACAATGACTAGGTCTAAGGTACAGGTTGCGTTGCAGGGGTGAGTTGAGAAAAAATTGAATGCGAAGAGTGATGCAGAAAATTCTATGTCTAACAATCAATATACATGAACGTGCAGAATTAAATAAGCATAGTGTGGCGGTGTAGTAACAAAATTCTATGACTATATGGTCAACACAGTCAATATGCATGCACGTGCAGTATTAGATAAAAGTAGTGTACAAAGGAATAAGAGCATAAAAAGGGGGGAGTGGGGAAATAGGAGAGAGAAGGGGGGAGTATCAAATGTGTGGGGTAGGATCAGAGCAGGTAGGGTAGGGGTGCAGGAGAATGGGGTTAGAAAGGTGGAGAAGAAGGGCTTAGTGTGAAACGGAGAGACAGAAAGGAGGACAGGGTAGGGCGGGAGCATAGGAACATTGAGAGGGGTGGGTAGGCGAGAATTGGAATAGGGGTGGGGCAAGAAAAAATCAAAATGGAACTGCGGGTAGGAAGTTCACAGGAGTGATTTAAGGAGAGAGTCATAAAATCACACCCAGGATAGACAGGTCATTCTGATTGAGGATATACTCTGGAAAGTTCAGGTTTCCTGGCGATGGCGTAAGGTAGTGGCCTCAGAAATTGGGTTTAAGGTATTGTGTATTGACTTCAGTCATTGTTAGAGGTGAGTCCGTTTTCCGGTGGAAGTAGGAATTCTTCTTAAGGGCCACAGCCCGGACCCACCTGGTCATGTGATGGTAGATTGAAACAAGTAGATAAAGGTACAGGCACTGTGAGGCCCCACTCGGTACAATGATGTTAATGCCAGAGATTACAAGGTGACTGGAGGGCTCACCACCTTCATATGGAATAAAAGAGGTAGAGTGGAGTAAGGTCGGCTCACCATTAGTGGAGTAGTGGAGTGCTTCAGGTCCGGGGTTTGCATCAGAAACCCCTCCCTCGCTGGCCTTTGATCATCAGTTTCAACAACTCTGGTGGGCCGTCCTCGCATACGAGGCATGCCAACCGGCCATCTTGGTGAAGGATTAACCTTCGCGGGATCATGTGAAGGCTCCAACGGTGAATTAAGGAATTAAGGATCAACAGGTGGTGATTGGAGACAGCTGCCGTGAAATGCTGTACAGAAAACGGCAGGACTGCAGGGCAGGTCAGTACACGCCGCCAGATTCCAGATTCCTTGATTTGCTATTATTAGAGCTGAGAATATTCTCCAGCTTATTCTGCTAAAGCTTTTTGCTTGTGCTTGATTCTCCCATCAGAACTCTTCATTGGTATCTGAACTGACCCCTTAAACTCCTTTCAGATTTATCTGAAGTTAGCCTAGAATAGGGAAGTTTGTTAATGGAACAAGTTTGTTACATTTATTGTATTGATGCTTTGTTTTGATAGAATGAATTGACTTACCTTGCTACTTAATATTGATTGACTGATCCTGTTAACCGTTAATGATGACATGTGGATAATTATATTTCAATAAAAGAATGAATAACAAAGAGATTTAAAATAAAACACTTTATAACTCAACTAAACTATCATTATTGACTGTATTAAATTAATGATAATTGATCATTTATGTTGAGATTTAACTTTTGTATCTCAGCTGACAACAAACATCCACCAACCAGTCTAGTATAGGGTTTTTGGTGAGCAGAACTGTATGCCCCAGCTGTTTAGTGACCACACTCCCTCCCCTCCACTGCCATAGTTGCTTTTTCCTCGACCACTCCATTGTCACTGTTGCTTAGTGTCTGCCCACTCCTGCTGTTGCTTTACCCCACCCATTGACTCTTTGTTGCCACCGTTGCTTTTCCTTGCCCGTCCTTTCTCCATTGCTGCTTAGTGTCCGCCCACCCTCTGCTCCCCCATTGCTGTTTTTGTTTTTCACCACCCTCCCCCTGTCACCACTGTTGCTTAGTGTCTACCCACCCTCCCTCTATTTTCTTAGTTGCCATTGTTCCTTTCTCTCCGATCGTCCAACCTCCTTCAGTTGCTATTGCTGCTTAGTGTTCTCCCACCCTCCCCCACCTCTGTTGCAGTTTCCCTGCCCGCCTGCCCTCTGTTCCAGCTGTTGCTTTTTGCCTGGCCACCCTCTTTTAATTGCAGCCACTGCCTTGTCCTCACCCACCTACCCTCCATTGCCGATGTTGCTGTTCCCCACTGACCCTTTGTAGTGATAGTCTGTTATCTGCCATAAAAAGCCCTTTCACTCCCACCTAAGAACGGACTAATCAGATTGCGCAAAACATTTATAACAAAATTAAACTATCCAGGATTTGTTTGGTATTCCAGCCCTTGATAGCAAGGTCAATTCTGGCCTGCCCTACCAACTGGCCCAGTTGTGGATGCAATCCTCCTGGAGTTTCCCCCTGTTTCTATGGCCACTTAAAATTATGAAGACATTGAAATCTGGACCCCCCTCTGACCCTTGTCCTGCCAAAACTCTGGTATCCATCGCTGAGGTATTGAACCCTGCTGTCAACAGAGTCTTGAATTTATCCCTGTCTGAGGGTTCAATGCCGGACAGTTGGCAACATGGAATGATCCTTCCGCTCCAGAAAAAACCCTCAGCAGATCCCTCGGTAGCCAGCAATTATAGACCGATATCTCTGCTTCCTTGAGAAATATGTCAATGCTGTCACTACTGACCTCATAGGGGCTACCCATGTCTTACATCCAAGCCAGTCAGGATTTAGAGCCAACTTCAGTACGGAAACGGCCCTACTAGAAGTCTCTGAGAAGATTACAACTACTCTTGATAGAGGAGGGAAAGCTGTACTGATACTATTGGACCTGTTGGTGGCTTTCGATACCGTGCCCCACAATCTACTTCTGCGCAGACTTCTGGACTGCGGCCTTTGGGGTGCGGTTCTTAGGTGGTTATCCTCCTTCCTGGAAAGCCACCAGCAAACTGTTTGGTCCCCCCCATTCTCAGCCATCATTCCTCCGTTGAATGTAGGAGTGCCACAGGGTTCTGTTTTAAGTCCAACCCTGTTTAACATTTATATGGCCCTCCTCTCACCCATAGCAGAACAGAATGGAGCAAATGTTATATCTTACGCCGACGACACTCAGCTGCTGTTTACTTGTGAGAAAGATGCAGCGTTAAGAGAGGAAACTAAATCAGCACGTGCTTAGCCAAGGTGTTTGCCTGGTTTAAACACAACCAACTGCTATGGAACTTTGATAAGTCTGAAATGATCTTTTTTGAACCCACTCCTGGTGATGAATGGCGCCAATGGTGGCCCCAGAATCTGTACCCCCGTAAGCCCAGTGACCACCGTTAAAAACATAGTGGTCAAACTGGACGCAGATATGTTTATGAAGTCCCAGGTTCAATCTGTGGCTGGCATCTGTTTTGGACTGTTCCCGCATAGGAAAACAGTAGTCCAAGCCTTGATCACGTCAAGGCTGGACTGTGTCAATGTGCTGTACCTGGGCCTCTCTGAATACCTACTTGGCCGACTACAGGTGGTACAAAACGCGGCGGCTAGGGCTATACTTAGTGTTGGCTCTGGAACCCACATCACCCCTTGTCTAAAGTCCCTGCTCTGGCTTGCAGTGAAAAAAAGGGTTAACTTTAAAGCCCTGGTGCTAGCCTTTAAGGCTCTCCACAACATTGTAGCTCCCTACATCAGGAATAAAATTCAGCCCTATACCCCATCTAGAACTCTGCGGTCGTCGACACAGCACTTGACGATCAGGCCAAAGTTATTTTGGTCACGAAAGGGGGGGCGCTCCTTTCAAGTAGCAGCTGCGAAGCTATAGAATAGCTTGCCTCTCTCTCTGAGACAGATGCAGGATTTCCTCGGTTTTAGACAACTTTTGAAAACCTGGCACTTCCAACAGTAGAGGAGGTGCCTACTGTTTGTTTCTGTTCACCCTGCTTTGTCAAAGGTTTTTGAGATAGCGCCGGGACACTCCCTGGAGTAGCCGCGCGCTCTACAAAGTCCATATAACATAACATAACATCTATCTCCTTTACTGTTCAGTATGCCTGCTAATTTTTAAGGAGCAAAGCATGCACTGTTTACTCTTGTGTTGAGCTCTATGTTCTGTATTCCTTCTCCATGGATATATGACGTTAAAACGCATATTTTTACAACGCATACCGTTACAACGGGACTTTTACAACGCAAATACTATTACAACGCATGTATTTACAACGCTTTTTTTTACAACGCAGGTACCTTTACAACGCATACCATTACAACGTAAGTATTGGTAAGTATATATATATTTTTTATTTGTATATTATTTAAAATTAATATAATTTAATGTAATTGTATTTAATTTAATTTAATTTCATTTAATTAATTTAATTTAAATTTAATTTTATTTTATTTTTACCCTGTACCCCTGTACCCCAAAAACCCAAAACTGACCCTGAACCCAAAAAATACCCCTTTACCCAAAAACTGAAAACTGACCCTAAACCCTAAAAATACCCCTTTACCCAAAAACTGAAAACTGACCCTGAACCCTAAAAATACCCCTTTACCCAAAAACCCAAAACTGACCCTGAACCCTAAAAATACCCCTTTACCCAAAAACTGAAAACTGACCCTAAACCCTAAAAATACCCCTTTACCCAAAAACTGAAAACTGACCCTGAACCCTAAAAATACCCCTTTACCCAAAAACTGAAAACTGACCCTGAACCCTAAAAATACCCTTTTACCCAAAAACTGAAAACTGACCCTGAACCCTAAAAATACCCCTTTACCCAAAAACTGAAAACTGACCCTGAACCCTAAAAATACCCCTTTACCCAAAAACTGAAAACTGACCCTGAACCCTAAAAATACCCCTTTACCCAAAAACTGAAAACTGACCCTGAACCCTAAAAATACCCCTTTACCCAAAAACTGAAAACTGACCCTGAACCCTAAAAATACCCCTTTACCCAAAAACCCAAAACTGACCCTGAACCCTAAAAATACCCCTTTACCCAAAAACCCAAAACTGACCCTCAACCCTAAAAATACCCCTTTACCCAAAAACCCAAAACTGACCCTGAACCCTAAAAATACCCCTTTAAAAAAAACCTAACATATAACATTTTAAATATAATTATATACTTACCAATACTTACGTTGTAATGGTATGCGTTGTAAAAGTACCTGCGTTGTAAAAACATGCGTTGTAAATAAATGCGTTGTAATGGTATTTGCGTTGTAAAAGTTCCGTTGTAATGGTAGTGCGTTGTAAAAAATGCGTTGTAATGGGTGTATACCCTTCTCCATGGATGCCAACTGCGGTTTATCCAGTTGGAGTTGGGAACTGATGGAAAGAGTATCTACATGATGTTGGCTCTTTTACTTGCAATAAAGAAGACTTCAATTTATGTACCTTATTAGTCTCCCATCGCAATCTTTTAGTACACAAACCTCTTCATTTGGCGATGAGCACATTTAAGGAGCCCACGTCATTGTTTTCTACTTTTGGCCCCAGTGGCCAGGATCCTACCTGCTGTCCGGATTTCTCTGAAGCTCCAGAGTTGGGTGGCAGAGTGGGCTAAAGAACGGTGATGGGTCGAACCCAGATCTTTTGACTGGGTGTGAGTGTTTGATTGGTTCAGATGCTCCGTCCATCACCACCCCCTTTTGTACCGCTTTTGGCCGCCATAAGGTGTGGCAGGGTATGCTCAGACGCGAGTCCCTTGCTCACTTTGCCACTGGATTCAAGCACGCCGGGCTGAAGACGGCTGTAATGCCAGAAACCAGTCCTCGGAAGCTTGTTTCCGGTCCAGGGAAGGCATGGCTTAGCAGTTCGAGCTGGACTGTTCCCATGAGGCACAGGGTCGGACTGATTTGCATAATAATAATAATAATAATAATACTGGATTTTGTATAGCGCAACAGCTACCTCGCGAGGAGGTGTCCCGGCGCTAATAGAACACAGATGACCTGGGGCTAATGATGGGAAAACTAACGGGGTTGGATAAAGAGCCAAGTTTTCAGCAGTGTCTTAAAACAGGGTTCAGAAGGAGCCTGTTGAATTTCTTGTGGCAGGGCATTCCACAGGGCGGAAACGTTAGCCGAGAAAGTCCGACCGCCTAATCGCGCCTTTTTCGTGCGTGGGACTGTCAACTGAACACGACAATTGGACCGCAATGCACGGGTTTGGGAGTATCTGGGGAGGCGGCTTTTCAAGTATTCTGGACAGGAGCCATGCAGAGATCTAAATGCCAACGTCAGTGCTTTAAACTTTATCCTGCTGGCAACTGGCAGCCAGTGCAAAGATCGAAGATGCGGAGAGATTGACTGCTTGAGTGGAAGTCGCAGTAGCAGTCTCGCAGCCGCATTTTGAACTACCTGAAGCTTTTGTGTCAGGTATTTTGGTAGGCCTAGGTAGAGTCAGTTGGCATAATCCAGCCTTGAGGTAACAGTAGCATGGATAACCGTTTTTCGGCAGCTCTCTGGTAGGAGTTTGAGGATTTTTCGGAGATTTCTCAGTTTACTCATGCAACAGCCGGCAACTTGTTGGATATGGGAGGTAAAGGACATGCTATCATCCCATCTCACTCCAAGATTTTTTGCCGTGTGACTAGGTGAGGGGGCAGGGCCCATCTCCATCGGCCACCAAAATTCTGACGCGGGAGGGGGACCCTTGCCAAAAAAGATAACTTCAGTCTTATTGGCATTGAGTTTTAATTTATTTGCATTCATCCAATGAGCTACATCTTGGAGACAGCCTTTGAAGTTTGAAAAGGACTCTTGCGTGATCTCGGAATACGGAAATAACAACTGGGTGTCATCGGCATACGAAATTGCCTTGACACCCCAGTTGGCAATTAGCGTAAAGAGAGGAGCAAGGTAGACGTTGAACAGAAGGGGGCTTAGGGCCGACCCCTGCGGAACTCCACAGCCAAGGGTCTTGGGTGCCGAAGAGATCGTCCCAAGTGCCACCTTCTGAGTTCTCTGGGATAGATAAGAGTGTATCCAACCCAGCGCCTTATCCTGAATCCCTATCTCAGCCAGCCGGCTGAGTAGTCTGGCGTGGTCCACCGTATCGAAGGCGGCCGACAGATCCAGGAGTACCAGCATTGCTGAGTTCCCTGCATCCATCGACCACCTTACTGACTCGGCTACCTCAATAAGCGCTGTTTCCGTGCTAAAGCCGGGGCGGAAGCCAGACAGTGTTTCATGTAGGATTTTATTTACTTCTACAAATTTACTCAGTTGGCGCTGTATGACTTTCTCCAACATTTTTCCCGGGGCAGCTAATAGGGAAATCGGGCGGAGATTAGTAAGATCTTCTGGATCCCCATTAGGCTTTTTCTTTAAGGGCAGGAGGGTAGCATGTTTCCATACATCCGGAAATATGCCCGAAACAATGGAGGAGTTCCAGATATGTTGAAGTGTCGGGGCTACGAAGTCGGCTATAGAGATCCATAGTTTTGCAGGGCAGGGGTCGTCGGGTGAACCAGATTTGCATCGGACAAGTTCTTGCCTTACTTCACTCAGAGGGATATTCAAGAACTGGGTGAGAGTCTCACCTAGCTTGCCATTACTTGCGAGGTCCTGTTTCACTGTTTTTATTACTGGTCCAAAAGAGTCATAGACCTTTTTTATTTTTTGGTCAAAGAACTCGGAAATTTGCTCACAAAGCATAGCTGTTGGAGCCACCTCCCTCTCAATGCACTTTGGTTTAAAAAACGACTGTACTACTTTGAAGATCTGTTTACTAGACTGTTCTGCCTGTAGAATCAAGTCTGCGTAAAAGCGTTTTTTACTTTTCCTAATAGCTTTCCGTAGATTTTTTGAGGCTTCCTTATACCTAGTCCTTTCCTCCAGGCCATAACTTGCTCTCCAGAGTCTCTCCAGTTTTTTACAAGCTGCTTTCTCTTTTCTTAATTCCTGCGAGAACCAGGGTGCTGAGGGAGAGTCTCTTTTTGATAGTGCTCGGGAGGCTGGCGCAATGGAGGAAACCATCTTTCCAACCCACTCGTTGAGGAGTTGAGCATCCATATTGGCATTGTTTGTCAAAGATGGGGTGGTTTTTGCCAAGACAGGGCCCATAGTTTCGGGGGTCAGCTTTTTCCATTGCCTTTTTAGAAAGTAACATTTGCTGGGCGCAGAAATGTCGTGCACCAGGTTCAGTGTAAATGGGACAAGTGAATGGTCTGAACAAGTCAGGGGGAGTGGTACCTCGGGCAGCACATTTTTAATGTTAGAGAAGATGAGATCAATAGTATGGCCCCCGTATGTGTAGGGCCCTCATTGATCAGTCTAAGACTGGCCGTGCTTAAAGTAGCTCTGAGTTGCTCTGCCATTGCACAGTCAGGTTTATCCATATGGATGTTGAAGTCCCCCACCACAATGAAATGGGGGTGGAGGAGCGAGCTCTGAACAATCGTGTCCAGTAGGGTAATTAAGTTGGGATCTACGCCGCCCGGGGGGCGATATATCACCAGTCCTGCTAGTGAAAGCTGAGGGCTCGCCTGAAAGCAGAAGTGAAGGCCTTCAATTCCTTGAATAGTCATGGGGGCTGAGGAAGGTAATATCAAGTGCTCTTTAAAAATAATGGCTACGCCACCGCCTCTTTTTGTCCCCGAGCGGTTGACGAGGCATATTTTAAATCCCGAAGGGACTGCCAGTGCAATGGAGGTCAAGTTGTCTTCCTTAATCCATGTTTCTGTTAAAAACAGGATATCCCATTCCTGTTCTTCAAGTAAAAGCCAGACATCATCAGCATGTTTGGCTAGAGATCTGCAATTCAGTAAACCAGCTCTAAGGCCTATCTGAGATATAGCTATGTCTGAACTGGGGTGGCAGAGTGGGCTAAAGAACGGTGATGGATCAAACCCAGATCTTTTGACTGGATGTGAGTGTTTGATTGGTTCAGAGGCTCCGTCCATCACCACCCTCTTTTGTACCGCTCCAGAGATTCTGCCTTTCCTGCCCTGCGAGTATCGCTTTTCTCATGTTGTGTATTTAACACAAATCACAGGATCAGCTTGTCTACTCAGGCAAGCTCCTCTGTGTCATCAGGCAAGTTATCTTCTCTTCAAGCCTGTATGACGCGCTACACACGCTCATAGACACAATCGCAATGGACCGCACACCGCTAGCCCCTCCTCCGGATCTCCCCTAGGGACTCTGGTACATGGTGTTCTTGAGTGGTTCACCCCAGTGGGTGCAAGTAGGTACTTGTTGAACTGATGATCTCTAGACCCGATACATGTCCCGGATTTTTGGATATCGCCCGAGACATGGCTCGGGTTTCGGGATAACTTCCCTCATAGGCAGTGCCTTGGCAACTGATCTTTGCGAGCTGGCACTCTTCTTGGCAACGCATAGAAGTCTCTCAGTGCTTGGCAATCACTAAGGGATCCATCTTTCTGATGTTACAAGTTCAGAGTCTTGTATTCTTTATATTTTAATTTATTCCCAACCATTAAAAGACTTCTGGATTTTTTTAAACTTGAAATGGGATTTGCTTTATTAAGCAAATGTAGAGAGAAATGTGACACTGATCAAGGTACGGATAACATTTGGATTTCTTCTCACTCTGACAACTTGACCTAATGTAATTTTATGTCAGGACTGGAGGCGAGGATTATGCCTTCTTTCCTCACTTTATTGATACAGCAGCGTTTTTAAAATAATAGACCACTTTTCCCTTCAACAATAGAAGTTTAGGGTCCACTTTGAGAGCAACGTCGCTCTGTTGAAATGGTGCAATTGGCATTGCCAAGGAAAACCAGTGCACCTCTGCGCCCAATCAGAAAGGGAGTCTGGAGAGATGAGGGATCCTGACAACTTGGCCTCCTCCGCCATGTCTAGTATCTTCGTCAAAGGGTAATCAACCTTTATCCCGCATTTTTTTCCCGCAGACTTTCAGGCCGCATACTATTAATCCGCAATGTCATTCATCCCGCATACCATCATCCCGCATTTTTTTACAACGCATGTGCTTTTATCACGCATGCCTTTACAACGAAATAAGTTGTAAAGGCATGTATGATAAATGCATTTGCGTTGTAAACTATGATGATGATGACGAGAGAGGTAAGGGGGTTTGGGTTAATTTTTAAGGGTGGGGGTCGTGCTGGGGTAGTGATTGTGTAGTGTAGTGTTGTGTTAGTGTAGTGTAGAGTTGTCGTGGTTGTTTAGTGTAGGGTCGTGCTGGGGGAAGTGTAATAGGGGTTAGGGTAGTGTTGTAGTGTTTGCGTAGTGTAGGGTCATGCTGGGGGTAGTGTTTTAGGGTTTAGGGTAGTGTTGTAGTGTTTGCGTAGTGTAGGGTCATGCTGGGGGTAGAGTGTTAGGGTTTAGGGTAGTGTTGTAGTGTTTGCGTAGTCTAGGGTCATGCTGGGGGTAGTGTTTTAGGGTTTAGGGTAGTGTTGTAGTGTTTGCGTAGTGTAGGGTCATGCTGGGGTAGTGTTTTAGGGTTTAGGCTAGTGTTGTAGTGTTTGTGTAGTGTAGGGTTATGCTGGCGTGTAGTGTTTTAGGGGTTAGGGTAATGTTGTAGTGTTGTAGTGTAGGGTCATGCTGGGGTGTAGTGGTTTAGGGTTTGGGTAGTGTTGTAGTGTAGGGTCATGCTGGGGGTAGTGTTTTAGGGTTTAGGGTAGTGTTGTAGGGTTTAGGGTAGTGTTGTAGTGTTTGTGTAGTGTAGGGTCATGCTGGGGTGTATTGGTTTAGGGTTTAGGGTAGTGTAGTGTTTGTGTAGTGTAGGGTCATGCTGGGGTGTAGTGGTGTAGGGTTTAGGGTAGTGTTGTAGTGTAGGGTCATGCTGGGGTGTAGTGGTTTAGGGTTTAGGGTAGTGTTGTAGTGTTTGTGTAGTGTAGGGTCATGCTGGGGGCAGTGTTTTAGGGTTTAGGGTAGTGTTGTAGTGTTTGTGTAGTGTAGGGTCATGCTGGGGTGTAGTGGTTTAGTGTAGTATTGTAGTGTTTGTGTAGGGTCAATCTGGGGGTAGTGTATTAAGTTACTGTTGTAGTGTTTGTGTAGGGAAGTAAAGTGCTTTATGGTAGTGTTGGGGGGTCGTGCTGGGTAGTGTAAATGTAGACAAAGGACTGTGTGTCAAGGGTGTGTGGTGCAGGGGTACTACATTTGAGTGTAGGGTAGGATAGTGTACTTTTACTTACCTTTACAACTTTTACAACGAGTATACCTTTAACATGCATGCCTTTACATTGTAAAGGCATGCGTGCTAAAGGCATATTCGTTCTAAGAGTTTTTGTTCTTTTAATTTGCGGCCTAATAGTACATGCGGGATTATTTTTGCGGACTGATGGAATGCGGGCTGTTTGTCTGTGGGATAACGTCATATATTCTCGTCAAAGGGCTGAGGACATCCTGGAGCTGATCCTGGCAAGCCCGCCAGGATCTTTTGATTCCTTTCTTGGGATCACTCATGAATTTTTGCAGAAAGGTTGCCATGCGGGCGTCTATTTCCCAGGTGAGAGCGACTTTGTTCGCCAAAAAGGGATGGGGGAACTCCGCCCTGAGGCAATTATGGGCATCTTTATCCAAAGGCTTCCTGATGCGCAAGGCTACATATTCAGCCACCTTGTCCGGCGAGCAAGGATGTACGATCTAGTCCGGATCGAACATGTCGGGATGTCAGGAATAGAAGGGTTGCGCAGACCGGAAGGGCCCGGGTCGGTACCGTCCGACCCAGAGATCTGTGGGGGAGCAGACGATGGCAGGAGTGGAAGGCTGGGTTGCGTTGCAGAAAAGCCTGTTTAAGTCTTTCAAAGGCTGTAGCATCAATCCCTGTGTTTCGAGGGCGTTTGGCTGGCGGGGGCGAAGGATCCAGCAGAACTGCAGGGGGTGGGGTCGCTGGGTGTGGAGAAGCCACCGGGTCGCAAAGCGCGCTAGCGCTTGATCATTTCAATGAGTAAGTTGCTCTTACATTGGGTACATTGCCTCCCCAACTGCTCTATTTATAGAAGGGGCCACCATTTTGTAAAACTCCACATCCCATTGGATGTGGGTGAAGGCGTTTTGCCCTCCTTGGGAGTCGTCATCATACTCGAACTCCATGATGATGGGCCACCGAAAGACCAAAGGCCAGAGGAGGACCAACAAATAGGCAGATCTGGGTGTCCGGAAAAGCTCCAGCGGCTCCCTCAGCGAGACGGGTACGGGTCCCAAAGTCATTGAGATAGCGACAGGATGCTAATCAGCAGAGCCTCTAGCCGCGTTTGAAAAAAACACCGAAACCGGCAGAGAACAAAGGGAGGCTCACATGAGCAGAACACTTCAGAAGGTACGATCAATGACGAAAAAGCAAATCAGCACAACAAAGTATACCAAGAAACTGCAGTAACGTTACCTCAGGAAATACACAGGCAGCAATAGAAGCATATCCAGTAAAGCCATTAAACAGGCAATACATACACAATCAAGAGAAAGCAGAAAAACACTTATCTCAGCTGCTGAGCAGCGAAGAAAGAGGAGGAAGGGCCAGTGAGGGCAGACTATCTGAACGCTGGAGGACCCCGATTGGTGGACCCAGGACTGTGCTGATTGGACAATTTTGTTTGACTACTGTTTTCCCTAGTGTTGATGGGAAAAGTAGTCTGTTGTTTTAAAATGGCTGCTGTATTAAAGTGAGTCCTTAATAGAATTGAACTTTCTGTTACGTTAGCTAGGACATTTTTCGTTCTGGTAAAGAGGATTTAACATAGCAGAATGGTTTTGAGCAGGTATCTGCTGGTATGATGTGAACTTCTGCTCAGGCTGTGTGTTCTCAAGAAGGGTTGACTGAGTTAAGGGACTTAGAGGTTGACCTGTACTGTGATGCCACATGATTCAGGTATCCCTATTTCCGGCAGATATGGTGTTACAACTCATGGTTCTAGAGCATCACGCAATATATTACATGACTTGATTCAAGTATTTTCTTGTACTAAGCGTATGTACCATATTTTCCCACTATTTATTTGCTTCATATTTGTTTTGTTGTTTTGTAAGGAGGGGGATGATGTAATGATAATGTATTATCAATATCCTTTACTGTTCAGCATGCCTGCTCATTGTTACCTAGCAATGGATTCACTGTTTACTCTTGTGTTGAGGTCCATGTTCTGTGTCCCTTCTCCATGGTCACCAACTCCTGTTTATCCAGTTGGAGTTGGGAACTAATGGAGCGAGGATCTACAGGACGTGGGCTCCTTTACTTGCTATAAAGAAGACTTCAATGTATGTACCTTATTAGTTTTCCATCGCATTCTTTTAGTACGTGCACCTCTTCACCCTTCCTTCATGCCTTTGTTGCTGACTGTCTCTTACTCTTCTCTCCCTTCATTACTGGTGTTGATCAGTGACCACCCACTCCCCCTACGTTTCTGCTTAGTGCCCGCTCACTGTCCCTCTATTTCAGCTTAGTTCCCTCTCGTCCCCCCTCCCTCTGCTTTTTTTCCCCACTCATCCTCTATCTTTTGCGATTTTTGCTTATTGCCCGCCCACCCTGTGTTGCTTCCCTATCCATTCTTTCTATCTCCTTTTTCTCCTGCCCATCTCGGAACCATTGCTGCTTCCCCACCCTCACTTGCTGTTGCTTATTTTCCCCACTTTCATTTTTTTAAAGTGCTTTTGCAAAATTGGCTTTGCCTGTAGGTGCCATTGACAAGACCTATTGGTTTGACACTGCTTGTGCCAGGGCTCTGTGGCAATTCATAGTACATCGCCATTGAGAAGGACTTTACATTTGGTCCCAGGCACACAGCACCCCTCTACCTCCCCACGGCTAGTTTAGACCACTTAATTAGTTCCTCTGTAATTGCACATTGGGTAGCATAGCAGCTATACACTTTTCTGGTTAAACATTCATAGAGTAGGTTTAATACAACTAATGTTGAAATTATCTAGGTAATTACTGGACTGACTGCTTGGTCATGTTTTGCAGACAAGTTTCCCCTGACCTTTGATTGGTAATGTTGTATTCTATTCAGTCAAGGATATCTCTGTTCTCAAGTTATTTTATTTTTATTATGTAAAAATTTCCCACAAAGGCAACAGCTTCTCTGTGATTTCATTCTTTAGCTACAGGATGTTTACACCTGGTAATGATGTGACACAATTGATCATGCAGGACTCTAATGAATCTTTAATTGTAGACACACTTTAAAACTACAATCGCCTCCTCTCAGATCACAGGTAATTCCATTGATGTGGATTTACTTAAATTTTTTTCCATTTAATCACTTCTCTGTAGTGTCATGTATGCCCGTTAACATGGCTTTTTCCTTTTCAGAATGTAACTGTTAGTCCCTGCAAATGAGACACATTATGCTGCAACTATAGCGAAAGTCTGAAACGTAGTTGTGCAGACTGCGGTGATTGTCCAGCTTGGCCATGATGACATGCCTGTCATTGTGGTGCATGTCCTTCTCATATCCACCAAGTGAAGAACCGTTAAGTTAACCTAGACAAAGGACTGTGGTCACTAAGTAGAAAACACCTAAAAACAGTAAATTGCAACTCTAACTGATAATATTTGTCCTTAACATTTCCTATTTTACGAAGGAAATGTTGAATGTTGCGGAGTGCCTCAAGGGTTGTCATTCAGCCCCACTTTCTTCAACACATACAGAACTCCACTGGTAAATGTCATCCTAGAAACCATCCACATCGCACCAGACTGCTCATCCCCACCTTCCCCCATTACACACATCACTCCACACTTTTGGGAGCTCAACTGGTTCCCTGTACATATATATGCTTAATTCAGACTCCCCACCCAAACATTCAAAGCACTGCACTACACAGGCCCAGCCTAACTGAACAATCACATCTCTTTCCAGCTCTATTCAGCAGAACCACTACTAGCACATGTCCTATGCATGCACAGAAGCAAAGCCGTAGGTCAAACCTTCTCTTACATCGCTCCTAAAGCACCTCTACTTGAGCCGTGCAAGAAGCTGAAGACCTGACTCTTTGACAAACCCCCAATTTGCCCTATGAGGCAAGTTCCTCTCACCTACTTCAGGATCCCCTAGCAGAAGGTAGCGCACTTTAAAACACATAGCAGAACAATTCTGTGCAGTAGAGGAAATCACTGTATCCTCTACTGAACAAAATAGGAAAAATAACTGTTGAGAGAGGCTATTCAGTGTTGTTCTGGGTTGAGGGAGCACTGTCTGGCAATAATACTTCTGGCATTGAGGAATTTAGCTGCAAAAACCTTGTTGTCATCTTCCACCTAACTGTGGCACAGGATTGAAAGACATCAATGTCCTAAACAATGGGATTTTCTAAACCTCAGTACTTCAGGGGAAAAGAGGTGGGTGAAGGGAAAAATGTACTATTATTGAAGACCTCTGCCCTGTACCCTTAGCTGTCTAAACCATTTTTGGCCTTTTGAATCAATTTACTGGCCTTGTTCATGTTACTCTATTGGCTCCCGTGTTTGGCAAAATATGTATATTACCTCTGCAGGCTCACAAACCTTGTGAATTAGGAGTGGGAGCTCAATATTAAGCTTGCTAATGTAGAGATTAGGTAATTCTGACACTACAAGTTTTTAAAGCTGCACAGCGGATGCTCACTTGCCACCTCAGGGCAGGGGGAGGTATGGGTATCATGGAAATCATCTATTTCATTCCATAAACTAAAATCGTATGTGAGCTGCTGTATGATGTGGTAACATATAGATGCATTCCTGGTCACCCTGCTCAAATTGTTTATTCTTATGTATTGCTGGAATAAATGGTTGGAGTTTGATTTTAGTGATTCTATTTGACTGCCATTCTGATTCTATATATGTTGCTCCTTTTATTTGTAATCTTCTGTCAGTTTTTATTGGATACATCATTTATGTGATACTAATCTAAGGCCTTGCTCCATCTATACACTTTGTTGGGATTGCCATGTTTCTTCCTTAGAAGTATCATAACACTTCCAAGAAGAGGGGAGAGGTACTACTCCTTTTCCATCCTCCCTAACCTCTTATTTATAGGGATGACGACCCACAAGGTGAAGGTATAAATAGCAGAACATAAGAGAAATATAAAATGCAAAAAGAAGCCATGACCAAACTCACAACTCACTTTGCAGAGGCCAACCACAAGGTAGAAGACAGCAATTAGACCATATTGGACAAACCTTTCATCCCCCAGAATGTTAGAGACATCAAGATTTGTCCCCTAAAAAGGAACAGAAATGGATCTATTGGATCCGGAACAATATAAATGATCTCAACGATGAGATCCCATGGCACCAGTTAAGTAATCTCTAATGGAGACTAGGTTGTGACACTAAAAGGTTGAACAGGAAATAATTTTCCTCCAGGTACTAGCTTAGGGATAGAGATAAATATTGCGAAATGCGCTCGTCAGGAGAAAGGACATCCCTTAAGGGGACCCAGTTATGGGCACACACTTGAATAGGTTCCTCCATAGCCGTCACCAACAAGTCTATCCGGAGTTTAGTTCCCAGGATGAGCCAATCACCTTGACTAATACATAAATGTATATAAACAACATTTCTGATGACAGAATAATAGGAGGAAATTGCGATTTCCTACGTTGAGCCTCCCTCCGTAGTATCTCCAGGATACTCAGTTTAGTTCAACTACGCAGGGACCAGTATGAGTTAAAGGGCGAGGATGGGACCAAATGGCTACAAAAAATCACATTCTCCCTAGAAAAAAATGACAATGTGGATCAGGCACGCATTGACGCTCAAGTACGATGTGAGTTTTTGTGATGTAGTCCATAGCGGGGGAAGCATTCTAGTCTTTGCCTCTACGTGGGGATGGAACTTACCCAGCCGGAAGGCGGAAGTGTTGATTCAGGATTCCTGGAATCACACTTAAGGCGGTGAATACAACAATAAAACAGCAATTCGAGGTGGCGTTAGGCACAGCAAAGTATAATCCAGCCCTTCACAAAGTAAGTGTGTTGTACAAATAGAAGGGCAGCGCTCTGAATTACTTATTGACAGTTTTTCGTCAGTGCGACCGTTGGTGAGAGTCCGGGAGTGTGAGTGAGCTTTGTGGGATAGACACATCAATCTAGCGGGAGCAAGATAACTTGCCAATAACATGACATAGAGATCTGTTTGATTAACTAACATTGAGACAGTGAATCCTTTATTATGCCATCTGTGTTCCTTTCACAATAGTGTGACAACCGAGGGATGCTCCTGCTTGCACCCCAGTTTGAGTGACTTTACTTATGAAACTTGGTAAAAAACATCTTGATTGTCTATTTCCCATACACATAAACCACCTGTGCTATCTTTTCCTTTTTATGTTTTATTCACTCCCTATTAGTGGGGCAGTGTGATGTACTAACAGTACTCTCTTTATGTAGCAGTCATGGGAAGGCCATGAAACAGTTGACGTGCGTGTGTGATTGATGTGAATTGATGGAATAGTTTTCCTTCCAATTGAATGACGCAAAAAAAAAAAATATATATATATATATATATATATATACTCCAACCTGTCCCTGAACGCACTTTACGTGCAGACACGTAACGGGGACTCCAAATGACGCCACAACCAGTCTGAATTTAAAGGTGATAATCTTTTATTGGTGCATGCAGGGTGCAAAGCCTAGTCATACGCGTTTCGGGCACCGGCTGTGCCCTTGCTCACTGACAATTTGCTAAAAACGTTCCACAGTTTTGAATACACGTTAGTACAGCAGATTGCGCGCCAACTTTCCCCCATAATCATAAACATAGTTGAAGGACTCGTGCAAATGCAAATCACAAAAGTAATCAAGACCAGATCGGCCATATTGGAACGGTGTAAGGCATTGAAATCCCATAATAAATTAATGGCTATATACATCCACCATGTGTATTTCAAATACAAGTGCCTTCGACAATTACGCTATTTAAGTTCATGAAGATCATGTTGTAAATAACAGCATATCGTGTCCTTCAATTGTTTGTTGAATTGTCCAAACTTGTACCATACCACGAGAGTAATTTGATAAAATGAAGTCCCTATGTGTGCATATTTATATTAGGAAAAACGGTATATTTATAGAGCCCTTAAGGTATATACATGTACAGATTTTTATATATACAATTTATCGAGTAAAAACATGCTGAGATATCACCTGTATACCATCAGTGCAATAGAAACATGACAGATAGAATATATATTTGCATAATGCATGTCATTTCCTAAAAATTATATACATCACTGTGGATGTGCTATGTACAAATACGAACTCGGTTGTTCAGCATGGAAAGAGAGATGTTGCAAACCAATAAAATGTATAACGTGCAATATAATATACAAAATTATACTATACTGCATTTTATTGAAAAGGAAAGGGTCTTCAAAAAGATATAAAGTGGAAATTCGTCGAACATTCTCTAATACAATTAACTGCCAATGAATAGGGGATGACAAAATAAATCATGCTCAAATGCTGAACCAACTCGTGGGATGTTACCATACTGTAGGTGTCATCAATGTGGTGGGGAAGTTGGGATACTGTCTGTATCTAAATATTGCAGACATTATAGTGGAAAACGGATTGGATATAAGAGGCTTGCAAAAAAGAGGACATCTCATGTAATAAATATATGACATGAAAAAGTAGTGCATAATGTGATTAACGAATTGAGTTTCATTGAAGTTAAAAGACCCACAAACAAAATAGGTCGTATAGTGGGACATGTAACAGTTGCCTAGTATACTCAAAATGCCCTTGGAAGGTCGGGATACTTGCACAGATGTATAACAATTCATATAAGTAGAGCGAATTAAGGCCTGGCTGCATATGGTCATCTAGCTGAGACCCCATAAGATCTTGGTTATGAAATTTACAAAAAATTGCGAAGATCTTCCCCATATTTAAACCCCCTGGAGTCTTACTGTTGAGCTTCATAATGTATTTAGACTCGAGTTGGCGCAATTTCTTGTCTGTATCCCCTCCCCTCTTGCTCTGTTCCACCGCATCAATCACAAAGTATTGGAGGTTAGATAAATCTTTGTTGTGGGTGGTCGCAAAATGTCTGGCCACGGGGTATGTTGTGTCCGTGTTGACTATAGCTCTTATGTGTTGCAAGATTCTAACGTGAGCTGGGTGTTTGGTGCTCCCCACATACATAAGATTGCAAGAGCATTGTAGTACGTACACTGCATTTTCCGTACGACAAGTAAAATGGGATCTGAGGGGGACAGGAATGTCATCAAATGGGGTAGTGTAAGATGTTGTGTTTACCCCAAAGGTGCAGGCCCTGCATGAACTGCATTTAAAGAAACCATGTCTCTGAGACAACCAATTTTTTCCTTTTTTGGTTTCAGGGCTGCTGGTGACCAACTCATTGCGCATTGAAAATGCGCGCCTAAAAGTGACAGTGGGGGTTTTGGGCATGATCTCTTTTAGAACCAAATCAGACATGATGGGCCATTCGCGTCTGATGATATAGCTGATTTGTTTCGCCTGCCTACTGAAACCAGTGATGAGTCTAATTTGATTGTTGTTTAGATCATCCTGATCAATGACATTGTCTTTTCTATTCGGATTAAGAAGGGTTAGGCGGTTCAGTGTATTGGCCTTTTTTCTAGCACTGTCTAACAAAGATGGTGAATATCCCCTGCTCATGAGTCTTGATTTGGCCTCTTCCTGTTGGAGATCTCTGAGTGATACGTCACTGCATGTACGATGAATTCGCAAGAATTCACCGTAAGGTATACTTGCTATCGTGTGTTTCGGGTGAAAACTCCTGGCATGAAGGATTGAGTTCCCTGATGTGGCTTTTCTAAAGATACTGGTAGTTATCTGATTGTTAACAATTGACACATGCACATTGTTGGAAACCGGCTATTTCTGGTAGGCTAAGGCTTATGCCAAAGCCAGGCAGAAACCACCATTCCAGTCAGGGCAAGGAAGTCACACGCCAAGATAACCCCTGCTCGCCCTCTAGGTAGCATGGCGCGGGCAGTCTAGGCTAAACTCGGAGGCGATGTGTAAAGCATTTGCGTCAGCGCACGACAGCAACAACATTCTAGGTACACCACAAAAGAGACTCCACACAAGGTTATATTAAAATAACTTTTGTATTGTCAAAACATATCAGATAGAAATCACACATGTACATTGTGCCAACTGGCACGGCAATATTCACAAGGGATTATGTACACAGGTCAGGGCCACATAGGCCACTGTCATAGTCAGCACTTCTAGAAATAGAAATAATACTTATAGAACTTAGAATAAAAGTGTATAAAATCACTGTACCACAAAGGAATAGTTATAGATCACACCCAGTAACTACTGGGGACAGGTAAGTACCACCTACGCAACCCTACACTCCTTGGGAGACTGTCACGCAGGGGACCAGGACCTCACTAGGACCACCTGTACTAAAAGAACAACCCCCTAAGTATCACACAGCATTTAGGGGTCTAAGAAAAGAACACATTACCCATGATGCAATAACCTACATTCAGAGGAGTAATAAAGAGAAACACAGGATGCCTAAAGCATTCAGAGGTGTTAAGAATAAAGCACATGATGCAATAAAATACATTCAGGGGTGCAGCGCAAGAAGACACATGATGACTAAACATTCAGAGGTGCAGCGCAGGAAAAGTAAGACACATGATGCATAAACCTACACATTCAGAGGTGTCAAGAGTAAAGCGATAGCGCAAGAATCACATGATGTCTAAAAACATTCAGAGGTGTAAGATCAAGG
The DNA here is from genome assembly GCF_964261635.1 of Lissotriton helveticus. Classification (NCBI taxonomy): domain Eukaryota; kingdom Metazoa; phylum Chordata; class Amphibia; order Caudata; family Salamandridae; genus Lissotriton; species Lissotriton helveticus. The sequence continues at coordinate 278,657,220 of NC_136067.1, forward strand.
TGCGTAATCATACTAAATGCATTACATTTCCTAGCACCACATCACAATGCGCAAAACTCACATTAGGCAAATACTATCACATGAGCCACTACCTGTGGCAGTCCCTAGGCCAACTGGCCTTGTTGGGGCTCAGACGCCCTGAGTCTCAGTGTCAGGGTCTAAACGATGCAGGGGCCCACTACTTGCTGGGCCCCTGGGAACACTCACAAGGGCCTAAACGTAGCAGCTGGCACTAAGTGCTGCGCAGCTGGGTAGGCCTGGCACCACGGTGCCCTCGCTGTCCCACACAGGGACTCTCTCTCCAACTTGCGCCTAAACGGTGCAGCTGCCCACTAATTGCTGGGCCGCTGGAGAATCATAAAAACTGCGCCAGGGCCCTCATTGGCCCTCAGGCGCAAACTGCGCCACGCTGGAGCCACACAGGCTCTACAAACACCTACGCCCACGTTGGAGCCACACAGGCTCTGGCAAGACACTGCGCAACATGTGGCCACACAGGCTCGGCACTGCAACTGCCCTGGGGGAGCCTCGAGGGCTCGAGCCAATGTTGGGGCGACCCACTGCCATCCGGGGCCGCCCTAGATGCCCCCAAAGTCGATTATGCCCCTACGAGCCTCTCACAGGGCTCCAAGTAATATGCCCCGCGATCGTCGGGGCGGCCCTCTGCCAAGCGGGGCCGCCCAAAGCATCCTTGCGCCGTTGGAGTCCCTCGCGGGGGACTCTGACCCAAATACTGCCCCCGGGTTGTGGGAGCCTCAAGGCTCTGGCTTAACGTTGGGGCGACCCACTGCCAACCGGGGCCGCCCAAGCACCAACTCTGCCTCACCGGCAAGGAACACCCCCGAACTCCCTCCGGGAGCAGGAGCAGAAGCAGCATTGTCCCCTGCACGCCCGCACTCACCGGTACCTTGGGAGGCGGCGGCGGCTCTTCTCTGCGGGGCTCTCAGGCGGCGGCGGCTCCTTGATGCAGCAGGGCTCCCTCGCATCACGGGAGCCCTGCAAGCCGACCGCCACGCTTCTTCTTCTTCCTCAGATGCCGCCGGGCTCCCTCAGCTCACGGGAGCCCGGCCGACCCGCCGCCATGCAGCGCCATCTTCCCCTCGCCTCCTCCTTCTTCCTCGCTCCGCGGACTGCGGGGGCGGGACTTTCGGCCGGCCGCGCTGCGATTGGCCGGCCGGCCAGGTACTTCCGGGTCGCCGCGGGCAGCGCGGCGGCCCGATTCAGGCAGGCAGGCGGGCAGGCATTAAAGATATCGGCGCGGGCAGCCGAAAGACAAGTTCAGATAAGCGAGGTGGGCACTCGCAATGTAAATAAAGCGCTCCCAGCGCTACATGACGACCCACAGCGCTATAATCCAGATAAAGCGCAGAGCGCTCCCAGGCGCTCAGGGGGAAGCACAGCGCTTCCTGCCAGCAAATGCAGCTCCTACATGCTGCAACACGGTCCCAGAGATTCCAAGGGGGGGGCAAGCAAAGTCCCCCCATCAGCCCAGCAAGGCAGAGGGGTCCCCCAGGAGTCCAGGCATCCAGGAGCTGGGCAGCACCCACCCCTGGTCGATCCAACTCCAGAAAAAGAAGAACCTTTTGGGAAGGGGAACAGCCCCCTCTTATCCACGGAAACAGCTTTGAAGTCTTTAGAAGTCTTTTTGTGAGCGAGCCCTAAGCTCTGGGTGTATCTGGTTTCCCTCTCCTGTCAGCCTCAGGTCAGAGGTGACAGGGGGCCATCGGGAGGGAGAGTCATCCAGGGTGGGCCGACAGACACAGCCTGGCACCACCAGAGCTCTTTCCACTCCTCCCTAACAGCAGATGGGGGGCCTTTCATCTACGGCTTGACTCAGACCCCCCTCCTCCAGACAGTCCATCTACCAACAGGCCCAGGCATGCCTGGGCCAGGCCCATCAGCCAATCACGTGCTAGCAGACTCACTACGCAATTATGCCAACTTCTAAAAGTGGCGCTTCTAGACTACACACAGCCATGCCGCATACACCATTCTGCAGCATTCATTCTCACGAGTTCATACATATCAAACTCGCCCCTGCACTCCCCACGCATCAGGAATCTACCATGGGCATACATATTTCCCATTCATTCCTATGGGAGGGCAGGGCGCTCACCATCCATACACAGAAAGCACACGCACTTTACACTGTACCACAGTGAAAAAGTGCGCAGAGGTCTAAAAATCACCAACCCAGGTTCCAAAAACAGGCTAGGAAAAAGCAAAAAGTCACGGGGTAAACCTGCCCAAAGGACCGGGTCCAACACACATCAAGAAAATCTGCCTCTGTTTTACTCATGTTAGCAGTGAATCTTAAGTTAAGTTGGTTGTCATTGATGTTCCTGACAAACAATTCCGCCTCTTGTATGTTTCCCTTCCATATGATAAACACATCATCAATGTATCTCCAATATTTGAGGATGTTTTCTGAGCAGGATGTAGCAAACAGCACCCTAAGGACATGTTCCTCCCACCAGCCCACGTGGAATATATAATATATATATATATATTACCTACTGGCGGTCGCCAGTAGGTAGTTCTAGTTAGGACCTAGTTACCATAGGAAATTGCGAACATTCTATTGGGAATAACTTTAGCGCCGATTGTGGGAACTGCCTGTAATTTTCCTTAAATTTGTCTCGCTGTGCTCCGCTCCTTCCCTGAAAGTTTCGGGGGGATTTGTGAAGTGGGGGCTGAGAAAAAAGGGGGGGGCCCAAAACGTGTATTCCCCATGTTAATTTCCATAGGACGGTCTGACAAGTCTACAGCCCGAACCGCTGAACGGAATTACGCCACACTTGGCAAAATTGTAGGGACTGGTACGCAGATGTGCCTTTGCTATATTTGGTGAAAATTGCTCCAGTGTTTATTTTGAAAATTAACTTCAAAAACACATATATATCTATAGGCGCTCTCCGAGCGCTCACAAGTGCGCGTACCGGGGAGCGCACCCGGCGCGCTTTGGGAGTGCGCGAGCGGAAAGCTGATTGGCTGTCGGGTGTCTGTCAACATTCTAAACAGTCCGGAGAGTCCGCCATCTTGTGTCTCGGTTGAATCGAGACACAAGAGGTGAAAAAGAAAGGGGGAAATAATTAAAAGGCGGCAGAGTAGACACCCCCTGACCCCCTAGGTTTTCTGAGGGTGGTCTAGAAGGACCATGAAGGGCAAAAACATTTTTCTTTTTTTTTTTTAATTCGCGGGGTAAGCGATGGGTGCGTTCCCAGGTGCGCGCTCCGGTACGCGCACCCTGAGCGCACCACAGGGAAAAACAGTGTAAAAAATTATAGTAAAAAAATAATTTAGAGTGCTTAGAGGTAGGGTAGCTCTGAAAAGAGCTGTTGTGTTATGTGGGTGTTTTTTGTACCTACTAGTAGGTACCAATGCAGAGTCTTATATTCAAGAGGAAAACTCTATTCCCCTCATCTGTAAAATGCACACCATCTCTCCTATAGATGTCTTGCATGTTGTAACGCAAGTTGTTGTGGTAAATGGAACCCATACCATAGTCTCTGAGGAAAGCAGAAACAGATTTATTCACATGTTTCCTTGCTTTCTCAATCTGTGGACAAAATTGGTTGGACCAGTTCCATTTTTGCCTTTGGCATATATTAGAAAATACCAAGGCAGTTTTTGGAAAAAGTGACATCAATTGCCCAAAGATGTCCTTTAAAAGCATTTCCAGACCTACCCCAGTCAAAGTGCCCATGTCATTGCCACCACAGTGCACAATTATGAGGTCAGGGTGTGGTAGATGCATAAAGGATTTTACCAATGGTATCAATTGGTGACTTCTCAATCCTCTCTGTCCAATCCATACAATGTCCACATTTGGTAAATCAAGGTTGTAAATACCTCTGTTAGCAGGGTATTTTTGACTCCAGTGGACAAAGCTATGACCCACAAACCAGACTTTTGGCATCTTAGATGTGCTTGTATTCAGATGAGTTGTGGAAATGAAATGGCAGTTTGAAAGTAGGAGTTATGTAAAAAAGTGGTTGAGATTCAGTGCACTTGAAAAACAAAACATTATTGGTGCTTTCTTAACATTCTCCACTGAAAACTAGGGTGCATGCTTTTGTTTTTTGAAAGAAGTCATTTCAATGGTTGAGGAAAAGTCATTTCAAGAAACATTGCACATGATTAGCTGGTACATTGAGTGGTCAAACACCCTTGCTGCATTTTTTTGCAACATAGTTTGATAAACTTCTGAACTGTGTGCTGGGTGAGGAGGGAGTTACCATGGTAACAGGGGAATGAGCACTGGGGGGATGGGTGAATGTTATGTGACTTTCAAAGTGTTCAAAAGTACAACTAATTAAAATGTGCAGTTTCTTACTTCACTTCATTAACTCCTTCTCTTTCTTCCTCTGTCCTCTTTGTTCAACACTCCCCTTCCCTCAATCTCTCTCTGTTAATCTCATTCTCTCCGTCCCCTTAGTCTCTCACTCCTCTTCTGTCATGCTCACTGACTATAACTCAACCATACTCCTACACTCACCTTCTTTCAGACCTTTTCCTTTACTTTCCTTCCTCTCTCTTCCCATCCTTCGCTCCTTCACTCTTTTCCCTTCCCTTACTCCACTTACTCCACTTCAGTAACTCCTTCTCTCAATCCCTCTGTCCTCTAACTTACTCACTCCCCTTCTCTCACTCTCTCTCTGTTACCCCCATTCTCTCCGTCCTCTTAGTCTCTCACTGCTCTTATATCACACTCACTCCCTATAACTGAGCCATACTCCAACACTCACCTTCTTTCAGACCTTCTCCTTTACTTTCTTTCCATTCTCTTCCCTTCCTTCACTCCTTCACTGTTTTCACTTCTCTTACTCTCCTTACTCCACTTCACTAATTCCTTCTCTTACTCCTTCTGTCCTCTTAGTTCTACACTCCCCTTCCCTCATTCTCTCTCTGTTAGCCTCATTCTTTCCGTCCCTTTAGTCTCTCACTCCTTTTCTATCACTCACTCCCTATAACTAAGCCATACTCCACTCACCTTCTTTCAGACCTTCTCCTTTACTTTCCTTCCTCTCACTTCCCTCTCTTTACTCCTTCACTGTTTTCCTTTTCTTACTCCCTCTGTCCTCTTACTTCTACACTCCTCTTCCCTCATTCTCCCTCTGTTAGCCTCATTCTCTCCGTCCCTTTAGTCTCTCACTCCTCTTCTGTCACGCTCACTCCCTATAACTCAGCCATACTCCCACACTCACCTTCTTTCAGACCTTAACCTTTACTTTCCTTCCTGTCTCTTTCCTTCTTTTGCTCCTTCACTCTTTTCTCTTCCCTTACTCTGCTTACTCCACTTCACTAACTCCTTCTCTTACTCCCTCTGTCCTCTTAGTTCTACACTTCCCTTCCCTCATTCACTGTCTGTTAGCCTCATTCTCTCCGTCCCTTTAGTCTCTCACTCCTCTTCTGTCACGCTCACTCCCTATAACTCAGCCATACTCCCACACTCCCCTTCTTTCGGACCTTCTCCTTCACTTTCCTTCCTGTCTCTTCCCTTCCTTTACTCCTTCACTCTTTCCCCTTCCCTTACTCTCCTTACTCCACTTCACTAATTCCTTCTCTTACTCCCTCTGTCGTCTTACTTCTACACTCCCCTTCCCTTATTCTCTCTCTGTTAGCCTCATTCTCTCCATCCCTTTAGTCTCTCACTCCTCTTCTGTCATGTTCACTCCCTATAACTGAGCCATACTCCCACACTCACCTTCTTTCAGACCTTCGCCTTTACTTTCCTTCCTCTCACTTCCCTTTCTTTACTCCTTCACTGTTTTCCCTTCCCTTACTCTCCTTACTCCACTTCACTAATTCCTTCTCTTACTCCCTCTGTCGTCTTACTTCTACACTCCCCTTCCCTTATTCTCTCTCTGTTAGCCTCATTCTCTCCATCCCTTTAGTCTCTCACTCCTCTTCTGTCATGTTCACTCCCTATAACTGAGCCATACTCCCACACTCACCTTCTTTCAGACCTTCTCCTTTACTTCCCTTCCTCTCTCTTCCCATCCTTCGCTCCTTCACTCTTTTCTCTTCCCTTACTCTCCTAACTCCACTTCACTAACTCCTTCTGTTTCTCCCTCTGTCCTCTAACTTACTCACTCCCCTTCTCTCACTCTCTCTCTGTTACCCACATTCTCTCCGTCCTCTTAGTCTCTCACTCCTCTTCTATCACGCTCACTCCCTATAACTGAGCCATACTCCCACACTCACCTTCTTTCAGACTTTCTCCTTCACTTTCCTTCCTCTCACTACTCTTTCTTTACTCCTTCACTCTTTTCTCTTCCCTTACTCTCCTTACTCCACTTCACTAACTCCTTCTCTTACTCCCTCTGTCCTCTTAGTTCTACACTCCCCTTCCCTCTTTCTCTCTGTTAGCCTCATTCTCTCTGACCCCTTAGTCTGTCACTCCTCTTCTATCACGCTCACTCCCTATAACACAGCCACACTCCCTCACTTATGTTTCTTTCCTCCCTCACTCAGTCTTCTACTCTCACTTTTTCTTTCACTTTCTCTGTCTCTTCACTCCCTTACTCACCTTGTCTCACACTCACTTGCCTTTATCCAGTCTGTATCTCCACTCTTTCCTAAACATCACTGCTCTTTTCTTACCCTTCCACACCCCCGTTCCTTTACTACATTTTCTTCAGTTATCCTCATTCTACATGTTCACTCTCCTTCTCCTCACTCACCTCCCACACTCACTTTCTTTCAGTTCCCCTACTTCACTTCCCTTCCCCTCTCGTCTCTTTCTTTACTTTCTCACTCATTTTCCTCTCCTCTCTCACTTCACTCCACTTCAGTTACTCTTTTTGATTTTTTTAAGAATACAGCTCTTTTTTGAGAATTGGAGGTAGTTCTAAAAACTTTTTTTTTCTTCTTTTTTCGTTTTTTTCTCAACAAAAACAGGGAGTGGCAAACTGCTCAATAGGAGCAAAAAAAAAGAATCCAAATTAGGGGTGGGGACGGCAGCGGTGATATTTTCTGGTCCTAACAATGTTCATAATACTTTGTTCGCCATAACAAAGTAATTCATCACAATCTTTGCATTTGATTGTGATTCCGTCGAAAATAGGCTGAATATTTGGAATCAGCTGTTCTGGTCGCCCCCTCACCGATACAGTTGCTCCTCCAGTTGAAGTAGAAGCACCATCCCTTGGAGCTTCTCGTGCCAGAGCCCTGACATTCTCCCGGGCATAGTTCTGGGGGTGCCTCCTCTGAACGTGCCCAATCATGGTAGAATTTCCAAATTAGTATTTCCTGGTAGGGTCACCCTTTGACAGGACAGTATGACAAATTCAGCACTCCACCTTTGGAGCATTTACTTTTTTTTGGTCTGCAGGTATTGAGAAAAATTTCCATATGAAATGCTCCTTTACTCTAGGCTGAGGAGCCTCTTCCTCTATGATCCCATCTGAGTCCTCACTGCTACTGGTGGGTCTAGCAGCCATTATAATTCCAAAAAGGATGAGCAGCAAAAAACAGGACTTTCAGTCACAAAAGTGAAAGAAGAAGTAACCAATGAAATGTGTTAATTTGAGGTCACATGACTTGATGCGCTTACGCTGCGCGCACCGGAGCGCTTCGGGGGCGCTTACGCGGCGCGAACGTAGGTGCTTCCGGGGGCGCTTACGCGGCGTGCCTGAGTGACGTTTTGGTAGCTTTACGGAAGTCAAAATCATTTTCATTCGGAAAATCAAAAATACTACTTTTATAAGCATGGTACTGAATGTCTTGCATTATTATTTAGTTTTCATACATATTTTTTTGCGAACACAGAAATAGCGCTCTCGGGAGAGCTTACCGGTGCGCGCACCCTGAGCGCTCCAAGACGAAATGATACGGGTAAGCTTACCGGTGCGCGCACCCTGAGCGCACCAGGACATTTAAAAAAAAAAAAAGAAAAATACATTGAACAAAGATTTTTTTTTTTTTAAAAGTTAATAATAATTAATAGGTATAAAAAACAGCTAATAAAAAAAAACACTAAAAATTGTAGGTTACAAAGTCGATATACAAAGGAATTAGCTTTTAAAAAAACTATGAAATTCACTGAAAAAACCATAGGTTTCACAAACGTTATAGTTAGGAAGTAGCATTTGAAATTCACTAAAAAAAAATAGGTTTCACAATCGTTATAGTTAGGAATTAGCATTTAAAAAACCTATGAAATTCACTGAAAAAACCATAGGTTTCACACTCGTTATAGTTAGGAATTAGCATTTAAAAAACCTTTGAAATTCACTGAAAAAACCATAGGTTTCACACTCGTTATAGTTAGCTGAACATTTTACTCATACAAAACCATTGAAATTCCCACTTTATAGTTAGTTGGACTCACTATAACTCGCGCCCCGCAATCCACTGCTGATGATGTCACATATTACATCATTCATGACATGGTCAGTGACATCACTGATGACATCACTGATGACATCTCAAATGACATCACTCATGACATCACTGATGACATCTCAAATGACATCACTCATGACATCACTGATGACATCATTCATGTGACAATACAATGCACCTCCTCACACTCTAATCTAACCTTTGATACATCCAGTGTTAAATACAGACTACCATTCCAGAAACCACTGACACACCAATACCAGTTACTACATACGCACTCACTGCTTCCTAAGTCTACACACCTGTCCACTCCTTCACACATACAATCACTCATACATACAGTCAGTCATCAATACAACACTATTATATGGACTCATAGACCTATACAGACACTCACACACTGTCACTCATTCATAGAGTTACTCACACACCTAGTCAGTCATGCAAAGAATCAATCACACTCCCATTTCCTCATCTATACAGTTATACACACAAAACCTTACTTATTCAAACATAGATTTACACATACTTACTCTCTTTTACAATCACTGATAGAACTACACATTAATCCATACAGTCACTTACGCAATCACAGGCTTTCATGTATAGTCATTTATATATGCCAACTCTCACATGCACTGTTTTTTTTATATATGTACTTACTTGGACATGTAGCACTAAGAAATCCATTCACTCACCAACACACCCATGCACACAGTCAACCGCCCATACAGTTCTTTCTACATGCACTCTGGAACCCATATACCAAGTGAATCAACTGCTCACACATCTATGCACAGAGTCACACACCTCCCAGGCACCCACACACACAAATACTTGGGCAACCAATCAATAACCCATATAGCCACTCATATAGCTACTGATCAACACATGCAGCAGCTTACACAACAACAGACATAATAATGCACACATTCAGACAGTTTAGTCACTAACCCATGCATTCAGTAAGACACATTGAATCTCCCACTCATACAGTCAGTCACGCACCTACTAAATCCATTATCCAGACACTCCTACATACACTCATTGTTCAATATGTTATACATATTTTAACTTTACAGGAACACACAGACACTGGACGATGTCATCGGTGATGTCATTTGAGATGTCATCAGTGATGTCATCAGTGATGTCACTGACCATGTCATGAATGATGTAATATGTGACATCAGCAGCAGTGGATTGCGGGCGCGCGAGTTATAGTGAGTCCAACTAACTATAACGTGGGAATTTCAATGGTTTTTGTATGAGTAAAATGTTCAGCTAACTATAACTGGTGTGAAACCTATAGTTTTTTCAGTGAATTTCAAAGGTTTTTTAAATGCTAATTCCTAACTATAACAAGTGTGAAACCTATGGTTTTTTCAGTGAATATATATATACACTCCACTAGTACCGGTACAGGAGTTCGGCTGTCACGGGCGGTACTGTTGCAGCCACCGATAGGCTTTCAAATTCACTCCACGAAAACTTCAATTTACTGAAGAAAACAGGACACCCATAAGCTCCAGTTAAAGAATTTATTCTGCAGGTGAAAGAATCTCCACCTGCAGAATAAATTCTTTAACTGGAGCTTATGGCTGTCCTGTTTTCTTCAGTAAATTGAAGTTGTCGTGGAGTGAACATATATATATATATATATATATATATTCACTGAAAAAACCATAGGTTATAGACCATATATAGTTAGGAATTAGCATTTACAAAACCTTATTTTACTCACACAAAACCATTGAAATTCCATATATAGTTAGTTGCACTAACTATATATCGCGCACCCGCAATCCACTGCTGATGATGTCACATATTACATCATTCATGACATGGTCAGTGACATCACTGATGACATCACTGATGACATCTCAAATGACATCACTGATGACATCATCCAGTGACTGGGTGTTTCTGTAAAATTTAAATATGTTTTACATATTGAAGAATGAGTAGATGTATAAGTGTCTGGATGAAGGATTTAGTAGGTGCGTGACTGACTGTATGAGTGAGTGATTAAATGTGTCTCACTGAGTGCATGGGTTAGTGACTAAACTGTCTTAATTTGTGCATCATTATGTCTGTTGTTCTGTAAAGTGCTGCATGTGTTGATCAGTAGCTATATGAGTAACTATATGGGTTATTGATTGATTGTCCAAGTATTTGTATGGGAGACTGAGTGTGTGTGTGGCTGGCTGGGAGATGTGTGACTCTGCATATCAATGTGTACTTGTATCAATGATTGTATAAGAGAGTAAGTATGTGTTAGTATATGTTTGAAAATGTAAGGTACTCTATGTTTAAGTGTATAGATTAGAAAATGGAAGTGTGATTGATTCTTTACAGGACTGACTAGGTGTGTGAGTAACTCCATGGATGAGTGGCAGAGTGTGAGTGTCTGTATAGGTGTATGAGTGCATATGATAGTGTTGTAAAGATGAGTGATTGTATGTATGAATGATTGTATGGGTGAATGAGTGAATGTGTGTGTAGACATAGGAATCAGTGAGTGCGTATGTAGTAACTAGTATTGGTGTCAATGGTTTAAAAAATTATATTATGTATTTAACACTGGGTGTAACAGAGGTTACACCCAGTGTGAGGAGATGCATTGTATTGTCACATGAATGATATCATCAGTGATGTGACCATTGATGTCAAATGAGATGTCATCAGTGATGTCATCAGTGATGTCATTTGAGATGTCATCAGTGATGTCATCAGTGATGTCACTGACCATGTCATGAATGATGTAATATGTGACATCAGCAGTGGATTGCGGGTGCGCGATATATAGTTAGTGTAACTAACTATATATGGAATTTCAATGGTTTTGTGTGAGTAAAATAAGGTTTTGTAAATGCTAATTCCTAACTATATATGGTCTATAACCTATCCTTTTTTCAGTGAATTTTCAAGGTTTTGTAAATGCTAATTCCTAACTATATATGGTCTATAACCTATGGTTTTTTCAGTGAATTTCAATGGTTTTTTAATAGCAAATATCAAAAGCTTTTTTGTGGAAAATGACTAAAATTAGGTATACATAAGCGGCGTTCATTTATGTTCACCACAGCCACTGTTGAAAGTAAAGTGAAAGTCGCGAAACAGTGGCCACGCCATCTTGTCCCTTTTAGGCCCCATCATGCACGTAAGTGACAGCCATTTTGTGTGTCATGGCCTCTCTGCCCACTGCCAATAGCCTGCACGTCTCTCTCCCCCTCACTCCCCGGCCTCGCAAGCATTACCCCGCGCCCCGACAGCCGCCGGTCTCTCCTGCTTGGGCCATAAACGCACCTCTAACGCGACCCTGTCTCCGAGCCACATCCCGTGCTGAACCCCCTCGCTCTTTCATCTCATTCATAGAACAGGCCCTTTTTGATAACCTCTTCCTCCCTGCCCGATTGTCCGGCCTGATCCCAGGCCATCACCTAGCCCAACAGATGCAGTTTATTGCCCCCTACAGTAGCAAACTATAACATAAAAGTCGTTAGAAAAAACAAAAGGAATCGAGCAAAATCAGTAGGCCACTGATGGGATCTCTTTTTGACCTCGCTAAAATAGAAACATTAGGAACAACCCCTCATGAGAAATATGAAACTAGTGAGAGGAACCGAGCTCGACGCCATGATGGCTGCAAGACAGCTCGGCTCCGCCGCCCACCCCGCCCAAAATAACGACAAACCCTATGCAAATATTATAAATATAGAGGGAGGAGCCAAGCAGGCATTCGAAATGGTCGCATAGTCGCTCGGCTCCGCGAGCCCTTTTTCCCCACACGGTTATCCTGCCACATATCCTGGCCCACGGAGGCATACTTTGATCGAGGAAGATAACGGGCACCTACCGTTTGCTCCCGGAGCTCCTGCATGCCGCCGTTCCCGGGATTTCTCCCCGACTGCTCTGCGGCCTACGAGATGGAGAGGCCGGGGCGTTGATTAGGCGGGGCCTCCGGCCGCAACCACAGCCCCAACGATCGCTGCTGGCGGAGGGGAGCCTTGCCGGTGAGAGCCACTGATCTGAAGAGCCGCTGCCTGCAGTGCCTCCCCGAGCCGCTTGACGGAGGCCCCCGAGGGGCGGTGTGGTGGCGCGGACTCGGAGGGGGCGCTTGGCTCCTGCCCCCTCCCCAAGTCTTGTTGCCCTGGTGTAGCCTGAGATCGCCCCCGACATAGGCGGCCGGCTCCCGGGGTCCGGCGGGACTTTTAGCCTTTTGGTGACTCTTCCATTCTGGACCCTGTCCCACAATCCGTTTGACCTGAAGACACGTCCTGCGGTGCCCTCGCAATGCGGCCTGGTCCCTGAATGTGTGCGGGGGGACGGTATTGATTGGATCAAGATGGCGGCTGGTGCCCTTCTTCATGGCTCACGTCCGGACCGGGCGACTGTTCCAGAGATGGGGCCGAAATGCTTGCTTTGGGCTTTAGAAAGTCTACAAAGGCCATCAGCCGGCGAGGTAGCATAGGTGGCGGCCTAGTGGTGGAGGACCGTTGTGCAAATAGCCCGGGGGCGACACCACGCGCCAAGGCCCGTCCCCAGGACATCCCGAGGTGATGTCCGGCAAGTTGTGTGGGGGGATGCCTTGCTGATGCCGCCACCCCCCCCCCCCACCTTCTTGTTGCCTGATCCGGCCAGCTCAATCGATCGAGCATGAGACTCTCAAACCCAGGGTCGTAGGCCCGGCCATCTTGTGGGGCGCCCGCAGGAGAGATGGCGCGGACGGCCCCCTCTCCCCTCACCCCCAGGTGGAGCTGCAGCAGGGCGACCCTTGGCGTTTCACTCGCCGGTCAGCTGAAGCAGTGTCCGGAAGTGTCCACAACATTGTCACAGGATGGTAGTGCTCTCATGCTGATGCCAGTTTTTGTCCGAATTACTAAGAGACACTGTAGACTGCCAACTTGATCAGCTCCGGTGGGACCTCAGCGTGACCCGGTAGGGAAGATTTTGCCTCCCTCGCCTTTGAGTCATGGTTCATGCTGCCTGTTCTTTCTGTTGGCGCTAACGAACTTTTTGAACTGCCGAAAGGGATTCTGGTCTTGCCGTTAGTTATTGGAGACATTGAACTATACTCTGGACTGTAGAAGTTACAAGAAATTAAGAATATAAATAGGGAAATTGCTATAGTTTGAAGACATTTCTGAGGATTTTGTGATTATCAAACAATTTCAGGAATTAATGTAATTTATTGCTTTCCAGGATTAGTGGTATGCATCACATTTCGGAAAGCAGAACTTCAATCTGGCGGGAATTTCTACATTCCCACTGTGACACAAATGTGCTTTTCACATGTAACTATTGTCAATGAAACACATCTGGGCTCAGGCTCACCCAGGTAAAAGGAACGGATACGCGTGAGATCGTCTTGACACAAAGCTGACTCAAGTTTTGCTGCTGATGCTATGCAGACAAAAACTGGTTTTCAGTTTGTACATTCTTCAGGATTTTTCCATCCAAGGCTGGTTGAGAGTTTGTAGAACGATGGCTTCAGATTTTCAACATACTACTCTTCAACATTCTTCATAAATGTAAGAATGTGAGACTCACTAGGAGAACGGCCGTTTATCTTTCCTTTCAAAATGCTGCCAAAAATATTTTCTGAATGGAAGACACCATCTTGTAGCATAAAAGGCTGCGTCAAGGGTGGTATTGCCCAGAATGTCTTGTTTTCAAGTGCTCGTAATGACGAAGCCAGGACTGTGGCAGAGCGTCCAAAATCTACAAAAAACACCACTGCCAACTCTTCAATAACTTCCATCACCCAGCACCGCATTTCCAAAGAAACAGCATAGCAAGCTTTCGTGGCCTTTAGAGTTTTCGGAAGCAGTTTCCCAAGACCATCACTGCAGCCATTACAATCCAACAGAGGAACTTTTTCCAAGATCGGCATATTAACAGGGCTGCTGGTGTAATCGGGGCTCTTGCAGCCATTCAACTTAATTGAGGCTTTCACAATGACAGACCGCCCACTGAACTTCGTGCCATGACATTTACTTATAACATTCTGCTGGGTCTTCGCCGAACTGAAGTCTACAAATGCAAAGCATTTCATTCCGCTTTGACATTTCTTGACATGTAGTGGGTTGAAGTCTTTAAAGAGGTCCACAATTTGCTCCTCAGTCACATCACTTGAAAGATTCCCCAAGCCAGGCAGGTCCCACACCACTTGAAAGGACCTGCCTGGCCTCGACCAAAATGGCGCCTGTATGGGAGAGACTTGCAACTCCTTATGACGTTCTAGTTACTTAGCCTTGACGTTATGGGGGATGTATGCGGTCTATGTGCACATGGCGGGCGGGGAAGGGTACTGACTGGGCATACGGACAACCCTATTGATGTCGGTTTTTCATTATTGATTATTGTATTATTAAAGCTTCGAAGTAATGTTACCCATGATACTCGCCCATGGTGTGCATATGGACGATTTTATTGTAACTGATCCCGTTATACTTTCAATTATAAAATCAACCTTCACTGATCCTGCAACTGTTTGTCACGTTTATATTTTTCAATTAAATGGCTCGCTTGTTACATACTCCTATACCCCTGGCTTTTGACCCTTTCCTACGCGCGGTCTGTACTACCGCCCTCGGGCGATCTATGTAATGAACAGACTACCATTGCCGAGACACAAGGGACTGCATCTCAGAGAGATAAGTCAAGTACGTGGTAGATAAAAACATTTTCGTGTTTATGCACGCTGATGTGCTTTGAACGCTGCCCCCCCCCCCCTCTTTTCTTTTTCTGCAGGTTACATTGGAATTTCAGCTGAAGTATGGAGAAGACCTAAACCGCACCGTGTTCCACGCGAGGAAAAATAGGCTAGCTCTGTGAGACGGTACATTATATGTAGGAGCTATCTCTGGGAGCGTGAAAGATTGTATGGTATGAATGTGCGCATGGGCCCTGATTTGTACGGTATGAATGCGTATGTGTGGCGCACGACTGGGTCAATAAAAGAATGCTTTTTGTATGACTGAGGCGTTGATCGAACGGTTAATGGAATGAGAAAAATAAGCCCGAACATGGTATCCGCATGTGAAGGACGAAAAAGAATATAGCACTTTCCTTACTTAGGAACGACTCTCTCTGGTACAGGTATAATTGGCTTTAGACACGACAGTGTTTGAACAAATTGATAGAAACAAAACGATCATATTTTGCCATATTACTACCTCTCCTTTCTGTAAAATGTTGGAACTTAATTGGCTGAGAAAGAAAGGACAGGTAAAACGACTGTTGTCCCCTAATCTGACCCTTAAAAGGGAACTATATGTCAGTGTTTTTTTTGTTTTAATGCCATAGTAACACCACCCTCATCATTTAGATTACCACCGCCCATTGCACAAAAGTAGAATGTCCGAAACGTCCCCGTTTAAATATAAAAATAAATAAATAAAAAAACCAAAAAAAACCAACAAAACGAACAATCAATAAACATACAATATTTGAAAAGTCTATCATTCTTTTTCCCTCATAGTACGCTTCCCACACCGCTTCCCGGTGCGCGTACCGGGCACTCCCCACGCAAAAAAACGAGGGGGCCTTTTAAAGCCTCCACATCAAACCTAGGGGGCCAGGGAGGATCTACTATGCCCCCTTATGCTCATTTCCCCCTTTGTTTTGGCCTCCTCTTGTCTCTCGATCCTACCGAGAGACAAGATGGCGGCCGCTCCGGACTGTTTAGAATGTTGACAGACACCAGAGAGCCAATCAGCTTCGCTTCGCGAAGTTCCGTTACGCGTCAAGTACGCGAACCGGGGCGCTACCCGGAGCGCTGTTACAGATATATATATTTTTTGGAACGTTAATTTATCAAAATCCACTGGAGCACATATATTGAGACCTAGCAAAGGCACATCGGGCTACCAGTCCCTACAATTTTGCCAAGTTTCGTGGAAATCCATTCAGCCGTTCGGGCTAAAAGTGAGGCCAACCGCCCTATGGAAAATTGCATGGGAAAAACGCGTTTTGGGACCCCCCTTTTTTCTCGGCCCCCCCTTGACAAAACCCCCCCAAATTTTCAGGGGCTGCTCAGCAACAAAATGTTCCATTTTCCTGAAAATTTCAGCCAATTCTGTCCACAAACGCCAAAGTTATTAGACATAGAATTTTCAAAAATCCCATAGAGAAAAAATCCTAACTATATATACCTACTGGCGACCGCCAGTAGGTAATATGCTCTTTTTGTGTACAACCATTTCAAATGCATTTTTATGTATTTTGTGTGGTGTTTTAACACATCATGTTTAGATATGTTTTATGTGTTTAGAACTTAGTAATGTCGTACATAATAAAGTGGAGTGGGTGTTGTGTGGCGTTTTAGGCTCCGAGTGAATGTTCCCGATTCATGCCCTTATATTGGTACAATTCACATTGCCCTAATATAGGCATAGAAATCAAGCCCTTATTTAGACATAACCCATGCAGACCAAATACAGGCATGGCTACTTCCACCTGTACCAAACGTCACAACGATTTCTTGGAAAATCGGCTTAAGCAGTCAGGGACCTTCCCTTGCTTGCATATTGATTTGTCCAAGAACTCATGTACTTTGCAAAGAACGACTATTCCCTAGGCGTTCTTTCCTGGCGTTATTATGCCCAACTTTACGTCAAACTATGGCATTCCTAATCGCATTTAAGGTATAAATATACCTTCACTTGCTCTAGCAAGACACAATGGTTCGGAGCATTTCGACTATCTACTTGCCCGACGCAGCTCGCTACAGCAAGTGCCAAAGGAAGCCGACTCTCCAGCTGACGCACTGATCAAGAGGCTGCCTTTCTCTCGCAGAGAATCCAGCTCCAGTGTTTCCAAGCTTCCCTTGCGAGGTGTTGGGAAATCGTGTTCCGAGACTGAGATACCAAACCTCCTCCATTCTAAACTATGGTATGGAGCTGATTAGAACCTAGAGAAATCTTGGATAGATTCTTGGCAAAGAAAACTAAAACCTATGCTACACAATACTTACTTCTTCCCGCGTACTAGACTTAGGTTAGGTACACTGGGGTAGGCGTATTTTAGAAGCACCAGTTGAGTGTTTGTAGTCATTGTTATTTATGCATGTATTTATATATGGTTTAGGAACCATAAAATGCTCTCGCAGTATTATTTTATAATATTGTTCTCGCTGTACGTATTATACTTTGAAGTCTGCATTACGATTGTAGCAGTTCACTTTTCTTGCATGAGAAAGAAGACTGTTCAACAAACCTTTTATTGAAAACGCCTGTCTCTCTTTCTCTGCAACTCTGTAGAAACGAAGCATGCACAATTGACTGAGTGAAATACTTATCTATTGTTTCCGTGACTCTAGAGTTACATTTCTTGTTCTTGGGAAAGAAAGTTTCTAGTGACCTCTGCGCTAGCTGGCACTCACTATTAAGTTTAATATATTCGATAGAGACCCAGTCGACCTCAGTCCTACGTCTAATCTATAGGATATGTTATTCCAATGTGCAGAGCCTATTGGGAATATAGGAACTACACTACAGGGGGAAATCCAAAAGGGAAAATGAGCAGAGAGGAAGCATAGAAGACCTTTTCTTTTCATGGGTGTGGAGAAAATTGGGGCATTGGAAAAACGAGTATAAAAATATTCAAAATAATAATGGCCCAAATCAAAATTCAAATCCACAGACGCAGAATGAGGTGATATTGAGTTAATGGCAACTGGTTGTTAATCAACAGAGTCAGTTACCACCTGCCCCAAAGCCAAATTTTATGAACAGAGGAAAATACCGTGCGGACGTCGGATTTCCAGGAGAAAGTGGTAAGATAAATTCTATAACTTCACAATTTCTTTTGCAGAACAGTTGTTCTTTTGAAGATGAACAGTGACGGTGCCTGAGGGGGTAGGAAGAGGAGTGCGTAATTGGCGCATCCTTACCAGTAGATCATTCAGTTACATATATTGATGGAAAGGTAGAAGGAAAAGACATTACCTTTTTGTTGGATGCTGGTGCTACCCGTTCTACTGTCAGAACAGCAGACATCCCAAACCTACCCCTCTCGGGAGAAGCCATCCAAGTAGTGGATGTTTCAAATGGACAGATCAGAACTCCAATCACAGAACCCATGGAGGTATGCATTGGCAATTGTAGGGAAATGCACAAATTTGTAGTGTGTGATTCTACCCCTGTACACTTGTTAGGAAGAGACTTACTATACAAAATGAACTGTACAATTTATTGTACACCGGATGGTGTTGCAATTCATACCTCTGATGAAGATGGTATTTACAAAATAATGCAGATGTGGATCCAGTGAAAGTGACTGTGAAAGAAGGTGCTGTCTACCCAAATATGAGACATTACAAAATGAGCCCTGAAGTTAAAGCAGGTGTCATAGCAGAAATAGAATGAATGATTGAAAAAGGCATTTTAAAGGAAATAATGAGCAGCCCTTGTAATTCACCTATGATTGGCATTAAGAAACCTAACTGGTGCGATCGATAGGGGCAAGATGGCGGCCGCAGCAGTGGCCGAGTGAGGTGCTGGGACCGATGCTCCGTTTGACCCCGCAGTAAAACCTCTACTTTCCTCTGACTTTCCCCGTACCTGTCGCGGAACATTCCCGAGGCAACAGCAATCCATAGGTGTGGGAGTATGGGCACCTACCGTGAAATTCGAGATTTGAAGGCGTCCTACGCTGGCGTTCTACGACGGTTACTGACCACCTGGAAAAACCTGTAACAGGTTGCAGCTGTGGCGGCTCCACCTATCGGTCTATCGGGACACGGCTGTTTCACACAGAGAGAGACCGGCTCAACACGCCGAGCAACATCGGAATTTTGCCACGGCGGGTTTACGGAACGTTTGAGGAGATTAAGAGCCTGTGAGCTGCCTCGCCGTGCCAAGACTGTTATTTGCAGCTCGTATTCCCGCCCTCGGAATCGGAATATTCGACAATGGCAAGGGGCAGAGGAGCTGCAAGAAATCGTGGAGGAATGACTGGCCCTACAACCGTGAGTACTCCTGCTGATGGGGCTGTAATAACTGTGGCAGCGGAACAGGAGGCTACTGGGGGTGGTGAAGGAGGCACCTCTGGGAACCCTGGGAGCATCCACCCGGACAATACTATAACTGGGGACAGGAGCCGTAAAGTAGCGCAACTACCTGATATGCCGAGCTCAAAAGGGCAGAACGAGTACCTGGCTCAGAAGGGTGGCCAAAATTTCCCACCCCAAGATGCGATACTGAAACAACAAGTAGTGCCGGCAATATTTAATAAAAAAGGGACTAAAGTCAAGTCCAGTGTAAATATGGAGCCTCAGAATGCTCAAAATACTCAAAACGTGATGACGGTTGATCAGCATGAGCCGCTGATAGCTGAGAGTGTGAGCCTTTCTGTTGAACATTCAATGCAAGTGACTCCACTAGGCCAACAACTATTGGATAATGAGGGAGCTATAATGGGAGAACTAGGCAATACAGATGCTACAAATGCTACTACCTGTCCAGCAACTGACCTGGGTAGTGAGTCTGAGTATGCTGGCTCAGACGGCAAGTTCTACTCCATGACAGATTTGACAATGGCATCTGATAAGGAAAACGACGATGACAGCCTCAGCAATCCGGGTGATTGGGGGACACCCCTCTTGAAGAAGACCGGGATGTTCAGGAAGAACTTGAATACACATTTTCTCATGGAACTGTAAAGAGAGCTGTAGAGACTGAAGCGATTGTAGGGCTTGATCAAGGCTCATCAGTGGCTCAGGTTAACTTGGATGAGGAGGATTTTGAGGAGGAATCAATTACTTTAGGAATGGTTTACAAGAGTATAATGGCGCATCGGAACGAAACCAGAGCTGAGGGCTTGCGCACACAAGGAGCAGTGAGAAAGCTCCAGAACACAGTTAGACGTTTGGTGAAAACATGTGCGGAGGTCACCACACGGGTGGTAGAAGTCGAAGAACGCATTTCCTCAACAGAAGATACTCTGGTTAAACAACAGTCAGATATCGAGAATTTGCAAAAATCTAAGTCAGATGTGGACTGGAAGCTTACAGATTTAGAGAACCGGGCGAGACGTAATAATTTGCGCGTACTAAGTATTGCGGAAGGAAAGGAGGGCTCAGACCCACGTAAATTCATTATCCAGCTATTTAAAGGTGCTTTCCCTGAACTTAATACTTGGAACTGGGACATCGAAGTCATTAGGGCACATAGGTTTCCATTTGTGATCAGGCAACGGCATAATAAACAAAATGCATATCCTAGGGCAATTTTAATTTGTCTCAATAACTATCTATTGAGAGAGGCATTATATGACTTGGCTCGCCCTGAACGAAAACGGAAAGGTGTTGGATGTGAATTTTTTGTTCGCCCGGATTTCTGCCCTTCGATGGTACATGAGCGATGGGAGCTGCGGAAGTTAATTGCTCCCTTTCAAGCAAAGGGCTCTCAATGTTTTCTGCTTAATCCAGCAACATTGAAGATGATTTGTAAAGGCCAAGCCCGATAGTTTACTTCTTGCTCAGAGGCACAGCTTTATTTAAAAAAAATGGATGAACATATAAAAAGTCCAAATTTGAGAAACGCAAAAAAATAGTTACATTGGAATTTGTGTTAAAACTGAGCGGGAGGTAGCAATTTCTGAGACGTATTGTTGGATTGTTGGGTTGTATATGTATGTATATATACAGCGCCAAGAAACCGTCCGGTGTAAGCCGCGCTTTACAAGTTTTTTTTACATTACATTACATATGCAACGGGAAAGTATGGCGTTGATATAGATATATTATAGGGGCTTCCCCTCTCCTATGGACTTATTTCTCTATTCTCTCAAAAATGTTTTTCTTTGGTTTTTTCTTGGTACACTTTTTGTTTTAGGGAGAATAGTTACTGGTGAGACATATATAGATGTACAAAGATATACAAAATTATGCAAAGTGGAACAGAGTCTCCAATTTATAGAATGCCTGATGTAAGGCTTACGAATGGGAGGAGAGGGGAGCGAGTCAGAGGGTGGAGGTCTGGGGGGTCAAACATAGGGGCACGGGGCTAGGCACGTCCACATCACAGATGACATAGTCCTTAAGCCTCGATGTGGTTGGTGGAGGGGTGGTGGGAAGGTGAAGGGTAGGGGAGGTTTGGGAATCGGGGGTAGTGGGTGGGAAATGTGTAGAAAAAAGAAAATAATACATGAAGTAAGGTTGAGAAAGAGTCCTTTTGCTAGAGCAGTCAGTAATTTCGCTTTGTTTAAATTGGGGATAAGTGGAAAAAATGGAAAAAAAACAGATTAGACTAGATGGCAGCTAGGGGGTTAGGGTAGGCACGTTGAATGTCAGGGGGCTGAATTCATTGGAGAAACGACGTCGGGTTGCACGGGAATTACAAGCTCTTCAATGTGATATAATATGTCTGCAAGACATGAGGCTGATTGGTGCTCTAGACTCGGGGGAGCAAGTTAGTGACACGCGCTGTAGCGCATAAATTGAGGCTCCTAGAAGGCTCTGGTTAGACCTTGCACCCTACACTTCACTCCTTAGGCTGTTGCCGGGAGTTACACAGCTCTGCTCATTTTAATACACTCGCCGAATTTGATTTTTTAAAAATTGTATTTTTTAAATTGTATTTCACCTCTTCTGACACCCACAAGCATTTTCGCCGTATTTTCATTCATTTCCGACCCTTTTTAGCCCATTAGGCTGCTGAGGGAGTTGGGGGCTTGGAGGTGGCTGGCAAATTAGAGCGGCCATCTTGGGTTGGGTTGGAGGCTGGTTGGTGCTCTAGACTCGGGTGAGCAAGTTAGTGACACGCGCTGTAGCGCATAAATTGAGAAGTTCTTCCCTCTGCGCAGCGGACACGTTAGCGGTCGCGCCTCCACGCGCCAAAGGAGCGCCTAAGGAAAGCCCGTCTGTCCCCGTCCGTTTCAGGACGGGCCCACGGGCCGGGAGGTTGGAAGCGACTCCTGGTTTGGGAGCAGGTAGAATCTCGTTTTGTAGAGACCAGCTATTGATGTTCCGAGATGACCCCGTAGTTCCCTGTCCCCATGTGTTACTCCCCTTGGAGGTAATGATTCCCTGTCCTCTCTGTAAAGGTTTGCTGGGCTCGCAGGAACCGGGTACTTCGTTACTCCCTAAGCCCAAAAAACACTCTTTACTTCTTATTAATTGCCGTTCACTCCCAAAACATGCTCATGAAATCCGCATGATATTGGAGGAGCGTGAGCCAGATGTCCTGTTCCTTACGGAAACGTGGTTAACCGAGGCCTCTGACCCGGACTAAGGGGCCTATTATGATTGCGGAATTTCCGAATCCTCCGGGCCGGCGGAAGCCACTGCCGGCCCAGAGGATGCGGAAAAACCGCAGCGGACCCACCAAAGACCCACCGCCACATTAGGATGGCTGGTGGGTCCTAGTTTCCGTCCGCCGCTTTTCCGCTGCGGTTGGCTTACAACCGCGGCGGAAAAGCTCTCATATGGTGGCGGTGTCTCTCAGACACCGTCCGCCATATTAGGATTGCTGCCAAGATATGCTTTTCCGCGGCGGGTTTACCGCCGTTGAAAAGCATACGGATCTTCACTGCAGGGGCCCGTTGCGGGCCCCCTAGGTGAAGGGGGGTGGGGGGTGCACATGGGGGGTACCTATGGTACCCCCCTGTATTTGTATGCAGAAAGCGGCAGGCACCACGCGGTGCCTGCCTCTTTCTACATACAAATGCAATGCGTGCATTTTTAACATTGCTGCGGGTGCAGCTTGAAGCTGCACCCGCCGCAATGTTAAAAATAGAGGATGTGACCGCCAGGGTGGCGGTCACAACCTAATAGCACAGGAGGGAACGCCGCAGCCCATGCGGACGTTCCCTCATCCTCGGTGATCGCGGGCGGACTCAAGTCCGTCCGCGAGCATAATCGGCCCCTTAGTCTGTGCCCTCCCCCGGGGGTTCGTAATCTGTAGGAATGACCGGCAGATCGGGCGAGGAGGTGGGGTGGCAATTATATATCGAAACTCTTTTAGGTGCCGTATCTCTGAGAGCCCGCTTGCTGACTGCGAGAGCCTCTCTTTTGTATTAACCTTTTCCTCCACATGTTCCCTTTCAGGGATTGTGGTGTTCAGGCCTCCTGGATCACACACGAGTTTCTGCGACAATCTTCATGATAAAATCACCCATATCATCAGTAGCGCCCCCAATTTTTCAATCTTGGAAGATTTTAACATACATTTAGACGATCCATCTGACCCTTCTTTGCAAGCTTTATTGGAAGGACTGGGGATGATGCAACTCAAACAAATTGTAGCAGGATCTACCCATTTGGCAGGGCATCTAATTGACCATTTCTTTACTAATCTGGATGAGATTATTTGGGATGAGTCACTCTTTGTCCCTTGGTCAGACCATGCGCTGCTATCTTTCACTTGGACCCCGGCCGATGTCAGCCGTCCGACCACAACCTCTAAGAGATTGGGGCGTATTTGGTCGAGACTCCCTCTAGATGAATGGCTATCCATATTAAATAAATCCCCCCCTCCCTTCTGTGCCGATCCTATCGCAGCGAATGAGGCGCTCAACAGGTGGCTAGAGACCTCTCTCGATCCCATCCTGCCTGTAAATGAGATTAATCATCGCACCGGTGGGAATAAACTGCCTTGATACTCCACTGATCTGAAGGATCTTAAACGGAGCTGCAAGAGGGCGGAAAGAAAGTGGAGAAAGAACTTCTCCCTCGAGAATAAAAATGAGTATAGGATGGTTCTCAGGGATTATAAGAAGCACCTTAAAATGGCACAATAATCCCATTACCAAGGAAAAATTGCTGATGCCGCCAATTCACCCAGGGAAATTTTTAAAATCTTTAAATCTCTAGTTACTCCACTATGTCCGTCTATTGAGGTAAATGATCCCCAGAAACGGTGCACCGAATTGGCCCACTTCTTCGCCAAGAAGGTTGCCAACATATACTCAGCTTATCCACCCCCACCTGTCACCAAGTCCACGATCTCTCCCTCTGGACCGACCTCCCTCACGAAACTTGAGTCCTTTCCGCCACTAGATCTACCTACGGCTGGAGGGCTCCTCAGGAACCTTAAATCTGGCTCCCCCTCTGACATTGCCCCACCTTCAGTTTTAAAACAGGCTTCTGACATTGTGGTTCCTGTTATCAAGGATGTTAATAACTCCTCTCTGGCGGCAGGTGTAGTTCCCCCTCGGTGGAAGCAGGCCAGTGTCAAAGCTCTGCTAAAAAAACCTAGCCTTGATCCAGAAGAATGGTCCAATTATAGACCTATCTCTCTCCTGCCAGGGGTTAGCAAAATTGCTGAGAAATATGTCAACCGCATACTATCAACATTTATTGAGGATGAGGGCTCCTTGCATGTCACCCAAACGGGTTTTAGAACAAGGCATGGAACTGAGACTGCTCTGGTCGCAGTAGTGGAGGAGGCAAGGAAAATTGTGGATGGAGGAGGCTGCACTGCGGTGGTCCTTTTGGACCTCAGCGCAGCCTTCGATACTGTAAACCACACACTCCTTCTCCAGCGGTTGCGGGAGGTTGGCATTGTGGGGACCATCCTTAATTGGTTTCGGTCCTTCCTTGCTAACAGATCCTTTGCAGTTTTCGAGGAGGAAGCAGCATCCGATAAATTCCCACTTCATTACGGCGTTCCCCAGGGATCCTCATTGAGCCCGACCCTATTTAATATCTATATGAGGCCCCTGGCTAATGAGGTCCTTCCCTGGGGAATCCAATTGGTCACCTACGCCGACGATACGCAGTTGGTGGTTTCCCTGGCTAGGGCAGATGCTATGGATTCCGGGGTCAATAACCTTTCCCCGTGTCTCACCAAGGTCCTCGATTGGATGGACGCCTCTTTTTTGAAACTTAACGGTTCAAAAACAGAGATTATGATGCTGGGATATAAGGCCCCCATCAATCATGACGCTTGGTGGCCCATATGTTTGGGTCCGCCCCCTCCCCCGAAGGAGCAAATTAAAAGTCTGGGGGTGTGGCTTGATCCCACCTTTAGTTTTCAAGTTCAAGCCCGTAAGGTCGCCGCTACCTGTTACGGTCTTCTGAAGTACCTACGGAAGGTCCTGACCCTTCTTCCGTTCGAGGCAAGACGGATCCTGGTTCAGTCCCTGATCCTCTCGCGTCTTGACTATGCGAACGCGGTCTACTTGGGGGCACCATTAGGGACCATTAAGATACTTCTGTCAGTCCAGAACTGTGCAGCCCGAATGCTTATGGATGTCCCTAGACACAGCTCGACGAAGACGGCCATCCGGTCACTACACTGGTTACCTGTTCAGGAAAGGATCCAGTTTAAGGCCTTGTGTATGGCCCACAAATCAATAATCAACAAGGGCCCTGCCATTCTGTGCCCTCTTCTGAAGCACCATCAAGGGCCCAGAGCTCTTAGATCCAACCACCGCAATCTGCTCTCTGTACCGAGGATCAAGCCTTCTCGTACAGGGGGCCGACGTTTTGCAGTACAGGCAGCAAAAAGTTGGAATCAGCTGCCCGATAACCTGCGGCTTGAGCCTAATCATTTACAGTTTAGAAAGCGGCTGAAGACCTTCCTGTTCTGCTGAGTGATTTGTCTGAGATGGGTCTAAAGCGCTGGGATGCCCCCGGGTAGCCAGCGCTATACAAATCTGTACTCATTCATTCATTCATTCATATAGTATGGTCAAAGAGACAATTATTAGAAGAACTAGGATTTAATTTATTTACCTGTACTAAAAATTCTGGTGCTGCAAGAGGTGTAGCAATTCTTGCTAAAAAACACGTAGCCAACACGGGTAGGATTCTATCTGATGGGTTAGGTCGATGGGCAATCGCAGAATGTCTTGTGGGTCATATTAAATTTATGGTCTGTGTAGTATATGGTGCAAATCTAGACGAAGCAAGGATTCTGGAGTATTTGAACGTTGAATTAGCAGCGTGGCCCACACCATTGATTTTATGTGGGGACTTTAACATAAACTTAGCACCGAATATCCTAAACAATGAACAGTCAAGGTATGTTGGCAGGAAGCCACGTGTGTTCAAAGCATTACAGGCATTAACGGGTAATCATGGGCTAGTGGACGCGTGGGCTTTCTTAAGGGGGGGTGCACCTGGGTATACTTTTTTTTCTTTCCCCACCGGACACCGGACGCTTGTCCGATTAGACTATTTCTTTACTACTCAATCACTTTTAAATCAGGCAACGATACAAGTATATCCTAGAATAACCTCGGATCATGGGCCAGTAGTTCTCTCTATTGCTGGTATAATATCAAAGATTCGGCCAAGAGCCTTCTCTTTTGATCGTAAATTATTAGTGGAACAGAAATTCATTGAACATATGAAACAATGGATAATATTCTTTTTCAATACTAATCGAGGGAGCAGTAGTGTGGGAGGATGTGGGACTGTTTTAAAGCCGCCTTCCGTGGAGAGGTACTGAGTTTTGGTTTATATAATCAAAAAAAGCAGACAGCCAATACTAAAAAATAATATCAGGATTTGATCACAGCTGAGGAAATTCTTACGCAAAGTATACAGGCTGGGACAGACCCATCGGATCAGGCTAAAGGCAAGGTTAAACTTGACTTGGGCTAAAGAGGCAGCAAAAAAGTTTTTTATTAAGAAACAAATTCACTTTGAGTATGGTGAGGCAAGTGGCAGATGCCTCGCCCAAAAAATGAGATCAAGGGAGACTGCTCAGCGTATAGATGAAGTACTAGATATGAATGGTGACTCTGTTAAGGATGATCAGGGTATTTTGGAGGTATTTAGACAGTTTTATAAGACTTTATATCAAAATGACGTATATGATGAGGTAGCAGCTACTACTCTGATCGCTCAATATTGTAACCAAGATCTTTTGTTGGATGAGATGGAATCAATGGAGGCTCCTATCTCATTGAAGAACTTGAAAAGGCAGTAGATGGGTTAGCGTTAGGGAAGGCGGCAGGGCCGGATAAGTTGCCGTTGGAAATATATAAAATCTTCTTTCCTGTTCTGAAGACTGATCTTTTGTTAACAATGTTAGAGGCACAGAAGGGCGCACCCACTAAAACATGGAACGAGGCGTCTATAGTAGTGTTTCATAAAAAGGGTAAGCCGGCAAATATTCCTGGATCATACAGGCCTATCTCGCTTTTAAATGCAGATGGGAAAATATACTCAAAGATTTTAGCCAACAGACTCTCTGTAGTTATATCAGAATTAGTATGACTAACACAGCATGGGTTTATCCCTCAACGCGGTACAACAAACCACGTTAATCGTGTGATTTCTTTTCTTGATTATGTGAAAGTCACTCGGGCACCATTTTGTTTAATCTTGCTTGATGCCGAGAAGGCTTTTGACCGCGTTACATGGCGTTTTTTATGGGATGTGATGAGGTGTCGAGGCTTTGGGCCACAGTTTATAAAATCATTGCAGACATTGTATTACCGACCAGTTGCACGTATTAACACTATGGGACTCGAGTCGGCGGAGGTAGAAATTAACAGAGGTACTAGGCAAGGCTGCCCTTGCTCTCCTCTGTTATTTTCTTTATATATCGAACCTTTTTTAAAGATGCTAGAATCTAGCGTGTATATACCTCCTTTACTTATACAGTGCTATCAATTTAAAGTAATAGCATATGCTGATGACGTGGCTGTGGTCACGCCAAATCCAGCGGTAGCAATGCCAGCAATCGAGCAATTGGCTACAACTTTTGGTAGGACATCTGGCTATAAGCTGAACTCTGCCAAGACTCAGTTACTAAGTACAAACTTTCCGAATTTTACTGATCCAAGGCTCTGTCAAGAAGTTGTATACTTGGGGGTTAAATTACGAACATGCACTACCACTTTGGTTAAAGCAAACTGGGATCAACTATTGGTCGGTGCAAAGAAACAACTAGACCATGCCGAATGTTTACACCTCTCCCTAGTGGGGTGATGTAATCTAATAAAGATGTTGATACTTCCTCAAAATTTATATTTTTCCCGTTGTATACCCTTGGAGGCCACTAAAGCTAGCTTGGCACAATTACAAGCAACCTGTATGAGTTTTATGTGGTCAGGGAAAAAAGCACGACGGGCCAGGCATTTTATGACATTGCCGAAAAAGCTAGGAGGATTCTCGGTACCAGACTTTCTATTATATTATTATGCATGTAGGCTACAAGGGATGGGCATCCTGTTAACAGGAGCAGCACCGGAGCAGTTGGCAGAGCGCCCATCGATATATCAAATGCTATTGGGTATAAAAGCAAAAAAATCCTTATTTCTCTATCTGGAATGGAGTTATTACAAGAGAACACGGTTCAAGATTTTGGAAGCGGCGTATAAGGTCTGGCGGGCAGTTAGAGATATGTTTGGTTTTGAGAAAATTTCATATTACACACTGTTGATATCGCCAATATTTCTACCAGTTGATCTATGGGATAGAGTGGTGTATAATTGGAGGGGGAGAGGAATAAGAGTGGTGGGAGATCTGTATTCCAATGGTTCTTTTAAATCTTTTGAACAGCTACAGACACAATATCAGCTCCCCAGAGAGAATTTCTCTAAATATCTCCAGATCAGGGAGTTTTTAGAGAAGAGTGGCATTTCCTTTCAATTAAACCCCCTGATTGAGGCTAATACGAAAAGAGTAAAGATGGGTATTTTATATAATTTGATGTTAAATACAAAACTAATGATATTGAACAGCAGAATCTTAAATGGGGGATTAAATTAGACAGACAAGATATTCAAATTGAAATCTCTTTGGGTATGGCGAAAGACTTATTCCTATCTGCAAAGCACTTTGCTCAACATTTTAAATCACTCTTTAATTTATATTATACACCTGATAAGGTGTCTAAATGGTCTGGGGATGCGATAGGGAAATGTTTTCGGTGTGGTTACATTTCTGCAAATGATGTACATATCTTCTTCACGCGCCCATCACTGGCTCCCCTCCTATTGCAAATAGAAAGATGTTTATCGGAAATTGTAGGCAATCAAATTCAACTATCTGCAACACAGATTCTTTTGGGGGTAGAAATGGGTTCAAAGGATACTGGAACTGCGAAGCAGCATGCTAAACTAATATTTGTAGTGACTGTGGTTTACAGACTGTGTATTGCTTCGTATTGGCTACAACAGGAACCACCCTCATTTGTGGAATGGCGGTCTAGATTATTTGTAACTCATAATATGGAATATAGTCTGTATGCGCTCAAGGGCTCACGTAAAAAGAAACTTGGAGAACAAATATGGGGCTTAGTCACACAGTATCTTGAGTCATAAAACAGGGTTATAATCTTCCTATTAGTGCCTGCTAGTAGAATTAAGCCAATGTCTGAATTTTTACTTTTCAATAGACCAATGTGTTAAGTTAAGTTGTATTTACTGCTTCACTTTTCCTCTTCTCTCTATTTATCATTAATATTTTTTTTTTTTGGATTGCTCATAATATATTTTGTACATTTTGTTTGGTCTAAAAAGCTGTGTTTTTATTTGTGTAATATTCTAATAAGTCATGACCTATTTTGTGATAATCTGTATTGTATCAGAATGACTCATACCAACCGATTCATGTATTCACCAAAAATAAATTAAATTTAAAGAAAGAAACCTAACTGGAAATATCGGATAGTGCAGGATCTGCGAAAAATAAATAAAATTGTGGTGCCTTGTTGTCCTGTAGTGCCGAACCCAGCAGTAATTCTATATCAAATACCATGGAATGCAGGATGGTTTACTGTAATTGATTTATGTCATGCATTTTTCTCCATTCCATTACACCCAGACAGCCAGTATCTTTTTTCATTCAAATTTGAAAATCGTATTTTTGTGTGGAATCGAGTTCCCCAAGAGTACACAGAAAGCCCTTCAATTTTTAATCAGATTCTGAAGAAGTGTTTAGAAACACTAGTGATGCCCAGAAATTCAGTCCTAGTCAAATACATTGACGACTTGCTTGTCGCATCAAAGTCACAAGATGATTGTGTCACTGATTCCATTGCCCTGTTAAATCATTATGCTGATGGAGGATACAAGGTGTCACCAGAGAAATTACAATTTTGTCAAACTAGGGTTAAATATTTGGGACATCAATTAGAAAGAGGAGTGAGAAAAGTAACACCTGAAAGAATAACAATAATAAAACAAATTCAGTTACTGCAAACCCAGAGAGAAATCAGAATGTTTATTGGTGTGTTTGGGTATTGTAGGTAATGGATTGTAAGATTTTCCTTACTAGCCAAACCATTAATACAAATGACCAGAAAGCGAGCAAAGAACCCAATGGTCTGGGATGATGATTCCGAAATTGTTTATGTGAAGCTCCTGCTATAGGTATGCCAGACTATACAAAATAATTCCCATTATTTTGTCAGTATTGACCCAGCGACATGGTTTGATGCGACGCTCAGTAGCATATGTTTCTCCTACCTTGGACCTTGTAGCCTCAGCATCACCTGGTTGTTTAAAAGCAATGGCTGCTGCTTGCACAAGTCTTTTGCAAGTGGCCCGGTGGCAGAGGGCTGGCTTGCGGACGCTGAGAGAGCTCTTTCCTTAAATATCCTGCACTTTGCCCCGCTGATTGCGAGCGGAGGCGCTTTTATGCTGCGCATTGATTTTAAATGTAATTTCACTGTATTTTTCGTTATGCAGGTTACTAACCTGAGTTTTGGGTTTTAGAGGTGAGCTGCTGGCTGGGGGCTGATCGTGGTCGCGGGTTCCCAGCGGTAGCGGGCGCCATTTTTGCTTGGGCTGACCTCCACCATATTCTATCCCTGACACTCCACCGACGCTCCGCCCCTATTTCTACGGGCAGTATGTGTCAGCGCAGCGGACGAGCGCAGCGGGCGCGACGAAGGCGCGCCGGAGTTGCGCCTGAGTTAAGCCCGTCTGCGCCCGTCCGCGGCCGGCCGGGGCAAGGTGCACGCCACTCTGCCTCTCTCCTCACATATTCCCGCTCCTCCCTTATTATGTGTCATGACCTCGCACTCCCTTCCCCTGAGTCATCCCCTAGGATCGCCTCACTCGGCCTGCTCACGGCCAGAAAATCCTTTCCAGAGATCATTTTCCCCTCACTTACCGCCAGGTTACCAGCCCCGGGGCCCAGGTCCTGTACTTCTTCATCGGTAAGAGCCTTAAATTCCTCTGTCAGTGATGTACCTTAACACTCGGTCCCTGGTCAGCCACCAGTCAGATATTTTTTATCTCCTGGGGTCGGAACAGCCGGACATTTTGTTTCTGACCGAGACCTGGCTCACAGATGACTCTTCCCCCGACATCCTGCCGGCCATCCCCCCGGGATATTATATACTGCAAGTCAATCGTTCCTCTGGCAAAGCTGGTGGGGGGTTGCAGCCATTATTAGGCACCCAATTCGTTTCTCCCCAGTGCCCACTACCAGTATCCCCATGACTGATTGCCTGGTACTTAGATTGGAGCAGCCAGGGTCATCCCTCATATGCGCCCTGGTCTATCGCCCCCCTCAATCCATGCCCAGTTTCTCGGCCCAGTTTGGTGATTTTATCTCCCAGATCACCATCAATAACGCCAACGTTTTGGTCCTGGGAGACTTCAATTACTGGCCGTCGGATGTTCATGAAACCCCTGGCTCACTGGCCTTCTCAGACCTCATGCTAGGCTTAAATTGCACTCAACACATACACTCACCCACTCATGTCAAGGGCCACACTTTAGACCAGGTTTGGACCTCCTGCCTGGACATTTCTGCACCCCTTATTCTCCCTTCCCTCTGGTCAGATCATTTTTTAATTACCTTCACTTTAGCTATGCCCTCCCCTGTTACCAAGGTCCGAGAAACCAATTTCTTGGCACGCAATTGGAACAGGGCTGACCTAAACGAATTTACCTCCCTTCTTCGTTCATCTGCCCCACCCACCACTGGATCTTCTGTTTCTATCGATTCTCAGACACAGTGTCTTACTCACTGGCTTACCTCTGCTGCTGACTTGGTGGCACCCTTAAAACTAGTCAGAGCGAGGCATAGTCATGACGCCCAGAGGTGGTTTACCGAGGATCTTAGAGCCCAAAAACTTGGTCTTCGTCAGGCAGAACGTCGCTGGCGCCGGGGGTACTCCCCCGAGACCAAAGAGATATTCTCCTCCCTGCTTAGAGAGTATAAATCAGCCATAGCTTTGGCTAAATCCCTCTATTTTTCCAACAGAATTCTGGACTCCTCAAACAAATCTAAGGATATATTTTCAATTGTTGAGGAACTGTCTAATCCGGTGAGAGTCACTATTGCGCCCCTCCCCTCCCAATCCCTATGTGACTCCCTGAACCAATTTTTTGTGGAAAAAATTGTTAAGATTAAAACCAGTATCTCTGTCCAAGCCCCGCCAGTTCCCTCTCCGCCTGTTGTTCCCTGCCATCATCTCAATACCCATATTTTAACTCGGATTCCCCCCATCTCGAAAGTCAACTTTCTTTCACTCTTGCACAAAGTCTCTTCTGGTTCTCCTCGCGAATGTTGCCCCCCCTCAGCCCTTCGGGAAGCCTTTACTTCCTGCCCTGAACCCCCCTTGGCCCTTCTAAACAACTCTTTGGCCACTGGGGAGGTTCCTTGTTCCTTTAAACAGGCCGAGGTGGTTGCCATTCTGAAAAAACCCTCGGCAGACCCCTCCATCATGAGCAACTATCGCCCTATATCCCTCCTCCCCTTCCTCAGTAAAGTCCTGGAGTCGCATGTAACCCAAACCCTTAACACTTTTGTTGAGGACTCGTGCGTCTTGGACCCCCAGCAGGCCGGGTTTAGACCTGCGCATTCCACAGAGGCAGTTATCCTCTCCGTGATGGAGGAATTGCGCAGAGGGGCCGACGCCAACATCTGTCAGGCCCTGGTCCTCTTGGATCTGTCAGCCGCCTTTGACACGGTCGACCACGGTATTTTGGTCGACCGTGTCAGAGAGGCTGGCATCCAGGGTACCGCCCTGGACTGGGTTCAGTCTTTCCTGACTAAACGCCAACAAGCCGTCAGGCTGTCCCAGTTCTCCGCTACTCAGGTCAAGCTGACCTGCGGTGTCCCGCAGGCCTCCTCTTTGTCCCCCCTCCTTTTTAATTTGTACCTGGTTCCTTTAATCCGTTTCCTTCGTGGGTTGAGTGTCACCGCGTTTAATTACGCGGATGACATTCAACTGGCCTTTACCATTGATTCCTCTGACGAATCAATCACTACTTTTCAAAACACGCTCTGCTTTATTAGCAATTGGATGAGCTCAAACCATCTGAAGTTCAACCCCGACAAGACCGAGCTGGTCCTTGTCGGGGGACTTTCCAATCCTTGGCAACCTTCCTTCTGGCCGGCAAGTCTGGGCAGCCCTCCTTGCCCAGTTAACTCAGCCCAAATCCTGGGAGTCGTCATTAGTAACGATCTTTCTATGACGCCCCAGATCAGCGCAGTAGTGTCCTCCAGCCACTTCCAACTCAGGAAAATCCGCAAAATCTCTCGCCTACTCACTACCGAAGCTCTTACTTGGCCTTGCTTGCGTTAGTCATTTCTAGGCTTGACTACGCAAACGCACTGTATGTAGGCATTCCCGACTACCAACTTAAGAGACTTCAGTTGATCCAAAATCAGGCTGCTCGCCTGATTTACCACCAACCTAGAGATCAACACGTTCGTCCCCTCCTAAAAAGTCTCCACTGGCTTCCGGTATCTGCTCGCTGTAAGTTTGTTAGGCTGCATTATTTCAAAATCTCTTGCAGGCCAAGGTCCCCTTTTTATTTCCTCCCTTCTCCACCCGTATGCTCCTCCACGCAATCTCCGGTTATCCCAGTTGGCCCTGCTATCAGTTCCCAGATTTAAGAGGAAAAAACACGGTGGCCTTAGGTTTTCATTTCTAGCCCCATCTTTTTGGAACTCCCTTCCCTTTCCTCTTAGGCTGCCTTCTCCATACTCCAGGTTCAGATCCCTCCTTAAAACCTTCCTCTTTACAGAGTCCTATAATTAGTTTCTGCTCTCACGCTTTCCTCACTGCTCCCTCAGCACAAGCGCCAAGAAACCTAATGGTGTTAGCCGCGCTCAATAAATTTATTTAACATAACATAACATAACATTAAGCAAAGTGAGTCCATTGTGACACCCCGTAAAAGTCTATGTCCCTCATTCAATGGAAATTCTTTTAACTAGAACATGGACTCAGTACCTTACTCCAAGTCGAATGACTACGTATGAAAGAATCATTTTGGAGCAGAAAATGTGACAGTAATCAAGTGTACTATCCTAAACCCAGCTAATTTATTGCTTGATGTACATGGAGAAGAAGTGAGGGATGATGTTGAGCATGATTGTCTAGATGTTACTGAATATTGTACCAAACCTCGCCCAGACATACAGGAAGAGCCTCTGAAAAAATGTGAAATTAACTATTTGTAGACGGCTCGTGCATGAGGCATGAGGAAGGAGGATCAAGTGCTGCTTATGCTGTCTGTACATTGGCTGGAATAGTTGAAGCATCCAATTTGCCAGGAGTCAAGTCTGCACAGATAGCCAAATTGATAGCTATAATTAAAGCATGCCAAATTGGGGAAAATTGGAGAGTTACCATTTACACTGATAGTCAGTATGGTTATGCGGTTTTGCATGACTTTGGCCAACTCTGGATGCAGAGGGATTTCATGACTTCTACAGGAACCCCTATTAAAAATGGAACATTTGTGAAAGAGCTTTTAGAAGCAACACAATTGCTAAAAGAAGTGGCAGTGGTCTAGTGTGCTGCACATCAGTCTGGGAATGACGATGTGTCAGCTGGTAATCGGTATACTGACCAAGTTGCCCAGTACTGTGCCAAAACAAAAATGGCAGTAAACAAAATTGAAATGAGTGGAATCAGATGCCAACTTATGCTAATCTCAGCAATAGAGACATGGGAAGTAGTAAGACATTTACAGGATGAGGTGGAAGTAAGTGAAAAGGAAAGTTGGATTAAAACAGGATGTCAAAGGAGAGCAGAACATGGTGTCTGGATTTATCCAGATGGTAGACCTGTCATGCCAGATTGCATACTCTCACAAATGGCCAGAATGTACCATGGAGATACACATATTGGTAGAGATGCCATGATCAGACGTTTTAGACAAAATTGGTATAATAAGAAGTTTAGAACTGTTGCAGAGCGTTTTTGCCAGAGATGTCAAATTTTTTCAACAGACTAACCCAGGCAAGAAAACAGTGGTCAGTTGGGGAAAAATTTGAAAGGCAGAGGGACCATTTGTGAGGTTGCGGATTGATTTTTTTCAGTTACCACCATGTAAAGGATTGAAGTACATTCTTATCATAGTATGTTTGTTCTCACAATGGGTGGAGGCTTATCCTACTAGAAAAAATGACAGCATAACAGTTGCCAAGTTACTGTTAAGGGAACTAATACCACGTTTTGTTTTTCCAGTAACTGTAAATCAGATAGAGGATCTCACTTTCATAATGAAATAATTTGGTTGATCTGTAAAGCATTTAAAATTGAACAAAAATTGCACTGAGGCTTCTGGGGTGGTAGAAAAATTGAATGGCACAATAAAATCAAGATTGGCAAAGGTGTGCGCGTCTACATCACTGTGTTGGCCAGATGCATTACTATTGTAAAAGATTGGCTGATCTAGTGCGTTCTGTCTCTCATCGGGTTGGAAAAGACGCATTTGCCAGGCAGCCGGGTCAAGCACATGATCTCAATCCTGGAGACTGGGTGGTTGTGAAGAATCACGCCTGAGAGACGTGCCTAGCACCCAGGTGGGATACACTGAGACAGGTCATACTGGTTACAACAACAGCAGTTAAATGTGCAGGTTTGCCTAAATGGATACACGCTAGGCATACCAAGAGAGTACCAGCTCCTGTTGAGGGACATCCCCAACTGATACCAGCAGTTGAGGGTGCCGAAGGTTGTGCAGCTGAAGAGCCTAGAATAACAGACTCTAAAGTAGCTGATCAAGAACAATCAAGCACTAGTCAGGAGGATTGGATTGGTTGACATAACTGATGTAAATATCAAAACAAGTAGTAGAACAATATTAGAGAAGCAAGAAACTAGAGAGGATCGGACAGGTGTAGAAGAACAAGCTCAGGAAATAGAGAGTGACATTGTTGGAGACCCTGAGCAGGAACAGATAAGGAAAGAAAAATATACTCAGACAGAGGTGATCCAAAATATTCAGAATTCTGAGGAGGGAAAGATAGGTTCAGAAGAACACGTTCAGGCTGCAATTCAGCCAAGTGTAATAAGACCTGAGCAGGACCAGTTAGGAAAAGAAGAACAATTTAGGTTGAAGAAGAATGAGCTAAAGTAAAACCTGAACAGGATCACATAGAAGAAGCAGAACATGTTCAGGCAAATGATGTCACAATAATAAGCCCTGAACAAGGACAGATAGAGAGGGATTCAGAAGAAGAAGAAAATCAAATTGTGCAACAACTTTATAAAAAAGAAAATGACTTTTGAAAGAGACGAGGAAAGTAAAAGTGCAGTGCAAGATAAAAGGGTTAGAAAGGGTGATAATTGGCCTAGTTGTGTCAAATCAATCAATCAATCAATCAGAATATTTATAGAGCGCACTACTCACCCGTGAGGGTTTCAAGGCCCTGAGGGTGGGGGGGGGGAAAGGGGGTGCTGCTACTGCTCGAACAGCCAGGTCTTGAGGTGTCTCCTGAAGGTGAGAAGATCTTGGGTCAGTCGGAGGTGGGTGGGGAGGGAGTTCCAGGTCTTGGCGGCGAGGTAGGAGAAAGATCTGCCGCCTGTTGTTGTTCTCCTGGTGCGTGGTACGATGGCAAGGGTGAGGCTGGCTGAGCGGAGTTGGCGAGTTGGGGTGTAGAACGAGAGGCGTTTGTTGAGGTATTTGGGTCCGGCATTGTGGAGCGCTTTGTGTGCGTGGGTGAGGAGCTTGAACGGGTTCCTCTTGTTGACGGGGAGCCAGTGCAGGTTTCTCAGGTGGGTGGTGATGTGGCTGTGGCGGGGGCTGTCCAGGATGAGGCGTGCAGAGGCATTCTGTATGCAGTGTAGTCTTTTCTGTAGCTTGGCCGTTGTGCCTGCATAGAGTGCATTGGCATAGTCGAGCCGGCTTGTGACGAGGGCTTGGGTGACAGTCCTTCTTGTTTCCGAGGGGATCCATTTGAAAATCTTTCGTAGCATGCGGAGGGTGTTGAAGCAGGAGGAGGAGATGTCGTTGACTTGCTTGATTATAGTAAGCGATGAGTCCAGGACGAACCCAAGGTTGCGTGCGTGGTCGGTGGGAGTCGGTGCTGTGCCCAGGGCGGCGGGCCACCAGGAGTCGTTCCAGGCGGAGGGGGATGGTCCAAGGATGAGGACCTCCGTCTTGTCTGTGTTCAGTTTCAGGCGGCTGATCTTCATCCATTCGGCGACGACCCTCATTCCTTCTTGGAAGTTGGATTTGGCGGTGACTGGGTCTTTGGTCAGGGAGCGGATCAGCTGGGTGTCATCGGCGTAGGAGATGATGTTGAGGTCGTGTGCCCGGACGATGTTGGTGAGGGGGCTCATGTAGATGTTGAAGAGCGCCGGGCTGAGTGATGAGCCCAGGGGTACGACACAGATGATCTTGGTGGCCTCTAAGTGGAACAGGGGTATGCGGATTCTCTGGGTTCTGTCGGTGAGGAAGGAGGTGATCCAGTCCAGGGCCTTTCACTGGATCCCTGTTTTGTGGAGACGTGTTTTTAGGGTGCGGTGGCAGACTGTGTCGAAGGCAGCTGAGAGGTCTAGGAGGAAGAGGGCTGCGGTTTCTCTGTTGTCGAGCAGGGTTCTGATGGCGGCGATGAGGGCAGTCTCGCTGCTGTGGTTGCTGCGGAAGCCAGACTGGGACGGGTCGAGGGAGCCGTTGGTTTCGAGGAAGTTGGTCAGTTGCTTGTTGACTGCTTTCTCGGTGACCTTCGCCGGGAAGGGGAGCAGGGAGATGGGCCGAAAATTCTTGAGGTCCTTGGGGTCTGTTGTCGGCTTCTTAAGGAGGGCGTTGATTTCAGCATGTTTCCAACTCTCAGGGAAGGTGGCAGATTCAAAGGAGCTGTTGATGATGTCTCGGGGTGGGGTGCGATAATGGTGTCTGCTTTGTTGAAGATGGGGTGAGGGCAGGGGTCAGATGGAGAGCCGGAGTGGATGGTGTTCATGATCTGGATGACGTATTCGGTGTTGACGGGGTCCAGCGACTGAGGAGGGCAGTGTGGGGCGTTGGTCCTGCGGCTGGTGGAGGCATCTGGTTTGCGAAGCTGTTGTGTATGTCGGCGATCTTGCGGTGGAATCAGGCTGCGAGGGAGTCGCAGAGGTCCTGTGAGGGGGGGGGTGTCGTTGGATTTGGAGCTTGGGTTGGAGAGTTATTTCACGATGCTGAAGAGCTCCTTGCTGCTGTATGCGTTGTTGTCTATGCACTCTCTGAAGACCGTTCTCTTGGCGATGCAGATGAGCTGTTGGTGTCTGCGTGTGGCGGTCTTAAGGGCCTCGAGGTTTTCCGCAGTCCGTCCGTTCTGATTACAATATCACCTAAAGACAATAAACAAAGATCCTGAACAAGTGTATGAAGTCACTAATCAGTCAGGACACTCAATTGAGAAACCCAGGCAAAGAAGTCAGAGTCTAAAAATACTGAACAATAAATTCAAAGGCCCTTAATGGACCTATGTGATTCTGGAAGAGCTTGAGAATTTAGATTTAAACAAAGAAAGTGACGAAGAAATAATTGCAGAACAGATTGACAAAGGAGAAGTTTGGCCCCCTTGAAATAATAAAAGAAATTTTAAATGTACAAAAATAAAGTAAAAGAAACAAGAGAAATCTTCCTAAAATGGCTAAAGATAGAGTTGCTGAAACACCAAAATGAAATTGCGTAAAGAAATACTGTAGAATATGCATATGTAGCATTTTATTAGTGATTGTAGTATGGTTAATTTTAACTATAGCAATAGCATATTTGATGAGCGTAGAAAACAAAAATAGTACAGACACAAAAGGGAAATTAGCTAACTTAAAGAGAGATGGAGTAGAATTAGAAGCATCAGATGAGTCAAAAATATATGCGGTACACACAGTAAAAGATAATAGCACAGATTGAAATGTCTTCACCAAGTTATTGTTTCAGTATGTATTGTAGACACTATGGAAATTAGTGATTGTTATGTATGTATGAAATTACCTGCTTAAGTAGCAGAAGGTGTCACATATCACCATTTATCGCTAACATATGGAATTTCATGTAGTGTATTAACAAGTCTGTTTTATAAAATAGGAAAATTGCAATATTATCATTCAAATTTAGATGTGATATTTTCAGAGGTTCCTGTTCAGAAGAATATGAAACCATTACTTAGTAGCCTAGCAGCACAGTTTATGGGAGAGTTTTTCTGACACAAAATGCAATAGATATAGCAGAAGCTCATAAGCATAACTTAACATGCTCACTAAAAGATGAAGAAAATATATTTTTGAATTTAGTAGAAGAAAGAAAACAGGATTTTCAGAAGAAAGCCAGTGAACTGAAAAATCATATTCCACCATGGGCTGAGAAGGAAAGAATTTATACACCTGGCATGACTCATGCTGTGATGTCTCTAGATTTGGAAAAGAAAGGGAAATCTGTCTCCATAGGTTAAAGATTGACTATAATAATGTATTTATTGGTTCCAGTGAATGTGAACATAATGTTTTGGTTATTGGCAGATGGGGATTAAAAGGGGGGACTGATCCAGTATTTTCTGGAATGTATTACATATATGGAGATAAGGCTTATTTCAGGCTAACTGCAAGATGGTATGGGAGTTGCTATTTTTGACTGGTATTCCCTCAAGTTTATCATGTGAAAAGAATCACTGGAAGAAATGAAAACAATAAAGAACTAATCCGTAATAAGAGATCTAGTTTTTCAGAAATAGTAGGTGACATATTTAGTGCATTGATACCTTCAGTGAGAGTAATTCTGAATTCATGAAGAATTTTTCAATTATCTACAGTAGTTGATCCCTTATCGACCGATACTGCTGGAGGTTTTCTGATGATCAATACCGAAATGGTTGCGATCAGATCAATGGTTTTGCAAAATCGACTTTCCCTTGATATATTATTGGCAAAAGAGGGTGGAGTCTGTAAAATGCTGAAAGCACAACATTGTTGCACTTATATTCCTGATAAAAGTGTAGAAATTAGAGGGTACATTTAACATATTACAAAATTGGAAGAAGACTTTAAACCAACGGAAGTTGATAATGTATGAAAAAGATTAACACATAGCCTAACATCATAAGGGTCATGATGGAGCAAGGTTTCATACGTACAGAAACTTGCTTGGATTCAGCCCTCTCAAAATAACAAATAATATGTTAATCAATATGTTTTGTTTACTAATATTTGCATTTCCCGACATTTTTAGTATCATGGGGAAGCTTGCCTATGTGCTATTACTAACATTAACCCGAGTGTCTTAATATGGCGGGAACTTTACTGCGCATGCGTCTGCCACATCTACGTGGTGTGACGTATCTCTGATTTTGGTGGGAACTTCTCGCTTCTGCGCACTAGTGCCAAGATGGCTGCTTCATGTGTTCTCATACTTATGCATATGCTGCTGCTTGTATTAAACTTGTTCGTTCTGCTTAACTATTAATGCAAAAGGTAAAATAAAGTATTGGGGTTAGAGTAGAGATAAGTGGTATACAGTGCATTCATTTATTTTTGTATTCTAATATGTTTCTCTTTGACTTTGTTTATTGCTCGTATTTGGGCCTGAAGGGTGACTTGATACGCCATTTTGAAAATGCACTGCGCATGTCCTGGGAGAACTGAGAGACCTCGAACTGTGGCATTGAAACTGTGCCAGGGATTGTCTTACACGTGATGCGCCTGAGAATCTCACCCCATGACCTGGGAAAAGGAAGAAGACTTACAAATTGTTATTACATTGTATGCTAAAATGAAATAATATTGGTGGGTGGAATAAAATCGTGAGAAAATAAATTTTGGGTGGGAACTTGATCAATTCAGGTCAATTAAGATGATCTCATCTTAGTATGGTGTGATGACCTCTCCTCGTCTTTCTGACCAATCACTGAAGGGGAACACATAGATTTGCAACATTTAGGGGTGGTACATTGCCCTGGAAATGGTATGGTTTAGATAGAGAAATTGTCCGACTTGTCCAAGTAGCTGACCTGTCATGACCCAACGCATGCTATAGGAGATCGTGAGCAGAGGTGCTGGCGGAGCATTCTGTCAGAATAATCGAGGTGTTGGGGGAAATTATCGGCTTGCTGAGAGAGAGGGGTGTGATGCTGGCGTTGCACTTAGAGGAGGTCACCTGTCCTGATATGCACCTGTCTTGTCCCTGTTCTTTTTGTCCCAGCCCGTGACCAGGATTGGACATTGCAACATTCAAGGTAAATATAATCCATGTGGTATGTCCTTGTACTATTTCCTTTCTCACCCTTCCCAGGTACCGA
Organism: Lissotriton helveticus; assembly: GCF_964261635.1. Lineage (NCBI taxonomy): Eukaryota > Metazoa > Chordata > Amphibia > Caudata > Salamandridae > Lissotriton > Lissotriton helveticus. The sequence continues at coordinate 278,698,954 of NC_136067.1, forward strand.
TGTTTAAAGGTGTTACTGTGATTTCTTACAAACTTTATGTCCTATTGATTATATTTTTGCTTGTAAAATTTATGGTCACGATATTGTGGCCTCTTTCTTTTTGACTCAGAAAATCTTGAATAGATAAAGCTTTTAAACTTTCTCCGAGTCTGTGGTTATTACAGGAAAGGTAAATGTGTTTAAATATTGCCTGTTTATGCTAACTCCCTTATCGATCCCTAGGACTTATAGCATAGGTGACAAGGATTAGTAAGTCATGGTTTACAAGTATAAGTCCTAAAAGGACTCAAGGTACTGATAGGTCATTAGTTAGTAAATCACAGGCATGACTGCTAGTTCAATGTGTGAATGTTTTATGGGCCCATGTGAGTATGGTAAACTGAGCTAGTTGTCCCGCACGCTCTATCAGTTTGCTAACCTAGGTAAAGTAGTGGTAGATCAAGTAATATTACCCATACTTGGAATAACAATGTTAGTTTTAGTAATAATAATATGGTGCAAATGTTGTAAAAGGAAAGGAAGGTATGAAGTAAATAAACAGAGAAAGAAGAGAAAATAAGAAGTAATTAAGCTTGAAGAATTGAAAGGAGAATTATACAAGAAAATTAAAAACATGAAAGATAAAGATGAAGTGGAAATTGAAAAGACAGAGAGGGGAATTGAGATATGCTACAGTTGGCTTTTGGTTGGGTATAAGTAGTTTATGATGGCATAAATACCATCAGAAAGGGGATTGATGCAAGTACTCATGTAAAAGAGACTTGCTTGGATGCAATCCTCTCATATAAACCCGTAATGAAGTATTAACAATGTATTTTGATACTAATATGCACCACATTTCATATATTTCTAGGTAGAGGAAGCTTGCCTATGTGCTTTACTAACAAGTAACCCAAGTGTGATTAAAGATGGCTGCTAACGCAGGAAACTGTATTGCGCATGCGTCAACTGCATCTACGCAGATTGACGTCTTTATGCTTGGAGGGAAAATTCTGCTTCTGCGCAATAGCATCTAATATGGCCGCTTGAAAACTCATGTGTTAAGCATTTGCTTTGCTGAAACTAAAATGAGTTGTATACTAAATGCTAATGTATAAAAAGTATTTATAAGTTAATGGGATTAGAGTAGAGACAGGTAGTATACAGTGAAATCATTGTATTTTGAAATTAATATTTTTTTTCTTTTGACCTCTCTATTAGTTCATATTTGGGCCTCTGAGCAATGCTAAAGTCTGACACCCACGTGATTCCTCCAGAATGCAAAAAGATGACAACTTAGGAACAGTGAGTTTGAGTCTTGAAACTCGTCCAAGGACGCTCTCCGTACATGTCCTGGGAACCAGTTGAACATCCTGATGATTCAATAGACAACTGTGAAATTGTATACATTGTTGTTGATAAAGTTTGCAAATATGGTTTGGAAATAATGCTTGGGAATACAAATTAATGGGCGGGAACTTAAAACAATGAACTAAAGAAAATTATTAAAAACTTAGCATGGTGTGATTATCATCTCCTCAGCTCATCCAATCAGAAATAGGAGTTTCATAAAGTTGAAACATTTAGGGGTGGTACATGCCATTAAGAAAGTATAATTGGCGTAGTTAGTTAGATTAGTTACCTTCAGTAGCAGCAAGAATGCTGACAAACTGAGATGCTATCCGAATGCTGATCGAATACCCGAAGAAGCAGCCTTTGAATTCCAAAGCAAAATAGAACTAGAAGAAGATCGCAGAAGAATCGGGGAAAAATATAATTAGAAGAAGATCGCGGAAGAATCGAGGAGGAAGATAGTGTCAGAGAGGGGTAAGATACAGGCATCGAACCCAAAATAGGTTGTTTATCCTGTCCTGAAGTCCTTGTCACATGAACTTTCAAGGGACCCAGTAACTCTTGGCCAGAGGGGTTTGATGTTCACACCACCCTAGGTAAGTATAAATCTGTGTATTGTGTCAATGTGCTATTCTCTCTCTATCCTCTCCTTTCCTGAGGTACTTGTTGTGAAATCTTATTCTAAATTGGGTAAACCGATCATACTTCTTCAAAAAGATGGAGTTAACACTGTAATTTGTTTTGCTCATATGATTAATTAGATAAACCTTTTAAAACTTTCCCAAGTCTGTTATTAGTTAATAACTAATTGGGTAAATGAGTTTAGGTCATAACATCAATCACTACTCAACCAAAATAGATCCATTGATTAAAGAAAAGGGCTTTGGTCAGTAATAGATTATAGAAGTGATTAGCAAATGAATCTACAATTCTAGCCCTATAATATTGACCCCCAGTGGTGTTAACTGGCCTATATGAGTGAGTGTGCTTATGGGGCCAGATGAGTATATAGTGATAGATGTTCGCAGGTTGGTAGCCAGCTGGATCAGAGGGCACAGGAAAAGATTAGTACAGCCCTTTTGCCCTTTTAATGTTTGCTTGAGAAACCATCCCTTTTTAAATCACCCAATGTGATGTATGTTTTTTAAGGGCGTGGCACTTGTTCTCCTCCCCTTCCCTAGCCATTTGTCCTGCCTCAGAGGGATCTAAATCAGGGGCCAGATGTAGGTAATTCTATTTTACCGACTCATAAATACCGAATTTTACCGATTCGGTATTTATGAATCGGTAAAATAGAAGATGGGAGATGTAGGTAAAATCGGTATTTGAAATACCGATTCTGTAAAAATCGGTATTTACCGATTCTGTCATTACAGAATCGGTATTTCCCATTAATTCCTATGGGCTTTGAAGCCCATAGGAATCAATGGGAAATACCGATTCTGTAATTACAGAATCGGTAAATACCGAATCCTGCAAGGGTGCAGGGGGTGTCACTTTGACACCCTCTAGCACCCCAAATACAGGCATGTGTGCCATGTGGCACACAGACATGCCCTAAGGGCACGTCTGTCTGTCACATGGCATAGGTGTGCATGCACACATGTGCATGCACACCTGGATTCGGTATTTTACCACCCAATTGGATTGGGTGGTAAAATACCGAATCTGTAAGGCCTTTGGGGCTCAGAAGAGTCCCACCTACATCTGGCAGTTACAGAATCGGTAAAAATACCGATTCTGTATTTACCGATTCGGTAAATTTACCGATTCAGTAAATTTACCGAATCTGTAAAATTGGCCCCCTACATCACAAATACCCATTTACCGGTCGGTAACGGCCGAAATCGGCCGTTACCGGTCGGTAAATGGCCTCCTACATCTGGCCCCTAGTCCTGAATTTGCCTTTGTGTAAGAAACTTGAAACTATGCACAGGTTTCTCCGTCTGCTGTCAAAAGAGTTATCATCACCATCACTTCTGTCCACAGTGTAAGTGACCTATAGGTGCTCTCTGTGCATCCTCCACTTTATTCTTCATGAGCTAATTCGTTTTGAGTACTCGGGCTGCCTTTCCTAATTGTTTCCTTTTTGTGAACTTCATAAAGGTGCAGTTTTAATTCCTTTGTTTTTAAGCCGATGAACTCCTCTAAAGTTGGTTCTGCTAGGAAAAAGCCCCATTAGGCCCTGGACAGTGTACAAGCTCTAATTCTTGGTGGAAGACTGATGTGGTGTATTTTGCCATCAGTTAATTTTCTCTACAAATTTTATATCGTCATAAGTTTCTATTGTGTAATAAATGTATATCCGCTCACATGTTGACAACATCCCACTTCTATCTATTGTAAGTTCAGAGAACAGCAACGTTTAGACTAATTATGAATAACATTTGAAAATCCCTTTCATATGTTTGTAAATGCTTGCAAGAAACAGGGACAAGAACTGGTGGGCATTCAAAGAAATAATAATACTATCAGCAAAAATCCTCCAGGTCATGTTATGATTGTTCTGTCTAGAATTGCCCTCTAAATGGGAAGCTTTATTGACCCACAAAACCATATCTGAACGCTTGTTTCTCCCACTATCAGTCAACAGTATTCAAGCTCTTATATACATAATTAGTTTCGCAAATTACTTTTACCAGCAGAAGTAAAGTAAATTGGAAAATCTGTCACTTCGCAGGAAACAGTATTATAAAATGTATAAGACTTGTATGATTATGTGAGTGAAGACGTGCTCTGGAAACAGAATGAAGCAAACACAAGGAGATGATGGACGGGACACTGATATTTCAGACAGTCACCCCCAGTCACAGATCTCGGCTGAATCCATCACCATTCTTTAGCTCGCTTTGCCACCACAAGTCAGACCCAGCCATATACATATCAGTCTTGACCCTGTGCTTCATGGGAAGATTCAATCCCGAACTGCCAGGCCAGGTCCTCCCTGGACTGGAAACAAGCATCCTGGGACTGGTTTTAGTTCCTGGCTAATGAGGGGTGAAACCGCGTAACCGTTCCTAGGATGCTTGTTTCCAAACTGCCAGGCCAGCACAAACTGGCCTGGCAGTTTGTGCTGGACTGTTCCTATTGGGAACAGGATCAAGACTGATTTGCATATGGCTGGGTTCAAACTGGAACGGCATAGGGAACAAAAAAATGATGGATTTAGACCCAGATCTCTATACTTGGGTGAATGTTTGATATAGTTATGCATTCCGCCCATAAATTGTTCTTTTTACATTCGTCTCCCCGAGAGGGACTGGTATGCCTAGATGTGGGTCCCTTGCTCTCCATGCCACTGGAGTCAAGCTATCCTGGCTGATGGGGTGAAGCCCCGAAACCAGTCCTAGGAAGCTTGTTCCAGTCCAGGGAGGACCTGGCCTGGCAGGTCTGGCTGGACTGTTCCCATTTGACACAGGATTAATACTGATTTGCATATGGCTTTGTTCAAACTGGAATGGCACGGTGAGCAAAAAAACGAATGATTTAGGCATAGATCTCTGTACTGGGGTGAATGTATGACCGTGTTCTGCATTCTGTCCATCAATTGTTCTTTTTGCACTGGAAACAGAATGAGGCACATCTAAGGTCCAGGGAAACCAGTGGACATTGCTTGTTTCTATCAAGACTGTTCTGCGCTGTGATTGGATAAAGCCCTTTTACCTTCGAAGTGACAGATTTTCCAGTTTAGTTTACTTCTGTTGGAACGGGTGAGATTCTAAACTAACTATGCATATAAGCATTACTCCAATATGATCGCCTCAGATTGGGATATCACATGTGCCATCTTAAACCTTGGAGGAGGAAATAGGATGACTGTTCTTCCCTCTGCTTCATCACTAAGGAAGCAGAGGAACCAGAGAAGCATGTGTTGGCTGGCTGTATACAAAAATGGGTTTCTTTTTTAATGATGGGTTGATACACCAGTCATGGATTTGCAGCACGAGTCATTGTATGCTAGTAGAGGAACGTTTAAAAATTGTGCAATATTTAATCAAATTACTTTTTGTATTACCTGCATTTTTTTCTTTACTTTTTCTTTACGTTTGGAGTAACAACAAAAAATAGAAGTCAACAAAACAAAAAGCAACAGATATACCCCCGTACTTTCTTTGCATATGGAGTCAATCAAGGTACAATTGGTGGGATCATGGAGTAAATAGCATTCACTATTTCCAGGTCACTCCCCCGTTTCGCGCCCTCATGGTGACTATTACACCCTTCCCGCAATGGATTCCAAGACTCTGGGCTCCACATCCACCCTTTCCCTTGAAATCAGTTGCATAATATCTGTGTCCTCATCTTCGAGCTCTAGCCCATAATATGGCAACCATGGTTGCCAAATCTTCCGATATTTCTTAGGGCATCCCCTTGCCTGTTATACTGTCCTTTCTGCCCCCATGTACATATCCATGCCAGTCCTCCAATCTTCATGGTTGGTGGGTCTGCTCTTCCCCAGTTCCCAGCTATGTCGCGTTTTGCTACAATAAATCTAAGGTTACTTAACAAAAGTTTATATCTAGGCAAGTACACATCTGTAGATATGCCCAGCAGGACATATTTAGGGTCTAACGGGATTTGCGTCTCAAGTATATTAGTTAATTCTTGTAGCACCCGCGTCCAATAGCAGTGAAATATTTGGCACTCCCATAGTGTATGGATATAAGAGCCCCTCTCTTTGTTTTACATCGTGGGCATTTGGGTGTTTCAGCATGACACATTGCGTGGAGTATTGCCCTGTGATAGTACACTCTATGCAATATTTTAAATTGAATCAGTCGTAGCCTAAGTTGTATTGCCACTTCTCTAGGGTATAGTAGGACTATCTCCCAATCTATGTCCTCAACTTCACCTATTGTGGCCTCCCATTTACGTCTCAGTGCTAGTAGATTATCTAGTATAATATTGATTTGGGTCTTATATGTCCACGAAATTGCCTTCTCAAAGATCTTCTCCTGGAGTAACCTGCCTTCCAACGGAGCGTATTCGGGGAGACCAGCAATGTCACGTTTCTGTGCCACCCACGCTTGCTGGAGCTGAATGTATAATATTACCTGCCTGACACATTGTACTCTTCCTACAGTTGTGAGAAGTCATCAAATCACATTACCTACATTTTTGATTTGATTATATATTTAGATGGCATTGTCCTCCCTGAAAGAATTGTATTGTACCTTAGAATGTATGTCCAGTGTGATTTTCAGGGATCGATTTCAGCTGTAGGGTAGCTGGGCAAGTGAAACTGACTTAAAATCCCCAAAATTGTATTTTTGTCAATGCGTTGAAAAGGTCAGAGTGTTTCCTGTCTCATATCTTTCTTTGCATAACAGCCACCGTGACCGAAACATCATCAAAATTATTCTGTCTTCTGATCATCTCCTTGCAAAAGCAATGCTAATACTTGTATTGGAAGAATCAAGTATGTTGCAATAAGCAAAGCTAATTTTAGGTAGCAAGTTCAGCCACATTGTTATTGTAAATAATAAACACTTTACTCACCCTAACAGTGATAAAGAGATTGTTCATTTGGAATAATGTATATGTTATATTTCCATACTGTGGGTTCCTTTGAGGGTAGATAGGAGATACTTCTCACCTCCATATTCTTAATACAATTTGAACTTTCCTTTTTCATTCTATATCGGGACCAGGAAGCTACTTACCACTAACAGGCTACATCCACCACTGGTTTAAAATTAAATCTTTTGAATGTGGAATCAGAGTACCAAACTGCTGCAAGCATTCTTCAAACCTTGCTTTTAGGGAACAATATTGAGACACCTCTTGTTAAATGAGCTCCAAAGATAGTAATATCTATGCATGTCTCATGCATTGTCTAGCACACCCACCTTCAAATGGTTGGTGAAGAGACTGCTTTGAAAGGTTTCCTTAAGGAAATCAGGAGCTGGATTTTCTCTGTGGTCCTAAGCTCCTTAGTCATACTCTCATATTCTTTCAAGTATTCTGTCTTACAACTTGAGAGTTTGTATGTAAATGGTGGATAAGGTATTTTTATGAGTCTTGGTGTTTCTGCACATATAGAAAGTAACTTGGAATGGAGTAAACATTTTGCCACATATGTCTAAAGCCCTGATCTCTGATACTGTTTTACATGAAAGCAGGCAGAGTAACATTTCATGCCTGCCATGAAGTTATTTCCTAATTAGGAACTTGTTTGCAGATCAGGAGAGGAAAAGATTCAGGGCCAGATGTAGGTATCCAAATACCGGTCGGTAACGGACGAAAATACTGAATTTCGGCCGATACAGACCGGTATTTGGATATTGAGATGTAGGGCTTAAAAAAACTACTGATTCGGTAAATTTATCGATTCGGTAAATGTATCGATTCGGTAAATTTACCGATTCGGTAAATTTACCGAATTGGTAAATAAAATGTAGGAAGCACTGTTAACAGTGCTTCAGGGCTTTAAGGATTCGTTATTTACCACCAACTGTTAGTTGGTGGTAAATAACGAATTCCTATGTAAATGCAAATATATGCATTTACACCTGTGCCATGTGACAGACATACATGCCCTTAGGGCATGTATATATGCCACATGGCACACAAGCACTAATCAGGGGTGCAACAGGGTGTCAAAGTGACACCTTGCCACCCTTGACTATTTCCCAATTTTACCGAATCGGTATTTACCGATTTGGTAATTGATATTCATTCCTATGGGCCTCCAGGCCAATAGGAATGAATGGCAATTACCGAATTGGTAAATACCGATTCGGTAATTACCAAATCTTACCGATTCGGTAAAAAATACCAAATTATTACCTACATCTAATTTACCGATTCTAAAATACCGAATCGGTAAAATTTGGTATTTTAGAATCGGTAAAAAAGATTTACCTACATCTGGCACTCAATATCCTATTGATTTTCCACAACATGGAGTACCTTGGTCTGGGGGAAGAGATGCGTAATACCTCTGCTGAGATTCCTGAACAAGGGATGGTCACCTACCCGAGTACCATTGATACAAAGATGTCCCGCTGAAATGCAAAAACATACGGTATTTATTGAACTGCAAGTCATACCCTGTAGAGCCGGCTCAGATTCAAAAATTCTGTTTGTGGAGAATGTCGGATCCCACAGGATCCGGACACCATCGCACATGAACTAGGCCATATTTTTTCAAGGGAGCTTTATTGTTTGATTGTGTTCTTGGACTATGCATTCTATGGGAGTCTCTCAGAGTGCTGTGAAAAGCATTGGATTTATAGGGTCCCCAATAATCTTCCAAGCCAACATGCATAGGCTGCCTTCCAACACCTGGTAATGTGGAAAACCATCAAATTTAATCAGAATGAGATGATGGTGGGGGAGATAGATCAGAGAATCCCAGGAAAGTTCCAGAAAATTGAATGTGTATGTTGCTCTTACATGGGCTTCAGCTGGAACAGAAACATTTCTCAAAAGGGTTCTGCCGAGCTTTTTTGCTCTTCACTGCTGGGCTCACAGCTACATTACTTGAAGGCAGATGGGTGGAGGACGATGTGCGGACGTTCCATATCCAGAGCAGACTGCTGATTTTTACAGATTTATTGTGATTGACTTAGGTGCACCCTCGGAATGGGCTGTAGCTTAATGTGCCAGAGTTTCAAGCTACATGATGAGGTGCACATATTGCACCCTTAATATTTCCATCGGTGGTCTCAAAACCTTTGTGATGCACCTCAATGTCGATGAGTGGTCAAAAGAAAGAGTAGTGAACTTGTAAACCTATTGCCTCCAAATGAACTGCAGGAATTTGTGGTATGGTTTGAAAATCAGGATTGACAGGTAATGCCGTCACAGGCTCAATTCCATGTCTGAACTCTTCCCTGTGTGTGAAGCACTCAGCCCCATGTCTGTTCCCTGCAAAGCCCAGCATAAAATATGTGAAGATTCACACCTGTGCACTTCGCCTCCCGAATGTGCCTGGTTGCCTGATCCTCGAAGAGAGGGTCAGATTAGACAATAACAATTGTTGGACTGTTGTATTGAATGGAATGTTCTTTAATGTGGCAGAATTAGGTTGAATTTGCCCAAAAATCTGGAACTCCATCGCCCTTATCTACAAGCCACTGCTGCAACTGGGAAAAGCTGATATCAGAAATATGGGTACTCCAAGCTGTCATGAGATTCCATATGAAATCTTTTAGCTCCCCTGAGGAGGCTGCCATCCCACAACCCATGTTCTCATCCATCTCATCTTCTCATAGATTAAGAAGTAGCAGATCTGCAGTTAAAGCAATCTGTTATGAAATCCTAATTACACCCAATGGGGTTTGTCAGCTATCTATTCTGGTGGAAAAGAATGACAAGGGATTTTGTCTGGTGATGCAACTCAATAATTGGCATGTATATCACCAATTCAAGATATAGAGAGTTTACCTTCTCCACAACATTCTTTATCAGGGGGACTGGCTGGTATGTCTGGACCTCAAGTACATTTACCTGTCAATCCTGATTTTCAAACCATACCAAAAGATTCCTGCAGTTCATTTGGAGGCAATAGGTTTACAAGTTCACTACTCTTTCTTTTGACTACTTATCGACATTGAGGTGCATCAGAAAGGGTTTGAGACCATCCATGGAAATATTAAGGGTGCAATATGTGCATGTAGCTTGAAACTCTGGCACATTAAGCTACAGCGCATTCCAAGGGTGCACCTAAGTCAATCAAAATAAATCTGTAAATATCAGCAGTCTGCTCTCGATATGGAACGTCCAGAAAGGCTCTTCTGCACCTCGTCCTCCTCCCATCTGCCTTCAAGTAATGTAGCTGTGAGCCCAGCAGTGAAGAGCAAAAAAGCTCGGCAGAACCCTCTTTGAGAAATGTTTCTGTTTCAGCTGAAGCCCATGTAAGAGCAACATACACATACATGTTACGCTTGCTTACATAAATTATACAGTATTTTAAAGCAAGGGGGACACCGAGAACTTTTTTTGAGCATTCCCCAATTAGAAAGTCGGAGACAGTAGACGCTTTCATAATCAGCATTCAGGTTTGTGGTAGTCATTGTTATTTTTTTGTATTAGATCATTCATGGTCTATTGTTTCTGCATTGCCTACAATGACTTGTGAACATGCTCTGTATTACATTACACTTCTACTATTTCTAAATGAGAAGTGTTTAACAATTTTTAAGGGTACTCACTGAGTCAACGCATAAACCATGGAAGCATAAATGTCTGTCTGGGCCATGCTGAGTACGGTTTCATGGCCAGTAGATTAGAGCCAGGCTGTAGCAAAAAACACTTAACTCACTTAGCCACATCCCAGGGTTTCATGCAATTCCAATGCTTGCTCATATTCAATACATATTGATCTTGTCTCAATCACCCCATTTTAAAATTTCACCAGCCGCCACTGCCCCGTTGTGCAGAAATATGCCAGTCTGGCCCCCTCTTTTGCAAGAGATTAAATAGAAGTATTAACAGAATAGCCTCCAGCATTGGACATACCTCTAGAAAGGCCTCTATTTCCCACTGCTCCCACCTCAGAGGAAGCCAGGTCTCCTAACCTATGGCCCACTTTATTGAAGAGGGACCTGTGACGCTCAGAAGAGATAATCATGGCTCAAGAAAATGATGACGTGCTGTGCCCAGGTAGATAAGATTTCCCGGGAAAAAAGGGGTCAAGGTTGTTTCACTTCTTCTGTCAAGTCTAGGATCCTAGTTAGTAGCGCACCTTGTTTAGCAACTTATCCTTGCAGGAAGGCATCCTTCAATCTTATGGGTAGCATCTAGGCGCCCGGTCAGTTGCGGCTGAATTCACAGTAAGGAGGAGGGTTGGCGCACACTCCCACACATCCCAGCACTCAGTTTGTCCAGATGCATCATAGTAAATGCAATGTATGATAACACTACCTTGAGCCAACGAGCTGACAAGATCACCTGTGATGCACCTGTGTGGGGAAACATCCTTTACAGCAAAACTTTTGCAACGCAGGTTTTACAACGAAAACCATTACAACGCATTGCATTGGGGGCGCTCTAGGATAGGTAATACTTTTAATTTACTATCCAACACCTTCCCTACTATCCCCGGGGACTGGAGATGGAATAGTAAATTAAACTATTCACTATCCAGCACCCCAAAGCACTATGCATTGTAACAGCATGCGTTTTAAAAACTGCGTTGTAACAGCATGCGTGGAAAAGCATGCGTTGTAATGTCATACATCCCCTGTGTGTCTGTGGAGTGATACTGTGATCTGTGAAGACTTGGGCAGCATTTCAGCAACCCCTGAGTCCTTTTTATCTGCTCTCAACTATGTTTTGCTCTGTACTGATGAAGAGCTAAACCCAGAAACATGTGTCTAGAGATAACAGCACTACCTGCAGCAACTTTGGTGAAAAACGACAGCAACTTTAAAGTAAGTGAACTGTATTTACCAGAATGCAATGGGGTGAACTGTGCTGGGATTAGAGGCAGTGTGCTCTCTTCCCCCTTGTGTATAAAAGTCTCCCTTGAGCCACCGTGCTGACGAGCTCACCTGGGATGCACCTGTGTGCCTGTGGAGTGGTACTGTGACCTGTGAAGACTTGGGTAGCATTTCAGCATCCCCTGATTACTTTTTTCTGCTCTCAAATACTTTTTGCTCTCTACTGATGAATGGTTAAATCCAGAAACACATGTCTAGAGATACAGTTTAGGTAACAGGTGAGTGGGCGCTCAGCGTATAATTTTGGCTAAATTAAATTCTTATATTATATCTTTATTCTTTATGCTACTAGGCAAGAATAGGGAGGTTACCTAACTCCCTAACAAATCTCCTAATTCTAGGGGATCAAAAGAAACAGATATTTCTTGCCGAGCACAAAATAATCACATAGTATAGATTACACCATATATGAATTAGATTCCAAAGTCGGATGTTTACTCATCAATAGGTATGACACTTAGTCCAGATTTATTCTCAGTTCAAAGTCTCTCAATTCACAATAGTCTTTATGTTCAGAACAATCTTGTGAATAAAGTATCCAATTCAAGTCCTCACAACGTGGTTCAATAATATAAATCAGCTCCAAATCAAATTTTCATAACGTAGCTCTATACTCTTAATAATAAATCAACCAAATGGATCAGCCAACACGTGTTTCGTTGTAACAACAACTTCCTCAGGGCTGAAATCCAAAGAGACAAGTATAAACTAAAAAAATAACTATACTTTTCAATCTTTTTATAGAAAAATTATGTACATTCTAACACCTCCTAAGTGTAAGTAAAGCACAAAGTTCCCAATACGTCAGTGCAAAAAACAAAAACTTCAGTGTGGATCCCAGTGTCATAAAGTAAAGCACGTATTACAAAAAGAGAGACAGGGAGAGTATGTGGACACTCTTGTTCCCCGGTCAGTATTTCATAAACAAAAGAAGAGTGTCCATGAAGAGAGGACTGAGCCAATCACAGGAGCATCAGAACATCCTCACTGGGATGTTAAAGAAGGCCCTCACTCACCACCTAGTGATGACATGCTTCATCATCGGGCCCCACCAAAGAGACCGAATGTCTCTTTGGTGTGCTACAACGCCAGAATTACTGCGGAGCGGGATGGTGAGTAGAGGGCGTGTTGTGTGCAAAATTATACTAGTGAGTGATGGAGGATAAAAAATGTCAGTAGTGTATCAAAGAAAAACTTTATTAAATGATCACTAAAGACAATGAAGTTAAAAAAGATGTGAGGGACCAGTCCACTTTAATTGAGTGGTGGGTTCCTACAATGTTGTCGACATGTTTCTTGCCATTGAAACGGTGTTAATTTACCCGGCAATTCTTCAGGACTGGGTGTGTGATAAACCCCGGCGGTATGGGCACGCTAAGGCCCACCCTAACCTAGGGACGTGAAAGTGAAAAAAATTAAATCAAATGGTGTCAAAAAGTGCAAAAAATTAGGAATAGAGACTTATCCCTAATTACTCCTGGTTTAGGAGGCTTCTACTGATCGTTTCTGCACCTAGAAGGAAACAGGACAGAGACAAACACATAGAAAAAGACAGACACTTAGAATTGCTTATGACTGTCATAGGTTCAGTGGTGAAAAAAGTGCTCCAAAACGTGAAGGCATTCTAGCTGTGGTCGAATAGCGCTATGGTTAACACCACCTGATAGCCCCGGGAGGATGTTCTGATGCTCCTGTGATTGGCTCAGTCCTCTCTTCATGGATAAAGTAAAGCACATCATAAACATTAGGGTCTATTGCCATTAAACACTTCTCCACGTTTCAATTCATAGAAATTATTCTAGAGAAATTAACCTCTCTGATATTAAAGAATTCTGAAACGATACGGGGGAGCCTTCAACTCCGCCATGGTTATCTTCGCCAATTAGAACATTATTTATTTATCATCTCAAAGGCCCACAAGTACATTTAAAAATCTTTCTTTCAGTCTAAGATTATTGTAAGATTACCTTTCTATAGAATATATTGTCCATAGACAAAAACAAGTCTTCCACGTCTTAGTAATCAGTTTGTTATATAAGTTTTCTTCTAAGTCCTAAAAGGTAAACGAGCATGTCAGCATTACTATATCTCTAATCTCAAATACTAGTAGCATATTATTGCCAAAAAGAGAAAAAGGAAATATGAAATAATGAAAACGAAGTCGTGCTGACTACAAATTATTTTACCCATGATTGATATAAATACCAAGAGTTACATTTTGACTGGTAAGCGACCTTCTTGGCAATAATATGCTACTAGTATTTGAGATTAGAGATATAGTAATGCTGACATGCTCGTTTACCTTTTAGGACTTAGAAGAAAACTTATATAACAAACTGATTACTAAGACGTGGAAGACTTGTTTTTGTCTATGGACAATATATTCTATAGAAAGGTAATCTTACAATAATCTTAGACTGAAAGAAAGATTTTTAAATGTACTTGTGGGCCTTTGAGATGATAAATAAATAATGTTCTAATTGGCGAAGATAACCATGGCGGAGTTGAAGGCTCCCCCATATCGTTTCAGAATTCTTTAATATCAGAGAGGTTAATTTCTCTAGAATAATTTCTATGAATTGAAACGTGGAGAAGTGTTTAATGGCAATAGACCCTAATGTTTATGATGTGCTTTACTTTATGACACTGGGATCCACACTGAAGTTTTTGTTTTTTGCACTGACGTATTGGGAACTTTGTGCTTTACTTACACTTAGGAGGTGTTAGAATGTACATAATTTTTCTATAAAAAGATTGAAAAGTATAGTTATTTTTTTAGTTTATACTTGTCTCTTTGGATTTCAGCCCTGAGGAAGTTGTTGTTACAACGAAACACGTGTTGGCTGATCCATTTGGTTGATTTATTATTAAGAGTATAGAGCTACGTTATGAAAATTTGATTTGGAGCTGATTTATATTATTGAACCACGTTGTGAGGACTTGAATTGGATACTTTATTCACAAGATTGTTCTGAACATAAAGACTATTGTGAATTGAGAGACTTTGAACTGAGAATAAATCTGGACTAAGTGTCATACCTATTGATGAGTAAACATCCGACTTTGGAATCTAATTCATATATGGTGTAATCTATACTATGTGATTATTTTGTGCTCGGCAAGAAATACATGTCTAGAGATAACAGCACTACCTGCACCAACTTTGGTGAAAAACTACAGCAACTTTGAAGTACTGGTACTGCATTTACCAGAATGCAATGGGGAGAACTGTGTTGGGATAAGAGGCAGTGTGCTCCCTCCCCCTTGTGAATCCACGGTAATACAGGCCCTAATTTGAGGGGTCATTGTTCAGACCTTGCATGTCATCGTCCTACTCCGTATTGCAGTGAAGCACTAAGCGAGATTTATATTTTCGTTAATTTGTGAGATGAGGGTCTATTCCCTGCGTGAAGGTCTTGTGACCACGACTTCCTTTGAAATGTGATGGTGGACCGCACCCAGTATACAGGGAAAGAGTCAGGGCTCCTGGTCATGTAAAGTGGCCCTCCAGCGGTCAGAGGAGAGTGTGGCGCATACATTTGACCCGTAACGAGGAGCCACAAAGCGTGTTGTCCAGGGCCGATCCCGCGGCCTGGCAATGTAAACAATAAATAAACAGGGTAGTTAACAACAATACATAAATTATTGTGACATGGAAATAAACAATAGACTCAACCATAAGCAGTGGTGGGAAAAGAAATCTGTGGTACTTTTCTGTTGCTGTAGCAGCGAAGACAGAGGGATCTTCGTAAATACTCAGACCTCTTCAAATGATAACGGATTGGCTGATAACGATGTTCCTTTTCCCGCTATTCCTGGGAAATAAAGTTTTGTTATACAATATAAGGCTGCAGGAGTAGAAATAAAGGAGAAAGTCATGTGCTTTGATTTTTATACCTCCAACTAAATGTTTGCTTTCAGCAACATGGCTCTGCCAATATAACTTCTGATATAGTCATTGTAAATATTTGAGTGTATTCTGAATGAGCAGAACCTTAAAGAAAATTCAGTTTAGTTTGAAGTGGGACAATTCATGAACATTTACTCACTTGTGCAAGGATTCGTATTCCCGTTGCATTTTACTTCTTTTAGTAACTTTCACTGTGTTAATCATTTGATTCCCTGGTGAATATTTCACATGAAATCTATTTACAAACAGAGCCACTGACCTAGAACTGAGTTTGGAATTTTTTAAACAATCTTTGGCTTGTAACCTGAGGTTGCAGTGCAAATAAAGGTAAGTTTGTCAGGAGATATTTACTTATTGCTCCACTAGACCAATGGATGCTCTCAAAAAAATCACCAGATTTCCAGGTCGTCAAATGTATTAACTCCCCTTCATAAGGAATTTCTGCACATGCACAACAGTGAAAATCTAGAGAACTGTAGGATCTGCATATGAAGTAATCCGTCAGCCGTAAAAACGAAATTAAAAATTATTGTTGCATTTAGAGTGTGTTATTAGCACTGCACCTGTATGCTGAAGTAAGTTGACCCATAGATCCCCTCTAATTCAGTAGGCATAATGTATATGAATTTGAATAGCTGCAGCTACGTGTACATATTTCAGAACAGGGGAGCTAAAGGAAGGATTTGTTCCCTAGGAGCAGGTCCTTTGCATGTTAATGCTGCAAGCAAATGAGAGAGATAAAGCCGGATTCAGCAGCCATTATTGAGCCTGTTCCGACTGCCCCCCTGTGAAGAGTGCTTAATGTGTCCCTTTGTAATTTGCTGACACGGTGACACATTGATGAGATAAGAGAAACTGTGGGCCTGATTTAGATCTTGGTGGAAGGGTTAATCTTTCACAAAGGTGGCAAATATCCTGTCTGCCAAAATATTTCGGTGGACGGGATATCTGTCACCATTTTGACGGAGTCTCCCATCTGCCAAGCACTAAATCAGGCCCAATGTTTTGGAGGCTGGGTTTTTACTTTATTCAGCTCATGTGTCTGAAAGATAAGTATGCACTATAAGAATGCCAGATGTATATTTATGTATGAGAAATTACACATTAAGGCCAATATGTAGGTTAAACGTTTTTTGTGATTCTCAAATTGCGATCTTTAGGGAATCGCAATTTGAGAATCGCAAAATGCAATATAGGTAGGATTTGCAAAATATTTTGCGAATCCTACATATTCCTTATTTGCGAATCGCAAATTAAGATACGCAAATAAGGAATACCTTCCCATTCATTCCTATGGGCTAGAAGGCCCATAGGAATGAATGGGAAGACATTCTCAATTTGCGGATCTCAATTAGAGAATCGCAAATTGAGAATTCAATTTCAAGGTTGCAAGGGTGTCAATAGGACACCCTGTTGCATCCCTGAAATAAGCATGTGTGCACATGTGGCGCACATACATGCCCTGAGGGCATGTATGTGCGCCACAGGGCACTTTGAAAAATGCAAAAAAGTGCAACTGACCCTGCTGTTATAACCTGTGAGGAGAACCCTAAGGGCTGGACCTGTCCCAATCAAATAAGTGAACCCCACTGGTCAGTTGGCTGACATCCTGTTCAAGCGACAAGGACAAACCAAGCTACAAGAGATGCAAAAAAGTGCATTTTTCAAAGAAATCGCAAATTACTACCAACCTGAAGTTGGTGGTTATTTGCGATTCCTTATGCCAAAATCGCACAACTTGGGTGCTTCTTACATTGCATTTAAGGAATCGCAAATTGGGATTCCTTAAATGCATTCGCAAATTTTGTCATTCCTTATTTTGTGAGTGGGTTTTTGTGTGCTACATTGCACACTGCCTAAATTGCGATCGCAAATGCTGAAATTCTGCGAATTTCAGCGTTTGCGATCGCAATTTTGTTTTCTACATATGGCCCATAATCTTTTAAATAGCTCTTAATAATTAATTTTTATTGGATTCCTTTACAGTGCTATTCATCCAAATGTATAGTCTCACAGCCCTCTACATCATAGGCAGATATTATATAGAGACAATAAATCATACAAGTATGTGAATCAATGTATCGGAAATGTTCTATATGACGACAATAAGAGTTAAAGGTGTAGTAGTTACATATTGCCTTTTCTGGTAGGTCTAAGAAATTGGAGTATTAGTAAAGGGAGTAAATATATACCACAAGTAGTAATCACAGACATTGTCAGGGTGAACCTCTACAGTCACATAAAAAAACCTAAGCTGAACCCCCGGGTAGCTCTAGCACCGTGCCTACAGGCTGGCCTTAGAGGCAATGTGTAAAGTATTTATGCTGAACCAAAACAGTAATAAAGTGAAAACACAAGAAAATCCCGCATGAGTTTTGAAAAACAGAATACATTTCAATAAATGAATTGACTGCAAAACAGCAAAATCCAATATGGGGAACCATAATGTTTAAAGTTTAAATTTGAAGTAGCGCCAACTGGTTGCTCATGGGATTTGCTGGTGCGCAAAAGTTCAATGCGGTAGAAGCCTGAATCTCTGGCGCAGTGGCAGCAGACTTTTGTCGGATTGGCTTTGCAGGTTGGTCTCGATCCTCTGGAGGATTTTTGGTGTTTTTAACTTCAATGTTTTAATAGATGATTTGAAGAGTACACTTTAACAGCACTCAAGGACATCTCCTGTATCTTGAGGACAGCACTTGTAAATCAAGACACACAAGGTCATGGGCAAGTCCAGCTGGCACAAGTAAGCTGGGCAGTTGCCGAAAAGGTCTCTTGTAGCTTGGTTTGTCCTTGTAGCTTGAACAGGATGTCAGCCAACTGACCAGTGGGGTCTACTTCTTTGATTGGGATTCAAGTTGGGCAGGTCCAGCCCTTAGTGTTCTCCTCACAGGTTATAACAGCAGGTTCAGTTTTCCGCATGTCCAGTAGTGTTCTGAAGAAGGTTACCAGGAGTGCCACCTCTATGCCTGAGAAAAAGCCTGTGGGTGCCCCTACCTGGCCAACAGAGTATTTGTTCCCAGGGTTTACCCTACCCACTTTTGCAGAATTTCCTGTGCACCCAACTGCAAGCAGTCCCACAGTACCTCTGTTTTTCAAGGTGTTTAATGTCTTCTACCCTTCTGAAGAGACTGTATGCTCACATTAGAGGTGTGGCCAAAGAAATGAGCAACCCCTCCACAGTGGCCACTTCGAGCCAGTTCTGGGGGCAGCTCCCTCACCACTGTGATTGGTGACTGAGGGCAACAAATTAGGGACCTATGCAGGTGTCCCTTGACATTTGCCTGTGTCAAGGGAGATCTGTTTAAAGGTAATTAGGTTCCTGGGCACTACCCAATCGCCTTCCTCACAGAGGAACAGTAACAAGTCCCCACACCCAATCTGTTGTCTCCTGTTCTGGGAGCAGTTTTCACACCTCATTCAGGGTTAAAACTCAGAGGGCTGCAGCTGGAAGCTAATGAAAATTAACCTCCAGAAGCTTTTGGTAAGGAAACAGTAACTTGTTAAAAGTACATTTCCATAATATGTATTAAAAATCCAACTTCAGCCACTGATTGAGTACAAGAGGGAAATGTCTATCTGTTTCCTAGCCGGAGATAACATTATTATATTTAGTATTGTATCCGATTGTTTAACTGTGGAGCAGCCAGCTTTCCTACAGTGAAAATAGCTTTTTTGGGGGTTTTCACTGTAAGGACGTTTACTATTATTTTCTATATTTCCTACTTTTAAACACCATGCACCCTGCCTTATGGGCAATAAATGAAAGTATACAAAAAATGCTGGCAGGAATGCTTGAATTAATCTCAGTGTCTGGTAATTACTCAGGCCGCATCCCAACCCATCATTATTTTACACTCCATATCATTTCAGTTTGGGGCCATCTATATGCAAATCAGTCTTGACCCTGCGCCAATCGAAACAGTCCAGCCTGAACTTCCAAGCCCCTCCAAGCCAGATCCCCCCAAACCAGAACACAGGCAACAGAAGACTGGTTTTGCGCTAGTTATGCGCTCATCCTCCGGGTACAGCTTGGTTCCAGTTCATGTGACCCACATCTGGGCATACCTCTTGACATAGCGTGACACACTAAACTATACAAAAAAGTGATGGATGGAATGCTTGACTTAATCTCAACCACAGGTAATATTCTTTGGCTGAATCCCAATCCATCATTATTTTCCACACCATGTCACCTCAGTTTGGACCCAGCTATATGCAAATCAGTCTTGAACCTGCTCCAGTCAGACTAGTCCAGCACAAACTGCTAAGCCAGGTCCTCGCTGAACCAGAACACAAGCAACCCAGGACCTGTTTCGCTCTAGGTATGGGTTCATTGATGGATTGGGATGCGGCCCCAAGCAATTGCCAGTGGCTGAGATGAATTCAAGCATTCCATTCAACACCTTAGGTACGCTGGGTATGTCCAGATGTTGGTCCCAGGCTCACTATGACACTGGAACCAAGCTATACCTGACGGAAGAGCCCTAACTAGGGGGGAACCAGTCCTAAGTTGCTTGTGTTCCAGTTCAGGGAGGGTCCGGTCTGGACTGTTCCAATGAGGAACAGGGTCAAGACTGATTTGCATATGGCTGGGTACAAATTGAGGTGCATGTTGGGCAAAAAGCGATGAATTGTGATGCATGTGGCTGAGAATAATTCAAGCATTCCATCCATCACCTTGTTGTTTTTGCATTATGTGCAATGAAGACCTTTCAAAAGGATTTTTTTAACAGGTCAAATTGCATTGTAAAAGCTGATTTTATCAAGCTACAGTGGAAGACCTGAAGCCACGGTTTACACTGACATTGGGTACCAGAGGTACCGGCTACAGAACCAATTGTGGCCACCCACAATGGGTGGCTCAATTGGTTCTGTAGCTAGTTAGTGACATTTAAAGGGGAACTATATGTACAATAAATATGCCAATAGGGATTTATCAATTTCATAATGTTGAAAGGAGTAACACTTGCACCATATCAATGGTTAGCAGGAGTAAAATGCACAGAGTTCTACAGCCAACATAAGGATGCCAAAAAACCTAATGGCATACAACTGCAAAAGACAGTCTTTTCCTACAGTAGGCATTACATGTTAACAGTGCAAGCTCGAGAGTAACACAATGGCAGAAACACAAGCCCTTTACACAGTGGTTGGGGTTGTCTACACTTGTAAGACTTCAATATTAGCCAATGGCACCCTTTTTAGCAACCTTAGAATATTGACAAATAAACAACAAGGTTCTAAACCCATATCAAGCAGTTTACATGAAGCTCCTTCATGCTTGTTTATGGCTCATTGCTATATTGGTAGGATTGCAGCTTAAGAAGTGGAAGTAACTGAATGATCTCTGAATCAAATGTGGTATGCCACTTAACTATCTCCATAAAATAGAAATCCATGATCTGATGTTACAGTATGTGTAGGCTATATGGTTTTAGGTTTAAACCTATAATAACTGATAAAACCCCACCAAATGGAAAATAGCCATCACCGGTGTAAACATATAAACACTGAAAAAACACCTTTGCAACCACAAACTAAGTGGTATTCAAAGAAATGAAAATATGAGTGGAAGAGACATTTTTATTTCTTCCTGAAGGTGTCAATACAATGTAACTTTGTTATACAAGGTAGCATCAAGAAAGACTTGGCTAACATTATTCTGCTTCAGTATTGTTATTTAGGTATGTCACTAAAACATTGTCTCTTCTTCCTTCTGCTTTTTCCAGGTTTGTGGTCTTTGGTCTAAAGATGCAGTGTTTAGAAGCATGTTTTAGGTCTTATTTAGTTATCTTAAAACTGTAGAGAATCAGGAAATATCAAAATCATATTTGATATTTTGGCTACATTTGATTTCACTGATAGGTAAAACGGCTGGCTTCTTAAGAGTCTTTCCTAATATGTACCGTCACATTTACCCACAGACAGAGAATAGGTGAAATCCTTTGATACATAAGCCCCCTTTTTTTAGTGAGTCAGTATTGATTCCAAGTGAATTACCAAGGACACCAACCTTTAAACATTTAAAGCAAGATGTAGTGACAGGTATATGTGAAAAGAATATTGTCACCAAGTATCTGAGATAGTGGTGATAAAATGGAACGCAGTGTCACTTGGAATGCTGCTGAAAGAAGTTCCCACCAAGTTCAATAAAGATTGGAGTGATATTGTTTGTATTTGCAGTAATTCAGCTATGTATGTGAACAAGTTTTATGATTGTCTGTCAAAATCGATACCTGAGCTGAAGCACTTCCCTGGAAGAGATCCTTGTCACTTGCTAGACGATATGCTGGAAGCATCTTTACAATTCACAGAGTTAATGACGAATGCTATTGACTTTGTAGTCCATTCTGGTGCAGTAAAAAATTATTTGGATCTCATATACCCTTTGGACATGCACCATCAGTGCAGAAAGCAAGCAATAATTAAATAAAATTTAAATTCCATAAACACTGGAAAAACACTGTTTCTGTTGTTTTTAGTGGCGCCAAAATGTGTAACCACTGATTACCACTGTTTCTTTAAGGTATTGAAAAAACTGAAAACCCCCCACCAGAATTTACCAAAAAATAGAAACCGAAAACAGGAAAGCCTAAGTATGTGCTTTGCAGCACGCATACTAACCCTCCACTACTTTAAAACATATAACTCTCCAACAAGTTTTCTTACCGTTAATACTATCCCCTGGAAATTGCTGGGCACACAAAGATCTCTGATGCAAGTGACATAACCCCATAAGATATTTTAACATGCGACCTCTTTCTGGCCAATTAAGTACTTCAGAACAGTTTTCCTGTCAAGTTTGTGCTTGTTATGAGGTGTGGCCATGATACTGAGGCAAGATCGTGCCTTCAACATTTGCTCCAACTGAGAAACAGCAGCGTTGGCAAACATCAGACAGAATGTGGCACTGCAACTCCCCACACAGTGGTACTGAGTCTGTCAAGGGAGATGACCGTTTTCTAAACTTCAGCGGAGAGGTATGTCAGAGGGCCGCGGAATGCCATGAATGGGGTGCAATGCAGTGGCTTCCTCAGACTGAACAATTTGGAGGCAAGAGAGGAGTAACATGCTGCACCACACCAACTGCAGAGTGAAGGAGGGCCTGCGGCCCAGAAAGGAGCAGTGGGTGGTGAGTGCCCTCTGGTGTTTACGGATCCACCCCATCCCAGTGAGTACCTTCAATAGGGAGGTGCGGAATGGGAGTGTTCAGCTCCCATGGGAAATGCCAGACTTTAGAAATGCTGACAACGCATGGTGAGGCACCAGCATGTGGGCATCTGAGTCTCCCTGACCATGGAAAGGTCATTTTGAAACTGTGACCACCTACCCCCTGTAGCAAAGTGCCTCTTTTTGCATGGCTAGCCCCCACTTTGTGCCTGATTCCTGATATGAGTTTGAACTGTAAGTGCATTGGGTCCCCACTAACCAGGTTCCCAGTGCCAGATCTCTTTCCCA
The DNA here is from genome assembly GCF_964261635.1 of Lissotriton helveticus. Lineage (NCBI taxonomy): Eukaryota > Metazoa > Chordata > Amphibia > Caudata > Salamandridae > Lissotriton > Lissotriton helveticus. Next base: position 278,722,102 of record NC_136067.1, read on the forward strand.
CAACTGTACCTTGATTGGCACAACATCAGTTACCCCTGTAAGTCCCACTGGTACCTAGGGTATGGGTACTGCGACGTTCCTCTGGGGCTGCAACACTGGTTGTGCCGCCCCAGGGGCCAGTCATCAAGGCTATGCACTCTGTATTTGCAGATTGCGTTTCTTGGTGCAGGAAAATCTAAAGAGTCGACCAGGCACACTGCCCTGCATGCCATGCCACCCATACACTGCATAAGATAATGGTAAGTCACCCCTACTGCAGGCCTTTAACCCTAAGGCAGGGTGCACTATATCCTATGTGAGGGCATATCAGCATGAGCAGATATTCCTGTTCAATTTCCAGTCCATTCTGTGATGTTGTAAGTGAACAGGGAAGCCATAAAGAGTAAATGGGCTGGATACTTGTCAGCACAACTTTCCTTGCTCCACAATGGCTTCATTGATTTCTAAGATGTTTGGTACCAAACATCTTGTCTTAATAAATCCTCACTGATGCCAGAAGTAGATGTATTAATAAATTCATACAGGTGACCATTTTAGAGGGTCCCCGTAAAACCTACCAATCACTGATGTAGTTCCTGAATGGTTTTCGTCAGTCTGCCACTACCTTACATGTTTGTGACCTCAAGGAATGGGAGCCAGTGCTCTCAGAGTGTAGAGACAAAGCCTACTCTGGGAGGAGGTTCTTCACACCTCACCGGGACATGATGGCCTGCCTGGGCAGGAAGCTTCAAAGGCAATGCAGCCTTTGAAATCCAACCCAGGCACCTCCAGATAGTGGAGAAGGCCAAGCACCCTTTCCTGCTCCAATTTTGGTGAGAGGAAGGACATGAAAATTAATTAGATGTAGAGGAGGGTCCTCACTTAGCCTACTCCACCCCTAGGGTGGGCAGGCGATGTGAACCCATCTCCTGAAATTCCCCCATCCAGAGATAGTGAGAAAACATCTTATGCCTCTTTCCACAGGAAGTGGTCACTAAATGGTGTAGACACATCAAAGATAGATAGCCCATTGGCTATTACCTGTCTCACCTTGTAACACCCCTATATTCAGTTTTTTGGTGACCCACCGAGACCTGAACATCAGATTTGGCGCACAAGAGAAACAAGGACAAAGACGACCCGCCGCTCAAGAACTGAAGCCCTGCTGCCGAAGAAAAAGGCGGCAAACCCTTCCAACTGCAACCAGGATTTGACAATCGCTGCTGCTGTGTCATACTGAAATACTGAAGGACTCCAAGAACCACAGAGTCCCTCTAGCTTCAAGAAATTACCAAGAAGTTCCCTTGGAGTAAAGGTATCGCTCTCCTTCACACCAAAGGCACTGATCATATGAAGTATTGTTTGGCAGCTTGCTACTCCCGATGACATAAATGCAACACCAAAGCCAGAAGAGGTACAACAGCTCCGAAGGGTCAAACCTGGTCCTGACATTGGCCAAAAACGAGAAGGTGAATTTATTGAAATCATTGCTTGATTTAATATGTAATTTTCTACTTTTTCCAATTGTTTTCTATGGGGGGTATTTGCACATATAAGTGATATATTTTCCTAACTTTCGAAAAATTGTAGCTCTGTAAGTACTCACCTTAGAATTGTGTTCTTGGTCTTAAAAAATATATAAAGGTTGACTTTATTTTATAAATTGCTCTCTGATTTATTCTTGAGTGTGTGTCTCATTTATTTCAACTGTGAGTACAAAAAAGGCTTAGAACTACCCTATGGTAAGCCTAACTGCTAGCCCACGCTACCACAAAAAGAGCATTAGAATGATCTACTTTTACCTCTGCTTACCTATTGGTAATTCACTGGGCTCTCTGCACAATGTACTTCATTTTATTACACTATATAGAGAGCCAGTTTCCTATAGTCCCATTCGTCTTTGCAGTGTGGGTGCCCTTTTCTGGCACAGAACCCCACCCCCCATATCTTTAATAATGACATGCTTTCGCCACTTTGGATTGGCTGAACCATGTTGGGGAGGGTGTACCATAATCTGGGCACCAGCTAAGGTCAAGGGCATGTCCCCCAGTCCCACATGCTGATACAGCATGATTGAGATATGCCTAAAAGTGGAGGGATAACCACCCATTACAGGAGGCTTCATGGTGATGGCAACGGGCATACCTTGATCCGGTAAAATAGAACTTAGTAAATACGCATTCCGGGGCGAGGCGTCTGAAGGTGCTGTGGACTATGGGACTGGCCCAGGGGCGATGTAGGTTAGGACCCATCCCTCAAAAAATTTCTATATTCAACCAGGGATACAAAATCCACACAAAATTAACAATGTGGCGATCGACATGGCACTTATAGGATACGACTTTAAAAAACTTTCTGCCACTTTGACTTTAGTGTAACAAACTACGGAGGGGCACATGGACTCCATTAAACCCCTATAAAAAAGTAGTATAAAGCTTGCTACAGGCCTCCCATCGTTTTCATGCCAGGGGGGAGGACACAGAAGGGAGGTCCAGTTAGAACAACATCCATGTGGTCAGCCTCCCCACAAGGTGTGAGGGTAAGGATTCTGAATGCTTCATGGAAGAGTTTATCTGCACTGTGGTCCAACCACATGACCTTTTGGGCCAATTTATGATTGTGAGAGCACACCAGCTGCTGGGGCCCACCTAAGACCCTGGGCCAGGCCAGTTAGCACCAGGATTTTCAATTTTCAGATACCGTGCTCCTTTTACAGGGCAAACACGTTAGGTTAATATGTCCCTCAGCAGTTGCCTGCAGCAATATTGTCTCCTGGGAGCACAGGCTCTCCTGAGCCAGACTGCAGGGCCAGCCATCCTTCAATGCGGGTCTTGGCATTCTTGGTGTCAATTCAGTCCCACCTTTCCAGCACCACAAAAATTGAGACTCCCTGGCCCACACCACAACCAAGTCCAGGGCTCAGTGGGGGTCCCGCTTCACCACTAGGGCAGGCTGCAAGCGCCTAAGCATCTGAAGAGGAAGGGTGCCAAGGCAGGTCAGAGCCTTGGCGCGTCACCACTGACCGCCGGGTCCAGGTCAAGGGGAAATAGCATTCAGGCAGCAGGTGGATCTGTCCGTTCCCCTACCCCTCACCTCTGCAGCTCAAGTCATCCAGGAGGGCGTCTGCAAGTGGCAGCAGTAGCCACCCACAGCCGCTGAGAGCAAACAGTCTCCTCGGCCGAGAAGGGACACTGGGACTGCAGGAGAGGCTTCAATGGCAATTATTGGGACAGATTAATGCCAGAATAAAGGGGATCTATGCGGATCTATGTGGAGCTTCATTTGTGAGAATCCACCATGTTGGCTGTCCAAGCTACACCTAGCTATAAGATTTGTATGTGTCATAGAACTATTTCTATCAAACCAATATAGTGATTTGTATTTCGATTTATTTTCTCTGGTCAAAACGACATAATTGTAAGTCACAGTTCTTGAAAAGCATTTAGGAGCATGTTGGGGTCAAGATCACCATTCAACTACCACTTTCCTTCAATAATTCCTTGAGAGCACGCTGAGAATCTACCGTAACCCACCTGTGTATAATCCCCTTTTATTCTCTATGTGTTAATAGGGTATTTGAAACAGGGACGGGGTTGTACATCATTACCAGAATCAAGGGATAATGATCACTTAAACCGTTTGGCACAATGTCAAATTCAATGGACTGTGGCTCGTAAAACTGAGAGAATGCAATAAAATGTAAATGTAAATGTCGGAATTTGTAAAGCGCACAGCTACCTCCACCGGAGGTGTCCCGGCGCTGTCCGTATACCGCTTAGGAACCCTTCCTGGCTTTCCTGGGAAATGTCCACTCCTGGGCACCCCCCAGGTGCAGCCAGGCATCCCAGCGCTTTTGGGGCCAATGTGGAGACTAAGCAAGCTATTGCCCAGAGTTGCAGCGTGGGACCCATGATCAGAACAGGCACTGAGGCGAGAATATCCAGTCAGGGGAATTAATGAGCTGGAGACCCACCGAAGCGGGAATCAAACCCTGGTCCCTGGCCAGAGCTCTGCATCAAGGTCTGCCTGCTCTAACCATTGAGCCACACTTCTCCATGAGACTACCATGCCCTGTACCTGAAAAGGAAATGTGGTATATGTCTAGATGTCTAATAAGAACAATTGTAAGAAAAAGCAACACCTTGTTCAGTATTGAATTACAAATATCACCACAAGCGGTGTGTTCAAAGTAGGCAGAGTCATCGAGGGCCCACTCAGATATCCCACATACATTTGAATCCAGTATGGACCACAATTTAAAATTAAAATCACCTCCCCTGATTACAAAGTACATTGATGTGAGTTTGTCAAGACAGTGATTAAGGCATGTATCTAGTGACAGCTCTATGCCCACATTGCTCAGAGAGACATTATTATGGTAAAAAAAGCACTATAACAAGAACAAGCTTTGGATAAAATTACATAAATATAACATAAGATTGAGGGGAGCTTAAAGCCTTTTTTTAAAGTTAAAAGATCACCTTCAGATGGCCACCTCCGGACATTCATGGAGGTGTGTGAATAGAATTGAACCTACCTATGTAAACCACGCCTCTAGACCAGGTTACCTGCAGACAAACTATGGTATAATTCTTAACTAGGTTATACCATTTATCATTCCCGACCTTGTTCAAAAGACCAGCCACATTCCAGAATAGACATTTAAAAACAACAGAGTTATTTAAGACAACAGATGTTTGGGGGTTCCTTAATTGTTGGTGGTAATCCAGCAGGGCCTGGAATAGTGTCTATTTTCATATCAAGGGAGATATTAGAGCAGCTAGGCTCAAACACCCTCAAAGTGAAACAGGCTACTTTGTTCGCGAACTCATATGTGGGGTCTTAGAGCCATCAGATGAGAATGATGATAGGAAAGACACTGGTCCTTTCATGAAGTTAGTACGTGCTCCGGAGATCTCAAAGTGAGGCAACTCCAGGCGCACTCTATGGGATTTAGCATGTTTAAAGTACGACAGTCAGGCAGCCTCTTCCAGGGGTGCAAAACGATTAGCTGTTGAGATATAGAAACTTTGCACGCAGGATTTTTCAGTGAGGAAATTACACATCCTTAGAGCAGGTGGTTTGTAGAAGTATCCAAGAGGCACTGCATTTATACCTCCTGTCGGTGTTTTGGTTAATAGCACTATTGTGACACATTTATTTGCACAATTTACCACAATGTGGTCTGCCGTATCATTTTTTGGTTGAAAAACAATCCGGTGAACCCGTTCTACATTTAGGATATTGTCAAAAAGGTATGGAAATCAGAGTTTCTAGTGAGCCAATGCACCACCTTATTTTTTAGCTGAAAATGGGACTGATCCCGAGTCAGAACTGAAATTCTTTTCAATATCACTACCAACAGTGAAGCTTCCGGAGAGAGCTGAAGAACTCTTTTTTGCGTTGGAATAGATGCCGCACATGCCTATTCCTAGAAGAAGCAATAACAGTTTTTCCTGTCTCGCCTGGTTTCGTGCGTTATGGCTTGAAAGGGACAAAACATTAGGTGCTCTGGTAGGGGATGAAAGAGAGCCAAATTATTATCTTTATATGTAATTCCTCCCTTGTTAAGCGCTCTGATACCCACGGGTCTTGTCCGCGCTATACAAAACACTATAAATAAATAAATAAATAAATAAATTCCTTATAGGCGCATTAAACAGGCAATGCTTGGTTGCATGTACATGTTTTTCACCCAGGTTAATCGTGGTAGCACTGCTGGGGGTGGAGCTGTGTTTTGTGAGTAAAGTCTATCTGAATAAGTTGGGGGAGAGACACTAGGGATAAGATGGCTGAGCTTAACCAGAGACTTCAAAGCACTATCAATGTTGTTTAGGGTGAGCAATAGCGGACCAAAGACCTTTCTGAGAGCTGCCTCAAAGCTGGCAGTCAAAGAGACCAGAGCTGGAAAATCTCCATGAGTTTCCTTCCCTACTGTCGACTCAGGTACAGTGATTAACTGCATGCGCGCTGCGACGATTTTCGCGCTACACGGCTTTTTTCAAAAAGCCGCGTTAGATGACGAGCTCAGCTCGTCATCAGCGTGCGAGCGGCGCAACTGATGACGAGCTGAGCTCGTCATCAGCGCCGAAGGGGTTAATAGACTATTTGTTAAAGAGCTAACTGACTTATTTGAGCTTTTTGTGGCACCTTTTGGCTTTTTCTGCCGAGGGGAGTTTTTTTGTTTCATTTCGATGAGAATGAGAGCTGTAGACATCTATTCCAAAATCACCATTATGAACACATGAGTTGGGGGCATGGCATGACGCCCAAGGAAGATGGTGGCCGCGTTGTGAGCTCCGGAGCATCGGCACAGACTGACGCCGGTTTTTGCAGGTCTTGCGACCCATTATCTACATGCAGTGTGGGTCTAATATGTAGAGCCACCCGACGACCTTCTGACAATCTTCAGCGCCTCCCGCGGTGAAAGAAGCACGATAGTTGCCATCTCGACTTTGTCTCAGTGTCCGCCGCCATTTCGTGAGGCGGCCACTATGCATACGCATATAATTACCGGGCTATGGATGTGGTGGTGAGCCTCAGCAAGGCCTACCAGTGCAAGGGGTTCGCCCTTCTCTGCACAAGTCCTCAGACCAATAGGATAGAAGTTGGCACAGAAATTGGAATAGAAAATACAAAGTTTATTAACCTCATGAGGTGGAACTACATTCACACAACACCCTTCCGCAATGTATGAAGTAGCACACTGAATGGAAGGAGCGTGGTCCTTTTATACCCACACAGGGGCTCAAAAGAAGGTGGTACAAGTACAAGAAGTAAGTTTTAGGCACATATAAGGTCATACAGAAAATGCACAGTCAACAAGTGGGAGGAGCAAACAGTTGCTAATTCTGGTGAACACATTCTGACATTTACAGACTAACAGCAGCTGCATGGACAGCTGCAAGCTCAACTGAGCATGTGCAAAGTTGAAGAGGCTAAATATAATCTGTCTCTAGGCAGATTTCAAGAGCAGACAACAGCAAGGTAGGACAGAGCACATGGCATACACGTGGTAGCACATGGCAAACAAAATGGCTGCCAGAAATACAAAATGAATTCCACAAAACGGACAAGATAGCCTCTAAATACAGGATGGCTTCTGCTAATGCTAACCCAAACGCTGCCAAATTACAACATGGAGATGGTACGGAGATGTCGCGCTTCAGCTTTCCTGCTGTTGCTTTCCTCAAAGTTAAGTGCTTGCTTTGACCCATGTGTCTAGGATACATGTATATTTGTTTTTGAGCATCTTTTTTTTCTTTTTTCTTATCTACATTTTTTCTCTACGCTAATTGAACTTGGAGCATTTTCTTTAAGAACAGTGATATCCTGAGCAGTCATTTAGAAGTCTGTTTTCTACATTCCTTATGTTTGGTCATCTGCTCTTGTGCTTACAAACACGCCATGTATAATTCTGCATCTCACTGCAAATTAAACTTTTTACTGGATGTTCATATTGGAGTTTATCTTATCAATGACTTTATATTTATATGGTTTTTGAATATTTGTTCCCTTTTTTCCCTTTCTGACACTCTTGTATTTTAAGGCAAGAAAGGAGAGGGGGGTTTGCATTATTATTCAGCAATCTAAGTTACATGTCCTTGGCTTTAGCTTTTTTGGATTCCTATGTTCTGGATAATCAGTCAGCAAGTACGTTCTCAGACCCTAGTCATTGCTTCGATGTTCTCTGATGTATTGTGACTGTCTCTCCCTCAACAAAGCTCCCGAGTCTCTTCAAATCTTTTTCTTTTGTAGTATATGGATAGACTTAGAATGCCTAATTTTTCCGCCTCATCTCTGACTCGAGGATTCATCAAGAACTCCACATTTTTTTCAAAACTCGCAGCAATTAAGTCCTCCTCATTTTCTCAGTCAAAAATCAGCGCGTCTTCATCTGCCGCTTCAACACCAACCAATTCAATGAATCCTGTCAAGGCTAATCCCAAACGCCTAAAAAAAGATCCGCCTTCTCCTTCTAAGTCACCGTTGGATCTACTGTTGGAGGAAATTCACACTTTAAGCCCCTTCATGGAAGAAACAAATTCCAAACTTCAATTTCTTGCTGACAGGTGGTCCCAAATGGATGAACGACTCCTTGCAGTGGAACAAAGTGTCTCCTCATGTAATGCAACTGAAAGTAAAGTGGTCACTCTTCAGTCACAAGTATCTCACTTGCAGAAACAAGTTGAAGGTTTACAAAATCAAAGCATAAGAAACAACTTACGCATTTACGGTTTGCCGGAGAACACGGAAGGCGTGGATCCTCTTACTTTCTTCAAAAACCTTTTCCCCAATGTGCTCAATCTACCTGAGGACACTAATTTGAACATACAACATGCTCTTAGACTAGGTCGTCAACATGCCAGCATTTCTGCTTCTAACTGCCCAAGGGGGGGTCATTCTATATTTTCTGGAATACACAGACCTTCTTAAGGTTCTTTCAGCTTCCAAATCATCAACACGCATTTCCTGGTTGGGTCATCCTTTGTTTTTGTTGCAGGATTATGCTAAAATTTCTGCAGACAGATGTAGACAATTCCTAAACATGAAACCTGACCTTCATGCTCTTGAAGCTAGATATGGCCTTTTTCATCCATGTCTTTTTAAGGTCACATACAGTAATAAGACAACCTTGTTTGAAGATCCAGTTAGACTGAAAAGCTTCCTAAATTCTTGTAAAATTGAAAATATGGATACTTCTGGCGCTTTGAGCTCTCAGTCTGTTTTAATATGTATTCTTATTATTTTGTTAATGTTAACCTATTTTGTTTGCACCTTTGATCATCTAACAATTTTCTTCTGAGACTTATGTTTTTGAGGCTGAGATTCTATTATGATCATTATGTTATAAGCCAATAACCTGCTTTTATCCATTTCCTTTTCAGGCTTCCCAATTCATGTCCTCTTCGTTGTCCTGCACCTTGGCAAAACCAGTCATCTTTTTGTTATGCGTTGTGAGATGTGAGCGTACCAGTCTTCGATGTGGTTCACCCCCCCATCCCCTGATTGGATTTGTATAGGTATGTGTTTTTGTTTTCTTTGTTTTTCTTTTGTCTTCTTATTCACCTCACTTTTTGTTGATTTTTGTGTATTGTTGTTCTTCTCTGTGCTTCTCTTTCTATCCCCTTCTCTATTTGCTCTTTTTTTCTCTCCATTACAAATACTTATCTATAACTGTTCCTCTTTGATATTCTTCTTCTTTTTCCCTTTTTCATTTATTGTTACATTTTTTCTAGCTCAAATTATGTTGTGGTTTAACATATGTTACGTTTACATTTTATCTGGTCTAGTTCAATTTGTTCTTTTAAAAGTTATTTGATGTCATTGACTATTGTTACTTGGATTGTTAGAGGTTTGCACTCACCAATCAAAAGGCAACACGTGTTATCACATTTATCTAAATTGAAAGCTGATAAACCAATGATTCAGGAATCACACCTCACAGATTCTGACTCCTTAAAGTTAAAAAGGGATTGGGTTGGTGATGTTTTCTTTTCTCGAGGTGATGGTAAGCGAAACAGTGTTTTTACACTATGCCATAAATCTCTCCATGTTGAACTTATATCTCAGGAAAAAGATCATGTGGGCCGTTGGTTATTCACAGATTTATTGATTGGGCAGTTTCCACTCTCTTTGCTTAATATTTATGCACCAAATGCGGGTGATTCTCTTTTTTGGTCCTACCTTACAGAAAGACTGATGCAGTACACTCAAGACAATCTAATTTTGGCAGGAGATTGTAATCAAATTATAGATCCTTTCATATACCGCAAATCCCCTACTTCCTTTACGTCATCTAAAGCTCAGAAATCATTCCTACATTCCTTACAACATAGACATTTAATTGAGGCATGGAGATTATATAATCCGTCTTTGAGAGAATATACTTACTTCTCCCCAGTCCATCAAACACAATCATGCTTTGATCACATTTTTATTTCTCGTAATATCTCCCAATCTATACAATTTGCAGATATTGGTTCTATTTTGATTACTAACCACACCTCAGTATTCATTTCTTTGGACATACTTCACAAGCCTTCTGTTCCTAGACTTTGGCGATTTAACAATTCATTGTTACTTTACCCTGTTTTCCCCTCATCATTCACCTCTTTTTTTTAAGAATATTTCCTTTTTAAGGAATGAGATACTCTCCCTTTTCGTGTCATAAGGGATGCTTTTAAAGCTGCTGCCCATGACTTTATCATTAATTATGTTTCTAAAAAAACACATAATGCCCAAAATACTGCCACGGACCTTTTTGCAAAGAGAAATTTGGAACATACTAAACATACTAAACTTCAATTCAATAAGGAATCTACTGAGACTGCCTCTTTGTACTTGCTCAAATCCAGTTCTAAATTTTATGTTGGCCAAAATAAATCAGGTAAACTATTGGCAAATTACCTTAAAGTCAAAAAACACAAATTTAACATCGAATCGATCCTCGACAATCAGCAGTTACCCAAATACAAAGACTCGGAAATTCTACAAGAATCTATGATTTTTACAAATCCCTATATACGCCAGAAGCTTCACCCACAGACAAATCTGTTGCCATGCCTCAAAAGTTTTTAAAAAAAATGTAATTCCTTAGTATCTTTCCTTCTTTAGAATAAAAGAAGAGCCCGTATGTCACTAGCAAAACGTATTCGACCTAAATCAGAAGGTGGAGTCAATTTTCCCGATTTTCCTACATGCCATAAAGCTTTTAATTTGCGTCAATCATCTCATTAGTAATAGGTACTACATCGGATTCTCCTCTTTGGGTTATTCTTGCACCTTCATTTCCCGCCCCCTTCTACTTTCAAGAATACTTATCATTCACTCGAAAGCCTCAGAAGTTATCTACTTCTATTGTTAGACATACAAACAAATTATTAGAGACATTTATATTAGATAACTCTGCTGATATGAGACCACTTTTACAATCCCCTATATGGCATCACAACCGTATAAGGATTAAAGATAAGCCCATTAATTGGAAATCATGGAGACCGAGGGGTCTTCTATGGGTTCACCGGTTAATTCACAATGATAAACTTATATCTTTTCATCAAGCTAGAACTATTTTTGATGTTCCTGTCTTATTTTCCAATAAATTTCAATTGCTACATAATGCTTTGAACCTAGCTATTAACCAACCTATTATTATTCCATCTCTGTCCCACATTACTTACAACGTTACTCATGTTTTTCTGAGCTCAGGTCCTAATGCATCAAGTATCTAAACCTGTTTACGTAAATTGACATCTTCCAGAGGCAAGACTAAAGTAGAATTGGAATGGGAACATGATTTAGATGTTAATTGGTCTACTTAATTATTGGAACAAAATTTGGCTTAAGATTAGGAAAACATCTAGAGCAGCTAACACCATGCAGATGCTTTTCTTTGTTTACAATAGATTACTTCTTTCCCCAACTTTCACCATAAGATGCACGATGAGGTACCTAATAGTTGATGGTTATGTTCCTTCACAGATGCTGATTTAAAACATTTACTTTTTGCTTGCCCATTTGTACATGACTTTTGGAAATGTGTTTTGGAAACAAATTGTGAGAAGTTGGCCTGGTATATGATGTTCACTATTCTAGTGAGCACCTTGCACCAGTCCAAACAACCCTTATGGTGATGGTTGTAAAGTCAACCTTTTAGACCAGCTATCCTAGGGGTAGCATGGACAAAAGCAGTCTTAGGCTAAACTCAAGAGGGCATGTGAAGCCAGCTGTTTTACCATATGCAAACCTTTTAATACCAAATGAAGGGACACCACACAGGTTATATATTCAAATTATATATGTATTTATTTCTAAATAAATCCCCTTAACTCTTTATGAGCACAGGAGCACAAGCGTATAACAAGTAACTTAATATAACATACAAAAGTTGCACAAATATGGATAGGCCTTGGTGGCCCGTAAAACCATATACTAAAATAGTGGTATAAGAACCACGTCATGAACAATGGTAAGGCCTAGGGCCTTGGGAATCGCTGGGGCTACACTGGACTAACAGCAGTTTGGACGTAGGAGGCCCACAGGATGCGGGTGCAGTGTCTAAATGCAGACGCGTACACCAATAGAAGTCAATGGGTGCGTAAAGTTAGAAAGTTGCAGATTTGGAAGTCTTCCGACTGGACCACCACTTAACCACTTAAAACTAGGACACTAGGGATGTAAATCTCAACAGGAGAACCGTAGTACTCGCGTTACCTCACCCACAGGAAGCGGGTGCATAGGTGTCAAAGTGTGTCGGGTTTCGTTGTGGAGTTCTATGGAGCCTTGGAGAAAAGATGCTGCAGGCGACCAGGGGAGAAGAGTCCGGTTGGATCCAAGGGTGGATCGAAGATGTAGAGTACCTGAAAGCAGAGGGGACAGAGTCTGGGTCACTAGCCAGTGACTAGGAAGGAACCAGGAAGGAACCAGGCGATGTCGGGTTGTGATCAGGTGATGTTGTGAAGCTTGTCTCCGCTGCCACGTGGACCAGGAGGTGTCGACGACAACCAGGCGCTGGGCACAGACTGTCCCACGAAGGCTCCCGCTGTCGGCAGTGTCAGATCTCGATTCGGAGTCAAAAGGCCTTGGCAAATGCAACCCATACGAGAATCAAAGATGGCTTCTGGATCAGACCAGCAAGGTCTGATGGGCTGCTCCTTTTCAGGGGAGCAAGGGCCAGTCTGGAGCAACCAGACCAGCATTGAAAATTTGAAGGTTCGTTGTCACAGAGGCCACTAGCCAACGGGCAAGTGACCGGACAGACGCGTCAAGCAGGAAAATGCAAAAGGGCCCCACGCAGCACTCGGTGAGTGTGGAGAAGCGATCTTCTGTGCAAAAGCTGCTCGGGGCTGGTGCTTCTCAATCCCCGATGCACAGCTTCGAGGGTGCTTCAGGAGCAGCACAGAAAGCACTTCACTGGCTTTCCAAGATGGCCAGTCCCACATCTCACGTCGCCTCCACGGGTCTCAGCTTTGCTGTGGCTGTGGATCGGGCTGTTGGATGTCTGGAAGTATGGTTCTTGTTGGTCTCTGTTCTGGCGGAAGCAACAACAAAGCAAACCTTTGAGCGCTTGATGGTGCCTGCTTGCACAGGGTGGTCACTCCTTGACCACAAGGGAGATTCTTCAGTCTTCTACGTCGAGTAGGATGCCGAAGGGTCCAGAGTTTCATATCAGAGTTTCAGTCAGGATTATCTAAAGTCTTGGGACACAGCTCCTACCTTTATTTCAAATCAAGGTGCCGGATTACCTGCTAGGGCCCTCCTATGGGTGGGAACCAGGAAGGGGGTGGTTACACCCCTTTCCCTTTGTCCAGTTTCGTGCCAGAGCTGGGGCTGGAGTGCCCTAGCACCGGTTTGAACTGGGCTATGCATGGGATACCTTGTGTGCCCCAGGCAATGTCTAGTTTCATTCAGCCCTCCCTGCCCCAATCCACTATCTCCTGTCTGGGGTGATGCTAGCACCTCCCTGTGACAGGAAACCTATTGTCCAGGCCTCCGCTGCCGGAATTTCGGTCAGCAGCAGGAGGCCAGACTTGTGTCTGTGGCAGCAGCATACATTTTGTGATGCTGAGGCTCTGGTTCACTTTAACCGGGATTAAGGTTAGTAACATGTCTTCTCCCTCTAGAAGGGTGGAATGCTACCCCCGTCGCCAGAATTGGCGAGGGGGTAGTATTCCAAAGCGTTTGACACCTTACACAAAATGTTTTGATAAAGCCAAACCAAAGATAGCATTTAACCGCGAGGTTCATAATGCACTTAAGAGGTATGGCAATATCCTGGAACAGCTATAAGGACATGGTTCCGAAAGCTGCAGACAGGCTCAGCTCATGCTAGCGCACCATCTCACATAAAACCAAGCACTCTGCCTTCAGGATTGTTAAGGCCTGCCAAAGGAGTGACTTATAGGTGCATATGTGTCCAGATATAGGTTTAGACATAGGAATACTATATCTAAGCAAGGGGTGATTACATGTCCTTGCCCCAGCTGAGTGATCAGCCAGTTGTGTCAGTTTGGATGGCCAGCCAAGGGTGGCAAAAGATATGCTGCAGCCCCTGGTAGTCCTTGGATGCACCTATGCCCTGGGTATCTATAGTACACTGTACAGGGGCTCATAAGGTGACCCAATCCCAATTGGTGATGTACCTAAAGTACATGTTGTGAATTTAGAGAGAGAAGAGCAGGGCTGTGGGTCTGATTAGCAGGCCCACAGCCACATTAAGTCGAAAACCAGTGAAGCAAAAAGCAAAAACAATGGGGTGACCATAGGATAGGAGACCCTACTCTCCTACAGAAATAACCCTTATTTTTCAATCCAGGGTGTCCTTCTCTTTTGCTCTCTCTGATGATTGGTCTCAACGGCCTTTAAATATACATGTTTTGGATTTACTTTTAGTAATAGCATTTCAACAGATTACCAAACATTGGAAGAATCTGTCTGATCTCTCTTTCCGAGCTTGGTGGTATGCTGTATGTCACAACCATAGATTGGACACCGTGTATGTATACCTATTGTCTTTGGCTGTAAAACGCTTTAATCTTTGGTCCCTAGTTACGACATTTATTGATTATCACACTAAACTTTCACATGCACGAATTACTTCGGAGCAAGAAGTTTTAAAATCTCCTTGACATTCTCTTTTTCTGCTTTAAACATTGTTTATATAGTTTTAATAGATATATGTTATGTTCCTGATAAATAACCAGATTTGTGTTATATCTTTGTATTTTTCTCAATCTCCTTTTTTCATGTTTATTGATATTGTAACATGATGACACAGAAGCCGACCCCGAAGGCCACGGTAATTCATATCTGGAGGAGGGCCATCAAGGCACTTGAGTGGCAGCATAAACTATCTCTGGGACTCAGCCACTGTAGTGGATTTGACCAGGCCAGAGGACTTTCAGAAATGGAATCTCATGTGCACATGAAAAATAGGATGCATAGGGTCAGGTGGACCTGCTGGCATTCGCGGAGCTCCAACAGTAATATGAACATGCAGCACCCAACGCTTCAGATATTAACAGCTTGAACATGCACTAACTAAATACAAACATAATTTAGATATGATTGAATATGAATCCCCGTTGGAGCACAATCTTGGCGCTACCACTAAATTTCATTCCTCAAATTTGTAGGACCCTGCTGGACAACAGCCAGGGCCCACTGGAGGCTCTAAGGTAGAAATGGGGGGGAGGGAGGGGGCATGTGAACTGAGGGCGGCCTGTAGTTACCCAAGAGAGTTTGCCAACAGAGCAGGGTTTCACTTCATACAACTTAAGGTATTGCATGAAGCCTAATGTGCCAGGATGCGGTTGCGATTGTTGCCTGCAAGTTTGTCGACTGATGAGCTGGCTGTTCCATAATGTGTGGTGAGTGTTCGGGGAACCTGCCATGCTGGCTGGGTGTACAGCAACAAAAGTCAGTGTCTCTGGGGTGTCGGTGGCCTTCAATCTACCTGCAGGTGATGTTGGGGCTATGGAACGAAAAAGTGCTCTCCAGAGTCCAGACATGATTTGCTATTTTGCAATGTCGCATTAAACGTGACCACGTAGGAGGTTACTCAGCTGCGAGGTTGTAAGGCGATCCGCCAGGGGGACCAGTGAGCCTGGAAGATGGATTAATGCATGAGTGCAGACGGGGTCTGTGCATCGGGCACAAGGGTACCCTCAGAAATTCTCCAAGATATGTGGCCAGTGGCGAGAACTAAGAGAGGTCACCTGGAGTCAAGAGGTTGTAGTGTCTAGCTAGACTCATTCTAGTGTTACACCGGTGATGTAATACACACTTTACACCCACCCACCACAGGCGTCACCAGTCAGGTGACCCTGACAATAAAAGGGGCCGAGCGCACGTGCTCCCGGCCATTGCTACCCAGTAACCAACTGTGTCTGTATCCATGATTCTAGTATGCATGTGGGCTTAGGGCCCAGCACCAGACTATCACATTGGCGACGAGTGGGCGAATCCCGAGCGTGCAGCCGCCTTTTTGAAGGTGGTGGAAGGGGGAGAGTATTGCCCATGGCGAGGGCACCCCTGGAGCAGGCGAGAGAAGCGCCTAATCGCCTGAGGGGCATGTGAAGTGCAGACGGTGTTCGGAAGGCCCCCCGCGTCAAAGTGAAGACCCAGGGTAGTGTGACATGCCTGGGGTGAAGGTGAGAAGGTCGGGAGCTCACCCTGATCCGGCAGTGTCTGCATCGAATGTGCCCCCCTGCTTCGAAGCGCCAGACGCGCCTGCCAGTCCAAGGGCGTGAGAAAGAGCCCCGGGGGTGCAAGAAGCCGAGCGGGAGCCCACCCCTCGTCGGAAGAATCTGATGTCTGCAGAAGAAAGAACAGGCAGGGCTGGACTGCTGATTCACCGGCTGCCACTTGCTGTCAGGCCGAGTGAAGCCCAAGGAATGGGCCGAAGGTGAGCAACTGTGGGGCGTTGGAAAGGAAGCCAAAGAGCTATGGCATGCATCTGCCACCGACCTGCCGAAGCCTCATCTGAAGCGGTGCCTACCCGCATTAAATGTGGACTGTGTACCAGAGCCACGCTTCAGTGTCTGGCAATAGCTCCTACACCCCCTCACCCCGTGCAGCATGTGCACTGCAAGAGGCTGCTGTGGCGGGGGTGAGAGAGGGAAAGAAAAGAAAGCGTGTGGCCCGAGACTGATCGGAGCGGTGCTAGTGATGGAGCGAGATAGAAAATAGAAATCTGTTTAAACTCGTGAAGTCACGCTTCCATAACATAAAATAATAATATTAATGATTTGTGATGTGTTATGCTAACATAACCTAGATTAAATTTTACACACGGGGACATTAACATGTGTGCTCATAAACGTGCATAATAGTTGCATCTTTTGTTCGTGCAAAATAACAAATTAATTTTGTCGTTTTCGTTTTTGTCATTACTAACTGCAGCAAATTTAAAAGAGGCATGTGCTTATTTTGCTTTCCTTGTCTATGTGGTGTCATTTCTACTATTCTAGGTGCACATAAGGTTTCATGGTTTCATGAAGACTGGTAAATATAAAATGCTGCTTTATTTGTTTGCTTCTTGCTAGGTAACATTAGACTAATTGGGAGGGTTAATCAATTAGTAAACGAAGGGTGGAAACAGAATAAATAATATTTCTTACATTAATACTTTTCTTGTGTTTGTTTTATACTAGAAAAATAAGTTGCCTGCTTTTGGGCCTAGTTTGCTCGAGTTTGCTAAAAGATGAATTTAATTTCTGCAAGGAGCATGAGATGTCCATTTTAAAAGTTTCCGTCAAAATCACATTCACTGAACAATGAAGAAGCGCTGTCATTATTTTTGTCGGACGTGGCCAAGGTCAGAAACCGGTAGAAAGAACATTTGATAACTTGGCATCCGAGGAAGTGAAATGAAACCAGTGAGAAATCTTGCTCAAATTTGTTGCAAATCAAGGAAGCTTTGGAACACGTACAAGAAAGACAATGGTCCCAAAGAATATGACCGAATGGAAGTTTTGAAATGTGGGTGACATGTCACTTGTCACTCTCGGACCAATGAGACATCGACTTTTGCAGAAAATTTTCCTTTACTTAGATTAGCTAGCATAGAAAGGTATAAAAAACCCATGCCCTAGGGATGGGCTGGCTGCTGCTTTTCAACTTTCAGATGAGGGTGTCGTGCTGTCGGACTTTGCGTGGAGCACGTAAGAATCCTTAAAGAACTTTACTTTATTTCCATTTATTTAGCTTAGCTAGGGACTTAGGATTTTAGAAATGCTAAACTTATAATTCCTTGCTTAAAACTGTATTTTTCTTATGATACTTTTCAAACATGCTTGCTATGATTCTAATAAAATTGCATTTATAAAACCATATTTTTAATAATCTAAAATTAGTTAATAAAATCTTACTTTTGAAAACAAGCTGGTCTTGGTTATTCAGAAGCGCAGGTTACTATTAGCTAGATGCCATCGCCATGGTGGTCATTTAAATAGTTAGGATTTGTTCAAATGATGTCATTTATTACCGCGGTTGTATATAATTTGTAAATAAGTTGTATATAAGTTTAATTTGGCCACCTGATTCATAGGTCAAAATATGTTATATTTGATTAATGGGTCCATGAGTTAGAGCAGTGTTTTGTGAAGTAGGTTATAGAGTTAGGTAGCGTTGCTTATGACATATTTTCTATAGGCCGCTGGATAAATTCTTCTGGTAGCAGAAATTGATGGTTGCTAAGGGTAACCAAGGTGTTATGGTGGTTACTAAGGGTTGCTAAGGTGTTATGGTATGGATATAGGATCGATGTTTAACATATGTTGAGTTCGTTTTTTGTGCTATATGTGAGTTGTACCGGTACAGATTGTGTGATGAGAAGGTAGTCACACAGGGCATTTGATCTGTTTCAGAGTAGTGATATGGTCGTGTATCACAAGTGTTGTGGTCGTGCAACACATTTTTAGGGCTAGGTGTGAATCTTGTATAGTGAGGATTATCTAAGAAATTTGAACAGCATGAGAATAGGGACAAAGCGCCTGTTGTAAAACTCACTGTGATAAGAGTATTAGTTATATTCGAGCTTGAGTGAAGGGTAGGGTAATGTCGGTGCATGATTATCTATAAACAGGTGAGAGTCCTGTAGGGGTACATATTTTATATCTATAAACAGGTGAGAATCCTGTACGGATAACGTCATTATTCTATTAACGGTGCATGATTTCTATAAACAGGTGAGAGTCCTGTACGGATTTCATGTGTGTTTGAATTTAGGGATTTTTCCGTGTGAAAGTGCGAGTTTGTTTTGTAATTTATGTTCGAGTGGAACTTTCGGACAGTCACTTAGTTGTGCGTTCTGAGGGAAATGAGTTCATAATTACTTGTTTGAAGGGTAGAGTAAAAAGATTACTGTACTGGCAAATGCATATTCTATGGGAATAGCGTCGTCTATTCCGAGAATGAGAATACTTGAATGTATGTAAACTATCCTATTTAGAGAAACAGACAGATGAGTCTTTATTGTCATTGTTAAAAATTAATTTTCACCGAAAAAACGTTTTCAAAATGGCGCTGTGAAAAGATTTTGTGAATGAGGGGTAAGTGCTAAGAGTGAGAAGTGAGAGACCGCAGCTGCTGTGTACGTCACAGAGCCGCGCTGGGATTGGGTGATATACGTCACAAGCTGTGTCCTGATTGGTTCTTGAATCTCTGACGAACTGTAAGCTGATTGGTTCTTTAGAAAATCTCAATTTTTATTGGTTGAGTAAAAGAGTGACGTAGCTCAACTCTCATTGGCTTGTTGGTGTGTTTCGCGCACGGATTGGTTGTTTTTGCGGAACATCCCGGAAATATTTTACGAACAAATTTATCGATGGAATTTAACTCTTAAAAATGAGTTATCATTTTAAACACGTTGTGAAAAAGCCAACGTTGTTTCAGAAACTTAAACATTTTATTTCACCCGACAAGAAAATCGAAACGCGAGGTGGTAAATTACTTCATAAGTACAAAACACCTGCAGCGTATATGGAAGGTGAATATGGTTATCATACTGTTTTGTGGTTTGATATTTGGAAACACTACACTAAGGATGATGGTGTTTTGGCTTGGCCTGATGATGGTTCATTTAATGTAAAAGTTTTGAGAAATTTGAGAGAGAAAATGAATGCTCTTACTCCAAAGCCGAGACCAACTCAGTTTGAAGCTTTAGTTGAATGGGAGGATGAGATGTATCAATTACAAAGGGAAGCAAGTGGAATTAAAAGACCTACTAAAGCTCCAAGTTATAGAAGAGAGACACATGAAGATAGGATGCGAATGTGGAGACAGGGAAGCATGAGTGAGGGACTCTATTTAATTAGAGAAATGGTTTTAGGTTCTCCTGATGGAAAAAGAACTGAAAAGAGAAATAATGCTCCTGTAGAAAGTGAATCTGAAGATGCAGTTTTAGAAGAAATCTATACTTCAGATAAAAGGAATGAGCCTTTGAGACCCCCTAGGTCATGGTCTACTCCGATGGTTTCTACAGAAACTACACCGAGTGCACCTCCAGTTAATGAAGCTCCAAAAATTTACCCAAATAGTTCTGAATCTTTTGAAACTCCAAGAAAATCGGAAACTGAGGCAAATGCAAATGTCTGTATTGGAGGAAGACATTTTTCATTAATTCCAAGAGAGAGGGAAGCTCCAAAAAATTATGTGAGAGAAGTCAGAAATGCGGAGGCTGGAGATTCTTCTGAGTATTTACGATCAAAGGAAGAATTAATTCGACAAATAACAAAAAGCATGGAAGCTGTGACAGTTCCAGTAACAATTGGTCCCGTTCAGCCTGTTTTTGAGCAAAGAGAAGTTAATAAGACAGGTTTGACTGTTCCTTTAAATGCAGAAATTCAGAAGGTTGCTGAAAAATTTTACTCAGACATATCTGAAATTAACTCTTCAAAATCGAGAATGCCAAATTTAACTTTTAATGAGGATTTATCTCCAAAATCACCGATGGGTGCAGAATCTGATGCTGAGTGTTCTGAAGTCAGAGTGACAAAACCTAAACTTGATGTTGCAAAATTAAAAGCAAATTTGGAGGAATTAATAATTGGTACAATCGGTCCTGACAGTTTAAATTTTTATCGAGATGATGAACTACTGTTCATTTGCAAGAGTATTCAGTGGAAAACAAAAAACAAATATGATCAGTTGGATGAACTGGCAGCTGAACTTGAAATTGACTTGAGCAGGCAAAAGAATTTTGCAAAACATTACAGATTAGACTTTTCAGAAAGTGACATTGAGAATTTGAACTCAATGGGAAGAATAATGCACATAAAAGATTTGATTGTTTACATCAAAAAACTAGGAGAATTGAGTAAGTGGAGAGTGAAATGGACAAGAAAGAAGGAAGATGAGAAATTGGAAAAATTGGCAAAACAATATCCAATGAGAGAGATTGCAGGTGGAGGATATGTTCATGTCCCTTGGTCAAGACAGGACATTTTGCTGTTCACAAATGATTTTCCAAGACTGAGAGAAAAGCCAGTCGAGTGGTACAGGCAAGTGGACAGGTTCATCAAAGTCTCAAAAGTTCTGTGGATTGATCTGGATGGATTTATTGACATTGTTGTCCCATCAGATCTTTGGACAGAATGCAAAATAGCCATAAGTTGGCCAAAAGTAGAACCTGAGCGAATTAAAGAAACAGGTGCTCCAAATCCCATTGTAATGGATTTTTATGGAAAAGTGATTTACTGGTTGAAAAACAAAATTCCACCAAAAGAGGTTGATTGGGTTAAAATAGAAAGAACAAACCAGGAAACAAAAGAATCAGTTCATTCATTTTACGAGAGGTTACTGTTAATTTTTAAACAATACAGTGGCTATGAAAAACTAGACGAGAAAGATATGAGTCATTTCGTCTACAGATTTGTTTATGGTCTAAAACCAGAAATTGCAGATATGATTAGGAATAGTATTGTCGGATGGCAAGCACTTTCTGTTGATGACATTTTGAGAAAAGCAAAATACTGCAGTGGTGAGACAAAAGAAGCTCAAGGAGAAAGCAATGTGGGCTCAGGTAAAAGTGGCTGAGCAACAGATTGCTAGTCTTGGTAATAAAAACACAAATTTTGTTCAAACTACAAATTCAAATCAAGGTCAAGGGAAGTTTAAAAGTAATTTTGTCAGAAAAATTAACCCAAGAATTGAAGAGATGAAGCAAAGATTACCTTGTTTTAATTGTGGTGAGATCGGACACTGGAGAGACGAATGTAAGAAACCACCTAGAAATTTAAAAAGTCCATTGTTAAATCCACAGATGCAGAGTGATGTTGACCTGCAGCAACAGTTACAGTTGCAACAGAATTTAAACGAGTTAAATCTTCAGCGACAGCTGCAGCAACAGGTGAATAACCGTCAGAGTCAATTGCCACAGCCTCCTTTTCCAAATTGTGGGGGAACTCAAAAATATAATTCTGGTGTGGGATTTCAAGGAGATGATCAGGTAATAAAATCCAAAAGGCAAAAGGTGCAAAATGCTTCACAACAGTTTTTGTTAACAGAAGGACAGGAAAGTGATTCTGATGATTACTACTGACGGTGCCCGAGAGAGGAGGAAGAGTGTGTTGTTGGAGCCACTCTTGAGGTTGACCAGTCTGGTCCATTTGTAAATGGGAAAGTTAATGATGTAGACATCACTTTTCTAGTGGACACTGGTGCTACCCGTTCTACTGTTAGATCAGTGGAAATTGAAAACCTACCTCTCTCTGGGGACACTATCCAAGTTGTTGGAGTAAGCAATCAACAAATCAGAACTGATTTGACTGATCCAGTACCAGTAGAAATTGGAAATTTTAAAGACAAACACAGATTTGTGGTTTGTAACAGTAGTCCAGTGAATCTATTAGGCAGAGATATATTGTGCAAGATGAATTGCAGGATATATTGTTCTCCTGAAGGAGTTGAATTACAAACAATGGAGGAAGATGGCTTGTACAGAATGACAATGATGCTGATGGAATCAGAGGAAACAAAATTGTTTCATGTGTTTGAAAAAGAAAATTTGCCAGAAGAGCTCAAGGAAACAGTGAAATCTGAAATTTGGGATTTGACTGGGAATGAGATGGGTCTGATGAAACATGTTGATCCAGTCAAAATCACACTGAAGCAGGGAATAGAATTTCCTAATATTCCTCAGTATAAAATGAAAGCTGAGACAATTGAGGGAGTTATACCTGTGATTGAAAAATTCATTAAACAACGTGTTTTAAAATAAATTGAGAGTAGCCCTTGTAATTCACCGATCATGGGAATTAAGAAATCGAATGGAACGTACAGGATTGTTCAAGATTTGAGAAAAGTTAATCAGATCGTTGTTCCATGTTGTCCTGTGGTTCCAAACCCAGCAGTCATCTTGTATCAGATTCCACATGATGCAGAATGGTACACTGCCATTGATCTTTGCAATGCATTCTTTACTGTTCCTTTACATCCAGAGAGTCAGGAAATTTTCGCTTTCAGATTCCAGAGTAGGACCCTCGCATGGTGTAGAATCCCTCAAGGGTATACAGAGAGTCCTTCGATCTTTAATGAGCTGTTAAAAAGATCCTTGGAAGATTTAGATTTACCTGGCAGGTCTACGTTGGTGCAGTATATCGACGACTTGTTGATTGCTGCTAAAACAAGAGAAAATTGTGTGACAGACACAATAATACTTTTGAACCATCTTGCAGATGAGGGACATAAAGTGTCTCCAGCAAAATTGCAGTTTTGCAAACAAGAAGTGAAATATCTTGGTCACAGAATTGCAAAGGGAAAAAGGCAGGTGACAGTTGAGAGAATAAAAATGATTCAAGCAATGCAACCACCAAGAACACAGAGACAGGTTAGGATGTTTTTGGGAATGGTTGGCTACTGTCGACAATGGATAAGTGGATTTTCGGTAATTGCGAAACCACTACAGAGATTGACAAAGTCTGATGTGAAAGATCCAATTATTCTCAATGAAGATGAGATGGAATCTTTTGAAAACCTGAAAAAGAGCTTATGTCAAGCTCCTGCTTTGGGCATGCCAAATTATGAGAAAGATTTTGAACTGTATTGCAGTGAGAGAGAAGGGTGTGGATTGTCTGTGTTAATCCAGAGACATGGGAATCTAAAGAAACCCATTGCATACTTCTCTGCAGTTCTTGATCCCATTGCAAAAGCCTTACCAGGTTGTTTGAAAGCAGTTGCAGCTACAAGTGTCAGTCTTGAGCAAAGCGAAGGAATCATTATGGGATTTCCTGTGAAAGTTTTTGTGCCTCATTCGGTTGAAATATTACTGACAAGAGGTAAAACTCAACATTTAACCAGCAGCAGATTGACTAAGTATGAGAAAATCATACTAGGAGCAGATAATGTTTCCATTTCGAGATGCTTGAATTTGAATCCTTCTACATTACTGCCTGATTTTGAAATTGTTGATGAAAATGAAATGGAACATGAGTGTTTGGATGTCATGGAATTTTGCACCAAACCAAGGCAGGACATTAAAAATATACCTTTGCCTGAATCAGATGTTGTCTACTTTGTAGATGGCTCCTGTCTGAGGACAGAGGGAGGTGTTTTGAAAGCAGCATACTCAGTCTGTACAGTTGCAGATGTTGAAGAAGCATCATGTCTTGAAGGAATTCGTTCAGCACAAGTGGCTGAATTGATTGCTTTAATTCGTGCTTGTGAAGTATCAAAGGACAAAAGAGTTACCATCATTACTGATAGTCAGTATGGGTACGGAGTTGTGCATGATTATGGACAGCTCTGGTCTCAGAGAGGCTATTTGACTTCAGCAGGGTCACCAATTAAAAATGCAGTTTTCATCAAAAGATTAATTGATGCTATACAATTGCCGAAAGAGATCGCAATTGTAAAGTGTGCAGCACACACAAAAGGAGTGGATTATATCTCGAAGGGCAATGCCTATGCAGATGAGACAGCAAAATACTGTGCGAGGAAATGTTGTGCATTCAATCGGGGAAAAAGTAAAGAATCTGATTCCAATTCATTAATGCTAACAACAGTTGTAGAGACATGGCAGGAAATCAGAGACTTACAAAATGAAGCAGATGATGAGGAAAAAGATTTGTGGTTAAGAGCAGATTGTAGACCACGTAATGAGGATGGAGTGTGGACCTACAAGGATGGCAGAATAGTCTTACCAAATTGTTTGATTGCTGATATGGCCAGATTGTATCATGGCCCAGCTCATCTTGGAAGAGATTCCATGATCAGACTCTTCCGAGAGACTTGGTTCAATACAAAATTTAGAACGATTGCAGAATCCTTTTGTCAAAGGTGTTTGTCATGCCAACAAATGAACCCAAACAGAAAATCAGTTGTAGGTACAGGGGTAATTGGTCGAGAGGGTGGTCCCTTTACCAGGTTGCAGATGGATTTCATTGAAATGCCCCTACACAATTGTTTGAAATATGTTCTTGTGATTGTTTGTTTGTTTTCAAGATGGGTGGAAGCATTTCCTACACGACATTGTGATTCAGTTACAGTGGCAAAACTGCTACTCAGAGAAATCATCCCAAGGTACGGTTTTCCAGTCACTATTGAGAGTGATGGAGGAAGCCATTTTGATAACAAACTGATGAAACTGATATGTGAGGCATTAAGCATTGAGCAGAAAATACACTGTGCATACAGACCAGAGGCATCTGGGGTGGTTGAACAGATTAATGGGACAATTAAAAACAGGATTGGAAAAATGTGTCTGGAAACAGGTGTAAAGTGGACGGATGCTCTTCCACTTGTTTTAATGTCATTGAGAAGTACACCTGATAAAAAGACAGGTTTGAGTCCTCATGAGATACTCATGGGAAGAGTTATGAGGCAAGCTTTTGTACCTGTAGGCAAATTGTTGAGCATAAATGACAGTGCTATTTTAGATTACTGTAAAAGGTTATCTGATATAGTGACTTCTGTGTCTAATCAGGTGGGAACTGAAGCACAATCAAATGAGAAAGTTCTGACAAATGATTTGAGACCTGGTGATTGGGTCAGAACAAAAGTTCATCGAAGAAGAAATTGTCTGGCTCCTAGGTGGCAGAAGCCTAGACAAATAATTCTGGTCACTACAAATGCGGTGAAATGCAGAGGATTGAAAAGGTGGATTCATCCTAGTCATACTATTCCAGTGCCTACTCCTGAGAGTTCTGATGTAGAAAGTGATACTACAGAAGATTCTGATTCTGAAGTAGAAGGTGAAACAAATCCAGATTCTGAAGATCGACAGAGAGGTCGACATCTGGAACCTGTGCCTGTGAATGGAGAATTGACAAGAAAAGACTTGGAAATTATTGAAATAGATTCTGGAGAAGAAGAGAATCTATTAAAAGGAGAAACAACTGAAGATTCAGTCAAGAAGATTAATGGAGTAAGTTCTATTGAGGACAGAGAAGCTGAATCAAAAGAAATTTCTGACCAGGAGAGTATCGAAAAGCAGAAGTTAAGATCTGAAGTAAGGGACGGAAAACCAGAATCTGGAAAGTTGGAGGTAATTGAAGAGGAGGAGGAAGACGAATTACCGAGTACCAGTGATGGAAGACAAAGCATAGTTCCTGAAGGAGTGAAACTGCCGAATAGAGAAGTTCCTGAGTCAATCATTGAAGTTTCAGACTGTGATACTGAAGAAAGTGACGTGGATGGTGAAAGTAAAAGTATAAAGAAAAGATCTTGGAAGTCAGAGACAAGTGCCTCAGAACCAAAGAGAAAATTTGTGAGGAAAACAGATTTCTGGCCTGGTGGAAGATTGAGAGTCAGGTTGATCAAAAAACCAAAGGAGCAGGTGGAAGAAATCAGTAGTCAAAAGGGTTCTGAAAAGGAAGTTGGAGTTGGGAGAAAAATTGAAGTAGTGTCAAGAAGGGGAAAGAGGATTATAAAGCCAAATCAGAAATATAAATCTCCTGAGTGGACTTATCTAGTAATTCCACCTGTCATTGACATTTACGATAGTAGTCAAGAAGAAGAAGAAATTGAAGAGATTAGTGACAATGATTGAAGTACAGAAATTTTAATTGGAATTTTTGGGTTTTTAATTCTTGGCAAAAGGCTGAAGAAAGCTTGTTAGGTGACACAAGGTCGAAGAAAATTTGTTTAGCTGAGGAAAACTTATTTTGTGACATAAGGTCGAAGAAATACTGTTAGGATTTAAAAAAAAAATATTTTAAAGGGGGGTGTAAATAATTAATCATTTAAATTAAATTTTTAAAATAATTTTTGTTTTCTTTTAAGGCAAAACTAACCAAGGATGCCTTACGTCATGGAACAAAGTACTTCAAGGTGTTCCATTTTTAAGAGATGCTGTAAGATGACTCTGGTGTGTCTGCTCATTTTAATTCTGCTCTGGTTAGTTTTAGCTGTAATTATTCCATTTGAAATTAACAAAGATTTTCACAAAGCCAACATGACAAGCAAAGCTTCAGTTAGTCAAAACAAGCATAGTGTAACTGGCAAAGTTATTGATCATCAACCTAACATTCATCAGGACAAATCTATTAGTGATTTTTCAAGCAATACATTCACAAAGCTTTTGAGTGAATATGTCAAGGTAATGGATGCAAAAGATTGCTACGTCTGCGTTAAATTACCTGCTTCTGTTTCTGAGGGAGTGACATACAATATGCTTCCTCTTACATATGGTGTGACATGCAGTGTGTTAGCTAGCTTGTTCTATCAAACTGGACGCTTAGAATATTATTATTCAGATTTTGATGAAATTTTCGCAAATTTAAAAATTGAGGGTGCTTTGAATAAGCATAAGAAAGCTAAACAGATGAGGGAATTTTTCCTTGTTACTAATGAACTCACTTATGAGTATGCTTACAAGAACAATCTAACCTGCAAACTAAGTGCTGAAGGAAAGAGGTTTTTGAACCTAGTTGAAGAGAGGAGAGCAATCTACAAGAGAAATGAAATAGTCAAGCAGACTAAGTCTAGGTTCTGGCAGAAAGAGGATGAGAAGCTAAATGGCAAAATGCTTGATAATGTTGCAATTCACATAGACAAACCAGTTAGTGGAAAGCTTTGCATTAGAAGAGACAATACACTTTTTGATAACTAATTTGTGGGTGCAAGTAATTGTGAAGATACATATCAGATCATGGGAGGTTGGGGATTCAAAGGTGGAAAAGATCCAATTTTTCCCGGAATTTATTTTGTTTGTGATGACAAGGCTTACTACAACCTTCCTGATCACTGGTATGGGACTTGTTATGTCGGGATTGTTTTTCCTAAAATGTTCCATGTTGACAGAGATTCGGACGGATTGTTCAAAATTCACAATTATGTAAATAGGGTTAAAAGAGAAACTTTCACAGAGGTTTTGGGAGATATTTTTCAAGCAGTGATACCTTTGGTAGGTATAACCCTGAATGCAGGAAGAATCAGAAAATTGTCCACAATTGTTGACAGATTGTCAACAGATACAGCTGATGGTTTCCAATTAGTGAATGTTGAGGTCATTGCAATTAGATCCATGGTGATTCAAGATCGCCTTGCTTTAGACATACTCCTAGCAAAAGAGGGAGGAGTCTGCGGCATTTTACATGTGCAACATTGTTGCACCTATATCCCTGACGAAAGTAAGAACATTGAGATGTACATTAAAAACATCACAGAGATGCATTCAGAGATAATTCCATTAGAAGAAGAAGATTTTACAGAAAAACTTTCAGAAAGATTCCAATCAATTAAAAATTGGTTCCATAATATTGGAAGTTCAGTTCTTGGCAAG
The DNA here is from genome assembly GCF_964261635.1 of Lissotriton helveticus. Taxonomy (NCBI): domain Eukaryota; kingdom Metazoa; phylum Chordata; class Amphibia; order Caudata; family Salamandridae; genus Lissotriton; species Lissotriton helveticus. The sequence goes on from NC_136067.1 coordinate 278,750,306, forward strand.
ATTTTGGCACCTTTGATTGTGATAATATTCATTTTTGTTCTGACAAAAATCGGTTGTTTGTTGCATAAGAGAAAGAAACAAATGAAGGAAAAAAGAAGAATTTATAAAATCAAAAAACAAGAAGAAAGGGAGATTGAGTTACAAGAATTACACAGAGCACGTTATGACAATTGCAAGGATTTTGCAGAAACAAATTTCTAGAAATACTGACACAGATGAATTTGAATCATTTTCCAAGAAGTCTAAATTTCCAAATTGTGGGTGGTGGTGTGGTGATTTGTTAATCACCAGATGAGGGAGTTGATGGAGCGAGATAGAAAATAGAAATCTGTTTAAACTCGTGAAGTCACGCTTTCATAACATAAAATAATAATATTAATGATTTGTGATGTGTTATGCTAACATAACCTAGATTAAATTTTACACACGGGGACATTAACATGTGTGCTCATAAACGTGCATAATTGTTGCATCTTTTGTTCGTGCAAAATAACAAATTAATTTTGTCGTTTTCGTTTTTGTCATTACTAACTGCAGCAAATTTAAAAGAGGCATGTGCTTATTTTGCTTTCCTTGTCTATGTGGTGTCATTTCTACTATTCTAGGTGCACATAAGGTTTCATGGTTTCATGAAGACTGGTAAATATAAAATGCTGCTTTATTTGTTTGCTTCTTGCTAGGTAACATTAGACTAATTGGGAGGGTTAATCAATTAGTAAACGAAGGGTGGAAACAGAATAAATAATATTTCTTACATTAATACTTTTCTTGTGTTTGTTTTATACTAGAAAAATAAGTTGCCTGCTTTTGGGCCTAGTTTGCTCGAGTTTGCTAAAAGATGAATTTAATTTCTGCAAGGAGCATGAGATGTCCATTTTAAAAGTTTCCGTCAAAATCACATTCACTGAACAATGAAGAAGCGCTGTCATTATTTTTGTCGGACGTGGCCAAGGTCAGAAACCGGTAGAAAGAACATTTGATAACTTGGCATCCGAGGAAGTGAAATGAAACCAGTGAGAACTCTTGCTCAAATTTGTTGCAAATCAAGGAAGCTTTGGAACACGTACAAGAAAGACAATGGTCCCAAAGAATATGACCGAATGGAAGTTTTGAAATGTGGGTGACATGTCACTTGTCACTCTCGGACCAATGAGACATCGACTTTTGCAGAAAATTTTCCTTTACTTAGATTAGCTAGCATAGAAAGGTATAAAAAACCCATGCCCTAGGGATGGGCTGGCTGCTGCTTTTCAACTTTCAGATGAGGGTGTCGTGCTGTCGGACTTTGCATGGAGCACGTAAGAATCCTTAAAGAACTTTACTTTATTTCCATTTATTTAGCTTAGCTAGGGACTTAGGATTTTAGAAATGCTAAACTTATAATTCCTTGCTTAAAACTGTATTTTTCTTATGATACTTTTCAAACATGCTTGCTATGATTCTAATAAAATTGCATTTATAAAACCATATTTTTAATAATCTAAAATTAGTTAATAAAATCTTACTTTTGAAAACAAGCTGGTCTTGGTTATTCAGAAGCGCAGGTTACTATTAGCTAGATGCCATCGCCATGGTGGTCATTTAAATAGTTAGGATTTGTTCAAATGATGTCATTTATTACCGCGGTTGTATATAATTTGTAAATAAGTTGTATATAAGTTTAATTTGGCCACCTGATTCAGTAGGGCAAAATATGTTATATTTGATTAATGGGTCCATGAGTTAGAGCAGTGTTTTGTGAAGTAGGTTATAGAGTTAGGTAGCGTTGCTTATGACATATTTTCTATAGGCCGCTGGATCACTAGCACCCCCTGCGCAGCCCGTGGTGAGAAAAGGCCTGCTGCGAGAAGCCGGAAGTTTTAAAAGTGAACAGCTGGCTCAGAGACACCCGCCAGAGCCCGCCTGCTTAGAGGTTGAAAGTGAGCTGCATGAGCGGCCGCGAGAATAAAGCAGCAGTGAACTGAACTCTGCAGCGTGGGGGAGGGGGCCGCTGAGGTTGACCGGAGCAAGGCGGGTGTAATCGCGGCCCCCGGCAGCTTTCAAGTGCAAAGAGCCTAGAGGTACAAGGACAACAGGGCGGGAAATTGATGACAGGAGAGTGGGGTGCTAGTGTGCGAGCCACGGAAGTGATTGTGTTGATCCCAGGGGCCGTGCTTGTAGATTGCAAGGACCGCACACAGCCCCTGCAGAAGGAACAGCCTATAATACGGTTAGGTGAGGCCCGCAGTGGGGGTGAAGCTGTCTTGGCCGATCGGAGTGCTGCATGGTGTGGAAATAATGGCAACAGAGAAGTGTCCTGATCGTGAATGTGCACAAGCAAGAGCATAATGCAGCCTCTCAACATCAACCAGAGAAAATAAATGAAGAAGGCACCTACCTTGCTGCGAGTGCCTGTAATGTGTTGGGAGTCCCAGGAAGGAAGGCCATCTGAGTGAAGACTCCACACCGTGCGAAGGTAGCTGGTAGCGCGAGGCCTCAGAGTCTGCAAAACCAGCCGGGATCGCACTTGAAAGAAGGACACACTTCTATCTAGTGGCCAAAGTGCAGTATTAAACCCAATAGATAAAAGACTGACAGAAAGGGTACATGCACTAAAGGACATGAGCTAGTGAGCTAGTAGGTAACGGTGTGCATAAAGAAAGCAATGCAGCACTGGGGAAGCTTCTGCCACCTAAAAGTACCAGGGGAAAGAGGGACAGCACGAGGTGACAGCGAAAATACACAGCAGCGCAGGGAAAGCTACCACACAGTGACTCGCTCTTCGCTTCCGAGCTGAGTGGTCGCTCCCCTGCTGTTGCTGTTGTGGTATCGTTTGTGCAGCGCTTATGCTCTGATCTGGACTGTAATTAATAACTACAGCCTGCTGTGCGCTCTAATTGCCGCTGCGTGCTTGGACTGCCGCTTTGCCCATTCTGATTGCTAAATTGCCGATTTGCCCATTTGCAGTGTGATATTGCCAGCGTGACTGTAGAATTGTAGAATTTGTTATCATCTCGCCGCTTTTGCTCATTAGCATTGTATTCAATTGCGTGACTCTGTTGCAGTATTTGCGTTACCCCCAAGCGCTCTTGCCGCCCTGACCCCTCCGCCTCCATTTTGTTGTTGTTGTCGTCCTCCTTAGCCCGCCCCGCCTCCCAGCTGAAGCGCCCTCCCACAGACAACAAACAGCGCTCCCTCACCTGGAAGCGCCGTGACTCGCTCTTCGCTTCCGAGCTGAGTGGTCGCTCCCCTGCTGTTGCTGTTGTGGTATCGTTTGTGCAGCGCTTATGCTCTGATCTGGACTGTAATTAATAACTACAGCCTGCTGTGCGCTCTAATTGCCGCTGCGTGCTTGGACTGCCGCTTTGCCCATTCTGATTGCTAAATTGCCGATTTGCCCATTTGCAGTGTGATATTGCCAGCGTGACTGTAGAATTGTAGAATTTGTTATCATCTCGCCGCTTTTGCTCATTAGCATTGTATTCAATTGCGTGACTCTGTTGCAGTATTTGCGTTACCCCCCAAGCGCTCTTGCCGCCCTGACCCCTCCGCCTCCATTTTGTTGTTGTTGTCGTCCTCCTTAGCCCGCCCCGCCTCCCAGCTGAAGCGCCCTCCCACAGACAACAAACAGCGCTCCCTCACCTGGAAGCGCCGTGACTCGCTCTTCGCTTCCGAGCTGAGTGGTCGCTCCCCTGCTGTTGCTGTTGTGGTATCGTTTGTGCAGCGCTTATGCTCTGATCTGGACTGTAATTAATAACTACAGCCTGCTGTGCGCTCTAATTGCCGCTGCGTGCTTGGACTGCCGCTTTGCCCATTCTGATTGCTAAATTGCCGATTTGCCCATTTGCAGTGTGATATTGCCAGCGTGACTGTAGAATTGTAGAATTTGTTATCATCTCGCCGCTTTTGCTCATTAGCATTGTATTCAATTGCGTGACTCTGTTGCAGTATTTGCGTTACCCCCCAAGCGCTCTTGCCGCCCTGACCCCTCCGCCTCCATTTTGTTGTTGTTGTCGTCCTCCTTAGCCCGCCCCGCCTCCCAGCTGAAGCGCCCTCGCCCCTCCCCCTCCACTCTCCATATATGACAGTAGTTCCCGCGCGCAGCGTTTACGCGCAGCGACCGCGCCCAATCGGCGCCGAAGGTGCGCCAAAGGTAAGCCCGTCTACGCCCGTCCGCGCCTGGACCGCGCCCAGCGCCATACCCCCTGCCCCTCGCGACCCCCAGCCCTCCCGCATTTCCTATGATGCCTCCACCCTCCTAGCCCTCAACCCCGGTCGCGCCCCCAACTGCGTCCAAGCCGCTTCTGGACACACCCATGGACCTTTCTCCTGCTATTCCTGCAAATTCAGCGGCACCGACAACATCTCCGCTACGACCACACCACAGATTCCTGACCCCAACCACCTACAATGCATCCTTCTCAACACCCGATCAGTTCACAGGCACGCCATTGACCTATGGAACCTACTAGACACCCTCTCTCCAGACGTCGCCTTCCTTACGGAAACATGGATGAATGCTTCCTCCGCCCCAGACATCACCATTGCCATCCCTGAAGATTATAAAATCATTCGTAAGGACCGCACCGACCACACAGGAGGAGGAATCGCTATCGTCCATAAGAAATCTATCCGCATCTCAACCAGCTCTGACACCAACCTCGCCAACTCAGAACACCTTCACTTCCAGATCCACATCGACCCCAAAACAACACTCAGAGGCACTCTCCTCTACAGACCACCAGGACCCCGCGCAAAATTCAGTGAAGACATCACGGACTTCATCACCCCACACGCACTCCCCTCCAAAGACTATATTCTTCTGGGAGACCTCAACTTTCACCTTGAAAAGACAAACGACCACAACACCGCCACCCTCGTGGACAACCTCGCCAACCTCGGACTTAAACAACTAGTCACTTCCCCCACCCACATCGCAGGTCACACACTTGACCCCATCTTCACTTCCAGCAATCATGTCTCCTTCAGCCACACTACGGATCTCCTATGGACCGACCACAGCTGCGTTCACTTCACCTACAACAAGCCGAAACCCATCAACCACTCCCAACCCACCCTGCAAAGAAACTGGAACAAAATCACCACAGACCAAATCTCCGCATCGCTCCTTCGAAACTCCCCAGCCCTCTCCTCTAACGCCAACGAAGCCGCCGCCAACCTCACCCTATGGTTATCCAACACCGCCGACACCTTAGCACCACTGAAAAAACGTCAAAGCAAACCTGGCAGCAAAAAAGCCTCATGGTTCAACGATGATCTCAAGAAGTCCAAGAAACTCTGCCGCCTCCTTGAAAAGGCCTGGAAAAAAGACCCAACCACCAGCACCAAGGACGCCTTCAAAAGCGCCACCCGCACTCACCACCAACTGATCCGAAAAGCCAAGAAAACAGCATTCAAGGATCGACTTGACAACAACGCCCACAACAGCAAGGAACTTTTCAACATCGTCAAGGAATTTTCCAATCCCTCGGCCAACTCCAACGACATCACCCCCTCTCAAACCCTCTGCGACTCCCTAGCCTCTTTTTTCCGCAACAAGATTGCAGACATCCACAACAGCTTTGACAACCAACCCGGAAACCAACCCACCCTACCATCTGCTGACCATCTTCCCCCCGTGAACACCCTTAACGCCTGGAACCCAATCTCCACTGAGGACACCATCCACCTGATGAATTCCATCCACTCAGGATCCCCCACAGACCCATGCCCTCACCACATCTTCAACAAAGCAGACTCCGTCATAGCACCGCACCTCCGAGACGTCATCAACTGCTCCTTCAACTCCGCTACCTTCCCAGAAGACTGGAAACACGCTGAACTCACCGCCCTTCTGAAAAAACCAACAGCGGACCCCACCGAACTCAAAAATGACCGCCCCATCTCGCTTCTTCCATTCCCGGCCAAAGTCATCGAGAAAGCCGTCAACAACCAGCTCGCCACCTTCCTCGAAGCCAACAAATCCCTCGACCCCTCACAAGCTGGCTTCCGAGCAAAACACAGCACTGAGACCGCCCTCATCGCAGCAACAGACGACATTCGAACTCTACTGGACAATGGAGACACAGTCGCCCTCATCCTCCTCGACCTCTCTGCAGCATTCGATACAGTCTGCCGCAGCACCCTTCTACAGCGCCTCAGAAACATCGGAATTCAAGGAAAAGCACTGGAATGGATCACCTCCTTCCTCGCCGGAAGAACACAGAGAGTCCGCCTCCCACCATTCAAGTCCGAGGCCACTGAAGTCATCTGTGGCGTACCACAAGGATCCTCTCTCAGTCCCACCCTCTTCAACGTATACATGAGCCCCCTCGCGGCCATCGCACGCCAACACAACCTCAACATCATCTCCTACGCGGATGACACCCAACTGATCCTATCACTCACCAAAGACCCTAACACCGCCAAAACTAACCTACACGAAGGAATGAAAGAAGTTTCCAAATGGATGAAACAAAGCCGTCTGAAACTGAACTCAGACAAAACAGAAGTCCTCATCTTAGGTACATCCCCCTCTGCTTGGGACGACTCCTGGTGGCCGGAAGCCCTCGGAAAAGCACCCATCCCGACAGACCACGCACGGAACCATGGCGTCATCCTGGATTCTTCACTCTCAATGAACAGACAAGTCAACGCCGTATCCTCTTCCTGCTTCCACATTCTTCGCATGCTCAGAAAAACATTTCGCTGGATCGCCTCCGAAACAAGGAAAACAGTCACCCACGCTCTGGTCACGAGCCGACTGGACTATGGAAACACCCTCTACGCAGGTACCACCGCTAAACTCCAGAAGAAACTCCAACGAATCCAAAACGCCTCAGCCAGGCTCATACTAGACATCCCACGCAACGAACACATCTCTGGTCACCTTAAAGACCTCCACTGGCTACCCGTCAATAAGAGAATCACTTTCCGACTGCTTACCCACGCACACAAATCACTCTACGACATCGGCCCAGATTGCCTCAACTCTCGACTGTCCTTCTACACCCCCTCCCGCCAACTACGTTCTTCCAGCCAAGCCCTCGCCACTGTACCTCGCATCAACAAGACCACCATGGGAGGCAGATCCTTTTCATACCTGGCTGCTAAAACATGGAACTCACTCCCCGCTTACCTTCGCCTCACCCAGAACCACCTAGCGTTCAGAAAGCAGCTTAAAACGTGGATATTTGACAAATAATCCTCCTCCCCTTCCTAAGCGCCTTGAAACCCTCTGGGTATGTAGTGCGCTATACAAATTTTATGACTTGACTTGACAGTAAAGCAAAGTTGACAAACTGTGCAACTGCCTATACTGAGGTGACAGACCCCATAAGTACCCCTATGAGGACATCTCAAAAAGGACCTACTGCCAAGGTTGCGTGAAGTGCGGTGACGCCTACTGGCCAGGGGTAGTCGCTACAGGAGTGATGACATCAGGAGCAACACACTTGGATGACAAGGTTTGAAGACATTAGGAGCAACGCACTAGGATGATAAGAATTGAAGAAGACCCCGAAGAGAGCAGAATTGAAAAAGACCCCGAAGAGGGCAGAATTGAAGAAGACCCTGAAGAGGGCAGATTCGAGGCAGACCCCAAAGAGGGAAGATTCGAAGAAGACCCCGAAGAGGGCAGATTCGAAGACGTCCCCGAAGAGGGCAGATTAGAAGAACACCCCGAAGAGGGAAGAATCGAAGAAGACCCCGAAGAGGGCAGAATCGAAGAAGACCCAAAGAGGGCAGAATCGAACAAGACCCCGAAGAGGGCAGAAGAGCAAGACCTTCTCAGAGAGATGGCGCCAACGAAAGTTCTGGTAGGTGAGACCGTCTGGACGACAACGCGACTAGCAAGGTGTCCATGTGACGTCAACATAAGACGTGTGGCAGGATGCCACCTCTAAGTGAGATCCTGATCGAATGGAGGAGAAGATAGTGGCATAACGCCATTTCACGAAGGGAGAGGGAACAGAGCCACAGGGCAGACAACCATCACAGGGGTGCAGGAGAAAAGGAACAGAGCGACAAGGCAGAGTGCCCGTATCACCACAGCATGAGCGCACCTGAGGCACCAGATAGTCCCAAGCATCGGCAGTCCAAGTCAGATGAGATTCCAGCATCTCACCGCAGATGCCACGGGTAACGGACAACCTCAGCAAGATAAAGACAAACTGTGAAGCCCCTCCATTCCTCCTCGGTCCACAAGATCAGACCACCGCCTGCTGCCCAACTGAAGAACAATCACCGGAGTTCCATGAGGCGAGCCACCCAGGACCCGTATATGTGCCACTGTCAACCCGCAGCATACTGAAGTAGAGCACACCCACGGACCACACGGTTCCATGGCAGACTCTACAGGAGGCTTCAGTGGAAGAAGAGTCTGAGTGAGAGAGGCAAATTGGAAGTAGCTCGGCAGTCAGAAGCAAGGAAGACCATCAACCACACCGCCTCCAGGCAAAGGCTTCACATACAGAGATCTTCCAGAGTGGACCTCACCGCAGCTCTCAATGCACTGATGCTGGACCTTCATACATGGACCTCGACACTGCGAGACCAGGCCGGCCTAAAACACCTTGCCAAGGCCAACAAAAATATCATGACCATGCAGTCCAAGGCTCCATCGCTGCCTGGCTGGCGGCCTGAAGAAAACGATTTAGTACTATCCGTTGTTTGTTTATTTTCTTCCAGGTTGGATTTTTATTCTTTTCTTTTCATTAAAGGTGAGGGGGATGTAGTGTCTAGCTAGACACATTCTAGTGTTTCGCCAGTGATGTAATACCCACTTTACACCCACCCACCACAGGCGTCACCAGTCAGGTGACCCTGACTATAAAAAAGGGGCCGAGCGCACGTGCTCCCGGCCATTGCTTCCCAGTAACCAACTGTGTCTGTGTCCATGATTCTAGTATGCATGTGGGCTTAGGGCCCAACACCAGACTATCACAGAGGTGGGGCTGGCACCTTCGTTTCAAGCACACGGACTGTGGTCCCCAGAGGGCCGCTGGAAGTAACAGACCCTGTTGGCTTTAATCATCAGTGATGGTTGTGTAGTGCCCTTTTATCTCCCGGCTCTCTAAGATGATGCATCCATTATCCTACAATTTGAAATTCGGCATGTACCCAGAAAATGGTTGTTGTCTTTGTTTGTTGCCTTAACAAGTACTTTCGTTAATAAAAAGTAAAAAAAAGTATTTCCAATTTCTTTGCAGCAATTTACTAATTTAAATCGCCGGACTTTCTTGGCCTGGAATGACATTGACAGTGATAGCCTACAATCACTCTTGATTAAAACTAGTCCACTCCTGTCACATGATCCCAATATTGCAATCACTCAATACAACGAATGGATTGCTTCCGCGACCTCCGCCTTGGTCCAGTCAAAACAAAGCTCCCGAAATAGATCATCTCCGTCAGCCCCCTGGTACTCCGAGACTCTAAGGACACAAAAGCAGTTGTGCCGGAGGAACGAAAGGAACTGGCGCAGATATTATTCTGAAGAGGCCAAAACAGCATACAAACATACGGTGACTATATATAAACTCATGATCCTGGAGGCCAAGAAGAAGTTCTTTTGTGAGAAAATAGAACTCTCCAAAAACTCCAACAAGGCCTTGTTTGAGACCACCAAACAGCTAGCTGGCTGTTTGCCCAGTCTACAACCTCCTCCCTCCCAATCACTTTGTGATGCACTGGCAAACTTTTTCTACAACAAAGTTAATGACATCTATGCAGTCTTCGCTAACAGCGTAAAAATTCCTCCTAACACTCCCCCTGAGCCGGCCAGTACCCCCATGACTAGCCCTTCGCTTTCTCAGTTTACGGAGGTCTCTACTACCCAGGTCAGGGATATCATGTCATCCATTAAAACAGGCTCCGCCCTTGATCCCTGCCCTTTTAAAGTTTTATCCCAGTCTTGGAAGTGCTGCTCCCAGCCATTACCACCATCTGCAATACCCTGATCAACACAGGCATTTACCCCTCGGACTTAAAAAAAACACTACTAAAACCTCTGTTGAAAAAACCAAACCTAGATAGGGACGAACTCAAAAATTACCGACCTATTGCCAATCTCCCAGTTTTGGCACAAATCGTCGAAAAGGCTCTGAATGTCAAACTGTCAGCCTTCATAGAAACTCACCATCTACTGGATGACTCCCAGTTTGGTTTTCGCCAACACCATGGGACGGAGACGGCCCTGATCAAGGCAACAGAGGACATTAGAGCTATTCGTGATGCTGGGGGAACAGCAGTCTTGATACTGCTGGATCTTTCGGCAGCCTTCGACACGGTCGATCATACCATCTTGATCGACCGTGTCGAAGGCATGGGGATTCAGCATAGGGCCAAGATTCTCCTGGCTTCCTTTCTGGCAGAAAGAACTCAGGTGGTCACCATAGGGCCTTTTCAGTCCACCACCCTATCTCTGCCGTGCGGAGTACCTCAAGGCTCATCCCTGAGTCCGACACTCTTTAATATATACGTGTCGGACCTTGCTAACATCATTCAAGCTCATGGGATGAGCCTTACATCCTACGCTGATGACACCCTGCTGGTCCTAGCCATCAGAAATGACGGCCAAAAAAACGCCGATAACTTCAATCTGGGCATGCAAGCCATAGGGAACTGGATGGCCTCCAATTGCCTCAAATTGAACTCGGATAAGTCCGAGGTGGTTATCTTCGGAAACCTAACCCCAGAATGGTCTTCCCGCTGGTGGCCACAGTCCATGGGTCCTCCCCCTACTCCCGTTAGCAAAGTGAGGAACTTGGGAGTCATGTTTGACGACCGTCTCACTTCCTTCCCTCACGCAGATCACTTCCTCTGCTTTCTATAAGCTGCGACTTATTAAGAATTTTCTCCCCTTCCTCCCTGCTTCAGCTGGCAAAACTTTGATCACGTCCCTGGTTTTGTCCACCATGGACTATTGCAATGCTCTTTTCCTGATTCCTCAAGAAAGAGTCCTTAATAAACTGCAAGTTATTCAAAACGCTGCTGCCAGACTGTTGGGTGATGTCCCCAAATTTCAATCAGTCTCAGGAACTATCAGAGAACTCCACTGGCTTTCTATCAGGAATAGAATTAAATTTAAGGCTCTTTGCATTGTCTATAAGGCGTTGCATAACCAGGGACCAGCCTTTCTCACTCAACAACTCACTCCCTACCGGCCCACCCGGTCCCTGCGATCCTCCGATCGACACCAGCTGGAGGTACCCCGCACCAAACTGGTTCATGGGGCGATAGAAGTTTTCTCGTATCAGCACCCAAGCTCTGGAATACTTTGCCACCATCCATAAAAAGTAGCCCATCCCTCTGGTCCTTTCGAAAGCACCTTAAAACCTGGCTTTTTGATCAATGACCCCACCCTCCTTTATGGTTGAATTCAGCAGATACTTAGCGCCGAGATGCCCACGGGCCTTCGTTCGCGCTTTAAAAGTGTTTAAAATAAAATAAATAAATAAATAAATAAATTGACTGTCCAACTCTGCTTTCCGTGACTCCTCCCCTTGTGGCTCCAGTCTGTTAGCCTCTTTCCCCTCCACTCCTTCACCTCCAATATCCAAGAGTTATTTGTTTTCTCCAATTCCTCAGCACTGGTTGGAATCAATTATTTAACAAGACGAAGCATCTAAAATGATAAATACCAGTAGATGGCGCTAGATGCTATAAGTTTGCATCCCAATCGCCTCGAAAAAAAATTATAACATTCTTGGCTGTCAGATTGCGAAGGTCTTCTTTTTTGTTTGTCTTTTTCAGTTTTTTTTATTTATTCCCAGCGCTCCTTCGAGTAGAGGTGGCGTGGTCAGGGTATCGAGTCTCGTTCCCAATTGCTCCTTTTAAGGATTTTTTTAGTTCCGGTTGTGTGCCGACACGTGTGTGAGATCAGACAAGAGAACAGTGGTAAACCTGCTCATTGTGCCAGCCTCGTATCAGCAACCATTTTGTCTCCCAATATCTTTTCCTATTACCTTTGCCCATCCTCTTAAACGAGTGGAAATACTAGAGCACCACAGATTTGCTTGCAAACTGTCAGCAAACGTTCCATTAAGGAATTTTTGTAGAAAATCGGACTCTTTTATTGCGTTTAGAATGTATTTAACTTCTTGGCTGCTGTGCACCTCCCCCTTCTAAGCTCTTTTTGGAATATTGGGGTAGCTTAAAACATTCATATCTTTTTTTCAACAATAGGAAGCTGTGCCAAATTGGTGTCCTTTTTTCCAACATCCTGGGGATTCAGAAGGTACCAAGGCATGGTCGTATTTTGGAGCAATCACACCACGTATGAATATAGGCCCCCCATGTATCACATCCTTTCCAACAGGTATCTGGTGCATTGCACATTGCCTTCAGACAAACAGGGGTAAGGTACCACCGCAACATAAGTTTGAATGTGTTTGCTCTATGTTGAAGGCATAAAGAAAGCTTTGCTGCTCTGCCCCAGATTTTCTATCCAGTCCACTCCCATCAATACAAGACAAAGTTGAATTGATCATTTTTCTCATTTTTTTCTGTGTATGCCAGTTGTTGTGGGGAAGGATCTACCTCGGGCTTGCTTGAGGCGAAAAAGTGCTTCGTGGGTGTCCCCATCTGCCAGAATGTCTTCAAATCCCTTCGTCTCTCTTGGCACATCTTCCACACCCCGGGTGGTCTTGTCCAGTATAGGGAGCTATGTGACACTGTATAGATCTTTGGGTCTCAAGTTGAAATTATTAGGGGTCCTGTTAGAATACCAGTGGTCAAGATTGGTACCCTCATCGGTCATTCCCGGTTGGAAGTCTCGGTTCACCAACGCTGGAGACAGAGGAGAAGGTTAGGTAGTGACCCAAAGGGTTTGAACTGCCTTATTCTAGTGGTGTAAATCACTTCTGTAACCCATGCCTAAGCTCCTAAAAGGAGATATGCTTATGGGGAAATCCAAAATGTCTGGTGTAGAGGGAGCCAGGGGCGTTCCTGCTCCTGATGGCACCAGGGCTGATCGGCTTCCAGGGAACACCAGGTGAGGGCAACCAATATGTATCGTTATAGGTCTGGGGCTCTAGCTTTAGCCACGCTGGGTGGTTTATTGTCTCGAAATCATGACCCAAGGTTTTGTTTGCAAATGGTGAGGGAACACAAAGCTGCTGGGTGTCTTCACTCACCAGCCCATGACAACGAGCTGCCTGCAGCCCCCACTGTGCAGAGCTGGGGGCTCTTTGTATAGCTACGAGTTTAGCCACCTAAAGAGCCCCTCAAAGAGCGCAGCCACAGGGGTCATGCTGGAAATATAGGCCTACAGTTCAGTCCCAGAGTGCAAAGTGCTCATGGCTAAATAGCTAGGTCCGAGTGAAGGAGTCGCAGGGCTTGAGGTTTCTTGATACTACAGAGACCTACACTTGTGCACAGACAGGGAAATGTGCAGACCGGGGCAGGAGTAGGAGGAGGGGCGGGGCTGTAGGAACTCGGCTCAGATACTGGGAACATGGTAGAAACAAGAAAAGGACAGGAAAAGCTAAAAAAAAGGCTGAAACAAAGGTTAAGAAAATAGGATGATGAAGGGAAGAGCTAGAGGGGACAGGGAAAGTATAGAACGAACGTAGGAATGATTAACCCGCTCAGTAGTCAGCACCAACAGGGAGTAGTTTACATACATACTGGACATACAATGGTGAAAATTGCACTCTGGAAACAGGACGGCCATAGCCGTGGGCCACAGTGCAGAAATGCACTTAAAGATTGATGAGACAGAGATGCACAGACACACTTTGCACCAGTGAAACTAGACACAAGATTGGAGTGAGAGGATAAGCGAGGTGGTGCTACTCTGCAGATAATGGAAAAAGAACAGTTTATCATGGCGGGGGAGGAACAGGGAGGCTGCAGGAAGAGGGCGGGGAGGGAGGCAGGCAGCTGTTCGTAAAAGATGGAGACAGAAAGAGGAGACCTTGAGAAGAAAAGCAGGCAGGGACAGATGAATGATGTCAGCGCGGGGACTGGTGATAGATATCAGGGTCACAGGAGGGAGAGGGCGCAAGGGAAGGGACTGGGGGGTCCCAAGAGCTTTCTGTGCTGAGAGGAAGAAGAGACAAGCGTGGTGCACGCACACTGAAAGGAATGTGAGGTATGCAGCTGGCACCCGGTCATACTCTCTCCTGAGCTCCATAGCCCAGGGAAGAGAGAAGGCCGGACATGCACCCACCTTGGGCCAATTGCGTACTGTCTTTTTTAGAAAGACGCACGCAAAGGCCAACAGCGTGTGAGCATAAAAAAAAGCACACGCACATGCGTGTGGTCCCAGTTGGAAGTCCTTACTAGAAGCCTAGCAGAGTAGCGCATGCGCGCTGGCTCAGGCGAGACCTAAAAAGGGAGGAGGCCCAGCATGAACATTTTGGCTAGCTTCCTGTTCTATGGACGGGCCATTGGGTGGTTGAATTCGTAGTGCCCCTACTGTGTAAATATACCCATAATAGTATATTGGATCTTTTTCTTTTTTGGTGCCACTGACACAGGTGACTTCTAGAGAAAACCAGGAGGTAGTAGTGTTAGAACTGGGGGTCTCTAGTTGGCAGGGGTAGGTACCACTGTCCAAATAGGGACCCTTGCTTCTAGTCAGGGTAAGGAGAAAACACTCTTTAGATAACCTCTGCTCACCCCCTTGGTGCTTGGCACAAGCAGTCAGGCTTATCCAAAAGCAATGTGTAAAGTATTTGCACCAACACTCACAGTAACACAGTGAAAACACCACAAACTGACTCCACAAAAGTTTAGAAAAGTAAAGGTATTTAATCTAAACTACACAAGACCAAAACTACAAAATTGCAACATACACAGTTCAAGAATATGGTTGCAAAAGAGTTCTTAAGGTTAGCAATAAAATTATCCACAGTTGCATCATGTTTTAGCCACAGTACCTTTGTTAGCGATAAAAAGTTCCAAGCACAGAAGCTGTAGCGGTAAAAAACAAGTGATGCGTTGCTCCTAAGACCCTGGGGAGGCGTTAGCAATAGCCCCGCTGCAGCAGCGGGCGTGTTGCGATGAATCCGGTCTGTATGGGGAGGAAGGCCACTTGTATGGATTCCGGTGCGTTGGTTCTGTAGGAAGTTTTCTCCTGCAAAGGCACGATGCGAGGATTCTCGGGTGTTGCAACGATCTCCGGGGCGACGATGCGTGGTCCGGGGGCGATCTTTCTCTCGCAGCTCCTCGATGCGTTGGCTCTGCGACGATTCTCGCAGCGACGTGATGCGATGATTTCACCCAGCGATGACAGGCTCTGCAACGATGTTCGCAGCGGCGGAAATCTTCCTGGTAACAAAGGGTGCGACGTCTTTAGGCAGCGGCGACAGGCGCTGCGACGATCTCGGTCTTCGTAGTGGCGGGAATTTTCTCGCTCGGCTGGGCTTGCGATACATTTTCTGTAGCAAAGTCTTTAATGAATGAATGAATGAATTCCGATTTGTAGAGCGCACATAGCTGCCCTGAGGCGTCCAAGCGCTAAGCATACCGTCTGAGGTTAGGGTTAGAGGAGGCAGGTTCAGCTCCATCATTAAGTAGTGAATAGGAGCGTTTTCAGGTGTTTACGAAAGGAGAGAATATTAGAATTAGATCTGAGATGCTGGGGCAGAGCGTTCCACCTCCTAGCTACATTGTAGGAGAAGGAGCGGCCTCCTGACCTTGATTTCTTTATTGGCGGCACAATGGCTAGATTTGCAGAGGTGGAGCGCAACTGTCTTGTGGGGAGGTAGGGTGTAATGAGAGGGATATTGATTGCCGGTCCTGTAGACCAGAAGGTCTGGTGGGCAATACAGAGTGCTTTAAAGTTTACTCTTTCCTTTATATGGAGCCAGTGCAGTGATCTCAGTCCGGGTTTTGCTGATGATCTGCGGGGGAGTTGTAAGAGTGTTCTAGCTGCGCAATTCTGTATTAATTGCAGTTTGCGCAGGGTGAAGTCAGGGGCTCCGAGATACAAGGCATTTCCGTAGTCCAGTCGCGACTGAATTAGGCCCAGAACCACGGTCTTTCTTGCTTCAAAGGGGAGAAGAGGCAGGATTTTCCTGATAACTCTCAGGATGCCGAAGCAAGTGGCTGAAAGTTTTGTTGCCTGTTGATCGAACGACAGGGATCTGTCAAGCCAGACACCCAAACTCTTGATGGCGTCTTTGGGAATAGGGGCAGGGCCCAAGCTGGGAGGCCAGAGAGTGTCTATGGTAGATGGTACGGTATGACCCAGGAGCATGAGCTCAGTCTTGTCTCCGTTAAGTTTGAGCTTTAAAAGATTGATTTCCAGCTCCCCAACACAGCTACATTTTCCAGAGGCACCACACATGGCTCAAGCACTCCAGGAAGGACAGAGCTCTCTCAGCAGAGCTCAGGGAAGCTGGGGGTGAAGTCCTTTTGTTCATGGGACTTCAAAACAGGGAGCCAGCTCTTCTCAGGCCCTTGGAGATTCCTTCAAGCAAGGGGACACAGCACAAAGCAAAGTCCTTCCCCTCTCCTTGGCAGCAAAGCAACAGCAGGTCAGTCCAGCAAAGCAACAGCAGGACAGTCTTCCTTCTTCAGTTTCAGCTTTCTCCTTGGCAGAGGTTCCTTCTTGATTCCAGGATGATCTAATTTTCTGTTGTCAGGGGTCTTGTACTTATACCCCTAAAAGTCTTTGTTCTCTTTGTGCAAGTGGGCCCTGAGCCCGGTCTGAACCAGTTCTGGGTGTTCCTTGAGCACTTTGTTTTTCTGGCTTCTCCTTTCCTTTCAGAGTGAGGGGCAGGGTCGTCAGTAGCCCAGCAGGAGGCGGAGCCAGCATTGTGGAAGGCAGGCACAGCCCTATTCAGGCCCAGGTGCTTTCTCCTCCCACCACTCAAGTTGCAAATGCAGTCATTCAGCCCAGGGCTGACCCAATTCACAAACAGGCCAAGGCACACAGAAAGGTCAGACAAGAGAACAGCTACTTTCTAAAAGTGCTGTTCTCAAACACAGGATTTAAAAACAACCTTTCCTAAAAGAAGATGTGTTATTAAATTCTGAGTTCAGGGATTCCAGACTTTTATGTCCTATCTTGTTCCTTTTTTTTTTTATTTGGCAAGAAATAATTGCAGAAACAGATTAGAAATTCACAATAACATGATCTATCCTACTCAGCGGATGAAAAGACAAGAAGCAACATTTAGATTACATAACAAATTGCATAAACATAAATAGAATAGTCGAGGCAATTTTTTACCTTAAAAAACACAGTTCAATTGGAAGCTCTAATATTATCACGCCAATTCTCAATTGATTTCCAAATCTTGATGCCACGGGCTTTCGCCTTCTTCCCTTTACAGGCGAAAATCGCCTTCTCTTGATTATACATACCTAACAGCCGGGCGAGCCAAACCTGATCTGCATCTTTCCAATGGGCTGTTAAAATAATCCTATATACAGCTGTCCCCAAAAAGAGAGATGTTTCTTCCTCCTTGGTATGCCTCAGTTCACTATCATAACCCAAGATGTAGAGGGTAGGAGATTCAGCTACTGAGTGCCCAAATACTTCCCGCCAAAAACCTGCTATCATACCTCTCAGACCTGCTAATTTGTCACACTCATATAGCATATGGAGTAAGTGTGCCGCTGTTTTTCCACATCTCGGACATTCTGAGGTAGCTCTTTTCCCCCAGGAGTAGAGTTTAGCAGGTGCAAAATATAAATCATAAATAGTCTTATACAGTTGAGCTTTCAAATTAGAAGAGATAAACAGCTTCGTTAAGAGGGTTAACGACATATCAATGTCCACATTAGGATTATTTAGTTTCCTCGACCAGCTTGCTTCAATAGTCTCTACGTCGTCCCGTTGGTTTTCGATTAAAATACCATATAGAGTACCAATCCTAGTTGAGGGTCTAGCCATACAATCTAATATGGGAATACTATCCAATGAAATAAGAGCACTTTTTACACTGAGAGTCATATTAATTTGGATACATTTAAATACACTATTATTAGGAATAGAAAATTTACTTTGAAGTTGTTCGAATCTATTGCCGTAGGGAGAAAGTAGGAAATCCCCTATTGTTAATAATCCTAAACTTTCCCATCTTCTAGAAATAGCATCATATAATTGTGGTGTTAGTATTCCAGAGTGCCATAGTGAAATATACTTATTATATTTAGGAATTTTAAGGTGCCTCACAGTTTTCCTCCAAATTCCCCAGACACTCAATATGGTTTTGAACTTCACTTTCTTAAAGTAAGATGGTTCTAGCTGTTTTAATAGTAGACCATTAGCCTTATCTCCAATAACCAATTCATATATAGAGGGTATATAGTTATCCCCTACCACTATTTCCGATATTTTTATAAAAAATAGTGACATCATCTGCTGAAGCAAAGAGGCCCATAAGTAAAATCCTAAATTAGGAATTGCCAAACCCCCTCTTATAACTGGTAAGGAGAGGAACCGGATGGATCTCCTTATCTTCCCATATCCCCATACAAATTTACTCATCTGGGATTCCAGGGCATTGATGGTTTTATCATCCACTAATAACGGAATCGCACGGAACAAATATAGTACCCTGGGCAGAATATTCATTTTGAGAAAATTCCCTCTTCCAAGAATCGAGAGATGCAGGCCGTCTATCCTTTTTAAATCCTTCTTAACCTTTTGAATAAGAGGATTATAATTTATTTTAATGATCTCATCAATTTTGGGGGATATGCGGACTCCCAAATATACAGCACTTTCTACCTTTCTAGGGTCCTCAAATCGAATATTCTGAGTGCAAATAACCAGTGTTTTGTCCTTATTTAGGGAATACCCCGAGAGCTGGCCGAAGACTTGGGTGATCTGTTCAATCTCAATTATTGCCTCCGTGGGGTGAGATGTTATGACCGCCACATCATCGGCATATGCTAATATTTTGGTGGCAAAGGGACCCACAATGATTGGTTTGATAGCCTCAGCTTCTAATAGTTTTAAAATAAGAGGATTTATGTATAGGGCAAAAAGGATCGGAGAGAATGGGCACCCCTGCCTAGTCCCACGGGATATATCAAAAAGCATAGCCAATACTCTAGCCTTAGGTGAAAAATACATCGCCTTAATAGACTTCGCAAAACAGGGTCCCATATTATTTTGATCTAAAATCGCCCACAAGAATGCCCACGAAACCCTGTCAAAAGCTTTCTCGGCGTCCAGGAGGACCATCGACATCCGGCCCCCCGCGACACTCATGACATCAAACAGCGCAATAACTCGACGGGTATGATCCGTAGTGTCCTTGTTCGGAATGAAGCCATGTTGCCACGGTGAGACCAGATGTTCGATGATCCCCCTGAGCCGATTAGCTAAGATCTTAGAGTATAATTTCGAGTCAGAGTTTATAAGTGAAATAGGGCGATAAGATGATGGTATGTTGGGGGGCTTATCTTTTTTTGGGAAAATCACTATATTAGTTTCCATCCATGAGCTAGGAGGGGTGCCACTCACTTTAATCCCTATAAATAAATCAACAAGTAAAGGTGTTATAATACTACCAAGAATTTTATAGAGCTCAAGTGGTATTTTGTCTGGGCCTGCGGCTTTGCCCGAGGCTAGCTCAGCGAGGGCTATTTGCACCTCCCTCTGAGTTATGGCTCTTTCAAGATCTTGCCTAGTAGCCATATCCATTCCTAGATTGTCTTCGAGCTCAATTGCCCATCTAGCAAGTGCTTCTTTAATTTCTATAGGGTCTAAAGTATCCTCATTTTGGTAAAATTTTTCATAATATTTTTTAAAGACTTCTAAAATAGTCTCAGGTGTGGTATATTCTAGGCCATCTGACTCAATGCATTTAATTAAATTAAGAGATTGTTTTTGGCGAGTACGGAATGCCAACTGTTTGCCAACATTCTCCCCCATTTCATAGATTTTATTACGATGAGATTGATATGTCTCGGCCGCCCTTTGAGTCAACTTACTATTTATCTTGGCTTTTAAAATCGCCATTTCTCTTAAAGTTTGACCACCATCCACGCCCTGCATGATTAAAGTAGTATGCTTCTCCTCTATTCTAGCTAGTTCTTGAAGCTGTAACTCGTTTATCATAGCTGCCTCTTTCCTCTGCCTGGCCACATAACTAATTGTCTCCCCACGAATTGACGCCTTGAAGCAGTCCCAGACCATATTTCTAGACGCGCTATAGCGATTACAGTCAATAAATCCTTGCGCCCATACCTACATATACTCTATATATTCTATATTGACAAGCAATTTCCTATCAAAGGACCAGCTTGAACGAGGTCTAGTCATATTATTAATATATAAAGTTAGTAGTAGAGTGTTATGGTCCGAGATAATCTTTGGGAGTTTATTAATTTGTGTTCGACTAGCACAGTTACTTGACATCCAAATATAGTCGATGCGGACATATTTATTATGGGGGTGTGAAAAATACGTATACCCGGGATCCTGATGCTGTTTCAGGTCCCATATATCGGCCAGGCCTAGACTTTCTTTGAGTTGTGAAATAGCGCTATATACTTTTGGCTTACGACCAACGTATTTATATTGACCTTGGTTGTGTACTAATCCAGTTTGAGACAAAGAGATATTAAAATCTCCACAAAATATCAGTGCCTGAGGCCAGGATGCAAGTTCCATTTCAAGATCAATAAAAATAGAAGGATCATCTTGATTGGGAGCGTAAATAGATCATATTGTAATTCCAATCTTAAGCTCAGCAATCACCCAACTCCCCATAGGATCAGCAACCTTACGTGTGGCCGGCCCCAAAAAAGATTTTGTTAGAATAGCAACACCTCTTGATCTTGTGGTATGAGTTGTACATACCAATAAATTGAACCCCGGAACCCTCAATACTTCCCTTTCTGCCCATGGGATATGGGTCTCTTGTAAGCATATTATATCAAATGCATTTTGACTAATTATCCCACACATTGGATCTCTTTTCCCCCTATCGTTAAGCCCTGCAACATTCCAAGAACAGAGTTTTAACCTAGCCATATTGTGCTGTATTTATTTTCCCGTCCAATTCTGCTATGTAACCAAACTTAGCATTAACATCACACTTTCTATTTCTGTATCCATCACTACAATTACGATTGCCATTTTTATGAACTTTTTTCCCCCCCTTGACCTCCCCCAACCCCTCAGCCCTTCGACCCCCGGCCCACCCCCCGCCCTCCCACAGTTGAGGCAAATAGACTCCATAAGAGTCTATAGTGATGAACGTGCGGTATCACTCCAGTGCTCCCAAATTACACCATGAAACGTGTACATGAATTCCTCTTATTTCTATTTTCCCCTCTTTTACTTTCACTTTAACCCCTTACAATTTTTTCTCCTTTTTTTTCCCTTTCCTCTTTTTCCCCTTTTTTTTCCCCCTTCTTTCTTAAAGTACACCAACAACAAAACAAAAAAAAAAAGATCTCACTAGAAAAAAGAAATGAAAACCAGAAGAAAATTTACAGGGGTTCACATATTATCCTATATGGCAATTTTTTCTATAAAAAAGAGAAGAGAAATATTTTTATCTCGAAAGGCTATCCAAATAATATTTTGCCTTAACTTCGGAGGTAAAGAATTTTATCTGTTCTCCATTAATAACTTTAAGTCGAGCTGGATTATTTAGAAATGTCTGAAGCTTCTTATATTGAAATGGTTTGATGAGTTGACGCAAGCGCCAACTCCTCTCAACCGTTGCGTGACAGAAATCAGGGCGTACAAAGTATGTTATAAGCCCACTCGTTTTTTTAGCCTCTGGTCTCGCTTTCTCCCAGACTGCCTGCCTCAGTATAAAGTTGCCAAAATACACTAATAGGGCTCTCGGATATGCTCCTGGTTTAGGTGTATTTCTCAAAGTGAAAGGAACTCGATGTGCACGCTGCACCTCGAGGTCCCAGTTCCAGGTTGACAGTTCAGGGAGGGAATCTTGAAACAACTTAACAAAGAATGAGCGAGCGTCCCCCCCTTCTGCTCCTTCAGGGACTCCCAGGACCCATAGATTACTTCGCCGTAATCGATTTTCCATGTCCTTGAGTTTCCACATCATATCCGAGAGCTCTAGCTCGTGGGCATCGATCTGTTCACGATTTGAGGCAGTTTCTGACTCATTCACCAACACTCTCGACTCCACCTCAGTCATTCGGTCATTAAAGGAGCTAATTTTCCTCGAGAGTTTGCGGACCACCCCCTGCACCTTACGTAGCTCTGCTTGGGCCTTACGGCCATCATGGGATGTCTCTTCTCTGTGTGCGACTATGGCTAGCAACACCGTTTCAATCGTTGGTGCTGACATGTCTTGGGAGGTTCCTGGCTCCGAATGCTGAGTTGGGCCAGTGAACGGCCCATGTGAACGTGTCGGAGTAACTACTGGAAGAAGATTACTGGTAGGAGTGTAGTCCCAGACCAGCTCAGCAGAATCTCGATGGCTCCTTCTGTGTCTTAGTGCCGTTTTCTGAGCAGTTCTAATCTCTTTGGTGCTGGTCTCATCATCACCAGAGTCGCTCAAGTGAGATCCTGATCCTGTATCTGTTGACCAACCCAGCTCATCAGAAAAGGAATAAAAATCGCTAGGATCCTTGTCCTTATCTTTGTCTCTGTCAGGATCATCCTCGTTAACAATTTCAGACACATGTTGCAGTCATTGTGAGCCATCAAGAGGTGTTACCACCTTTTGCCTTATCTGTGAAGCGAGTACCCCCTCCGGACTGTCTACTTGAGTTTCTGTACTCTCAGAGGCAGATGGGAGTAATTGCAGGTGATTACCTACGGTAATAGCACTCCCGGGGGTTAGCACAGGTAAAGCAGGTCCTTTGGCATTCTCAACTATTTTGTCCGTCTGATCTTGCATTCCCATATCACATCCAACAACATTTCTTACATTTTCAGTATTGCCCCCGCTAAATTGGGGGGTGCTCCCCCCTCTCACCGCATTGTCCTGTCTCCCTGGATCTTCGGCCAGTCCGCCTCCATCCACGGCAACTTTAGCGGCAGATTTAGCAGTTTCACCAGCCGGCATAGATTGTACTGTAGGCATTGCCGCGGGCGTGTGCTGTACTCCCGGCTGACTCTTCCCTCCCTAACCCGGAAGCCGTCTCCCCGATGATTTGCGAAGAAGCTCCACTACAGAGGGAGCGCTCTGGCCGCCTTTCCGGGCAACACCGCACTGGTTTGGAACCTTGCCGGGGGTCTTCTCCACGGGACCCGCCGCTGTCGTTGGTGGCCCCGCACCCACGCCTGCACTTTTTCCAGATGACTCCGCAGCCTCTCAGATGGCCAGCCTCGCCGCTCTTGCTTCCCTTGCTTTCGCGGCAGCCGCTGCAGCCGCGGGGCATTCTTCGGAGCCATGTCGCCCGAACCAGAGCTCTGCTCCTGCACCGGCTCCTCAGCGCCGCCCAGGTATGTCTGGCAACAGTTCTTCTGTTTCTTGACAATATAACATATATATCGAATCAGGGAGAGGCCGATTACCGTGGCCAGTGCCGGTACATGATTCTTTGTCAGCACTCCATGTCTCTGTGATCTCGCCCTCCTGCATTTTACACCGCAATTGCTTAATTCTTGTCAGTCATCCAAACGTAGTTTCTTTTCTTTCTATTCAAAACCCCATCTGTCTTGAGATGCCTTATTTTCCACGCACCTTACATGTCTAGTTTAATCAAAAAATGTCTATCATGAGCACCGGGAGGCCCACACTGTGGTCTTAAGCGGCCGCCATCTTGCCCAATTCACCCGCCTCCAAGTCCCTATCTTGTTCCTATGAGAAGATATTCTGGTGTTGGAAGATGGCGGCCGTGTAGAACGGCTGTGAGTGATGGAGGCGGTGGAGAGGAGCGTCTAACCCTGGCATAACGGCAGACGCCGAAGGGCACCACATCGCGGCACAGAAAAACGGGGCTATCCAGTATGGAAACCCACCTGTAGTATCTCTGTGATATAGACTGTGTTTTGGACATTCTTCCATCACGAAGTCGCGGGCTGCTGGCTGGCTGCTGGAGAGAGGGGGCGGCGGACGACGAGAACGGCTCAGTAAGCTGCTCTGGGAACGACTAATGTTCCTGCCTGCTACCTGCCGCGGGCCCATTGGACGCCTGTTGCGTGAGCTAACGCGAGTGGTGAGAGCCGCGAGGTGTAAAACCTATGCGGACCGGAGGGAACAGGTGATTCCCGCATCGGTTTCAGTGAAGGGAGAAACCTGCATGGGCGAGAGGAGTGTGGAGCTTCGAAATCCGCGGAGTCAGCGGCGGAGAAAGGAGCTCCCGACATCTAGCGAAAGCAGCCAGATTTGTGCAGTAAGGAGAATCAAAAGCTCGAAGAAAGCCATGGCGCCTAAACCGAATGCAGCATCAAAAGCGGCCGCAAAGAGGAAAGCAGCTGTTGAAGCTGCAGCCGAGATGGGAGAAGGGGAAGCTCGACAGGCGAGGCAGACACCGCCGGTAAGGAGACATCAACAACCAAATAAAATGAAGCCAGCAACTACCCCTATTACTGATATGTTCACTAAAATGGGCAAAGATAAGGATCTTAAGATTAGTGCAATAACTGTGGAAAAAGGGCAGGAAAGTACCGCTGCAGCCGTTGGGAATGGAGGGGATGGAGGGGGGGTGTTACCTCCTTTTTCCTCCGAAAACAACATACGGTCTCCTGGAAGCTCGGTGGAGGCTAATGGAAAAATGACCAATGACTTAAAGAAGGGGGCTATGGAGGCTCAGGAGGGGGCGGGAGGAAACCTGGAAGAAGCAATCTTGAACGCAAACGAGTCATTGAAACTGGAGGCTCCAGCAACTCAAGAGGGCACCTCGGACATTATGGCGAATATGGGGGATTACTCTGGGCAAGAGAAGCCAAGGGATAAAGACAAGGATAACCCTCCCAGCGAGTGCTTCTTCTCTGTCTCAGAAGGCGGCGAGTGGTCAGAGGATGACAGCTCAGTACAGGGAGGAAGCAACTTGGACACTGAAAGCGAACCAGAACTCGGCCTTGATTCCCATATATCCGCAGCTAGACCACCCGCTGGGATTAAAATCCAGGAGCTTAGCTGGGACCACTCTTCAGACTCTCGCTCTCATTTACTTGATAGTCCACACGGTAGTCCACACGGAGAGGCAGCACAGATGTCCCTTCTAGAGGTGATACACAAGGAGATCCTGGCTCATAGAGAAGAGACCCGCCTGGACAGCCGCAAGGCACAGGCGGCTGTCAGAAAAATGCAAGGAGCAGTGAGAAAGTTGTCCAAAGTGTATGTCAACCTTGGTGATCGAGTAACAAACCTGGAGGAAAGAGTGGTCTCGACGGAGGCTGAGTCAGCGGCAGCCACTACTAAGGTTGATGCCCAAAGTGCCCAGATAACGGACATACAATGGAAGCTGGAGGATTTGGAGAACCGGCAAAGGCGGAACAATCTTCGGGTCCTAGGGGTACAGGAGGGGGTTGAGGGGCTGGACATAAGAGCTTTCATAATCAAACTCTTTGAGAAAGCCTTTGTGGACCTCCCTGGCTGGAACTGGGCTGAGGAAATACAGCGAGTACACCGCACTCCGTTTAAACCAAAAAAACATACAAAGGAAACGGAGAAGCCTAGAGCGATATTAATATTTCTGGGCAATTTCTTATTAAGACAAGCAATATCGGAAAAAGCAAGGCCAGATGAAAGGAAAACAGTCGGGGAGATCTCATTTTTTGTTAGGCCAGACTTTTGCCATATAACAGTCGAGAGATGATGGAGATTGAGACAGCTGATTCTTCCTTTTCAGGCCAAAAACATGCAGGCATATCTGATCAATCCGGCGCAATTAAAAATAATCAATGCTGGCAGAACATTGTATTTCATGTCAGAGGTGAAAGCCAAAGAATATCTGGACTCTCAAGGGGGAGGAGCTTGAGCTCGATAAATAATGGTGTCTGGGACATTGATAACACCCCGATAGATTGACAAACAGGGCAATAGGGTAAAATACACTATTTCCCCTGCCATCGTTGTTCGGTATCGTAGGTATGTGAAGTCTGGTGTATGTTTATTCCTTGTGGTCACCCTAAGGCATTTAGACATTAAGTAAAAGTAGCTCATAATCCAGGGCAGGTCTTTTGAACGGATTTGGTAAAATATGTTCTCCACCGCTTCAATCAACTTTCCATCACGTGCACAGACCAGGTCTGAGCGCCTTATTAGAGTGGGTGTGTGGGTGGTGGTGGGTGGTGGTGGGGGGTGGTAGGCTGGGTTGGAGGAGGGGACGGGTGGGAGAATGGCGGGAAGGGAGGGGGAGGGGGGAGCAAAAATTGAAAAATGAGATGTTTCGGTATTTGAAAAGGGTTTGTTTCAGTAAGAGAGTATCAGTTATTATAGCTAATATATTAAGATTTAGTCAGCCACACTTTCAGGAAAGGTTTATACTAGATTATGGCACACATTAAAATCTGTTCTATCAATGTCGCTGGGTTAAATGATTGGAGGAAGCGTCAGAGAGTTGGTCACTTTGCAAGACACAATAACTTGGACATCCTTTGCTTGCAAGAGACACACTTGCCCTGGGTCAGCAGAAATCTACTATATATTAGGGGCTATGAGACACTGGTTTGTTCCTCAATGGTTAGAGGTGTGGCCATTCTAGCCAAACAAAATCTAGGTGGGGCGAAGAGAGTGAAGGCAGATAGTTCAGGAAGATGGGCAATAGCAGAACTGACCCTGGGTTATACTTTGTGTACAGTCTATGGCTCAAACTTTGACGATCCGGAAGTCTTCGATATTCTAGAAGAAGAGCTGGTAGACTGGCCAACTCCTATTATATTGTGTGGGGATATGAATATCTCGGGGGTTTGGAATCGGGCAGCCAGCTATACAGGATCTAAGCCAAAAGTATTTAGAGCACTTACCTCACATATGAGATCGCACAGACTTGAGGATGTGTGGAATGTGAAACACCCTACGGATTTGGGCTTTACTTATTTTTCTTTCCCGCATCAAAAATACTCCAAACTGGACTATTTCCTTCTCTCATCAGATAAGCTGAGTAAAGTTAATATAACAAAAATGCCTAAATATATCTCTGACCACAACCCTCTGATTTTAACATGTGTGGTAGACAATGTAGGAAGGCGACAAACGAGTTGGACATTCGAAAGAAAGCTTCTCGCGGATGATAGGTTTGTGAGCCACATAAGGCAATGGGCAAAGGAATTTTACGAGATGAACAGGTATAGTGCCTCCCGTAACACAGTTTGGGATACATTTAAGGCGACTATGAGGGGGGAGACAATAAATTGCTCGGCCAGATTGAGGAAGGAGGATAGGGAGAGAGTCGAAACTCTGATCAGAAACCTGGGCCTAGCAGAAACACAGCATATTAAAGATATAGGGCAACGGATCGATGGGCAGGCAAGCTTAAATAGAATTAATACCATTAAAGCGGATCTCCAGGGGCTTGTTACACAGAGGGAATCCAGAGAATACCAGTCCTCAAGAGCGAATCGGTATGGGACAGGGGAACAAGCAGGAAGAGTGTTAGCATTGCGGATCAGGCAGGAGAGATCCAAAAACATTATCCCATGCATACAGGAAAATGGGGTTGACTACACTGAACCTGAGGAGATCCTGGAAGTTTTTCAGACCTTCTACCAAAAACTATATGACGAAGAAGGTGGCGGGATAGCACAGAACCAAACTCTAAAAGATGATGGCCTAAAATTAGATGAAAGGAGTAGGGAGATATTGGAATCTGACCTGACTTTAACGGAGGTAAAGACAGCGCTTCAGGAACTAGCTGCTGGTAAAGCAGCAGGACCTGACGGTATCCCCCTGGAGTTATATAAGTGTCTAGAGGAGGAAATCGCCCCGATTTTGCTGGATTTATTTAATGGGATAGTGTGTTCAGGGTTAATCCCCGAAACGTGGAAAGAGACAAACATTGTCGTATTTCACAAAAAAGGAAAACCTAAAAATAATCCAGGCTCCTATCGTCCGATCTCCCTTATCAATTCAGATACAAAACTATACTCTAAGATATGGGCGAAAAGGTTGGGAAGGATTATAGGTCGGTTGGTCTCCCCTTGGCAGCATGGGTTTGTGCCAGGTCGTGACACTACAGATCATATAAGACGAGCTATAACTTGTTTCGATGCCTATGCTGCCAGGGGTGAGGATATGGCCATGATCCTTCTAGATGCTGAGAAAGCATTTGATCGTGTGACATGGGAGTGCTTATGGGGGATCTTGGTCGGAAGGGGGTTTGGGAAGAAAAGCTTGAAGGCAATTAAGGCTATGTACAGTGATCCGACTGCAAGGGTTATGGTTATGGGGCAAAGATCGGACAAAATAATAATTAAAAGGGGTACCCGACAACGTTGCCCCTGCTCCCCGATACTATTCTCACTGTATATAGACCCCCTGATCCAAAAAATTCTGATGGCTGAACAGATCATTCCGGCAAAACTTAATGGCTATACTACTAAAATTTTGGCATATGCTGACGATTTGGCAATCATTACAACTGCCCCTCAACAAGCAATGGTGGAGATTAGTCAACTGGCTAAGGATTTTGGTGCACAGTCAGGATACCGTTTAAATGAGGAAAAAACACAGATCATCTGCACAAATAACATCATTAAATTAGATCATAGATATGTGGATTCAGCAGTACACCTAGGGATAAGGGTGAATGCTAATGTCAATAAGATCATTCTGGAAAATTACCACCCATTGTTGGAGTCAATCGAGAGGGAGCTTAGGAGAATAGACGTGCTACACCTATCATTGATCGGCAGGGTAAATGTTATTAAAATGACTATGTTTCCTAAGCTGCTTTACCTCTTCCGCTCTATTCCATTGCTGTTGGAAGAGGGGACAATTAGAAAGATCGAAAGAACATTTATCCGCTTCATTTGGCAGTTTGGGAGAATTAGAAGGTCGTTGGCATGTCTGTCTTTACCACTCCAGAGGGGTGGCCTGGCAATGCCCAATATTAGGCTCTATCATTGGACCTGTTTGTTAGTTCAAATGAATATTCTGTTTAAATATGATGATGGAATAGTAGAACTGATAGAGCGCGCGAGGCCACCCGGCCAATAGTTTTCGCCGTTTCCGGCTTCAGGGCCCATATACTTTTCAAATCACCATATACATCGATCGGGTGACTTCACGAGCTCTATCAGGTTGGTGTGTGTGTGTTCCCTGCTACCAATTTTCAGTGCACCCGACTTACCATCCACCGATGCAGGTGCCTAATGACCACAATGAATCAGGGAGCTAGCTGTAAAGGAAAGGCAGCAAAATACAAACCCAACCAATAACATTCAAATACTGTTTAAATGACCACGGACAACTGGAAGTTTTAAAATGTTTATCTAAATTCAATGTTTTCTTGCATGAGGTACAGTAAAATAAGGCAATTAATAACCAAGATAACGTAAATCACATAGGCAGAAAGAAATAATGACAGAGTAATCATCAAATGTACTAATAAATTGTAACAAGAAAAATACTATAATAGTCAGTATTATCTAGACAGGGATAGACTAAGTGTGTGTGTCTATAGAAGAGCTTATAATGAATAACACGCTTCACTTAAGAAGAAGGGGCCTTTGAACAATCTAGGCAACGAAGTTCTAGACCATATCAGAAAATGACACACTGCTATGCAAAATATAATTTCTAACAGATGAGAAGACATAGGAATAACTTTGCAAAATCATAAATGACTGTTCAATAGTTGCGGAAAGGCATGGAAATATAACATATGCAATGTTAAACTTTATTTAAGCAAAAGTTAGAAATTCAGAAGGTGCAAGAATTTCAAGAGGTTCAGAGTAATATTTACCTAGAAAAGGTGTGGAAACCAAACCCTGGCCACGGGTCAGTTAAGGACAGGAAACCCTCAAGGAAGGATACCCCTCAAAGGACAGCAGGTGCAGAATGGACACCCAGGACAGGACAGGATACCCTCGGAAAAGGAATCAGGACAGGACCCTCAGGACAGGACAGCAAACCCTCAGGACAGGACCCTCTTCAGGACAGGACCGGAACCCACAGTTCGGAAGCAACGCCTGCGCTCCACCCGCTCTGCAGCTATCGATCAAGACCCCGATTGGGTCAGCGAACTCCCAGCTAAGTGCCTTGCCAGCACTTTAAGGTTCAGTAGAACCTTAGTCTATGGTCAAATTCGGACAGAGTGCTCCGCAGCGCTCTGTATCTTCAGTCACCTATTGAGTGCGTTGGGTCAGTGACAGGTCAGCTAAACCAGACAAGTCGGACGGTTCACTAGGTGAACCCAGGGTAGATATACAGTTTTGGGACAGTGTACCACCCCCCAATGTTGCAAAGTGTCAGAATCCCTCAATTTCAATTGGTCCTAAGGTAGGGTTTGGGTAACACACCAATCACAATACGCGAATTGAAGCCTTCATTAACATATTTGGGTACCGCCTAGCAGATTTGGGGTTCCCATGAGCTAACAGTAGCGCAACATTACAATGTATCATATAAGGAGCCACATTCGCTGTTCTCGCAGGGCAGAGGTGACTTTCTCAGGAGCATCTCGCCCATCACTGCCAGCTGGCTATGTTCCATCAGCCAAGGTCCCTCGTGCTGCCGAATGTCGCACAGGCGCAGAAGGGACCTCCAATATGGCTCTCCTCTCACTCAGACCCCCATTGCCCGCGGTACATGAAAAGTAAGCGAAAACAAATTAATACATAATAATGTCATTAGGAAAACACATCACAGGGTTTTGTACTTTTAACTCATCATCAAGAAATAAACTTATGCAATTAAATGTTAGCTACATTGAGACGGACACAAGAGCAGTGGCACGAGCTGTACCACATGATAAGCACAGCTATGAATTACGCATGCGCATAACTTTCCCTCCACTTCTGCAGACGCGTCAGGACACGTGAGTGTGGCTGACGCATGCGCAGTAACTAAAATACAAGCGGCGGCCATTTTAGGGGACACGAGTAATTATTTTAGTAAAACACATGTGCAAGCTTCACGGTCTTTCTCCAAACTAAATAAAAATGTTAGTAAAACATACACGGGTTACCTTGTTACACATAAACGAGGTTCTTGATTTCGGCAAGCCGCAAAATATGCGAAGCTTTGCTTCATCAATCCCCTCTTTGATGATATCTACTATCATCACAAATTATAATGGAACCAGATGCCAACTTTCTTTCACACCTTATAAAGTTCTATTTCTTCCAGCAACCGTTCCAACTTTTCTCTTTCAGTTTTAGCAGGGTGAGAAGTTTTCACCTTTTTGTATATCTGATCATTCACTTCCTCTAATTCAATCTCATCCACACTTCGTTTCACTCCTCTTGCATTAACCTCGTGCTTTTTGGTGCGCTTGCGGTATTTACAGCATAAGAAAATGGAAAGTATAATAAGACCTATAATACCAATTGGCATCAGAATTTTGAATAATAAGCTTTTACCTATGCTAGCAAGCCAATGACCTACATTTGAGAGACCATCTACCAGTCTCTTCCAGGCACTATCAACCTCGAGTGGTTTGAGTTCCTTTGCCAAATTAGTAATGTTTTTCACATATCTTTTGATCTGTACACTTTTGTCCGGAATATAAGTGCAACAATGTTGCGCCTTCAACATCCGGCAGACTCCGCCCTCTTTCGCTAATAAGGTGTCAAGAGCAAGTCGATTTTGTAAAACCATTGATCTGATCGCAACCATTTCGGTATTGACCAGCAGAAATCCATGAGCTGTTTCAGTAGACAGCACATCTACTATAGTAGACAATTTGCAAATTCTGTGAGTGTTCAGAACCACTCCCACTCCAGGTATCAGTGCACTGAAAATACTACCCATAATTTCACCTATACTCTCTCTTTTACTACGCACTAAGCCATTAGTATCTTCATTGCTTCCAGCTTTTCCATTCACATGGTATATTTTCGGGAAAACAATGCCAAAGTAGCAGCTCCCATACCAGTGATCCGGCAATTTGAAATAAGCCTTGTCCCCACAAATATAATAAATTCCAGGAAACACAGGCTCTGACCCATTTTTGAAACCCCAACCTCCAATTACCTTGTAATTATGTTCGCATTCACTGGAACCAATGAAAACATTATTATAATAGCTAGTCTTCTCGCGGTGAAGACATAGCTTGCCTTTCTTTTCAAAATCCAGCAACAGAGCAGGACCCGCTCCACCAGATGAGGTGCCTTCCATGTTTTCTGCCCACTTTGGCTTTTTCTGACTTTCGTCATTAGCCTTCTTCTGAATTTTAATTCTCCTTTTCTCTGCCATGTTCAGGAACATCTTTTCCTGCTCACGCAAAGAACAAGTCAAGTTATCTCTGTGTGCGTCTGCTATGTCAATGTTCCCTATAGTCAGAAAGTAGTCTCCCATATATCTTATGGTGTCAGTTTTGGTATGTACAGGATTCAGGTTCCCACGTATAGGAAGTTCAGAAAAGATCACGTCATTGTTAGAGTAATAATACTGTAACGGTCCCCTTTTGTAAAATAAACTAGCTAAAATGCTACAGGAAATTCCATATGTCAATGGCAGATGATGGTATGTCACGCCTTCAGCCACCGAAGTAGGTAGCTTCATGCAGACATAGCAATCTTCAATTTCCATAGTCTCTACATAATGTATTAACAAGTTTGCGAAAACATTCAAATGTGTCCTGTTTTTCATTCCATGATAATGTAGTCCTTTCTCATCTGATGCTTCTAAGTCTCGTTTAGTTTGTCTCAATGCTCTCTCATGTCTTTCTACACTCTGTGTTGTCAGCTCCTCATTGTCAGTATTTACAACTTCAGTAGGGACAATGTTAGTATCTTTACTTACAGCAAAGGGAATGAAAATTGTTAATCCTATCCAGATAACTATCAGTACTACTACACTACATATACACACCTTGCAACACGTCTTAAAACGGCTGCAACTAGGTCTACCATTCACTGTTGAATCAGACATTTTAGCTCAGAAGGAGTGTTCTCACCCCTCTTTTTTACTTTTTACACAACTAGCTTACTTTGTGCAAATTCACGGTGGTTCGTCTTCCTCTTCAGCTGAGTACTCTGGGACAGGTTCTCCGTCGCTCACGTCAGTTATATCAAGATCTTCAAGTTCTTCCAAAACCAGTGTCCATTCAGGAGACTTGTACTTTTTGTTTTGTCTTTTTATTCGCTCACTCCTTCTTTTGGAAGAGTCTTCTTCTTGCTCTGCTATTCGAGCACTTCTTTTTGCTTCTGCACGTTTTTCTTCCACTGTCTTTATCCTTAGTCTCAGTCTTTTTACGAACCTAGGCTCAAGGTTGTTTCTTTTCTTTAGTCTCTTAGTTGGTACTTTGACTTCACTTTCTTTTCTTATTCTCTTGTTTTCTTTATCTTGTGGTAATTCTTCTCCACTTTCTTCTTCTTCTTCCCTTATCTGACTAGTTCCAGGGCTAGCATCAAATTTTTCTACCTGGTTACTAATCTGGCCTTGTTCAGGAATATTTTGTTTTTGGCTTTCAATTGTCTCTGTTTCTGTTTCTGTTTCTGTTTCCTGAACCCGTTTTTCTAACCCTATCTGATCCTGTTCAAGCACTTCGATCTCTTGATTTTCTTCTGCTCGAACTATTACTCTATGTCTAGTCTGTCCCTTATCCACATCAGGAGTTAGCGGAGGAGTATCGAACACTTGCTCTGTATCCTGCACTTGTTCAGTATCGGGTACTTGTTCAGTATCGGGTATTTGTTCAGTATCGGGTATTTGTTCAGTCTTAATCACTTGATCTGTATCAATCACGTGCTCTGTCCCTGTCTGACCTTCTCCTTCCTCAGTTTTGATGTGAATCTCAAGATTCTGAGGTTCTTCGCCTGTGCCTTGCTGTTCCTGACTAGTCCACTCTCTACCTTCACTAAGTCGTTCTCTTGTTCTGATAGGATCTTCGGTCAGATCAATCATCGGTATCCATTCTTCTGGCCATATGCTTGGCAGCTCGTCTTCAGCTACTCCTGGCTCAGTTTCCTGGACCTCTTCAGCAGGCTGGTTTCTTGGCAGTTCGCAGTCAACTACTCCTGGGCCAACGTTTGCTGTTCCTGCAACCTGACTGGTGCTGGGCTGCTCGTTGTCAGTTGCTACTGGTCTGGCTCCTTCAGGGTCCTCTGCTGGTTGCCCTGGTTCTTCAA
This sequence comes from Lissotriton helveticus, assembly GCF_964261635.1. Classification (NCBI taxonomy): domain Eukaryota; kingdom Metazoa; phylum Chordata; class Amphibia; order Caudata; family Salamandridae; genus Lissotriton; species Lissotriton helveticus. Next base: position 278,784,369 of record NC_136067.1, read on the forward strand.
ATCCTTTGTCTGGCAATACCTTCTGAGTGTGTCCGGCGTGGATCCACTGGGGAACACCTGCGACTTTCACTGCAGTGGTTGTCACCAGGATTACTTGGCGTTTCTTTCCCCACCTTGGTGCCAGACAGCTTGATCGAGTGTGCTTCTTTATTTTGACCCAGTCTCCTGGAACCAAGTTGTGGAGAGGAGTCGTTGGATTAAGGATGCCGTCGTCTCCAATCTGGCGAGAGATAGAACGCACTTGGTCACCCAATCTTCTGCAGTATTCAAGCACCAAATCATCAGTAATACTCAACAGTTTGCTTCCTGGCACCCATGCTTGTCTCATCACTCTTCCCATAATGATTTCATGGGGACTTAGGCCTGTCTTGCGGTCTGGAACACTTCTCAGTCCCATCAGGACCAGGGGCAGGGCCTTCACCCAGTTCATGCCAGTAGCATCTGTCAGCTTTGCTAGTCTGTTTTTGATAGTTCCATTTACTTGTTCCACTATTCCAGAAGCCTCTGGGTGGTATGCACAATGGAGTTTCTGCCTTATTCCAAAGGCCTTACAGAGTTCAGCCAGTATGTCATTCTGGAAATGTCCACCCTTATCTGATTCAATAATGCATGGTATTCCGAACCTAGGTATCAGTTCTTTTAGTAAACACTTCGCTACTGTCAGTGCGTCACTTTTGGGAGTAGGGTAAGCTTCTACCCATTTTGAAAATACGCACACAATGACAAGGACATATCGCTTTCCTTCACAATGGGGCATGGTGATGAAATCAATCTGTATTTTTATAAAGGGACCCCCTGACCTCCCAATCTTGCTCAGTTCAACCATTGTCCTCTTGCCTGGGTTCATCTGTTGACATGACAGGCACCTCTGGCAGAGGGACTCTGCTACCTTCCTGAACTTTTTACTGTACCAAGTCTGTTGAAATACCAGAATCATGGCATCCCTACCAATGTGTGATCCTTCATGTATTAATCTTGCCATTGTGCCAAGCAAGTGTCGGGGTAACACAGGCATACCAGTTGGACCTATGATGACACCATCCACACGTCTCGGTCTACATCCATCCTCCTTCCATTTCTCTCTTTCTTGCCAAGGAGCCGACTCCTGCCACTCTCTCACCTCATCCCATGTAGGCACTTCCTCAAACACCTGAAGCTGGCAGCTGGTTCCTGGCCCCCCTCGTTTTGGATTTACAATATACCGATCTTTGGCACACCATTGAGCCACTCGATCAGCATAATCGTTTCCCAGAGATACTCTGTCCATGCTCCTTTGATGAGCAGTACATTTTACCACTGCCAGTTCTTTGGGTAACTGGATGGCCTCTAAAAGGTCATGAACAACTTTTGCATTCCGAATGGGAGTACCTGAGGAAGTCATGAATTCCCTTTGTAGCCATAATTGGCCAAAGTCATGCACAACGCCATAACAGTACTGACTGTCAGTATACACTGTTATGCGTAAATCCTTCCCAATTTTGCAAGCCATTATCATGGCTATCAATTCGGCTACTTGTGCAGACTTGATGTTATATAGGTAACCTGCTTGTTCAATTTTTGTGAAAGACACTACTGCATAAGCAGCACTCAAGCCTCCTAGTTCATGTCTTAGGCAGGAACCATCCACAAATAGTTCTTTATCATGCTCAGGCAATGGTACTTCTTTTATGTCAGGGCGTGGCTTAGTACTGAACTCTGTCAGATCAATACAATCATGTTCATCATCATCCCCACCTTCCATTTCCAAGGGGTCGGGGAGTAAGGTGGCAGGGTTCAGAATACCGCACCTAACAATGCTCACATTTGCTGCACCCACAAGAATCCTCTCGTATTTAGTCAGCCGACTAGGGGTGAGATACTGTGTTTTAGTTCTGGTCAATAGAATTACCACTCCATGTGAAACATACACAGTCACAGGATGTCCCATGACAATGGACTCACTCTGTTCCAAACTTGCACAGGTAGCAGCTACTGCTTTTAGACAGCCTGGTAACCCAGCAGCTACTGGGTCCAGTGTGGCAGAGAAATAAGCCACAGGCCTCCTGGTCGTGCCATGTTCTTGAGTCAGGACAGACAATGCGCAATTATCGCGAGTGTCACAGAAAAGGGCAAACTCTTTGGAATAATCTGGCATTCCCAACGCAGGGGCTGTACACAGACAGTTTTTCAATCTTGTGAAAGCCATTAGACTTTCATCGTCCCACTGTACAACATCTGGCATTCCTCTCGTGGTCATTTTTATCAAGGGCCTGGCTAAGGCTGCAAATCCCAGAATCCACTGCCTGCAGTACCCTAATACACCCAGGAACATTCTGACTTCTTTTTGAGTACGGGGCAACTGCATTTTTTGAATTATTCTCACTCTTTCTGAAGTGACTTTTCTGACACCCTTTTCTATCTGGTGTCCTAGATATTTCACTGATTTTGCACAGAACTGTAGTTTGTCAGGGGCCACTTTATGCCCTTTCTCACACAGGTGATTTAGGAGGGCAATGGTGTCAACTACACAGTCCCTGTGACTTTTAGACGCCAATAGAAGGTCGTCTATGTACTGCACTAACACAGAGTTCCCAGGTAAGGTCAAAGTCTCTAGACATTTCTTCAAGATCTGATTAAAGATAGAGGGACTCTCTGTATACCCTTGAGGGACCCGGTTCCAACAATACACGTGACCCTCGAAGGCAAATGAGAAAAGAAATTTGCTGTCGGGGTGCAGGGGTATCGAAAAGAATGCATGACACAAATCAATCACAGTGAACCACTCAGCATCCCAAGGAATCTGGTACAGAATTACTGCAGGGTTCGGGACAATAGGGCAGCAAGGAACTACAATTTTGTTAACCTTTCTCAGGTCCTGCACTACCCTATACTTGCCACTAGGCTTTTTAATGCCCATAATCGGTGAGTTGCATGGGCTGCTCATCACTTCCTGTATGATGTTTCCTTCCAATAATTTTTGTATTTCCAGAGTGACACCTGCTTTCACTTCAGCATTCATTCGGTAGGGCCTAGTGTTAGGATATACTGCATTGTCCTTGATGGCTATTTGTATGGGGTCCACATCTTTCATCAAACCCACATCTTTTCCAGTGAAATCCCACACCTCTGGCTTTACGGCTTCCTGTAGTTCTTGGGGCAAGTCCTGCAGGGTCAATCTTTTAATTTCTGAGTCAGGTCTAAGCAACAATAATTTATAAATGCCGTCTTCATCTGGGGTCTGTATTTCAACACCTTTTGGTGTGCAAAAGATGGTACAGTTCATTTTGCACAGCAAATCACGTCCCAGTAAATTTACTGGACTGGTGTCACAGACGACAAATCTATGCATCTGTTTAAAATTTCCAATTGAAATCTCCATTGGTTCGGTAACAGGAGTACTAATCAATTGATTAGATACACCTACTACTTGGATATTTTCTCCTGAGAGGGGTAGGTTTGGAACGTCCACTGTTCTTACAGTAGAACGGGTAGCGCCAGTGTCCAACAGAAAGGTGACATCATTTCCGTCAACCTTTCCTTCAATATATGGTCCAGACTGGTCTACCGGCAAGGAAGCGCCAAGTACGCACTCCTCGTCCTCCCCTCTCAGGCCCCGTCAGTCCTGATCATTACAAAGGAAGGTATCATTCAGCAGATACTGCGAAGTTGCTGTATTTCTGTTCTCCCCGCTTTCCCAAACCTCTATCTCTTCGTTTTCTGCCTGTCTTCCCCTGTATACCTGTTTGGGTGCTCGAGGCACCTGAACTGTTTTTACCTGGGGTTGAGTCTTTCTTGGTCTTTCTTTCTGCGTCTGTGGAATTAAATCAGGAGTTTTCTCATTAACATCGACTAATTGGGGACACTCGTTTCGCCAGTGTCCAATTTCGCCGCACTGATGGCAGGGAAATTTTTTCATAGCCTCTTCCCTGCTAAATTTGGGCCGGGGCTTTCCTCCACCCCCTCCCCCAGGACTTTTGTTCTCAGCATTTTTAACCATGTTACTCAATTGTTTTTCCTGCTGTTCTGCGAGCTTCACCTGAGCCCACATAACCTTCTCCTTAAGGGCCTTTTTCTTTTCTGCCATCTCGTCCTCGCAGTACTTAGCGTACCGCAGGACCTCATCCATTTTCTTAGTGTGCCAACAGATTTTATTGTCTTTTATCCACTGACAAATTTCAGGTCTTAAACCATTTACAAACCTGTAAATAAAGTGCGTCATATCCTTCAGGTCAATGTTATCAATACCACTGTATGTTTTAAATACCTGCAATAACCTCTCATAAAAAGAGTGCACTGTCTCGTCCCTTTCCTGTGTTGTTCTATCTATTTTTGTCCAATCAGTTTCCTTAGCGGGCACCTTTTCTTTCAAGTGCTGAATTACCTGCTCATATTTTCGCATGACATCCTTTGATGGCTCTCCTGTTTCCTTGTTTCTGGGATACTCTTCACTAGGCCAATCTATGGCTATTTTACACTGGGTCCATAAATCTACTGGAACCACAATGTCGAAAAACCCATCCAGGTCTTTCCACAGACATTTCTGTACCTTCACGAACCTCTCCACTTGCCGGTACCAGTCAACTGGTTTCTCTCTTAATTTTGGAAAATCGTTCGTGAAGGACACAATATCCTGCCTAGACCAGGGGACATGCACATATTTTCCCCCTGGAACTTCGCGCATGGGACATAACTGCTCAGGTTTTTCTACCTCTCTTAAAGCAAACTCGGGAGTCACTTGTCGGGAGCGAACCTCTTCCCTCTTTTTCGCCCACCTGCTTCTCCATTTTTCCACATCTCCCCATTTCTGCAGTACCCCCATTAATTCTTTAATCTGCAACTTCTTCCCTGCCACATTCAGGTGTTCTATATCTTTGTCTGAGAAGTCTGCTCTGTACGGTTTCTGTAAGGGCTTGGATTTTGAGATATCTACCCCCATACTAACTGCTGTTTCGGTCAGTTTTTCATGGAGCACTCTGGTGTTCCTTGTAAAGCTTTTACATATGAACGACAATTCTTCCTCAGAGTAGGTATTCAATCGATCCAACCCCACATTTCCTGCCATTAATTCTTCTATTTCAACCCTCAGCTTGTAGAGGTCTAAAGGCTTTGTTTGCGGAGTCTGCTTTTCTAATTCACGACTCCAACTCTCAATTTCATCCGGAGTTACCAGAGAGACACTCCTAGTACCTGTTGCTGACTCTAATTTAATTTCTTTTGTATTAAAAGGGTTATACCTCTGCTATATTCCCTTTCCAGTCTGTTTGTTTGGCAATTCCAAGAATGCAACTTCAGACTCGCACTCACTGGACTGATCATCTATAATGATCGGTTCCTGTCTCGGGGTTGCTATGACTGGGGTCATAACTGGAGTAATCGGATTTCCCTGACCATTTCCGTATAACGGGACCACCGGTCCAATAGTTACTGGAATAGTCAATGCCTCAGGACTGGTATTTATCTGAGAAATTTTCTGAATTATTTCTGTTCTTTGTCTAGCTAGAGCCTCTTGCTCCTTTTCCACTAGTACCCTTCTTAGAGTTGTGTCATGTAATATCTGGGGGGTCAATGGAGGAGTAAAACTCGGGGCAGTAGGATGCGTTTCACTTGGTCCTCCCCCATAATTTGGTTTCGGGAATAAAGTTCCAGTATTAAAGGACCTGCGCTCTTCCCCATATGGAGGTTGAACAAAAGGCAGTCCCGAATTCGAGGGTTTCTCTTCGCTTTCATACAAGGGTCTGGGAAAAAAGGTTTTCGTACGTGGATATTTTTCTTCCTGACTTGCGGGCACTTTGGGATATATATCCCTTGTTTCCGCCAGTTCGGGTTTCTCAGGATAGGGTAATACTTGACCACCCCCTCCCAGTCCCAGGGACCTGTCTTCTTCCTTTAGGAAGGGGCGTCGGGGAACATCTCCTACACTGGAAGGTCGGGTTCCCTCATTGTAAGGTGGCGGACTTCTGGTACAGATGTCATCTATTAATTCATCATCTGAGTCCCCCAGGGCCCCCCAATGCTTACATTTTTCAGTACTTTTCTCACCCGCTCCAATGTTATGACATGCTGGCATCATGGGAAACAGACCCTCAACAATCATGCTCTGCCTCCACTGTTTCATCCTTTTATCCCTGGACTCCTGTTTCAGCCTGGGGTACCACTTGGTCAAACCCTTGTCCATTCGGGGTCTTTCTCTTTCAAAAGCCTCAATCTCCCATTCCTCTAATGCCTCATACTGCGTTAGTCTCGGTCTGGGATGCAGTTCATTCATTCGGGTTCTTAAATTAAATAAGATCCTACCATTGAAAGTACCATCTAACGGAAAAGCCAATACTCCGTCATCTTTTGTGTACTTCACCCAATTCTCCAGCCACACACAGGTATTGTACCCTCGGTCAAACATCATGAATGAGGCGGGAGTATTGGGTGCTGGGACAAGAACACCTTCCCTAGATTTAATCGGTTTGTCCGTTTTAAAATAATTTTTCACCTTATTTACAAGGGACATTTTTCTCTTGGTTCCGTACATAATATCGTATCTGTTAGCCTTCCACTGATCCCTTTCAAACCCTAGATGCCTTGGATCAGGTCGCGTCTCTGTAGTCCGCGAGTGCCACATACGACTTCTGCGCTAACTTTGTTTACAAACTACCTCCAATCAGAACGCGCTTCAGAAAATTCGTGCAACCAATGGGTGCGCGACACAAAATAAGCTCCGCCAATGGGTGCGCGGCCCCTTCGTGAGACAGTTCCCACGCTCTGGCGCTCACCCCTCCTTTACGATTTTCAGCTCCGCTACCCGCCCGCTGCTTCTACCAATCCCAGCGCGGCACAGAGTGACGTCAGAGGCGCTTCGCGACTGACTCCCTCCCTTCACAAGGTAACGGAAACTTTCTTTCTTTTAAAGTGCTCAGTGCTTGGTTATTTTACAACAAATACACATTCGCCACAGTGCTCAAGTGTCTAGACAGAGAAAGAATTCTTTTACTGCAAGTAAACTACTTCCATTTACTTTTCACGCGCTGCGGGCAGATCTCTTCCGCCTACCCTTCACTCTAGCATCGGTGAACCTGTTATTCCCCTAAACTCATCCACTTCTTTCCGGGATATATTCCGAGTTTAAGGTTTCTCAGCGGACCCCTCTGCTTTCACGCTAGCTCCGAGGAACCTGCTACTTTTCCGATGTGACCCTTACTAGGTTACGCCACTATGGGAATTTTGCCAATGAACCCCGTTACTGTCATTTATTCACACATGTATTCAGAAAACCCTAGTTAGTGCTTCCCGGTTATCCTAACCTGCACCTAACTTTCCTCGAACCTGTGACCTCAGGACAATGGATTCTATTCACCACTTGCCCTTTCAATTCCCCGGGGAGTTCCAGACGACATATAACAATTACGAACGCATGGGTTAATACATATATCAATATAACAGTAAGAAAACAGTTTAAAACATTTCATGAATTTTCAAAGCAAACATTTCAAGTGGGTGATCAATCCTCCCGAAGTGCCTACTCTTGTAGCAGCATCGATATACTAGCAGCTTCCGACTTAACTAGCCTAACTAGTCCCTGCCTTACTCTCAACTAGTCCCTAACCATCCTCTAGCTACCAGAAAACTGATAGAGCGCGCGAGGCCACCCGGCCAATAGTTTTCGCCGTTTCCGGCTTCAGGGCCCATATACTTTTCAAATCACCATATACATCGATCGGGTGACTTCACGAGCTCTATCAGGTTGGTGTGTGTGTGTTCCCTGCTACCAATTTTCAGTGCACCCGACTTACCATCCACCGATGCAGGTGCCTAATGACCACAATGAATCAGGGAGCTAGCTGTAAAGGAAAGGCAGCAAAATACAAACCCAACCAATAACATTCAAATACTGTTTAAATGACCACGGACAACTGGAAGTTTTAAAATGTTTATCTAAATTCAATGTTTTCTTGCATGAGGTACAGTAAAATAAGGCAATTAATAACCAAGATAACGTAAATCACATAGGCAGAAAGAAATAATGACAGAGTAATCATCAAATGTACTAATAAATTGTAACAAGAAAAATACTATAATAGTCAGTATTATCTAGACAGGGATAGACTAAGTGTGTGTGTCTATAGAAGAGCTTATAATGAATAACACGCTTCACTTAAGAAGAAGGGGCCTTTGAACAATCTAGGCAACGAAGTTCTAGACCATATCAGAAAATGACACACTGCTATGCAAAATATAATTTCTAACAGATGAGAAGACATAGGAATAACTTTGCAAAATCATAAATGACTGTTCAATAGTTGCGGAAAGGCATGGAAATATAACATATGCAATGTTAAACTTTATTTAAGCAAAAGTTAGAAATTCAGAAGGTGCAAGAATTTCAAGAGGTTCAGAGTAATATTTACCTAGAAAAGGTGTGGAAACCAAACCCTGGCCACGGGTCAGTTAAGGACAGGAAACCCTCAAGGAAGGATACCCCTCAAAGGACAGCAGGTGCAGAATGGACACCCAGGACAGGACAGGATACCCTCGGAAAAGGAATCAGGACAGGACCCTCAGGACAGGACAGCAAACCCTCAGGACAGGACCCTCTTCAGGACAGGACCGGAACCCACAGTTCGGAAGCAACGCCTGCGCTCCACCCGCTCTGCAGCTATCGATCAAGACCCCGATTGGGTCAGCGAACTCCCAGATAAGTGCCTTGCCAGCACTTTAAGGTTCAGTAGAACCTTAGTCTATGGTCAAATTCGGACAGAGTGCTCCGCAGCGCTCTGTATCTTCAGTCACCTATTGAGTGCGTTGGGTCAGTGACAGGTCAGCTAAACCAGACAAGTCGGACGGTTCACTAGGTGAACCCAGGGTAGATATACAGTTTTGGGACAGTGTACCACCCCCCAATGTTGCAAAGTGTCAGAATCCCTCAATTTCAATTGGTCCTAAGGTAGGGTTTGGGTAACACACCAATCACAATACGCGAATTGAAGCCTTCATTAACATATTTGGGTACCGCCTAGCAGATTTGGGGTTCCCATGAGCTAACAGTAGCGCAACATTACAATGTATCATATAAGGAGCCACATTCGCTGTTCTCGCAGGGCAGAGGTGACTTTCTCAGGAGCATCTCGCCCATCACTGCCAGCTGGCTATGTTCCATCAGCCAAGGTCCCTCGTGCTGCCGAATGTCGCACAGGCGCAGAAGGGACCTCCAATATGGCTCTCCTCTCACTCAGACCCCCATTGCCCGCGGTACATGAAAAGTAAGCGAAAACAAATTAATACATAATAATGTCATTAGGAAAACACATCACAGGGTTTTGTACTTTTAACTCATCATCAAGAAATAAACTTATGCAATTAAATGTTAGCTACATTGAGACGGACACAAGAGCAGTGGCACGATCTGTACCACATGATAAGCACAGCTATGAATTACGCATGCGCATAACTTTCCCTCCACTTCTGCAGACGCGTCAGGACACGTGAGTGTGGCTGACGCATGCGCAGTAACTAAAATACAAGCGGCGGCCATTTTAGGGGACACGAGTAATTATTTTAGTAAAACACATGTGCAAGCTTCACGGTCTTTCTCCAAACTAAATAAAAATGTTAGTAAAACATACACGGGTTACCTTGTTACACATAAACGAGGTTCTTGATTTCGGCAAGCCGCAAAATATGCGAAGCTTTGCTTCATCAGAACCTCCGCCTGATCTCCAAACAATCCCCACTATCTATGAGCTCTTAGTTGGTAGGAAGGCAGTGGGATTGTTGATGTGCGAGGTTGAAAGGAGATTTTACAAGAGATCCAGATACAAGATTTTGATGAGTGTATGGGGAACCTAGAAGCTTGTAGGGAAACACTCAAATATTCCAAAAATTCATGCTAATACTGATATATGGAAATCTAATATTTTTGCCCATTTACGTCAAAATAGTAATAGTCGATTTTGGAGGGAGCAGGGAATTAAGTGTCTGGGTGATGTTGTATTAGGCGACGAGATACTCAACTTTATTACACTGCAACATAAATTTGGGCTCCCATCTAGCCAATGGTTACTATATACACAACTGGCTCAAACAATTAGATCACTCAGGCCCAGGTTATCTCCCCTGGCGAGCTATTCAATACTCGAATATTTGAAAAAAGGAGGAAGCAAAATTAAAATGTGTTATAGTAATCTTCTGCAGGAGCTAGATGATGATATGGATAAGATCGAAACCACTCTAGCTCATAAACTAGGTGACCCGGATGTAGACCTCGATCGAGCCATAGTATTAAATAAAAAGATATTTTGTTCCTCAAACCTAAGGGCTCAACAGTATAAGACCCTTTTTAATCTGTATTTTACTCCTTCAAAACTGTTTGCTTGGGGAGTGAGAGATAATGATAGATGCCCTAGGTGTAATACGGGACCGGCAGACTTACTCCATATGTTTTATAACTGCCCGAGCTTGACACCAATTATTAAGGAGATACAGATATTTTTGGAGGGGCTGCTAGAACTAAACATCGTTCTATCCCCTACGGTGGTCTTAGTTGGCACTGATGGGAAACTGAAGACAGATGGTGGTGCGGAAGCTCTTGTTTTTATCTCTGTGGCTATATTACGTCTTTTAATTTCAGCTGGATGGAAAGATTCTTACGCGCCCACATTCCAACAATGGCTCTCAAGGTTTTTAGGAATGCATAACATTGAAGAATGTCTTTATGATTTTAAGGGGAGGAAAAAACGTGAATTTGGCAGGAATATATGGGCTCCAGTTAGGAAATGGAGGGAATCTAGACACTGAATATACAAGAGGGAAAAATGTATAAGACTGTTTGGCCCATATCTATATTCGTGTTTTCTTTTAATCTTGCCTTTTTTTTTTTTTTACCCCTTTTAAGCATTCTGATTTTAATATTCTTTGTATTACTAATGAGGCGTCTATGTATTCTAAATATTTATCCTTATTGTATAATGACTGTTTAATTAATTGATATTTGTACTGATATATGTAATGTAATGACTTAAAATACTTGATTCATCTCAATGAATAAAATAATAAAAAAAAGAGAAGATATTCTGGGAGCCACTGTAGCCAGCATCCCCCATGAAAGCCTATGGAGCAAGCAAGCCTTGCAGCAGTGAAAAAACGAAAATGGCTGTAGTTCACTACCAGAGCATATCACCTGCACATGTACATGCTCTACCTTTTACATACACTGCACCCTGCCCAAGGGGGTACCTTGGGCCTTTCATAGGGGTGACCAATGTGCACAGAAAGGGAAGGGTTAGGCCTGGTCAGTGGGGACACTGACCAGAAGGACATGGCAGTTCACAGACTGCACACAGGCACTGCGGTGGCAGGCCTGAGACACCATTTTAGGGCTACTCATGTGGGTGGCACAATCAGTGCTGCAGGCCCACTAGTAGCATTTGTCATCACCAGCCCTGGCACACCCAGTGCACTTTACTAGGGACTTAAGGTTTAAGGTTTAAGGTTTTTATTAACTGCGCAATTAATTAAAATCTTTACAGTAAAAGAGAAAGCACAAAGATCAATAGTTCTAAAATAAACTTTCTTTCATTTTTAAAAAAAAAAGGAAAAAGGGAAAAGAAAAAGAAGAAAGAAAAAAAAGACAAAAAAAGTAGGAGTGTACCTATGCTAATTAGGATAATGGTATATAAGGAGAGAGCAATATGGGTAGAGAGGAGTGCAACTCCCACAGTCTTAGACTCATTGTTTAGGAGTTTCCCAGCATTTGTATTGGTTCGGAGAAGTCTTTGCATTATTGGTTACGATGGCGAGCTGGTAACTTTTTCGATGGAACAACGGGTCTGGTTCAGTTCAGCTCATAACAATTCTTGTTGTGGTGAGTATCCTGGATGGGGAGGTACTCTCATTATGAGTTTTTAGTGCTATACTAATTTGGTGAACAAGTTTCGCTGATCTCGCTAGGAACATGGTGTTGGTGGTTGACAAGCACAGGGCTGATGCTTCTGAGCATGTTGTAATGCTCTGATTAAGGCAGATCGGGCGCAGCAGTCGCCGACGTTCGCTCTTGAAATGAGGACAGCAGCAAAGAAGGTGCAGCCAGGATTCCCTTTTGTACGTACAAAGCCTGCAGGATGTGGGGACCCCTTTTTGGGCCCAGGCGGGGTTGAAATCAGCTATCCCGGGCGTGACCAGCCTCATGGATAGAATTTTACTTCGGGCATGTGTTGTGATGGCCTCGCTTAGATATGCTTGTGCTTTGACCACCGTATAGGAGTTGTTTAGGGGTTCCAAATTAAAGCTTCGACAAATGGATCTATGATCAAGTTCAAAGGAGATTTCATTCACTTGTTTATTGATAGCTCTCTTCCAAAAATTCAGCGGGATGTCCTGCCGCGGTAGATTTTCTGCTACTAACTTAAGGGCTTTAGTTGCTTTTCCCAGCCTAATGTACCACGTCGATGCTGGGTCTTCAAAGATGGGGCGCAGATGGTATTTTAGGGAATTAGCCAGGGCCTTTAATGTCCTTAGGTACAGTTTGATGAGCTCCCCCTGGCCGATCACGTCTGGCCTTGCAAGGCCAAGCTTCAGTCTCAGCCTGGTTCTCCTTGCAGACCTTGGGATATGTAACACCAACTTGTACGCCTCAATTTGGGCAGAGGTGAGAAGTGCATCCAAGTTCCCTGGAAATGCCAAGTGCCCGTTAGAGATTGCGGGCAGAAGTTTTGCTCTTAGAGCTATCAAAATTGTGCTAGCGGAGGGGCTGATCAGGTTCCGGTTTAGTTGTCTTAGCAGGTGCATTACCTTATTGGCTTTTGAGGCCAGATGATTGAGATGGACATTTGCTTTGGCCCGTTCCGAAAACCAAACCCCCAGGTAATTGTAAGAGGCCACAGAGTGTATTTGAGCGTTCCCCAACTGCCACTGTGCGTTCCGTTTATGACGGAACGATCCGAAGATGATGACCTTGGTTTTCCCTTTGTTGACCGTCAGGCTATTGGCAATGTTGAAACTATTTAAGGCCGTTAGAGCTCTTTGTAAGCCTATCCTCGTATGATCCATAATGGCTGTATCGTCGGCATACTGTAAAAGTGGTAGCCTTATGCTTCCTAGTCTGGGTGCTACTAAACCGGCACCTTTTAGGGCCTCTCCCAAATCCGCAGTGTATAGATTAAATAGGAAGGGGGCCAGCACGCACCCTTGCTTCAGCCCGTTTGCTGTAGATATTTTGCGAGTGACAGTGTGTGTACTTGTTTTAACCCGCACCCAGGTGGCCTCATAAAGTGTATCAACAACAAAAGGTACCAGAGGGTCTCGAGGAGTGTGCCCACATGAAACAGAAAGCCAACCTTTCCCGGTGAACCACAGTGATACAACACAGAAGATTCTCAACAGGATGAGGAGAATACCCATCAGTCACCATGTGGATCCGCCCTTCATCATTTGGGATTTTATCCGTACCACCCGTCTGAGGAGCTCGGTGCCACACTGAGAGGTCAACCCGGTGGTAAGGGGGTTCCTCAAAGGAGAATGGCAGTGACAGTGTGGTAGACCACTTGATATTGGTAAGTGGCCCTGGGTGTGGGACTGGGGTGTGCAGTGCTGAAAAAAGTGATAACGTGAAAGAAACCCAAATAGTGTATGTTTAAAATTGGTTTGAATAGGCACTTGAAAAAAGTTTATTCCGTGTCTGCCTAACATACCAAAGTATAAAAACAAATATAACCTAAGGCCTTCTCATAAGGTAGACTGCTCTAGGTTAAAGTAGGTCAACTAGTTTCTGCAATATTGGGACTATAGTTCCCTTGCATTCTTCAGGACCAATCTAAATAAAAACTACTGCACCAAGTGAATTAAAAATAATGAGTGAAAAATGACACCAGGGTAACAGTGCAAGTGCTGATAAGTCACCTGAATGCTCCCGGTGCCTGTACAGTCTGTGTTAATCACTGAGGAGAGAAAAGGTGGGTTAGGTATGGTTAACAGTATTCAGTGGGCTGACCAGAAAGTCCAATTTATGTGGATCAAGCTTTGCATCACATTAACTGTGTTGACATATAGGCAATAAATACTCATATGGCCAGAATTAGAATATTCGGAGAGACAATTTCATAAGCCGAATATATCGTCGTCCTTACCTAGATCTGTAAGGATGACCAGCCTCACCCCACCTGGCAGTGGCTCAGGGGAAAGATGAAGCACCGCTCTATAAAACATGCAAGAAACACGTAAAAAACACAACACACACACCAGGAGTAAAGCACTTCCTCTGAACGATTGCCGACAAGCAGTGGTATCTGTATCTCTACATCAAGGATCTTTATAGTATCCAACACTCGCGGGGCCAGGACTGTGTCTAGAGGCTGCTGTCGTTATTTAGAAAAACGCGGCTCTGCGCGTTTAAGGGCAGCCAGCGCGAGGTCTATGCTCAGTTTCAGAGGTAAGTAAAATAAAATCAAGGGAAGAACGCGGGAAAGCGCGTGGAACAGCGACATGCTTCGCCTACCTCTCCGTCGGTACTCCGTGCCGGCGTCCTGGCCGACTGGGGAGGTGACGAGAGGCGGGGTAGCAGAAGTATATAAGCCGCGCTCCTATCGGTCGCCGGGTCACATGGGTTGACTAGCGGACCTATGAGCATCTAGCAGAGTTTAGACGAGCCCTCTCATCTCATTGGCTGATGCAGCCTGAATTGAAAGCGTACATTGGCCAAACCTGCATAAAGTAGTCATGGTGACGCGGGTCCGTACCCGTTGTAAACACAGCACGGACAGGATCCCGCAAGCAGGGTGAACTCCGAAACGTCATAGCGATCTTTCAAAAGAAGACGAATGAATTAGTTTTTAATGACTGTCGCCTCCTAAGGCTTCCAAAGAGGAAATAGACACGATGGTCACTGTGGTTAATGTTAACCGAAAATGCGTCAAGTGAGGCATAATAGAAACATAACGCTACTGTTTTAGGTGGAATAACCTAGACACAGTGATCCATATATATTGCTAGGATCAGTATGATCTGGTCCTGTTTATAGGGACTGCATCCCACGCGGGGTCACGTGGCGATCAAGATGGACAAAATCAGCCACGGGCTGTGGCTCGGCCATTGTGGCTACATTTAAAAGGGACGGAAGAATTCTCATACGTCATTACCAGCCAACAATGCAGGTTGAAACAATGGGGCCCTGCACTATTTTTCTGGGCAGAGTCATAAGGAGGACCAGGGGATGTCATCGTCCTCATAAAGTGTCCTTATAGCCTTCAAAAGTTTCAGTGTTATCCCCCATTTTTCTAACTTCCACCAAAGGCGTTTTCCGTCCACTTTGTCAAATGCTGTACTGTAGTCCACAAAGCAGCAGAATAGTGGGGGATGGTTCTTCTGGGTTGCCTTGGCTGAAAGATGTGCTAGCGCCAGGACATTGTCCATTGTAGAGGCCTTGGCCCTGAAACCAGTCTGATATGTTGGTATTATTTTTTCCTCTTCGGCCCATTTTTCCAGATCGCTAAGTAATAGGCGTGCATATGCCTTGGCCTCCTGGTCAAGCAAGGCAATGAGCCTATAATTCGAAGGCTCGGAGCGGTCGCCTTTTTTGAAGATGGGAAACAGTATGGAGCCCCTCCAAGAGTCGGGGAATATTGTGGTGTGGTAGGAGTAACTAAAGAGTGGAGTTAAAAGTGTCGCCCAGAACTCTGATGCCTGTTTAAAGACAGGTGCTGGAACCCCATTTGGCCCCGGCGCACCGTCGTTCCTCATCCGCTTGATGGTGTTGATGACCTGACTGGTGTTCGCCCAGGTTGATGTAGTTGTGAAGGCGGCAACCGGGGAGCTATTACCCCTTATGTTGTTTCTTGGGGTTGAGGTGGCAGTTTCTAACTGGAGGCAAGGCTGTTGGCCTTTCTCGGTTAGCTCCACCCTGTCCGTTGTCGGTGGTTCCTGGCTGGGGGCAGATTCGTATAGCTGTTTCACATATTGGATCCAGACTTTTTCGGCTACCCCGTTTTCCCTCGTTGGCCCTCGATTGCTCAGCTGATTGATGAAACTCCAGAGTCGAGCAGGGTTCTTTTGTTTGAGAAGAAGGAAGACTTTTAGCCATTTACTTTCCGTTTTTATTAGTTCCCATAACTTCTTCCTTAGGGAGGTCCTCAGTTGCGATATTGAGGGCCCTTCTGCTTGGTGGCCACTTCTTTTCTTTACTGCGCAAGCCTTGCGCAGAAGTCGTTTAAGTTCCCGGATATCCTGGGGGCAAGTTCTCCGATTCTTGAAGGGCACTTTTGTTGTTGGATTATGTGATTTATGATTACCGAGTTTATTTTGTAGGTCTTCGATGAATTGCGGCCATCCTGTTGTGGGGGGACCAAGTGCGAACAGACTCCCTTGCTGTGTCTGACATAGCCATGATTGAAGTTTTCCCTCTGTCTTGTCTGTCCACTTGATTCTCCGCAGGGCAGTGTGTGTCTCCTCCCCGCTTGACTCCCCAATGGTGTGGTGGAGGGTGGCGGCCGGTATGACCAGCTGGAATGATGCTTTTAATGGCCTGTGATCGCTGTCCTGTCGGTTCACGACTTCATAGGCAGTCATTCTATCCGCCAGTATTCCACTTATCAAGATGTAGTCAATTCTGGACAGATTCCGAAAAGTGGGATGTGGCTGCCAAGTGCTTGAACCTAGTGTTTTCTGCGTATGAGTTGATGTCAGTTTGTAGCTGCGAAAGAGGTCGCGCAGGGGAGCCGCCCTTCCTGAGCCTCGGGGAAGGGTTTCCAAGTTATCTAGATCTTTTAAGTTGAAGTCCCCTGCTAAGATGACCTGATGTGTGTTGTATTTGATTAACAAGTCCTCCAAGTTGGATGCCAGTGCCTCCAGGTGGTCTTTCATAAGGGTCTGTGCGGGGTTGATGTAGCAGTTTAATACAAGCAGATGAATTGGGTGACTAGTGAGGCTCAGACCCCTTATCAGTAGCGCTTGTAGACCGACCGTGTTCACGTTGATGTGGGAGGCATCGAATGCGCACGCGTGTTTTATGAATATTGATAGTTCACCTGCTGGGCGGCCGAAAAGGTTCCTTTTCGTTGATGGTACTTGGAACTCGTAATACCCAGCCAGGGGGGTGGAGGTCAAGGCCCAGGTTTCTTGGAGACAGATTAAGTCCCCAAATTCCAGGAACTGCTTCAGATTCTCATTGTTGCAGATTTTACTAACCCCTGCTATGTTCCAGGAGATTACTGAACGTTCTGGTTTTGCAGTGGTGCTGAACCTGGCGTCCCTACTGGATTGCTAACTGTTATGGCGGCTAGGAGTGCTGTGTCATCTTGCTTCCTGGTCCCTTTTGCTCAGGGAGGGGGAAGATGTTATGTATGATTCGTTGGTTGTTTTCATAAAGTATTCTGATTCCAGTGTGTGTTCTCGGGCCCGTCTGGCTGCTATTTGGGGGGCCCAAGCTGGTAGTCCCTTTTAGGACTGATCGGGTGACCTTTCTCCCGCCGTCTGGGACCAAGACGAGTGGGTATTTTGGAGGTGATAATACCTGAACTTCGATGCCCCACTCCGCGAATAAAGCGGAGTTTTGTTTGATGGCTTGCTGTATTTCTTTGTTTTTCAGTCCCACAACAGTAGAATCACCATGTGAGTCCCCTTTCAAACTCTCGAATTTCACCCAATCTATGTCCCCTGATTGTATCTTATCCAGGGTGTCCAGGTGTTTGAAAAGACGTAGGCGGTTACTCCGGTTCAGGATGTCATAGTGTCCTGCGCTGGAGAATCTTGGAGTAAAGACCACCTCGTAGACTGTGAGTCCATTCAAGTTTTGAGCCCCACCGCCCTTTTTTGTAGTTGGTTCGACAAGAGGGGGCACAGAACTGTGACTGCCTTGGAGGGTTGGGAGCGTACCTCCTTGCAACCTCTTGTTTTGGTAGTCATTTATCCTGATTGAGAGCTGGGGACTTGTTTGGAGTTGATGCAAGGTGACACCTTGGGACACGGATGTTGACGGAATTGGCTGTTGAGGCCATGTTGGGGCTGGTAGATTTTTTCCGGCCATAGGCTGATTTGCCGTGGGGCTATTTTGCGTTGCTGATGGCTTTTCTTCCTTTAAGCTGGAGGAACCTACTGATATGGGTTGATTGTGATGCTTTCCCTTTGGCGGGATGGCCTCAATGGTCCTTATGCCCCATTTTTTATCTGTAAATATCGGATACAGCTGGGTCACTTTAGCTTTTGTCCCCTCATTTGATGGTTGGTGCTTGGGCTTCAAAACCTGTGGTTGTCCAAATTTTAATTTTAATTTTTTCTGCTGTTTTTTTTGCTTCTTTTTTGCTCTTCTTGACAGTGGGGGCTTCTGCGTGTCTATTGAGCCTGGTGAGTCATCTGGCCCAG
Organism: Lissotriton helveticus; assembly: GCF_964261635.1. Lineage (NCBI taxonomy): Eukaryota > Metazoa > Chordata > Amphibia > Caudata > Salamandridae > Lissotriton > Lissotriton helveticus. Next base: position 278,802,681 of record NC_136067.1, read on the forward strand.
CTGTTTTGATTTTTTCACTGTCCCTGTGATTGAGGCTATTGACGGTTATGGGTTCTGGTGAGCTGCTCGCTGGCTTTGTGGTTGAAAGTCCTGCGCTTTTACCATTATCACTGTCAACACTGTCAATACCAGCATTCTTCTCCACCGCCTCTATAAATTAGGAATCTCAGGGAAAGCTATGGACTGGCTCCAGTCTTTTCTGGAGAATCGCTCATTTAAGGTTGTAGAGGGCACCACCCATTCCAAATGTTGGCCCTTGGATCAAGGCGTGCCCCAGGGCTCGGCCTTGAGTCCAACACTTTTTAATATTTATATGCAGCCTTTAGCTGATATAGTGCATTCATTCGGCCTTGACATTGTGACATACGCCGATGATACGCAATTAGTCGTATCTATGAATCAGGCGGACTCATCCTCTTCAAATTTAAGCAACTGTTTAGTAGCGATTGCTCAGTGGATGGCTGCCTCGCATTTAAAATTAAATGGCGAGAAAACGGAGCTCCTGATGTTAGGCAATTCAGCTATTCCCTGCCCTCTCATGGACTGGCCCTTGTGTATGGGGCCCCCGCCAAAACCTAAGCCCCATATAAAGAGCCTAGGCATTTGGTTGGACACTAACCTTAACTTTCTGCAGCAAGCGACTACTCTGTCCGCCATGTGCTTTGGGCTCATGCGCATGCTGAGAAAGGTGTTACCACTCCTCCCTTTTGAAGCCCGCAGAATAATGGTGCAAGCAATTATTCTGTCCCGCTTGGACTACGGGAACTCCCTATACTTAGGGGCTCCTACCTCCACAATAAGGAAGCTGCAGGTGACTCAAAATGCTGCAGCCCGCCTTTTATTGGGCCTCAACAAACGGCAATCAGGTACCATGGCCCTGAGGAAACTGCACTGGCTTCCTATAAAAGCCAGAGTGTTGTTCAAATCCCTGTGCTTTATGCACAAAGCCATGCGAAAGACCGCCCCCACTATGATCTGCTCTTTAGCAGAACCTTACCTCCCTCACAGATCCTTACGTTCAAGCACGGCCTTTCTAGCTACTGTCAATAAGATCAGACGTACCAGATGGGGTGGACGATCCTTTTCCTGGAATGCTGCTAGGGAATGGAACTCTTTGCCCACCCTCCTTCGCAGTGAATCGAACCTTTCAAAATTTCGAAAGAACTTGAAAACCTATCTGTTCATCTAAGTTCTCCTCCTTTTCCTGTAGTATGAAGATACCTAGCGCTACGAGGCCTCCGGGTTGTTTGCGCTCTATAAAACTCGGTTAATAATAATAATAATAATAATTATCAGCTGTGTCTTTCTTCCCCATTCGGGCCCATGGTGTTTGTGTCGCCTTCGGGGTGTGGCTGTTGTGCTTTGCCCCCTTCTCTTTATCATTCAACGTGGGTGCTGCAGTTCTTCCTTTCGTTATTTCCATGATTTCGGCTAGCACCTCAGGCAGAGAGGCCCACTTCTTGATGATATCTGAACAACGGCAGGCGCCGGCCCCCCAGTTGGAGCCCTCGTGCTGGGAGATCCTATTGGCCAGGACCTTCACCTTGAAGCCTACGTCGGCTAATCGCCCAGCTATTGCCTGCAGAAGGTCAATCTGTAGTTCCATCTTAGTGGATTGCCACAGGAGAGCTTTGTTGGTGGCACTGCTTGACTCCAACTGGGATGGATTGTCCGAGGTCGTATCTATGCTGATGTCGCGGTCTTGATTCCGCGTTTTCTTTTTAGTAGCCCAAAGGGATTCTTGGGGCCAAGATGGAATGGGGTTTAGTTCAAGAGTTCTTTCAATCTTTTGCTCAAGATTGTGAAGAAAGGAGCCCAAGAGCTCCTCGGTGGGTGACGGCGATGGAACAGGAGAATCCGGTTGAAGAAACGTTGGATTAAGATTCTTGTGCACGTGTTCATGGTCGTGCTGTGAAATGCTAGGACCCAGGTTCTGAGGAGATAAGCCCAATATTTTCGGCTGGTGGATTTGAGCTATTGTTGATGCGGAGGAGCCGCTTCCGGTCTGGACTGTGGCGGTGATCTTGTCGATGGTGGTGACCTGTGTCTCGATTGTGGACCGGGGAGAAGAGCTGACACAGAGTGGTCCTGCGATTGACTTTAGGTGTGATTGACCGTGAAATGTAATGGCCTGTCTGCTGGCCTGATCCTGGGCGGAACTGAGTTCCTCACAAAAGGGCAACGCTACTTTGGGAGTGCAATCAAGGTTCGACAGTCGTCCACTGTGATTAGGTGTGCTGTTGTCTTGAGCGGGGTCTGGAGTGCCAGGGGTGGTTGTTAGGCTGGGGCCGGACCTGTGAATGTTGTTGGGGGGATCCCCTTTCTTAAAAAAGTTTGTGATCGTCCCTCTTTGGGCTGCCTCTTGTGCCCTTACGTTTGGACTAACAGTTAGTGATTTACTCCTGGTCTTCCGAGTTGTCTTACAGGTTGGTGATTGGGTTGTTGGGCTTTTTTCCGGAGACAGCGCCTGGCGGCCCTTCCTTTTGACCCCGATGGCCAAATGACCACCTGGTCATATGACCTCCTAGTGTTGCCTTGCCTTGCCTTGTTGCTGCTAGACAGCGTAACTCCGGGGGCTTTGCCGTCACTGTGGGTTGAATGAAAGAGCAGCTATGGGCGGCTGAGGCGGCGTGTGTGCGAGGAGGTTAGGGGTAAGGGTAGGGCAGGGCTGCTGCTGCTGCTGCTTGGCCTTTGCTGTCAAAGGGCAGTGGCTGCTTGCGTAGCGTTCAGACCCGGCCGGGTCGGCGTATTTGAAAGGCAAGGGTCTGGGGGGCTGAAGACAATCCCTGGGTGAGGACTCGGGACCAAATTGCTGATTTGTGATAACGTTGAGGGCCCCCCCCCCCCACTTTGACTATCCTCCTTGGGTTATGAGAAGCCCTTTGGGTTGTGAGGAACCTTAAAAGTGTCTGTGGTTTTTAAAAAGTTCATCGATTGAACAACAGTAGGTGAGCTATGGTTCGAGCTATAACTCAGCTAGCTTTCAGCGAGCCGCTCACTTCTTGCACATTGGGGCTGCCTCCCAACGCTGCGCCGCTCACCTGCTCACCGGCTCCAAAGCGAGGCTCTCCTTCGACCCGTCACGCCGCTGTGCTCCTCCCGTGAACAGCGGTACTGCAGATACGCAGCAACACCTGCGGAGCAGAGTGAGTGATGTGGAGCCAGACGGACAGAACGCTGGGGATGAACGCCACACAGGTGAGGGTGAGGGTGGCCAGGCAAGAGGTGCCAGGCGGGGGACTTCTGCAGGTCACTTCTACCGCCGGTTTCCGTGAGGCAGCGGTGGGGGCTTCAACAGCTTCAGTGGCTCCGCTGTAATTGAAACGCCGCCCTGCTTGCTGGCTCGTTGGTGGCGTGACTCCGCAGCCGTGGGGAGTACCTCTCAAAGGCAGCCGCTTGGCCGCTCGGCCGCGTCTCCACTGGTCCCTCCGCGTCTTCCGAGAACCGAGCAGGGCGGGCAGCAGCAGGCAGGAGCAGTGGGCAGGAGCAACCCGCTCCGACGTCCAACTCCGGCGGAATGGCATTTTCTAGGGACTTCTTGGTGATACAAATAGGCCAATCATGTATATCCAATCACAATAACAATTTACACACGGAGCACTTACACTCTGATACTGATCAGTAGTGGCAGAGTGTCCAAAGCATCTAAACCAGCAAAAACGAAATCCAGCACAGCATCAAAAATACAGGAGGTAGAGGCAAAAAGATAGGGGGAAACCACGCCAAGGATGCCAGGTCCAACACGTGTCCCCTCCAACTGAAAGTGGGGAGAACTGCCCACCCTCTTGGGAGTTCTTTTCACTAAGGCGGAAAAACCTGGACAGACTCAGCATTGGCGTGTTCTGTACCAGGGCGGTGTTCCACCGTGAAGTCCATTCCCTGTAGGGAGATGGACCACCTCAACACTTTTGGGTTCTCTCCCCTCATCTGCATTAACCATCTGAGGGGCCTGTGGTCTGTCTGAACACAGAAGTGAGTCCCAAACAGGTAGGGCCTCAGCTTCTTCAGAGCCCAGACCACAGCAAAAGCTTCCCTTTCAATTCCACTCCACCTCCGTTCCCTGGGGAGTAGCCTCCTACTAATGAAAGCTACAGGCTGATCCCTCCTCAGTGATCTGTGAGAGTACTGCTCCCACACCATGCTCTGAAGCGTCTATCTGCACTATGAACTCACTGGAGAAGTCAGGCGCCTTGAGCACAGGTGCTGTGCACATGGCAGTCTTCAGGGCATCAAAAGCAGTCTGGCAGGCTTCGGTCCAATTCACTTTTCTGGGCTGCTTCTTGGAAGTCAGTTCTGTCAAGGGGGCAACGATGGTGCCATACCCCTTGACAAACCGTCTGTAATACCCGGTGAGACCTAAAAAAGGCTCTCACCTCTGTCTGGGTCTTGGGGGTCTCCCAAGCCAGAATGGTATCAATCTTTGCCTGTAGGGGAGCCACCTGGCCGCTTCCTACCTGGTGTCCCAAGTACACCACAGATCTCTGCCCTATCTGGCACTTGATAGTGAGGCCTGCCCTATGCAGGGCCTTCAACATTTCACAGAAGTATTGCAAATGTTCCTCCCACGTGGAGCTGACCACATCAATGTCATCCAGGTATGCGGCGCTGAATTCCTCCAGCCCAGGTCAGTACCTGGTTAACCAGTCTCAGGAAGATGGCAGGGACATTCTTCAACCCAAAGGGCATGATTCAGAAGTGGAAGTGCCCCTCTGGCATTGAGAATGCAGACCTCTCTTTGGCCCCATCGGTTAAGGCAATCTGCCAGTACCCAGAAGTTAAATCAAACATACTGAGGTACCGGGCAGCTCCCAACCGAACCACGAGCTCATCAGCTCTGGGGATGGGGTGTGCGTCATCTTGGTGACCTCATTGAGCCCACGGTAGTCCACACAGAACCTGAGTTCTGGGGTGGCACCGGGCACAGCAGCTTTTGGGACTAAGACCACTGGGCTAGCCGAGGGGTGTAGTGTAGTTCCTATATTCCCAATAGGCTCTGCGCATTGGAATAACATAAACGATAGTTTAGACGTAGGACTGAGGTCAACTAGGTCTCTACTGAATATGTTAGACTTAATTATGAATGCCAGCTAGCTCAGAGGTCACTAGAAACTTTCTCGAATGAACAGGAAAGAGTTAACTTTCCTGATTAGACAAGAAGGGATTCGTTTCTGACAATCGCATAAACATGACAACTTTGCTCCCTCCAGAACAAGGAGTATATCTCCAGAGTCGTGTGAAAACAATAGACAGATATTTCACTCAGTCAATCGTGCTTACTTAGTTTCACCAGGAGTGCAGAGAAATAGAGAGACGGGCGTTTTCAATAAAAGGTGTTATTTATTGAGCAGTCCTCTTTCTCATGCAAGAGAAGTGAATTGCCACAAATGCAATATTTATCATGAAGTAAAGTGCGTACAGTAAAAGGAGTATTATGAAATAATACTGTAAAAGCATTTATATGGTTTCTGAGCCATATGATACTTAAAACGGATAATATATATACATACATAAAATCATTGACTAAATGTACTCAACTGGTGCTTCTAAGATACGCCTTCCCCGGTGTACCTAACCTAAGCCTAGTACGTGGGAAGGAGTAAGTGAGCTGCAGTTTAAGTTAAGTTAGTTTTTGCCAAGAATCTGAATCAAGAATTCTCTTAAGGATCTGATCAGCTCCGTACCTTGGTTTATATAATGAAGGAGGTCTTGTATCTCTTTCTCAGGACTCTATCTCCCAGCAACCCGCAAGGGTGACTGGAAACACTGGAGCTGGAATTTCTCAGCAGGAGAAAATACAGCGTCTCTCTCAGTGCGTCAAGGGGAGGGTCGGCTTCCTTCGGCACTCGCATCAGCTGGGCATCGGGAAAGTAGATAGCCGCTCTGCTCCAAACCACCGTGTGTTTGCTTAATGCAAACGTTGGTATATTTATACCTGAAATGTGCCGAGTTTGACGTAAGGTTGGACATAAGACGTCACTAAGAACTTACAGTTCTTTCTGGACTCCAGGAGTTCTTGTTCAAATCAAAACAAAAGCAGGGGGAATTCCCGGGCTGCTGGAGGCTTGGTTTGTTTAAAGAACGCATTGTACTTTCTAGGAGTCAATGGGAGTAGCCTTGCCGTATTTGGACTGCATTGGCTATGACTAAATATGGATATGATTCTTATGCCTTTATAAGGATATGATTTTTGTTATAACCACATAAGGGCATGAATCGGGAATCTTTAATCAGGGTCCTAGATACATTCACAACAGGGGCTGCTGGACGGCTCAATTACACCTCGCGCCAACATCTTGGAAACCACTTCCTTGATGCTGGCGCTGACCTTGTCAGCTACCCTGTAAAATTTATGTTTCACAGGCAGACTATCTCCAGTGTACACATCATGGACGCACCAATTGGTGACACCTGGGGTCAGGGAGAACAGGGAGGAAAACTGACCCAACACCTGGCGACATTCCCTCTGCTGTTCTGTGGGCAGGGTGGGCGAGAGGACCACACCATCCACTGACCCGTCTTGCTCCTTGGCTGCCAGGAGGTCAGGGAGAGGATCACTATCCTCTTCCCCTCCAGCATCTGTAGCCATGAGCATTGTCACTTCAGACCTCTCAAAATGTGGTTTGAGGCGGTTCACATGCAAGACTCTCAGGGATTGCCTGGGAGTCCTCAAGTTGTCCAGGTAGGTTCCTTCGCTCTTGCGCTCCACCACCTCAGATGGCCCAGTCCACTTGTCTTGGAGCGCACAAGGCTCCACTGGCGCCATCACCCACTCTTTCTGCCCAGGTTGAAATTCAACCAGAGTGGTATTGTGGTTGTACCATCTTTTCATTTCTTCTTGGCTAGCTGCCAGGTACTCCTGAGCGAGCTTCCTGAAGCGTTGTGTCTGGTTGCGGATGGCCAGCACATAGCTGAAAACATTCTGGGGGGTTTTCCCACGGGATTTCTCCCACCCCTCCTTCACCAGTGTGAGAGGTCCTCTAACAGGGTGGCCATACAGGAGTTCAAAGGGACTGAACCCTAAGGTCTTATGAGGCACCTCCCTGTAGGCAAACAGCAGGCATGGTAACAAGACGTCCCACTTCCGTCTCATGGGCTCCGCTAGGCCCATAAGGAGTAGTTTCTGTCCTGTAACTCCAGTTCTGTAGTAGGGGTATCTCTGTTATAGTCATAATCTAGTGAATAGTCCCGCCCATGTGCGTGGACCCCGGCAATCAAAAATAATCTCTTAAGTTGTCAGAAAATTGCAGAACTGCAAAGACACTTAAAAGAAAATTTAAAGACAAATAATGCAGCCTATATCCACAGGCTACACTGTCCAGTACTTCAACTAGAAATTCCACCAAAAATCCACAAACAGCAAAGCCTGTCCAGATTTCCCTTGTTTTCACTGCAAAACCCCTCAGAAATGATAGAGAGGAAGGCCTGGACAGACAAGCCCCATAGGCTGCCATTATGTGGCATAAATAGGATACTGTGCCTTTAAGAGAACCTTCCAGAACTTTCTCTCAGTATCCCAGAATGCATAGCAGGTCCAACTTACTTTCAGTTCTTTTTGAAGGTGTAACACGCCAGACCTGTCGCATTCCTGAAAGGAACATTTCTCTCCACCGGGGAGGCGGGAGGGCGCTTATGACTATAACAGAGATACCCCTACTACAGAACTGGAGTTACAGGACAGAAACTACTCCTTCTGTAGTAGGGGATCTCTGTGTATAGTCATAATCTAGTGAATAGAATGGCAAGCCCATCCCCACACCAAAGCGGCGGTGGAGAAAAGAGAATTAATGCCACTATTGTGCGAACAGATTTTGCAGCGAAGCCTGCCCAACCTGAGCGTCTGCCCTGGCATCAGTGTCCAGGCAGTAATGCTTAGCAAAGGTATGAACCGACTTCCAAGTGGCCGCCTTGCAGATTTCTGCAATCGGAACATTACGGAGCAAAGCCGTCGTGGCAGCTTTGCCCCTGGTGGAATGAGCCTTAGGCTTACCTCCTAAGGTCTTATTAGCTTTTTGGTAACATAACTGTATGCAGGACACAATCCACCTAGAGATAGACTGCTTAGAGGTCGCAAGACCCGTCCTGACAGATCCATAATTGATAAACAATTGGTCAGACCTACGAATATCTTTGGTCTTATCCAGATAAAATTTCAATACCCTCCTAACATCCAGGGAATGTAACGACCTTTCCGCTGGAGAGGAAGGATTCTGAAAAAACGTAGGCAAAGTTATAGTCTGGTTGACATGAAAATCAGAAATAACCTTGGGAAGAAATTTAGGGTGAGTACGCATAACAACCTTAGCAGCATGAAATACAGTATAAGGTTCCTGGCAACACAACGCCTGAATTTCACTCACCCTGCGGGCCGATGTTATGGCCACGAGGAACGCCGCCTTCCAGGACAGGTGCTGCAACGAAGCCTTATGAATAGGTTCAAAAGGCTCTTTCATCAACCTGGACAGCACCACATTCAATTCCCATGAAGGCGAAGGAAGCCTGACAGGAGGGAACACTTTCTTCAAGCCTTCCAAAAAATCTTTGATCACAGGGATCTGGAAGAAGGAAGTCTGCGAAGGGCATTTCCTGTAGGCAGTCAAAGCAGCAAGATGAACCTTAATAGAATGGACATTAAGGCCAGACTGCGCCAACTGGAGAAGATAAGGAAGGATGACATCTTCCTTACAAGTCGTCGGATCATAGTTCTTATACTTGCACCAGTTACAAAATCTCTTCCACTTGTAAGCATAGGAAGTCCTAGTGGAAGGTCTCTTAGACTCCTTCAGTATGTCCATACAATCTGCAGGGAGATTCAGATGACCATATTGCACTAACTCAGGAGCCATGCTGTCAAACTCAAAGACGAGAGGTTGGGGTGCAACATCAGCCCCCCGAACTTCGTGAGAAGGTCCGGCCTGCATGGCAGCCGAATGTGAGGAAGGAGAGACCGGTGAAGCAGGTCCGTGAACCACCACTGTCTGGGCCATTCCGGGGCAATCAGTATCATCCGCGCCCTGGACCGGGACAGCTTGATGAGAACCGTCGGAATCAGGGGAATGGGTGGAAAAGCGTACAGAAAGTTGTTCAACCAGTCGATCCATAACGGGTTCCCCAGCGTCCCCGGCTGGTAGTACCTGGAGGCGAAGCCTCGGCATATGCTGTTTTCGGCGGTGGCGAACAGATCTACGTCTGGAGTCCCCCACCTTGCGAAGACTTCTCCTAGTACTTCGTCGTTTATGACCCAATCGTGGTTTTCCTGAATCAGTCTGCTCAGCGCGTCTGCCTGAACATTCTGCACACCTGGTAGATGGGTAGCCGTTATCATCAGTCCTCGAGCCAGAAGCCAGCGCCAGATCGCCTGCGCCTCCTGAGACAGGGTGCGTGACCTCGATCCTCCCTGCTTGTTGAGGTAATACATTGTGGTCGTATTGTCCGTTTGCACAAGGAGAGAGTCGGTCTGGAAGGACGGGTGAAAGGCCTTCAGTGCCAAGTGAACAGCTCTGAGTTCCAGGAAATTGATGTGGTACGTGGACTCCGCCGGGGAACACGTCCCTTGAATCTGTAGGTCTCTGGAATGCGCTCCCCAGCCCTGGAGAGAAGCATCCGTCACGATAACCTGAGTGGGAATGTCCTTGTGGAAGGGAACCCCTTTGAGGAGATTCTCCGCTGAACACCACCACTTCAGAGACTGAAGAGCATGCAGAGATAGACGTATCTTGTCGTCCCAAGATCCTCTCCTCTGATCCCACTGATCCTCCAAGCACTCTTGCAACGGTCTCATGTGCAGCCGTGCATGTGGCGTCAGGAAGATACAGGAGGCCATCGATCCCAGTAGATGGAGCGGACATGAGAGCCCGAGCCTTCCGAAGCAGTGATAATCGTCGCTCCTCCGAAGGAGACACGCTTGCTGACAGCGTATCGATGGAGGCTCCCAAGTACTGAATGCACTGACTGGAGTCGGAACCGACTTGGACATGTTGATGTGCAACCCCAGCTTGTTCAAGAGAACGCACGTCTTCTGGAAGTGTGCTTGCGCTTCCGCGAAGGAGGAGGCCTTGATCAACCAGTCGTCCAGGTAAGGATAGACAAACACCTTGTTCTTCCTTAAGTGTGCTGCCACCACAGCCATGCACTTTGAGAATGTTCTCGGCGCAGACTTCAGTCCGAATGGCAGTACTGTGTATTGATAGTGATTGGCGCCGACTTGGAACCGCAGGAACTTACTGTGTTTGTGTGCAATGGGCACATGGAAGTAAGCATCCTGGAGGTTGATGGCACACAGCCAGTCTCCCTGTTGCAGCTGAGGATAAATCTGATGCAATGACAGCATGCGAAACTTTTCTCTGCAAATCCACTTGTTTGCTTGTCGCAAATCCAGAATGGGCCTGAACTCGTTCTTGTCCTTTTTTCGAACCAGAAAGAATCGGGAGTACAGACCTCTTCCCCTTTGAGACAGAGGTACGACTTCGATCGCCCTTTTCCTTAACAGGATATCGGCCTCCGCCTGGAGCTCACGCAGCTGATACTGCGAGCCGACCGGAGGGATCGATGGAGGCGGGCTGGTGAACCGAAGACTGTATCCATTGCAAACAATATTCAGCACCCACTTGTCCTGAGTAATTTTTCTCCACTCTGCCAGAAAAGATTGAATGCTTCCCCCCACCGGAGCGGGTAACAGTTGTCGGGGAAGTAAGTGCTCAGGGCCTAGACCCGGCCTGGCCCTTAGTCGCTGGTGCCGACTGATGGCCGCCTCTGCCCCTCTGGCGCTTCTGGAATGTTCTCCTGAACTGCTGCTGTTGTTGTTGCTGCTGTTGTCCAGAAGACTGGCCACGCCCTCTGCCTTGACCACCGAACCGGCGTTGGAATGGACGGTACTTCTTCTTGGTCTCCTTGGGCTTCTCCAAACCCACCGCTGTGAGCGTTTCAGCTTCCGCCTTCATGCGGGCCATTTCGTCGTCAGCGTGCTTCCCGAACAGGGTTTCGCCAGAGAATGGCAGATTGGCAACCCTCTGCTGAGCGTACGGTTTCAGAGACGTAAGGCGGAGCCAGGCATGTCGTCGCTGGTTTATTCCGTGGCAGAAACCATGCGCCGCCAGAAGAGAGGAGTCGGCTGCAGCGCTGATGACTTGATTCGCCACCAACATCCCTTCGTTAAGCACCTCCTGGAAGTCTTCCCGCTTGTCCCGGGGGAGGAGCTCCACAAATTGTTGAAGAGATTCCCAGAGGGCTCTGTCATACCAACCCAACAAGGCCGTGGCACTAGCTGCCTTCATTGAGGTCGCCGAGGTCCCACAAACTCGTCTCCCAGAAGAATCCAACCACCTAGATTCCTTGTCTGGCAGAACTGTGGAGGAAGGCGTGGTGGCATGCTGTTTGCGTGCCGCCGTCACAATCACCGAGTCTGGAGGGGGCTCCAGCCTTAGAAAGGCCGGGTCCGAGTCTGGAGCCCGGTACTTCTTCTGCAGTCTGGAAGGCGCCGCCTTAGTCACCGCAGGAGTGAGGAAAAGATCCAGGGCCGGTTCTTCCAGGCCCGGCACCAGTGGCAGTAACGGCCGAGACAAATGCTTCTGATGGAGCGTCTCAAAGATGACCGAAGTCTTCGGAGTGGGCACCGTCAAAGTAATGCCCAATTTCGCTGCACCCCGTAACAGCACGTCCTGGAAGGACACCAGATCGTCGACCGGTGAAACCCTCGTGTCCGGTGAATCCGACAAGGTCGGGGAGTAGACCCTGGTCCCAGACGACCTGGTCCGTGAACGAGACCTGTGTCTCCTGTGGCGCCGTCTAGATCGTGTTGAAGATCTATGACACGAACGGTCCCTTCTCCTGGAGCGGGAGCGCGACCTCCCAGCACGTGGACGCTCCACCGGTTTCCGTGGAGGCGTCATCCGTGGCTTGTCCTGGGGCTTCGGGGTAGGCGTACCCTTAGGAGGTGTCGGAAGCAGAGGCAGGGACACCGACCTCGGTGGCCTATGAGGAGGGACTGGCGGCAGAGGCCGCCCCTCAGGAGATGGCGGAGGCAGGGAGGGGAGCGGCGGCTTAGCCGGTGGAGCCTCCTTCGGTAGAGGAGGAGGGGTCAAAGGCCTTGGCGGCGTATATACCAGCGAGTACCTCGTGCCCGATGACTTCTTTGAGGGAGGGGCCTGTGATCCAGACCCTCCAGAGCGTGAGCGACGCCTCCTACGTCCGTCACCAGATCCAGCGTGACTTTTGGCGCCAGAATCCCTCTTGTGCCTCTTAGAGGAGGTGGAGATCCCTGGTGACGCTGATCTCTTCCTGCTCGACGTCGAGCGTCGTTTTTCAGGCGTGGAACGGCGATCTCTCGACTTCGGCGTCGAACGTCGTCTTCTCGACGTCGAGTGTTTCTTCCTCGACGCCGATCGTCGCCCCCTCGACGACGAGCGGTCAGACCTCGACGGCGAGCGTCGACTCTTTCTTCTCGATGACCGCTTCTTCACGGTCTTCGACGTCGAGGGTCCCCTCGACGTCGAACTGGTCGAAGGCGACCGGCGGTGTCGCTTCGACGGCGAGCGCCGGTGTCTACGGCGATGCCTCGACTTCGACGACGTCGACGACGCCGTCGGCGGTGACTTCGACGGCGGCCTGGCCAGGCCTCTCGACGTCGATCTCCCACGCTGTCTTGACCCGGAGCCCCGGGGAGAAGGGGAACACACCGCCGTCATCCCTCTCGACGTCGTCGTCGATGCTATCGACGTCGACGGAGACCGGGACCTTTTGCTGGTCTTCCTGCCTCTGGGGAGCCCCCCAGAGGCCTCAGCAGGGGCAGAGGGAACCTTCCCAGCCTGCCCAGACCCACCTGCAGCCTGCAGACGCCTCTCCTCCAGGCCTTGGAGCCTAATCTTCTGTCTTTCCCTCAGGGCCCTTGTAGAAAAGGCCTGGCAGATGTCACAATCTTCAGGGACATGCTCATAAGGGAGGCAAATAATGCAGACGTCGTGTGGATCAGTCTTGACCTTCTTCCTTCCACATGCTGGGCACTTGTCGAATAAGGCAGGCATTTTAGATTCCTAAAAGCCTGAACAAACACACAGAAGTGAACAGGAAACACCAAGAATCAAATCAGAACACTTTTAAATCCAAAAAGTGTCAAAAACTCCAATAAACCCTTGAAAAAGGGAGAGCTCAATGCACAGGGTCCTGTAAGCAGGAGCCGGAAAAAAGAACTGAAAGTAAGTTGGACCTGCTATGCATTCTGGGATACTGAGAGAAAGTTCTGGAAGGTTCTCTTAAAGGCACAGTATCCTATTTAAGCCACATAATGGCAGCCTATGGGGCTTGTCTGTCCAGGCCTTCCTCTCTATCATTTCTGAGGGGTTTTGCAGTGAAAACAATGGAAATCTGGACAGGCTTGGCTGTTTGTGGATTTTTGGTGGAATTTCTAGTTGAAGTACTGGACAGTGTAGCCTGTGGATATAGGCTGCATTATTTGTCTTTAAATTTTCTCTTAAGTGTCTTTGCAGTTCTGCAATTTTCTGACAACTTAAGAGATTATTTTTGATTGCCGGGGTCCACGCACATGGGCGGGACTATTCACTAGATTATGACTATACACAGAGCTCCCCTACTACAGAATCATACCTTTCAGGGTGCGGTTAAACCTTTCAACCAACACATTTCCTTGAGGGTGGTAAGGAGTGGTGAACTTATAAGTTATCCCACACTCCTCCCACAGAGACTACATGTACCTAGAGATGAAGTTGGTGCCCCAGTCAGAGACCACCTCTCTGGGGAACCCCACACAGGAAAAGATCCCCATCAATGCACGGCCCACCATGGGTGCTGTGATTGTCCTGAGAGGGACTGCTTCCGGGTACCGGGTGGCATGGTCCACCAAGACCAGGATAAACCTGTTGCCTAAGGCAATTTTGGGTTCCAGGGGCCCCACAATGTCGATGCTCAACCGCTCGAAAGGGGTGCTCACCACAGGAAAGGGTTGGAGGGGTGCCTTGCGCTTCACTCCTGTCTTGCCACTGGCCTGACATGTTTGGCAAGATCTGCAAAAGGAACCAACATGCCTCCTAATCTGGGGCCAGTGGAAGTGGGTGACAAGCCTGTTTAGTGTCTTGTCCCAGATGTCCTGCGAGAGGCACGTCATGAGCCAGACCCATTAGGAAGTTCCTGAAGTGAGCGGGTACCACCAGCACACTGGCTGCACCAGGCTCAGCAAACTTAGGCTCACTAGATAACAAGTCATGTTCCCAGTAGATGAAGTGAGGTTTGGATGCTCCACCTGCTGCCTGGTCTGCAGCCTGTTGCCGCAAACCAACGAGAGAAGGGCACTCTTTCTGCTCCTTGCAGAATTCCTCCCTGGAAGGCCCACCTTCTTGCTGCCAATAGGTCAGCTCAGGCAGGTCGCCCAGGTCGGCTACCTGTTCCCCTGTAGGTTCCAGAGCATCCCTTCCTGGACCGTGGGAATGGCTGGGGCTGGTTTCCCACGCCCTCTGCCTCTTCCTTGCCTGGCAGGTCTCTGGGCCACTGTTTCAGGCTCCAGTTCTGCTGAATCACCCCTACTGCCATAGCATGCGTGGTCACACAGATCCATGCAGGCAAACCCAACATCTCCAAATGAGTTCTGTGTTCTACATCATTCCATGGAGAACTCTCCAGCTCATTACCTAGCAGACAGTCTACAGGCAAGGCATCACTGACAACAACTTCCAAGAGACCAGAGACCCCTCCCCATTCAAAGGAAACACGTGCCACTTTGCAGAGGCGCACTGAGCTATCAGCTGCAACTACCGGGCGGAGTACATTGGGGTAAACTGCTCTTCAGATACCCACTGACACCTCACGGATGTCATGCTAGCTCCTGTGTCTCTCAGAGCCTCTATCTCCCATCCATTGATGATCACCTTCTGCCCGTATTTCTTAGTGTTAGGGGGCAGTACAGTTTCCTGGACCATCTCTTGGTCACCTAGAGAGACAAGGGTCATAACCGCTAGTTCTCCTTCCCCACTAGAAATCATATCCCCTCCCAAAGCTACACTTGCTAACCCTGGGGCTGGAGCACCAGCGGGTGCTGGGGGTTTCTTGGGGCACCTGTTGATAACATGTCCCACCTCATTGCTGTGAAAGCAGGTAGGGAGACCTCGGTTTTCCTATCTGCCCTAGGGGGCCATGGCTGCTTGGGTCTGGGGGGCTGGGACTCCTTTCCCTGGGAACTATTTTGGAGCACCTGTCCCCCCACTCTTCTGCTGGGGACCCTGCCCACCTTTGGCTGTGGTACCCACAATTCCTCTGTGGACCCTGGTACTGGTCCAGCGGTCCGCCTCCTTAGCAAGCTCAATGGGGTCTGTCAGCTTGCTGTCTAAAAGATGCTGGCACAGCACTGGAACACAAAGACTACTCAAGTGCTCCTAACTAATTAAATGCAACAACCCCTTATAATCAGTTACTTTGCTGCCCTTCATCCAACCTTCCAGGGCACGAGAGTACAAACTCACACACTCCATCCAAGTCTCAGACTCTTTATTCTTAAAGTTTCTAAACTGCAGTCTGTACTGCTCTGGAGTAAGTCCATACCTGAGACATAGGGCCTCCTTCATATTGGGGTAGGTCACGGCACCTGCTAACTCTAAGGGCTCTAGATCACTTCTCCGAGAAGCCTCAAAATGTTTCCACAGGCCCGCCCCCCCAATGTTGTTCAGGCACACCATTCATTCTCAATGTAATTTCATAAGAAGTAAACCAGGCATAAATATCCTCACTCATATTGTAATTGTGTACCAGATCCTTGTGAATATACACTTTACCCCCCTGCACTGGCTGTGCGGTGCCACCATTTGAACTGGCATCCACCTCCTTGGCTTTAAGATCCAGTTCTCTCATGCTCAACTCATGAGCCAAAAGCAATTTCTTTTCCTCCAGGGCATGAGCATTTTTACTCTCCTCCGCCGCCCTTTCTCTCTCAGCTCTTTGATTCTCTTTTTCCATTTCCAATTGCTTAATTTTCAATTTCAGGACCTCCAAGTCATGGTCCCTTGCTCTTTGATTTTCTTCTAACTCTTCTTGAGTGAAACCCATACTGGAATGGTGACTGCCAGCCCTTGAGCCTACTCTGTTCACAGGCAGATCTGTGATTTGAAAACCATTCCCTGTACTTGCACCATTTGCCTCCCAATGGGCCTTCAAGATTCTCTGCAACTCCTCTTTCCTGGCGTTGCTCTTTATGGGGCACTCAAACTCTTGGCAGAATCTCTTAAGATCTTTTGCTTTGTAGGAATACAAATCCTCAATGACAAACTCCAATTCTACTTCTGCCTCCTCACTGAGTGCCTTTCCATTCACAGACATGATGCTTTGAAGAGTTACTCAAAAATAGAACCAAAAATCGAAAACACAGTAGTATGTGGTGGTGTAGTGGTCTGCACTCACTAGTGATGTACACCAATCACTGTGGGTCTAGTACAAATACAAGATCAAATCCCACCGCTGACCAACAATGTTAGAACTGGGGGTCTCTAGTTGGCAGGGGTAGGTACCACTTTCCAAATAGGGACCCTTGCTTCTAGTCAGGGTAAGGAGGAAACACTCTTTAGATAACCTCTGCTCACCCCCTTGGTAACTTGGCACAAGCAGTCAGGCTTATCCAAAAGCAATGTGTGAAGTATGTGTACCAACACTCACAGTAACACAGTGAAAACACCACAAACTGACTCCACAACAGCTTAGAAAAGTAAAGGTATTTAATCTAAACTACACGAGACCAAAACGACAAAAATCCAACATACACAGTTCAAGAATATGGTTGCAGAAGAGTTTTTAAGGTTCTTAAGGTTAGCAATAAAATTATCCACAGTTGCGTCACGTTTTAGCCACAGTACCTTTGTTAGCGATAAAAAGTTCCAAGCACAGAAGCTGTAGAGGTGAAAAACAAGCGATGCGTTGCTCCTGAGACACTGGGGAGGTGTTAGCGACAGCCCCGCTGCAGCAGCGGGCATGTTGCCGACGAATCCGGTCTGTATGGGAGGAAGGCCACTTGTATGGATTCCGGTGCGTAGGTTCTGTAGGAAGTTTTCTCCCGCAAAGGCACGATGCGAAGATTCTCAGGTGTTGCGACGATCTCCGGGGCGACGATGCGTGGTCCGGGGGCGATCTTTCTTTTGCAGCTCCTCGATGCGATGGCTCTGCGATGATTCTCTCAGCGACGTAATGCGATAGTTTCACCCAGCGATGACAGGCTCTGCGATGATGTTCGCAGTGGCGGAAATCTTCCCGTTAACGAAGGGTGCGACGTCTTCAGGCAGTGGCGACAGGCGCTGCGACAATCTTGGTCTTCGTAGCGCCGGGAATTTTCTCGCTCGGCCGGGATTGCGATAAATTTTCGGTAGCAAAGTCTTTAAAAGCTTGATTTCCAGCTCCCCAACACAGGCACAACTTCCAGAGGTACCACACATGGGCCAAGCACTCCAGGAAGGACAGAGCTCTCTCAGCAGAGCTCAGGGAAGCTGGGGGTGAAGTCCTTTTGTTCCTGGGACTTCAAAACAGGGAGCCAGCTCTTCTCAGGCCCTTGGAGATTCCTTCAAGCAAGGGGACACAGAACAAAGCAAAGTCCTTCCCTTCTCCTTGGCAGCAAAGCAACAGCAGGTCAGTCCAGCAAAGAAACAGCTGGACAGTCTTCCTTCTTCAGTTTCAGCTTTCTCCTTGGCAGAGATTCCTTCTTGATTCCAGGATGATCTAATTTTCTGTTGTCAGGGGCCCTGTACTTATACTCCTAAAAGTCTTTGTTCTCTTTGTGCAAGTTGGCCCTGAGCCCGGTCTGAACCAGTTTTGGGTGTTCCCTGAGCGCTTTGTTTTTCTGGCTTCTCCTTTCCTTTCAGAGTGAGCGGCAGGGTCGTCAGCCGCCCAGCAGGAGGTGGAGTCAGCATTGTGGAAGGCAGGCACATCCCTATTCAGGCCCAGGTGCTATCTCCTCCCACCACTCAAATTGCAAATGCAGTCATTCAGCCCAGGGTTGGCCCAGCCAACCTCCTGGGGGCTCCCCAGCCCCTGTCACTCTCAAACCAGACAGTCAATTCACAAACAGGCCAAGGCACACAGAAAGATCAGACAAGAGAACAGCTACTTTCTAAAAGTGCTGTTCTCAAACACAGGATTTAAAAACAACCTTTCCCAAAAGATGTGTTATTGAATTCTGAGTTCAGGGATACCAGACTTTTATGTCCTATCTTGTTCCTATGAGAAGATATGCTGGTAGCCACTGTAGCCAGCATCCCCCATGATAGCCTATGGAGCAAAAGAGCCTTTCAGCAGTGAAAAACGAAAATGGCTGTAATTCACTACCAGAGCATGTAACCTGCACAAGTACATGCTCTACCTTTCACATACACTGCGCCCTGCCCAAGGGGGTACCTTGGCCTTCCATAGGGGTGACCAATGTGCACAGAAAGGTAAGGGTTAGGCCTGGTCAGTGGGGACACTGACCAGGAGGACATGGCAGTTCAGACTGCACACAGGCACTGCGGTGGCAGGCCTGAGACACCATTTTAGGGCTATTCATGTGGGTGGCACAATCAGTGCTGCAGGCCCACTAGTAGCATTTGTCATCACCAGCCCTGGCACACCCAGTTCACTTTACTAGGGACTTCTTGGTGATACAAATATGCCAATCATGTAGATCCAATCACAATAACACTTACACAGGCAGCACTTACACTCTGACACTGATCAGCAGTGGCAGAGTGTCCAAAGCATCTAAACCAGCAAAAACGAAATCCAGCACAGCATAAAAAAGTACAGGAGGTAGAGGCAAAAAGATAGGGGGAAACCATGCCAAGGATGCCAGGTCTAACAGGTAGATTTAATGTGCATATTGGGGAATAACTGTACTTGGTTGTGTCTGCTTCTGAGTCTTGTGCACTTGGAGGTTGCTGATGCAGGTGAAGCTAGAACACTGCACACAACAGGACATAAATGTGTAAAGCTGTCATCCTCTCTTCTTCATCACCTCCTTCTATCAGCTTCATTGGAGCTGCTTGCCTTATCTCATCACCACTACCACCACCAGCTACCATTTTAAGGTGCTCCTCACAACTTATTGCACGATGTCTTTTCAATTGTGATGTTTGGCCTCCAGTACCATAGGGTGATTCAGGCTTACCTCAATGAACACTTGCATGGCAAATGGAACATATTGAAGTGTTATCCTCCTGCTTGCTAATCGTAAAGGAGTCCCAAACTGGGGAGGAGAACCTTTTTAGTGTGCCACAGTCAATGCCTGAAAACCTGGAGGTAGGTGAGTGTGTTGTTTGCCTCTCTGCATTGCGTACTTCCGACTAAGGTAGTGTTGGATGTAGGTCTCAGGGGGGCCCTTAAAAATATGGAACCTGGAAGTGGTGGTGGTAGAACAGTGCCATATACTTCTGAGCAGGTTGAATAAGAAGTTCATCTTGGTGTCCTCTGAGCAGCCTTCCCTTCCATACTGAAAATCACTGCCTCATCCTCATCACTGTATCTTTCCATAATTCTAAGACTTTCAGCAACTTTCCTTTTCCCTTGTCTCTCCTGGCGTGTCTTGTAATCGGCCAGGGTCCGATCTATGCCCAGATCAGCAGAAGAGGGACTTGGAGAAGATGGAGGAGTACCCTTTCTTTTTTCTTTCTGGAGATCATAAAAACAATAGGTCAAGAGCTACATCTTGCTCAGCAGGAGGCTAAACCTCCTGTTCTGCTCCTAATTCAGGAAGAACTGTTGCTGGCTGCGACTCCTTTTGTCCACTTGCTCAGTTTCCTGGGATTAGGTACTTTGCACCTGAGAAAAATCCAATTCTGATTCACTGCTCATCACCATGATTGCAGAGGCTGCTTTGCTGAGAGACATAGCCTTGGGTTTGGGTTGGGGTGGTACTGTTGATGCAGGAATGCTGCTCTCAGTTTGCTGTCCAGAAGATGGGGCGTCAGACACACCACATTTTCTGAAAAAGGTGGAGGGCAGCATGCCAGTGATGGCAGTCTGCTTATTCTTCTCTATTCTTCTCCTCCTCAATGGCCACTTTCTTAGCAGGGACACCTTTCTTTCGGGCCATCTTCAAGCTCTGTAAATTGGCACTTAGCTGTACAAGCGGAAGCAGAGGGGGACTCATGTTGTGTGGCGTGAGGTACGTTCGGGCCGCCTGGAAAAATAGTGAGTGATGTCTCTTGTGCACCTACAAGCAAGCAAACAAGAAGAACATAGCATTTTTACCAGGCTGAATTATTCATATAGTCAGTACAATTTAATGAGGTTATCCCAAATATTTAACAACAATACTGTATCCATTCCTATCCAAACCATAACAGGATATTTCAATTAGGATGACAACATACATGTTTAAAAGTTTGCTTTATGTGCCTCTAAAGAGAGACACCTGTGGCACGCAGGTGGGTGAAGGGAAAAATTGAGTATTTCTTAAACAAGCATTGACATAACCAATAGGTCTCGCTTTTGGGACCTTACAAGTATTTAGTTATGCTGCACAATATCCTTGGTGCAACAACATCAACTATTGCATGACTAAGCACTTATAAGTTCCCAAAGGCGAGACCTATTGGCTATGCCAATGCTTGTTTCAACATTCAGACAGTTAAGGAGGACACTTGGGCAGTGCCATATTTGGTTTGCCCACCGCATTACCTAAATAAAGGCCAGCTCTAGATGGATCTTATGCATTGCCTCTGTTTTCCGTTATCTGATTTATCGCTTTTATCTTTGGTAGCAGATTCCATTCTCCAGTAAAATGGAACTGAGTTGTTTTTGGGGGAGCAAGAAATAGGGAAGCTAAACTCTGCCAGGGCACGAGTGTATGGAAGTTACACTCTGTTGACACCAGAACAATAGAAAAGCTAACCTCTGCAGACTCCAGAAAAATAGGGACGCTAAACGTTACAGCACTTATAAGCAATTAACTTACTCTACTACAAAAACTGGAGTAAATGAACGGAATGATTTCCTTGAGAGCATACAACTGATAGCAATAACTGATAGTAACCCCAAGACACTGGATTAACCGCTAATCTTCGAGATTCCAGAAGTGTGTACAATGCCTAGTCAAGGGTAGTAAGCGCTATATATATGCAATCATAATGCAGTACAATAGGGAGGTCAATTTTGTGGACTCCATATTGATAGGTAATGACACTCTGTGGGCTTCATTCCAAATGGAGCCATATGTCACCCACCCTGGCACAACAGTGCAAATGTATTTCACTCAATACAGCATAAGATACTAGATACGTAGCAGCCCATAATCTAGGCCTGCTCCGCTAGTACAGGTAAATACCACACACATTTTAGATGGTGCTAATATGAGAGATGTTCATCACACACAGTAGTTCACATAAAATCATAGTGAATATTTTATAGTCACTTGTAAATATACAGATACAAAAATTAATTAACCAGGGCAACAGCACAGTGAAATATTGATTTCCGAATAATGTTGCATTCTTTTGATTCATTATCCATGCTCATTCACAACAGGGCACCTGTACTGCCGCTTATCCCTTGCTGTGTAGCTTCAACACATAATGAGAAACCACAGGACTTAAACCCAAGCTTAGACACAAAGAAATAACAAATAACTGCAGCTGACACAGCTGAAAAGGAATATATTGTTGCTGAAGAGGTGATGTCATGGTAAGTCATTGTTTTTCCACATTTAAATAACAGTGAGTGCCATTTTTGTGTCCGAGACACGTTTTGGAGAATCACTTCTAGTTGCCGCAGCTTCATGTTCGTTGCTCGTCGGGTTTTCCTCGAGGTGCAGTGGACAGGCTCCTCTTAAGGTGCACTCATCGTTTATTTTCACACCTCCACATTATAGTGGCATTTCCTGCGATATCTTCCTCCATTCCCTAAAGATGGCTCAGGCTCCAGAAGTATGGTAATAAGCCAGGCCGGGCAGAACCGCACATGGCGGCTTGATTCCATGAAGCGAACAGGAGCCCAGTTCTGCTGAGTCAGCAGCTTTGCTGTCAGGGGTGAGGTCAGGTGGAGAAGGCACAGCCATTGCAAAGCAGTTTGAAGCCAGTAACCCACACACAGGAAACAGCTGTCGTGTTTCTACAAAAAACAAAGCCCATTTTTATTTATTTTGGGTTTTCTGCAACGGGGGCCCGATCAAAGGGGTAAATAAGCGTCATTTAGATGGAATGGATGGACGTGAAGCATGTATAAGTTTACAGTTGTCCTAAGTAAGAAGATGAGTACATGAGCTGTCATTAAACAGGAGAGATGGACAGGGGAGCAAAACAAGCATTGGCCGCACAGCAGTAAAGGTAACGCCGCGCGGGCGCAAATTTAAATAACAAAAAGTGTGACGGAAGTTGTGCACACGCGCGTGCCCGACGGCAAAAAGTGCTGTGCATGTCGCTCGCGCGCTTGTGAACTTTCTAGCAAGCTGGTCGCCGGCCTGAGTAGCACTTTTGAAAGCAGCTACTAAATTTCTCGCAAGATCAGCGCATGCGTGCTGACTCTAGCAAGACCTAAAAATGAATGTTGTTGAGCGACTATGGCATAAGAGACCTATGGCAGGCAAGAGGTGCAAGGGGAAAATGGATAATCCTTAAAACAATGAATGCTGACGTGTGCCTATGTGTTGGAAAGTGGATTATTAGTAATGGTAGATATGTATTTACCACTTGCAGTAATACCAATACCCTCATATAGGGCTCAGAATATGTCTTAAAAATTATTCACATGCTAAATCCTTGGTAGCTTGGCTGTGAGCAGGCAAGCTTAACTTCAAAGACAGTTATTTAAAGCATTTAAGAACACCAATTCAGTAAATAATTAAGACACAATAGGAATCTAGCACCAATGTATAACAATAGGAAATATTTTTATCTTTAAAATGACACCAAAACAAAAAATGCACTGTACGGACCCTGGGATATGAATTCTTAAAGATTAAATACTTTCAAGTTCTTAGAAACTAATAGGGACACTTTTAGACATTTGGTTGCCTCTGACAGGGACAAATTCCCCCATAGCAACTTTTCTGGAGGATTTGTCACCAGACTTCGTGCAGCCTCCTCCAGCAAGCTGGATTCAGTGAGGAACTTTTACCTGAGGTTACTCTTGCAGGTCCAAAGTGTCCAAAACACAATCCAAGGGTCTAGAATCTCCAAGATAGTTCTTGAAAGTTTGGGACTTCATTTCTCACAACCCACTTGGACAAAACTCTTACAAATCAACTGGTAGTACTCCAGGCTGTGGATTCTTTGTGTTGATGGTCCAGGTGAGCTCTGTTAACCTGTAGCTTGCATGGAGTCAACTGTTTAGTTCTTTTGAAGCAGGTTTGATACATAGGGTTATATTTTCAGATTGTGTAGCAGGCACAGTCAGTCAGAGTGCAGGGCCTGGTTGGTGCAAAAATCAAACTTCCTGCATGGAACCTTCTTCTTTTTAAGGTTCAAGCAGCAGGTCTGAGAGGCACTGCCGCTCTCAGATACTTAATCAGTGGTCTCTGGGGCAATTAGAAGGGCACTGCTGTCCAATGAGGTGCAGGGCAACACCAGAGCATGACCACGTCCTCCAAAGTATGGCACAATGATCTCCCAGAAAACAATATTTCTCCAAAATTCAATATGTCAGAATTTTCAACAGGAAGAGAGAGCTGGCTAAACACACCTCCAGGAATTGTTAATCACCATAGTCTCTCCCTCTTACATCTTCTCATTCCTTCCTTAAGCCTGGCATCTGGCTGGATTCAAGGAGGAGAGTTGTAAATTAAACTGGTGTCTTCTGCCTGTCCCCTCCTTCCATTGAAGGATATAGTTTACGACCTCTCCGCGACTCTGGCATTCCTGTGTAGCAGAACCCTGCCCTCCCAGAAGAGCTGGATAAACCCAGGGGTTATGTATTACCTCATCAAAGGAGCCTGACTTATCCACTTAAGTCTGACCAATCAGGACAGACCACTGGAAGGCTGAATTTTGGCTTACAGACAAGAAAGTCTTATCACTTGTTGGCTGTACATTTTAGAAGAAATTCAACAATACCATATTGTTGGATTTATCAATACCATTTTCGGAAGTCCTTAAATGCCATTTTTATGATTTTCCTAACAGGAAGTATTAGTTAATAACTTCTTGCCCTTTTAACCTATATGGCAGGGGATTTTCAATGGGAAAAAGGACTTGGGCCATTTTTTCAAAACCAGGGCTTATAAAAACATATTTTATAAGAACCCTGCATGTATCCACAGACCCCCACCCCTGGAACACCTAGGGAAGACTTTAGGGGGTTTGCATATGTAATAATATTGCAGATCCTCCCTCCACAGTGTTCCTAGCACAAAAGTCGATTTTGTGAAGCTCCTTCTAAATACCTGCCCCCACCCCTGGGTCACCTACGGGAGACCCTGGTGGTACCTAATATGCCCAAATGTTGTAGTTTATTATTTTCTAAGTTCCCCAAGCACCCAATTCAAGCTTGGGCACACTTTGCATTTTTAAAGCAGTCCTGTGACACATGGCTGCTTTTAAACTGGCCTCAGGCTCCAGCAGTGCACACATGCAAGTGCAGAAAAGGCTGCTGGCCTCTAAACTGTCCTGCCCTGTTATATAGTAGCGACTTACATGTAGTTTTGAACCTATTTCCTATTATGTACTAGGGCCATATAGGGGAGGTAATGCCAATCCTAGGGGTATCCTAACCATAGTGTACCCTAGTGTTTTCAGTGTATGTTAAGTGTGTCTTCAGCAGAGCACTGACACTGGCACTGGGCCTTGTTAGGCAGAGCCCAGGGTCAGTCGGAGTCAGTTACCACCAGTACCAGTCAGCAAAATGTTGGGGAGTGCCCAGGGCACAGGATAACTTTGCAACACTATGGCAGGAAGGTAGTGCAGGGGGAAATTATATAATCCTTAAAACATTAATGCTGGTGTGCACCTTTTGCCTAAGAGACCTATGGCAGGCAAGGGCTACAGGGGAAAATGGAATAATCCTTCAAAGAGTTAATGCTGGGTTATGCCTATAGCTTAAGAGACCTATGGCAGGCAGGGGGCGCTGGAAAAATCAAATAGTAAAAAAAAGTAAGTAATTACTGGTGTCTCACTAGGGACTATGGGAAATCCTTTGGGAGGCAAGGAGGTGTAGGTGAAAATGGAAAAAATGCTTGAAATATTATAAAAACACTGTACATACAAAAAACAAAAATGTGCAGTCCTCTTCTATCAACATCCTTAGAAAATGGCTTTGGAAACTGGAAAGAATGCATGGACAACGAATGACTCATGCAGGCTTAAGTCAAAAGCCCACTGGCTGGCTACCCAAAATGGCACACACACATGACAAATTAAACAAAGAAGAAAACACTACCATTAATTCATCAATACCAACACCAAAACTTAAGTCAGCTAGAAAAAAAACACACATCTTCCCAAGGCCTATCCCACTAAAATACACTTTTTATTGAAAATCCGAATCCAATTTAATCCATTGCCATCTCAGGCCTAAATCATAGATGTTAGAAGCGGCTGTCTCTAGTTGGCAGAGGTATACACTTCTGACAAATAGGGACACACCTTTTCTAGTCAGGGCAAGGGGATCACACACTTAGATAACCCCTGCTCACCCCCTTGGTAGCTTGGCAAAGCAGACAGGCTTATCTCAGAGGCAGTGTGTTAAGCATTTATGACCACATACAGTAATAAAGTGAATACACTACAAATGGACACGACACAGTAGTATTATAAAAATAAGAATGTTTATATAAGGCTTAGCACAAGACCAAATAACGACAAAAATATACCACAATCTTAATAAATACTCTTGGAAGGAAAAATAATAATTCAAGCACGGTTTCTTCTTAGCACAAAGTCTTTAGTAACAAAAGCAACTCTTCTTCTTTAAAACACAGTTCTTGGCAACAATGTAACCCACACGGGAGTCACACGACGTCGAGGCAAAGTTAATCCTAAGGTTCGGCGTCGACCGCGAGGAGCGCTACATCGAGCCCAGAGTCGCACAGACCCCAACAACACAGTACCTTGGAAAAGTGAAGCACTCGATGATCAGCGGCGTCGAGATGTCCGGCGTCGCGTCTTCGGCGTTGATCGGGCCTCGGAGTCGGGGCGATCTGCAGCGGCGTCGACCGAAGTCAGGCGGGAGCAGCGCTCACGGGATGAAGCAGGATACGGCGTCGTCGATGTCGATGTTGCAAGAGTGAGCAGCGCTCACGGCGTCGAGAGGGCCCGGCGTCGATGCGATCAGCGGCGGCGTCGACACAGGGTCACTTGGAGCTGGCGCCGAACTCGCTACTTACTGGCGTCGCTACTGGCGTCGATAGGGCCCGGCGGCCGGCGTCGAAGGTGCGGGACACTGGAGCCGTTACTCACGATGTCGAGCTGGATTTGGCGACGTCCGTCGGCGTCGAGATTGCTGGATTCTTCAGAGGTGCTGGATTTCAGGTTCCAGCAACAAGCACTTTTAGCAAATAAATGAAGTCCTTTGACCCTGTGACTTCAACAGGAGGCTGGCACTTCTTCCAGCCCTTGGAGATTTTCTTAGCAAGTTTGAGAGTACACACTCAGTTCCTCTCTCCTGGTTCCTTGGCAAAAATAAAGAAGCAACTGCAGGATTCCCCCAACAAACAGCACTCTGGCAGAAGGGGTAGACAGTCCTTGGATCAGCAGGCTTCTTGTCCTTGGTTCAGGTTTCCTTGTCAGAAGTGATCTAAATTCTTGGTTCAGGGGTTCTTCTCTTATACCCCTTTTTGGCTTTGATCCCTTTGTCCATGCAGGGGAATTTCCCCCATCCTGGGTTTGTTGTGGGTGTTGCCAGGCCTAGGCACCTGGCCTATTCACTGTGCAGGGCAGAGTCTTCAGCCGCCCAGCAGGAGCGGAGCCAGCATTGTCACTGGCAGGGGCAGGGCCATCAGTTGCCCGGCAGGAGGTGGGGCCAGGAAAGTCCCTGGCAGGCACAGAGTCATCAGTCGCCTGGCAGGGGGGCGGAGCCAGCATTTTATCAGGCAGGGCAGGCTATCAGGAGCTACTCTTCCCCTACTCTCAATGCAAATGCCCCACTCATCCCACACTGACTCATTCAGACCTCTGGAGCCACCCAGCTCCTGTCACACGCACACCAGAACCAGCAGAGACCGGTAGACAGTTAGACAAGAAAATAGCTACTTTCTAAAAGTGCTATTTTCAAACACAGAGTCCAAAAACCATCCACACAAACGGATGCGTTATTAAACCCTGAGTTCAGGGATACCAAACTCGACATTGCACCATGCTCCCCGAGCCCGCTGGGATTTTAGCATTAATAATCCTGGCAGCCCATTCTAACTGATGGAGAGCAGGTTACCTTACAATAGTGAAAAACGAATATGGCTGTAATTCACTATTAGGACATGCCAACCTAGTCAGGCTTGTCCTACCTTATGCTTACAATGCACCCTGCCCGTGGGCCTACCATAGGGGTGACTAACATGAAGTTAAGGGAAGGTTTAGGGACTGGCAAGTAGGTGTACTGGCGCAGTGTTCGTGACAGTCAGACTGCACATGGTCTAGCAATGGTAGACCTTCAGACATACTTTTACTAGGCCGCTCTTGTGGGTGGCACAACATGTGCTGCAAGCCCACTAGCAGCATTTGTATTTACAAGCCCTGGCACTCCTGGTGCACTCTACTAGGGACTAATAGTAAACCAAATAAGCCAAACATGGAATTCAATCAATACATCAATTTCACATAGGGAGCACTTGCACTGTGGCACTGATCAGCAGTGGCACAGTGCCCAAAGCAATATACCAGCAAAAACATCGTAAACAGAGGAGGCAAACAGAAAAAATGGAGGAGAGACTCATACCAATGATGTCAGGTCTAACACGTGTCCCCTCCAGCTGAAATGTGGGGAGAACTACCCTTACCCTAGGGAGTCCTCATCACTAAGGCGGAAAAATCTGGACAGACCATCAGCATTGGCGTGATCTGTGCCAGGGCTGTGTTCCACCGTGAAGTCCATCCCCTGTAGGGAAATGGACCACCTCAACAGCTTTGGATTCTCACCCCTCATCTGCATCAACCATCTGAGGGGCCTGTGGTCTGTCTGAACCCGGAAGTGAGTCCCAAACAGGTAGGGTCTTAGCTTCTTCAGCGCCCAGACCACAGCAAATGCTTCTCTCTCTATCGCACTCCACCTCTGTTCCCTGGGAAGTAACCTCCTACTGATGAAGGCTACAGGTAAGTCTCGGCCCTCTTCATTCACCTGAGCTAGAACAGCCCCCATGCCATGCTCTGAAGCGTCCGTCTGGACAACAAATTCTTTAGAAAAGTCGGGTGCCTGGAGTATGGGTGCTGTGCACATTGCAGTTTTCAGGGTGTCAAAGGCCGTCTGACAGGCGTCAGTCCAAATAACAAGTCTTGGCTGCTTCCTGGAAGTCAGCGAAGTCAAGGGGTGCACAATGTTACCATAATCCTTGACGAACCTCCTGTAATAACCCGTGAGAC
Organism: Lissotriton helveticus; assembly: GCF_964261635.1. NCBI lineage: Eukaryota > Metazoa > Chordata > Amphibia > Caudata > Salamandridae > Lissotriton > Lissotriton helveticus. Next base: position 278,831,132 of record NC_136067.1, read on the forward strand.
CCAAGAAGGCTCTCACCTGACTCTGGGTTTTGGGCGGTGCCCATGCCAGGATGGTATCAATCTCACTCTCCTCCTCCATTCCAGCATCTGTAGCTAGGAGCATGCCCACTTCGGACCTTTCTAAGTGGGGCTTTAAACGGTTGACATGCAGGACCCGCAAGGGGTTCCTGGGAGACTTTAAGTCCACCATGTAGGTGACATCGCTCTTTTTCTCCACAACCTCAAATGGTCCAGTCCACCTGTCCTTGAGCGCACAAGGTTCCACAGGGGACATGACCCAAACTTTCTGTCCAGGCTGAAGCTCCACCAGAGTGGCATTCCGGTCGTACCTCCGCTTCATCTCTTCCTGGCTGGCCTCCAGATTTGCCTGAGCAAGATCTCTGAAGCGCCTAGTCTGGTTCCTAAAGGCCAGCATGTAACTGTATACATCCTGGGGAGGTTTCCTGGGAGATTGCTCCCAGCCTTCTTTGACCAGACTCAAAGGTCCTCTTACCGGGTGTCCATACAAAAGCTCAAAGGGGCTGAACCCTAGAGACTTCTGTGGCCCCTCACGGTAAGCAAACAACAGGCATCTCAAGAGGACGTCCCATTTATGCCTCATTGGTTCTTCAAGACCCATAATCATGCCTTTAAGGGTACGGTTGAATCTCTCAACCAACCCATTACCTTTAGGGTGGTAAGGAGTGGTGAACTTGTAGGTTACCCCACACTCCTTCCACAGAGACTTCATATAGTTGGAAATGAAGTTGGTGCCCCGGTCTGACACCACCTCTCTGGGGAACCCCATTCGGGAGAAAACACCCATCAGTGCCCGTCCCACCAAGGGGGTCGTCACTGTTTTGAGAGGGATGGCTTCCGGGTACCGTGTGGCATGGTCCACCAAGACCAGGATGAACCTGTTGCCCAAGGCTGTCTTGGGGTCCAGGGGCCCAACAATGTCAATCCCCACCCGGTCAAAGGGGGTACTGACCACGGGAAAAGGTTGGAGGGGAGCCTTCTGCTTCTGCCCGCTTTTCCCACTTGCCTGGCAAGTTTGACAGGTCTTGCAATGGATATCTGTATCCCTTCTCATCTGAGGCCAATAAAAATGGGTGACAAGCCTGTCATAGGTCTTGTCCTGCCCCAGATGTCCAGCTAAAGGAACGTCATGAGCCAAACCTAGTAGGAAGGCTCTGAAGCGCTGGGGTACCACCAGCACACGGGCTGACCCAGGCTCAGCAGCCTTAGGCTCGCTAAACAGGAGATCGTTCTCCCAGTAGACCAAATGTGACCCTGACTGATCACCTGTTGTCTGGGCTGAGGCCTGCTGCCTCATACCCACAAGAGAAGGGCACACTTTCTGTTCTGCACAAAATTCTTCCCTGGAGGGACCACCATCCTGCTGCCAGTGGGTCAGCCCGGGCAGGTCTCCCAGTTCAGCAACTTGTTCACCTGTGGGTTCCAGGGCATACCCCTCGAGGTCTGCCTCCTCCTGGACCACGGGAACTACGGGGGACGGTTTCCCGCGCCCCCTGCCTCTTCTCTTCACAGCTGGGTTCTGGGCCATACTTTCAGGCTCCAGAACCCCATCAACACCCTTACTTGCTGTCATCGATCGAGTAGTTGCACACACCCACTCTGGCACACCCAACATTTTCAAATGTGTCTCCCTCTCCACCTTAGCCCAAGGGGAGTCTTCCAAATCATTGCCCAGGAGACAATCAACAGGCATGGCGGGCCTTACAGCAACTTGAAGAGTACCTGAAACTCCCCCCCATTCAAAGGAAACTTGAGCTACCTCAGACTCTCTCTGGGAGTTGTCAGCAGCTATCACAGGGTAGAATGCGTGGGGAACAACCTGCTCTCTGGACACCAAGTGACACTTGACAGCTGTCACACTCGCTCCGGTGTCTCTGAGAGCTTCCACTCTATGGCCATTAATGGTCACCCACTGCCTATATTTCTTAGTGTTACTAGGCAGAGGGGGTGGAGGGACCATTTCCATGTCTCCTAAAGAGACCAGGGACATCTCTGCGGGACCCTCCCCACCATGGGCAACCATCTCCTCCCCTCCCAGGGCTACACTCGCCAACTGACGGGGAGCTGCACGTGGTGGTGCAGTAGAGTTCTTCAAGGGACACTGAGGATCATAAAAACGGTGTCCCACCTGCTTACAAGCGAAGCAGGTCATTGGGCCCCTACGAACAGGTTTACCTGTCGGGGCCTCTGATTTCTTATCTGGGAGAGGCTGGGAACCCTTCCCTTGGTTCCCTTGGGGATTACTTTGGGGCCCTTTCTGGAACTCCCTCTGTTTGCCCTTGTCCCCCCCACTCTTCTGCTGGGGACCCTGCCCACCTTTGGCTGAGTCTCCCACTGGACCCTTGTGGACCCTGGTACTGACCCAGCGGTCCGCCTCCTCAGCAAGTTTTCTAGGGTTAGATATCTTGCTATCAATAAGGTGCTGGCGCAGCTCTGGAAAACAGTTATTAGACAAGTGCTCCCAAGCAAACAAATCATAAAGAGCATCATAACTTTCCACTTTGCTGCCCTTTACCCAACCATCCATGGCTCTGCAAAAAAATGACACATATTCAACCCACGTAGTACCAGGCAATTTCTTACATTCTCTAAAGGCCTGTCTGTACTTTTATGGGGTTAGGCCATACCTTAACATTAAAGCATCTTTCATATGAGTATAAGACTTCCTATCCTCAACAGGCATGACTAACAGGGTATCTCTACCCTCATTCACAAAGCGACCCCACAACCCCGCTCCCCAATCCTTCTCAGGGACCCGGTGGGCCAACAATGCTAACTCATATGCTTTAAACCATTGACCAATATCTTCATTCTTCTGAAAATCTTTGATCACATCTTTGGGAAAATAAAACCTACTTTCTGCAGGCACAGATGGGATGCTGCCACCAGAGGGATTCAATTCTAACTCTTTAGCTTTGAGCTCCAACTCCCTCAACCTGGTATCACGCTCCAAAGCTAACTTCTCTCTTTCAAACTCCAACCTTTTGATCTCCAGATCAGCTTCTCTCCTGCCTCTTGCATTCTCTATCTCTAACTGCCCATTTATCTTACGTTTTGCCATTTCCATGTTGTATGCTCGCTCCTTCGCCCTTTCTTCTCTTTCTTCAGGAGAAAGACCTTTGGAGGAAACACTGCTGCCAGGAGGGGATGTGGGCCCATTCACTGGTACCTCCTCCTCACCTTCCCCTGTCGGTACCACCACCGGATCAGAGGGGTCTCTGGCCTCTAACCAGGCCTGCAATACTTTGAGATAATCTGGTCTCCTTGAAATGCCTGTGGTAGGAACTTTCAACTGCTTGCAAAAGGCTTTCAGCTTCTTTAACGGATAGTCGTTCATCTTACTTCTATCAACTTCCTCCACAACAACAACAGGGGCAGTGACTCCGGCATCACTCATGGTCAAAACTGGCAGTTTTCAAAAATCAAGCTCCAGGAAAGCGGAGAACAAAAATAGGATATCCAACCAAAACAGATTGTGGATGCGCTATGGTCTGCTTTCACTATGTAGTGCACACTAATCACTGCACATGGGTCATAAATGCAAAGTTCAAATCCTCACCGCTGACCCACCAATGTTAGAAGCGGCTGTCTCTAGTTGGCAGAGGTATACACTTCTGACAAATAGGGACACACCTTTTCTAGTCAGGGCAAGGGGATCACACACTTAGATAACCCCTGCTCACCCCCTTGGTAGCTTGGCAAAGCAGACAGGCTTATCTCAGCGGCAGTGCGTTAAGCATTTATGACCACATACAGTAATAAAGTGAATACACTACAAATGGACACGACACAGTAGTATTATAAAAATAAGAATGTTTATATAAGGCTTAGCACAAGACCAAATAACGACAAAAATATACCACAATCTTAATAAATACTCTTGGAAGGAAAAAATAATAATTCAAGCACGGTTTCTTCTTAGCACAAAGTCTTTAGTAACAAAAGCAACTCTTCTTCTTTAAAACAGAGTTCTTGGCAACAATGTAACCCACACGGGAGTCACACGATGTCGAGGCAAAGTTAATCCCAAGGTTCGGCGTCGACCGCGAGGAGCGCTACGTCGAGCCCGGAGTCGCACAGACCCCAACAACACAGTACCTTGGAAAAGTGAAGCACTCGATGATCAGCGGCGTCGAGATGTCCGGCGTCGCGTCTTGGACGTCGATCGGGCCTCGGAGTCGGGGCGATCTGCAGCGGCGTCGACCGAAGTCAGGCGGGAGCAGCGCTCACGTGATGAAGCAGGATACGGCGTCGTCGATGTCGATGTTGCAAGAGTGAGCAGCGCTCACGGCGTTGAGAGGGCTCGGCGTCGATGCGATCAGCGGCGGCGTCGACACAGGGTCACTTCGAGCTGGCGCCGAACTCGCTACTCACTGGCGTCGCTACTGGCGTCGATCGGGCCCGGCGGCCGGCGTCGAAGGTGCGGGACACTGGAGCCGTTACTCACGATGTCGAGCTGGATTCGGCAACGTCCGTCGGCGTCGAGATAGCTGGATTCTTCAGAGGTGCTGGATTTCAGGTTCCAGCAACAAGCACTTTTAGCAAATAAATGAAGTCCTTTGACCCTGTGACTTCAACAGGAGGCTGGCACTTCTTCCAGCCCTTGGAGATTTTCTTAGCAAGTTTGAGAGTACACACTCAGTTCCTCTCTCCTGGTTCCTTGGCAAAAATAAAGAAGCAACTGCAGGATTCCCCCAACAAACAGCACTCTGGCAGAAGGGGTAGACAGTCCTTGGATCATCAGGCTTCTTGTCCTTGGTTCAGGTTTCCTTGTCAGAAGTGATCTAAATTCTTGGTTCAGGGGTTCTTCTCTTATACCCCTTTTTGGCTTTGATCCCTTTGTCCATGCAGGGGAATTTCCCCCCATCCTGGGTTTGTTGTGGGTGTTGCCAGGCCTAGGCACCTGGCCTATTCACTGTGCAGGGCAGAGTCTTCAGCCGCCCAGCAGGAGCGGAGCCAGCATTGTCACTGGCAGGGGCAGGGCCATCAGTTGCCCGGCAGGAGGTGGGGCCAGGAAAGTCCCTGGCAGGCACAAAGTCATCAGTCGCCTGGCAGGGGGGCGGAGCCAGCATTGTATCAGGCGGGCAGGCTATCAGGAGCTACTCTTCCCCTACTCTCAATGCAAATGCCCCACTCATCCCACACTGACTCATTCAGACCTCTGGAGCCACCCAGCACCTGTCACACGCACACCAGAACCAGCAGAGACCGGTAGACAGTTAGACAAGAAAATAGCTACTTTCTAAAAGTGCTATTTTCAAACACAGAGTCCAAAAACCATCCACACAAACGGATGCGTTATTAAACCCTGAGTTCAGGATACCAAGCTCGACATTGCACCATGCTCCCCGAGCCCGCTAGGATTATAGCATTAATAATCCTGGCAGCCCATTCTAACTGATGGAGAGCAGGTTACCTTACAATAGTGAAAAACGAATATGGCTGTAATTCACTATTAGGACATGCCAACCTTGTCAGGCTTGTCCTACCTTATGCTTACAATGCACCCTGCCCGTGGGCCTACCATAGGGGTGACTAACATGAAGTTAAGGGAAGGTTTAGGGACTGGCAAGTAGGTGTACTGGCGCAGTCCTCGTGACAGTCAGACTGCACGTGGTCTAGCAATGGTAGACCTTCAGACATACTTTTACTAGGTCGCTCTTGTGGGTGGCACAACATGTGCTGCAAGCCCACTAGCAGCATTTGTATTTACAAGCCCTGGCACTCCTGGTGCACTCTACTAGGGACTAATAGTAAACCAAATAAGCCAAACATGGAATTCAATCAATACAGCAATTTCACATAGGGAGCACTTGCACTGTGGCACTGATCAGCAGTGGCACAGTGCCCAAAGCAATATACCGAATTTCTTAGTTACACAACATATATTACTATAACTTTTCTTACTTAGTTATACTTGGAAGTATTTGAATAGGGAAATCACACACCACACATTTTTTATCAAGAAAGAGAAAGGTTGTTATTCATCAATCCCTTTACAGAAATTAATTTTCAACACTTAAAAAATTGGTTGTCCATACAATAGATTTTCAAAACAAAGTGCACAAGTGAATAAATTGTGATCAAGTGATTTGAGTGTATAATACAGTGAAACAATTTTTACAGCTAAAATTAAAAGAAGTACAGGTCCAACAATGGTATCAATTTCCACAAACAGTACAATTATTTATATTTTTCTGCTGGGATATAACAAGGACCAATTGGAGAGTTAAAGTTTCAAGTTTGTAGTGCATTGGGCTGGAATGCACGCAGACCCGACGTAATCCATTAGTGAAACGGAGTCAGACGCGAGTCGACAGAAAGGATTGACTCGCGTGTTACAAACAGACGGTTGCTGTTACTGCTCCTTAAGTGATCGCGGCTGCGGCTCTACAAACTTGAAACTTTAACTGGGAGGTAGCGTTTCATACAATAAGATCCAACGTCCTGAAAATCTCCAAAAGACATTAACCGATCTGCAGCATCCTGATCCTATTTGTACACCGGATGGTGACAAATTCTTGAGAACCAACGCTAGAACACAAGAATAACGTGTGTAGAGGCAGAAATAGGACGCCTAAACCACCCCCCCTCCCCAAAAATACGAAATTTCAGGTTGTCCCTTCTTCTCTTTCGTCCTGATGAAGACCCGAACTGGTTGCTAATAAGACAGCACCGTACCCCAGGGTCGAAACGTCGACGTTAACTCTCCAATTGGTCCTTGTTATATCCCAGCAGAAAAATATAAATAATTGTACTGTTTGTGGAAATTGATACCATTGTTGGACCTGTACTTCTTTTAATTTTAGCTGTAAAAATTGTTTCACTGTATTATACACTCAAATTACTTGATCACAATTTATTTACTTGTGCACTTTGTTTTGAAAATCTATTGTATGGACAACCAATTTTTTAAGTGTTGAAAATTAATTTCTGTAAAGGGATTGATGAATAACAACCTTTCTCTTTCTTGATAAAAAATGTGTGGTGTGTGATTTCCCTATTCAAATACTTCCAAGTATAACTAAGTAAGAAAAGTTATAGTAATATATGTTGTGTAACTAAGAAATTGTTCACTTTCCGACAGAACCAATTTTTGTTTACCATTGCCTACCCAGGTTCTGAGGGTTACTGGGTTACCCCATTACAAGTAATGCAAAGCAATATACCAGCAAAAACATCGTAAACAGAGGAGGCAAACAGAAAAAATGGAGGAGAGACTCATGCCAATGATGTCAGGTCTAACAATAGATATTTTAAAACAACATATACCATTGAAAAAGTTGTTTCATATACCCAATGCCTGGTACTGTCTGGATGGCCCTTGGGCACACCAGGCCCAAAATAAATGAATGCTGCAAATTTCACAAACATGGGAAAATGTACTTAACTGTACAACGTTTTTCACTTATAAAAGCTAAAAGAAATTGAATGCAAAAAAAGGCTCCTATTGCAACTCAAGGCCACCCCAACAACCACAATCAAATTTAAAAGTTGAATAGAAGGTACACATATATACTGGTGCATGTCCTCTATCAAACAGCATCCTTATCTTAAAGTTTTTTAACTTACTTGTGATGCCATGTGGCAGCAGGAATTGCAGAAAAAGAGAGTAATTCTTTTGCCTTGAAATTCAAATGATGGGTGACCAGGAGATGGACGAAGCACAGGAGCAGCCTTCTGGACACAAAGTGGATGTTGAGCTCTCTGCAGCACTTCCTGCATGTTGGGTAAAAAAAGTAAAATAAAAAATACTTTTTGCTCTAAAAAATTACAGGAAACCGTTTGAGTAGAATATTCACTAGCAAAGGTATTTTTTCATTGATTTAGATGCTTATCGAGTATACAATCTGCACAAGAAGCAGTCCAGTCTGCTTGTGACAGCCGGCATTACAAAACGGTGCTGAAAGGCTACGTAGCAGCTTTAAATTGCACCAGGGGCTGGTAAATCTCGCTCACAAACGCTCGAGGACCCGTTGATGAACCACTTGCGTCCGCGGACTTCATAAAATGGGTCCGAAGGCTCCGTGGCTACCGGACATTGTGCTGTGGCAGTAAATCTCGCTTGAGATCACAGGCGTGTGTTGTGGAACCACAAGCTGTTACTGTGAACATTACAAGGCACAAACGGCAGAATAATTCAGTTATTCGCCGATTGGCAGAATTTGGCAGGAGCACCACATTACAATTCGAATGCAGTTTTATCAAATTGATCAAGTAGAGTTATAATTCCGCCCGGGCCTATTTGGAAGGCATACTTACAGGCCATAATTACAGCTAAGATTTAAACAAGGGGCATAGGCTTTTCCTGCTTTTGATATCTCTACCCCATTACTCTGCTGCCCTGCATGGCAGTTGAAAGCATGGACAGATGATTTTTAAGCCAGTACATGACATGTGTTCGAAATTGGGTTATTAGTTGACAGAAGTGGAAGCCCCACTTCAATAATAGACACAATCTTTGTCAATCTGAAACAAAAAAGTCACTAAATTAACCTATGCTTAACCCTCTGGGAGCTGGGAAGAACATTAGTCAGGTTTAACTTAGGGTTAATGTGTAAAGTAGCTATCCAGCACACAAACTCTAATAAAGTGAAAACACAAATGCCAAACCAATATAGAAAAATAGAGTACATTTTAGAAAATAAAATTACACCAAAACAATCAAAACCCTATCAGGAGAACTGGAGATATGAATGTTTGAACTTGTAGGAGGGGGCGTGGCTATGGCGCGAGGCGGAATGGCAGCCTCTTGAGGGAGCACCGTCAGCCAGACCGGATTATTCGACAAGTACCAGCGTTTATGACACGCTTGTGTGCTAAAAACTACATGAAGGGTGCATGAATCCCACCTGCAACGATCGCTCTGCTTTTTGAGATCCAACGACCCGCTGAACCCTCCAAATGCGGTGTTGGATTTGCCGATTGACCGAAGGCAAGATGGCGCCGGCCTGCAGCTGAGAAGTGAGAAAGGGCCTTTGCGGAGCTGCGGGTGAGCGGAGCGAGCTGTCGATGCTCTGAAAACTCGCTTTTGTCACCTGCTGTTCCATCTGTGTGATCTGTGGCCATCGGGGCTGAGCCCCCACGAGGACTCTGCGTTCACCGCGGCAGGAGGGGCCGATCCTGAGGTGCGTGTGCTGGAGAGGAGTCGTTGGGGACTGTGCACAAAACCGGCTTGAAAAGGAGCCCGAGGCGTCGGAGGCACCATCGGAAGTGCGGTGAGTGGGACGGGCACCTTGTGCGGTGCTAGAGGCGGGTTGTGCTGCGAGGCCTCACTTGGGCACTTTTGTGTTTTCACAATGTGGGCGCAGCGGGAGGGGGCCAGTGCAGACTGACTGGCTGGAGCGCGGTGCAAGGAGTGCGCTATTGCTTACGTTTTGGGAGTATTGTTTCAGCTTAGTGCCCTGGGGCTTGGCGGTGCTAGGTTGCAGCCCAAAACACGACCTGGCCTGCTACTGCGAGCGGGGATGTGTGGGGTCCGACCGGTGCCCCTAACCCACAGGAGGAAGATTGTGCAAGACCTGTCAGGATTTGAGACCATACTGCGCCTGCCTAAGTATCAAACTACATCTCCCAGAATTCCCTTCTCTTGTGGGAGCATAAAAGGGGGGGCGTGGCTTAGGGACTTCGTGTGTAATTTGTATACTTTGTTCGTGTTTGAGGAAAACGACAGGTCGCTGTCTCCAGCGCGACCATCCTTGTCTTGGTGAAAGAAACCAGGTCGGGTTTCGTCAGGGAGAGAGAGCTGCCGCGTGATTCAGTTCCTTCGCGGGCACGATTCCTGACTCTATTTCATGCGGATACTATTGGAGTTGGCGTCCGACCAGTGCAGGCCGTAAAGGAAAGAGAAGGCTGCCAGAGCTTCACAGCGGGCCCGCTGTGACCAACTCAGTATTCAGAAACGCACCAGCGGTACTGGTAGGCGCGGTCACTTGCGCGTATGTCTTTAATGAATGTAAAAAAGACTTGTTGTTCAAGATAAGTGCGAGTGAAAGTAAACTCGGTTCAGTAACGCTTCTGTCCAGAGACTGGTGGCTACAAAGACGTATTTGAAACCAGCGCTTTGAGCGGAGGGTAGTGGGGTAGCTCCCTACATTCTACCGTGTCAAAAGGATGTTTTCTTTTTTCTATGGATAACAAATAATTTACGAACAGAGCATAGTGCGGATAATAGTGGTGGGAGGCTACATTATACCGTGCAAGAAACAATACTTTGAGAATTAATCACTGTGGTGTAACATTTTGCTTTACTTTGGAACCTTTTCGTTCTGGGGAACCTCTGGTTGTTTTCTGATGAAAGATAGACTAACTAATGGAGATATCCTACGGAAACAATACATTGTATGAATACTAAACAGGAGGGTATGTTCTAATCAGAGTGGTTGCTTTTACCTTTATTCAAGGAGGTGTTCTATGGCCCTAACCTGTGTGTTTGTTTCGAATAGGGAGTGATAACTCATGATAGTACTTGGTGCTAGAAACAAGAGGAGAGCGGTGAATGCAAAAGGACGCAGGTGAATATATCGATCAGTTAGGGTAGCGAGAATGAAATGAGAGTAGAATTATTGAATGTATTTTAATCCTGTGTGTTTTTTCATTTCAGCTATCCCTTCCCAGCTGTCCCCTTCCTTCCCCTCCTGTTTATTATTTTTTCTCACAATTTTCCCTTACCTGATCACTCGAACACCCTGTGTTATACTAGGGGTGTTGGTGCGGTTTGGGGGTGGAACCCATATTGCATCAGCCGAATCCTGCGGAGCTTAACCCTGACAGAATTACACACCCAAGAATTGTGCTCCGCCTGGTTCGGTTGGTGTATATATGGCTTCCATGGAGGAAGTACTACAAGCACTGGTGTTGGTGCAGCAGGAATTGGCAGCATCTAAGGCCGAGGCCGTTGCCTTAAAAGATAGGGTAGAACAACTGTCAAAAAACCCTTTTTCCTCTGGTCCGTCTCAAATACAGGTTACTGTACCTCCCCCTATTCCTTTGGCGAATCCTGAACGCTATGCGGAGGATCCCCATAAAATCCAAGTGTTTCTCACACAGGTGTTACTTCATTTCTCTTGTAAACCTGCTGCGTTTCAGAGTAATCAGTCCAGGGTGGCTTTTGCCATTTCATATATGGTAGGCGAAGCGGCTAACTGGGCTGTTCCTCTGGTGAAAAACGATGATGCCATCCTTTCCAACTGGTCAGCTTTTAGAGCTGAATTTGAAAAGGTTTTTGATAGGAGGGCTAATACATTTAGCGCAAATAAAGAATTGATGGAGTTGAAGCAAGGTAGGGGAGAACTTATCACCTATCTGACATCCTTTAATAGGTTGGTGGCAGAATCTGAGTGGCCAGAAGGTAAACGTATGTCCCTCTTCTATCAAGGGCTCAGAGATGAGATTAAGGATGTCATTGCTCAGATAGACCCTCAACCTACTACGTGTGTAGATATGATAAACCTGGCCTTGAGATTGGATAGTAGGATGGCTGACAGAAGCGGGGATAGGAAGCGATGGGAAAAAGGGAGATATCGTTATGACAGGTTTTCAGGCAAGTCGGCGAGTGCCTCAAACCCTGAACCAGAACCCATGGAAATAGGAGCAGTAAGGGCCCCATTGTCCAGAGAGGAACGAGAGAGTAGGAGGGTTCAGGGTTTGTGTATGTATTGTGGCCGGAAAGGACATTACAGTCGGGAGTGTCCAGTTAAGAAACAGGGAGGAAATACCTGGGATAAGAACAGGAAAGCAGTGGCCTCTTCTGCCGTAAGGGTGCATGAGGAAAGGGAGTCCCTACCTCAAAGAGACGAAGAACCCCCTCAGTGGAAGCTTACATCTTTGTCCACTAATGTCATTGGAGAGACTGAGTCTCATCTGGTTCTTAATATGGTGGTCGAATGCGAAGACAAAACACATAATGTCCTAGCGATGTTGGACTCAGGTGCTACGGGCAACTTCATTGATAATGGGTTCATATTTGTGGAATCGGGGGGGGAAACAGCTAGAGTAACTGAGTTTGTACAAATGCCGTCTAGCGTGTGACCGGCCCGGTGCGTTGGGGGGGAGACCAGTTGAGAGAGGCCGAAAATATCAAGTGAGTGTTGGAAATTCGAAGAGTGGGGGTCTGAGCGGGATTCCAAATGAAGATTAAAATCACTGAGAAGGGTGAAGGTGGGATAGTGGGTCATAAGTGATCCAAGAGTCTCGTCCAGGGAATCCAAGAAAGGCGTAGCGTTCCCAGGGGGACCCATTTGATATTCAGCGCGGCACGAGACAGGGCTGCCCTCTGTCGCCACTACTCTTTGCGATTGTGTTAGAAGCGCTGGCGTGTTTCATTAGACAGAGGCATTGGGAAACAGCGCTGAACTTTACCTATTGCCCAGTCGCCATCTAGCTGTACGCAGATGATATGGTGCTATTTATTTGCGAGCCCTCGCGGTATTTGGCCCAACTTCTCCGAGAGTAGGTGAGGTTCGGTCGTCTATCGGGTCTGGTTGTAAATTGGAAGAAATCCATGGTCATACCGTTGACGGATTCCACGACTCAACCTGATATGTGATACCTGTTGATGTGGTCCGTGGACCCAGTTAAGTATCTGGGTGTGTGGCTACATTGTGACCATGATAGATTTATACGCGAGCACTATGGGAGGGCATACACCAGACTGGACCGGCATGTGGATTTGTGGATAGCGCTACCGCGCTCTCTGGCAGACCGTATCACCCTGCTTAAGATGGAAGTCTTGGCGTGGTTCCTTTATTTATTCACGAATATCCCGATTGCATTGACAAAGGTTTTTTTAAAAGATCTACGTGGGACCCTACTTCAGTTGGTTTGGGGAGGCAAACACGCCCGGGTGAATTGGTCTGTCCTTACTAGCAATTATGATAAAGGTGGATTTGGGGCTCCCAACTTCTATATATACTATCTCAGTGCACAGGACAAGTACGTGTATTACTGGGTGAGACCACATGCCTTCACTCCACAAGTGGCGGTGGAAGAGGGGGACGCTAGCCCAGTTCCGTTACGCAGCATGATCACGTATCGGACACTTGGCATTCCGAGATAGGAAATGAATGCGGTGGACTCGACGTTGGCTGTCTGGCAGGAGATTGGGCGTCTGGTGAGGAAACTACCTATATATGCACCAGCCATGCGCATAGAACACCAGGGGGCACTGTTAGTGACACACGAGGCGCCATCGATGCGACTGCTTAATGAGGCAGGTTGCCAGTTGATGCGTGATCTCTATCAGGATGGGACGTTTCTTACGCTGGATAATTTACAATACATAAGTAACCCCACATTATCGTTTCGCGATACACAGACTCAGACATGCTATCGGGGCCCATTCTGACACTTACCCTCTTGAGCCTCCTACACTGATCTCCCTACAGCTTGTGCTCACCACCCCCACTAATAAAAAATGGATCTCCAGGTTATACAAACACATTAGAGAAGAGTGCACGGGCCGGCCTGACAGAAGCTGGGAGAGATGGAATGCCTGTTTACCTGCTCCGATATCGGAGAAAGATTGGAAGTATGTATGTGAATTAACGGGCACGCTTGTCATGAATGGGAACTTACGAATTATACATTTTAAATACATACACCAGGTGTATTACACGCCGACACGCCTCCATCGTTATGGGTTGCGAGAATCTAGTTGTTGCGCTCGCTGTGGCCAGGCTGATTCTGACTTTATGCACCTTGCTTGGGGCTGTCGCAGGGTAGTCAATTTCTGGAAGGTGGTTGTGAGAGACATAAAGGACATGGTGGTGGCAGAGCTACAATGTACTCCGCTAGTCTGCTTGCTGTCTTGCGTACCGCAGACACAGGGCATTTGTGGTAGATTCGTACGGCTGGCGCTGCTCATGGCTAAGCGAAGAGTGGCTATTACGTGGGGTGGGAGACGCAGCCCAAAAGTGGATCACTGGATCAGAGACCTGGTCTACTGCAAAGGTAACATGGAAACTTACGCAGAAGAGCTGCCCGCAGTTTCTAGATCAAAGGATATATGGGAGCCTCTAAGACAATTCCTTCAGAAAAGAGCGGCTGAGGCTGAGCGGGGAGACGCAAGTTAGATGCTAGGAAGAAAAGTGGTGTACAACTTGGGTAGGCAATTTGAACGAGAGGAGGGTGGATGCTCTAGCATCTCAATAAGATATTGTAGACATTGCTCAGGTTTGCTGTGTGGATGGTTTTGTGGGAGTATTATAATGTTATTTTATTTTTTTGGGTTGAATTTGTGGGGATGTCTTTGAATGTCATTATTTACGCATAATGCTGATACGATACATGATCGCATTGTTGATGTGTATGTCTTAATTTGTCTTTGGAAATACAAATTAATTTAAAAAATAAATATATATATGTTTTAACTTTTAGGTGAAAATAGAGCCAAGAAGCACAAAGAGTCTCTCGCGGTTATCTGATCACACTAGACTGGAGGAAGTCACAAGCTCAGGCTGACCACAATGGAGTGAAGGTCGGATACAGACACCAGGTTAGTCCCGCTGAAGAGTCACCTTCTCAAGTCCTGAGCTAAGAGTTCTATTCCTGGTGGAGGGGCTGGGAAGAGGAGACTTTGTGGACAGTCATTACTATAGCGCAAAGAGATGTTTGTCACTGGAGCTTCGCTTTGGTTCATCGTTGCAGACGGTTTCTACAGGCGTGAAATGCAGGTTTTGCGTTGCCGGTTGTCATGGATGGTCACAGTTGCCGCAAAAGGCTCCAAAGCCCACATCTCCATTTATAGCCACCCTAAAAAACTGTAAATGCAGTAAAACCAATATAAACCTAGGCCAAGACCGCTCATCTGACAGGCTCCACAAACACAGAGTGGAGTAGTGACACTTTTATAAAAAAAATAAAACTACATTAAAATGATCCATTAGATTAATACTTCTCAGTATTCTATTGTTGGACTGCCTTTGTAAAGGCCAAATAGCAGGTTCGCTTTCACAAGTGCATCAGCGTTTTATTGAGCTTTTATGGCTATACATACTGCAGAACCACTAATTTAGTCTTATCAGCTATTCTCTACCCACATGTTTGCTCAGCCAGGCATGTTATTTGATTATTTCACATAAACCAGGACTGTCTGGGAGACATCACATTACAAGCATCTAAGATTTTCCAAATATTTGAGTTTTAAGTTAAGCTATCACTGTAAAAGTACAAACACTGAAGGAATTTACTCGTACTGAAATAAAGATAGCACATATTAAGGACTCATATTCACATTCCTGCGGAGAAGAAAAGCAGGATTTCAGAAAGAATATTCAGGTGATAAAATATTGACTCTGCGGCGAGTAGAAACTGTGCTAACAATTGACTCACTTTCTCCAATTAAATACAGTTTTTTGGGTTTAGTTATATATTCTCTTCAGCCACTCCAGCAGCCACTTTTAAAATGATTTCTGTATTCAATTTTCTGTGTGCAGCCCTTTGATGGTTTCTTAAGGTAGCCTTGTATAGGTTTCATGTATCCATACCAGTAGAAATGTTATAGTTCAGAAATTTCAAACAAGTCGAAATAATATATTTCTTTACCTGCAAGTTGAAACTCCTAATCATAATTGTACAGCTTTAGGTTAATGTCCTGAATTCCTGACTAGCCCTTGTTTTACTCCCCTTCGGTATTGCAAAGCCACGCCCCCCACCCAAAAAAACAGTCCTCTATCAGGGTAAAATTTGGAACTAACCTGTACAGGAGCTAGCTCAAATCTTGGTCAGGTGTGACTATGTGCTATAGGGACACAGCATACTGCATAAAAACTATATTGCTGCATAACATCTATATTGCCTTCAGCCTGTTCAGTCGATCCATGAAACACTGTACACTATAGAAAAACACACATCCACTAGTGTTTTAGTCTGGAATGTGTGTTTACAAACCCTGTTGCAGCATTCTAAAAGTATCACTATAAAATGCACAGTCAGGACCGCACGGATGCCGGCTGCATTCACACTCACTCAGAGAATATATAATCAGTGAAGTTGCATCACATATACAAGCTTTTTTGGTTCACATAAATAGGGTGAGGTGAACCTTCATCCTGCAACACCACAGCAGTTGCACTTCCTCCCTTTCTGGTGTATACCCCAAAATGCTAGACACTTACTTTGAAGCGGTACCATAATAAATGGCGAGGCAACAACTACCAAAAACTAATTGTTAAAAGGGGGTCAAGGCGATATGTTTAACGACCTGTCATTTCAATTCCCCAACCTAAACATGTATACACAAAAGAGAAAGGACCGGTCTCATATATGTTACTGTACTAGTATCTGAGAAGAAAGGAAATCATGCAAAATAGTAAAGAGTTCCAGCTGGCTGAGATATTCCCATCAGACCACCCTTTGGCGGAGTCTCATCATATGGGGTATTTGTATTTATCCAATCAACCGCCCAAACCATAAGGTGATGGTGCGGAAATGGATATGGAATTGAAACTCTAGCCAAACTGTTACTCAAAAGGTGGTGCTCAAGGTATGTGGTGCAGTGCTGTGGTGAAAACTTAAAATTAACAACTCAGACATGAAAAAGATTTTTTATTAGGATTTGTCTAAGTGTCAAGGTTAAAATCACGCCAGGCAGTCTGAATATATAACTGCACTATGGCGCTGTGCAGGACGGTCAACATGTTTCAGCCATATTGGAGATATTTTATCCGGCTTTCGTCAGGACCCAGTAAATGAGCTACTGCAACAAGATAACAGTGAAGGTGCTTAACTGTGAGAAATAATTAAGTGCCAAAATATATAAGAGCATACTCATATCTACCCGGAACTTGGAGCCCCAATGTTCACAAGGAAGAGGTGCACTCTATTTTAATCCTAAAGAAAAAAAGCACAAGAAAAATACATATTCACATGTATAACCTAACATTCACAAGAAACTGTACAGACAACATATAAAACAGAAGTAAATTGTACTCTGTTTGCTCAAAAGTGAACTCACTTATTCACAGAAAAGAAGAATTAGCTTTACTGTGAATACTCACCGCGCTCTGCGTGGAAAATGACCTCACCTCACCCGGCATCTGCTCGGGAATATGAGGCCCCGCTCTAAGGTGCACAAAGAAAGAAGGCAAGAAAATGTTTTGAAGTATAAATGCCCTCAGCTTCTAGCTATAGCATCCTTATATCTGACTGTCTAAATGAAACCAGTGCCAACAGACCTAAGGAAGACCCATGGGTATAAACCAGTGACAATAGAACCCCATAGGAGAAATTCTAAGCTTTAAACATAAAAGGAGCCATGAAAAGTACTCTCAAAAATGGCCATGGACTAGCTAGGAGGGGACCTTACCTGTCCGTTGGTACCTCTCTCTGACGTCCGAGAGGAAGTGGAGGTACCGACTGGGACCAGGCTCCTCCTATTTATACTGAAGCCGATTGGTAAATTAGTTGATTGTACTGCTAATTACCCGCCAAAAGGCGAGTAATTGGTAAATGGACGCGTTTGTCAAAAGACGCATGAGCGTAAACCTCAGCAGTTTGTTTCAAAATTTGCGGGGACATACACTAATCGCCCACGCAGGCGCACGACGGTACAGGCGTCATGTGTTACGTGCTAATGTACCGCACATGCGCGCGATACCTCACACTGATCTAACACGTCCATCTCAGAGGCTTACTTCCGCGGTAGTGCTGTCTTCAATATAGAGAACAATTGATAGTGTCTCTGGTCATATGATAGTCGTATACCAGAGCATATGGCGAAAAGAGGCCTCAAACGCTGCGCTCTAGATTGCCGCCCCGGTTCATCATTAGATGAATCTGACGCAGGACTTAAATAATGAAGCTAATGCTGACAAAAAGGACAGGAGTTTTTGTACGTGCCAGTCCTTCTGTCCTTTTTGTCAGCATTAGCTTCATTATTTAAGTCCTGCGTCAGACTCATCTAATGATGAACTGGGGCGGCGAACTAGAGCGCAGCGTTTGAGACCTCTTTTCGCCATACGCTCTTGCATACGACTCTCATATGACCAGAGACACTATCAATTGTTCTCTATATTGAATACAGCACTACCGCGGAAGTAAACCTCTAAGATGGACGTGTTAGATCAGTGTGAGGTATCTCGCGCATGTGCGGTAGATTAGCGCGTAACACATGACGCCTGTACCGTCATGCACATGCGTGGGCGATTAGTGTATGTCCCCGCGAATTTTGAAACAAACTGCTGAGGTTTACGCTTATGCGTCTTTTGACAAACGCGTCAATTTACCGATTACTCGCCTTTTGGCGGGTAATTAGCAGTACAATCAACTAATTTACCAATCGGCTTCAGTATAAATAGGAGGAGCCTGGTCCCAGTCGGTACCTCCACTTCCTCTCAGACGTCAGAGAGAGGTACCGACGGACAGGTAAGGTCCCCTCCTAGCTAGTCCATGGCCATTTTTTGAGAGTACTTTTCATGGCTTCTGTTATGTTTAAAGCTTAGAATTTCTCCTATGGGGTGCTATTGTCACTGGTTTATACCCATGGGTCTTCCTTAGGTCTGTTGGCACTGGTTTCATTTAGACAGTTAGATATAAGGATGCTATAGCTAGAAGCGGAGGGCATTTATACTTCAAAAAAATTTCTTGCCTTCTTTCTTTGTGCACCTTAGAGCGGGGCCTCATATTCCCGAGCGGATGCCGGGTGAGGTGAGGTCATTTTCCACGCAGAGCGCGGTGAGTATTCACAGTAAAGCGAATTCTTCTTTTCTGTGAATAAGTGAGTTCACTTTTGAGCAAACAGAGTACAATTTACTTCTGTTTTATATGTTGTCTGTACAGTTTCTTGTGAATGTTGGGTTATACATGCGAATATTTATTTTTCTTGTGCTTTTTTTCTTTAGGATTAAAATAGAGTGCACCTCTTCCTTGTGAACATTGGGGCTCCAAGTTCCGGGTAGATATGAGTATGCTCTTATATATTTTGGCACTTAATTAATTTCTCACAGTTAAGCACCTTCACTGTTATCTTGTTGCAGTAGCTCATTTACTGGGTCCTGACGAAAGCCGGATAAAATATCTCCAATATGGCTGAAACATGTTGACCGTCCTGCACAGCGCCATAGTGCAGTTATATATTCAGACTGCCTGGCGTGATTTTAACCTTGACACTTAGACAAATCCTAATAAAAAATCTTTTTCATATCTGAGTTGTCAATTTTGAGTTTTCACCACAGCACTGCACCACATACCTTGAGCACCACCTTTTGAGTAACAGTTTGGCTAGAGTTTCAATTCCATATCAATTTCCGCACCATCACCTGATGGTTTGGGCGGTTGATTGGATAAATACAAATACCCCATATGATGAGACTCAGCCAAAGGGTGGTCTGATGGGAATATCTCAGCCAGCTGGAACTCTTTACTATTTTGCATGATTTCCTTTCTTCTCAGATACTAGTACAGTAACATATATGAGACCGGTCCTTTCTCTTTTGTGTATACGAGGCAACAACTACACCATGCACGCAGGTGTGAGGTAAATTCCACCTATTTCCCCATTGAGGCCTAGTAAATGAAGGGGCTTGACCTAATTTCTCTTACTAGAAAGTAAAGGGATTATTCTAATTGCAGCTATGCTCTTCCTTTGGTGTGGTGTGGTGATGTAGGATCACACTCGTTGACCCACTTGCCTATTAGATTATTTGACCTTAGTGGAGACTTACAGTGTTTCACCCAGCACTGCCTAATGTGAAGAATCAATAAAAGTAGTGGTTGGTGTCAGGGAAATGTGATGGGGCAGTGGGGGGGCTGTAACAAACAACACAATATAAAAAGTACCTGCCAGTATTCAGCTCACCGCTCTGCTCGCCAGTCTTCTGCTCCACTGGGCACAGGCTTAAGCTCCCAGCCTCCCCTACGGGCAATCCAGACACTGCTCTCATACCCATGAAAGCAGTGTCAGGATTGAGTGGAGTGGACTAGTTTTGTGCTCCATCAGGAGCTGGGAGCCTTTGCCTGCTGGTCTCTCCAGCTAGCAACACAGCTGGGTTGGGGAAATGTCAGGTTGCATGACGGTTTGGCATTCCTACAACGGCCGGCCAAACTGTCATGCGCACTGACAGCAGTGCCCACCACTCCTCCTCCCACGGGTGCAGTGCTGTGTCCCCACCCCCAAGACTGCAGGACAAAAAAAAATGATCTGCATTTTATGTTTCATTTGCCTCTGCGGGCAGTGGTGCGACGCACCTCCGCCATAGCAGAGGAGCCGACGCTGATCAATAAGGCTGAGTCTTACTGTTTAATTACTTACTTTGCACTATGTGAGGACAGG
The DNA here is from genome assembly GCF_964261635.1 of Lissotriton helveticus. NCBI lineage: Eukaryota > Metazoa > Chordata > Amphibia > Caudata > Salamandridae > Lissotriton > Lissotriton helveticus. Next base: position 278,851,419 of record NC_136067.1, read on the forward strand.
GAGACGACAGGGAGAAACTCTAGGAATCCTCAAGGCCTAGTAATTAGCCTTTCAGCTTTTGGGTCAGGTCCTTCCTTCAGTTAGAGTTCATGGGAATGTCAATGTCTTCCACGCATTGTTTGATGGCACAATAGACGGCACAATAAACCCCCTATAGGGCTTACCTGCAATCGCTACTCATGAGGATCTCTTCATGTCCCCTCAGACAAGCTCTGAATTGATTCTTTCTGGACAAATATTACTTACTTACTACTTACTTTAGGCCCGTTATGCCGACTGGAATGTAGGGCAGCAACCACGGACCTCCACCTCTGTCTTGTACAAGTTTATGTACAGCGCCCCAGCTATGTTTCAAGGTGTTCATTTTTGTTTTCACATCTTGTCTCCAGGTGTTCTTTGGCCTGCTTCTCTTCCATTTGCCTTCTGGAGTGTAATGGACAGCTGTTCTTGTGATGCAGTCTTGTTCTCTTCTAATGGTGTGTCCCGTCCATCTCCATCTTTTTCTCCTAATGATAGTGTCTATGTTCTCTTGCTTGCATCTGGTGAGCAGTTTATGGCTAGAGATAGTTTGCACAAGTTTCTTTTCAGTTTACTGGTGCAGAAGGCTGACAATATGGTGATGTGCGCTTTTTGTCATCGAACAGCATTTTGAGCCATACAAGAGTGTGGACAGACTGCAGCTCTTTTAAACACTCAGCTTGGTATTGGACGTCACCTGAGCTTGCCTCCACACACTGCTTCATCCTGAAGGCTTTCCTGGACTCATTCAGTCAGCTCTTGTTGTCATTGTCTACACCTTAATCATGTCTGATAGATAGTACTACCTAGGTAGGTGAACTCTCCTCATTCATGGCTAATTCCTATCCATCCACCTTGATTGGTGAAGGGTTTGAGATGTTCAGTGACATGCCTTCTGATATCTCTGTGTTGATCTTCAAGCCCACCGGCTGTGCATTGAAGCTGAGGTGAGGCATCATTTCTGGCATGTGCTGGTATGTCTGAGAGAGCAAGGCTAGGCCATTCACTTAATCAAGATCCTCCCTTGTAAAGAATAAGGTCTATTTGATGCCTCTGGCTTGGTCTTCAGTTGTGCATTTCATCACCCATTCGATGATTAGGTTGAAGAGCAATGGTGACATCACGCATCCATCTCTCACACTGGTCTTGACTTTGAAACTCTACTTACTAACTCCAACCTTGCAGGCAAAATTATCATAGAAGCTGTTGTTGAGGAGAAATATCTGCTGCAATATGCCATAGGCTCAAAGTATACGGCAGAGACTGCTACGATGTCATGGTCAAAGGCTTTTTCAAAATCAATGAGTTAATGTATAGTTGTCTCTGCTACTCCAAGCACTGCTCTATGATGGTGCGTAGAGTAAGAGTCTGATCAACACACCCTCTGTCCTTGCCTTGGAAACCAGCCTGTTCTTTCCTTAACATCTCATCCACAGCATCAGAAATGTGCTGTATAACTGTTTTGCCACATTTTACTCTGGATTGACGGAAGGGGTGGGACAGCATACATTCAGGCAGGCTTAGCAATAGCCTATCATACTAAGATGCCTGTATTTATCCTGGAATAATAAACATTAACCCTATTTGCATCCTCTTCTCTTCCTGAAGGTAAATAGAAGATACAATGTCAAGTTCTCTGAAGGTTTCCAGATATGTAGCTTGACTTGTGCTCCGCTCAAAAGTGCTCCTGCTGTTACCATTCTGCATCTTGAATGCACACACACACATACTCAAATGTACTGTTGTTAGCCCAATACCTGCCTGTTATTGTGAGACGTTCTTGTCCCCAAGCAGAATTCTAACAATTATAGGTAACTAAATGTAGCTCACAAAGCTGCTGTGGAGGCTTTTACTGGTGCTGACCATATCCCAGGAGCCCATGGCCTTTCATTGGCTCCCACTGAAAGACATATTACTATCAATCGTCCGCTTTAGCCTGTAAAGCTGTGTATTGTCCCCTTGCCTCTTGTAATATATTACATCTGAGGTTACATAGTTGCATTTTATTTTACATAGTTGCACTCAATGACCTTTAAAGAATACACTGTTCAGCCGAATTATCTCTTCTAACAATACCCAAATGTTTCATGACCATCTAGGGGTCGTATGAATTAACTATATTATGGACCCTTGTCACCCTCTATTTGTAGTGTTCCTTTATCCAAGCATCAAGTAGCTATGGGTGTAATCTAAAGGTTCTCTTCCCAAGCAATGAACCCAAACATAGCAACTAAATCGCCTGGTCCCTGCGCTCCTGACGAAAGCTGCTGTTATTATTGCTATCATGCTATCTCCCACTGACTTTAGTTTTTAAGATTTGGTAGCTAATTATTTTCTTTATAAGTTGAAGAGTGGTTTCTATAAAGAACATGTTTTGGTGCCACACAATCAGTGTAGCAGGGTAGGTAATGACACTGAATCAGCCCTAGTCTGCTTGACTGATGACATTTTAAAGTCCACTGACAAGGGACATTCATCCTTCCTTGCTGTGTCAAACATTTCTGCCAACCCGAGGTGTGTTGGGGCATTAGGAGTGCATTTATTGCTGTGTCTCTCCATTTCATTGTTTGTTGATAGTTTATCCTCCTTTTAGTCCACAATGGCTTTTTAGTATCTTTTGTTGGGCAGTGTGCATACATTGTGTCCAACTGTTGTGATCACTGCATGTGACCAATCGTTATTAGAAGGTAGTGGTACTAAAATATATATATTTTTTAAAAATTCTTTTTATTGACTTTTTGCCAACAACAAAAACACAAAAAAAAAAAACCAGCCACCAACATGGTACACATGTAGTCATGCACATACAGTCATCTTAATGTATCGTAACATTACAAACAGTTGTCTTCTGTACAATGATTAGTCCTCTTTGAAGTGGTCAACGTTGTTATATCTAGGCAAGCAGTTCAAATATAGCACATTCTCAATACAAAAGCAGCAGAAATTGAAACTCCAGGAGAGAACACAGGTAATAGAGAAGGGGAAGGACAGGTGGGGAAAATGGCATCTCCAGCACAACTCAGGAGGGCATCAACCAGCCAAGTAGTTAACACTCAATCATTTCTCAGGTCAAACCTGTACAAGAGAACATCAACAGGTGTGCTCCAGTCTCGGTACTCCACAATTATATATAACAGTGCTTGCACTCCAATGGGCTTACTCCTCCACAGGAGGACCGCTCCGAGGGTGTGACAGTAGATAACATTGCAGTGGTGCCCAGATATCACGGGGCTTGGATGCGGCTGGTAGAAGTTCCGCATAGATCGCCAACCGTTCCTGACAGTATATTAAATCATTAAGCCACACCTTAAATTTGGGAGCCCTAGCTCTCCCCCAGCGACACACCACTCTCCTCTTAGCTAGGAGCAACACCAGGGCGACAAACTTACGATGTTCCACCCGTAGCCACTCCACGTATCCCAACAAAGCCATCAGTGGTGACATGTCAATCTGGGCGTTTATCATAGTGGACAATGCCATAAAAATCTGCGTCCAGTACTCATACCCTTCTGGGCAATTCCATGCCAGGTGCAAGAAGTCAGTGCCTACAGCATGACATCTATCACATGAATCATTGTCCCTTAGTTTGTATCTATACATCCGAGCTGGGGCATAGTACAGTCTGTGTAGGAATTTATAGTGGATAATCCGAAGTCTACTACTGGCTGAGATTCTTTCAGTTTGTAGCGAACAGAATTCCCACTGTTTGTCTGTCAGCGCTGTACCGAGTTCAAGGTCCCACTTTTCCCTCGCCCTGCAGTCTGCTCCATCTTTTGTGTATGTACGGCTTTATATAGTATAGACACCAATCGTTTAGCCTTTTCACTTTGAAGTGTCAACTGCAGCGGTGGGAATGTCGGTGGCTCCGAAGGGAAATCAGGAGTAATAGAGCGAATTCCCTGCCGCAAGCAAATGTAGAGGAAGGTGTCTAGTGGTGTTTGTGGTATTCTGGAACATATGCGCTACTATGCGGAATGTCCCCTCGTGATACATGTCATTCCAACGTTTGCATCCGAGTTCGATCTTTAAACTTGTAGAATAGTGTTTCCTGAAGAAGAGGCATAGCAGGGTGATACACCAGCGGTAACAGTGGTGAATAAAGCATAGGCGCCTCCAACGTCTTACTCATATGCGCCCATGCAGCCACCGTGCAGCTCACCGTGGTCGGAGCCGTATCTTGGGTGGGAGTCGGAGTGTACACTGCTCCTTCAATGGGGATTGGAAGAGCAAGCCAGTGCTCCGCTGCCACCTGAAGCATATAACGCGGCTGATGTACGCAAAAGTGGACATAATGTGCCTGTGCGCTGTAATAATACAATTAAAAATTCGGTACACCAAACCCTCCCTGAGAGTATGGCCTCGTTAATACATTCCACTGTAATCTCGCAGTTTTACCTCCCCACACTAATCGTGTCAGTTCCGATCGTAATTGTTTAAAAAAGAATGTCCCCGGGTGAAAGGGAATATTGAGAAAAAGGTAGAGCAGTTGTGGCAATATAACCATCTTAATCAAGGACACAGGGAGGGTGATCCATCTCGATATATTATCTGCAATTCGCACCATAGCGGTTCCGTAATTAAGACGCATCAATTCGTCATGCAGATGCCTAAATATTTCAGTTCATCCTCGCACCATGCCATCGGATAATCCAGAGAAAAGCGACTCGTTGCATCCGTGAGGGGAAAGATGCAAGACTTACCCCAGTTTATCTGTACCCCTGAGAGCCTTCCAAAGACTATAAATTCTCAAAAGGATAACATTCAAATTCTGTTGGGGATCTTGTATATAAAGTGTGATGTCGTCTGCATAGAGGGAAACTAATATCTGCCTCAGGTTACATTGCAGTGCTCTATCACAGTGATGTTGACGCAATTTAGCCACCACTGGCTCTACAGCAATCGCGAACAGTAGGGGCGATAAGGGGCATCCCTGCCTTGTACCTCTCTTGTACCTCTCATTATCGTTACCATTAATCACCACTCTAGCTGTAGGTGAACAATACAACAATCGTATCCAATCAAGAAAAAGCGGGGAGAATCCCATACGGGACATCACCCCAAACACATAGTCCCACTCAATGGAGTCGAAGGCCTTTGTGGCATCTAGGAAAACCGCCGGCAAAGGCAATTCCGAAGACACGTTATTCAAGATTGTGAATAATATCCGCAAGTTATGAGACGTAGCACGCCCGGGCACAAAGCCCGACTGATCAGGTAGTATTAAATGTTCCATGAGTAGACCAAGCCAGGTAGATTTGAGCTTAGCTAATATTTTGACATCACAATTGAGCAGTGACAAGGGTCTATACGAATCACAGTGTTGCGGTGCCTTCCCTGGTTTTAAAAGGGAGATAATGACTGCCTCTCTCATGGAAGGTGGGAGACGTCCCGCCTCCAAAGCATTCTCATACACCTCACGCAGTATGGGAGCCATCATGTCTATATATGTTTTATAAAACTCGACGGGTATACCGTCCGACCCTGTAGCCTTACCCGACTGCATCTGCATGATTGCCTCCTTGACCTCATCTAGGTCAAGGACGCTGCACATCGCTCAGCCATCCCAGCGACACATCGCCCAAATATTTGTCTAGGCTCATTTTCTCCATTCTCGTGGTGGTGTACAGCGCTGTGTAGTGCCCAGCGAAGGCGTTGAGTATGTTCGCTGTGTCCCTGTACACAATGCCATCCAACCCTTCCAATTCCAAGATCACATTATAACCTCTTGCCTGTCTAATCGTCTCTGCCAATGCCCTTCCCGGCCTTTCTCCCTCACCACAGCGGCGGGCCACCCAGTACTTCCCCCGGAATCGCACCTCCCTCCGCGCCTCATTTCATATAGGCCGTGAGTTTTGTCCTAAACTGCGATTGTGTTATGCCATCTGGTCTCGTAGCTAGCTTTCTCTCTAAAGCTTTAAGGTCGGTCTCAAGCGTGCAAAATGTATTCATTATATCCTTAAGTACCCCAGCTCCTTTCGCTATGCAAAAGCCTCGTAGCGTTACATTGAACGCTTCCCATATAATTTCTACACTGTCGACCGAGTCCTTATTACGTAGAAAAAAATCTGTGACTTCCTCCCTGAGCTCTTCCTGGAACACAGTATCTAGAAGTATAGTGGGTTGCAGTCTCCAGCTATTTCTTGGGGGGCCATAATCTGTGGAGGACAGTGTGAGCCGTACCGGAGCATGATCCGAATAGGTCCTGGCTAGGTGTTGTGCCTGTAAGATAGCTGGACATAGCCCTACGCTCAAGAATATATAGTCTAATCGCGCCCGTGTCGCTGCCTGTGCAGTAAAGCGGGTACCCTCTAGGTCGCTAGGGTGTAAGTGTCTCCATGCATCTATCAGATGGTGGTCCGTGAGTTTGGAGTGGAGCGTGGCGCGGGCTTTTGTATATGATGGGGGGCAGGGTGAGATCTATCAATGTCCGGACTACGTGTAATGTTAGAATCTACACCCCATATGATATGATTGGATCCAGTGTCTACAATCTTTGCCCATAATTCCATAAAGAACGTCGGGTCATCTACATTTGGACCATAACAGCAGGCTTGGGTAACAGAGTCAGACCCTAACCTTCCCCAGGACAGGCAGTATCTCCCCTGTGCATCCCACATGGCTCCCGCCAAAGTGAATGGAGTGCCTTTTCTAACCAGAATCGCCACACCTCTCGCATAGGAAGAGAAGGACGAGAAGATCCTGTGTGCTGCCCATTTACAGGCAAATGTGTTGTTACGTCTCGGGTCAAGGTGTGTCTCTTGCAGCATTGCTTCATGTACCTGGTGCCGGTCAAGGTAGGATAGTATTTGGCGTCTCTTACGCTGATCTCCCAGCCCCCGTATGTTCCATGTAAGAATATTCAGGTTAGTGCTATCAGTGGAGGACATGAGCTAGGCAGTTCACATCCCTGCAGTGCTCCATCAAAGGGGATCGCCCTTGTCTCAGATCTATGGCCCACAACTGACCAACAACTGTGGCTTCAGTACAACAAAAAAAGTTCGGAGTAACCGTGGCCATCATGTACGACCATACACAATTTTTTTTCCCAGTTATGCATATTGACCACCATGTTCACCAATCATCCCCCCTAAACAGGGTCCCTACAGACTTTCGTCTCAACAACAGAACTCGCAAACACCCTCTCCCCACCCACTGAAGCAACCCAATCTTGCCAGAATCTCATGCCCACCCTTCCACACTGCCTCCAAAGTGGAACATCCCTCCCGTTACCTCCCCTGTACAGCTCAAAACGTGTTTCCATGGGGGAATACTCATTGGGGGATCTTCTAGAGAGCTACGCAGTCTCCTCACTCTCTTTAGGTACCCCTCCGAAGGCACTGCTGGCCATGTCGTGAAGGGGGGGGAGCGTGCCTGGAACCACAATAACATGAAAGCAATTGAACCACATTGGAATGATCTCACCTTGCAGCAGATAGGTTAACCGGCACAGCCTACCAGTCCATCATAGTTCTCCTGAGTGTATGCAAATCACTGCACTGGGTACAGTCATTCCAATTCCTCATGTTCATTCATGTCGCCATTCCGCTGCAGAGCCTCTGGTCGCACTCTACCTTGGTTCGCACGCTTCAATGTTCAGAGGAAGTCTTCTACCCGCTGGGGAGACGTGAAGAATCCCTGCTTCCCTTGGTGCGTCACTCTGAGTTTTGCCGGATTGAGGAGCGCATAGTCGATTTGCTCCGTTCGTAATTTCCGCTTGACTTCTACAAACATGCGGCGTTCTTCTTGCACTATGGGCGTGAAGTCTGGGTATATGGAAAAAGTGTTACCATCATATGTCAACTTCTGCTTGTTCCTCGCTGCCCTGAGGGCCACATCTCGGTCTCTATAATTTAGTAGTCGTGCAATTATAGGTCGCGGGGGGGTTCCCGGCACCGGGTGCGGTCCTAGGGTCCTGTGCGCCCTTTCCACTATGAACTGTGAGGAAAAAACGTCTCTACCTATAGACTCCAATAGTAATTTCTCTATATAGTCCTCCATTCTTCCAGTATTTGTCGATTCTGGTATGCCTATGACGCGTATGTTGTTGCGCCGACTGCGCACTTCCGAGTCTTCTTTTTTGCGGCTATGACACGTAGCAGTTTATCCATTCTCGTGAGTTGCCCTGTATGCATTGCAGTGACGTCGTCAGACTCAGAGATGCGTCGTTCCACCTCTTTAATTCGGTCTTCATGTCCATCTAGCTTATGGGCAATAGCATCCATTCTAGAGGACATCTGGTCCACCTTGTCCACCACTGTTGCAAAGCCTTGCCGCATCTCCTGTAGGATATTGGCCATGTCCGATGCCTGCAAAGTGGTCCCACCTCCAGCACGCTCTGCTGTGTCTTGCTCCTGGTCTTCAGTGGCGGACTTGCTTCCCTTCTTTGCCGCATCGAAATTCAGATTCGGCTGCTGAGTGTCTGGCTTCCCCATGTTGCACAAGAGTGTATCACGCTTCCCGCGTATATGCCAGGAGTGATCAGTACGCCACCGCCAATTTAGGGTTAAGGGCGAGGGCCAGTCACAGCTTGCATGCGGTCCCCCTTGTCTGCAGAAGCCGGTCCTCCCCCATACTGCTGTCACTGCAGCTTCCTCTAGCCAGTGCTTCGCTCTCGGCACTAATTCAGTCGCTTGCCCAATCCTGTCATCCGCTGTGCCAGTACACCATAAATGCCGGCTGCCGGATACTCGCTATGGCCTGATAGTTATACTCCGCAAAAGAGCCCCTAACACTTCCGTGCCGCTTCCAAGGAGAATGGTTGCTTCCTTCTCAGTCCACCCTAGGCGGTCCATAAGCGGCCACGCACCTACCCCACTCTCGTCGCAGCCGGCTATCCCCGCTCCCCCACTGCTTATCTCTTCCGCGTCGTAGCTCTCACACGGGTTGTACAACCCTTCAGCCTAGTTGGGGAGGGTACAGCCCAGGGTCGTCTCCAATTCCGATCCCGCACCCTGGTTCGACTTGTCTGCAACGGGCGTACTCTCCGTAGCTGCTACGGGATGCCCGGCTCTCCTGCCCGTTCAAAGTCCCGCTCCGGCACACAATATTGCATCATAGTATGGGGGGAGCAATCGCTACTCTTCTATATTCAGCGCTATCCAGGCACTTTGTGAGTCTTCTTGTCTTTTGGATCCAGAGAAGCCGGCTTCGCCGCCCGCCTCGCGACCGCATACACTAGCAGCGCATCATCGCCATTATGTCTCCCAGCATAGTCCCTTGTTCAGTGGCTCCAGGTAAGTTTTCGCTACTGCCTCCAATAACAGTGCCCCACTTTGCCACTGAATTCTAGCAAGCCGGGCTGAAGACGGCTGGAATACCAGAAACTGGTCCTCGGAAGCTTGTCTCCGGTCCAGGGAAGGCATGGCTTGGCAGTTCGGGCTGGACTGTTCCCATGAGGCACAGGGTCAGACTGATTTGCATATAGCCATGTCTGAACTGGGGTGGCAGAGTGGGCTAAAGAACGGGGATGGATCAAACCCAGATATTTTGACTGGGTGTGAGTGTTTGATTTGTTCTGATGCTCCGTCCATCATCACCCCCTTTTGTACCGCTTTGGCCGCCATAAGTGTGGCAGGGTATTCTCAGACGTGAGTCCCTTGCACACTTTGCCACTGGATTCAAGCAAGCCGGGCTGAAGACGGCTGGAATGCCAGAAACCGGTCCTCGGAAGCTTGTTTCCAGTCCAGGGAAGGCATGGCTTAGCAGTTCGGGCTGGACTGTTCCCAAGAGGCACAGGGTCAGACTGATTTGCATATAGCCATGTCTGAACTGGGGTGGCAGAGTGGGCTAAAGAACGGTGATGGATCCAACCCAGATCTTTTGACTGGGTGTGAGTGTTTAATTGGTTCTGATGCTCCGTCCATCACCACCCCCTTTTGTACCGCTTTGGCCGCCATAAGTGTTGCAGGGTATGCTCATACGTGAGACCCTTGCTCACTTTGCCACTGGATTCACGCAAGCCGGACTGAAGACGGCTGGAATGCCAGAAACCGGTCCTCGGAAGCTTGTTTCCGGTCCAGGGAAGGCATGGCTTGGCAGTTCGGGCTGGACTGTTCCCATGAGGCATAGGGTCAGACTGATTGCACATAGCCATGTCTGTACTGGGGTGGCAGAGTGGGCTAAAGAACGGTGATGGATCAATCCCAGATCTTTTGACTGGGTGTGAGTGTTTGATTTGTTCTGATGCTCCGTCCATCACCACCCCCTTTTGTACCGCTTTGGCCGCCGTAAGTGTGGCAGGGTATGCTCAGACGTGAGTCCCTTGCTCACTTTGCCACTGGATTCAAGCAAGCCGGGCTGAAGACGGCTGGAATGCCTGAAACCGGTCCTCGGAATCTTGTTTCCGGTCCAGGGAAGGCATGGCTTGGCAGTTCGGGCTGGACTGTTCCCATGAGGCACAGGGTCAGACTGATTCGCATATAGCCATGTCTGAACTGGGGTGGCAGAGTGGGCTAAAGAACGGGGATGGATCAAACCCAGATCTTTTGACTGGGTGTGAGTGTTTGATTGGTTCTGATGCTCCGTCCATCACCACCCCCTTTTGTACCGCTTTGGCCGCCATAAGTGTGGCAGGGAATGCTCAGACGTGAGTCCCTTGCTCACTTTGCCACTGGATTCAAGCAAGCTGGGCTGAAGACGGCTGGAATGCCCGAAACCGGTCCTCGGAAGCTTATTTCCGGTCCAGGGAAGGCATGGCTTGGCAGTTCGGGCTGGACTGTTCCCATGAGGCACAGGGTCAGACTGATTTGCATATAGCCATGTCTGAACTGTGGTGGCAGAGTGGGCTAAAGAACGGTGATGGATCAAACCCAGATCTTTTGACTGGGTGTGAGTGTTTGATTTGTTCTGATGCTCCGTCCATCACCACCCCCTTTTGTACCGCTTTGGCCGCCATAAGTGTGGCAGGGTATTCTCAGACGTGAGTCCCTTGCACACTTTGCCACTGGATTCAAGCAAGCCGGGCTGAAGACGGCTGGAATGCCAGAAACCGGTCCTCGGAAGCTTGTTTCCGGTCCAGGGAAGGCATGGATTGGCAGTTCGGGCTGGACTGTTCCCATGAGGCGCAGGGTCAGATTGATTTGCATATCGCCATGTCTGAACTGGGGTGGCAGAGTGGGCTTAAGAACGGTGATGGATCAAAACCAGATCTTTTGACTGGGTGTGAGTGTTTAATTGGTTCTGATGCTCTGTCCATCACCACCCCCTTTTGTACCGCTTTGGCCGCCATAAGTGTGGCAGGGTATGCTCAGACGTGAGTCCCTTGCTCACTTTGCCACTGGATTCAAGCAATCCAGACTGAAGACGGCTGGAATGCCAGAAACCAGTCCTCGGAAGCTTGTTTCCGGTCCAGGGAAGGCATGGCTTGGCAGTTCGGGCTGGACTGTTCCCATGAGGCACAGCGTCAGACTGATTTGCACATAGTAATGTCTGAACTGGGGTGGCAGAGTGGGCTAAAGAACGGTGATGGCTCAAACCCACATCTTTTGACTGGGTGTGAGTGTTTGATTTGTTCTGATGCTCCGTCCATCACCACTGCCCTTTTGTACCGCTTTGGCCGCCATAAGTGTGGCAGGGTATTCTCAGACGTGAGTCCCTTGTACACTTTGCCACTGGATTCAAGCAAGCCGGGCTGAAGACGGCTGGAATGCCAGAAACCGGTCCTCGGAAGCTTGTTTCCGGTCCAGGGAAGGCATGGCTTGGCAGTTCGGGCTGGACTGTTTCCATGAGGCATGGGTCAGACTGATTGCACATAGCCATGTCTGAACTGAGGTGGCAGAGTGGGCTAAAGAACGGTGATGGATCAAACCCAGATCTTTTGACTGGGTGTGAGTGTTTGATTTGTTCTGATGCTCCGTCCATCACCACCCCCTTTTGTACCGCTTTGGCCGCCGTAAGTGTGGCAGGGTATGCTCAGATGTGAGTCCCTTGCTCACTTTGCCACTGGATTCAAGCAAGCCGGGCTGAAGACGGCTGGAATGCCCGAAACCGGTCCTCGGAAGCTTGTTTCCGGTCCAGGGAAGGCATGGCTTGGCAGTTCGGGCTGGACTGTTCCCATGAGGCACAGGGTCAGACTGATTTGCATATAGCCATGTCTGAACTGGGGTGGCAGAGTGGGCCAAAGAATGGTGATGGATCAAGCCCAGATCTTTTGACTGGGTGTGAGTGTTTGATTTGTTCTGATGCTCCATCCATCACCACCCCCTTTTGTACCGCTTTGGCCGCCATAAGTGTGGCAGTGTATTCTCAGACGTGAGTCCCTTGCACACTTTGCCACTGGATTCAAGCAAGCCGGGCTGAAGACGGCTGGAATGCCAGAAACCGGTCCTCGGAAACTTGTTTCCGGTCCAGGGAAGGCATGGCTTGGCAGTTCAGGCTGGACTGTTCCCATGAGGCACAGGGTCAGACTGATTGCACATAGCCATGTCTGTACTGGGGTGGCAGAGTGGGCTAAAGAACGGTGATGGATCAATCCCAGATCTTTTGACTGGGTGTGAGTGTTTGGTTTGTTCTGATGCTCCGTCCATCACCACCCCCTTTTGTACCGCTTTGGCCGCCGTAAGTGTGGCAGGGTATGCTCAGACGTGAGTCCCTTGCTCACTTTGCCACTGGATTCAAGCAAGCCGGGCTGAAGACGGCTGGAATGCCTGAAACCGGTCCTCGGAATCTTGTTTCCGGTCCAGGGAAGGCATGGCTTGGCAGTTTGGGCTGGACTGTTCCCATGAGGCACAGGGTCAGACTGATTTGCATATAGCCATGTCTGAACTGGGGTGGCAGAGTGGGCTAAAGAACGGGGATGGATCAAACCCAGATCTTTTGACTGGGTGTGAGTGTTTGATTGGTTCTGATGCTCCGTCCATCACCACCCCCTTTTGTACCGCTTTGGCCGCCATAAGTGTGGCAGGGAATGCTCAGACGTGAGTCCCTTGCTCACTTTGCCACTGGATTCAAGCAAGCTGGGCTGAAGACGGCTGGAATGCCCGAAACCGGTCCTCGGAAGCTTATTTCCGGTCCAGGGAAGGCATGGCTTGGCAGTTCGGGCTGGACTGTTCCCATGAGGCACAGGGTCAGACTGATTTGCATATAGCCATGTCTGAACTGGGGTGGCAGAGTGGGCTAAAGAACGGTGATGGATCAAACCCAGATCTTTTGACTGGGTGTGAGTGTTTGATTTGTTCTGATGCTCCGTCCATCACCACCCCCTTTTGTACCGCTTTGGCCGCCATAAGTTTGGCAGGGTATTCTCAGACGTGAGTCCCTTGCACACTTTGCCACTGGATTCAAGCAAGCCGGGCTGAAGACGGCTGGGATGCCAGAAACCGGTCCTCAGAAGCTTGTTTCCGGTCCAGGGAAGGCATGGATTGGCAGTTCGGGCTGGACTGTTCCCATGAGGCGCAAGGTCAGACTGATTTGCATATAGCCATGTCTGAACTGGGGTGGCAGAGTGGGCTTAAGAACGGTGATGGATCAAAACCAGATCTTTTGACTGGGTGTGAGTGTTTAATTGGTTCTGATGCTCTGTCCATCACCACCCCCTTTTGTACCGCTTTGGCCGCCATAAGTGTGGCAGGGTATGCTCAGACGTGAGTCCCTTGCTCACTTTGCCACTGGATTCAAGCAAGCCAGACTGAAGACGGCTGGAATGCCAGAAACCGGTCCTCGGAAGCTTGTTTCCGGTCCAGGGAAGGCATGGCTTGGCAGTTCGGGCCGGACTGTTCCCATGAGGCACAGCGTCAGACTGATTTGCACATAGCCATGTCTGAACTGGGGTGGCAGAGTGGGCTAAAGAACGGTGATGGCTCAAACCCAGATCTTTTGACTGGGTGTGAGTGTTTGATTTGTTCTGATGCTCCGTCCATCACCACTGCCCTTTTGTACCGCTTTGGCCGCCATAAGTGTGGCAGGGTATTCTCAGACGTGAGTCCCTTGTACACTTTGCCACTGGATTCAAGCAAGCCGGGCTGAAGACGGCTGGAATGCCAGAAACCGGTCCTCGGAAGCTTGTTTCCGGTCCAGGGAAGGCATGGCTTGGCAGTTCGGGCTGGACTGTTTCCATGAGGCATGGGTCAGACTGATTGCACATAGCCATGTCTGAACTGAGGTGGCAGAGTGGGCTAAAGAACGGTGATGGATCAAACCCAGATCTTTTGACTGGGTGTGAGTGTTTGATTTGTTCTGATGCTCCGTCCATCACCACCCCCTTTTGTACCGCTTTGGCCGCCGTAAGTGTGGCAGGGTATGCTCAGACGTGAGTCCCTTGCTCACTTTGCCACTGGATTCAAGCAAGCCGGGCTGAAGACGGCTGGAATGCCCGAAACCGGTCCTCGGAAGCTTGTTTCCGGTCCAGGGAAGGCATGGCTTGGCAGTTCGGGCTGGACTGTTCCCATGAGGCACAGGGTCAGACTGATTTGCATATAGCCATGTCTGAACTGGGGTGGCAGAGTGGGCCAAAGAATGGTGATGGATCAAGCCCAGATCTTTTGACTGGGTGTGAGTGTTTGATTTGTTCTGATGCTCCATCCATCACCACCCCCTTTTGTACCGCTTTGGCCGCCATAAGTGTGGCAGTGTATTCTCAGACGTGAGTCCCTTGCACACTTTGCCACTGGATTCAAGCAAGCCGGGCTGAAGACGGCTGGAATGCCAGAAACCGGTCCTCGGAAGCTTGTTTCCGGTCCAGGGAAGGCATGGCTTGGCAGTTCGGGCTGGACTGTTCCCATGAGGCGCAGGGTCAGACTGATTTGCGTATAGCCATGTCTGAACTGGGGTGGAAGAGTGGGCTAAAGAACGGTGATGGATCAAACCCAGATGTTTTGACTGGGTGTGAGTGTTTAAATGGTTCTGATGCTCCGTCCATCACCACCCCCTTTTGTTCCGCTTTGGCCTCCATAAGTGTGGCAGGGTATGCTCAGACGTGAGTCCCTTGCTCACTTTGCCACTGGATTCAAGCAAGCCGGACTGAAGACGGCTGGAATGCCAGAAACCGGTCCTCGGAAGCTTGTTTCCGGTCCAGGGAAGGCATGGCTTGGCAGTTCGGGCTGGACTGTTCCCATGAGGCACAGGGTCAGACTGATTTGCACATAGCCATGTCTGAACTGGGGTGGAAGAGTGGGCTAAAGAACGGTGATGGATCAAACCCAGATCTTTTGACTGGGTGTGAGTGTTTGATTTGTTCTGATGCTCCGTCCATCACCACACCCTTTTGTACTGCTTTGGCCGCCATAAGTGTGGCAGGGTATTCTCAGCTGTGAGTCCCTTGCACACTTTGCCACTGGATTCAAGCAAGCCGGGCTGAAGACGGCTGGAATGCCAGAAACCGGTCCTCGGAAGCTTGTTTCCGGTCCAGGGAAGGCATGGCTTGGCAGTTCGGGCTGGACTGTTCCCATGAGGCGCAGGGTCAGACTGATTTGCATATAGCCATGTCTGAACTGGGGTGGCAGAGTGGGCTAAAGAACGGTGATGGATCAAACCCAGATCTTTTGACTGGGTGTGAGTGTTTAATTGGTTCTGATGCTCCGTCCATCACCACCCCCTTTTGTTCCGCTTTGGCCGCCATAAGTGTGGCAGGGTATGCTCAGACGTGAGTCCCTTGCTCACTTTGCCACTGGATTCAAGCAAGCCGGACTGAAGACGGCTGGAATGCCAGAAACCGGTCCTCGGAAGCTTGTTTCCTGTCCAGGGAAGGCATGGCTTGGCAGTTTGGGCTGGACTGTTCCCATGAGGCACAGGGTCAGACTGATTTGCACATAGCCATGTCTGAACTGGGGTGGCAGAGTGGGCTAAAGAACGGTGATGGATCAAACCCAGATCTTTTGACTTGGTGTGAGTGTTTGATTTGTTCTGATGCTCCGTCCATCACCACTGCCCTTTTGTACCGCTTTGGCCGCCATAAGTGTGGCAGGGTATTCTCAGACGTGAGTCCCTTGCACACTTTGCCACTGGATTCAAGCAAGCCGGGCTGAAGACGGCTGGAATGCCAGAAACCGGTCCTCGGAAGCTTGTTTCCGGTCCAGGGAAGGCATGGCTTGGCAGTTCGGGCTGGACTGTTCCCATGAGGCACAGGGTCAGACTGATTTGCATATAGCCATGTCTGAACTGGGGTGGCAGAGTCGGCTAAAGAACAGTGATGGATCAAACCCAGATCTTTTGACTGGGTTTGAGTGTTTGATTGGTCCATCACCACCCCCTTTTGTACCCCTACAAAGATTACAGCGGCACATTGCTGCACTGCCAGTCCGCCTCAGCGCTGCGTTCCGGACCTTGCAATTTGGTGCGGGCTCACCGTGTTTCCGCAGCCTGATCGCCTCGTGTAGATCCTCGGCCTTTCCCAGCCACCACAGCCGAGTCAGAGCATCGAGCCCGTCAGGCGGTCGGCGCGGTTCAAATTGCAGTCGCTCGCCGCCGCGGCTGTCCTCCACCAATCCAGCCGCACTTCACTCCAATTATTGCCACGGGGTAGTTCTACAGTTTGCCCGCCAAATTAGTTTAATTAGCGCTCAATTGCTTAGGGTAAATATAGGATATCGGTCCCAGGAAGCAGGAGCCTCACAGCAGTGCGGCCATTCTCCTTGCGCGCCCTCTAGCGCCCCCAGTGGTACTAAAATATGTGTCTAATTCCTTGTTTGCCCCCTTGACTGCACTCAAAACATTATCCAGCTATAGTCCTGAAAAGGCAGTTGATTAGGGGAGCACTGAGTGGTAATGGTTCAGGTCATAATGTAGTGGGCTCTGAGTCTAGAAAGAGCCAAACATCTATAATATCATAGGTTCCTCTGAGTTTAGTTTGAATATGACACCTCTAGATTAATTAATCCGTTCATACATCCTTTAATAATACGAGTGCTTAATTTCTGCTTTTTTTCTGTTTGTAACCTGAAATTCACAATTCTAATTTTTATATTGACACATTTAAAGGATTATTTCCAACCTTGAGGTAACATCATTTGCAAAAATACATTCTTCTTCTCAAATTATATTTGTGCCGGCTGTTGGGAGTGGTTTTGCACCTGGTTTATTCCTGTATTGTAAATAATGAGGAATAATATACCGAAACAATTGGTGCACATGGTTTGTATTTTTTATTATTACATTCATTATATTTAGCATCAAAAATAAGGTTGCTGACTTTTTTAGCAATACCACCCAGGTCTAATTGATCCCCCACTGACCATTCACATGCTCTGTGTGTCAGACTTTCTGTCTAGTCATTGGGAGTCTGTAGATTGTGTACAATGCAGTTTCTTTTTCCTCTTAACTGTATGTCAAATATGCCACCAATGCCATACTTTAGGGAGACTGCACACTAAGTGCAATTCTCATGTCCCTGGAATACATATGAGTAGCCTGAGAAAGCTGAATAAGGTACAACATTCTTTAAGATTGTTTTTATAGTTGTGTAACATATATCCGAAAACTGTACTGCATCCTAGTTGTTTCGAATGCAAACCCCAATTGTGTTATAGGTATTGTTATGTATTGTAACATTTCTATAGTGCTTCCTAACCCAGACGAGGTGCTAAGACACTTCTAGGTGTGCGGATAAGAGGCTACAGCCATTTGTTGTGCATGGCTGAAAATGTAGGTTCAAATCGTAGTTGATGTGGTAAGCCTTGCACGAGGTTTGGAGGGATGCGCAAATCAAGAGGTATGTTCTACAAGAAAAGGATTTTCTTTTAACGGCGACCAGGAGAATTGTTTTAACTTGTGCATCTTTAGTCTACCATGTGGAATACCAACTCATAGATCACATGAACTCATTTGAGCTTTTCATTTAGAAACAGCTGAAACCACCTGACCTTCTCTAATACCGGTGTAGTCAGAAGAGATTAGACAAAGCCTTCCAGTTATGGTCCTTCGTATTAGTCAATAGTGCATCTCTTTAATCTCTGCTTGTAAAGGTGAGTCTGTTTGTCCAGGTGGACAGGGGCCAAATTTCAAGTGTAATTAAAAGCTGATAACAGCAAAAATGCTTTAAGAAAATAAGAGATTCGCCTGTAAGGCTTGTTGTTTTCCCTTCTTGGAGCATAGGTTTATGGATAGAAGCATAAACATGAATGACAAACAAGTCTGTAGAAAGTAGGTCAAAGGGGATTCGCCTTCTCTGACGTTTCCACTTGGCGAATGCTGGATTTGATAGAGATCGACTTTTAATATGCATACATTATGAAAAGTTAGAAGAATCGTTTGCCATAACGCATGCCTTGTTAACTATTAATTTTGTTCATGTTATTGGTATCCATATTATATTTATTAATTGAACAGTCATAGCAACAGATCGAGCGTGTATAGTGGATGCTGCCTGGCATACCAGAGAGGTGATAGCTCTGTGGAATATGTGCTCCCCAACCCTATCAACCTAAAATATAAATTAATCTAAAAATCCTTTCCTTTTTGCAAGATTGCATGTTTTTTCCAATATTTCTATTTAATGTCCCAAAATAACAATGAGTAAAATAATCCAATAATAATCCACCAAAACCTATTTTGAAACATTCTTATAGAATAAAAGTTGAAAGTTCTTCTCAAATGGAATACCATATATAAATAGATACCTGAAACATTGAGGTGCATAAAGAACGGCTATGGTCTACTAGTAAATCTAGACCGAAGTACACAAGAGGAAAGGGATAGTAGAAAGGGAAAAATACATTATAATCTACAGTGGCCAAATGTCATTGTACAGCTTCTTTCCACCTTTCCTTTTTTTTTAACACCTAAATTTAACCTACCTCATTTCTGAAGTTAGAATTCCCCATCACTTTAACACGTTTTTAAGAGATGGGGAACACCAATCGTTTTGTTAACTTCTATTATTGTCTCTATGACTGTATTCTAGCATCACAGAAACAGCTACTTTGCTTAAATTGAGCACTGAAAGTGCTATTGTAAGACAGACGTTTAGGCAGGCTGACTGGTGTCTTAAATAGATAAAGAGCTTGATCAATAGTAGTTTACCACCTGATGGCACGACTAGTGTAAATCGTTGTTTGTTCATTCTAATGGAAACAATTCAAGAAACTACAGAACGTCCAAAATGCCGCAGCTAGACTGGTCCTCAACATCTCCCGCCGCAGCCACATCATGGAACACCTCCAACATTTCCACTGGCTCCCAGTCAACAAGAGAATCACCTTCAAGCTCCTAACACATGCCTACAAAACTCTTCACGAAGGACCAGCATACCTGAACCACTGCCTTGCATTCCGCCCCACACAAATCTGCTCTGCCCAACTCGCCCTAGCCCCTGTTCCCAGGATCCACAAGACCAGACCCGGAGGAATATGCTTTTTTTTTTTTTTTTTTTTTTGAGAGTTTTATATAGCGCGAACTTGAACCGAACCGAATCAGTTATCAGAGCGCTTTACATAGGACCAGTTACGTTATATGAGGACACACTTTCATTTTTTTTTTTTTTTTTTTTTTTTTTTTTAGGCATGGGGAGATTAAGTGATTTGCCCAGAATCACAGGGGGTTTTTGGCGTCGTTACCGAGACTCGAACCAAGTTCCCCTCCGAGGTCGAGTTACCTAGCCGACAAGACCTGGAACACCCTGCCCCTCCACCTCACGCAATTCGTGTCGCTGACCCAATTCAAGAAGGAATTCAAGATCTGGCTCTTTGAATGATCCTACATCCACATGGACCAGCAGCCCCAGCGTCTTGAGACCCCTATTGGTGAGTAGCCGTGCTATACAAGCCCCTGATTGATTGATTGACGGAATGTGTTGCTTTTGGCTGGAGATGTAGCTGCATTTTTCAACGTCTTCAAATAAACAACAGAACACAACACAGTAACAAATTATGAGTAAGATAACAACACTATTCAAACCTTACCTGGCATAACACAACAGAATGTAGTACTATACCCACAGTACAACCCATAATACCCCAATGCAATAAAGCAGCATAACATTTCAGCATCACAAATAACAACATAAAAAGTAACAAATACACTTATTCTTGTCACACATTACAACCACCAGAAATCTTATTTCAGAAAATGGCATTAAACTAGTACAGGAAAGTCATTGTAATTACACTTTTTCAATGTAGCAGGTATGACATGTATGCACAAATATGTTGTTATTATTGTTATTATTATTATTAATAATGAGCACGGAATGATACAGAATATTTAACAATGCCAACCTAAGTATCTGTGTTCATTTGCCAGTTTATTGTCCATGAAATCCGAAAAGCTTGTTATTTGGGCAAAATTGAACCAATAAACAGGAGCAAGAAAAAGCGGGGACGTGGTGTGGCGCCGCGACCAGGGCGATTGAGGCTGGAATCTGGACATAGGTCAGCCCAGCACCATGTGACTATGGGCAATAGCTTGTTTAATCTTCTCGATGGCCCCCATCGCTGAGATGGCTTTAGGTAGCTGTTCGCGCTTTACGAAAACTGGATTTACATTTAAACCTGAGGTGTCTAACGTTTTACCATGTAGGACAAACTTATGCCTGTTTTCAGGATAGCCATTAAAAATAAATATACTTAAGTGATTCTAATGTGTACAGAGTTCTATTCCAAAAACACCTCTGATGTAAGAGATCCATCTGTCTACTCCTTAACTCATAAAAAATGTGTTTGCCTAAACCTGTTTCACCATTGGAAAGATTGTAATCTGCAACTTTCTCAGAATTTTGATTAAGTATTGTTGCCCATTTCTGTGAGCAACACAAGCTGTCAATTACCATCCCTGGCAGTTATTGGCTGGATCCGCATACGAGGGTGTATAACAAGTTGGTGGGGTGGTAATTAATAGCTGTTATTGCCCTGCAGGTTAGGGAAATATGCAGAATCAGGCTGGCCTTTTCGGGCTACCTGGCAGTGCCGGATGGGCTGGTCTGACAGTGTGTGAGTCACTTTTTTGTCTGTTTGTGGGACTGGTTTATGGTCTCGTGGGCCAGCTTTTCTTATTGATTTTCCTGATATTAAAACAAACATTGTATGCAGCAAGCTCAAATCCGTCCAGTCCTCCATATCTTGCAAAAGCCTTCTACAAGCTCAAAACAGCCCCAATTTGCAAACATGGACCACTTTCTTAGCTTTGTAATTCAGTAATGGGGGATACATTTATTTTGGTGGCGAGCCTATTTTCTGCCTCAGTCCACCCCTGGCAATAAGGATATTAGCACTCCCGCAAAATTGGCGTGAAGCACAGTGGGAGCAGGAGCTGCCTGTCACCTAAGTCAAAGGCAGATAACTGCTCTATTCAGCCAGGGTGCTTATGTTTCATCTAACAGCAGCTGCCCTTTGAGACCTGGCTGTCAGTGCTTCTGTCTTTGCCTTGGCTAAGGGGGGCAAATGCAAGTCCAATTGCCTCTGAAGTATATGAAAAATGTAAAAACATTTTGTGTGGCACATTTTTATTCTTACTTATGTCTGGCCATTGCTCCCTTATCTCTTGAATGTTTTGCTGCGACCTTGTCATTTCACAGGCAGTGACATTTTGCCAAGTCATGTAAAAGAAGCCCACAGTGATCCTCAAGGAATTATTGCATAGTGCTTGTTTATTACATAGATTAGTGATAGTCAAAGTGCGGCCCTCCTGACCTTTTCATGCGCCCTGAGGGCAACAGTAGCATTGGGCTGCTGTTTACTCCACTCACCGCTAACATTACATTTTTTTTTAAATAAACAGCAAACATTTATTTAATGGTTAATTGCAGTTAAAAAAGGAAGTAACTAGCGTGTACTGCACCCCTTAACTTTAGGAACACCATTTTTAAAGACAGCAAACATGTACAAATATGATAGTCTCTTAAAAATCTTAAAAAGTCAAAAAGTGTATTTCATTAACCTGCAGAACCGTTTCATCTTAATAAATACGATTATAGCACTGCATTCAGAAGTATTTTTTTTAAAGTGATGGTTTTCAAATATGAATTTAGAACTGATCATGCTTCCTCCCCACTTTGACAACAATGCCATTAGTGATTAAATCCAAACACAATAAAGGGTTTTGTACAGCGCATCCTGAAGTCATGTATTTCGAGGACCTCTTGCATGTGAAGAAAACGGACAGAAATTGAAATAAAACAATTGTCCAGGATCACGCAATTTGGTCAAGTGGGGAAGCCGGGATTAATTTCAGGTTTCCTGGTCCAACATTAGGAAATTCAGCTCAGCCGCTAGATGTACATACTTTGCTTTCGCAACACTCACTTTATGCTCCCTTTGCCACTCGACCACCACCCTGCTAGCATCAGTGCAGCCCTCATTCACACCAAAGACCAAACCTTTCATCCCCCCAGGAAATTGTTTGCGAGCACCCATGACATAGATAGACCTGCTTCTCCGGCAAAGCTGATCCATCATTCCTGACTACCCAAGTGGAGAGTGAGGGGTACAGGGAGGACCATTTGTTCACCTCTATGGAGGGCATTTCTAGATCTGGAGAGTTGTGCAATCACTTTTAGAGCCCAATGCATCTGTGTCTTCTCTTCCCCTATTTTGGTCTCGCCTAGCATTGCACCGCGCATGCGCTGCTTGCTCTGGCGAGATACATTGTAGATGAGGATTTTTCAGAAGGGGACTTGAAGCCCCGCCCCTCAATTTCATTGGCTGGCGTTACCGGTCAGGAACTGAGCCTTTTTGGTTGCCAACCTTTCCCCTTTTCGTCCGGCCGATCCAGACTGGATTGTCTGCTTCACGGCTGTCGTGAAGCAATTTCTTATCTTTAGGGGGCCATTTGTTTCTAATTAGTTCATCGCGAATCGCAGTGCTAATGGTGAGCGAGCCTTTGTCAGACTGCACTTTGAGCAACGTCTTTGTGTCTCTGGTTGACAAACTCTTGTGTAGAAACAACCAGGTGTCTCCAGTTCTCCTCACAGATTCCTCCTAAGAACGGACAGATGCGCGCGTGCCTCAATGCAAAGCGGTGCCTGATTTTGGTGGGAAAATTACTTACAGAATTTTAAAGTGTTTACAACGAACCATATCGTCATCGCTGGTGCTGATGCGGGGAAAGATGAAGCATGCAGGCTCGATTGCACTCAACAGGAGAACGTTGTATAGTGTTCTCTGGCATGGCTTTCAGTACAGTACCTCTGCGTTGCACCTCTCTCTGGCATGACTCAAGAGATGTTTTGACAGGTGCTTTAGCCCGCTTTACATCAGCTTTCAGCTTTTCTCGCATTCATAGCCTACTGACGGAAAACATAGGCTGGCGCGAGGCAGAGACCCCTTAGCAAACCTCGAGAACTACTTTATATATATTTATATACAATTCGCCTTCCTCTGTTTTTCTTCCGTGAGGCCTTAGTGGCACAGTTTCCAAGAAAGCCCTATATTACCTGTGGGATAACGTTTGGATGGTATAATGACGTATATATTTCATTGCTTAACCGTCTGCAGCATCGAAAACGTAAAAGATGCCTGAAACGGGCGCAATTTGCATTTACTCGGTGCTTAGGGATTTTATCTGTCTCAACACACATTTTAAAGGGGGCATCAAGCGAAAATATTCGCCACCAAAATTTTTGAATCCAGCTTCTCTTTGATGATTTTTTGCTTGTTGGAATTTGAGAACCCCGGAGACATAACTCACTGGATGGTCCCCCACTCTCCCTTCAGGAGGCAGTGTGCATGCTTCACACTGAAGTCCATAATTACGTAATTTCTTGAATATTTTCAAGTTCCTTTCTGCTTTAGTATGCTAGCAGCACAACGTTCAGTTGGGTCTGTTAATTGAGTGCTCTGCCATACTGGGAGTGTGTAAACATACATAGTGCCATTCTAAATGTATTCTCTTTCATATATTATGTTTAAAGTCACATTGTTTGGCTCAATAAGGCCCTCGTCCGTGCTCTCCACTGAGTCACCACAGGGTTCTGCCCTCCCCCCCCACTCTTTTTTTTACTTTAATATGCGCTGCGCCGTCTTCACGGACACCGTGCTATGCAATGCAATGTGTGTTGCTTTTGGTATTGTAAATAACAATGCCTTTTAATTTTTTTTAATGGCATTGCCATTTACAATGTCAATAGCTCAAAATAATGTCATTGTGAGACCTATTACATTGTAAATGCTTGTTCTCCTACTGACTCAATGTTATTATCTTGCTATTTCCTTCTCCCCAACTTGTTAGTTGTACTTTACTTACACATTTATTAATATTTTATATTTATTCTTTTGTCTGGATCGTATTTTCTTTATCTCTTGACTGTTTTACTTTGTGCTGTTTTTTTGCACAGAATTGGATAGATGAGAAAATACTAAAGACCTGTTGTTTGTTCCATTGTGAAATGATTTAGGATTCATAACGATGTTGCATAGATTAGAAGTGAACATTATTCTTGTGACGTACTTAGATTCAATGTCAGAGTGACAGAAACCCTTTGGCTGACTGATCAGGGACACGAGTCGCAATTCAAGAGATTCTCCCTCTCCCACCTTCTTGGCTTGATTAATTAATGACTCCTCTTTCGTCACTGGAAAGGATATGCAATCTGGACGGAATGGGTCCTTTTCTCTGCATTCTGCAACTGTCTCTATATACTGGGCAGTATTTATAGAGAGATTTTAGGGATTACTGCTGTTTACCATTAATTAAAACATACAACGAATTATTAAATAACCAACAGCAACGAGAACCTTTAAAAAATACAAATCAACCTGAAGCAATCGAAGTGTATATAACCACCTTTTATCAACTATTCTACATTATGGAACAAGCTCCCTCTGATGCTCAGGCAATGTCCAGAGCATCTCAGCTTCAGGAAAAAGCTGAAAACCTTTTTATTTCAGAACTAACTCTCTTCTCATTTGACTGCTTTTCTGGCTCTGTTTCTGGTGTTTTGGGCGCGGAGATACTCCAGTTGGAGTCGATTCTAGCGCGATATAAACCCGCAAATAAATAAATAAATAAATTCTGGCTCGAGGCCCTGACCCTCTTCCATCATCTGGGTTACAAAGGTCCTAAAGGCTTGTCCTCAGACCTGCTCTGTCGGGGTCATGGGTTAACCGAGGGACCTCTGCTATGGAGCCTCCAAATATAACCCATTGATTGCTTCCTTCAAATTCTGTAGGCACGCGAAAATATAACTTGTCTTCCCCTTCTATCATATTCTTTGTAGCTACATTACTTAATGCGCTGCCTCTCAGCCACAGCTTTCATGGAACATTTACTGGGCTGTGGTAGGATGATGTATAGCTATCAAAAGAAGAAAATACATAACAAAAACACAGATTTTTGTGGGATAGCTCAAACACCAATAAATAAACAAATAAAAAATCATATAGAATCTGACTGGATCTGTGCAAAAATCTCACGCCTGGATGATCTTTAATTCTTATGATTCTAGCCAGTGACAATAATATCTGGGGAAGTATAAGCGAATGAACTACCGGTTGGAAAGATTTCTGACGAAAGACTTAATGCCACTATAGGCGAAACTTTGAGACTATCCACAGTGCAGACTGTGCAACTAATTATAAGCACAAAACAGTACTGCACATATTATGTGTCTGTCCCACACTTGCCGAGGGGCGCAAAAGACAACTCCAACTCCGTATAAAATAGTTTAATGTCCGCACCTGCGTAGTTAGTAGTTCCAGCTCACAGCTAAATATCATTTTAAACGAACAAGAAGCTTCAAGATTAACAGATTTAAGCCTTTTAACCTTTGTTGTGTAAATGATGCTTATTTGATTCTGATGTTATTACCTCTCAAACTGACTGTCATAGCATAAGCAACCTTCTTTATGATTACTCACAAGACTATTGACATTTCGAATTTTAAGTTTTTTGATACATTCTCATTATTTTAACTGTTTTATTGCTTACATTTATAGACGTAATCATCATCAATTAATCTTTATTCAATTATACATATATATCTATATCATAATCATAAAAGATAAAAATATATACATAAAAGGCATGTAAAAACCTTAAAAAGCCATATCAAACATAATACAGTACAGTTAATTCCAAGAAACAATGTGTGAGCATTTAAGGACCTTATAACATATTTATAAGAATTTGCATCCCATCCTAACCTAATCAACTAGGCACACATTATTTTATTCCAGTGAAAGGCACCTTTTAAATACCTAGTAACCGCTAACATCACCTCCTGATCCGATAACAGCTGTAAATATAAAAAGGCAGGGCGAAACTGAATAAACCCCCTCGCTTTTAAAAGTGGTAATAAATACCTTTACATAGGAATTGATAATAATTACAAAATAAAATCAGGCCTATCAAGGTCTGGAGTGAACTTTCATCACAAGGGCAGCTTGAAAGAGCATGTGGATCGAACTGGCCAGGAAGTAAACATATCACTGAGCGTATAGAACCCAGATAAAAGTTAGTAAGCAAAGATCTGTCCCTTGGATGTCTGACTGCTGCGAGATAAGGTTCAACACCAACAACGGATTTCAGCAGTAAATAGGATTTGTTGGAGTTTTTCTCCAGCACCCAGACTTCCCTATCATCTTTAAACTTATTTAAAATTTGTTCCTTAAAGAGACCACAGCCGCCCTTTTTTAAGTAGATATGGCCGGTTAAATGACTCATGCTGTCTAAGGAATGGGCAACTGATTTTATATAGTTAATCCACTATATTTTATGGCCATACGTGCATTCCATGCAATCCTCAATTAATCTCCTGTTTAACCCCAGTCTCCTGTCTACCCAAACAGATATTTAGAGTAACAGTGAAGCCAGTTTAACCTGATTCTTCACATAATTCAAACCCATTTCCTCATGGGTTGCAAATGAGTAGCTGTTTGGGCCCAGCCCCAGAAATTTTCTACAGAATCGGTCCTATTCAAGCTGGATCGTCCTACACCTATGGTACCCCCAAGTGGCTGCACCGTATGTCAGGAGTGGGAGACATTATATTCTGTAGACCTTCAGCAGGGGCAAGATGAGTTTATGACCCACTGGCAGTGAAAATCTAAACGAGGCACAGCAGGCTTGAGTGAACTTGGAGCAGCGACTGAAAATGCAAGAAAGACAGTTGTTCTGATGGTAAAATGATACCCCCAAGTAGGGAAAGTTGGACACCCCAGTAATTTTTTGCCCTTTGATATCAATAGGTCGTGTTCTAGTTTCCTTCCTCCGGCAGACCAAATAATGGGTCTTTGAGATGTTTGTATCTAGGTCCAGATCATCCATGAACTCTACAAACTTATCTACCAGAAGTTTTAACCTGTTTGAATTCGGGCCATCAGTGCGGCATTGTCGGCATATAGCAGGGTAGGCACGTTGACAGACTTTACCCTAGGCAGGTCAACCCCATTCTCACTCAAGTAGTTATTCAGGCTATTAATATATAATAAAAACAAAATTGTAGCCAACAAACATCCCTGCCTATCCCCCGTGGGAGAGTAAAAGATTCAGTTGTCTCCCCCTCTGTGCTGTATCTAGCGCAGGCATTTACGTCCGCGTGTAAAGCTCCAAGAAAAGCAATCAACTGGGCTGGCAGTCCCATTTCCCCAAGGATATCCCAAAGCTTGACCTAATCACCTGGTCGAAGGCATTAAGAAAAATAGACCCCTGCTTCGCTCAACAGACTTCCCTATAATAAAGTTAAGGTTCAGGTACTGTTCCAGTGTGCCATCGCTTCACTGAATCCATATTGAACAGGGCAAATAATATTATTTCCCTGGCCCAAGCTTCCACTCACTGAAGGATAATACCCCCAACCATCTTTACCATTGAACATAGCTGAGAGATTGGTCTGAAGCAGGTAGGGTCCTGCCTGTTCCCCTTCTTGAATACTGGGTCTATGGTAGCAGATTTCCAAGTCAGCTGTAGGCCTAGCTGGGTCACGGCATTAAGAACATTGGTCAGAACTGTAATCCAGAGATGTAGTTCAACCTTATATAGATCCCATCTGGCCCTGGTGCTTTGTTGGACGGGCTACCCATGATAGCCTCATAGACCTCCTCATACTCAAACCAGATCATTAGGGGGTACAATTTATCAGCATCATCCAGAAAAATGGGGAGTTCTTTGCCCAGCGCATATACCTTATAGTAATGGGCAACACAAGAGCCTATATCATCTTGCACAGCCACATTGGGCTGCCTTCCATTAACCACCACCCAAAAACCCTTAGAATCTCTAGTGGAGCAAGTGGACACCAGTCGATCCAAAGATGCCTCATTGAGTTCAGCCTTTCGCTTCCCTCTGGCTATTTTGTGCACCCTCCTGGCATCCTTAATAATGTCCTGGTTACCAGGTTTAGCGTTGAGAGCCTCTTGCAAATGGTTACCCGCCAACCTACAGGCTTTATCTTGCCATCCCGGCTTTGCACCCCTGGGTCTGCTCGCCATATCCCTTATGATATTTACGGTACACTCATTTAGATGGTTAAATGCATCCACAATTAGGGCAAGAAACGTTTCCTAAGATAGCAGGTTCTCCATAATAATAGCAATATTGAGGCTGACTACAGTTTTAATCACTTTGGGCATTAGTAGGTTGCGCCACTTTACCCTCAAACCCCGTCTTTCGTAGTTAAACCCATCAATCCTGGGTCACGATTTTCAGCAGTACCAACATTTACTCAGAGTTCAGTTTCTATTGGGTTGTGGTCACTAAAATTAGTTTTGTGAACCACCCCTGAGCTGATATAACGATCCATAGACCTTGAGCAAAAGATATAATCAATGATGATCCCTTTACCCCAACCCACAAAAATGGGCCCACGGCATTACATTAATTAAACCAGCTTGCCCAAGGGCCTCCAATAGTTTACGTCCCCGCAGGTCAGACCTGTGATCCCCAGTCACTAGGTCCTCTAACACAAAAGGGTTACCATCTATGGAATTTTGTCCAAGCTTAGCATTTAAATCCCCTCCTAATATAATATTTAAAAAATTGGAAATGGGCATATGATCTGGTCTCTGGGTGTGACACTACTTCAAAACAGCGCCTCAATCTGATACCCATGAATGATGGTTGAATTGTAGAAGTTCACTGGAAAACAATTAAAATCTTTAGAAATGCGCACCCAAAGATTCCAAACTCCTCCATGTTTAAGGGGAATTGGAAATACCCTCAGATTGGCTGAAAATCACACCAAGATAATTAGTCCCCCTCGTGGCCCATGTCCTGGGGAGGGAATTGCTGCCACACAAAAACTTTCATAACCATCCAGGCCAACCAAATCAACAGCCCAAGTCTCCAGAAGCAAAATAACATAAAAATCTAAAATAACATTCTGCCATTCAGAGTCCACCCACTTATCCCTAATCTCTGCTATATTCCTGTTTAAAATTCTTAAAGAGCGCCCTGGAACACATAGGGGTGTAAACTCAGCAGTAGACTAAGCAGGAAGATTACTAAAGTATCCTATGTCTAGGCGGGAGGGGATGACTCTAGATGCACAAGTAGAAATACCCTGTAGTCAATTATTTTTTCGTACAAAGCACAAAGGGAATCGAATCTGTTACTCACAGAAATAGCTATTTATTTAGAGGAAATAGCAAGTTGCCTAGAAGTATGAAAGTTCAAACTAGTCTTTAAGGGGGATGGGGCTGTAAGGTACAGTAGAAAAATCCAAGTGGAAAAATATTAATCTGTCTTTCCTGATTGCGCAAAGAGCCAGAACTAGATAGTAGACGCTTGGCCAGCACAGGTGACCTACAGTTAATCACAACACAACCCCCCCTTAGTGATTTAGGCATAGGACCATCCCACCCTACCCTTCTCGCAAACAAAATATCATCAGAGTCCTTACAGTCAAAATTTGCATTATTTGTCAGCCAATGGCATACTTTTTTTTTTGAGTTGGCCAGTAGTTTCTTTAGTGTTTGTGCTAATACTAGGGACCCCTGAGAAGATAGCTACATAAGAACAATGGTCCGGGGTAAATTTAGGCAAGGGAGCCGTGCATCCAGCTTAGTCTTCCTGCCCACCAGTTCCCCAGTCGCTGGATGGTCCAAACAAGACCTTCTGGACCTATCCTCTTTTGAAGAATTCCTGACTCCAGACAAAACTAAGGGAGCCTAGGGTTGAGAAAGCAGCTGGGACAGATGGGATGGATTAGGGACACAAATGCTGCCTCCATCTGTGACTTGACCTCTAGACAAAGTAGCTTGCCCATAAGTGTTAGGCAGATCAGGCCCCATAGTCCTTCCTCCCAAACAACAAATTGAATTTAAGGCATCTTTAAGTGGGTCAACCCCAACAGTCAGTTTGATAGTAGCTAACTCCAAGGCAGATAATCGTTCCATCAAGGGGGCTTACTGAGCAGGATTTTGTCCTTAAATTTGCCAATCACATCAGACCAATCCATGGCAGAAAAATTAGGTGATCCTGAAAAAGTATCACTAGGTGTGTTTATAGTTGAATTCGAAAGTCCTATTGTGTCCCTTACTTTGGGAGGTTGTTTGGTTTGCCTCCTCCTTTTAGGCTGGGGTGAGCAGTTACTATTATTAGGGGTTTCGATGGCTGGATTGTCAAAGGAATGAACCTCCGGAGAGACGCAGCGAAGGCTTATAATGGTCTGGGGCACTGGGTGTCCTTGGGGGACGGCCAGTGAGGCCTGCATGGCTGACCCCCATAGTGAAAACCAGATACACCCCGCCTCCATGGATAAATTGTGTTCGGCCATTTCAATCTCTGAGGTAGTAACCCTCACTGCTCTAGCTAGATAAGAGTCCAGGGTGACGCTGTTTGTTTTAGGTTTACTACTCGTCTCATGGAGGCACGGAGCTTTGCGTTTCACCATTTTGTACCCAAAAATCCCCTTAGTCTAAAAAGCAAAATGTCACGGTAGCTGGGGCCACCCTATCCAAAAACCAGCCTAAAGGTAGCTTGGAAGTATAAAATATTGTAAGAGAGGCTCACCACTGGGCCTCAGAATTCAAACTGGTCCCAGCCCAGCCTCCTTCGAACAGTGACGGGCAAGGATGTGCCAGCCCTAGGCCCGGGCTTTGCCTGGGCGCAGAACGTGTACATCCCGCGCAGCTGGAGCTCGGGATTCCCTTCATGCACCTCCGGGTACCCATGCAAGTGAGAAGAGGAAGTGGAGGAGCCTGGGGGCTGAAGTCCTTGCCCTAGGTCAAGATGAAACTGAGCCCCACACAGCGGGAGCTCCCGGTTCCCTTTATGCGCCTCTGGGTGCCAATGCAGGTGAGAAGAGGAAGTGGAGGAGCCTGGGGGCTGAAGTACATGCCCCGGCTCAAGATCAAAGCGATAGTTGTAATTATTTAAATTACTTACACAAAAAAGTGGAATCATACTACCTGGATCCCTTGGTTGAGGGCTCAGAGGCAGTCGTCTAATTCTGAACTATGAACGTTTATTCGGCTTTTCAGTTTTATGATTTGAGCGTCATTAGCATAGTTGTGGTAGGAGAGTTTAAAAGAGTTAATGAGTTTTAGTAGCTGGCTGACGTAGGCTTTGAAGAGGACTCGCAAGGTCATAAAGAAAAGTGGCAGAACAGCATTGGTTGTGGCTGGAGGTGATGTAAACAATGGTGTTCAGTTGATACTAGATCTGTTGGAGAGGTAGGATGATATCTGCTCTATCCACATTAGAATTGTTCATTTGCCTCCATAGTGGTAGTAAGTGGGTGGACTTCATCAAAGGTGGCAGACAGGTGAGTGTTACGTAGTGCTACCACTCTTTTTATGCCTATTATAGGGTCCCACATGGACATTAGGGTGGATTTGATGCCTCTGTCAAGGTAGAATACTGTTGGGTGGTTTAAAAATAGGTGTTTTCTTCTGGGAAGTTGCATCAGCCATTGAAGGGAGCTCTTTTATTCAGTTTTCCTTAGAATTTGCGAGGATACACTCTCCGGTGATAGTGCGCTTTACAAATACACATAACATAACCATAGGGTATTACAGATAGATTGACAGCTTCAGAGCTGGTTAGGGTGAAGTGGTTCTTCATGAATGGTCTGATAAAAAAGGTCTTGATAGAGAGTTTGGTGCCTTTTGTTTTTGTATTGTTGAGAGGGGTTCTTGCTTGGTGGTGGCAGTTGTTGAGAGTCTGTGTTCTGGAAAGTTTGGGAGTAGCAGAGGTCTGATGGTGAGCCTGTAGGGTCATTTGCATGTCAAAGTTGTGGAAATGAGTGGCTAAGTGTAGATTGATGAGGCTATTGTCTGGTATCTACCGGTGGGCGTAGTATCTTGAACTGGCCTGAGGTCTGAGTGACCTGAATGTAAAGTGTCTTGCTCCTGACATGTTCTCTCAGCATATTTGCTTTTGAAACTTAGTCATCTAGAGTGACCTGATTGTGTAATTCCTAGTACAACAATAATGTGGCAGGGTAACTTCTGAGCACTCGTGTGTTAAATATTTAAAGCACAAAGTCCAAAATGGTGCTCAAGGGATGTGAAGCGGCCATTCCACGCTTCCAAGTAGGTGACAAAACTGCCCTCAACTACAATCAAAATTATCCCAAACACCAATGTTCAAATCACAGATTTCCACAATGAGTTGATGCAGATATGTTCTTCTTTCTATTCTCAATCTTTGTACGCATTCAAAGGAGACTACTCCAACGAAATAACGGCAGCACACCATTATTTTGTTGGAGTACTCTCAGTGGAGTAACTTGAGATTGCTGACAGTATACTTGGAAGACTTTGATTGGACAATATTGATTTTTAGTTGGGTTGGCACCCACATTGACAAATACAGACATTGAACCGCATTGTACAATATTGTGTGCTCATGACAGCACTATGTTTACAATAGAAATATTACCCCTGATGAAGTCATTGGTATAGCTACCATAGACGAAACATGTGTTGGCTACATATATTATTAGATGTATTGAAATCATATGAAGATTGAGAATAAAAAGAAAGAAATATCTACATTAACTCATTGTGGAAATCTATGAATTGAACATTGGTCCATGAAGTTTCTTAGCAGGGCATTTGGCATTGAAGATCCAATAGGTAAAGCAGAAACTTTATGGCATCTTAATAGACACTGGTAGCCTATTTTGATGTTGGTTGTTAGATTTCTCAATTGGAACTGAAGAGAAGTAATTTTTGGTTTCATCTTTATCCTTGAGCAAACAGGTCTTAGATCTATGACTAGGATGCAAGGGCATCTTGTAAGAAATTATTTGGTCAAAGCCTTTATCTATATATTTAGAGAACATTTCAGTTGTGCTATTCCGTTATCACGTGAATTGGCCGAAAGATGAATGTTGAGTATGTGACTGTTAGACTTGGCTTCATTGGTGTGGTTTCTCCTATTTTTTTGCCTCTACCACCTGTGTTTTTGATGCTGTGCTTGATTTCGTTTTTGCTGGCATAGATGCTTTGGGCACTTTGCCACTGCTGATCAGTGTCAAAGTGCAAGGGCTCCCCGTGTAAATTGTTATTACAGTTGGTTCTCCCTGATTGCCATATTTAATTTACTGGTAAGTCACTAGTAAAGTGCACTAAGTCTGCCAGGGCCTGTAAATTAAATGCCACAAGTGGGCCAGCAGCACTGATTGATTGTGCCACCCACACGAGTCACCCTGAAAAAGTATCTCAGACCTGCCACTGCAGTGTTTGTGTGCAGTTTTAAACTGCTGTGTCGACCTGGCAGGTGCACCTACTTACCAGGCCCTAACCTTCCCTTTTCGTACATGTAAGGCACCCCTATGGCAGGCCCATTTACCGCCTGGGCAAAGGGCAGTGTATGTGAAAGGCAGGACATGCACTGCTGTGTGTGACGAATCCTGATAGTGAAATACTGCCAATTTAGTTTTTCACCATTGAAAGGCTATCTGTCCCATAGGATAGAACAGGAGAAACTTTGTAACATCTTACAAGTATAACTTCCCATTGGGACAAGATAGAGATATAAAGTGTTGGCTCTCTGAACTCAAAATGTAATAATTCATCTTTTAGTGGAGATAGTTTTTAAATTAAATGTTTGAAAATGCCACTTTTAGAAAGTACTGAGAACAAAATGGGGCTGGCTCTAATCAGCAAGGCTGAGCCTATATCATAAATAACAACAAGAGGTGCCAGTGCTGATAAACATAACTTAGGACTATAATTAATCCTCCACAAACAGAAGATCAAATTCCAGAAAGGGATTGCTTATTAATCGCAATTTTATTTATGAAAAATCAACAATGTTTTATAAAATTCGTATTTACATTTAAGGAAAAAACAGTCGGAGAAATCAATAAGAGAACGGACACAAAAGATTACAGTCACTTGAAACGATCCACCATTCACAACTACAATCATATCACATTCGCCTCACATTCGACACATGCAAACTTGACTCAAACATACCATATGTTCATTATCTACAAGGGAAAGGAACAAAACTGGAACTGCCTTAGTTAAACAAAACGTTCGGAGTAATTGGTTGAAAATTAGTATAAAACCAGAGATTATACAATTTCAAACAATGATTGCAAATAAATATAAATCAGTAATGCACAACAGATGACACAAATTCTGTAAATAGACGTGATTCCTAGGCACAGGGGCAGACCAGTAAACAGATGGGCCTACGCGTTTCGAATCCCCTTTAATTCTTCGGAGATTCTCATCAGGGCCTCAGGCGACACCAAGGTCGCTTCAGCAGAAACTAGTGGTGGTCGGAAACCGGGGGATATTGCACGGAAACAAATCAGTCTTAAATGGTCAGCGTGTCTGCACGGCAGGAAGAAGGGTGCACAGAAGGGATCGGGGGTGGAATGGGCCACAGCCGGAAGGACCAGAGGGGCCGGGGACTTTACGTGTCGGCGTGTCTTATTAATATAACAATGCAGGCTCCGGGTCCTGTGTGAAGGGGTTCAATGTTCGCACTTCGGCTCGTTTCAATCGAGTGGATCCGAGAAGGGTGGCAGCATCAGCACAAGCAGGCACGAATCGCGTGTGCGGATAAACGAGTTCTTCGCATGCGCGATTGACTAGTGCTCATCGCGACGCCGACCGGTGAAATTGCCCCGAAGAAGAACTCGTTTATCCGCACACGCGATTCGTGCCTGCTTGTGCTGATGCTGCCACCCTTCTCGGATCCACTCGATTGAAACGAGCCGAAGTGCGAACATTGAACCCCTTCACACAGGACCCGGAGCCTGCATTGTTATATTAATAAGACACGCCGACACGTAAAGTCCCCGGCCCCTCTGGTCCTTCCGGCTGTGGCCCATTCCACCCCCGATTCCTTCTGTGGACCCTTCTTCCTGCCGTGCGGACACGCTGACCATTTAAGACTGATTTGTTTCCGTGCAATATCCCCCGGTTTCCGACCACCACTAGTTTCTGCTGAAGCGAACTTGGTGTCGCCTGAGGCCCTGATGAGAATCTCCGAAGAATTAAAGGGGATTCGAAACGCGTAGGCCCATCTGTTTACTGGTCTGCCCCTGTGCCTAGTAGTCACGTCTATTTACAGAATTTGTGTCATCTGTTGTGCATTACTGATTTATATTTATTTGCAATCATTGTTTGAAATTGTATAATCTCTGGTTTTATACTAATTTTCAACCAATTACTCCGAACGTTTTCTTTAACTAAGGCAGTTCCAGTTTTGTTCCTTTCCTTTGTAGATAATGAACATATGGTATGTTTGAGTCAAGTTTGCATGTGTCGAATGTGAGGCGAATGTGATATGATTGTAGTTGTGAATGGTGGATCGTTTCAAGTGACTGTAATCTTTTGTGTCCGTTCTCTTATTGATTTCTCCGACTGTTTTTTCCTTAAATGTAAATATGAATTTTATAAAACATTGTTGATTTTTCATAAATAAAATTGCGATTAATAAGCAATCCCTTTCTGGAATTTGATGTTCTGTTTGTGGAGGATTAATTATAGTCCTAAGTTATGTTTATCAGCACTGGCACCACTTTTAGAAAGTAGGCATTTTCTTGTTTAACCAGTCTGTGTGCCTCTGTCTGTTTGTGGCTTGACAGTCTAATGTTGGAATGACAGGGGCTGGGGATATACATTCACTGTAGACAGCCACTGGGTGGGGGTTGAGGTGTGCCTGGTCCTTCTTGGATGACTCAGAGCTGAGCTGAATGGGACTTGGCTACATTTAGAGGCACCTGAATAGGGTGTGTCTCCCTTAAACAAATCTGTCTCCACTCCCTGTGGTCATACTGCATCAGTGAGGACAAGAACTGGTTTGGACTGGGCTCAGAGACCCTTGCACAGAGAGAACATAGCCAACATGGGTTTTAAGTAGTAGACCTTAAAACCCAGAACTTTATATCACTTCTGGACTCAAGAGGAACCTTTGACAAGGAGATGAGCTGAAGAACTGTGATGAGGTGTACTGCCCCTTTGCTGTGTGGGGTTGGCCTGCAGGTGTTGTTTCTACCAACGAAAGGACAAAGACTGGAACTTTGCTGTGAATTTGCTTAAAGAAGAATCTCCATTGGCCAGAGTGTGCTGGCCTCCTGTTCTGAAGTCTCAGGGACACAAAGACTTCACCCCCAGTTCCTGTGAACTCTATTGCCCTGCCAGGAGGTGCATATTCCAGTGTTGGGCCTCAGGAGGTTGTTCCTGCTGTTGGGAGCTGGAAGAAAGCTAAGAGAAACCTAAGAGAAGTAAGATAATGTGTCTCTGACACCATCAGTGACGCCGCTGTGATGCCATGACCAGTACCGAGGCCAAGGGCACTGCTTCTTAAGTGCATGGCGGACTGCCCAGACTGCACTGCAGCCTGCATTGCAGCATCAATGCCCTTCGACGTCTGCAGTTATCGGCATTTCTGGACACCAGCGATCGCACTGACTCCGTCATCGCCAGCACCTGCATCCTGTTATCGCGACACAGATAACATCTGAGGGGGACTCTACAAACTAGCCGATTTTGCACCACCACAAGACGCAACCGTATTTTCCTGTCGTGGACTTGACACATTGCCTCCTGGTGCACACAACGCCTTGCCTCCATGGTGGCAACCAGGGAGCCGGCCTCAACCTCAGCACCAATGCCTCACCTCTAAGACGCCATGCATCGTCATGGACTTTGTTTCTAAGGTACTGTTTGTTTGGGGCTCCGCTTACTCCGTGCCTGATGCCGCGCTCCTCGCAGTTGGTACCATTCTTTGGATTTATTGCTGTTACGACATTGCCATAGCCCCAGGTGGAACTATTTGTTTTCTACTACCAGTATTTTTACAATAACTTTTCTATAGTTATATTTAATCACCTGTATGTTAGATTTTTGTCGTTTTGGTCTTGTTGAGTTTAGATGAAGATACTTTATTTTTCTAAACTGGTGTGGTGTCCATTTGTGGTGTTACCACTTCATTACTTAGTGGTTTGAGTACAAATACTTTACACATTGCCTTTGGGATAAGCCTGTCTGCTCGTGCTAAGAAGGGGGTGAACAGAGGTTATCTAAAGTGTGCATCCCCTTTACCCTGACTAGAAGCAAGGGTCCCTATTTGAACAAAGGTACCTACTTCTTCACACTAGAGACCCCCATTTCTAACAGTGACATTGAGTTTGTTTAATTGTTTTTAGATGGTCTAGTGGGTCCCTCTTGTTGGAGCACTTGTTCTTATGGAGAGGGTGAGCACAAAAGAGATGAGATGGTCGTTGCTTCATATAATGAGATTTCCTGTTACTCTGAGCAGTCCATCTGGAGAGAAGTTTCAATTCTGGATTTGTCAGCTGTAGGAGTAGGTCGTGAAAAATTGTTAGCAGATGAGGACTTCAAATTCTTAATGAGGAATCTTGGTTGGGAGGGTAGTTTGATCAACTCTAATGTTTTGATCACCCAAGATGCAGATGTTGTAATGGTTTAAGGTGATTCCTTGGATGGTATCTCAGGAAACATATGCAAACATTTTTTGAAATTGGGCCTGCATATCAGCAGGAATGAGCAGAGAAAATGGTGAGTGGGCTGAAGTTACTCACACTTGTGTGAAATAGTCTTTTGAAAGCTTGTGTTCTAAGGTGATTGTTAATCCTCCGATCTTCCTATGGAGTTTCAGTTGAAGTTTTCATATCTAGAGAGTCACTGCCTCATGGTTGGTTGGGTATTCGATGAATACTATGTCTGGCCTTTAGTCTGAAAATTATATGGTAGATGTTTAGGTTGTTCTGGTTCTGTGGTCATAGGGAAGCAACTTAGAAGATACTTGGTGGGAGGAAGAGGGTAGATTGTTAGTGTGAAGCAAGGACAGATAAAGAAATGTAAAGGATTGACAGGAGAAGGACAGTTCGTGATGAGAAGAGTTGAAATAGGTGAATGTGGCGTAAGTAGAACAGTTAAGAATGTAAGGGCCATCTTTCTACTCCAAGAATTGGAGTGAGGATTTACCTAGATTAAATGACTCAGATTTGGCAGAGGAAAGGGTTTGGGTAGTGAGAGAAGAGAGACTAGTGGTACTAGAAGGAGTGGAAAGAATAGGGTGTCCATAAATTGGAATGGTTTGATAGTACCAGGAAGAGCAAGTGGCATAGCTTCCTTTATTTTTTAGGTTGAGGAGGAAGGGAAGGGTGTGTGTTTGGACAAAGGAGTGGAATTGAAGAGCAATGAAAACCTTTGAAAGAGGGTATAGATGTGAAGTATGAGTAAGATGAGAGAGAAGTTGAACTATCTAGAGGCACCGTAGAACAAGGGGATGTGGAAAACCTTTGAGAGAGAGACACGTTAGAATGCCCCAGAATTTCCTTCACAAGAGCAGGTATGTGGCAAAAAAGGAGGTGATATGTTGTATGTAGAAGGTTTAGAGTGGATGTCAAGGTTATTTGAGGAGGTGTGGGTGGGATGGACAAAAGGAACGAGGACTGGATACAGTGTTTGGGGGGAGGTAAGGAGACTTATGGGAAGTGGAATATTAAGAGAGAGCAGAACTTTAATTTGGTAAGAGAACTCATCAGGATTTGTGTGAGCAGAAATACTCAAAATGTGGGATGCAGGTTCTGTTTATTGTGAGTCCTTCCGTGTTGTAGTCAGTGACTGGATTCAGTCCACGAGGAAGGATGCCTCTACCCAATTGCAGGTAATTGCACCAGTATCTCAGCAATTACCTAGTACAGGCCTCTGAGGACACAATCCAAACCCGCCAAGTAATTTACAGTCTGTTGGTTCTACCTAGAAACTGCAAAGAAGTAGCTTCAAAAGCACCTTTATGTGTGAACTGAAGTCCAGGAGCTATTAACAGTGTCCTACATTGTATTACAACTGCTGTTCTCTGAGCATTAACCAAAATGTAATAGTCCATGACTACAAAATGGCTACCAGTAGGACAGGCTTCTTATTGCACGGGAAGATGCTATTTTGTAAAGGTGTCATGTGCGAAATCAGCAAGCATGTCTTGTATGACACATAACCGTCGAGCACCAACTTAAAGCAAAGCAAAACATCACTTCAGTTGCATTACTCTACAGAGCCAGGAGTCCTGGAAGTCAGCCAGCTGGGTTTAAAAAGGTATTTAATAGAAGCAAGGAAGCATTTAGGATATGTTGCATTGAGAGTGAAACTGGGGGACTGAGATGATCTTTTAATTCGTATCAATGCACTCATCTACTGCTTGAATTCGCAAGCAAGTTGGACGATGGCTCCTGGGACTATCCCCGATGTTGTACATGCAAAAGGATTCCCAGGCCATCGAGTTGGCTCAGACGTTTGCATGTCATTGTGATGACAACACAGAATGCTGACTAATTCCCAGCTTATCAGGAAATGTGAGGTACATTCAGGGCAAAACGAGTATCAGTAATATTGGACATAACTAAAGCTTGCATCTCCATACCAGTCTTCCTGTTTTTTCCAGTCTTTATCGGAGGTGGTAAAAAGATGGTGCTTTATCTAAATATACTGAGAGAAAAGCAGCCTCTGAGATTGCTAATAGCTGTACTTTGTTCCAAACAAACCTCTACTGTATTCGACCTTTGCACGGTGGAATATATCTCTGTGCTGCGTGGCAGTGATCTCATAGGCCTATTACCAACCAGAAGAACAAAGACCATCTTACAGTTAGTCATGAAAACAACCCTAGCGGGGGAGGGAGGGACAGGGAGGAAAAGACATTCGCAGTTAACTTTTAAGTCATGCATCAGAAGGCAGACATATTATTGCACATTTGATGTGTGTTGTCTGAAAAACTGAAGGCAAGCAAATATGTTCAGAGTTTAATGGAATACACAGTGGCAATATACGAAATAAAATTATTAAACGCCGGCAAAATCTTCCATATAAGAGAATGTATTCTGTTAATGCTTCAAGAAATTAGGAACACATATTACTATTCTTCCTTAATTAATCCCTATCTGTCTCAAAGCAAACGGCCTCGTGCAGGTCTTGAATGTGATGTCAAAAATATAATATACATTGTAAATTCGCAAATAAATTTGGTTTGCTTGCTGGTAAGTATAAAAACACCAAAACACACAAGATGATGGACGGAATGTTGCACAATGGCAAAACATTCACCCCCGGTCACAGGTAATGCCAGAAACCGTTCCGGGGAAGCTTGTTTCCGGTCCAGGGAAGGCATGGCTTGGCAGTTCGGGCTGGACTGTTCCCATGAGGCACAGGGTCAGACTGATTTGCATATGGCCATGTCTGAACTGGGGTGGCAGAGTGGGCTAAAGAATGGTGATGGATTAAACCCAGATCAGTTGACTGGGGGTGAGTGCTTGTATTGTCCATCATTTCCTTTGGTTTTGCTTTGTTCGCCATAAGTTGGCAGGGTACGCTCAGACGTGAGTCCCTTTCTCACTTTGCCACTGGATTCAAGCAAGCCCGGCTGAAGACGGCTGCAATGCCAGAAACCGGTCCTGGGAAGCTTGTTTCCGGTCCAGGGAAGGCATGGCTTGGCAGTTTATTTATTTATTTATTTATTTGCTGGTTTGTATAGCGCTTGAATCGACTCCAACTGGAGTATCTCTGCGCTTTTGGAGCCGGTCGTACAGAGGGTGTGGATAGAATAAGAGCTAGATCTCATTTTTGAACAGTACGGTTTTCAGTTGCCTCCTGAATTTGAAATGTTCTGTACACTGTCTCAGGGACAGAGGAAGTCTGTTCCATAATGTGGGTCCTGTTATTGATAACGCTTTGCTCCCATGCCTCGCTTTTTTAGCACGGGGCACCACTAGGAGAAGATTGTTGCTTGACCTTAGAGATCGAGTTGGACTATGAGGAACACATTTTTTTTCGAAGTAGGCGGGCCCTTGACCATTTAGACATTTATGTATCAGACAACATATTTTAAATTTGATTCTCTGCCGGATTGAAAGCCAGTGCAGTTGCTCAAGGAGGGGCTTAGATGGAGTTCTCGGGGGAACATTGAGGACTAGGCGGGCCGCCGTGTTCTGAATAACCTGGAGCTTAGCCAGCACACCTTCGTTGGCAGAAAGCAACAGGCCATTACAATAGTCAATCCGACTTAAGACAAGTGCCTGGACTAGCGTTCTCCTAAAGGAATCCGGTAGCAGGGGGAAAACCTTACGTAGCAGGCTAATGGTGTGGAAGCATGAACCTGAGATGTAATTGATATGTTGGCTTAGTGATAATTCTTGATCCAGGCGGATCCCTAAGTTCTTCACGACCTGCTTGGGTTCGGGAACTGCTCCCAAGTCGTGCGGCCACCATTCTGGGGTCCATAGCATTTTGGCTTCTCCAAACAACATAACTTCAGTTTTACTGACGTTGCACTGAAGGCAGTTGGAGGACATCCAGTGTGCCACTGCCTTCATACCTGATGAGAAGGAGCTTCTTACTTCGGGCTGGATTGTTCCCATGAGGCACAGTGTCAGACTGATTTGCATATGGTCATGTCTGAACTGGGGTGGCAGAGTGGGCTAATGAATAGTGATGGATTAAACCCAGATCAGT
Organism: Lissotriton helveticus; assembly: GCF_964261635.1. Taxonomy (NCBI): domain Eukaryota; kingdom Metazoa; phylum Chordata; class Amphibia; order Caudata; family Salamandridae; genus Lissotriton; species Lissotriton helveticus. The sequence goes on from NC_136067.1 coordinate 278,893,178, forward strand.
TGACTGGGGGTGAGTGCTTGTATTGTCCATCATTTCCTTTGGTTTTGCTTTGTTCGCCATAAGTTGGCAGGGTATGCTCAGGCGTGAGTCCCTTGCTCACTTTGCCACTGGATTCAAGCAAGCCCGGCTGAAGACGGCTGCAATGCCAGAAACCAGTCCTGGGAAGCTTGTTTCCGGTCCAGGGAAGGCATGGCTTGGCAGTTCGGGCTGGACTGTTCCCATGAGGCACAGGGTCAGACTGATTTGCATATGGCCATGTCTGAACTGGGGTGGCAGAGTGGGCTAAAGAATGGTGATGGATGAAACCCAGATCAGTTGACTGGAGGTGAGTGCTTGTATTGTCAATGCTCCGTCCATCATTTCCTTTGGTTTTGCTTTGTTCGCCATAAGTTGGCAGGGTATGCTCAGACGTGAGTCCCTTGCTCACTTTGCCACTGGATTCAAGCAAGTCCGGCTGAAGACGGCTGCAATGCCAGAAACCGGTGCTGGGAAGCTTGTTTCCGGTCCAGGGAAGGCATGGCTTGGCAGTTCGGGCTAGACTGTTCCCATGAGGCACAGGGTCAGACTGATTTGCATATGGTCATGTCTGAACTGGGGTGGCAGAGTGGGCTAAAAAATGGTGATGGATTAAACCCAGATCAGTTGACTGGGGGTGAGTGCTTGTATTGTCAACGCTCCGTCCATCATTTCCTTTGGTTTTGCCAAGTATAAAAACACCCCATGTATAAAAATGAAGAAGTTATGTATTTTTTTTCTTGCACCTGTGTGTGCTTTTTCTCAAAACCATTTAACGAGGTGCAATCCAAATAAACAAATACAATTTAGACTGGAGACTATGAGGACATCGACCTCTCTCATTTGAAAACTAAAATATCTCACTTACTGGATATCCTGAAAGGGCAAGTCCTGAACACTCTCCCAGGTCTTTGCAATACAGTCATGCTGAGGATGGCTGATGCCCTTGCTCTATTAAAGCCAAAAAGACTTAAACCAGTATCTCTGCAAAGCGTTTATCAAAACAGACTAAATGGAGAGTTTAAATCTCTTGGAACTCTTTAATCAATCAATCAAAACATTTGTATAGTGCGCTACTCACCCGAAGGGTCTCAAGGCGCTTGGGGGAGGGAGGTCCGCTACTGCTCGAACTGCCAGGTCTTGAGTTGCTTCCTGAAGGAGAGGTGGTCTTGGGTCAGGTGGAGGTGGATGGGGAGGGAGTTCCACTTCTTGGCAGACAGGTAGGAGAAGGATCTTCCTCCCGTTGTGGCTCGTCGGATGCGGAGGACGGCGGCGAGGGCGTGGCTGGTCGATCGTAGCTGATGGTAGGGAGTGTAGAAGGTCAGGCGGTCGTTGAGGTATCTTGGGCCTTGGTTGTGGAGAGCTTTGTGTGCGTGGGTGAGGAGTCGGAACGTGATTCTCTTGCTGACGGGGAGCCAGTGCAGGTTTCTCAGGTGTTCGGAGATGTGGCCGTGTCGGGGAATGTCCAGGATGAGGCGTGCTGAGGCGTTCTGAATGCGCTGGAGCCTTTTGTGAAGTTTGGCTGTGGTTCCGGCGTAGAGGGAGTTGCCGTAGTCCAGTCGGCTGGTGACAAGGGACTGGGTGACCGTCTTCCTGGTTTCGGTGGGGATCCATCGGAAAATCTTACGTAGCATGCGTAGGATGTTGAAGCACGACGCGGAGACGGCATTGACTTGTCTGGTCATGGAGAGGGAGGAGTCCAGGATGAAGCCCAGGTTGCGTGCGTGGTCTGTAGGTTGGGTGCGCTGCCCAGGGCAGGGGGCCACCAGGAGTCGTCCCAGGCGGAGGGCGAGGATCCCAGGATGAGGACTTCCGTCTTATCTGAGTTCAGTTTCAGGCGGCTGTTCATCATCCACTCGGCTACGTCTTTCATCCCTTCGTGTAGGTTGGTTCTGGCGGTGGTGGGATCGTTGGTGAGGGAGAGGATCAGCTGGATGTCGTCGACGTAGGAGATGATGTTGAGGTTGTGTTGGCGTGCGATGGCCGCGAGGCGGCTCATGTAGATGTTGAACAGCGTGGGGCTGAGTGATGATCCTTGTGGTACGCCGCAGATGACTTCGGTGGCCTCGGATCTGAACGGGGGGAGGCGGACTCTCTGTGTTCTTCCGGCGAGGAAGGAGATGATCCACTCCAGTGCCTTCTCCTGGATTCCAATGTTGTTGAAGCGTTTCACTAGGGTGCGGTGGCAGACCGTGTCAAACGCCGCGGAGAGGTCCAGGAGGATGAGGGCCGCTGTTTCCCCATTGTCGAGCAGGGCTCGGATGTCGTCAGTGGCTGCGATGAGGGCGGTCTCGGTGCTGTGGTTGGCCCGGAAGCCGGACTGCGAGTGGTCGAGGGATCCATTCGTCTCGAGGAAGGCGGCCAGCTGTCTGTTGACAGTCTTCTCAATGACTTTGGCAGGAAAAGGAAGGAGCGAGATGGGGCGGTAGTTTTTGAGGTCGGTGGGGTCCGCTGATGGTTTCTTCAGTAGGGCGCTGAGTTCGGCGTGCTTCCAGCTCTCTGGGAAGGTGGCGGTGTCGAAGGAGGCGTTGATGATGTCCCGTAGATGGGGTGCGATGACGGAGTCGGCCTTGTTGAAGACAAGTCGTACCAAAACACTTTCGAGAGAATTTGGAAAAAATATGTAACAATTACAAAAACTATAAAAATTATATCCTTGATGCCAAAACTGGATTTTTCAGAATTTAGATAAACCTGTCAAAATTCTAAGAAGGTTTTTAATGTTGTTAGCGAGAAATTCTTCAATTTCTTGTTTTAAATCCGTTTATTTATTTACAAAAATGTAAGAATGCTATTGGAATATATATTTTTCACAAACATAGACATTTACAGCAACTGGTTACACATTTGAAACACTGTAAGTCCCTTTGATAGTTTCCTTAAGTGCCCTATAGTGTATAGCATGATCTCAGAAGATTGGAAGTTGTTTTGGTTCAGAATGTACTTAAATTAACTAGTCTACTAAAAACAACAATAACTTCAAAAAGCAGCAACTCACTCTGGTTGTCTATCACAATCTTTCTACAGAGTGTGGTTGAAATCCTACCTTCAGGCAGGAATAAAATAAATGGATTCATCGTTTTTTCTTCCATTGATATTTTCATCCTGAGTCATTATGTGGATCTCTTCCTCCTCTTCTTGCAAACATGGGGTCTCAAAAACACAAGGTAATTTCTTCCCATGACTGGGCAATAAATATGTATTCTGGGAGATTCCCCTCTTTTCTCCCCCATGAAGGGCAATGCTGTCACTACTCACCCATTTAATAACATCAACCTACCACTGCGAAATGGAAAACCAATGTAGACCTCCAACACATTGCAATCCTTCTGTGTGCTAAAACAAATGCTAATTTAATAAACCTAGTACCCATTCTCATTCCTTCCTGTCTGGGGAACAGGCCTAGAAGACAGCTTGCAGGAACTCCAGACCTTCCCTATTTCATGTCGATTAAAAGGACCTCAATATTGTTTCACAAAATGAGGCTATGCTCATGTAGCTTCACCCGATATATATGATAGAAGCTTACACTGAGGAACTAATATCGATCATCAAAAATCGTGTTTATTTGTTTTGATGCCATGTACATGTTGTGCAGTAAATTAAACTACTTCGGTATTGCATTCCTGGATATTTTATGAGTGCGTTCAAGAATCTTTGCCATTCTCTGTCCTCAAGCTGTCTGCCAAGATTATTTTCCCATGTTGATCTAATTTGTTCCCAAATTGCATCCAGTCACCTGCCTGTGACTGTTCCATGTCATGAAAAAAAGCTGAAGTGTTACGTGTGTTTGTCATTTAGTTGACACATTTTCCTATTTGACCCTGAATCCCTATTCTGTATTTTCGGAATTAAGAAGCAGCCAGCCCATGTTCGCATCTTAATCTCAAGGGACAGTAAATCACCCATTTGAAAACAACCATCTGCTGTGTGTAACAGGTTCAGTCCAAAGATCTAACTGGGCTGTATAAGGCATTAACAACACCTTCTATAGTCCTGCAAAATTGATAGCTGGAGCACACAATGTATTAAGTAGTGCCCCGTTAATAAATCTACTCCAGCATTTCAAAGCTATTTCAGCAATCCCAGGAACCCTTGTGATGTCCCAGTCTTATTTTTAATTTGCGCCTTGAGCGCTGGTTGATCTTGTTCAGCTACCAATGACCCCAACTGATGCAAGAATCCCCCTTCCAACAATCTTTTCAACCATTGTATCTGAGTTGCGAGATAATGCCTCTCATTATTTTTTGCTCTTAGACCTCCTTCTAAGACTGGTAGCTGCAGGATCTTTAAGTTTACCCTATCTCTGGCTAAGTTCGATAAAAGTCTCTTAATACTGTGTCTAGTTCCCCAATCCGGATGATTCCAAATTGGTAAATTAAGGAAGTAACATAAAAGCATCAGGAGTATCATCATTTCAGAAAGAGTTCTCCTTCCTATATTTAATATATGTGTGGACTCCCTAAATTGAATGTTCCCTAAAAAGGCCTTCAAGGCATGTTCCAGATTGCCCTCTGAAAGATTGTGAGTGCGGTTGTAGACAATCAACTCCGGGTAACTAATAACCTGATTTAGATTTCGGAAGATGGGTTACTCTGTCACAAATGTGATGCATATCCCATCCGCTGTATTATGAGTGCATTATATCAAATGACAATTGTAATACATCGTACAGTATATCCTTCACATTTGTGACAGAGTAACTTGTATGCCGAACTGTAAATCAGCCCCTAACTCTGTTGCCTTCCCACTTGATATTCCAGTGTTGGACACACATAGGTTTGACAATCAAATCCAGGTCCATAGGCTAGGCAGCTCCACTGTTTAACCATCATTCAAGAACAGCAGCATATCATTGGCATAGAAGTAAATGGTATGCACCCATCCCTAGCTGTATTCCCATTTATCTACTGTCTGCTCTAATAAAATCCATGAACACTTCTATGGCAGTAGCAAAAAGCATCGGAGAAAGTAGGAAACCCTGTCTGGTACCACAGTGTATTTAATAAGAACTTCAAATCAGTCTTCCAATATTCACTCTTGTTGTAGAGTCCATGTACAGTAATCCTCTCCATCTAATCTAACCTACACCCATCCTCATTTATCTCAAAATAGTAAAAGGAACCTCAATCTCAGTGTACTGAACACCTGTTTCTATGTCAATGGCAAACAGAAAGGCCCCTCGTCTGAAGTCTGCCGGAGTCGCTTCCAAATTTCTGAAAAGTCTCCTAGTCTTTAGAGAAGTGTTCCTCACAGGTATAAACTCACTTTGGTTAATGCATTCAGTAAGTAAGTAAAACATTTATAAAGTGCAACAAATGCTGAGGTATCTTGGCACTGAAGAAATCACGTTTTTCATCTTGGATAGAGGATAGGCTTCTGCCACCCCACTGAGCCCTTCCAATCCTAGGGATATAGACAAAACCAGCAATGGCAGACCTTAGGTCCCCCGCGGCATGCACCATACAAAGGGGCCGATTATGATAGCGTTTTTTCCGCATCCTCCGGGCCGGCGGAAGCCACCGCCGGCCTGGAGGATGCGGAAAAACCGCTGCGGAGTCTCAAAAGACCCACCGCCATATTAGGATGGCGGTGGGTCCGGGATTCCGTCTGCAGCTTTTCCGCCGCGGTCGCCTTCTGACCGTGGCGGAAAAGCTCTAACATGGCTGGCGGTGTCTATCAGACACCGCCAGCCATATTAGGATGGTGTGAATGCCATGCTTTTCTCGCGGCGGCTTTTACGCCGTGGAAAAGCATACAGAGTTTCACTTCGGGGGCCCGTTGCGGGCCCCCTGGGTGAATGGGGGGTGTGGGGGGTGCACATGGGGGGTACCTATGGTACCCCCCTGCATTTGCATGCACAAAGCAGCAGGCACCGCGCGGTGCCTGCCGCTTTGTGCATGCAAATGCGATGCATGCATTTTTAACATTGCGGCGGGTGCAGTTTGAAGCTGCACCCGCCGCAATGTTAAAGATAGAGGATGTGATCGCCACCCTGGCGGTCACATCCTAATCTGCTCGGAGGGAACGCCGCAGCCCATGCAGACGTTCCCTCCTCCTCAGGGGTCGCGGACGAACTTGAGTTAGTCCGCGATCCTAATCGACCCCTAAGTGTTTCTGGAGGTCATGAGGCCCCCCGTACAACGCCTTATGCACCAAACATCGTGCCTTAAACTTTCCTCGGCAGACAGCCAGTGGAGGTCTCTAAAGCTGTTGGATATGGGGCCAAATTTCAGAAATTTCAACAGCACCTGGGCTGCAGCATTTTGTAGAGACTGTAGTTTTAATTGCAAACGTTTAGCAATACCCTAAAAAGGGCATTGCAATAGTCTACTCTTGAAAGGATCAAGGCAACTATCACGGTTTTTGCGACTCTTGTGCGATAAATGGAAAGATCTTTCTCATAATTATGTTTAAAAAAAACAGGAGGATGTAATATGATTAATCTGTTCAGAAAAACAGAGTTGATCATCGAACAGTACTCCCATATTTCTAGCTTTGTTTACCGTGTCAGGACTTGGACCCATGTCAGAAAGCCACCAAGAGTCATTCCAAAGAGCAGAGCCATTCCCAAACACAATATCCTCCATTTTGTCTGTATTTAACTTGAGGTAGTTGTCGTGCATCCACCTAATTATGTGTGTCAGACAGTTATGGAACTGACTTGCCACTGAGTCTATGCTAGATGTTATAGATATAACTATCTGCATAGGATACCACCGAAAACCCATAAGCTGAAATGAGTTTAGCTAAAGGGGTGACGCAGATGTTGAATAAAGTGGGAGACAGCACTGAACCCTGGGGAACTCCGCAGGGGAGAGAAAACGTTCCTCAAGTACACTTCTGTTCTCTGTGGGTGAGCAAGGAGGCAATCAGGGTTAGAGCAGCCACTTTTATTCCTACTGTCTCTAGCCTCAGCATTAGCACCTGATGGTTAACTGTGTCAAAAGCGGCAGAGAGTTCAAGTAGGCTAAGGACAGCTTTCCCACCACTGTCTAGCTGCTTATGGATTTCCTCAGTGGCCATCACTAATGCCGATTCCGTGGAGTGATTAGGTCTGAAACTGTGTTGCAAGGTGTCAAGGAGCTCATTATATTCAAGATAACTCAACAGGTCTTCATTCATGGGCCTTTCCAAGATTTTGGTGGTAAGTGGCAAGCATGATATAGGTCGATAGTTCTCCACCTCTGTGGGATCTAAGGAAGGTTTCATTTTAGTAGAGGGTGTATACAAACAGCCTTCCAAGCCATAGGAAAGGTCCTTGAAGTGAGTATATTATTTAGAAGAGGAACTAAGTATGTGCTGATAGTGTCTGATATCATGTGTAAGACAAAAGGTGGACATGGATCTGTGGGGGAACCTGACTTGGTTGTTAAAAGTATCTCACTTACTGTCTTACAGGATAAAGAAGAAACGCTTGTCAATTCATTGTTAGCTTGATTGTGAAGGGCAATGCTGGATGGTGGTGGACCTGTGGCTGAGGTGAATGTTTGCCCCAGGAGCTCCTTATAGACTGTGTGCACTTAGGCTGAAAAAATTGGCAACTTTGTCACAAAAAGCTTGATTAGGTGAGAATTGTTTCCCATGCTGAAACTTTGACAGAGTAGTGACTGCTATTAAAAGTTCTCTGGTCGATTTTTTGGCTGCCCTAATTTTCTTTGAGAAGTCGGTCGTTTTAGCAGCTTACATTCTTCTAGGGCTAGTCTGTACTTGTGTGTGCCCATTTCACAGTAATTCTGCCTCAAGGTATGTTTCATCCTTCTACATTTAGACTTAATAGTTGTAGGTTCAGCAGAGTACCAGGGGGCTGAGGGTTTGTTCCTATGATGATTGATAGTTTTCTCTGGGGCCAAAAGTGTAATTGCAGAACTGATCCAGATGTTGAAATTGTCAGCGGTGATATTGCTATCTTGATCTAGCAAGGGGCTATGTCTGTGTAAAGCCTCCTCTAGCTCTATTTTATTAATTTTACGCCACAGGCAAAATGTAATAGCGGGAGTATTGTTGAAAGAAGGTACCTCAAAACCTGGAAGAGTAAGTTTGAAAAAGTTGGCACTATGATCAGTCTATGCAAGAGGAAGAACATTTGCCAATGTAATGTTAGCATTATTAGTGATGATCCCATCCATTGTGTAGCTGGCTTTATGAGTGGGCTCTGTTATGGTCTGTTTTAATCCAAAGCAGCCCAGGCTGTCCACCAGATGGATGTTAGCAATATTATTCTGGCAATCAAGATGAAAGTTAAAAACTCCCAGAAAGGTAAATGTAGAGGAGTCAACACAGGACTTCATAAAAGTTTGAATGCATTGTATGAATAGAGCCCTAGGGCCTGGTGGCCGGGATATTAATGCCCCAGAAAAAGTGCTCACAATACTAAATCTAAATGTGAACAGTAGGGCTTTTTATCCTAAGTGCAGAATAGGGGAGAGGGTGGCTTTAATGTGACTGTGATATATGATCGCTATACCGAACCTGTTTTCCGTCTCTGTCTACTGTCGATATCTCATATCCCGCTGGAACGGCTACGATCTGGTCTGGATCGGATGCTTTGTTGGCCCAAATTTCTGTTAGAAATGCCAGATCATGTCTGCATAAAGTTTGCAAATTCGTATTTATGTTTAATTAAGGATCAGGTGTTTAATAAGACAAGTTAGGCCTTTGTATGTGGCTTTAGGAGAGGTATTAGCTACCGGAGTGACTTCAGAAACTGCAGCCCCTGTAACGTTAATTTTGGGTCCAATGAGTTGTTATCCCTATTACAATCAAAGGAGTGAAAGCTGCATCTCTCATTTTTATTGAGTGCTATTAGATGTTCTCTGGATTGGAAATGGGGGGAGAAAATGTCTGGGGAAATGGCACTCGGTGCAGTCCGGTTGCGAATGGGCGCTGACAGGCTTGCCTTTGCCGCACCTTTGGCATGCCCACTGTGCGTGCCCACGGTGATGTCACCTCAGCGTGTGCATTTATACGTTGGTTCTCTGAACAACTAGAGCGCTGACCAAGAAAATGTTGGACCACTCCTACATACGGGCACCACCGCTAGTACACCGTGAGAAAACAGAAAACGTCCTCTCTAATAGCAGCAGGTAAGTATTAAAAGAGGAAAAAACATTCAAATAGTAAATCGTAAAAAACTTAAAATAGTGAAATGTTTCTAGATATCAGATATCTCGATTTGTAGCAAAAAGTTTCCCGCTATTTAAATGAAGCACACCTGCGTGATTGAGTCAGCTTGTGGATTTCTATGTTGGTTCTCTGAAGAACTAGAGCGCTGACCAAGAAAATGGCAGACCCGCTCTCACATTCGGGCACCGCCGCCAGCACACTGTGAGAAAGGCGAAAACGTCCTCTCTAATAGCAGTAGGTAGGGATTAAAAGAGAACGTAACATTCAAATAGTAAATCATAAAAAACTTTCAAATAGTGAAAGGTTTCAGAAATCAGATATCTCGATTTGTAGCAAAATGTTTCAAGCTGATTATACAAAGCTCAAAAAGCATAGGAGATCTGGAAGGAATGTGTAGAGCCTTGTAGATAAAATGCTACTGAAAACTTTAGGATCTTAGTTTACCACAGACAGAGGTCTATAAAAGGCCCTATCTTAATGGTCCATAAGGGGCATAGGCAGGGATGCCAAATTGTTTCACTCGCTGTTTCTGGAGACTACTTGCCTTGCCTACTTGCAGCTCTGTGACCAGATGGAGGGCCAGTAAATCTGCACACACATAGTAAAATTTGGCAAGTAAACATAGTCTTGATCGTAACCATCACTCTAATGGCTTCCTTAATTTTGGCCTAAATTGTTGAGGCACCCAGGGTCTTCTAAGGCTGCACTGGAACTTGCATTAAGGTCATTTTGTCAAGGCAATTCTCTTTTTCTTTTCACATGTTTCTCTCTGCATATTTAGAGTACTGTGTAATATTTTAAAACAGCCTCATTGATCCCTATCTAGGAGTAGGTGAATCACACCCTCCATCGTCTAGTTTAGTCATCTGGTAATTTCCTGAATCTTGTCTAATAAATCATGCCAGGAGAAAGCTCATTCTAGCTCCCTCGCTGTGTGCTTGAGCCATGTATTCTTTTAAATTCAGGCATCTTATCTATTCCTCAGAAACATACGTTAAGAAGAGGGTCACAGGGCATATTTATAGACCGGAACATAGACATAACCCCCGAGGGATACCATTACAGAAACAAAAAATGTCTATGGGTCTGAAAAATCAATCAACTATACATCCTTTTCAAGACACAACTAAAGAGTGAAGGAGAGTATACACCCGTGTAAACTAGTGGCATGGCATGATATCACCAAGGGTGTATACTCTCCTTCACTCTTTAGTTGTGTCTTGAAAAGGATGTATAGTTGATTGATTTTTCAGACCCATAGACATTTTTTGTTTCTGTAATCTTATCTATTCCACCTTAGGGGCATATTTCTACTTTTATGACTGAAGCGCCTACATGGCCTGGAGATTTGTTACCATCTGATTCTCTTGCTCATGTAAAGATTTGGCTAACCTTGTCAATTTGGACTGAAAGGTCCTTTGTACACTTTTGCCAATACAGTATAGTCCTAAACACTATTTTAATTAGCCTAGCCTTCAGGTAGGTATAGAAGTTGGAGGTTTCCAATCCAATTATCTAGACTATGGTCCAACAGAGTCTCTTTCAGTTTTTCAAAGTGGGATATAAGTCCAAAAACATCTCCAGTTTCCAAGAACCTATCTAGTTATACATGTGGATCACTGTAATAATATCGATCCATACGTAAACATTACACAAACATATCGAAAATTAAATATTGATAACAAAAATATTGACTCTGTATACGTAACTATAAAAACCACAAATATCAAAAACACAAATATTGTTGCTAGAAATATAATTTTTTACATATATCGAATATAAAAATACCAGAGACCAAAATATTGTTACCGTTAAATAATCATTTAATATGTCAAAAATATTGATTCACACCATATGGCTACAATATTATTTCCAAAACAATTACTTCAAATAATCTCAAAACATGTTATACACATATTTAAATTAAATAAAAATATACTATATAAATGAAAAATTTACCATTCACCCCCCAAAAATCATATATCTGAAATATATATGTATATTACCTGCTGGCAGTAGCCAGTTATAGTTAGGACTTAGTTTCTATAGGAAAAACTTTTTTTGACTTGCCTTCTTCATGAAATTTTACCAAACAAGTGTCAAGGTAGGTTCTAGTTGTCATGGAAAGTTTGGGGGTGATCTGCACAGTGGGGCACGAGAATTTGTGGTGCGAAATAATGGGGGCATTTGTAATGTTAATTCCCATAGGAGGCTTTAGCCACATCTACAGTCCTAACCACTGAACTGACTTACACCAAATTTTGTAGGGAGGTAGATGCTGGTTCAAAGAGGTGCCTTTTGCCAATGTGGTGTAAATTAGCTCAGTAGTTTTTGTCAAATGTAAGCCAAACATTATAGTGATATCTCTGGTCACAGATATTTTGCCACGGTTTTGCGAGTAATTGTGAATGCACACACCAATGGGAATGCCATGATTGAATGGATGGAACCTGAACACAAAGTTGCAGCTGCCATTTTGTTGACCAGGAACGCTACCCGGGACTGAAAATTTCGGAAAAAGTTAACATAGTGGGTCAGAGTAGAGGTATTCTGACTCCATATTTGAGAAATGGGGGTGTTAGTGACCCAAGTTATGTGCCCCAAAAAGATTTTTTTAATCACACATGATATTTGTGACGACAATGCGACCGTCAACACAGCCCCCCATGTACCGTACATGTACATGGGGACATCGCAAACTTCACAGCGACACCGCAAATATTAGTGGGAATATAAAAAAATATATCAGTGATTCATTAATATACATTGTTATAGAGATATTGAATTTCTGATAAATGTTTTTATAGAGTTATTTATATAGTGAGTTATCTACTGCGATGGTTAGAATTAATTATATAGTTATCATTTTTTTTATGTGGTGGCGGCTATTGAATTCCTGCTTTTGGTTTCCTCATTTGTGACGTGTCAGGGGGAATCGAGATTACAGACATCACTTCGATCTCCGGAGTCACCACAAAAACATAGAATAGGTTTTAGAGATGGTTCTTATAAAAACTCTCTAGAAAAACATGAGTTTAGAGAATACTGTAAGAAACCCCAAGTGTTTGGAATACTGTAGTAAGTGTGGATATATGTGTTTTAGACTTTATGGAAAAGGCGTGACCGTTGGGACATCCTGAATAACCGCGAAAACAGAAAAATGTCTGAAAGATGTTTTTTAAAGAAAGTTAGTACAAAAATATGAGTTTAGACCTGCTTTGAAAGAAGCATGTACATAGCAATATGTGTAGTGCAATGTTCAGAATCAATATTTTTAGATATTATTTTGGGATGTGTTGGAACTCATTGGATCAATGCTTTTGTTTTCAGTTCACGCAATGTATCTGTGACGATTATGCCGTCGTTGCAAAGATTGTCAAAAACGAAAGACAAAAAACCCTTTAGAAATAAAATCACAATATTTCGGGTACTAAGGTGGTTCTGACAAAAGCCATTGCGTTGGTTGTGTGTATATGGCTGCTATATATAAGATTGGATGCAGAGTTTCAGGTTACTTAGAAACACCCTGTTGCCATCATCTGTAAAGTGCACTCTATCATTTCTATAAATTCCTTGCATGTCAAAACGCAGATTGTTATAGATACAACCCATGGTGTGATCTCTGAGGAATGCAGAAACAGTTTTATTAACATGTTTCCTCACTTTGTCAATCTGTGGTCAAAATTGATTGACCACTTCCATTTCTGTCTTTGGCATATGTTAAAGGACACCAAGACAGTGTGAGGGAAAAACAACAACAAGGTTACAGGGGCGTTATAGTTAGGAAATTGCATTAAAAAACCCTTAGAAATTCACTGAAAAAAACAAAGGTTACAGGGACGTTATAGTAAGGTTCATTTTTCACTCGTATAAAAACGGAGAAATTCATCAGTTAAAGTTAGCTGAGCTAATTATAACTCGCGCCCCCGCAATGCACCCATATGACCTTGCATATTATATTACTCATGACATGGTCAGTGACATCACTGAAGACATTTCAAAAGAACCAGATTACTTAGAAATCATAGCCAAAAGCATATTATAAAATAATTCTTAACCTACTAACGTCCCCAAAAACTATGACATACTCTAAACCAACATACCAAATTTATTTTTAAAAAAAACAACTCAATCCACCACTGAAACACATAATCCAAACAATTCCAGCTAACAATCACATACATGTGACATAAACAATATAATATCACAATTCCCACCCAAAATAAATGAAAGATATAACACTTCCTATTTTGTATCTGCAGACCTTTCTCTGTCTCCAATTAATAAAAATGAGTAATCCACTAAAAATGAGATTACAAAACTTAGAAAATGCCCCCCAAAATTGCATAAATAAAACAAATCCAATTGAAAACCCTCAACGCATCCAAAGTATCTAGGTTTCTTAAAAAAACTGAAAAAGTGTTGTAAAAAAACGAAACAGCACCAGGAAACCTGAAAAAAAAGGAAATCAAAGTAAAAACAATTCGTTAATTATAAACCAAAATGTACACTCCAAATGTTCATAGGATGCTTTAGTAGACTAACAGCCAGATTCATGAAGGAAAAATCGGCTCGCAAAGGGCCAGATTCGCAGAATCTGGCCCTTTGCGAGCGCTTTTTTTGCATTTGGGATTCATCATCCCAAATGCAAAATTGCAAATTCTGAAATCCCTAAATTGCGAAGAATTGCATTTAAGGAATCTCTATTTGAGATTCCTTAAATGCAATTCATGAACCATTTTAGAATTGCGAATTCGCAATTTTTGGCCGCTATTTACGGCGAAGTCTGACTTCGTGGTAAATAGCGAAAACTTTGAAAAATGCACTTTAGTGCATTTTTCTAAGTTGGATGTTGCACACACACATGTCCTTTGGACATGTGTGTGCGCAACACCAGTGTAAATCACCATTTCAGGGTTGCTACAGGGTGTCCTTTGGACACCCTGGCACCCTTGAAATTGCTTCCCTATTTGTGATTCGCTAATTTCTAATCGCAAATAAGGATTGACTCCCCATTCATTCCTATGGGCCTTTGGCCCATAGGAATGAATGGGGAGTCATTCCTTATTTGCGATTAGCAATTAGCGAATCGCAAATAAGGAAGATTTAGAAATCGCTATACATTTTGCGATTTCTACATGCATCCCGTTTTGCGAGTCTTTAATAGCGATTCCTTAATAATCGCTATTAAGGACTCGCAAAAGAGGAGCATGATGAATCTGGGGGAAACACTTGTAAAGTAAATTAAAAACACCCATCTGTAAAACACATTATATTCCCAAAAATACATATATATAACAGTTTTAATTAACAAATTATAACTAACATCACACAATTTATCATAGCATAATGATACATTGCTAAAACAGTGTACAAACATGCTAAATGACAAAATAGGCAAGTGGCTCAGAATCCTGATAAATCTGGAGTTGAATGAATGAAAAAATGTATTGTTTGATTAATTACAACCTTACAATATATATGCAGTAAGTCTTGATGATAAAATCCAATTATAAAAATTGATTATAAAAACATTTGGGCATCAAGTTCATTATACTATTTACATTTTATGTACATCCTTCATTATGTTCTTTTAGGTTTTGGTGTTCTAACTTAATTCTTAATTGTGTTAAGAACTTTACAAAAGCTGACGTTAAAATTATATCGTCAGTATGAAGGTATCTTATCAGAGCTTGCCTGCAGCTCCTCATTCCACCAACATTAAAATGTCTCTTAGGAATGGATACTCTCTCAACCTTCAGTTCAGGACAAACACAGAGGAGGTGCATAATGTTCTCTTCACAAAGTTTACATAAGTTACAAGTTGTTCCTGCCTCTGTACGCAACCATGGCATTAGATGACATGTGCCCGGGAACACTCCAAAGCGGGCATTTATGAATATTTGCTTATACTTCACAGACCAAGGAATTTCGAGATACGATTGCACTTTTACCTTGGTATATCCATTCATTAGAGGCCAATCATGCTTTCTTTTTGAGAAGTATGTATATTGTGAATACATTTAGACCATCATTGAACTGAGAGAAAAAACAGATTATTAAGATTTTTTATGAAAAAAACATATCTTCAAACTATATCTTCAAACTATGTCAGACTAGAATTCTTTAAGAGTACTGACTGGATATCACTACCAGTAACTCATTATTGTAACTTTAAATTAAATATTGATTCACACTTGATCCATATCCTCCAAAAATCATTCATTTAGCCCCCAGGATTTTTGGAACTCAATTAACCAAGATCTTAAATAAAGTTATCAGTGGTGGTCGCATTCCTTCCGAATGGAAGTTGGCATCATTCTTACCTCCGGAGTCAAGCAGCTATAGGCCTATATCCAGATTACCCTTTCCTGCAAAGCTGCTGGAAAAAGCTCTAAACATAAAACTTATGTCATGTATTGACAGTAACAATGTTTGGATTATACTCAATATGGATTTAGGAAGACACAAAAACCGCATTGCTGGCAGCATAAGAAGTACTGACATTCATTTTGGATGGTTGAGGTCAAGCTGCACTGATACTGCACAATATTTTTTGCGGCTTTTGATAGTCAACCATACCATCTTGATTGACCGATTAGCTGAACTAGGAATAGGAGGCTTTTTTGACCGATAGAACAAACCATGTAGCAATGGGTGAGTATACCTCTGAGCTATTTAATTTGCCTTGTGGGGTGCCACAGGGCTCTTCGTTGAACCCCACCCTTTTTAATCTTTCTGTTGCCCCTCTGGCTAAACCCATAAAAGCAATGAGTTTCTCAGTGGTGTCCTATGCTGATGACACCCAAATTGTGGTGTACATTTTTAAAGACCATGTTGAAGTTTGACATAGATTTATCTCCTGTATGTCTCACAGATCAATGGATGAGAGCTAATTGTCTAAGGCTTAATGCAGGAAATATAGAGATTCTTCTTTTTGGAAAAGATAAATCCTTTTGGTCACCTAGTTGGTGGCCACAGGACTGGGGACCTTTACCTACACCAGTACAGAAGGGAAGACTTTTAGGAATCATCTTTGATGACAAACTTAACTTTGAAGATCAAGTTATTGCTCTTGTTTCATCTGTGTTTTTTATCCTGAAAAGAATCAGAAACATCTGCCCCTATATTCCTCAAGATCTTAAAAAAACAGTGGTTTCCACTTTAGTTCTAGCTCAAATTGGCTAGGGTAATGCCCTTTTCATTGGCATACGGAAGAAATCCCTACAAAAACTGTAGAATGCTTCTGCTCGTCTCCTAACAGGAATCCCAAAGTATCAATCAGCGTCACAGGCCTTGATTAAACTTCATTGGCTTACTTCCAGTAGCAAAGCGTTTGAATTTTAAGGCTCTTTGTAATGCATTTAAAGGACTGCATATTATTGGAGCTTACTATTTTCAAAATTTGTTCGGTATACTCCTCAGAGGACACTTAGATCTTCAGGCGCTATGCTACTAACTCTCTCAAGGATTAGGCGAGGAACTTGGGGAGGCAGGAGCTTTACTTTGAGGGCTGCCAAGCTGTGGAATGACCTTCTGGTCAACATTAGAAAATGCTCAGATCTTCTTGCTTTCGGAAATTAATTAAGACATGGCTCTTTAATTGATAGGTAGGCATCACCTAACCTCATCTGTATTACCTCTCTTTTTTTGAATGACAGGGAAACAGCGCCAAGACACCTCAAGGCAGTTGGAATCAAATCAAATCGAATTCCAAAATAAGCCTAATAGTAAAGTAACCTCAGATGTGTGTCTTTGTGAAATTATGACTATTAGGGTATTTCATAGAAACTTCCTTTATTACTATTAAAAAGGTAATTCATTAGAATGTCATTATCCTTGTTAGGCCACATAACGAGGATGAACATAAACTATCTCACTTTTTGCCTGTTTACATGTACTTTAAGTCATGTGAATCTCATATTTTCTAGAACTTTGGTTCCAAAAAAATGAGATAAGAATTTCGAAGTTTCCAAGGTAACCGGGTAACCTTTGTGTCAATGTCAGAAATGTATGATTAGATTCAGTATAACCAGATGAGTTTTTTAGGTGCATTGTAGTGACCCCAAAATATACCTGAATTCTATTGAAATCTATCGCATTTACGAATGCGCCATTGACTAATCCTTGCTTTACATTGAGATTTTGTCACAATAGTATTCTGAAATTTTTACTGAGGGTTAGAGTCTTTTCTAAACCTACAGTATGTAAGACTGTTTTCTCTAGGGATTCCTGTTTCTTTACCATTGAGTAACATAGTGGTTAGTTTAAAACTTGATATTCAATTTTATCGTTACTATTAAGACTAACAATAGTCAGTTTTTCAAATGAAGCATTTCTAAGTAACACTGTGTGCACTCGTGCAATGTTGGCATGAGGAACACAATCTGTGGCTTTTCAAGAGTTGTTGCTCCACAGATGCAGGTGAGTCATTATGTGGGAATGGATAGCTAGCCAGAAGCAACGGCTTTCTTTTCTTCTTTAATTCCTTTTCTCATGCCTTTTAGTATATTTCCTTACTCTACATCTGCCTGTCTCATATTTTTACCTAACTCCATATACTAGAAATTCAACCATATTTTAAGATTTCCAATACTTCCTAAGGACATTTTGATATCTTCATAAACCAATTTGTTAGAAAGTGGTTGACCATTCACAGGAACGGTTAGAAATGTAGTTGGAGGTTGACTGGGTTATGATCCCTAGTCAAGCAGGAATCACAATCCGAGTCATGATAAGAAGCAGGCAAGCCCTAAATTAACCTGTGCCCACCCACTGGTAGTTTGGCACAGAGCAGACAGGCTAAACTTAGAAGCAATGTGTAAAGTATATTTTGCAACACTTCAAACAATAAAACACTGAAAATACCATACAAAAAGATTCCAACCCCGGCAAGAAAAATTGAGCTTAATTGAATAAATGAAAAATTGAGCTTAATTGAATACATGAAAAAAGAGCAAAACAACAAATATCCAATAAGTAGAAATTGAGATGTGAGTTTTTAAAGAATAAACTGTGAAATAGTGCTTAGAAGCAATACGCACTTCCTTAGGATATCTGGTCCCGACACACTGGGACAAAGTGAAAAGTTCAGGCCAACCATGATGATGGGTATGCTGCATACAGGGACCAGTGAGGCCTGCTGAACAAAAGTACCTTGATCCTGGCTGCGTTGATTTCGAAGATGCGGGGTGCAGCCGAAGTGATGCATCAAAGTCATGCTAGTCCTGATGCATGCAGCAGCGACAATGAATCGGCTCTGATGAGAGCAGAGTAGAGATGCGGAGATTCGCCGTCGTTGAGGATGCTATCATGGGAGATTTGGAGGCCTTGTGCAGTTGTGGTTTCTAAGTTGATACGTCAGGGCCGATCCTTGCAGTGAAGGCGATGCACCGGTTCTGGTCCCACAACAGGAGCGATGTGCTGGTTCCGATCCATGCTACACGAGTGATGTGCCGGTTCCGATCCAAGCAACAGAGGCAATGCGCCGAGTCTGATCCATTCAATGGTTCAACAGAGGATGCATTGATCTTCAGCTCATAGCAAATATGTTAGATCGTCCTGCAAATGTTCATTGACTGTTCTTTCATAAAACTGGTGGTCCATCACAACAAGAGAGTATTGTTTTCAGGCTGTGGTTGGAAGTCCTCTGAAAACACGCACATTTAAACGTGTATACCTACGCGCACACTGTACACACCGATTTGAGACATTTGGGTTTGACTCATGGAAATGAAGGATTTTCGGGTTCTGGTGGATACACTCACTAATTAATTTTTTTAATTACTTTCCGAGTACTGTTAGAAGAGTTTCCTTCACTTTCTTCCCTTTTAGAATTGGTAAATAGATAGACTCCTATTTTGCCTGTATTCGTATGCTGATGCGTTTACGCTTCTTGGTCACAGTCGGTAATGAAGCATCCGGGTACTACCAGCTGTAGTGTATGACCGCTCGGGTTGCGGTGAGTATACCGGCAGGCCGTTTTATAATTTTTTTGCCTCTTTTTGTGTATTTATGGAAGATACTGGCTCACTGGGTCACATTTTTGTCTTTTAGATTTAGAGATTATAATTCACTTGAACATCGGCCATTTTGATTTTCTAATGGTAAGGTTTTGACTCTGTTAGCTTGTTGCACGAGTTTACTTTTGGTCATTTTTTTCACGTTTTTCCTGATTCGTTATTGTATGTGTTTTACAGAGGAGTAATCGACTTCGGTTGGAGTCGGGATAATCCCTGATCACCACTGCAAGCATTTTTTAGAGTTCTTTTTGATGGTAAAGAGCGCAGCTGTTTTTCAGTCATTCACTGGTATCACTGTCTGGTTCAGTTTTTTTTTATTCACGAGCATGAGTTTTTGACACAGATTACTTTCTTGTGCACAGGGAGCACTGCTGATCTGTCTTTTTTTTATTTCTTACTGCTATCTATTTCTCGTTTTTTGTTCTTTCTACCTATTTCTACTAATGTTCTGATTTACACTTCATGGAAGCTCATTATGCCACTGGATATTTCTGTTGCAACAGTTGTGTGATTCCACTGCATGGATTGAAGTTACACACTTTTCACTGATATACCCCTACAATTTATGGAATGAACTGTGATGAGGACGAAACATTTAAGTCACACATGCCATTAATTTGTTGTTCTTTCATGTGTGGGGTTGCCTCACATTGTTTTGAGATTGATACGAATTATGTGTACATTTAGACGATCGTTGCTTTTGTTTAATTTTATATATTTTCTTGATAAAGGGCTCACTGAAAGCCCGAAATGCATTGGGAAGCACATTGAACATTATGATCATCTGTGAACTCTGTGTCATGAGTAAAGAATTTGGTCTCTGACATTAAATTGACTTGATTCACATTTCTCCGTTTGTATACCTTTGAATTATTATTTTTTGAAAACCATGGTGAAGAATTTTTGTTGTGGAAATATGTGTTTAAGATATGTATACTGTAGCGAGGTGGGGAGGGAGCCGACCCCTGATGACTGGTGGGTCGCTGATGATGACTCCCCTCCTTCCCTCCAGAGAGACTGGGAGCCCTGGCAGAGCGACACCGACACCGAAAAGGAGGAAGGAGCCTTTAATTGGGCGTTCACCGACGAAGACGAGAACACGCCCACTGATGACGTCCCGGAGTCCGGAGTGGACAAGAGCCAGGAAGTCCTCTACGCTGTGTGCAACGTCACCCCGGAGGAAGACGGCGGTCGGGAGAGAGGAGTACGAAGTCCGGAAAGCGTGTGGAGAGGCGAGGAGTCCCGTGAGCAGAGGAGAGAAGGCGAAGACGGCGAGAGACAGCCAGGAGGCCAACGTCCCCACGAGTCGCCGTGCCACACTCCCGAGGGAGGAGTGTGGCTTCAGCAGATACGGAGGCGTTTGTCAGCCTGGGTGGGGAAGAGAGGTGGCCCTCCTGTGTAAATTGTGTAGATAATCTTCCCTCGTCCCAATCCTGTGTCCCTTCCGTCCCGCGTTCCTACCCCACCATACCTACCTTCGATTGGCTTGACTTTACCTTCACTCTGCCCTCACGCTGCCCCGTCACTATAGACAGCTTGTACAGCACATTCAGCGGTGTCCCTGGCACTCCGGTTTCCCACCCCCAGGGCAATCAGTCTTAAACACCTGAACTAACGGCGGTCCCTCTTGTTGGTTCTCTTTTTGGTTGGCTGAGGAGGGGAGGTGAGGAGAAGACTCCTGAAGACCGCCTACGGCCAGCAAGGGTTCCCCAAGCCGGAACAGGCTTAATCCGCAGCCACGGACCAATCAGGATTCGCACAGGAAAGACTGACCTCACGAAGCAGAAGAGCATTGTTAAAAATAAAACCCAGTTTACCAAAAAAAGGTCTCCGGTCTGTTCCTGAACCCCAACCCACGCTACATATACATACGTGTAATTTTGATTCATTGACTGACCATTTCGTGGGCTACAGTAATGCACACTTTTACCGGAGCATCTGCTCCGGTCACCTGTTTTGTCTATTAATAAGGGGGGAGGAGGGATCCCCTCTACAGAGTGCACACTAAAACTTATTTACTTGCTTACTTAGTTCACCACTTTGATTCTGTCTAGGAGTGCAACACAACAACTAGCACACATTTCCGAACTTTCTAAAAGTGGCTTTTTCTGAATTGCAATTTAAAATCAGAGTTTAAAATTGGGGGCCTATTAGGATGGCGGACGGACCTGCGTCCGTCCACCACCCCAGAGGTGGAGGGACCGTCCGCAGGGGCAGCGGCGGTCCCTCCGTGCGAATTAGGATGTGACCGCCACCCTGGCGGTCACATCCTGTATTTTTAACATTGCGGCGGGTGCTGCTTGAAGCAGCACCCGCCGCAATGTTAAAAATGCATGTATAGCATTTACATGAACAAAGCGGCAGGCACCGCGCAGTGCCTGCCGCTTTGTTCCTGTAAAAGCAGGGGGTTACCATAAGTACCCCCCATGTGCACCCCCCACCCCCTGACACCCTGGGGGCCCGCAACGGGCCCCCAAACTGAAAAGACCACATGCTTTTCCATGGCTTTTTACGCATGCATCCTAATATGGCTGGCGGTGTCTGATAGATAACGCCACCATATTAGAGCTTTTCAATCAATCAATCAATCATGCCATTTGTATAGCGCACTACTCACCCGGGAGAGTCTCAAGGCACTTGGGGGGAGGGGTATGCTACTGCTCGAACAGCCAGGTCTTGAGTTGTTTCCTGAAGGCGAGATGGTCCTGGGTCAGCCGAAGGTGGATGGGGAGGGAGTTCCAAGTCTTGGCAGCCAGGTAAGAGAAGGATCTTCCTCCGGCGGTGGCTCTTCGGATGCGTGGTACGGCTGCGAGGGCGAGGCTGGTGGACCGTAGCTGGCGGGTGGGCGTGTAGAAGGTCAGGCGGTCGTTGAGGTACTTGGGGCCCAGGTCGTGGAGAGACTTGTGTGCGTGAGTGAGGAGCCAGAACGTGATCCTCTTGTCGACGGGGAGCCAGTGCAGGTTCATCAGGTGGCTGGAGATGTGGCTGCGTCGGGGGACATCCAGGATGAGTCGGGCGGAGGCGTTCTGGATGCGCTGGAGTCTTTTCTGTAGCTTGGCTGTGGTTCCGGCGTAGAGGGCGTTTCCGTAGTCCAGTCGGCTGGTGACGAGTGCCTGGGTGACAGTCTTCCTGGTCTCGGTCGGGATCCAGCGGAAGATCTTGCGAAGCATACGCAGGGTGTTGAAGCACGATGAGGAGACGGCATTGACTTGTCTGGTCATCGAGAGGGAGGGGTCCAGGATGAAGCCCAGGTTGCGTGCATGGTCGGTTGGCTTGGGTGGGGTGCCCAGGGCTGGGGGCCACCAGGAGTCGTCCCAGGCGGAGGGCGAAGATCCCAGGATGAGGACTTCCGTCTTGTCCGAGTTCAGTTTCAGGCGGCTGTCCTTCATCCACTCGGCGACGTCTTTCATCCCTTCGTGTAGGCAGGTTCTGGCGGTGTCGGGGTCTCTGGTGAGGGAGAGGATCAGCTGGGTGTCGTCGGCGTAAGAGATGATGTTGAGGTTGTGCTGGCGTGCGATGGCTGCGAGAGGTTTCATGTAGATGTTGAAGAGGGTGGGGCTGAGTGAAGATCCTTGCGGGACGCCGCAGATGACTTCGGTGGTCTCGGAGCGAAACGGGGGGAGGCGGACTCTTTGTGTTCTTCCGGCGAGGAACGAGATGATCCACTCCAGTGCCTTCTCTTGGATACCGATGTTGCTGAGGCGCTGGACTAGGGTGCGGTGGCAGACCGTGTCGAACGCAGCGGAGAGGTCCAGGAGGATGAGGGCCACTGTTTCCTCCTTGTCGAGCAGGGTCCGGATGTCGTCGGTGGCTGCGATGAGGGCGGTCTCGGTGCTGTGGTTGGCTCTGAAGCCGGACTGTGAGGGGGCGAGGGATCCGTTCGTCTCGAGGAAGGCGGTCAGCTGTCTGTTGACGATCTTCTCGATGACTTTAGCAGGAAAAGGGAGGAGCGAGATGGGGCGGAAGTTTTTGAGATCGGTGGGGTCCGCTGTAGGTTTCTTCAGGAGGGCGCTGATCTCGGCGTGCTTCCAGCTCTCCGGGAAGGTGGCGGTGTTGAAGGAGGCATTGATGATGTTCCGGAGTTGAGGTGTCGGCCTTGTTGAAGACGTGGTGTTGGCAGGGGTCGGTCGGTATCCGGAGTGGATGGTGTTCATCGTGCGGGCTGTGTCTTCGGTGGTCACCGTGGTCCAGGTGCGAAGGGTGGCGGTGGGGGGCGTTGGTTCGACGGTTGGGTGCGTGGGTGGGGCGCCGAAGCTGTTGTGGATGTCGGCAATCTTGCGGTGGAAGAACAAGGCGAGGGAGTCGCAGAGGTCTTGTGACGGAGTGATGTCGTTGGTTCCGGTGCTGGGGTTGGAGAACTCCTTGACGATAGTGAAGAGCTCTTTGCTGTCGTGGGTGTTGTTGTCCAGTCCAGGATTTCTTCTTGGTGGTGCGGATGAGCTGGTGGTGCTTGCGGGTAGCGTGTTTGAGGGCAGTCATGTTGTCGGTGGTCCGGTCGAGGAGCCAGGCTTTCTCGAGGGTGCGGCAGGTCTTCTTGGAGTCCTTGAGGTTGTCTGTGAACCAGGATGCCTTCTTGCTTCTGGGTCTGCTGGGAGGGTTCTTTAGTGGCGCGAGGTCATTGGCGCAGGGGGTCAGCCACTGTGTGAAGTTGCGGGCTGCTTCGTTGGGGTCCGTGGTGTTGGCGGGTGGGCTCTGGCTGAGGGAGGTGGTGAGCTGGTCTGCGGTGATCTTGCTCCAATTCCTGTGAGGTACCTGTTGCGGGTGGTGGCGGGTCGTGGATCTTTTGAAGCTGAAGTGGACGCAGCAGTGGTCGGTCCAGTGGAGTCCGGTGGCGTGGCTGAAGGTGATGTACTTGCTGGAAGAGAAGACGGGATCAAGCGTGTGGCCGGCGTAGTGGGTGGGGGTGTTGACCAGTTGCTTGAGTCCGAGGTTGGCGAGGTTTTCCAGCAGGGCGGTGGTGTTGCGGTCCTTGTTGTTCTCCAGGTGGAAGTTGAGGTCCCCGAGGAGGATGTAGTCAGTGGAGGGGAGGGCGTGCGGGCTGATGAAGTCTGTGATGTCTTCGCTGAATTGTGTGCGTGGTCCCAGGGGTCTGTAGACGAGGGTGCCTCTGAGGGTCGTCTTAGGGTTGGTGTGAATCTGGAAGTGGAGATGTTCGGCTGCGGCGAAGGAGTCGTTGGCGTCGGTCGTGATGCGGATGGTGTTCCTGTGGACGATGGCGATGCCACCTCCGGTCTGGTTGATGCGGTCCCTCCTGATGATCTTGTACCCGTCCGGGATGGCGATGGCGATGTCGGGTGCAGAGGAGGCGTTCATCCAGGTTTCCGTGAGGAAGGCGACATCCGGTGATGTAGCGTCGAGGAGGTTCCAGAGTTCCACGGCGTGTCTGTGGACGGAGCGGGTGTTGATGAGGATGCACTTGAGGTGGTTGCTGCTGGTGTTTGTCTTGGCGGGTGCGGGGCAGGTTCGGAGGCAGGTGAACTTGCAGGTGCAGCAGGTGAAGGGTCCGTGGGTGCGTCTCGGGGTGGCTCGGCAGCAGGCGTGGGTCCGGCCGGCATTGAGTGCGTTGAGAGTGGCGGCATCGTAGGTCAGTCGGGTCGTCTTGCCTCGGCGGGGAGGGCCAGGGGTCCTGTGCTGGGCGCGGGCCATGCGCGGACGGGCACAGACGGGCTTACCTTTGGCGCACCTTCGGCGCTCAATCGGCGCTCCCGCTGCGCGGCGCTCCCGCTGCGCGCGTCCGCTGCGCGGTCGCTCTGGGGGCGTCACAAGTAAGGAGCCGGGAGGGAGGAGCAGCTGGGTGGCGGGAGCGGGGCGGCGAATGGAATCACAGAGGGGTGGGGCCGCAGGGAGGCAGCGGCGGGAAATTCCAAGAAGCAGTGGGCAGCGGGAAATTCCCAGGAGTAGCGGGAAATTCCCAGGAGCAGCGGGCCCCGAGCGAAGGAATCTGCAGGCAGGAGGCGGCAAAGGCAGGCAGGAGCGGCAGCAGTGAGTGGGGCGACCAAGCCCTGTGGAGGGCTGAGCGGTCACCTCAGCTTTTCCGCCGCGGGACGGCGACGGAAAAGCTGCGGACGGTCTTCCTGACCCCCCTGCCATCCTAATCTGGCAGGGGGTCTTTTGAATCACCGCAGTGGTGAATCCGCATCCTCCGGGCCGGCGGTGCCTTCCGCCGGCCCGGAGGATGCGGATTCAACGCAATCATAATCGGGCCCTAAGTTTGGATTTTAAATAGTGATTCCATAGACACCGAACTGGAAAAGTCCATCCCTTCACAATTGAGAATCACACTTAAAAAATGGTATAAGGTAACCCCAAAGTTATCCTATGGGAGAGAGAGGCCTTGCAGTAGTGAAAGATTATTTGGGGATTTTTTTCTAGCAGGATATTTTACATTTAAAAGTACATGTACTGCAATTTAACTACACTGCACTCTGCCATCTGAGTTGTCCAGGGCTTACCCTAGGGGTGACTTTTATGTACATAAATGGAAGGGATGGACCTGGCAAAAGGATTATCTTGCCAGGTTGAAATGGCAATGTAAACTGTACACACACACTCTGTAATGGCAGGCCTTAAGGGCCTTAATGGGTGCTGCAGGCCCACTAGTAGCATTAATTTACAGGTCCTGGGGACATATAGTGCACTTTACTAGGGACTTATAAGTAAATTAAATATGCCAATTGGGGATGAGCTAATATTACTATGTTTAGGAGACTGGAGCACAAGTACGTTAGCACTGGTTATCAGTGATGAAGTGCACAGAGTCCTAAAGCCAGCAAAAAATGAGGTCAGAAAAGTAGAGGAGGAAGGCTAAAAGATGTGGGAGAGCTGACCCTAAGGCTGTCAGGTTTAACAGGAGTCAACTGCAGAAGTTCGCCAAAAAATATGAAGTGCTTACCACCAAAGATAACATCATAGAGAGTTCTGAGAACCTCTTGCATCCTCAGATAAATAAAAGCTAGCATTCAGTTTCATACCATGCTAACCTCATCAATAGTTAGGAGTTTCATTTTTTTCAGAAACCTTGAGCTTCATAATAAGCATCACTACATTATTTCAAGTACTCCATTTTGTTGTCATGGCTACAGGCTACACACACTGTCAATAAAATGTAATTATTTTAATATTGTGAGCTGCTAATCCAATAGTTGCAGTCACAATACACAAAATATTAGAACTAGCTATGCACTGCAACATATTTTTGGATATTGTGCCTATATTCACATGACTGCAAATCCAATTGTAACAGTGTCCATGTTTTGATCGTCCTTGTACTCTTTTTTTCTTGTACCTGCCTGACCGCAAACATAGAGAAGTGTAGGCTTGAATGTTGTACATGAACATTCAGACTTATCATGTGAAGGTCCATGCTCCACTGATTTACTTATTTGTTCAAAAAATACAAGCTGTTCTTCCTTCATTTGAACTACCAATTTTCACTGGTCTCAGTTCTCACTTAGCCAATAGCTTTGTCCACTTCTTTCACAGATATGACTGCCTCATTCCTATTGATAGGCTGGCCAAGTGGATCTTCACTCTCAGTGTCTGAGCTCTGGCTGCGATGTGAACTGTCCTTTGCAACCCCTGTGACAACTGTTTCCTCTTCTTAAAATTAATCATTCAACATTTTTAGATATGGTGGAAACAAACACCACACATTGAATATTATCTTTAACCACATTGAAAGCATCTTTGTAGCAGCCAAAAGTACCAAATAAAATCAATCTCTTTTCTCAATGTCTCACTAAACATCAATTGCAGACAGTCACTCCAAATTTCTCTTGTTAAATATTTTCGTCCATATTATCTCTGTATGTATAGTACTGCAGTACTTCATACAGACACAGATTTTCTACCTGGACAGTTTGATTAGGGCAAAAAGTATTCATCATATTGGTTTTAAGTTTTGTTATATTAACCTGGAGCATTTCAAAATAGGCAAATCACATTCAAAAGAGTTACATAAAAGGTCGCAAATTTATTGTAATACGACTCATGTTAATTCATTTTTGGGTTTGTACATACAACTCAATTTCGAATATAGATATCAACAGTGTTGTTACAGATACAGTTAAAAAAAGTAAGACATCAAACAGTTTCACAAACAATGGTTCAGACGAATTATGGGAAGTACACAGAAAAGAAAGTGGTCCTTTCCCATGTTATGTCTGATCCCAATGTCCAGTCAACATGTGTTTAGTCTACTAGACTTTCTCAGGGCTATAAAAACATAAACAATAAAACCAATACATAATCATCTATTGCATATCTATCCATTTAGTTAGAAGGGAGTGCAAAGGAGTACAAGCTAAAACATGTGAAGAAGGATGGGTAGTGCACCACCGAAACTAATTTCACCCAAGCTCTGTGTTAAGCCAAGAAAAACAAACTCTGTATCAAAACAACCCATACCAAACAAAAATGCAAAGCAGATATTATTGTCAGTAAATACAATACATGAGTTCTATGCCATTGAAATTGTCAATAGTCCATTACGAGTTGGAAATACAATTGTCCACAAACAAGAGACAGAATTGCTCCATTATGATTTTCCTATTACTTTTATTTACTGTTTTAAATTTTATAATCTGATGGCTGAGGCAGATTAACACAGACTGCACCTACCACTATTCCCTAAATAGTAACATTGTCCAATTATTTCACTACTAATAAAATGTTGGTGTAAATTGAGGATTATTTATCAGGCAGTAAACCATAAACTAAAAAGATTGTAGTGTTGCTAATCTTTGCATGAATAGTATACATTCGTGTGTGTGGATGGGGCATTGATTTAAAAATTCCATCCTAATTTCGTTATTCACCAGGGTTTCTGCATTAAATTCTGTACTTAAGATTAGTATTATTTTCAAAAGGGTCTCATAATCATATAGTAGAAAACGTTCCTTTGTGAAAAAACTTGCGGGGGGTGTTAATGTTGGGTTGCGGAGTTAATCTTTGGGAATTATTTACCTATTTTTTGTTGTTGAACCATTCTTCTTAAAATTGAGATTGTGGACATACTAATAGCAATATGCATGGTGAAATTCTGGGCTACCTCTCTGAGAACTGAGCAAAAGGGTTCATTGAAGGGTGGCCACAAGTGGCTTTGTTTGTTAAATATTTTCTCTTACTTCAATGTCCATTCTAGAAGCAAAGTTGTGATGCTCAGATCTAGTGTGATCTTTGTAGTGTATCTAAGGTTAGAAAACTATTTACCTTGAAATGCTTCACAATCTGGGAGTGGTTTTGAAAATCCAGTGAAAGTTTTTCTGAAAGGGTAAAAACAAAAAATTACATTTCTGTCCATAAGGTATACCTTGCTGTTTTTACATACATAAATTGTGTAAGTTATATTTACTTTGATGAATGGATGATAGTGTTTCAAACTGTCTCTGATAATCACTCCTCTTCACTCTGGTGCATCTGGTCACACCAGAAGACAGTGTACCACGACTAAAAAATGGTAGACATCTGTTTTTGTATTTCTATAAGGGTAAAGCATAAATTACAAAAAAGTGAGTTTTGTAAATTATGCTTTTTCCTGACGCAAAACGTGATTAAACCTAAAAAAAATTCTATTGATCAGTAACATGAAGTTGACCTTCTTCACAGGGTTTGTCCGCCATCTTCGTTGGGAACTGTGTGTTTGGTTGTGTAAAAATGGAACAAGTCAAACTATTATAACTGTGCAGTTTTTTTCCATTGTAGTAAAAATTTCCATTGTGGTGTAATGCGTTGCAATATATTTATGTGAGAAAGAATTGTGTGATGTTTTGCATTGTATTGGGTGAGATATAATGATATGCAGGAAGTCTACCTAGTGTTGCGTTGTTTTGCGTTGTGTTTTGTGGTGCTGTGGTGATGAAAATATTTGCCTTGTGGCGCAATGCATTGGATTGTGTTAAGGTGTTCTGTTGAAATGTGTTCGTCTGCATACAGGTGCACCTTACAACAGTTCTTTTTATTAATGATTTCTGTGGAAAATGTATTCTCTGATACTATATTTATTTTGCCTATGTAAATATTTTTTTAATTATTATTATTATTGACACATTTTGATTTGATTTTCTTTTAGAAAAAAAGTGTGTGGTAAAGGTTTGCATGGCAAATGAAGTAATGGTTACTTTAATGTAATCCTAGCGACATTTGTGGTACAGGCATATGTGGTAAAGATGTGCATAGAAAAAGTATATGCCTGCTAAAGAGGGCATAGGTATGGCATGTGTGGTAGAGGCATGTGTTTTAACATTATACACCCATCCAGAAGTACTATTCCCACTCCAGCTTAGGCAACAGTAGGGAATATGTTGGACTTTGGAAAGGCCTGATTTACTATTCCCACTCACAAATAAAAAAAAATATGTATATAAAAAAAGAAAAAATATATATATGACCTAGAGGCGGTTGCCACTAGGTAGTTATAGTTAGGTCAACTGTTCCATAGGAAAAGCATTTCTTGTGTTGCTAACAACTTTGGCACCTCTTGACAAATCTCCTTGAAACTTTCCCAAAGGTGCTAATTTGTGACTAGTTTGTGCAAGGAAAGTTTCAAAGTGATCCAAGTAAAAAAGGGGCCCCAAAATACTAAATCTCCATGCATTTTCCAGATTTCTTTAGACAAGGCTACAACAAAAACTGCTTAACGGAATGACACCAAATTTGGCAGGAAGCTAAATCTTGGTCTACAGATTCTGCTTTTTGTGATTTTGTGTAGATTTGTTCAGATCGTTTTTGAGAAATTAATGTTAACAAATAATTGTATATCTGAATGTTTGGAGCCACAAGAAGCTCCAGAGACTTATGGGAGCGCCAATTTAAGATAAAGCAGTCTGATTGGCCCAGGGAGCATTACTTCCCTTGGCCATCTCCTATGAGGGTGAGGTCTCTGATTGAGGGGGGACGCATGATCACCCTCCCTGAGCCTCCACAGGCCTCGGTGAGCCAACCTCCAGGGCAGAAATGAATTCTTATGGAGGGGGTCATAAGTCAACTCCCCACTGCCCATGACTGAAGGGCCTCAGCAGTGTGTGGTTGGCTGCCTTTATGCGGGTTGGCCACAGGGTCTGGTCACAGGCCAGACCTTGTGGCCAACCCTTCACTGTACATTACCAAAGGGGTGCATAGCATGGGGCTGGCTGCATGTGGGGGTTGGTTGCAAGGCTTAGATTTAATTTACATATGGTGGTTAAATATTAATTTCAGTTAAAAAGGCATCGAAATTCACTGAACAAAAAAAGGCTGAAGTTATGTGCATTAAAAAGATCTGTTTTTGTTTTTAAACTTCCAAATTCACTAAAAATAAACAAAGGTTAAAGAAAAGCTATAGTTAGGTGAATATTTCAGTGACAACATAGACGTTTTGACAGTGGCAGCTCCTACACCAATACGAAGGAGCTTTGCCCCCACTGCATGCTGCCTCAAAATGTCAGGAAAGGACAAATAGAATGATAATAAACACGTTTTATTAACGTTTAATTTTTCCTTTCTTGCTGAGTCTTTTGAGGAGGGCCTTGGAGATGACAGGCTGCTGGAGGAGTGGTAAGTACAGTGTGATCAGTGTGCATGACGGTTTGGCTGGCCGTCTCTGGCCGGCCAAACTGCCATGCACACTGAAGCTGTCTCCAACCCGAGCTGCATTGCTGGGTTCGACAACACCAGCCACTACTGTGTTGTGAACTAAAAACAACACAGAAATTCACCAGTTATAGTTAGGGGAGCTGGCTAAAACTGGTGCCCAGCCATGCACTTCTTATGACCACCTGTGACATAATTTATGGCATCACTCATGACATCTTAAATGACATCATCGATGACATAACTGATGATATCACCCAAGCTTCTTTTGTGCTCATTGCTCTATTAATTGGTATACCACAAGGAACCACCTTGAAGTCACATGTGAACCAGTCACATTGACAGATAGTGAAGCAATGTTATTTAGTTGTAAGAAATCAAATCCATGCTTATTCAATGGATTATATAGGCCTCCTGGTCCAATAGCGAGCTATTACTTGGCCAGCTCTTAAAAACTATGGGGCAGATTCACAGAACTCATCTGAGATAAAATCCTAAACTTACTACTTTTGGTATTCACAGAAGGCATTTAGTAGTAGTAAAATTAGGACTCCTAATATTACTACTACTAAACTGAGATAAAATCCTAAACTTACTACTTTTGGTATTCACAGAAGGCATTTAGTAGTAGTAAAGTTAGGACTGCTACTGCGATGGAGTAAGGACATCGATCAGTTGGGTAAATTACGCTGTGCCCAGGATGGCTTGATTCATTCAGCAATCCTTTGCCACACAAACGGGCCTGGATATTACGTTCCATGGATGGTCTGGGCACCACTGTCATGGTTTATATCTACTGAATAACAGGATTTGTCCCTAGTTGACCCTTGCCACTTTACGGGCATTGGTGTAACCAGGTTTTGGACTCAAATTAAGCATTGCAAGATTGAAAAGGGTCACTTCACCTGTCCCCCTTGTACTGAGGCAAGATCCGCATGGCTGAGGTATTAGAGTCCCTCATTTGCCGATAAGCCGGATCGAAACGTCGACGCTACCCCCTACCGCACCTGGACCAATTTCCCCTTCCCATTACCCCTGGTTACAGCCGTAAGGAAACTTTCCTTACAACTTTAGAAAATATATTTCAAATGAATAATTTGCATGTGGCCAAGTTGCATCTAACTGTTAATTGGATATCAGTTTTGTACAGTCTAGTAAATATATGCTCTTTACTTTTCTACACACTTTGAGATATCTTGACTCCTATATAAACACTTGAGCACTCGTTCTTACACGTTACCTAGAACATTCTCCTACCTTCTTCACCCTCTAATGATTGTTCCTTTAAATGACTAAATACATATATTGTAATAATACTTAGTGGTTTTTCTACACATCTGTTTGTTTTATGTATTTTCACGATTTACAGACGTTTGTGAGCTGATTAACGTAAGCTCAAATAAATTAAAATTCTGTTCATCTAACTATTCCTTGAATAATTGGTCCAGGACCACTGTTTCTTTATAATAACCAATACCCAGGTCCAGGGACCATTTGGGAATACCCAATTGTTTATAATGGCTGAGAAATTATTCTAGACAACAGAGTGAAGGCAGCAATTATCCTACTCACCTGCCTTTGATACTGTTAATCATTAGGTCTTGTAGATTGCTGGCAGAAATTGGAACCAGAGGTTCAGCCTTGGAACTCTTCCGTTCCTTCCTTTCATATAGAGAGCAATCAGTTGCCTTGGGGGACTTGGGTTCTAAGCCCTTTAACCTGCCATGTGGGGTCTCTCAGGGTCATCACTGAGCCCCATGCAGTTTAATATGTATGTGGATCCCCTGACCAAATTGATTCGCTCATTTCACTTTGCTCCAGTGGCATATGCAGAAGGCACACAGGTTGTTGTATCTATCTCGAACGATGCTAATGAGACAGTAGACCGCTTTACTAGATGAATGGTTGCCATTGATTGATGAATGAATGATCATAGTCTTATGCTCAACGCAGCCAAAACTGAGGTTCTCTTTTTTGGTAACAATCTAATCTCTTGGGATAATTCCTTGTGGCCCCAGACGCTTGTCTCTACTCCCAGGCCAGTATCCTCTGTCAAGAACCTGAAATAATCTTTGATTTCAATTTGTTATTTAAGGCACAGATAAACAAACTTACTTCCTCTTGTTTGTTCCTGTTGCATAAGATTAGGGAAACTCTACCTTTCATCCCTTTTGAACTTCAAAAATCAGTGGTGACACCCTTGGTGTTATCAAGGCTGGACTACCATAATGACTTATATCTAGGCATTCACCATTGCTCAATAAAACAAGTGCAAGGCTTACAGAATGCAGATGCAAGTATTTTAAACAAATTCCAAAGTTCATACCAGTACCTGGGACACTACGAGAACTTCATTACCTTCCTGTGAAGGAAATAGTAAGGTTAAGGCCTTATATCTGGCTCATAAAACCCGGTATGGGAACGCCCCAGCGTACCTGAGGAAAATTGTTCCTGGTATAGTCCTAGTAGGACATTACATTTAACTAATTCCAGAACAGTCAATATTTGTAAAATCAAAAAAAAGATTTGGAAAGGTAGGAATTTTATCAACTCCACTACACTACTGTGGAACAGCCGCGGTCGACAGTAGGAGTTCCTGCAGAGCGGTGACGTGAGTCGGGGGAGGGGCAGGGTGGGAGGTAATAATATATGGATTACGGAGTTTAACAGGTAAGTAAACATATAAATAAATCAAACTAATTTTGTTGCATGCACTGCATCACCAAATGCGATGCAGTGCGCGCAATGAAATTCATTTTATTTATTTATATGTTTACTTACCTGTTAAACTCCGTAATTCATACATTACTACCCCCCCACCCTGCCCATCCCCACGTCACCGCCCTGAAGAAACTCCTACTGCCGACCGCGGCTGCTGTGGAATAACCTATCTGAACATCTCAGAGGACAGTCCAATTATTTTACCTTTAGAAAACAGCATGAAAAATTGTCCTTTCTCTTCCCCAATCTGATAAGATGTAAGCAGTAGGTTTTAGTCGTTCCCATGCTAGTGCAGTTGACATTAGCCCCAAGACACCTTGGCATTCACACGCTTTACAAAACAAATCAATATCAATAGCATTAGAGCTATGGAGGTAAGTGCAGAATAGCTCAGAATAATATTAGGCATCATTACTGCTGTCATGTATTCAACCCCAATAGGTAAAGCAAGGTTGGGTTATGGGCAACATTGACCCTATACAATACACTTAATGGGTAGCCGAGTTCATGTTAACTCTGAACCATAGATGAATGTGTAACCTATACTGCACAAGATGGTCAATCTGTATACAACCGTTCAGGGAAAACCAAATTCCCAAAGATACTGAAGCTATGCTTACTAATGCCCTATTATGGACAGTGTTTACCTGCATTAAATCCCTGACAGTCACTGAACCTACATTGAGAAATGAAGTGAATATAAGTTGAAATATGTTACTGTTAACACTGTTTACTCTATGGAGAGAGTTGCTCTGTAACACACTGTTTGGTGATAATTAAATTCTCATCAGAAATACACAGTAGAGTATTAAAAAGTATCTCCTAAAACAGTGTACACTCTATGCAAAACCTGTCAAAAGAGTGACTATTCATTTAAAATAACCAAGGTCTGAAGGTGCTAAAGATCATACTACCTGCAGCCTTCATAATGTGGTGAAAAGTTTAAAGATAGCCCCTCTTCTGAAGTAACACAAGCACATGTACATTGGTTAGTACCTGGTGCATGCAGTCTTTTATGTTAAGTAGAAATTGTTCTGATGAGACAATTCTGTCTAATAACTCATGGCTGCTTACAATACTTAGCATGTAGAACATAGAATCTTTGTCCAGCTGGAAACTTTTTTTGAAGTACCAAAAAACTTGTATTGAACATCTAAACACATTTTGTCAACTGTCTCCTGTACTAGGGATGGGCATAACTCGCAGAGTTTTGCTCAGTGGAATTCTGCAAAGTTACAAAAACATCAGTGAGAGTCCGCAGAGTTCTGCCCAAATAAGGAAGCACAATGAATAGGTCGGCATAGAGAGGTGAGGTGTGGGGTGTCACTAACATGTAGGTGAGGGGTCCGTAGGTCGCACGCTACTCCACCATTCCAGCGTGTATACCCCAAGAGCATCATGGTTAATGCAGTTTTCTTGAAAGCGGGTGCGCTTTTCAAAAGAATCGAAGTGTAATTGCAAGGTTGCAGGCCAACTCTGGACACCGGTGTTTCAGGATTATTGTCCTTCATCAGCAGAGTGTAGGGCGGTTTTCAGGGGTTGCTGTGCAGGCTGCCAAAGTGTTCTCAGGTATGGTACCTCTCCAGGCGCGTAGGGCGTTACCTCAGCTCGTCAGCTGAAAGGCTCAAGGGAGCAGTGTTAAATAAGGGGTCCGTAGGTCGCACGCTACTCCACCATTCCAGCGTGTATACCCCAAGAGCATCATGGTTAATGCAGTTTTCTTGAAAGCGGGTGCGCTTTTCAAAAGAATCGAAGTGTAATTGCAAGGTTGCAGGCCAACTCTGGACACCGGTGTTTCAGGATTATTGTCCTTCATCAGCAGAGTGTAGGGCGGTTTTCAGGGGTTGCTGTGCAGGCTGCCAAAGTGTTCTCAGGTATGGTACCTCTCCAGGCGCGTAGGGCGTTACCTCAGCTCGTCAGCTGAAAGGCTCAAGGGAGCAGTGTTAAATAAGGGGTCCGTAGGTCGCACGCTACTCCACCATTCCAGCGTGTATACCCCAAGAGCATCATGGTTAATGCAGTTTTCTTGAAAGCGGGTGCGCTTTTCAAAAGAATCGAAGTGTAATTGCAAGGTTGCAGGCCAACTCTGGACACCGGTGTTTCAGGAATAGTGTCCAGAGTTGGCCTGCAACCATGCATCACACTTCGGAACTTTGTTAAGCGCACCCGCTTTGAGAAAACAACATCTACCGTGATGCTCCTGGGGTACACACGCTGTAATGGTGGAGTAGCGTGCGACCTATGAACTTTGTACGTAACTACGGCTCCCTTGAGCCTTCGAGCTGACGAGCTCAGGTTAACGCCCTACGCACCTGGAGAGGTACCATACCTGATAACACTTTGGCAGCCTGCACAGCAACCCCTGACACTCATCCTACACTCTGCTGATGAAGGACAAAAATCCAGAAACACCGGTGTCCAGAGTTGGCCTGCAACCATGCATCACACTTCGGAACTTTGTTAAGCGCACCCGCTTTGAGAAAACAACATCTACCGTGATGCTCCTGGGGTACACACGCTGTAATGGTGGAGTAGCGTGCGACCTATGAACTTTGTACGTAACTACGGCTCCCTTGAGCCTTCGAGCTGACGAGCTCAGGTTAACGCCCTACGCGCCTGGAGAGGTACCATACCTGATAACACTTTGGCAGCCTGCACAGCAACCCCTGACACTCATCCTACACTCTGCTGATGAAGGACAAAAATCCAGAAACACCGGTGTCCAGAGTTGGCCTGCAACCATGCATCACACTTCGGAACTTTGTTAAGCGCACCCGCTTTGAGAAAACAACATCTACCGTGATGCTCCTGGGGTACACACGCTGTAATGGTGGAGTAGCGTGCGACCTATGAACTTTGTACGTAACTACGGCTCCCTTGAGCCTTCGAGCTGACGAGCTCAGGTTAACGCCCTACGCGCCTGGAGAGGTACCATACCTGATAACACTTTGGCAGCCTGCACAGCAACCCCTGACACTCATCCTACACTCTGCTGATGAAGGACAAAAATCCAGAAACACCGGTGTCCAGAGTTGGCCTGCAACCATGCATCACACTTCGGAACTTTGTTAAGCGCACCCGCTTTGAGAAAACAACATCTACCGTGATGCTCCTGGGGTACACACGCTGTAATGGTGGAGTAGCGTGCGACCTATGAACTTTGTACGTAACTACGGCTCCCTTGAGCCTTCGAGCTGACGAGCTCAGGTTAACGCCCTACGCGCCTGGAGAGGTACCATACCTGATAACACTTTGGCAGCCTGCACAGCAACCCCTGACACTCATCCTACACTCTGCTGATGAAGGACAAAAATCCAGAAACACCGGTGTCCAGAGTTGGCCTGCAACCATGCATCACACTTCGGAACTTTGTTAAGCGCACCCGCTTTGAGAAAACAACATCTACCGTGATGCTCCTGGGGTACACACGCTGTAATGGTGGAGTAGCGTGCGACCTATGAACTTTGTAACTAACATGTAGGTGGTAGAAGATAGCGGATTGCTTCTGAACATAAGAGGAGGGGCATAGAGAAGGACAAAGACCCAGAGTAAGATGAGTAAATTGGCGCAGGGAGCAAGCAAGCATAGAAGGCAGGAAGTACATGGATTAAACAACACAAGCATATCCATGTCTGTTGTAAGACAGAAAACAGGCGCAAACTGTGGCTACAGTGGACTGTGGAAAGCAAGAAAAGGTTCCCCTGGACTTTCTAATGGTAGGTAGGAATTCACATCCAATTCTATTGTTCATTCACAAGTAATTCTGCACAAAACATTCACTCTTCCTTCAATTTACAGGATATTCCCCATTGTGGCAAATATCTATAACCAAACTATAAAGTAGTGCTAATATATATTTATTTTCATTTAAAAAAGCATTTTAGACAAATATTTAATTGTATCAATACAAAATATTAAAAAGAACAGCTCCTACACACGTGTATATGGAGGACGCTAGTCCGTTAGCAACATACAGAATTTTTCATAAAAAAAACAATAACACAACATATTGTAAACAATTCATAAAATCAAAGTACAAGACCCTATGGCCACCAACAACACGATAATAAAGTTCAGTTGTAGCCAGACTATAGATCCAAAGCTGATATATAATTTAAAGATAATGTCGGCAAAAGACTTTTCTTTTTTGTCCTGAAAAAACCTTCAGCGGTGGATTCTTAGCGAGTGCGTCGACGCGATTCGGTGGTATCTATGCTTATTGCCCAACCACCTTCTTCAGGACTAACATAAATAGGTACAGGGCCTATTGTTCTAATTTTACGACTGGTTAATCATGGGATAGGATGATTTCTGATATTACATCCATATCTTATATTCGATTCTGATAAAAGGGGTTCCAATTTTAGATCCACTTGTTAGAGCTTCTTTATAGGAGTCGCTTTTTCTGATTATAA
This sequence comes from Lissotriton helveticus, assembly GCF_964261635.1. NCBI lineage: Eukaryota > Metazoa > Chordata > Amphibia > Caudata > Salamandridae > Lissotriton > Lissotriton helveticus. The sequence goes on from NC_136067.1 coordinate 278,931,045, forward strand.
CGTTATCCTTGTCTTAATTCCTTGAAACATTTCCTTCTTATTTTCTCATATGTAGAGTTTCATTAAGGGTATAAATAAATGGTTCCCTTAATATCGGTGTGAATCCATTTAATAATTATACTTTATGTCCTTTTTTCCTTGATTAGGATCAACTAGCGCCCCACAGCTTTTCATGCGCTTATTTACGGGTCATGCGCCGGAGTTTCCCAATATTAATTCTCGATGGTATCTCACGTGCGTCTTGATGCTCACCGTTTTCTGACTCCGAAAATGCCGTAAATAAGCGCATATGCATAGATACCACCGAAACACGTCGACGCACTCGCTAAGAATCCACCGCTGAAGGGTATTTCAGGACAAAAAAGAAAAGTCTTTTGCCGAAATTACCTTTAAATTATATATCAGCTTTGGATCTATAGTCTGGCTACAACTGAATTTTATTATCGTGTTGTTGGTGGCCATAGGGTCTTGTACTTTGGTTTTATGAATTGTTGTGTTATTGTTTTTTTTATAAAAAAATGTGTATGTTTTTAACGGACTAGCGTCCTCCATATACATGTGTGTAGGAGCTGTTCTTTTTAATATCTTGTATTGATACAATTAAATATTTGTCTAAAATGCTTTTTTAAATGAAAATAAATATATATTAGCACTACTTTCTAGTTTGGTTATAGATTTTTGCCACAATGGGGATTATCCTGTAAATTGAAGAAAGAGTGAATGTTTTGTGCAGAATTACTTGTGAATGAACAATAGAATTGGATGTGAATTCCTACCTACCATTAGAAAGTCCAGGGGAACCTTTTCTTGCTTTCCTTAGACTAGGCTGAGCCCCCTGGGACCGAGTGAGCCACCTCTCTCTTTTTTAATACAGTGGACTGTCCCACTGCCATCCATTTTAAATTGGAGAAAATAATTCAATTTCTCAAAGGCAAAGAGACTTAAACATGCACATTGAGTCGAGCAACAGTACTAAGAATGTGCAGCACTGCTCAAGTCAAGTCAAATCTACCTACATTCTTACCCTCATCACTGTTCCTTTGCAGAGATTGTACATTAGTCAAAAACACTGTCTAAAAACACCTTAACACACAGCCACCTGCTCTCAAGCATGCACTCAGATGTTCTCTGACACCCCCTTTCCTTTTCATATAGTCACAAGCACTCCGACACTTACACACTAGGGCCTATGCATGAACACGGCCACAAGATCATTCTAATGGAAACAGTCTTACACATTCACATGTCACATGTTCACACACAGACATTCAAAGTCTCATGCATAGTCACCCATTCTCGCTCACATACAAAATACACTTATTTACTCACACCTCACACATGTACAAGTATGCTCATATGCAGTAAATCACACACACACACAATTATCACAGTCTTGCCCCATCCGGTCTCAAGTCAGCCCTGCTCCTTTGCAGAGTTGGAGGCGACCCCCTCTTTCTCTTCCCCAGACCCCCCTCTATCCCTCCTCACTCCTGTCAGAGCATATGGTAGGTCATTGTCACAGACCTGGGGCTCCCTCCTTTCATGCTGACCCCGCCCGCTCCAAAAACCCTCTGTTTGCCTCTTCATCTGTTTGTGTATACCCCTGGTATTATCAAAACCAAAACTTGAGTCACTGTACATAACATTAACAGGCTCAGCATCTTTTGTGATTTTGTCTCAGTTGCAGGATCTGAACCCTTTCCCCATCTTTTGAAGAAATTGCAATTCGCCACTTGATTCTTTCAAAAGCTTCATGTTAATTTATCAGATCAGTGTGAAAACGGGCTGAATGGGTGGCTGAGTTAAAGGATTACAAAACATGCTATAATTAAGTCATAGTAAAATATCGCTCAACGTGCTCTCCAAGCGCTTTAGGGAATTGTGGCCACAGCCCGAAAAAAACCCAATCTGATGGATCCCTTAAGTTAAACATAACTACAGCACAGGCATTTGTCCAGTAGCATGAGAATGACACACTCCATAACTGCCCCTTTCTGAGGCATTGTACATCAGCCATGTGCCTGTGCCCCTCTGCCCTGCAACGCTCTTAAACACACTGAAGAGAAGCAATGTGTGCATGAAGGATTCGGCAGGCACAGCAATCCAAATACATTACCCCTAATCTTATTATAAAATTATGAATTTAAAACATGTACAATTACATGGATGAAGTGATCCTTATGATTATTAAATGTGTCCACTTGCTACAGGCGCCTCCAAGTTAGACGCAGTCTCGATGCAAGTTTATTCCCTTCCACCACAGGTCTCAAACGCAGCCCTTGCGGATAATGTGATTAACTTTTATATTCTGCAGTGGCAGGCAAACTTCTAGGACTACCAGACGATGCTCTCCCTGTGACGTTGTATTCAGATGCTACGCAGTGAAGCACGCACGTGTGAAGGGTACAAAGTGAGCGATCCCATGTTTGTCTCTGAATGCTGCACTTGCGAACAGGCCTACACAGTATAGCACATAAAAAAGTAGGGGTGGGCGCCAGTAAACTCCGCCATGTGGAGGTTGGCAGAGTTTTTTGCACAACTCCACGTTTTAAGCAGAGCACAGATTGGCAAAGTCCGCAAACTCCACCAGTGGAGCAGATTACCAACCACCCCTAACATGCACACAGTTACTCTTCATTGCAAAGATTTATGATGTGTTCAATACCTCTACACACTTATGGTGTTTTAGGAGCACATGCATTTTGTAAGCAATTACACCAATTAGCTGGAAACAGGGTGTACAAAATTGGGTAGGAAAGTAATATGGTAGCTACCCGCCACTATGTAAACTATAACACAGACTAGCGCACTCATTGGATGATGTCATCAGTGATGTTATAAAGGATGTCATAGAACATGTCATCATCGATATAATATGTAAGGTCATAAGCAGTTGGTGGCTGGGGCGCAAGAATTTCTGTGCTTTTTAGCTCAAAACGTTAGTGTTGTCACGGACATATTCATCTACCTATAACATTACTTTAACCTTTGTTTTTTCCAGAGAATATATGTATATATAAATTGAATTGCACTACAAGTACCAGCAGAATGCCGTTTTGAATTCTCACCTGTAAGGTCACGGGGCTAAATGGGCCTGATAACCAGCTTCTTGGTTTCTGTCCACATTTCCTCTGATGAAGGAGCGAGTGATGCTCTGAAACGCGTACTGATCTTAAAGAATGTACATCTGACTGTGTCTGCTGGTTGGTTTCCGTTAAATATATGGTATAACAATCATCCTGCTGTCGGCGTATTTCTTGCTTCAGGGCGAACTTTTGTTGGGGTTTATTGCGGCAGCCTGGCCGCAGAGAGCACGCCACTACGTTATCTGCTAATGTGGGGCCCAGGACTGAACAGGAGTTTGAGTCCCTACTGGCACAGTGGGCCAGGAGTTAACCCCTTCGGCGCTCATGATGAGCTGAGCTCGTCATGAGTTGTGCCGCTCGCATGCTGATGACGAGCTCAGCTCGTCATGTAACGCGGCTTTTTGAAAAAAGCCGCGTAGCGCAAAAATAGCCGCCGCACGCATGCGGTTAAACAACCAGCATCCCGCTCTGGTGTCCCACTTGGGTGTTTTTATCGACTTTTGAACTGCAGCAGATAAACCAGACCCACTGTGCTTTAATTGCACTACAGGTACCATCATGCCGTTTTAAATATTCACCTGTAAGTTCATGGGGCTAATTGGCGCATGCGTTCTTAATTGGCCTGATAACAGCTTCGTGGTTTCTGTCCGTATTTCCTCTGATGAAGGAGCGAGTAATGCTTTAGTAGGCTCAGTCCCAGTGAACAATTTCGTCCATTTCACAACCCTCCAGTGGGTCCTGGACATAAATTGCAGCCCTCAGACATTAGAGGCAGTGCGCTTCCGCGGCTGGAATGCTTTGGTTTAAAAAAATGATTGATGCACCAGTATTCCAGCCGCGGAAGCGCACTGCCTCTAATGTCTGAGGGTCATCTGGAGACACAGGAAATGTTCGAAGTCTCCAGCTTATGTAACACCAGATGGCTGTGGAAAAAGACTGCAATTTATGTTGAGGACCCACTGGAGGGTTGCGAAATGGACGAAATTGTGCAATGGGACTGAGCCTACTAAAGGTAATACTGTGAGGAAGACATTTTAAATGCTACTAAAACATCAAGGACTTTCGTTACCAGCATGCAGCACTCTGCTGTGATTGAATGTGGCCAATTGAATAGCTTAAAGAAGTCACGCGCTGAAAATGCTTGCTTAAATAATCTGCCCCATTACATGTCCAATTGCCTGTGACCAAGGGGACTAGAGCCCCGAAACGCGTACGGTTATGGAACTCACCTTATACATGAATAAATGCAGCTCTGCCGTGCAAATATAGCTGGTGTGTGAGTGCGCTTTAATTCGAAGATGCTTTGGTTTAAAAAAAAATAATGTATATCTATATCTATCTATCTATCTATCTATCTATCTATCTATCTATCTATCTATCTATCTATCTATCTATCTATCTATCTATCTATCTATCTATCTATATATCCACTTGATGCGTAACTTCGGACATAATGTCAGGTTAGTAATTAACTGTTTCCAGGGACAGACCTAAACTGTTGGGAATGGGAACTTATAGCCAATGACTATATAAATGTACACAACATGGGTCAATGCACATAGCGGGGACGCAGGGCACTCAGCCCTTAATTGCAACCTGACATTATGTCTGAAGTTACGCATCAAATCACTTCTCAGGTACATTGAGTCTTGATTCAACACGCACGTGTGTCACGCGAGTGTCAAGAAAGCGTTAAGGTCCTCTGAATGTAGGAACGCTTTCCATGCAGTAACAAGATAGAGTCCTCGCTAACGTGCACGACCCACATTGTGTAATGCATGGTATTATGCACATTAGGCTATTCAAATGTTTAAAAACTACAAGTTCCATCACGCCCCAGATAATGATAGGGGTGTGTACTGGTATAAATGTAAAAATGGAAAAGGGACCAATCACTAATACTACCGTGAACAGGAACTACGGTTCGAAACGCGTAGGAGTTGTTGCATCACGTTTGAATAAATAACTGCGAGAAAACTGAGAAGTGTGCCGCGATCTTTTTTCTGGTATGGGATTAATCTGAGACACTGCCCTGGTCTCATCGCTGGCACCCACTGGATTGAGCTCCCGCTGCGACAGGACAATTTGTTTGGTTATATATATATATATATATATATATGTATATATATATATATATATATATATATATATATTACCTACTGGCGATAGCCAGTAGGTATATATAGTTAGGATTTTTTTCCTATGGGATTTTTGAAAATTCTATGTCGAATAACTTTGGCGTTTGAGGACAGAATTGGCTGCAATTTTCAGGAAAATGGAACATTTTGTTTCTGAGCAGCCCCTGAAAATTTGGGGGGGTTTCGTCAAGGGGGGGGCCGAGAAAAAAGGGGGGTCCCAAAACGTGTTTTTCCCATGCAATTTTCCATAGGGCGGTTGGCCTCACTTTTAGCCTGAACGGCTGAATGGATTTACACCAAACTTGGCAAAATTGTAGGGACTAGTAGCCCGATGTGCCTTTGCTATGTCTCAAGATATAGGCTCCAGTGGTTTTTACGAAAATTAACTTTGAAAAATATATATTGGGCTACATTGGGCTATATATATGTTGGAGCCCAAATGTAGCCCAATGTAGCCCAATGTAGCCCAATGTAGCCCAATGTAGCCCAAAGATGGCCACCAGAGACAAAAAAAACAAATGTAGCCAGAATATCAGCCAGATGTAGCCCAACTATAGCCCAATGACAGAATGTCCCAGAGTGTTCTAAAGAACAACTAGAGTGCTAACAGTCCTACTTATTACAAAGGTATGGCACACCTGAAGCCATCTTGATTGGAATAAAGTGGTAACTCTTAAAACATTTAATTTAAAAAGGAACAAAATGAGGGGGTTCATTTTGCCATAGAAAGTATGATTAGCGAATATATGACGAAATCCCGCATACCATCAGTCCGCAAAAAAAATCCCGCATGTACTATTAGGCCGCAAATTAAAATAACGAAAACTTTTAGAACGAATATGCCTTTAGCATACACTAAACAACTAAACTACCCTAAACCCTAAAACACTACCCCCAGCATGACCCTACACTACACAAACAGTACAACACTACCCTAAACCCTAAAACACTACCCCCAGCATGACCCTACAGTACACAAACACTACAACACTACCCTAAACCCTAAAACACTACCCCCAGCATGACCCTACAATACGCAAACACTACAACACAACCCTAAACCCTAAAACACTACACCCCAGCATGACCCTACACTACGCAAACACTACAACACTACCCTAAACCCTAAAACACTACCCCCAGCATGACCCTACACTACACAAACACTACAACACAACCCTAAACCCTAAAACACTACCCCCAGCATGACCCTATACTACGCAAACACTACAACACAACCCTAAACCCTAAAACACTACCCCCAGCATGACCCTACACTACGCAAACACTACAACACTACCCTAAACCCTAAAACACTACCCCCAGCATGACCCTACACTACGCAAACACTACAACACTACCCAAAACCCTAAAACACTACACCCCAGCATGACCCTACACTACGCAAACACTACAACACTTCCCTAAACCCTAAAACACTACCCCCAGCATGACCCTACACTACGCAAACACTACAACACTACCCAAAACCCTAAAACACTACACCCCAGCATGACCCTACACTACGCAAACACTACAACACTACCCTAAACCCTAAAACACTACCTCCAGCATGACCCTACACTATGCAAACACTACAACACTACCCTAAACCCTAAAACACTACCCCCAGCATGACCCTACACTACGCAAACACTACAACACTACCCTAAACCCTAAAACACTACCCCCAGCATGACCCTACACTACGCAAACACTACAACACTACCCAAAACCCTAAAACACTACCCCCAGCATGACCCTACACTACGCAAACACTACAACACTACCCTAAACCCTAAAACACTACCCCCAGCATGACCCTACACTACGCAAACACTACAACACTACCCAAAACCCTAAAACACTACCCCCAGCATGACCCTACACTACGCAAACACTACAACACTACCCAAAACCCTAAAACACTACCCCCAGCATGACCCTACACTACGCAAACACTACAACACTACCCAAAACCCTAAAACACTACCCCCCAGCATGACCCTATACTACGCAAACACTACAACACTACCCAAAACCCTAAAACACTACCCCCAGCATGACCCTACACTACGCAAACACTACAACACTACCCAAAACCCTAAAACACTACCCCCAGCATGATCCTACACTACGCAAACACTACAACACTACCGAAAACCCTAAAACTCTACCCCCAGCATGATCCTACACTACGCAAACACTACAACACTACCCAAAACCCTAAAACACTACACCCCAGCATGACCCTACACTACGCAAACACTACAACACTACCCAAAACCCTAAAACACTACACCCCAGCATGACCCTACACTACGCAAACAATACAACACTACCCAAAACCCTAAAACACTACCCCCAGCATGACCCTACACTACGCAAACACTACAACACTACCCTAAACCCTAAAATACTACACCCCAGCATGACCCTACACTACGCAAACACTACAACACAACCCAAAACCCTAAAACACTACCCCCAGCATGACCCTACACTATGCAAACACTACAACACTATCCTAAACCCTAAAACACTATGCCCAGCATGACCCTACACTACGCAAACACTACAACACTACCCTAAACCCTAAAACACTAGCCCCAGCATGACCCTACACTACGCAAACACTACAACACAACCCTAAACCCTAAAACACTACCCCCAGCATGACCCTACACTACGCAAACACTACAACACTACCCTAAACCCTAAAACACTACCCCCAGCTTGACCCTACACTACGCAAACACTACAACACAACCCTAAACCCTAAAACACTACCCCCAGCATGACCCTACACTACGCAAACACTACAACACTACCCTAAACCCTAAAACACTACCCCCAGCATGACCCTACACTACGCAAACACTACAACACAACCCTAAACCCTAAAACACTACCCCCAGCATGACCCTACACTACGCAAACACTACAACACTACCCAAAACCCTAAAACACTACCCCCAGCATGACCCTACACTACGCAAACACTACAACACTACCCAAAACCCTAAAACACTACCCCCCAGCATGACCCTACACTACGCAAACACTACAACACTACCCAAAACCCTAAAGCACTACCCCCAGCATGACCCTACACTACGCAAACACTACAACACTACCCAAAACCCTAAAACACTACCCCCAGCATGACCCTACACTACGCAAACACTACAACACTACCCAAAACCCTAAAACACTACACCCCAGCATGACCCTACACTACGCAATCACTACAACACTACCCAAAACCCTAAAACACTACACCCCAGCATGACCCTACACTACGCAAACACTACAACACTACCCAAAACCCTAAAACACTACCCCCAGCATGACCCTACACTACGCAAACACTACAACACTATCCTAAACCCTAAAACACTACACCCCAGCATGACCCTACACTACGCAAACACTACAACACTACCCAAAACCCTAAAACACTACACCCCAGCATGACCCTACACTACGCAAACACTACAACACTACCCAAAACCCTAAAACACTACCCCCAGCATGACCCTACACTACGCAAACACTACAACACTATCCTAAACCCTAAAACACTACGCCCAGCATGACCCTACACTACGCAAACACTACAACACTACCCTAAACCCTAAAACACTAGCCCCAGCATGACCCTACACTACGCAAACACTACAACACAACCCTAAACCCTAAAACACTACACCCCAGCATGACCCTACACTACGCAAACACTACAACACTACCCAAAACCCTAAAACACTACACCCCAGTATGACCCTACACTACGCAAACACTACAACACTACCCAAAACCCTAAAACACTACCCCCAGCATGACCCTACACTACGCAAACACTACAACACTATCCTAAACCCTAAAACACTACGCCCAGCATGACCCTACACTACGCAAACACTACAACACTACCCTAAACCCTAAAACACTAGTCCCAGCATGACCCTACACTACGCAAACACTACAACACAACCCTAAACCCTAAAACACTACCCCCAGCATGACCCTACACTACGCAAACACTACAACACTATCCTAAACCCTAAAACACTACCCCCAGCATGACCCTACACTACGCAAACACTACAACACAACCCTAAACCCTAAAACACTACCCCAGCATGACCCTACACTAAACAACCACCACAACTCTACACTACACTAACACAACACTACACTACACAACACTACACTACACTACACAATCACTAACCCACGAAAAAATTAACACAAACCCACTTACCTCTCTCGTCATCGTGGTTTTCACAACGCAAATGCATTTACCATACATGCCTTTAAAACGTAATTCTTTGTAAAGGCATGCGCGATAAATGCACATGCGTTTTGAAAAAATGCGGGATAATGGTATGCGAGGTCAATGACCTTGCGGGATAATGGTATGCGGACTGAAAGTCTGCGGGATAAAAAATGCGGGAAAATGGCTGCAAACCATGATTAGCAGCAGACTTCCCTGGTGAGCACTAGCTTTACTAAAGTGATCTAATGAGCAACTAGAGTGCTAACATTCTGAATTTATGTCAAATATGTGACACATCTGAATGCCTTCTTGATAGAACCAAAGTAAACAAGCATTGAAAATGCAATAGATCTCGCCCTCGTTTAAGTTAAAGCCATTCTGTTTGTAATGAGGTGGCTTTTTAGCTTTGCTTTTATTAGTGTTTTTAAAACTTTCATGTAAATAACATGCATATGTATATGTATGCATGCATTTATATTTATATAGATATGCAGATTATATATGTTTATATATGTATATTACCTACTGGCGATAGCCAGTGGGTATATATAGTTAGGATTTTTTCTCTATGGGATTTCTGAAAATTCTATGTCTAATAACTTTGGCGTTTGTGGACGGAATTGGCTGACATTTTCAGGAAAATGGCACATTTTGTTTCTGAGCAGCCCCTGAAAATTTGGGGGGGTTTCCTCAAGGGGGGGCCGAGAAAAAAGGGGGGTCCCAAAACGCGTTTTTCCCATTCATTTTGCCATAGGGCGGTTGGACTCACTTTTAGCTCGAACGGCTGAATAGATTTACATGAAACTTGGCAAAATTGTAGATATGGTTTGCCCGACGTGCCTTTGCTATGTCTCAATATATGTGCTCCAGTGGATTTTGAGAAATTAACGTTTAAAAAAATATATATATCTGTGACAGCGCTCCGGTTAGCGCCCCGGTTCGCGTACCTGACGCGTAACGGAACTTCGCGAAGCGAAGCTGATTGGCTCTCCGGTGTCTGTCAACATTCTAAACAGTCCGGAGCGGCCGCCATCTTGTCTCTCGGTACGATCGAGAGACAAGATGTGGTGAAAAACGAAGGGGGAAATGAAGGAAAGGGGGCAAGGTAGACCACTCCTGACCCCCTAGGATTGATGAGGGGGATATTAAAGTGCCCCGCGGGGCAAAAAATAAAAAAACACTTTTTTTTGTGATTTTACGCCGTAGAGGCGCGTCCCGGTACGCGAACCGGGCAGCTAACGGGGCAGCTAACCGGCAGCGTAGCTGTCAACATTGTAAACAGTCCGGAGCGGCCGCCATCTTGTCTCTCGGTAGGTTCGAGAGACAAGATGTGGTGAAAAAAGAAGGGGGAAATGAAGGAAAGGGGGCAAGGTAAACCCCTCCTGACCCCCTAGGATTGATGAGGGGGATATTAAAGTCCCCCGCGATTTTTCGCGGTAGAGGCGCTTCCCGGTACGCGAACCGGGCAGCTAACCGGCAGCGTAACGGGAGTCCGCCATCTTGTGTTTTTGGAGCGTCCGGTTCACGTACCGGGTAGCGTCCCGGTAAGCGTAACAAGGGGAAAACCAAGAGAAACAGTAAAAAAAAAATTAAGGGAATAGATTTCCAGCAAACTTGGCAAAATTGTAGGGACTGTTTGTTTGATGTGCCTTTGCAAGGCCTCAAGATATGTGCACGTGTGGATTTTGTCTAATTAAGGTTAAAAAAAAAATATATATCTGTAAGCGTGCTCCGGCACGCTTACGTTACGGGTTTTGTTTGCGCTGCAGAGCCGATACGTCACGGTTATGCGACGCGTCATGAGGCGTCTCACGTGGCTACGTGATACGTCACGTAATAAAGAATATATTTTACAGCTATAGATATTAGCTTTTAAAAAACCAATGAAATTCACTGAAAAAACCATAGGTTATAGACCATATATAGTTAGGAATTTGCATTTACAAAACCTTGAAAATTCACTGAAAAAACCATAGGTTAGAGACCATATATAGTTAGCTGGACATTTTATTGACATAAAACCAATGAAATTCCATATATAGTTAGTTGCACTAACTATATATCGCGCACCCGCAATCCACTGCTGATGATGTCACATATTACATCATTCATGACATGGTCAGTGACATCACTGATGACATCACTGATGACATCTCAAATGACATCACTGATGACATCACTGATGACATCTCAAATGACATCACTGATGACATCATCACACACCAATACCAGTTACTACATACGCACTCACTGATTCCTACGTCTACACACACATTCACTCATTCACCCATACAATCACTCATACATACAGTCACTCATTATTACAACACTATCATATGCACTCATACACCTATGCAGACACTCACACACTGCCACTCATCCATGGAGTTACTCACACACCTAGTCAGTCCTGTAAAGAATCAATCACACTTCCATTTCCTCATCTATACAGTTAAACACAGAACACCATACTTCAGTGACATCACTGATGACATCACTGATGACATCTCAAATGACATCACTGATGACATCTCAAATGACATCACTGATGACATCATGACACACCAATACCAGTTACTACATACGCACTCACTGATTCCTACGTCTACACACACATTCACTCATTCACCCATACAATCACTCATACATACAGTCACTCATTATTACAACACTATCATATGCACTCATACACCTAGTCATTCCTGTGAAGAATCAATCACACTTCGATTTCCTCATCTATACAGTTAAACACAGAACACCATACTTTTCACACATATACTAACACATACTTACTCTCTTATACAATCACTGATACAAGTACACATTGATATGCACAGAGTCACACACCTCCCAGCCAGCCACACACACACTCAGTCTTCCATACATCCACTCATTCTTCAATATGTAAAACATATTTAAACTTTACAAAAACACACAGACACTAGATGATGTCATCAGTGATGTCATTTGAGATGTCATCAGTGATGTCATCAGTGATGTCATTTGAGATGTCATCAGTGATGTCATCAGTGATGTCACTGACCATGTCATGAATGATGTAATATGTGACATCATCAGCAGTGGATTGCGGGTGCGCGGTATATAGTTAGTGCAACTAACTATATATGGAATTTCATTGGTTTTATGTCAATACAATGTCCAGCTAACTATATATGGTCTCTAACCTATGTTTTTTTCAGTGAATTTTCAAGGTTTTGTAAATGCAAATTCCTAACTATATATGGTCTATAACCTATGGTTTTTTCAGTGAATATATATATATATATATATGTATATATATATTCACTGAAAAAACCATAGGTTATAGACCATATATAGTTAGGAAATAGCATTTAGAAAACCTTATTTTACTCACACAAAACCATTGAAATTCCATATATAGTTAGTTGCACTAACTATATATCGCGCACCTGCAATCCACTGCTGATGATGTCACATATTACATCATTCATGACATGGTCAGTGACATCACTGATGACATCACTGATGACATCTCAAATGACATCACTGATGACATCACTGATGACATCTCATTTGACATTACTGATCACATCACTGATGACATCATTCATGTGATGATACAATGAACCTCTTCAGACTCTAATATAACCTTAGATACACTCAGTGTAAACAGACACTCACAGACTGTCACTCATCCATGGAGTTACTCACACACCTAGTCAGTCTTGCAAAGAATCAATCACACCTCGATTTCCTCAACTATATAGTTATACACACCTTACTTATTGGAACATATAATAACACATATTTACTCTGTTATACAATCCCTGATACAAGTTCACAATAATCCATACAGCCACTCACACATTCACTGGCTCTTATGCACAGTTATTTATATATGTCAACTATCACATGTACTGTGTTTTACATATGTACTTACTTTGACATGTAGCACTGAGATATCCATTCACTCACCAATACACTCATGCACACAGTCAACCGCCCATACAGATGTTTCCACATGCACTTTTGAACCCATACATCTAGTGAATCAACTGCTCACACATCTATGCACAGAGTCATACACCTCCCAGACACCCACACACACACTCAGTCTCCCATACAAATACTTGGGCAACTAATCAATAACCCATATAGTTAGTCATATAGCTAATGATCAACACATGCATCAGATTACAAAACAACAGACACAATGATGCACAATTTAAAACAGTTTAGTCACTAACCCATGCACTCAGTGAGACACATTTAATCACTCACTTATACAGTCAGTCATGCACCTACTAAATCCTTCATCCAGACACTTATACATCCACTCATTCTTCAATATGTAAGACATATTTTAACTTTACAGAAGCATACAGTCACTGGATGTTGTCATCAGTGATGTCATCAGTGATGTCATTTGAGATGTCATCAGTGATGTCATCAGTGATGTCACTGACCATGTCATGAATGATGTAATATGTGACATCATCAGCAGTGGATTGCAGGTGCGCGATATATAGTTAGTGCAACTAACTATATATGGAATTTCAATGGTTTTGTGTGAGTAAAATAAGGTTTTCTAAATGCTATTTCCTAACTATATATGGTCTATAACCTATGGTTTTTTCAGTGAATTTTCAAGGTTTTGTAAATGCTAATTCCTAACTATATATGGTCTATAACCTATGGTTTTTTCTGTGAATTTCATTGGTTTTTTAACAGCTAATATCTGTAGCTGTAAAATGTATTCTTCTTTAAATCCAAAAATATATTTTATATGTTTATGAATAATTTTTTTTTAAAATATTTTTTTTTCTTCGTTCCCGCTTCGCGAATCGGGAAGCTTCCCGTTAGCTGACCTTGATGCCGCGAAATAGACCGCGAGCCGGTAAACGTTTCTTTACCGCAAGTGCCGCGTTAGAAAACAACATCGTGACGCCTCCCGTCCGCATGACGTTCCACGTTGTCGCTTGATACGTCATATGACGTGCTACGTTAGCGAACTGGTACGCGAAGCGAGTGCCAAAGCGCAGGTTTCTGGAAGCAAACCGGGAGGCCCTGCAAAGCGCTTAACATAAACACAGCAAGTCATGTGACTTGGTAATAACACTTTTCATTGGTTCATTTCACTTTTGGTTTCCTAATGATGTAAGACTAGGTCATATAATCTAAAATGAACACTTTTGATTGGTTGAGAACTCTTGTTTTTCCCAAATGATGAAAATCCCTCCTTCTTTCCTCACTCTGACTTTCATCATTGTGAGAGAAAGACCCTTTGTGATCACTGAGCAATGGCTTCTTTAGTAGCTTCAGCTGGTGCTTCCCCACCACCTCCACCACATCCAAGGAAGAGTGGACCACCTGCTCAAGTTGTAATTCAACAAGAAGAAGAAGAAGAGGAACAGGAGGACGAGCACGAAGAGAGGCAGTTTTTGCCTGAGCAGCCCAAGACGTCTCACCGGAAAGAAAACTTCATTTGGCAATTTTTTAAAATTCCCAAAGGTCAGAAAAAAGTAAATGCAAGATACGTAACTTGCCTTATATGTCAAGATAGACTGTCCAGAGGGACCGACAAAAAATACAGTTTCGGAAACTACACAATGCATCGCCATATGACTAGGTGGCATCCTAACAACTACAGTGCTGCACAGTTTCAGAACGACCTAGATAATCTCCCTATTATGGCCAGAAGATCTGTTGTACCGGAAGTAACGGGACCAGAGGGCAGGGAGATGGTGCCAAATATACAAATGAGATTTGGTGAAGTAAAACACACCTGCGTATTTTGCGATGGATTCATTTCCTACGGAGAAAGAAGCATCACTCTGATCAACAGAGCTATTGACTATCATATGCAAGTTTGTCCGAAACGCCCAAAATAATAAATACTTCTTTTTTTTGTTTTGTTGCTCCTGTTGAGCCCTTTACAATGAATCGTTTTCATTGCCCCCTCCAAGAAAAACCCAAAAAAATATAAAACTGTTCCGAAAAATTCAAAAACAGTAAAAAAATGTTCAGAAAAATAAAAAAAAAAGTTCTTTTCAGAACTACCTCCCCGTTATTAAAAAATTGGTACAATATTTGGAACTGTGCCAACCTCTATTTCTCTTAGTTCGCTTCCTAGTTCGCTCGCTGGTACGCGAACTGGAAGCGAACCAAAAACAGTAAGTATAAGGGAAGGAAACACACACTTATGTTAAAAGAAAGACAGCTATAGGGGAGTAAACTAGAGATACTATTACCCATAATCCACTACTGATGATGTCACATATTACATCATTCATGACATGCTCAGTGACATCATCAGCAGAGGATTGCGGGTTTTTTGGCAACATGCCTTATCCACGGTTTAATAACGCTGCCTTTTGCTTTATATAAGTTTTCAAATTGTATGAAATATATACCAATAGGTCTTTATGAACCTTTAGGTAGTGCTTTTGTTCATGAGGTCTGGTCGCTTCCATACACATACAGATGTTTCAAAGATGATCAAGAAGTTTATCTGAATGGAGAGGAATGCACTGAGACGCCAGATCATTCACTAATGTGTAGGCACATACAGTTACACGATTCATGCAACAAACACCGACCAAATATGGCTTGCGTGTTGCAAGGCACGCCAGTTCCTGCTATCATCCCCACGTTCAAGTTGTTGGAAAATGGTAGTTATTTGATGCTCAATAATGAAGATTGTTCTGAGTTAATTAAAAGTATTCCTTTTATCGTAACAGTAAGTGAACGGGTTATTTGCTGCAGAAATGTTCTATTTCCTCCCACACATGAACATAGGGAGTTTTCAATCTGGCCACAAATACCAACCTTGGGACACGTTTCAACGGCATGACAAGAATAAGAGCTCTTTTGTCTCAGAGAGAGGTGGCCTTGAGTTCGGCCCGTGAAACTTTCGTACTTCACATAGCGAACACCCGTACACAGGTTTGCCTTTCAATTTCAGCAACATGTTTCCGACTATCTTTAACGCATCCTCCACAAAATCCCTGGCACACTTTTTTAAAGTTGTTACCAGTGGTCTCGTGACTTCATTTGAGAAAATCTTTGGAGTCATCCCTGCTCCCTTTCATTCCATTTTCTCCACTCTGGTTCGTGGATTGCATTTTTACTTGCATTACCAGCGGACGCTCTTGTGCTTTTTTACATTTTTAAATATGGATGTCCCTCCTATGCAACCTCCGACCCTGCAGCTGCTGACACTGTTCCGCAATCGCATGCTAGAATATTATGGCACAATGCCGTTGGCGATATTAAGCACGGCATATGGATTATCTTTTCGGTTCTCCTACTTCACCTGTGTCCAGCCTGTATTTCACTGCCTGACCTGTGATTTCGATTGGGCCATTGATTTGTGTCTCTGCGGACCGGTTTCTCCTGACGTCGACTTTAATCAGCTGATGACTCCTATCATTACTCACGAGTTGATTTGTCCTGGCGAAAGGATTATGGCTGTGGCATTGATGCATGGACTACTTGGTCCCTGGAATTTACTGGCGGCAGCACAGTCTTTCTTGGAACACAGCTTTCTTGAAAACCCACCGAGCTGTCCTCTGATGGTGATAGAGGATCCGGTGCTGGGAGAGCACGTATGTTCTTTTCCGCTTTTAAATTGGATGGCTGAACTGTTTTCGGATGAAGACGGTGACTTCCTATTGGAGGCTGTTGCAGCTTATTTTGCATACACAGTTATGTCATAGACCTTTTTCATGTTTGATATGCTGAGTACTAGCATTTCATTGACAATTCATTGACTTATTTGTCAAGTTTTTATTATTTACCTTGCCTATTGGCTTAAGACTCGATAAAGTACTTGGCTGTTTTATTTTTCTTTAGCATTGAATTTTCCTAGTTTTTAATGCTTTACCTTGCGGACCGTCCACATATAAACTTGCAATCTGCTCTCATGAGATGGCACTTCTATTATCTTATTCAGTTCGTTTCCGGATCATGAGGAGGTGTCATCTAGGTCCTGGATATCTTTACACCGTGTTAAGTTAGCATGGGCTCATTACCGGTTTAAACGCCATTTTTCCTTTTTTGCAACTTCTGCACACGACACTTAGTTGTTGCTTTAGCTTTCCACCTAGTAGTTCATCGTGGTTTACATGAGAATAATATGTTATTGGTCTACTATCTGCTTTACTTGTTAAACTATATCTGTACAGCGAGTGCTAAAGTTTCAAGAACAACACGATACAGAATTGTTATGAGGTCTGATCTCCACGACTTCATACTCATAACATAAGTGCAACTTCTGCCAATTCTGGGCATGAGGCGGGTTTTATATTGCTTTGCCGAACACACATACACAACAGTTGATGCGGTTCACATGAAGAGAGAGCTGGTGTATGCTGATGTGATTCCTTCAAATCTAAGACACTAAAGTATGGACACGCCCTAAACCAACACAAAGAGACCTTCTTAGCAAATAATATAATATGTGTATTAGGGAGGGTGAGATATAAGCAGCCGCGGGCCGTGGAGGGAGTTACGATGGGGCAGGGAGGCGGGGAGGGGGAGAAGCAGGGTGGAGCCCTCTCTACCTTGCCCCTCCCCCTCCCCGCCTCCCTGCCCCACCGTAACTCCCTCCACGGCCCGCGGCTGCTTATAAGTGTTGCTAACTCTTATTCATTTACAGCATGTTAACATACTGTCACCATTCGCTTTTTATGTACTAGTAACTATGCTGGTAATTTTGCTACTGATAATATGTGTACTTGTATTCTCCACCCTGCTTCTCCCCCTCCCCGCCTCCCTGCCTCACCGTAACTCCCTCCACGGCCCGCGGCTGCTTATAAGTGTTGCTAACTCTTATTCATTTACAGCATGTTAACATACTATCACCATTCACTTTTTATGTACTAGTAACTATGCTGGTAATTTTGCTACTGATAATATGTGTACTTTTATTATCTAAGGTACTACGCCTGAGAAGACGGCATTAGTAAATAAACATTTCAAATACACATGTGTTCTTCTTAACTCCATGTTCTGGTTTCTAAGAAATATATAACGACCGACTGTTCATGAGTTCCACGTATCCTGAGGTACTATAAGTTCATATTCTGGATTGTCTAAACATTGAGAGTTTGTTATATCCAATGTGACACTGTACCTAGCTTGCTAAATAGTTTTTGATTACTAACGTGAGTTTTGGGACACCCTAATTCGCCGAGGTTCCAATCCTCTGTCCACAGTTCTGTGTGAGAACAGAAACCCTGCGACAGGGGCACCCCCGACCCTTGCTGGAGCTTCATCACACTTGCGATACAACTCCAGCAATGCGCCACCTTTACGGCACAGATACATCACGCATCTGTGCTGTTTTTGCCCCATGATGCGCCGCATTGTAAATGCAGCACACCATAGGTGACGGAACAGCGGCACAGAATGACTAACACATCCCTGGTGATGCGCCAGTCATCATAAATCTATCCCTATGCTTCTTATCTTGTTAGAGATGAACCGCCATATGTATCATCAAAGTTATTTGCATTTCCTAAATAGCGAACTTTAAGGAATAAATAGCGATTCTTTACCATTCCTAGTTTGCGATGAGCTATTTGCTAATTAGCCGAATGTAGCCCAATGAAGCCCAATGTAGCCCAATGTAGCCCAAAGATGGCCGCCAGACACACAAAAAAACAAATGTAGCCCAAATATCAGCCAGATGTAGCCCAACTATAGCCCAGTGACAGAATGACCAATCAGCTTCGCAAACCTCCGTTACGCGAAGCGGAGCGCTGTTACAGATATATATCTTTTTTTGAACGTTAATTTCTCAAAATCCACTGGAGCACATATATTGAGACCTAGCAAAGGCACATCGGGCTACCAGTCCCTAATATTTTGCCAAGTTTCGTGCAAATCCATTCAGCCGTTCAATTATTATTTTTATTATTTTTTTTTGCCCCGCGGGGCCCTTTTAAAACCTCCACATCAAACCTAGGGGGTCAGCGAGGATCTACTATGCCCCCTTATAGTTATTTCCCCCTTTGTTTTGACCTCCTCTTGTCTCTCGATCCTACCGAGAGACAAGATGGCAGCCGCTACGGACTGTTTGGAATGTTGACAGACGCCGGAGAACCAATCAGCTTCGCTTCACAAAGCTCCGTTGCGCGAAAAGTCCGCGAACCAGAGCGCTAACCGGTCCGCTGTTACAGATATATATCTTTTTTTAAACGTTAATTTCTCAAAATCCACTGGAGCACATATATTGAGACCTACAAAAGGCACATCGGGCTACCAGTCCCTACAATTTTGCCAAGTTTCGTGCAAATCCATTCAGCCGTTCGGGCTAAAAGTGAGGCCAACCGCCCTATGGAAAACTCAATGTTAAAAACACGTTTTGGGACCCCCCTTTTTTCTCGGCCCCCACTGGACGAACCCCCCCCAAATTTTCAAGGGCTGCTCAGAAACAAAATGTGCCATTTTCCTGAAAATTTCAGCCAATTCCGTCCACAAACGCCAAAGTTATTAGACATAGAATTTTCAAAAAACCCATAGAGAAAAAATCCTAACTATATATACCTACTGGCGACCGCCAGTAGGTAATATATATATATATATATATACCACAAAGAGTTCGATAAAAAGAACTGGAGGGACACAACGGGGAATGCAATATTTCATTTAAAAACAAGCATCAGCATGACGCATTTCGGACTGTGCCTTTCTCAAATGCCTGCTCAAACAAAGAACTCCCACCAGTTTCGTTCAAATATGCCCAATTGTTCTGCCAATGGTGGCCATCCAGGTGGGCCGGTTACAGAGTCACAAACAGACCTGCAGTTGCTTTGGCAAATTGAAGATCCCAGCACACACCTCTCAACGCATGACAAGTATGCTTCTCCGCTTGGCTATTTCGTATTCCTTGTTGGATACTGGATGTAGTTAGGAACGCTGTTCAAAACTGTGGCAGTCTTGGCTGATGAAACAAAAACACTCCTGGGTCCCCAAGACGCCTCAACCACACAAGTCGGCTCCCTATCTGGCCTGGAAAACACGGATGCAATGATCCATTCCTTCGTGGAGTCACAAACTGCAATCTACAGCAGCACAGCTACCAAGGGCGGGTGCGGTGGGTCAGAGTCTATCCATTACCATGGATCTATTTTGGAAGATACCGAAGCTGCCCAGATGACTCTGTCCTCTTTGTGAGATGGGTCTCCTCCTGCGCGCCCAGGACTTGCACGCAAAATTATGCCACGAAGAGTTCTTCGTGGCATAATAATATTATATATATATGTATATAGTAGGTAGTTATAGTTAGGACCACGTATCCATTGGAAAAGCATGTTATCATGTGCTTATAACTTTGGCGTTGTTTGACGAATCTTTACGAACTTTTCCGAAAAGTTTCTCTTTTTTGATCAGTTTTGATCTTGAAAGTTTGGGGGTGATTGTTCAAGGGCGGTGGAGAAAAAAGGGGGTCCCAAAACGTGTTTTCTCCATGCAATTTCCATAGGAAACTTTAGAGAAGGCTACAGGTCAAACTGCTGAAAGGAATTAGGTCAAACCGCTGAAAGGAATTAGGCCAAATTTGGCAGGGAGAAAGGTCTTGGTCCAGAAAGCACACTTTTGTTTAAATTGTATAAATCCGTTCAGTAGTTTTTGAGACATATCAAATTTTACAGATATCGATATTTGACAATTGTCTGAGGGGTTACGATCACAAGCTTGCGGCCTATAGGCTTTGAATGGTTGAAACTAGGAAGTGTTGGCAGCCATTTTGTGATTCAGTCCATCAGCTCGCACCTCTCCATACACAAACTATCGGTCCATAGTTCTGTGACTCAGTTGAAAGGAGTAGGGAAAAAAGAGAAAAATTGTATAAGAGGGTATAGTATGAACACTGTGGAGTTACTTTAAGCAGTCTGTACAGTGCAGAGGCAGGGAGTTTGAATGTTGCTCTGGTCGTGGAAAGCACGTCTGAAGAATAACAGTGCACGGTATTGCGGCAAGGTTGCGTAGGCTCCCGAAAGCCCGTAGGGAAAACAATGCGCCATATTGCGATAAGCAATATGTAGAGTGCACACAGGTAGTGTGAATGTTGCATAGGCCGTGGAAATCACGTCCACAAAACAACAATGCACGGTATTGCGGCAATGTTCAGTAGGCTGTAGAAATCATATCTGGAGAACAACAATGCGCCGTATTGCGGCCTTCCTTTAATATAATGCAGAGTAATGTTTACTCATAATGCGGTGTTCCAACAACGAGCTTAATGTTCATTGGATGCGAACCATTGAAAGTAGAAGTGTTGCCAGGCATTCCCTTCCCCTCCATGGAGTAGGAGGGAAATCTGATTGGCTCACATGTTCCAAGGAGGACCTTCCAGAGCTTAGTGTTCATTGACTGCGAAGCATTAAAAGTAGAAGTCTTGCCAGGCATTCCCTTCCCCTCCGCGGAGTAGGAGGAACATCTGATTGGCTTACATGTTCCAAGGAGGACCTTCCAGAGCTTAATGTTCATTGGCTGCGAACCACTGAAAGTAGAAGTGTTGCCAGGCATTCCCGTTACCTCCCCGGAGTAGGATGGACATCTGATTGACTGATGTGTTCCAAAGAGGACCTTCCCAAGCTTAATGTTGATTGGCTGTAAACCATTAAAAGTAGAAGTGTTGCAAGCCACTCCCTTCCCCTCCACAGAGTATCAGGGACTTCTCAATGGGTAACGTGTTCCTAGGAGGAGCTTCCCAAGCTTAATGTTCATTGGCTGTGAAGCATTAAAAGTAGAAGTGATGGGAGCCATTCCCGCCGCTTCTGCGGAACACCATGAACATTTTATTGAGTAAAGTGTTCCGAGTACAAGTTTGGTCCTTATTGGGTGGGAACGGTTCAGTAATGTGGTGGTTACTTTTCTGACGGGGAGTGCTACATCTTTGGAGCAAATATTGTAATATGTAGGAGGGGTGCAAAAAGATTGCGCGCTGTGGCGTTCTTCATTTAAATAGGGTTCTGAGTAACCTACTTCTCGGGTGAAATGTTTACTTATAATGTATAGTTATAGTACGGTGCTTTCTCCTGTCGTGGGTAATTCTATTTCATTGCTACAAAATAGTAGTTGTGGTTGCGCAGCAAAAAATTAAGTCTCAGTTTGAAACAGTTTTTATTAAGCAATCACAAATATACTTTTTTAGGAAGTGTAGCTGTATATATCAGAGGGGTGACAAATAAAAACGTAATTCATAAAATAGCCCTTATCTCCTTTTTTTGGCGCCTATAGTTTGTAAAAGTGGTGCCCCATATTCTTGTTAATCTAAGAGGGCATCAGTTACATTTAGATAAAGTAGAAAAAAAGTGCTACAAGAAACACTCGCGCACTACATCATCTCAGGTCAGAAGAACAATAGTAAGTAAAAAACATTTAAACACAAATCTACGCTTCATCAAAACATTAAATGAAGCACTATGTAAACAGGTTTTTTTAGGGACTACTATTTTATAAAATATTAGCAGTGTTACAAACTCTGAGGTAGTAAGTTATCAACGGAAATAACTGTAGTAAATATTCTTAATATCTTGCAGAGATAGATCTCCAACTCCTCTGAAGTACTATAAGTTTACAGTATTAAAATATACACTGTGACTTTATAGTATTCCACAGGAGAAAAAGAATTAGAAGGACAACAAAAAATCTACAATTTTTAAAATCTCTATTCTGTAGAAGTCGGGAAAGTTTTGTCGTAGTGCTTAGATGTCGCTCACTGCTCTGATAACAGATCACATACTCAATTAGGAATATATAGAAAAGTAGTAATATATACAGTACTATTCCTATATATTCTATAGGGATAACAAGAATAGGAACCACAACAAAGAAAAAGAGAAATACGAAAATATCAATTAGGAAATGTAGGGTTTATCAAAGGCATTCAGTAAAAAAGTATCTATGTAAATAATCTTTTTTAAGACTGCAATTTCAAAAAATATTATCACTGTAAGAATATCTGGTTAGTAAGTTATAAAGGTCAGTCAGCTGTATTTGAGATGGTTTCTCCTGGCGGCCACAAATCTCCAATTCCTCTTGTGTGAAAATATGACACTCTATTACAATATATAGAGTTTCACTGATGCCACACAAAAAAGGAAAAGGAAAATAGTCATAAACACAAAACAAGATCAATATCGAAATATTTTTCAGTGCTGAATATGTTCAAAGCATTTTTTCCGTAACTTCGAGTTCTTTTGTCTTCACACCGACGGCTCATAAACTCCTCTCAGATCATAATGACTTTGAATCTTATAATATACACATTCACAGTATATGATCAAAGGTGGGAAACAGAGTAAGAAGGAGAATCTGTTTACGTTACATATGAATCTTTAGTCTTCGCGTCGACGGGTCACCAACACCTCTAAAGTTCACTATGCTCCGGCTGACGTTAAATATAAATAGCAAAAACAACCAATGACACTTTTTTCATAATACAAATCTTTAAATATTCACAAATAGCTACTTATTATAAATATCTACTATGTCATAATCAAACTACATACAACTCCGTAATATGTTTTGTTGTCTCAAAAGAAGAATCTTACGCCAGAAAAGGGAACGGGAACATGCATCACAGAATGGAGATTTGAAAATAACTCGCAAAAACAAAACTAATTGAACAACTGGTGTGGCTTATATACATTTTGGTTATTTAGATATCACGTTTTACAATTGACACGTGCTCCCATTTTCACTGTTTCACATGTGCACGTTTTGCGAAAAGTTACAAAATGTGAAGCGGTAAAGGTTTCACTTTCGATCCTCATATGTATAATTTCCTTAATATGTACATACGTTGGCGAGCTTAAAAACTGTTACTCGACAAACTGTGTCATTTCCTTTCTCGTGACTAAAAACATCTAATAATTGCTGTAATTCTAAATAAAAGATATAAAAAAATATAGTTCAGAATAGAATAAAAAAAAGTATGTGCTAATATTTCTCCTCACTGTGGTTTTAAATGAAAAAAATACCAGCATTTGTAAAACGTACAGGTACCCCTGGAATGGTGTGCCGATGCTTGGGCGTTGGGAAAATTAAGCAAGGTGTTGCCCACAGTGACATAGTGGTTAGCTAACTTGCCGCTGGAGCCGGGAATCGAACTGTGAATGCTGTTGTTCGAAGTCAGGTATCATACCTACCGCGTCACACTTTTTCCACACTTATATGTTAATTACTGCTAACTAAGTTTTAAACATTGTTAAATTATTATTTATAACATCCTTCTGTTACAGTTAGTTTTTCACTCCAAAAAGTATGCATGTCTTTTTAAAATGTACTAAAAAACAATATAGGTTTCAGGGACCTTGTAGTTAGAAATTAGCATTTATAAAACCTTTGAGATTCACTGAAAAAAACAATAGGTTTTACAGACGTTATAGTTTGAAATTAGCATTTAAAAAACCTTAGAAATTCACTGACAAAACCACAGGTTTCAGGGACGTTATAGTTAGCTGGATATTTCACTCGTACAAAACTATAGAAATGTCACCATTATAGTTAGTTCAGCTAACTATAACTCGCTCCCCTGCAATGCACTGCTCATGACATCACATATTACATCATTCGTGGCATGGTCAGTGACATCAGAAAAAGGCAGAAGCCGAAACCCGTCATGTGAAGTCCTGGCAAGATGAAATAAAATACTTGAGAGAAATCAAAAGACCCCTGCCCGGATGGGACGAAAAGAGAGCGCGTATATTTCAAATGCGGCTTGCAATTCCGCGTTAGAGCACCCGTTTGAGAGTGCGCTGCAACAAGGTGCAGATGAGCGACGATATATATATATATATATTACCTACTGGCGGTCGCCAGTAAGTAGTTATAGTTAGGACCTAGTTTCCATAGGAAATCCGCAACATTCTTTTTTGCAATAACTTTGGCGCCGGTCGACAAATCTTCGCGAAATTCTCCAAGAAAATGGCCTGCTCCGCTCCTTCCCTGAAAGTTTTGGGATGACTTGTGAAGCGGGGGCCAAGAAAAAAGGGGGGGTCCCAAAACGTGTTTTCCCCATGCAATTTTCCATAGGGTTCTTTAAGTGAGGCTACAGCCCGAACTGCTGAACGGAATTACACCAAATATTGCAAAAAGGTAGAGTTTGGTTTGCAAATTACGCTTTTTGTTAAATGGTGTAAATCCGTTCAGTAGTTTTTTAGAAAATCATAGATATATCTATAGATGAAGTACTGTACGCATACAGTACGCGTACCTTCCCGAGCACGAGCTATATGCTAATTGGCTATCAACACTCCAAACTAGGAAGTGTTGGCAGCCATCTTGTGCCTCGGTAGAAAGCAGCAAAAGAAACGCAAAAAACATGCAAAGAGGGCAGGGTAGAAACACCCTGACCCCCTAGGCCCCATCTCAACAAAAAAAAAATATTTTTTGAAAGGGCCAGCCCCAGAGGTGGCCACAGGAGGGGGGGCATAGCAGCCCCATTCCCGATTTTTTTTTTTTATAAAAATTGGGGGCAGGCCCTTGGGGATGGGGCCCCAGGGCCACAAAAAAAAGGAAAAGAAGGGGGGCTACACAGCCCCCCTTCTTAAAAGTAAATTTAAAAAACAAACGGGATCGGTTGAAGGCCACGCCCTCTCACTGCACCTCTCTGCAAACGCACCCCCTGGCGCGTTTGCAGAGGGGAAACTAATTCCCCTTGCATACTGGGGGTCCCTGGGGGCCAACTAGCCCACCAGGAACCTCCAGTATGCGCCAGGTGGCTGCGTTGCAGAGAGGTGTAAAAAGGGGCATGGCCTCAGAACACCTCTCTGCAACGCAGCCCCCTGGCGCATACTGGTGGTTCCTGGTGGGCTAGTTGGCCCCCAGGGACCCCCAGTATGCAAGGGGCTTTAGTTCCCCCTCTGCAAACGCGCCCGGGGGCTGCATTGCAGAGAGTTGTAATGAGTGTAATGTAATAAGTGTAATGAGGCCACACCCCTTTTTACAC
The DNA here is from genome assembly GCF_964261635.1 of Lissotriton helveticus. Taxonomy (NCBI): domain Eukaryota; kingdom Metazoa; phylum Chordata; class Amphibia; order Caudata; family Salamandridae; genus Lissotriton; species Lissotriton helveticus. The sequence goes on from NC_136067.1 coordinate 278,957,496, forward strand.
CTCTCTGCAATGCAGCCCCCTGGCGCATACTGGAGGTTCCTGGTGGGCTAGTTGGCCCCCTTGAGCCCCCAGTATGCAAGGGGACTTAATCCCCCAACTTAGAACGTGCTACGGGGCGTGTTTGCACAGTGGTGAAGGTAGGGGGCGGGGATTGAGGAGATATGTCTGCAAACACGCCCTGTGGCGCATATTAAGTTGGGGAATTAATTCTTCTTCAATCCAGAGGTCCCCTAGGGGGCAAATAGTCCAACAGGTACCTTCAGTAAGCGCCACGGATTTGCGTTGCAGAGTATTGTAAAAAGGGGGCGTGCCCTCTGAACACCTCTCTGCAACTCAGCTCACTGGCACGTACTGGAGGTACCGGGTGGGCTAATTGGCTCACAGGGGACCTCAGGATTGAAGAGGAATTAATTCCCCAACCTAAAACGCATCACAGGACGTGCTTGCACACATGTCACCTCAGGCCCCGCCCACTTCCTTCACTATCGAGCAAAATATTCCTCTAAAATCAGCCGAACTACGAATTCCGATTTACTCTCCTGTTATCATGAGAGACGTCGGTGCTGCATCTTTGAGCCCAGTACGGACCCTGAAAAGTAAATCTAAACATACTTACAGTAACTTGAATTTCCTTCCGTAGCCTAACATTGACTGGTTTCCCTTGGAAATTTTTCTAAGTGTGGAGTTTTGGAAGTTTAAAAAATTCCTCAAAAATCAGCCGAACTACGAATTCCGATTTACTCACCTGTTCTCAGGAAATACCTCAGTGCTCCATCTTTCAGCCCACTACTGATCCTGAAAAGTAATTCTAACCATACTTACAGTAACTTGAATTTCCTTCCATAGGCTAACATTGACTGGTTTCACTTGGAAATTTTTCTAAGTGTGGAGTTTTAGAACTTTAAAATATTCCTCTAAAATCAGCCGAACTTCGAATTCCGATTAACTCACCTGTTATCTGGAGAGACCTCAGTGCTGCATCTTTCAGCTCACTACTGTTCCTGAAAAGTATATTTAACTGTACTTACCAGTAACTTGAATTTCCTTCCATAGGATATCATTGCCTGCTATATAAAATATATATAAATAAAAAAATATAACATAAAAAATAAAAAGATTACAATTTCAATATTTTTAAAAACTTTTTTTTCCAATTTATATTATAAATATGTAATGTAATTTAAAAAATAAAATATTTAAAAAATAAATACTTTAAAACAATGTAGTAAATTAGTATAAAAAATATAACAATTAATACATTTAAAAATTATCATTTACAAAACCTTTGAAATTCACTGAAACAACCATATGTTTCAGCCACGTTATAGTTAGGAATTAGCATTTAAAAAACCTTCGAAATTCACTGAAAAAACCCATAGGTTTCAGCCACGTTATAGTTAGGAATTAGCATTTAAAAAACCTTAGCAATTCACTGAAAAAGACATAGGTTTCACACTTGAGATGTCATCAGTGATGTCATGAGTGATGTCACTGACCATGTCATGAGTGATGTAATATGTGACGTCATCAGCAGTGCATTGTGGGCGCGCAAGTTATAGCTAGCTGAACTAACTATAACGGGGGAATTTCAATGGTTTTGTATGAGTGAAATGTCCAGCTAACTATGACATTTGTGAAACCTATGTTTTTTTCAGTGAATTTCTAAGGTTTTTTAAATGCTAATTCCTTACTATAACGTGGCTGAAACCTATGGTTTTTTCAGTGAATTTCTAAGGTTTTTTAAAATGATAATTCCTAACTATAACGTGGCTGAAACCTATGGTTTTTTCAGTGAATATATATTACCTACTGGCGGTCGCCAGTAGGTATATATAGTTAGGATTTTTTCTCTATGGGATTTTTGAAAATTCTATGTCTAATAACTTTGGGGTTTGTGGACGGAATTGGCTGAAATTTTCAGGAAAATGGAACATTTTGTTTCTGAGCAGCCCCTGAAAAGTTGGGGGGGTTTCGTCAAGTGGGGGCCGAGAAAAAAGGGGGGTCCCAAAACGCGTTTTTCCCATGTTAATTTCCATAGGGCGGTTGGCCTCACTTTTAGCCCGAACGGCTGAACGGATTTGCACGAAACTTGGCAAAATTGTAGGGACTGGTAGCCCGATGTGCCTTTGCTAGGTCTCAATATATGTGCTCCAGTGGATTTTGAGAAATTAACGTTCAAAAAAAGATATATATCTGTGACAGCGTCCCGGGTAGCGCTCCGTTTCGCGTACTTTTCGTGTTACGGAGCTTTGCGAAGCGAAGCTGATTGGCTCTCCGGTGTCTGTAAACATTCCAAACAGTCCGGAGCGGCCGCCATCTTGTCTCTAGGTAGGATCAAGAGACAAGAGGAGGCCAAAGCGAAGGGGCAAATGACCATAAGGGGGCATAGTAGATCCTCCCTGACCCCCTAGGTTTGGGGTGCGCCCGGTACGCGTAACGGAAAGCGGACTGGGGAGCGTACTACAAGGAAACAAGAATGATTGACTTTTAACTTATTGTATGTTTATAGACTTTTTTGATTTTTTTTTTTTTCTGCTGAGTGACGTCTCGGCCTATCTCCACGGGATGCAGTCCCTACTATCTCGGCGTTTAAGCCCAGGGGGACCGTTAGTGTGGGAGAGATAACGTCTGTTAACGTTCGATTCGAAGGAAATCAGGAAGTGTTGATAAACATTGTCTGCGCCATCTTGCCTTTTTTCAAATGCCACACTTTTGTCGTGCACGGCAGCAATTTTAGATGCCTTGACCAGACCCACTCTCTGCACGCTGTCGATCCTTAGCATGGCTCCCCACCCTCGCAAGCATCTCCCCCAGGCACTGGTCACCCCCGCTCTCTGTCTTATGCATGGGCAATAAACCTCCCCCCATCTGCGCTGCTCTTCCTTGAGAATCACACCCTGTGCCCGCCCGACACCTCCCTTTCGCCCTATTCACTACCGCACCCTCTGACACTCCTCTTCCTCTGTGTCCGATTGTCCAGGCCGGTCCTAGGCTATCACCTAGCCCTGCAGATGTAGTTTATGGCCCCAGCTGTAAAGAATCACCCCTCTTCAAAGGAGTTACAGTAGATCAAGGCCCCCACCCGATGAGATCCGTCACACCACACGCGTTCCTACTATCTGAAAACCATCCTGTATTGTGATTGGGGAGGGGACCGAGCCTGAAGCGGAAGATTCCAGGGATGCCTCTTTGTACATCAAAGTTTTTACAATTATGTGTCACATTAAAAATATATAGCACTCCAACAAAGTAGTAGGATTATAAAACTTTAATAACTTATAAATATATACAACGCAACAAAAACAGTAAATACATTTAAACATTTTGTTGAAAAAAGAAGCAACAATGGTCAGTAGCTGTGTTTTGTGCGAATAGTCCCAAGGCAGCACAACGTGCTGAGTTCTGGACGGCACCCAGGTGATGTTACCTGGGTGCCGCACTGGTTTTTGGTATCCTACAATGCAGCTCCAAAAAACGGCGTGGGGCGTCCCGGGGGGTGGCCTCGTCAGTAGCGGTCTGTTGTGCGAATAGTCCCAAGGCAGCAGAATGCGCTGAGATGTGGATGGCACCCAGGTGATGTCCAGTAAGTTGCCGCACTGGTTTTGGTATCCTACAATGCTGCTCTGAATAACGGCGTGGGGCGCCCCGGGGGGGGGGGGTGAGGCGGCGTGAACGGGCCTCCCCAGGTGGAGGCTCGTCTGCTGTAGTGGGGCGCCCCTTTACCGTTTCAGTTGCCATTCCGCCCGCTTTTGGTACACTGTGCCAAAATCCGCCATTCAGCTGAGTTGCGCCCACTCTTGCGGTGCAGCGATAGGCGGCTGCCACAGGACTCTCAAAATGGCGGCAGGCTCTTTCCTTTTTGGGCCTGGTCCACTGAAATGGCCCTGGGACACCTTGGAACTCGGACGCTTGTCTGCTAGGGCTTGGGCTCCATTCTCGAAAGCGTCCCCTCAGCCTTGAAGATTCTACAAAAGTCTTGGGGGCCCCGACTCCCGCAGGCTTCTGGTGGGGAGCGGCTGCCATGATTGCTCGTGGAATGGCCACGACGGAGCTACGAGATGGTGGTGCTCTCATGCTGACGCCACCTTCAGTCTGAAACATCCAGAAACACTGTAGACTACCAATTCGATCAGTTCCGGTAGCGCCCCAACGTGACCCGGTAGAGAAGAACTTGCCCTCCCCTCTTTGACTGATGGTTCTTGTTGCCTGTCCATTCTGTTGTCCTTTAACAGAACTATTTAGCCTGCTGAAAGGGGTTGTGTTCCGACCGCTGGTTGGAGGAGACATTTTGACTATATTCTGGACCTGCGTTGTCGCGTAATGTGTCATATGACGCGCCGCGTTAGCGCATCCGGAAGGGCTCCGGTGCGCAGCTTCCCGGAAGCGATCCGGGGCGCGGCGCGCAGCGCGTAACGTAAGCATAACAGGTCATGTGACTTGTTAATAAAACTTTTCATTGGTTCATTTTACTTTTCTTATTCTAATGATGAAAGGCTTGGTCATATGACCTAAAAATTACACTTTTTATTACTTTCGAACATTATTTTTTCTTAAACATATATGTTATAATGTTCAAGGCTAATGTACTTTCCCGGAAAATTTACAACTGTCCTGCAAGTGAAATATATTCCTTTTTCGAGAAAAAGGGCGTTTCGTCGTCCCATGACGGAGCCGTTGAGCAAAAGAGGCTCGGCCTGCTGTCTTAGTCGCCGATACGCCTGAATATCAGATTCTTATCGATCACTTTATGTTGCAGGAGTAGAAAACACAACAGGCCTTGACCATTTATCTTTACTGCGTATTATACCTTTTACCCTTCATGTAATTGGACTGCTTTATTTCACTTGCCTTTTACTGATTCGAAAACAGTGACTATTATTAAAAACTTTACCAATGTAAATACTACTACCATGTTTTCTTTTAAAAACCTTTATTGTGAAAATGTCAGTATACAAATACGGGCCTATAACCACGTGGGCCGGCCACGGAGCAAACTGTAATCGTATATGATGAGTAGACATTTACACTGTAGAGGAACGTAACGGGCGGGCCATTAGGTTGCAAGAACTAAAGTGTCTAACAGTTGCGGAATCGGTGGACGTACATTTTATAATTAAAATACGACAGGGCCAGTTACAATAAAATTATCTAGATATACATTTGCGGGCAAGTACCATGGGTGACGTTAATTCGAACTTTCAATAGTACAGTAATCAATAACACATCAGAACTTAATATCAATAGGGATGTCGAAATATTCAATCAATTCTCGTCCCCGCCCGCCATGTGCTTCAAAACTGCATACGTATCTCGTGATATCAAGGTTGTGCAACTAGTACACAACAAGAAGTTACGAGTCCCATTTATTCCGGCGCCATTTTGGGCGAGGACGGGCAGGTCCAGGATATAGTCAAAATGTCTCCACCAACCATCGACTATGATGATGTTCATATGCTGTATTTATTAGAGTCCACATGAAATTAATTTGCCACAATCTAAACATGTCATTTTAATCTTTCCAAAGTTCTTCTGAATATTTGGGACCGTTTCCCTTGCCTCTGATGCTGTCAGTGCCACTTCTTTGGTGAATGTACTGGCAGGTCGGGGGTTGTCCTCCAAATCTCTCTTTTGTGCAACACTATAATTAATCGGTGCCACCTCTCCATATGACGATGCATGGTATAATTACCATAACTATATATTTTTTTGGTTCCTCTGGAGAGTACATCGTGGCAGATGAGGCAGGTAACGTACCAGGCATTTACCTTTTTTGCATGTAGAGGAAAGGAAAAAAAATTTGAGCGTCCGAGTTCTAAGGTGTCCCAGGGCCATTTTAGTGGACCAGGCCCAAATCCAAAGAACAGGCCGCCATTTTGAGAGTCCTGTTGCAGCCGCCTGTCGCTGTAGCAACAAGAGCGGGCGAAACTCAGCTAGACGGCGCTCCACTGCAGATGAAGTGCCTCAACCTGGAGAGGCGGGAGAGGCTCGTTTGCGCCGCCTCCCCCCCGCCCCCTTCGGGCACCCCACGCCGTCTTTCGGCGCAGCATTGTAGGATGGCCACACCAGTGCGGCAACTTGCTAGACACCACGTCGGTGCCATCCGGATCTCGGCGCCCCACTGCAGATGAAGTGCCTCCACATGGAGAAGCGGGAGAGGCTCGTTTGCGCCCCCCCCCCCCTTCGGGCACCCCACGCCGACTTTCGGCGCAGCATTGTAGGATGGCCACACCAGTGCGGCAACTTGAGATAAACAGCCGTTTGTGGCCCTCACTACACCGTTCTCCTAGTGAGTCTCACATTGTTACATTTAGGAAGAATGTTGAAGAGTAGTATGTTGAAAATCTGAAGCCATTGTTCTACAAACTCTCAACCAGCCTTGGATGGAAAAATCCTGAAGAATGTACAAACTGAAAACCAGTTTTTGTCTGTATAGCATCAGCAGCAACGCTTGAGTCAGCTTTGTGTGAAGCCGCCATTTTGATTCAATCAATAGCGTCCCCCTGCACACATTCAGGGACCTGGTCGTGTCTTCAGGTCAAACGGATTGTGGGACAAGATGCATAAAGGAAAAGGAAAAAAGTTCCGCCGGACCCCGGGAGGCGGCCGCCTATGTCATGGGCGATCTTAGGCCACACCAGGGCAATAGTGAAGCTGCAGCAGGTGCAAATAAGCTTCAGACAGTGTTACAAGCGCTGCTCAGAACTCTCAACTATGACACCACCTCGGTGCCATCCGGATCTTGGCGCCTTGTGCTGGTTCCGGCCTATTCACACATCGATCCGCTACTGAAGCCACCTCACAGGCCAACGGGGCACCCCACGCCGACTTTCGGCGCAGCATTGTAGGATGGCCACACCAGTGCGGCAACTTGCTGGACACCACCTCGGTGCCATCCAGATCTCGGCGCGTTGTGCTGCCTTCGGCCTATTCGCCGCAAGTGCGCACGCAACTCAGCTGCATAGCGAGTGAAACACCAAGGGGCGCTCCACTGCAGCCGAGGAACCTCCATCTTGGGGGCGACGCACAGCATCACATTGCTTTCCAATGCAGTCAGATCCTCAAACAGCCCCCACTGACTGACGCGAACTCACAGGCCAACGGGGCGCCCCACTCCGACTTTCGGCGCAGCATTGTAGGATGGCCACACCAGTGCGGCAACTTGCTGGACACCACCTCGGTGCCATCCGGATCTTGGCGCGTTGTGCTGCCTTCGGCCTATTCGCACATCGGTCCGATACTGACGCCACCTCACAGGCCAACGGGGCACCCCACGCCGACTTTTGGCGCAGCATTGTAGGATGGCCACACCAGTGCGGCAACTTGCTGGACACCACCTCGGTGCCATCCAGATCTCGGCGCGTTGTGCTGCCTTCGGCCTATTCGCCGCAAGTGCGCACGCAACTCAGCTGCATAGCGAGTGAAACACCAAGGGGCGCCCCACTGCAGCCGAGGAACCTCCATCTTGGGGGCGACGCACAGCATCACATTGCTTTCCAATGCAGTCAGATCCTCAAACAGCCCCCACTGACTGACACGAACTCACAGGCCAACGGGGCGCCCCACGCCGACTTTCGGCGCAGCATTGTAGGATGGCCACACCAGTGTGGCTACTTGCTGGACACCACCTCGGTGCCATCCGGATCTTGGCGCGTTGTGCTGCCTTCGGCCTATTCGCACATCGGTCCGCTACTGACGCCGCCTCACGTGCCAACGGATTTTCTACGCTTTTTATAGCCCTATGCCGCATAACAGGTCATGTGACTTGTTTATAAAACTTTTCATTGGTTCATTTTACTTTTGGTTTCCTAATGATGGAAGGCTTAATCATATGACCTAAAAATAACACTTTTCATTGGATTAAAACATTTTTTTTCCCAAACGATGAAAGCCCCACCTTGTTTCTTGTTTGGTGTCGCAGGGCCATTTTAGTGGACCACGCCCAAATCTGAAGAGCCGGCCGCCATTTTGAGAGCCCTATGGCAGCCGCCTATCGCTGCACCGCAAGAGCGGGAGCAGCTCAACTACATGGTGAGCGAGACGCTGTAGTCGCAAGAGCGGGCGGTAAACAGCTGAATAGCTGAAGAGGCACAGTGTAGCAAAAGCGGGCGGAATGGCAACTGAAACGGTAAAGGGGCGCCCTACTACAGCGTGTCTTTAGGTCAAACGGATTGTGGGACAAGGTCAAGAATGGAAGAGCCACCAAAAGGCAAAAAGTTCCGCTTGACCCCGGGAGCCGGCCACCTATGTCGGGGGCGATCTCAGGCCACACCAGGGCAACACGACTTGGGGAGGGGGCCGGAGCCAAGCGCCCCCTCCGAGTCCGCGCCATCACACCGTCCCTCGGGGGCCTCCGTCAAGCGGTTCAGGGAGGCACCGCATCACATTGTTTTCAAATGCAGTCACGTTCTCAAACAGCCCCCACTTACTTAGAATAGTGAAGCTGTAGCAGGTGCAAATAAGCTTCAGACAGTCTAACAAGCACTCCTCAAAACTTTGAACTATCAGAGTGCATGAGTTTCATGCTCGATCGATTGAGCTAGCCGGATCGGGCAACAAAAAGTATAAAATAGTTATGTAAATAGTTATTTAATAAAATATTTTACCCTGTTACTTTGCTGGTGTGTTGTATATATTTGTAATATTTGCATAGAGTTTATCGTTATTTTGGGCGGGGTGGGTGGCGGAGCCGAGCTGTCTTGCAGCCATCATGGTGTGGAGTTCAGTTCATCTCACTAGTTTCGTATTTCGAGGTCAAAAAGAGATCCCATTAGTGGCCTACTGATTTTGCTCGATTCCTTTTGTTTTTTTACACAATTTTTCACTATCTGCAAAGACTAAACAGAGTATTGCGACTCTGTGCTTGTTTGTAAATAGAGAATGAACCAAAGAGAATCAATTCTAAAACAGTAAATGCTTGGATAACAATCAATCAAATGGAGAGAGAAGCAGGCACGACGGATTACAACGGGGGCAAAGGCCTGCGTTAACTACCCTTCACTATCTGCAAAGAGAGAGTACTCCTAATAGAAATGAGGGGGGGGGGCAGCATTCAAAGCAGATCAGTGTGCATAAACACGAAAATGTTTTTACTTACCACGTACTTGACATTCGACAGCTTATGATATTTGCTATTAAAAAACCATTGAAATTCACTGAAAAAACCATAGGTTAGAGACCATATATAGTTAGGAATTAGCATTTAAAAAACCTTGAAAATTCACTGAAAAAAACATAGGTTATAGACCATATATAGTTAGGAATTAGCATTTAAAAAACCTTATTTTACTCACACAAAACCATTGAAATTCCATATATAGTTAGTTGCACTAACTATATATCGCGCACCCGCAATCCACTGCTGATGATGTCACATATTACATCATTCATGACATGGTCAGTGACATCACTGATGACATCACTGATGACATCTCAAATGACATCACTGATGACATCACTGATGACATCTCATTTGACATCACTGATGACATCACTGATGACAACATCCAGTGACTGTATGTTTCTGTAAAGTTAAAATATGTCTTACATATTGAAGAATGAGTGGATGTATAAGTGTCTGGATGAAGGATTTAGTAGGTGCGTGACTGACTGTATGAGTGAGTGATTAAATGTGTCTCACTGAGTGCATGGGTTAGTGACTAAACTGTCTTAATGTGTGCATCATTATGTCTGTTGTTCTGTAAACTGCTGCATGTGTTGATCAGTAGCTATATGAGTAACTATATGGGTTATTGATTGATTGCTCAAGTATTTGTATGGGGAACTGAGTGTGTGTGTGGCTGGCTGGGAGGTGTGTGTTAGTATATGTTTGAAAATGTAAGGTGCTCTATGTTTAACTGTATAGATTAGAAAATGGAAGTGTGATTGATTCTTTACAGGACTGACTAGGTGTGTGAGTAACTCCATGGATGAGTGGCAGAGTGTGAGTATCTGTATAGGTGTATGAGTGCATATGATAGTGTTGTAAAGATGAGTGATTGTATGTATGAATGATTGTATGGGTGAATAAGTGAATGTGTGTGTAGACGTAGGAATCAGTGAGTGCGTATGTAGTAACTAGTATTGGTGTGTGAATGGTTTCAAAAATCATACTCTGTATTTAACACTGGGTGTAACAAAGGTTATATTAAAATGTGAGGAGATGTATTGTATTGTCACATGAATGATATCATCAGTGATGTGGTCATTAATGTCAAATGAGATGTCATCAGTGATGTCATCAGTGATGTCATTTGAGATGTCATCAGTGATGTCACTGACCATGTCATGAATGATGTAATATGTGACATCATCAGCAGTGGATTGCGGGTGCGCGATATATAGTTAGTGCAACTAACTATATATGGAATTTCAATGGTTTTGTGTGAGTAAAATAAGGTTTTGTAAATGCTAATTCCTAACTATATATGGTCTATAACCTATGGTTTTTTCAATGAATTTTCAAGGTTTTGTAAATGCTAATTCCTAACTATATATGGTCTATAGCCTATGGTTTTTTCAGTGAATTTTAATGGTTTTTTAATAGCAAATATCAAAAGCTTTAAAATGTATTCTTCTTTTAATCGAAAAATATATTTTATATGTTTTTAATACAATTTTTTAATGTATTTTTTTTATAATTTTTTTTTGTTTCGCTCGCGATCTGCGATCCGGGTAGCTTCTCGTTAGCTCAATTTGGTGCCGCGACTCGTTCCGCAAATCGATAAACGTTCTGTTTGCGCAACTGCCGCGTTAGAAAACAACATCGTGACGCGTCGCGTAACCGCAACGTATCGCGTTGTCGCGTAATGCGTCATATGACGCGCCGCGTTAGCGCACCCGAAAGTGCTCCGGTGCGCGAAGCGCAGCTTCCCGGAAGCGATCCAGGGCGCGGTGCGGAGCGCGTAACGTAAGCATAACAGGTCATGTGACTTGTTAATAAAACTTTTCATTGGTTCATTTCACTTTTCGGTTCCTAATGATGTAAGGCTAGGTCATGTGACCTAAAAATAACACTTTTCATTGGTTTAGAACTATTTTTTTTCCCAAATGATGAAAACCCCTCCTTGTTTCCTCACTCTGACTTTCATCTTTGTGAGAGGAAGACCTTTTTTCATCACTTAGCAATGGCAAGTGTTGTAGCTTCAGCTGGTGCATCCCCACCACCACCACCACCTCCTAGGAAGAGAGGACCACCTCCTCGGGTGGTGGTTGAGCAAGAGGTGGAAGAAGAGGAACAAGAGGAAGAGGAAGAAGAGAGGCACTTTTTGCCAGAAGAGCCTAGGAGGTCCCGAGTGAAAGAGAATTTTATTTGGCAATTTTTTAAATATCCCTGGGGCCAAAAAAAAGTGAATGCCCGGTACGTAACTTGCCTGATATGTAAAAATGATCTGTACAGAGGGACAGATAAAAAGTATAGTTATGGAAATTATACAATGCATCGCCATATGGACAGGTGGCACCCTATCAACTACAGTGCTGCGCAGGTACGTGACCTACACGATAACACTCCTCCTGTGGCCAGAAGGTCAAATGTACAGGAAGTGACGGGACCAGAGGCGAAGGAGACGGTCCCAAATATACAGATGAGGTTCGGGACAATCAAACAAGTGTGCGTGCGTTGCGGTCAGTTGATTTGCTACAGAGAAAGTAGCATCAATTTAATCAACTTAGCAATTGATAATCATGATTGTCCAAATCACCCCAGAAAATAAATTATCTTTTTTTTTTTGTTGCTCCTGTTGAGCCCTTTACAATGAATCATTTTCGTTTCTCCCCCCCAAAATAACAAAAAAAATATTAAACCGTTCAAAAAATACAAAAAAGTAAATAAATGTTCAGAAAAATAAAAAAAAATATAAAACAACAAACACAATAAAAAAAAAGTTCTTTTCAGAACTACCTCCCATTTATAAAAAATTGCTAGAATGTTAAGCACTCTGGCAACCTCTATTTCTTTTGGTTCGCTTCCCGGTTCGCTCGCCGGTACGCGAACCGGAAGCGAACTAAAACATTTTTTAAAAAAAAAGAAGAGTAAGTATAAGGGAAGGAAACAGAGAGTAATGTTAAAAGAAAGACAGCTATAGGGAGTAACACAGAGATACTGGTTAACAGATCTATTTACCAAAGAAAAAATGGAAGAGGGTATAATTGTGAAAAACAAAATAGATAAGGAAGTGAAAGAAAAAAAGGAGAGTAGAACAATAATTTTTATTTTTATTTATTTTGGAGATTTATAGAGCGCATGGCTGCCCGAGAGCGTCCCAGCGCTAATTGAAATCCACTATCAACTCCAGAGGAGGGGACCGGCGGGAAAAAAAGAGATCAGGGGAACAGCCATGTCTTCAGGGATTTGCGGAATGATAGGAGGTTAGGTTGGGCCCGAAGGTCAGGTGGAAGGGTATTCCACATCTTGGACGCCTGGAATGAGAACTGTCGGCCACCAGAACGTGTTTTTTTGATGTTAGGTATTTTAGTCAGGTGGGCATAGGTTGAGCGTAGGGTTCTGGTTGTCGTGTGGGGAGTCACGAGCTCTTTCAGGACCGGGGGGGCTTTTCCATGCAGGATTTTGTGGGTTAGGCACATGGCCTTGAACTGCACCCTTTGTTCAACCGGGAGCCAGTGAAGCTCCTTGAGCGCAGGTTTGGCGGAGCAGCGTTTTTTGGTGCCAGTGAGAATTCTGGCGGCCGCATTTTGCACCACCTGCAGCCTTGAGATGACTTTTTTTGGGGAACCAAGATATAGGGCGTTGCCGTAGTCAAGTCTAGACAAAATGAGGCCCTGCATGACCAGTTTTCTTGATTGGAATGGTAGGAGTGGGAGAATTTTACGGATGGAGCGGAGCAGGCCAAAGCAAATTCCTGCAGTTTTCTTGGCCTGCGTCTTGAGAGTAAGTTTGTCATCCAGCCAAATCCCCAAACTCTTGATATCAGTTTTGGGGATTGGTGGTGGGCCCATACTGGAAGGCCAGAAAGATTCCGGGCGGAAGTGGGATTGGTTGCATAGTACCATTAGCTCAGTTTTTTCCCCGTTGAGCTTTAAGTGGGAGTCGCTCATCCAGCTGACTATATTCTCCAAGCAAGAATACAGATCAATGGTGGGGGGTTCTGACTGGCTAAGGGAGACGACCAGCTGTGTGTCGTCCGTGTATGTCAAAAGTTTAATGCCATATGGGACGACGATTTGTTCAAGAGGTGCCATGTATACGTTGAAGAGTGTAGGGCTCAATGAGGAGCCCTGGGGCACTCCGCAACGTATAGGGGTTTCCCTGGAGATGCAATCTCCCTCTGCCACCTGAAAAGAGCGGTTATGGAGGAAGGATTTTAGCCATTCAAGGGCCTTCCCAGTGATGGCGAGGTTTTCCAGGCGCTGGGCAAGGATGCCATGGTTGACGGTGTCGAATGCTGCACTGAGGTCCAGGAGGATCACTGCCACTGATCCTCCTGCATCGATGATTTTCCTGGTTTCTTCGACTACCGCCACCATAGCCGTTTCTGTCCCTTGGCCCGGGCGGAAACCAGTTTGGGAGGTTTTTAGCAGCTCATTGGACTCCAGATAGTGTGAGAGCTGGGAGTTGATGTATTTTTCCGCTAGTTTACTAATGCCTGGGAGGAGTGATATTGGTCTGAAGTTGGCCAGGTTTTGCGGGTCAAGGGTTGGTTTTTTTATAAGTGCTTTCACCACCGCTTTTTTCCAACTTGTGGGCACAGTTCCAGATTCAAAAGAGGCGTTGAGTAGGTTGGTCATGGGTGGAAGGATGCTCGGGGCAATCTGCTTCAGATGTCTCACCGGGGCTGGATCATGAGGCGATCCGCTTTTGAGGGCTTGTAATATAGGGCCAAGCGTTTCCGCGTTAATGAGTTGGAACTTGCTTAGCCCAATGTCTCTGTTCTGATGTTGGGAGGAGGGACGGGGGGAGGGGTCTGTAGGAGAAAGAGGCGGAAGTTGTTTGAGTATAGTTTGTATTTTTGAGTCGAAGAAATTGGCTAACTCATTGCAGTGTTCGATTGAATAATAAACAAGAGTTTCTTAGAGAATGTGAGTGAATGTTCAAAATAAGATTAAAACATGTGGAATAACATAGAGAAAAAACAGAAAGCAGAAGTAACAGAAAAGGAATGATTGAAACAGCAAAGAAATGTAAATAACATAGGGGCATATTATCAACACAGGCGATAAAATGATCGCTGCTTTTATCGGCAGAAATCTGCCGCTAAAGCCGCTTTTGCGGCAGTATTCTGCCAATAAAAGCAGCGATAATTTTATCACCTGTGTTGATAATATGCCCCTTACTGTGTTTGAACTACAGGGAGAAAGCATAATGAAGAAGTAGTGAAAGAGTGATGAGTCAGAGACAGTGAGAGTAATAGAGACGGAGTGAGTGAACAGGAGTGAGGAACTATGAGAACAGAGGGACTGAGAAAAGGAGTGGAAGGAGTAGAGTAAGTAAGTAATAGAAAAAGGAATGAGGGAAGTAGCAAAGGCAGGAAACAGAGGGTTAAAGAAATGAAGCAGTGGAACTAATAGAAGTTAAATGTGATAGAAACGTAACGAAAAGAGTACAAAACATTTACCTTATAATTGTCGTTAACTTAGTCACTTGTTATTTTTATACTTTCAATCTGTGAAAGAAAGAACAAAAATTTGAAAAATATTAAAACATGTATTTAAAAATTAGAAAAGACAAGGGAAAAGATTGACAATCATCCAATTTTACAAAGAAATAAAGTTAGAGGCCTCTGCTTCTCCATGCCCTCTACACAGTCCTAAATATATACATTTTAAACTGACGGTATCTTGTTGAAGATGAAGTGAGGCCTATCTTGCAACATGATGCATCTTTTGCACTGCTGCTGCGTCACAAAAGTGATGGAACAGCGGCGCAAAAGAGGCGCACGGCCATCATAAATCTAACCCTAACATTTTAAATGATTGTTTCTAGATGCTGATAAGGTGTGGCCCATCCACAGATTTGTTTCAGGTGAGTCCTACTCAGAGTTACAGATGAAATTTAAGTTATTGCAGAGTACAGAGGAGATAATACATGAGCAGGCCTACCAACGAAGTGAGTCATGTCCACTGCACTCTTGGACAAACGTCAGACCTCCTCTATCTCCTTGAACAGGCCTAAACCTCATCTACACAATGTGATTCGTAATGTTATGAAACACAGGTAACGTAATTGAAAAACGTGCAATTTTTTTTGCTCATTCCACAATCACATCACTTGTGTTTCCTTTGCTTAGGTATGTCATTGTACAGATGTAGTCTACGCAAAAGGTGAGCACTATATGCAACAAATTTGACACTTACAGAAGCCTCAGCTTCTCCATGCCCCCTACACAGTCCTAAATATATACATTTTAAACTGACGGTATCTTGTTGCAGATGAAGTGAAGCCCATGTTGCAACATGGTGCATCTTTTGCACTGCTGCTACGTCACAAAAGTGACGCAACGGTGGCGCAAAAGAGGCGCACGGCCATCATAAATCTGCCCCTAACACTTTAAATGATTGATTCAGGATGACGATAAGGTGTGGCGTATCCAGAGGTTTGTTTGAAGTGAGGCCTACTCAGGGTTGCAGATGAAATTTAGGCTTGTTGAAGAGTACAGAGGAGATAATACATGTGCAGACCTACCAATGAAGTGAGTCATGTCCACTGCACTCTTGAACAAAGGCCAGACCTCTTCTGTGTCCCTGGACAAGTCTAAACCTCATCTGCACAATGTGATTCGTAATGTTAGGAAACACAGGTAGTTTAATTGAAAAACGTGCAATTTTTTTTGCTCATTCCACAATCACATCACCTGTATTCCCTCAGCTTAGGTATCTCATTGTGCAGATGTAGTCTAGCATATCCAAGAGTACGGAGAAGGTGAGGACTGCATGCAACAGAGCAATGTACATTACTCACCTACCTTGACACTTACAGAAGCCTCAATTTCTCCATGCCTCCTGCACAGTTCTCAATGTATATCATAAATACAAAAAGTACAGAATTAATTAAACATGTTAAATGGTTTATTTTTGCTGTTCTCAGAATGTATCAAATTTCACTAAAAACAGTGAGTTGAAGGTATTCATCATATAACAGCGGGGAAAAAAACCCACAATCAAAATGATTGTGTTTAAAAAACCCATATAACATAACCAATCAGAAATCAGAACTCCTTAAAAGTAACTTACTTTCCATGACGTCAAAGGATGTCCTATGAACAGCTTATACTCTGTTGTGCTGCTATTATTTTCAGCCCGCCACTTTCTGAAAGAAAAGCTTCATCGTTTTGACAAATATGTTACATACAATAAATGACTTCTCACTCTCTACTGCACATTTCCTCAAGGCCAAATCGTGTAAGAGCCATTTATAACTCTTTAAATTCTTCTATGCAAATCCCGTCATTTTCTTTTTCCGCAACTTTCAGAAAGAAAACGTTCAAGATCACTTGCACAATCCTGTACTAGTAATATCTCACCCTTCTTGCTCACTCATGTTCCACATTTCCACATGTAACTTTTGACTCTGTACTACACTTATCCTCAAGGCCAAATAGTGTAGGAGCCATTAGAACCTCTTGAAATTCCTCAGAGCAGATCCCGAGATTCTTTCCCTAAAATTTTGGTTTTAAAAACACCAGGGATAGCCTCTTGGACAACGCAGAGGTGTTCCCTCTGAATGTGAGCATTCTGTGCGCTCGCTGAGAGCTAAATATCGATTTTTAAAAAAACCCTCGTTTTGTCCGTTTTATGTTGTAATAATTTTGACACTGTACCCTGATTTTAATAACTGAATGTGACCGCATACCTGCATTCGAAATCGCCACACTACCGCGTTTAGAGCGGATTACTGTGATTTAGGAAGGGCACCACACCGCCAGAACGGCGGACATCTTTGGTGAGGGCAAGGATTGGCTGGTCTAGTCGTCAGCAGGACGCTAGAACAGTATTTAAGGCAGGCAAATTAGGCGGCCAACTACCTGGGATAGCCTCTTGGACAACGCAGAGGTGTTCCCTCTGAATGTGAGCATTCTGTGCGCTCGCTGAGAGCTAAATATCGATTTTTTAAAAAACCCTCGTTTTGTCCGTTTTATGTTGTAATAATTTTGACACTGTACCCTGATTTTAATAACTGAATGTGACCGCATACCTGCATTCGAAATCGCCACACTACCGCGTTTAGAGCGGATTACTGTGATTTAGGAAGGGCACCACACCGCCAGAACGGCGGACATCTTTGGTGAGCGCAAGGATTGGCTGGTCTAGTCGTCAGCAGGACGCTAGAACAGTATTTAAGGCAGGCAAATTAGGCGGCCAACTACCTGGGATAGCCTCTTGGACAACGCAGAGGTGTTCCCTCTGAATGTGAGCATTCTGTGCGCTCGCTGAGAGCTAAATATCGATTTTTTTAAAAACCCTCGTTTTGTCCGTTTTATGTTGTAATAATTCTGACACTGTACCCTGATTTTAATAACTGAATGTGACCGCATACCTGCATTCCAAATCGCCACACTACCGCGTTTAGAGCGGATTACTGTGATTTAGGAAGGGCACCACACCGCCAGAACGGCGGACATCTTTGGTGAGGGCAAGGATTGGCTGGTCTAGTCGTCAGCAGGACGCTAGAACAGTATTTAAGGCAGGCAAATTAGGTGGCCAACTACCTGGGATAGCCTCTTGGACAACGCAGAGGTGTTCCCTCTGAATGTGAGCATTCTGTGCGCTCGCTGAGAGCTAAATATCGATTTTTAAAAAAACCCTCGTTTTGTCCGTTTTATGTTGTAATAATTTTGACACTGTACCCTGATTTTAATAACTGAATGTGACCGCATACCTGCATTCGAAATCGCCACACTACCGCGTTTAGAGCGGATTACTGTGATTTAGGAAGGGCACCACACCGCCAGAACGGCGGACATCTTTGGTGAGGGCAAGGATTGGCTGGTCTAGTCGTCAGCAGGACGCTAGAACAGTATTTAAGG
Source organism: Lissotriton helveticus (assembly GCF_964261635.1). NCBI lineage: Eukaryota > Metazoa > Chordata > Amphibia > Caudata > Salamandridae > Lissotriton > Lissotriton helveticus. The sequence goes on from NC_136067.1 coordinate 278,975,474, forward strand.
CAGGCAAATTAGGCGGCCAACTACCTGGGATAGCCTCTTGGACAACGCAGAGGTGTTCCCTCTGAATGTGAGCATTCTGTGCGCTCGCTGAGAGCTAAATATCGATTTTTTTAAAAACCCTCGTTTTGTCCGTTTTATGTTGTAATAATTTTGACACTGTACCCTGATTTTAATAACTGAATGTGACCGCATACCTGCATTCGAAATCGCCACACTACCGCGTTTAGAGCGGATTACTGTGATTTAGGAAGGGCACCACACCGCCAGAACGGCGGACATCTTTGGTGAGGGCAAGGATTGGCTGGTCTAGTCGTCAGCAGGACGCTAGAACAGTATTTAAGGCATCCATGCAGACGCGCAGTGGGCATGCGCTGCGGGCTCGCCGGAGCGTCGCCGGAGTCGCGCCAGAGTCCAGCCCGTCTGCGCCCGTCCGCGCTCGGACGGGCGCGGGGGCAGGGACATCTGGACAAATGCGCTTCTACACCTCGGAAGATTTGCGTAACCTGGATAAAGGTGAGGCATGCTTGGATACTGACACCCTGAAGAAACTAAAAGCATATGCACTCTATAAACCGCCGATTACTATATCGGTAGATTCATATTCCACCCTGAAAGTAGCAAGCCTAAATACTAGATCACTCCACTGTCACCACGTCGAGGTCTACAACCTGTTGCAAAATAATGATACCGATGTACTGACCTTAACAGAGACTTGGATGAGCGAGAGCTCATTGCCAGACATCCTGGCCGCTCTTCCCAGCGGCTATGATGCTCTATGGCAAAATCGACCAGGAAGCACACGGGGAGGAGGGGTAGCGGTGATTTTTAAAAAAAGGCTGACAGTGGAAGTTCTACTATCAGAGACGGTTGACCTGGCTGATTTGCTTGGGGTGAAAGTTACAGTAAACAGCTCATGTTGGGTGGTGCTAGCGGTTTACCGCCCCCCCAATGCAACCCCAACTTTCCTGGACCTATTTGCCCCCATTATATCAGACCTATACTCTCGCTACACGAAAATTGTAGTCACAGGAGATTTTAACCTGCACTGGGATAGTCCCCAATGGGATGCCTCTATGCGCCATCTGGACACTTTGATGTCAGCGCTAAATTTTAAACAAATTGTGAAGGTCCCTACGCACATCAAAGGTCACACCCTCGACCTGGTGTGGACCACAGACCCCTCCCTCACACTGGAAGAAGTAGTCCCATGTATTTGGTCTGATCACTTTCTAATATCCTGTGAGATACGTATTAAGGGTCAAATAACTAGACCAACATTGAAGGCTAGAAATACCCGTAAATGGGCAGAGGTCGATTTGGGGACCCTGACCAAGGTATTCCTGCCTAGAGACTGCCCCCTGAGCTCAGATTACACTCTAGATCAGCAATACGCGGATTTAACGCGCTGTCTGACACTAGCTATTGACCAGATAGCACCAATGGAAAGGAAGGTATTAAAAGGTCCGGGTAAGGATGCCCCTTGGTTCACGCCAGCACTGAGGGACCATAAAAAGAAACTCAGAGCCTTAGAAAGAGGATGGAGGAAAACCAAACAGGACTTAACCAGAGATCTCTATCGAACCTCTTTGTCTGCATATAAGAAACATATCACCTTGGCCAAAGCCGAATACTATGAATCCCGGCTAAGTAAGGCAGCCAACGTGCAGAAAGAGACTTTCAAGATCCTGTCGGAGCTAAAAAGCCGGACAGTGTTCAGTCCCCCATAAGCTGTAACTCCTTTCAGGAATATTTTCTGGAGAAAGTAAGAATTATCATCCAGGACATAAAAAGCGGGATGCTTAATGGGATGGCCACACCTCCGGGCCCCCGAAATCATACTGACTGTTCCATCACACGGTTTCCAGAGATTGACATCTTGAGCCTGCAGCAGTTGATGGGCAGAATTAAGTCTGGATCCCCAGCGGACCCTTGTCCGCCTAAAGTCTTTCAGGCAGCCCGCCCCTTATTGGAGGAGCATGTCATTTCTCTCCTAAATAGATCCTTGGAAACAGGACAATTACCAGCAGAATTCAAGGAAGCGCGTGTAAGATGGCTGCTGAAAAAAACAGGTGCAGACCCCGCAACACTAAAAAATTACAGGCCTATCTCTCAGCTACCATTCCTCTCTAAAGTACTAGAACAACATGTACTAAGAACGCTGTCTATGTACTTGGAGTCCCACTCCCTGCTTCACGAACGACAAGCAGGGTTCCGAGCACATCACAGCACCGAGTTGGTGATGCTCTCGGTGCTGGACGAATTGAGAGGCCTGGCTGACGGTAAAAAACCGAGCGCCCTGATTTTATTAGACCTCTCAGCGGCGTTCGATACCGTCAGCCATGCGTTGTTACTGGGAAGACTGAGTGATTTTGGCGTCAGAGGCTTGGCTTTTGGATGGTTGCAGTCCTTTCTGTCAGGAAGGACACAAAGAATACAACTGGGAGAAGAAATCTCCGCAGTGGGAGAGCTAGAATGTGGGGTGCACTGCTGTTTAATCTATACTTACAGCCGCTGATTGCCTCCCTGGCAAGTATGGGCTGCACAGTATACAATTATGCAGACGACACGCAGCTGCTGCTGAGTGTCGATAATACAAACACCGCCCAACTTCACACTCAGAACATTCTGAGGCACACGGTTCAGTGGATGACAGGAAACCTCTTAAAAATCAATCCTGATAAGACTGAGGTTTTGGTGATTTCATCAGCCACCTCACCATGGTGTGACCTTTACTGGCCTGCAGAGCTAGGCTCAGCCCCAAAACCCAGCCAGAATGTGAAGAGACTGGGGATCAAACTGGACTGTGACCTCACCATGGTCAACCAAATTTCCTCAGTAGTGGGCTGCTGTACTAATATTATCCGACAGCTGCGGAAATTAGTGCCTATCATTTCCCAATCTATGCTACGGTCTATCGTTGCAGCTACTGTGATCTCACGCATAGATTATGGAAATGCTCTCTACCTTGGCCTACCGAAAACCCTGACAAATAGGCTACAGGTGGTGATGAATGACGCTGCTCGTCTTATCTTCAGACTGCCAAGACGCACTAAAGCATCCTCCCTGCTACAGAGCCTCCACTGGCTCCCTATCAAGGAGCGAGTGGAATTCAAAAACCTGTGCATAGCCCATAAAGCTATTTATGGCATGGCGCCTGCATATATTAAAGATAGTCTGGCAGTGTATAGCCCAAAAAGAGCTCTTAGATCCTCAAACTCTCAGCTACTGGTGTGCCCTCGGTACAAACTTGCCACTAAGGGCGGAAGAGCCTTTTCGGTGCTGGTTCCTCACCTATGGAACACATTACCGGAGCCACTACGTAAGGAAGGAAACCTCCTACGTTTTAGAAAGGGGTTGAAAACCTTGCTATTTGGGAGAGCCCTGTGTGCCACTTAGGTTAGTGGATGCCTCTGTATTGTCAAAGTTGTTGTTTACCATCGATCCCTAGCGCTTAGAGACCTGTAGGTGATTGAGCGCGGTATAAATCAAAAATAACAATAACAATAACAACAGGTAAGAATTTTTAAGGTCAAAAGGCAATTTTTTTTTTAAAGTTAAAACAGAATCATTGCAGAATGACCAGCCGTTTCTAGACTTTAAATAACCTGTGTAATGTCCTGATGTTGTTGAAGGACCGTCATGATATATAATTGCTGCAGTTAAAAACGTCCTTCCTGATATTGACAACTGCGAAGCCACAACATTTTTAATTAAAGTTGTCAATTTTGTTCCATCAGGCCTACATCGTTGGAACATTAAAATTACATACTGGCCATATGTTCGTATAAATAATGTGGACAGCATTGCTGACTTACATTGGCTACACTCTATGTTGTGATCGGCTGATTTTACTAGCTTATTAAAGGACACTGATTTACTGTCTGGCAAAGTTAAATATATAAATCTTTCTGAGTCTACACTAGTAGTACTTGATACCCTACAATTCTCGCAGTCATGCTGCCATTGATAAGAAAGGCCAAACAGGTAATCTACATCTACACCTTCATCTTGCAATACATCAAACATATACATTAAAAACTCCTGACAATCTTGCTGAATATTTTGAGAGAATTGCGTTTGACCTGATCACTTGTCTAACAGATTTCGAATTTCAGACACACTTTCTATTTTTGTTCTATCAGTGCTACATTTCTCTAACACAGAATTCATCAAGCAGCAAAAACTTTGATCCGAATTGATCACAATCTGTTGTTTTAAAGTTTCTAGAGAAAAGACAACATTAACCACTACATTAGCATAGCAGTTGACACCAGAACTATTTTCAAATTGAAAACCAACAACATCTTCAACAGAATCCATTTTCTTTCTGCTTATAATTTCAGGTTCATCGACTTTTCGTCTTTTTGCTACAACCTCCCTACTATTGGTCACATTTCTTCGTTTCCGGCCTACCACACGTTTCTCAAACAAAGGATATAGAGGCAGATGTGGCGCATACTCTCTTCTTAACCTATTGTATTCCTTAACACAATCTAGATCCGCACAAATGTTTGTGACATCACACTCAATCAAGTACAATCCCGATAAAGTTCTGACTCGTGACAATGCCACATATGCCATCCCCTCCTTGAACACAGAACTGCCAATATTCACCAATGCACTGTCTACACTTAAACCTTGCGATTTATGGATTGTCACCGCATATGCCAAGCAAACAGGAAACTGCTTACGGCGAACATATAAGTCTTTTACAAGCAAAAACCTAGCAGAACAACAACCAATTAGCTGTACTTCCTCAATGCCATCAAATTTAATTTTTAAAAATTCAATTCCATCTCTATTTCTGTATTTCACAAAATCAACAACATTACCCATTGATCCATTTACCAGACCTCTTTCAACATGTAAATTCCTTCTTAAAATTATACGGCAATTTAAGCACACATTCAGAGTCTTTTCAAAACCTGCAGTTTTAGATATAGTCTTCTCTAATGAATCCGATTTTGATTTCAAATTCTCAGACAAAATAATTGTTGATCCCATATGCTCTACTCTGTCAATAGCTTCCAGTTTCACAATCTCTTGGTTTTCTAAATGCAACATTTTGTTGTTGAAGATGGCACATTCTGCAAGAGTTGGCATCAAACATATTCCAGATTTCTTCTCAGTAATTTTCTGAAAAATATTCTCAGGCACAACGTCTTGTTCTGGATACAAATTTGACAGTAATCGTGCATGTAAAGCTTCTTTCCCATGTTCGGTCACTTTTCCGATCCCATCTTGTAGAATATTCTTGTAATCTGCATCCTTCGCCTGACGCATATTTTCACGCAGTTCAGCATAATTGAAGTTTAACCATATATTGACGTTGCCAATGCTCCCTAGGCACTTCCTGGTATCTTCATGCGTGAGCATTTTGAACACAGGTTGTCCTTTCACTGGTGTCAGCTGCAGATGATCACCGAAAACAATGATGTGTTTGCCACCAAATAACACATCATATTCTGTTTTGAGAACTTCTTGCATTCTCAAATGCACAAAGGCAAGCATAACATTGGAAACCATGCTTACTTCGTCAATGATAAGAAGTTTCATTTTCCTCAAGACTCTTGAAACTTCACAACAAGCATCTCCAGATAACTTGTGGTATTGTAATTTGTTATCATGCTCCACTGGAAGCATCAGTAGACGATGCAAAGTAATACCTTTAACGTTATGTGCTGCCAGTCCAGTTGGAGCGGTGACAACACAAGACAGCGATGACTCAGTCCTTTTCTGCAAATAACATGAAATTGCTTTAATGAGGAAACTTTTTCCAGTTCCCGCTTCTCCACTCACGTACAGTCGGACAGGCTTCAACGACGTACATGAGCACTCTTTCTTCTCATGACTTAATCCATGATCAATTTGGTTGGTAACTTCTTCATATATTTTCCTTTGCTCAACGTTGAGTTGTCTTTCCAAGTCTTCTAAGTTAACCACATCTTCCTGAGTATGTGCCATGGCTCTTTCCACTTCAATCATGGCAGTGGCAGCTTCATTTTCGATAACTGGTCCTCCTAGTGGATCCTGACTTAATGAAACAGAACTCTGACTGTCCTGAGAACTGTCTCTAGCAATCTCGGCTGCAATCGTTGCTTCCTGCTCGATTTCCGCATTCAACATTTCCAGATATTTGGGAAAAACAGGACATTCTATAGTCTCCTTGGCGGCATTGAAAGAGTCTTCGTAACAGAGGAAATCTCCAAGCAGTTCCTCTTCTGCACGCCAAGGCTTGAAAAGTTGCAAAAGAGCTAAATAGAAAAACTCTTTTCTTTCAGGAGATTCGCCACTCAATTTTCGGTGGTTTACCAATTGGCATTTTCTTTGCTTGACCAGACATCCCTTACTTCCAATTACAGCATAGACTCCTTTATCAATATCTTCTTTGATGTTCCTCTTGAATATGTAATTTTGTAGAACCTCATACAGACAAACATTCTCGAGGTGACTGCTTCTATTTGGATAATATGTATCCAACATGTTGGTCTTCAAAATATCGGTACTGTTTGGCTCCTTTTCCGCCAAATACTCAAGTTCCCGCACAGGTTTCAGAACTCGATTACGCGTTGCAGCAAGGCCAAGACTCGCCCAAACGATACTCCTCGATTTGGCATAGAGACTTGCTGAAGACAACCGGTCAGAACATTCGTAAGCTCCGATTTCTCGATGTGACAACATCTTCAGACTGAAACTGTACAACTTCTTACTGAGGCTCTTTTCATGGGAAATGTCCTCCCACATATCCTTCAATTCTGTCTTTTCTTTTTTGGTGATGTAAGATGTCACATACCGAGCCACAGCCATACAGTTATCAGCCACAAACTGTATATCCTTGTTAGCATTCCACATGGACAAAATCACTGGGTTGTAGTCGTTGATGTACTTGGACTCTTCGTTCCTTTTCAAATTGTATGTGTTTTTAGGTGATTTCTTCATCACATTATGTCGCAGCGAAGACATCAAACTGTTCACTCTTCCTTTAGAAATCACCGCCGGTCGTGGAAAGGCGAAACGACATTTGGTGTAGAACTTGTCCTTGTTTCTGAATTTACGACGACAGTACTTTCCACAACGATGGCTTTGGAAGCGTAAAACTTGTTCTCTTAGGCTTTTGTCTTCCTTTGCGTTTGGAACAGCACATGTAGAATACTGTTCTATGAAACTCATCACTAAGTCATCTGGATCTGTTCCAAATTTAGGTGCATCCTTGATCCACAGCAGCATATGTATATGAGGAGCACCCCTTGCTTGGTACTCCTTTCTCCAGAAGAAATCCAACACCTCTCCAAGAGGTGGATTTTTCTTGTTCATGATGCAAGACATCATAGCTTCAAATCTATGATTGAAGTACCTGCATACATTCACTGGATCCAAAGAGCACAGTTCTCCGGGTGTCTTGAATTCGATATTTTCAATGTTTCCATTTGCCTCTCGTAGAAATTCAAGTAAGTCTTCCCAGCCATACTCGGCACGGCTGAGAGTGAGGAACCATGTGGGAGTTCCTAAGTTCCTCAGCATACATTTTAAATCACCATGACGACGGTACCAGTACTCATTAGTACCACGCTGACACGCCATGAGATTAATCAGGTGAGAATCCAAAATACTGTCTTGCACATTGACTTTATCCATAAAGTCACTTGCCGAGATGTTTTGCATCTGTACACCACTTTTCAAGATGTGGTTCACTGCATATGACAGTCCAGACAGATCGCTTTCAAACAGTAGATGAAACAAATAGGGAATGCATTGACGAAACCTAGGATCTTCTGCATACAATCGTAAAGTCCGGTATTCAGAAGCAGGAATTTGATCAGGTCGCTCATCATATCTTCCTCCTTGACCTGTTGGAAATAGCTGTGGGAAACACCGAGCTTCCAAACTTTCCTCCCAAACACTAATGGGACTTCCTTTGGCTTGTTTCATTTGAAACAACTCAATAGCATTCCCCATGACTTCCTTTGAATGCAAAGAATGAACACTATAAGGCTATACTGAAATGCTGATCGCAAATGCTTAATGAAATGCTTTTATGCTGAAATGCTTATCGCTGAAACACGAGCAGCGTGACTGATTTAAAAGTGACGCCGCTATTCAGAATATTTGTAAATTGAAATTTCTTTTAGCAGCACTTAATTCGAACGCATGTTCGAGCTCACCACTTTTAAAACTCACTGCGCCGTTTTGATTTTAAAAGACTGCACTGTGAAGCTAATTGTGTAATTTCCACATTTTAAATACCTGTGCATGAATTCATCTGTGTCCCCTGTAACCCCGGTCCCCCGCAAGCGCTAGGCTTGTTTGTGGGGAGGGTGCAGGGCGGGTCCTTCTTCCGCCTTCCAGGCTGAGGAAGCCACTGATTGGGCAAACTGGTTTGTATAGGCGGAGCTGAGCAATAGCCCGTCCTATACATAAACCGGTCTTACCATATGACGCGCAGCAAATACGCGCAGCAACCGCGCCAAAAACCGCGCCAAAGACTAGCCTAAGACATGCCCATCTGGGCCCGTCCGGGACAGGACGGGGCATGGGGCAAGAAACCTTGTACAATCAACTCAGGTATGAGCTCCACGCAATTGAAAGCGTTACGCCCCCCACTTCATCGCGATTGCACGGTGCTCTCGCCATTGGATGACATACGCTGCAATAACTGTAAGTTACAACTGTCTAATATCCAACCCTACCCTGATGTAATAATCAATACTCAAACGCCATTCCATCGCCCTAAACGCACCAGCTGCAATTACTCTTTCCTCAGCGTAAATTGCAGATCCCTGCCACAGCATAAACTCGACATCTTCAACCTTCTACTAGAAGAGGCACCTCGCGCTCTCTTCCTTACGGAAACCTGGCTACATGATAGCTCAGGACCGGATGTTGCAACCGCTCTCCCAGCCAACTATGCCATCACAAGGAAAGATAGACAAGGCCAAGTGGGTGGAGGCATTGCTGTTATATTTCGCAAAGAGTTTATCTGTAATTTGGTCCCAGCAAATATCCCAGACCGCCTCTTTTCAAATCACTCTGAACCCCAACTTCACGCTCTCTGGTCTCCTAATATACAGACCCCCGGGGAACCCCAGAAATTGGACAGCCAGTCTAGCCAACCATATCACACCTTTTTTGTTAGACTACAAAACTTTTACACTTGTAGGGGATTTAAATCTACACCTCGAGGACTCATCAAACGTGACCTGTTGCAATCTAATAGACGACCTGACAGCTTTGAACCTATCACTCCTTAACTCAGGTCCTACGCATAAGGCCGGACACCTATTAGACCCCATAATAACAAACATACCAGAATTAAAATGGACTAAAACCAGTCCTCTATGCTGGTCAGATCACTATCTTCTTGAATTCAATCTTAATAGAACTGTACCCCCAAGAAATGATACACGGTCGGTAAATTCCATGAGAAATTGGAAACAACTCGACGTAAACAAATTGAACCAAGTACTAATAAACAGCACACCCGTCTGTGACCAGAATATGGAAAACCAGTGGTTAGAAAGTGCAGCAAATCAATGCCTCCCCTTAAAGGTGATAAAAAGTAATTTCCATCGTCCCCCTGCCCCTTGGTTCAACGAACTTCTTAAAGCTGAAAAGTCGAAGTGTAAAGCGTTGGAAAGGGTATGGCGCAAAGATTACAACCATGAACAAAAGACAACATACAATAAGGCCAGAAACGCTTATCACTCCTCATGTATTAAAGCCCGGGCCCTTTACGTCGCCAGCACCATTAATAATGCTGCAAACAAAGCAAAGTCTCTATTTAACACAGTGAAGGACTTGGCAGGCACACAAACAATTGCCTCTGCCCGCCCCTTAACGAAACAACAATGTCATGACCTAGCAACATTTTTCAATGATAAAATAGTAAATATCATCTCTAACATCGCTTCTAAACCTCATGACAATTGCTCACAGCTCACTATCCCCATGTCACCAGACAATGCAAACCTCCTCGAGAAATGGCCCCCTGTAACTCTGGACTCCTTAAAAATCTCTCTGAAATCCATCACATCAGGCTGTGACCCTCTCCCTGTGAGTATTTTAAAACAACTTGACAATATCCCTCTAACCACTATAGCAGACACACTAAATGCTTCCCTTCAATCCGCTATAGTTCCGTCGAGTTGGAAGCACGCAATGGTAACCCCTCTGCTGAAGAAGCCTTCAGCCGACCCCACAGTCCTGTCTAATTACAGACCCATTTCGTTGCTCCCTGCTTTTTCCAAACTTTTGGAAAGGCACATCCACTCCGCCCTCAATACCTTTACAGAAGAGAACAATCTCCTTCACCCCTCACAATCAGGCTTCAGAGCAGGATTCTCTACAGGAACTGCCCTACTGGGTGTAACGGAAAAAATCCGAAAATTCCTGGATGAGGGTCAAACAGTCGCACTCATTCTTTTAGACTTGAGTGCGGCGTTTGACACCATATCACACAGAACCCTCCTGGCTACCCTTGAGAGAAACGGCATCCGTAGTGATGCCCTACAGTGTATAAAGTCCTTTCTCACAGGGAGAACCTTCCAGATTAAATCCAGTATTGCCTGCTCCGACATTGTTGCCGCCCCACAGGGGGTGCCGCAAGGCTCCATCTTGAGTCTGTTGTTTTTTAACTTGTACCTAAGACCACTGGCCGATCTAGCAGACCGCGCAGGCCTGACATTAATGACTTACGCTGACGACTCCCAAATCATTTTTTCCTTATCTGAGTCGAACCCATCAGCACCCTCTTTACTCATAACCGGACTCCATGAAATCTTCAGCTGGATGTCCGCCAACCAGCTGAAATTAAATGGGGACAAAACAGAGGTTCTCATATTGGGAAGAAACAAGGAGCTCTGGAACCCCTCCCACTGGCCTCCTGAGCTGGGTAATCTTCCCTCTCCGGCGACTCAGGCAAGAAACCTGGGGGTCATTTTTGACAATACTTTGTCAATGAAACAGTAGGCAAACAAAGTCGCGGGCCTCTGCTTCACCATTATAAAATGGTTGAAGAAGATCATGTGGATGTTGCCCCCTGTCACACAAAAAACCGTAGTCAACGCACTAATAACATCGCGTATTGACTACGGAAACATCTTATACCTAAGTTCGAACTTAGCAGTGATTAAGCGACTCCAAATGATACAAAACTCTGCCGCAAGACTCCTGTGCAGGATACCTAAGTTTGAAAGAGTATCACATCACCTAAATGATTTGCACTGGCTCAGAGTTGAACATCGGATTAGCTTTAAAACCCTTAGTTTCATGTTCAAAGTAAAATCCAAAACGGCACCCTCCTATATACAAGCCTTAGCTTCCCCCTACCTGCCAACTAGAAACCTGCGTTCCCAAACTGCAGCGAATTTCTCTGTCCTCAGATACAAACTTCAAAGGACTGGCGGAAGATCTTTTTCGGTTCGAGGGCCGATTCTGTGGAATTCCCTCCCCCAGTTCATCCGGAAAGTAGAAAGCTACACTAAATTCAGGAAATTTGTCAAAACTTGGCTTTTCCAGAAACAATTGTGCTAAAACTCCAACTCAGCACCTTCCTTCGTTCAACCCAATGTCACAGGCGCCGGGAAACCCTTGTTGGGTAGCTGAGCGCCATATAAATGCAAAAAATAAATAAAAAAATAAAATAAAAATAATGTTCATATATTTCTTCATTTTTAGAGGGTTCTACTTTCTCAATTTGACCAGCACACAAATCGCTATCCTCTTCTTCGCTTACTTCCTCTTCTGCAACATATACATTCTTGTAGTACTTATTGTTGTTCTTCAAATACAATGTTGCCTTTTTGACTTTCCTAACATCCACTAAATCTTGCCATATTTTCTTACTCTTTGTCGGAACCCCATTAACTAAGATAACCAGAGGTTCCTCTTCCACTTTCTCTACTCCAATTGTATTAATGCTTTTCTTCAAATCTAGAGGCAAATAAACAACTCTTCCCTTTAATCCTCTCTGTAAATCTGATGGAGGCAATTTCCCTGTCTTTGGCTCCATTCTTACAATAGCCTGAAAGGGATGAATACTTTGAATCAAAATAGATTCATAAGTATTTAAATCCTTCAATTCAGAAGGAATCTCAACCAATTCCAGATTATTATGAATCGCTCTAGCAGGCATCCGGTTTTGATTTAATTTGTTACAACAATAAGTACACACACGTTGATCCAATCCCAAATCAAAACAATTTTCTACCATCAAGTATGTTGCAAAATCCTTCCATTCACTATTATTTTCCCTTTCACTTTTCGCATATAAATCCACTAACTTAGTCTGATTCTTATAATAAGTGCGTCGACAACACACACAAGTGAAATTAGGCCTCTCACTTGATTTCACCTGAAACGTGGCAATTTCCTTCTGAAAATTATCTGTACTGGAAAACTGTACACTATCTTCCACATTACCCTCTTCTTTTGGGTCAATTTCAACATTCTCCTCTTTACTTGCAAAGTAACAAAACTCAATTTCTTCACAAATATTCTTCACATCTACTTCAGAACCATGCAAAAGAGCAGTGCATAATTGTTTAAGCATAATTGCTGGACTCTTAGCATAATACAACATTCTAACTAATTTCCTCACTTTATTATGATGCACTGCTAGCATCCTGAAATGATGAAAAACACTCTGGCATACTCTCCTGGAAAGACAAGCCAGTGAATGACCATGCAAACCTGTCACTTCTCTCACTCTGCAAGGATCTAATTCTTGCAACAACATCATTTTCTGCTTCAAACTTTTCTTATTAAATGTCCGTACAAAATCACAAAGCAAATTGATGAAATCCTGTTGCACACTGCAAATACTACTACACTTCCAGGTGTACACAGGTCCCTTAGGACGTCTTCCTAAAACCTCATTACCTAACACCTCTTCTGCCTCTGTTGTCACAAGTTTTTCTTTTTCAACCACACATCCATCTTTCACCTCATATGCTCGACCACTGGTGTCAACTGCATGCACTAAATCATTATCCTGAAAGTAACTCTCCTCATTAAAAAATGCCTCAGAACTTGAACTATGCATCCATTCTCCTGAAAAAACGTCACAAAAATTACTACGATTAACTGTTCTCTTCAATGTACTATTTGTTTTGAAATCATAAATTAACTTGTTTAGTTTCCTAATTCTATTGATTATCAAAATAAATAACTTTCGCTTAATTTCCAATGCCTGATCAATAATTTTCTCAACTTTTTTTTTCTCTTATAAAAAACCACTTTCTGTTGACCTTTCTTAATATTTTTTAACAAATTACCAATTATCCTGTTGCGGAACATTCGTCTACGAATGTCCCTAAACTGACTTTTCCTTCTACTGCCATGCAGAGAGTTATCTCCTGCTCTACCAGTAACATTTTTGATTGGCCTTTCCTTTCTGTTTAAATTGGCTCTCTTTTTCTGGACTAAAACTTGTTCTGTAGTTATACTTTTGTTTCTACAAATGTTTCTAAGGAATGATTTCGTTCTCTTACCCGGAGCTTTCTTGGTGACTTGACGAGATTTTATTGTAGAGGACTGCTGCAACCATTTATTAATTTGCTGTCTTTGACGTTTTGTAGCCTTTCGGATTCTATCCTTAGACGGCATTCTCTAATTTCGAAATGATCTGCAGTTGAATCTGTGGTAAAATATAATAAAAAATGTTATTAACCACTATTACCAAACAGTAAATCAATAACAGTCGTCAAAAAATTAACATACTAGTTGTCAATATACATACAAAAATTTTTACTGCATTATGAAATTTAAAACTCACAAATAGTTGCAAAGAAATAGAATGCTTCTACATTTCACCTGTGCTCTTTTATATGTGAATCTGAACTAATTTTATTAGTATATTTTACTATTTGATTAAAGACACTTCACACAATTTGTTTTTGAAGTTGTATTTAATTTTAAATAAAACGGTTTACATGGTTACTTTTCATTTCGAGTAACTTAAATTTATTTTTAAAAGTCTTTATAGGTTAATAGGCTCGAGCAGGTCAGATGCCCACCCTTTGTCATACAATTCTGACAAATCAGCATCCTCATCAACTACTTCATCATCCACAGGATATAAATCATCCAAGGGATCTACTTCCACTGACGTTTCAATGACAAGTTCGATGATAAGATTGAGATCAACAGATTGCTCATTATAACTCATGGTTGATGTTCTCGTTATCTTTAAAGAAAGAGAACAACAATGAGATGTTGCAGAGTAAGAGACAAATCTCAGAGACTATAATAGTAAAATTGTTTACCAAGAGTAACATTTTGCAGATATTATTTAACCATGTCCAGCGATGCTGAGGAGGTGAGGCCTATATCCAACTTTTCAGTGAACAGGACTCATCTCTTCTTAACCTTGGATAACCTCACCAACACTGTGTCCCCTGCTAATACTTAAATTTAAAGGAGCAGATTTATGTTAACTGGCGCATCCCCAGGGATGCACCAGTTAACGTGCGCCACTGCTCTGCCACCCATGATGTGCCGCATTTACAATGCAGAGCACCATTGAGCAAAAGCAGCACAGATGCATCACGCATCTGTTCCACAAAAACGGCGCATTGCAGGAATCACGTCATAGACGCGACATATCTACTGCAATGCACAGGGGCAAGCCACACATTGCATGGTGCATCTCTCCTTATGCCTGTTTCAAACAGGCGTAAGGATTTGATTCAGCAATGCCATAAAGGTGTCTCAGTGAAATCTTCTTAGTTTTACTGTGTTAGTTTTACAGGGCTTTCATGCAAATGACTGCCCACCCTGCAACAAAACGCCCACATGAAACCTGACGCACGTTTTATGTGGGGCAGGACTTTACAGCATGACACATCTTCCTTGATGCTTCAAGTTGTAAATATGTGACAACATAGCGCATCTTTTGCTCCGCCGCTGCGTCACAAAAGTTTGAGGTGAGGTCTACTCAGGGTTGCTGATGAAATTTAGGCTTCTTGAAGAATATAGAGGATATAATACATGTGCATGCCTACCAATGAAGTGAGCCTATCTTGCAACACGGTACATCTTGTAAATCACTGCCGCATTATAAAAGTGACGGAACAGCAGCACAAAAGAGGCGCACGGCCATCATAAATCTGCCCCTAACACTTTAAATGATTGATTCAGGATGACGATAAGGTGTGGACTATCTAGAGGTTTGTTTGAGGTGAGGCCTACTCAGGGTTGCAGATGAAATTTAGGCTTGTTGAAGAGTACAGAGGAGATAATACATGTGCAGGCCTACCAATGAAGTGAATCATGTCCACTTGCAAAAACAACAAGTGATGGACTGAATGTGGATCAATGTCACACACTCCCCCAGTCAAAGGATCTGGGCCCAAATCCATCGTTTTTTTGCACTCCACACCACCCTGGGTTAGACAATGGCGATATGCAAATCAGCTCTGACCCTGTTGCCCCATGGGAACAGTCCAGTCCGAACTACAAAAGCCATGTCCTTCCCAGAACGGAATCAAGCATCCGAGGACCGGACCGGTTTCGAGGTAACACCTCTCTTCAGCCCGGCTAGCTTGACTCCAAGTGGTGTGGAGTGCCTGGGACCCACGTCTGGGCATCCCCAGCGCACTTAGGGCGGCAACTGCAAAAACAACAAGTGATGGACTGAATGTGGATCAATGTCACACACTCCCCCAGTCAAAAGATCTGGGCCCAAATCCATCGTTTTTTTGCACTCCACATCACCCTGGGTTAGACAATGGCGATATGCAAATCAGCTCTGACCCTGTTGCCCCATGGGAACAGTCCAGTCCGAACTACAAAAGCCATGTCCTTCCCAGAACGGAATCAAGCATCCGAGGACCGGACCGGTTTCGAGGTAACACCTCTCTTCAGCCCGGCTAGCTTGACTCCAAGTGGTGTGGAGTGCCTGGGACCCACGTCTGGGCATCCCCAGCGCACTTAGGGCGGCAATTGCAAAAACAACAAGTGATGGACTGAATGTGGATCAATGTCACACACTCCCCCAGTCAAAGGATCTGGGCCCAAATCCATCGTTTTTTTGCACTCCACACCACCCTGGGTTAGACAATGGCGATATGCAAATCAGCTCTGACCCTGTTGCCCCATGGGAACAGTCCAGTCCGAACTACAAAAGCCATGTCCTTCCCAGAACGGAATCAAGCATCCGAGGTCCGGACCGGTTTCGAGGTAACACCTCTCTTCAGCCCGGCTAGCTTGACTCCAAGTGGTGTGGAGTGCCTGGGACCCACGTCTGGGCATCCCCAGCGCACTTAGGGCGGCAATTGCAAAAACAACAAGTGATGGACTGAATGTGGATCAATGTCACACACTCCCCCAGTCAAAAGATCTGGGCCCAAATCCATCGTTTTTTTGCACTCCACACCACCCTGGGTTAGACAATGGCGATATGCAAATCAGCTCTGACCCTGTTGCCCCATGGGAACAGTCCAGTCCGAACTACAAAAGCCATGTCCTTCCCAGAACGGAATCAAGCATCCGAGGACCGGACCGGTTTCGAGGTAACACCTCTCTTCAGCCCGGCTAGCTTGACTCCAAGTGGTGTGGAGTGCCTGGGACCCACGTCTGGGCATCCCCAGCGCACTTAGGGCGGCAATTGCAAAAACAACAAGTGATGGACTGAATGTGGATCAATGTCACACACTCCCCCAGTCAAAGGATCTGGGCCCAAATCCATCGTTTTTTTGCACTCCACACCACCCTGGGTTAGACAATGGCGATATGCAAATCAGCTCTGACCCTGTTGCCCCATGGGAACAGTCCAGTCCGAACTACAAAAGCCATGTCCTTCCCAGAACGGAATCAAGCATCCGAGGACCGGACCGGTTTCGAGGTAACACCTCTCTTCAGCCCGGCTAGCTTGACTCCAAGTGGTGTGGAGTGCCTGGGACCCAAGTCTGGGCATCCCCAGCACACTTAGGGCGGCAATTGCAAAAACAACAAGTGATGGACTGAATGTGGATCAATGTCACACACTCCCCCAGTCAAAGGATCTGGGCCCAAATCCATCGTTTTTTTGCACTCCACACCACCCTGGGTTAGACAATGGCGATATGCAAATCAGCTCTGACCCTGTTGCCCCATGGGAACAGTCCAGTCCGAACTACAAAAGCCATGTCCTTCCCAGAACGGAATCAAGCATCCGAGGACCGGACCGGTTTCGAGGTAACACCTCTCTTCAGCCCGGCTAGCTTGACTCAAAGTGGTGTGGAGTGCCTGGGACCCACGTCTGGGCATCCCCAGCGCACTTAGGGCGGCAATTGCAAAAACAGCAAGTGATGGACTGAATGTGGATCAATGTCACACACTCCCCCAGTCAAAAGATCTGGGCCCAAATCCATCGTTTTTTTGCACTCCACACCACCCTGGGTTAGACAATGGCGATATGCAAATCAGCTCTGACCCTGTTGCCCCTTTATCTGACATTATCTGACCCAGGGTGGTGTGGAGTGCAAAAAAACGATGGATTTGGGCCCAGATCTTTTGACTGGGGGAGTGTGTGACATTGATCCACATTCAGTCCATCACTTGTTGTTTTTTGCAATTGCCGCCCT
Organism: Lissotriton helveticus; assembly: GCF_964261635.1. Taxonomy (NCBI): domain Eukaryota; kingdom Metazoa; phylum Chordata; class Amphibia; order Caudata; family Salamandridae; genus Lissotriton; species Lissotriton helveticus. The sequence continues at coordinate 278,993,035 of NC_136067.1, forward strand.
AAGTGCGCTGGGGATGCCCAGACGTGGGTCCCAGGCACTCCACACCACTTGGAGTCAAGCTAGCCGGGCTGAAGAGAGGTGTTACCTCGAAACCGGTCCGGTCCTCGGATGCTTGATTCCGGTCTGGGAAAGATATGGCTGTTGTAGTTCGGACTGGACTGTTCCCATGGGGCAACAGGGTCATAGCTGATTTGCATAAAGCCATTATCTGACCCAGGGTGGTGTGGAGTGCAAAAAAACGATGGATTTGGGCCCAGATCTTTTGACTGGGGGAGTGTGTGACATTGATCCACATTCAGTCCATCACTTGTTGTTTTTTGCAATTGCCGCCCTAAGTGCGCTGGGGATGCCCAGACGTGGGTCCCAGGCACTCCACACCACTTGGAGTCAAGCTAGCCGGGCTGAAGAGAGGTGTTACCTCGAAACCGGTCCGGTCCTCGGATGCTTGATTCCGGTCTGGGAAAGATATGGCTGTTGTAGTTCGGACTGGACTGTTCCCATGGGGCAACAGGGTCAGAGCTGATTTGCATAAAGCCATTATCTGACCCAGGGTGGTGTGGAGTGCAAAAAAACGATGGATTTGGGCCCAGATCTTTTGATTGGGGGAGTGTGTGACATTGATCCACATTCAGTCCATCACTTGTTGTTTTTTGCAATTGCCGCCCTAAGTGCGCTGGGGATGCCCAGACGTGGGTCCCAGGCACTCCACACCACTTGGAGTCAAGCTAGCCGGGCTGAAGAGAGGTGTTACCTCGAAACCGGTCCGGTCCTCGGATGCTTGATTCCGGTCTGGGAAAGATATGGCTGTTGTAGTTCGGACTGGACTGTTCCCATGGGGCAACAGGGTCAGAGCTGATTTGCATAAAGCCATTATCTGACCCAGGGTGGTGTGGAGTGCAAAAAAACGATGGATTTGGGCCCAGATCTTTTGACTGGGGGAGTGTGTGACATTGATCCACATTCAGTCCATCACTTGTTGTTTTTTGCAATTGCCGCCCTAAGTGCGCTGGGGATGCCCAGACGTGGGTCCCAGGCACTCCACACCACTTGGAGTCAAGCTAGCCGGGCTGAAGAGAGGTGTTACCTCGAAACCGGTCCGGTCCTCGGATGCTTGATTCCGGTCTGGGAAAGATATGGCTGTTGTAGTTCGGACTGGACTGTTCCCATGGGGCAACAGGGTCAGAGCTGATTTGCATAAAGCCATTATCTGACCCAGGGTGGTGTGGAGTGCAAAAAAACGATGGATTTGGGCCCAGATCTTTTGACTGGGGGAGTGTGTGACATTGATCCACATTCAGTCCATCACTTGTTGTTTTTTGCAATTGCCGCCCTAAGTGCGCTGGGGATGCCCAGACGTGGGCCCCAGGCACTCCACACCACTTGGAGTCAAGCTAGCCGGGCTGAAGAGAGGTGTTACCTCGAAACCGGTCCGGTCCTCGGATGCTTGATTCCGGTCTGGGAAAGATATGGCTGTTGTAGTTCGGACTGGACTGTTCCCATGGGGCAACAGGGTCAGAGCTGATTTGCATAAAGCCATTATCTGACCCAGGGTGGTGTGGAGTGCAAAAAAACGAAGGATTTGGGCCCAGATCTTTTGACTGGGGGAGTGTGTGACATTGATCCACATTCAGTCCGTCACTTGTTGTTTTTTGCAATTGCCGCCCTAAGTGCGCTGGGGATGCCCAGACGTGGGTCCCAGGCACTCCACACCACTTGGAGTCAAGCTAGCCGGGCTGAAGAGAGGTGTTACCTCGAAACCGGTCCGGTCCTCGGATGCTTGATTCCGGTCTGGGAAAGATATGGCTGTTGTAGTTCGGACTGGACTGTTCCCATGGGGCAACAGGGTCAGAGCTGATTTGCATAAAGCCATTATCTGACCCAGGGTGGTGTGGAGTGCAAAAAAACGATGGATTTGGGCCCAGATCTTTTGACTGGGGGAGTGTGTGACATTGATCCACATTCAGTCCATCACTTGTTGTTTTTTGCAATTGCCGCCCTAAGTGCGCTGGGGATGCCCAGACGTGGGTCCCAGGCACTCCACACCACTTGGAGTCAAGCTAGCCGGGCTGAAGAGAGGTGTTACCTCGAAACCGGTCCGGTCCTCGGATGCTTGATTCCGGTCTGGGAAAGATATGGCTGTTGTAGTTCGGACTGGACTGTTCCCATGGGGCAACAGGGTCAGAGCTGATTTGCATAAAGCCATTATCTGACCCAGGGTGGTGTGGAGTGCAAAAAAACGATGGATTTGGGCCCAGATCTTTTGACTGGGGGAGTGTGTGACATTGATCCACATTCAGTCCATCACTTGTTGTTTTTTGCAATTGCCGCCCTAAGTGCGCTGGGGATGCCCAGACATGGGTCCCAGGCACTCCACACCACTTGGAGTCAAGCTAGCCGGGCTGAAGAGAGGTGTTACCTCGAAACCGGTCCGGTCCTCGGATGCTTGATTCCGGTCTGGGAAAGATATGGCTGTTGTAGTTCGGACTGGACTGTTCCCATGGGGCAACAGGGTCAGAGCTGATTTGCATAAAGCCATTATCTGACCCAGGGTGGTGTGGAGTGCAAAAAAACGATGGATTTGGGCCCAGATCTTTTGACTGGGGGAGTGTGTGACATTGATCCACATTCAGTCCATCACTTGTTGTTTTTTGCAATTGCCGCCCTAAGTGCGCTGGGGATGCCCAGACGTGGGTCCCAGGCACTCCACACCACTTGGAGTCAAGCTAGCCGGGCTGAAGAGAGGTGTTACCTCGAAACCGGTCCGGTCCTCGGATGCTTGATTCCGGTCTGGGAAAGATATGGCTGTTGTAGTTCGGACTGGACTGTTCCCATGGGGCAACAGGGTCAGAGCTGATTTGCATAAAGCAATTATCTGACCCAGGGTGGTGTGGAGTGCAAAAAAACAATGGATTTGGGCCCAGATCTTTTGACTGGGGGAGTGTGTGACATTGATCCACATTCAGTCCATCACTTGTTGTTTTTTGCAATTGCCGCCCTAAGTGCGCTGGGGATGCCCAGACGTGGGTCCCAGGCACTCCACACCACTTGGAGTCAAGCTAGCCGGGCTGAAGAGAGGTGTTACCTCGAAACCGGTCCGGTCCTCGGATGCTTGATTCCGGTCTGGGAAAGATATGGCTGTTGTAGTTCGGACTGGACTGTTCCCATGGGGCAACAGGGTCAGAGCTGATTTGCATAAAGCCATTATCTGACCCAGGGTGGTGTGGAGTGCAAAAAAACGATGGATTTGGGCCCAGATCTTTTGACTGGGGGAGTGTGTGACATTGATCCACATTCAGTCCATCACTTGTTGTTTTTTGCAATTGCCGCCCTAAGTGCGCTGGGGATGCCCAGACGTGGGTCCCAGGCACTCCACACCACTTGGAGTCAAGCTAGCCGGGCTGAAGAGAGGTGTTACCTCGAAACCGGTCCGGTCCTCGGATGCTTGATTCCGGTCTGGGAAAGATATGGCTGTTGTAGTTCGGACTGGACTGTTCCCATGGGGCAACAGGGTCAGAGCTGATTTGCATAAAGCCATTATCTGACCCAGGGTGGTGTGGAGTGCAAAAAAACGATGGATTTGGGCCCAGATCTTTTGACTGGGGGAGTGTGTGACATTGATCCACATTCAGTCCATCACTTGTTGTTTTTTGCAATTGCCGCCCTAAGTGCGCTGGGGATGCCCAGACGTGGGTCCCAGGCACTCCACACCACTTGGAGTCAAGCTAGCCGGGCTGAAGAGAGGTGTTACCTCGAAACCGGTCCGGTCCTCGGATGCTTGATTCCGGTCTGGGAAAGATATGGCTGTTGTAGTTCGGACTGGACTGTTCCCATGGGGCAACAGGGTCAGAGCTGATTTGCATAAAGCCATTATCTGACCCAGGGTGGTGTGGAGTGCAAAAAAACGATGGATTTGGGCCCAGATCTTTTGACTGGGGGAGTGTGTGACATTGATCCACATTCAGTCCATCACTTGTTGTTTTGTGAATCATGTCCACTGCACTCTTGAACAAAGGCCAGACCTCCTCTATCTCCCTGAACACGCCTAAACCTCATCTGCACAATGTGATTCGTAATGTTAGGAAACACAGGTGATATAATTGAAAAACAATTATATACCTACATTCATGGGGAAGTGACTTAAAATGCCCTAACACACATGAAAGCTTTTTTTTAAGGCCCTTGCACTTTTTTTTCCATCACTTTTAACATGGCTATGTAACTCAAAGAATCAAAATCTAAATTAGCCAAGCACACATGGGGGCGTATTTACAAGGACCTTGCACCACGGGGAAATGTCTAAAATTAAAATGGGAAAAATAACATCAAAGGGACTCAAAGGCCTTGGAAATATGCCCCAAGCAACCTATCAAACTCTAGCAGTACATATCAAGAAACCTAATTGATTTCAAAAAACATTTTTAAACCTATCATGTAAAACAATTATATACCTACATTCATGGGGACGTGACTTAAAATGCCCTAACACACAAGAAAGCGTTTTTTAAGGCCCTTGCACCTTTTTTCCATCCCTTTTAACATGGCTATGTAACTCAAACAATCAAAATCTAAATTTGCCAAGCACACATGGGGGCATATTTACAAGGACCTTGCACCACGGGGAAATGTCTAAAATTAAAATGGGAAAAATAACATCAAAGGGACTCAAAGACCTTGTAAATATGCCCCAAGCAACCTATCAAACTCTAGCAGTACATATCAAGAAACCTAATTGATTTCAAAAAACGTTTCTAAACACATCAAGTAAATCACTTATTTACCCACATTCATGGGGAAGTGACTTAAAATGCCCTAACACACATGAAAGCGTATTTTTAAGGCCCTTCCACCACTTTTGCGTCACTTTTAACATGGCTATGAAACTCAAAGAAACTAAATCTATTTGCAAAACACTTGACACAAAGCAACATTTTAAATACACAACTTTCTTATTAATTTTCTCCCTAAAGCATACTATTCTCTATTTAAATTAAATGAATATTTTCTCACCTTAGCAAATACTTTTTGAGTTTGAAAACAGCCTCAGACACACACCGATTTGTCTTCAGCAGAACAAAGGGTATGCACTCCAGAGGCTGCAACCAACAATGGCACAGAAATGCTGTAATTCATCACACATATCTCTAATGCCACCCAATCAAAACTCTTCCCTCACTTTTTTCAAATCAACACCCTTCCCCCTTCTGCCCTTTCTGCCTTTTTCCATAGCAACCACCTCCTGAAAGACCTCTGATGTTTGCAAGTTCACACAACAATGTTTCAATTGAACTCTGAACTCTCAGTGCACCTGCGTATCCAGTGCAATCTTTCATAAAATGATTTTTTCTTCACCATTCAAATTACATCTTTCAAAGAACTCCTCCATGCACCCTAACTTTCTGTTTTCATTAATCAAAATCCACCAATCACTGCTACTGAATCATTAGCACAGAAACTCCACAGTTTTGTTCATTACAAACTCCTACTGTTTGAACTGCCATTTCATTACCACACTTCATCTGACTGCAGCAGAACCTCCTCTCACCATGTTTTCTGTCTGGATTGTTGGACATAGTTACATTCACTGGGCTCAAAGGTATGCTGATAACAGAAATTTACCTAACCTCAATTTACAAAACGTGGAAATCAAGTGGATTGGCCACAGAGGATTAAGATGTCACCAATTGATACCATTGGGGAAAACCTTTTTGCATTTGCCAAAACCTAACCTGTTAATTGTGCACTGTGGAGGAAATGACTTGGGCACTTTGACTGGGGTAGGTCTGGAAATGCTTTTAAAGGACACCTTTGAGCAATTGATGGCACTTTTTCTTCAAACTGCCTTGGTATATTCCAATATATGCCAAAGACAGAAATGGAAGTGGTCCAACGATTTTTGTCCACAAATTGAGAAATCGAGGAAGCATGTAAATAAGTCTGTTTCAGCTTACATGAGAGACCATGGAATGGGCTGCATCTACAACAATAACTTGCGTTACTACATGCAAGATATCTACAGAGGAGATGGAGTTCACTTCTCAGATGAGGGGAACAGACTTTTCATCCTGAATTTAAGACTATGTATTGGTACCTACTTATAAGTACCTAAATGTACCACAGACCCCAAAGCTCTTCTCAGAGCTACCCTAACTATTATCGCTATAAACAAATTTTAAATGTAACTTTTTTTGACTAATTTTCACAATTTACGCTTTCCGGAGCGCTACCCGGTACGCGCACCGGACGCAAACCGCGCGAAAATTTGAAAAACAATGTTTTTTTTCCGCACATATGGGCCTCCTCAGCCACCCTCAGAAAACCTAGGGGGTCAGGATACGTCTACCGTGCCCCCTTCTACCCATTCTGAACATTATTTGCCCTCCATCTTGTATCTCAATTCTACCGAAACACAAAATGGAGGACTCCCGTAACGCTGCCGATTCGCGTACCCGGGCGCGCACTAGGAAGCGCCCGCTCAAAAAAGGTGGGAAAGTAATTTACAGAAAAACGACTGGAGACACTTTCAACACATATAGATTAGCTCATACTACATACCAATCCCTACCATTTTCACAAATTTGGTTGGAATTCCATTTAGCCATTTAGCCTGTAGACCTCTCTAAATACCCTGAGGTAAATTACTTCACAAAACGCATCTGAAGTGTTGGAATTGACAACCAATTAAAATGTTACCTTCATTTTCTTTTTTTTTTACCTGACATTTGATTGGTTATGTACCTGAATATATATAAAGAAAGAGAGGGAAACACAGCCATTTTCACTACTACTTCCTGAAGTACATTTCAAGAGCATTTTCACCCTCTGTAAAGTAAATTGATAATTTGTAAGGGGCACTTTAAATTAATTTGTAAAAACGTTTTTTGATAATTATTTACTGTCCCCCTGCTATAGTTATAGATACAGATAGGCTCCTCTGTTATATTTATTGATTGACTTAGGCTTCTCTGCTATAATTATGAATTTACTTACACTTCTTCACAGGCACTTTTTTATATTTCTACTTGCTGCCTGTTACCATACACTACCCAAAGTTAACTTCACTGTTAAAAAAACAGAACTACCTGTCTGAACTTAAACCCAACAGTGCCCTAACTCTTCTAATATAATTATTTTTTTATGCAATTTACAGCAAAAAAATGGAAGGGGAGCACGAAAATATCAATGTTTCCTTCGACATTACATCTGAGGAGATTTTAAATGAAGAATTTTTAGATGAAGATTTTATGGATCAGTCTTTGGATGAACAATTTATTGAATGCTTACAAGACATAGAAACATGCATGTTTGAGGAGATTCCAGATGATGTAATGCTGCAAGTTTTATTGAACTATGAAAATTCTGACCAATACATTTTTATTTAATAATTAAAAATTGTTTGAGACATTATTCATTTTTATATCTAATTCATGAAGTACAACCAAAATAAATAAATAAATTTAAAAAAACCACAAAAAAAAACAACAAAACGAACAATCAATAAACATACAATATTTGAAAAGTCTATCATTCTTTTTACCTCATAGTATGCTCCCCGGACCGATTTCCGGTGCGCGTACCGGGCGCACCCCACGCAAAAAAACGATCTACTATTCCCCCTTATGGTCATTTCCCCCTTTGTTTTGGCCTCCTCTTGTCTCTCGATCCTACCAAGAGACAAGATGGCGGCCGCTCCGGACTATTTAGAATGTTGACAGACACCGGCGCGCCAATCAGCTTCGCTTCGCGAAGTTCCGTTACGCGTCAAGTACGCGAACCGGAGCGCTACCCAGAGCGCTGTTACAGATATATATATTTTTTTAAACGTTAATTTTTCAAAATCCACTGCAGCACATATATTGAGACCTAGCAAAGGCACATCGGGCTACCAGTCCCTACAATTTTGCCAAGTTTCGTTCAAATCCATTCAGCCGTTCGGGCTAAAAGTGAGGCCAACCGCCCTATGGAAATTAACATGGGAAAAACGCGTTTTGGGACCCCCCTTTTTTCTCGGCCCCCCCTTGACAAACCCCCCTCAAATTTTCAGGGGCTGCTCAGAAACAAAATGTTCCATTTTCCTGAAAATTTCAGCCAATTCCGCCCACAAACGCCAAAGTTATTAGACATAGAATTTTCAAAAATCCCATAGGAAAAAAATCCTAACTATATATACCTACTGGCGACCGCCAGTAGGTAATATATATATATATATGAATAAATATAAATCCTCCTGACTCTTCTGGCAAAGACCACAAGTCTTGTTTGACTTTTTTATTTTTCACAGAGTCTGCCTTGACTCGTTTCTGCTATATCTACCAACTTGTTCACACAACAGAGTGCCATCTTATACACAAGGCATTTAAAGTGCACATGATACTTATAACAAGACAGCTATTAATCTGTTCACCAATGTGTAAATGGTGCCATCAATTGCAAATAATTTATAACCAATGTAAATTCATAATTCATCCCACCTATTTCCAACAGCTTTAATATTTAGAAATTAACTCATGAATTTCCAAGAAACGCCTTTAGCAATACTGCAAAAAAAATCTTCTCTGTGTGGTGTGCAAATAATTAAAACAATAATATACTGATGTGAATTCATTGATCTCCTCCAAAACTCCACCACAAACCCTACATCCCTTCAATAAAAATTGTTTTTAATGAAAAACTTTAAATATATTACTTAGTCAAAAAAACTTCCACATACTCAACATTAAAATAACAACTCATAACACAAAAACGTATCAAACTAATAATTCAAAAAGATACAAAATATGTTATTTGCAACTCTATATAAAATTCTTTCAATATATAAAATGAAAACATTTTTACCTGCAATAATCTTTCTCACAATATCCTTGATACCACAATATTTTTGTCATGATGTTTGTGTCATATCTTTAGGCAATATTTAGGTGGACTTACAGTAGAATCACTGGCCTTACTGCTGTGCTTTGCTTCTGTGTTCTACTGTAAAGTACCTTCGGGCCTTATTACGAAAACGGTGGTCCATAAGACCACTGTACTCGCCATGGGGGTCCAACCACTGCCACACTGCAGGCCTGCCCTCAGTATTAGGAGTTTTGACGGTCAGATCGCCAGAGCACCGCTGCGTCTACCGGGGTTCCAGGATCCCGCGGCGGTGGCACAGTGGTCGGGAGCACCAATATGTTGGTAGTGCCATTATGGCACCGCCGAGTAAATTAGGAGTTGCCTGTCTCCCGCCCTTTTCATGGCAGTGAGGCTGGCAAGAAAAGGGTGGCAGAGAGGCCCTTAATGTGGCCCTAACAGGGCCTCTTGCCACTCCTGGGCCTGGGGATGCATGCAGGGGGCACATGGTTGTGCCATCCTGGAATTGCACCCCTGTTCCTGCACGATGTGGCATGCACGACATGGTGCATGCCACACCATGCAGGAATATGCTGCACGCACTCTGAGGGCAGCGGTCTGCATGTTAGGCTCTCCTATGAGCCTTACAGACTACGTCCATGTGACCACCGCTGCACGCCTGCCATGGATTAAACTCATCATCTGGTGGAGCAAACACCAGCTTTGGTGATCCTCCTGGGGACAGCATGGTTGCCTTGCAGCAGGAGGACCACCAAACTCATAATAAGGCCCTTAATGTCCCCGTTTGAATATAGGTTAAGTTAAGAGAGATTTTTTCCCAATGCTACAATATCTTGAGTAAAGCACTACATAAACAAAAGAGGAATTCCACTAAACCAAACAGCAACCCCAAAAGTTATCCATACTCTGGACCCAGGACACCATCAATTTTCAAGCCCTAGCCCTCTTTACCCTGACCACTCCTGGTGCTATGTATTAAAATTATATGTATGCATGATGTTAGCATTTGAATACATAATCAAACCATAAAAGAAAGCAATAACTTTAAATATGATGTGGGTGAGATGAATGACCCATTACTTTCACATGAGCCTAGGAGGAGTGAAAAAGTGAAGACTGAAGCAGAGAACTTGTGGATTTATCCCTACTGGAAGAGCTACCAGGAACTCTAATTATAGTTTTGTAATATTTTTAATTTCTGTTTAGAATTGTAATGTATGTATAATTGTGCCTACCTTCTGATGCTTTTTTGTTGGCTGATACCAAACAGAGACAAAGGGTAACTTTGAGGACATATTGTTACTTCTTAATGCTAATATATCAGCACTATGTGGTAGGAGTTTTAGCAGGGCACACATATATATGTTTTTCCAACTTCACTTTCTTTGAAATGTTTGAACGTGGGCATGAACTGTTGCAGGGATTCTGCTCAGAAACAGAATTATGCTTGGGATCATAGAACAACAGGAGATAGGGAAAAAAGTCACTATATCACCTTAGTACCATGAGCCCAAGTATGAATAGCTATAGTGTCTCACTTGCCCTTCTAACCATATCCAGAGAGACAAGTGAATCAGCACCCCAAAACACAGCAATACCTATTCTCTCAGGGATCGCAGTAACAGGATACACCTTTTCGCTCATGCACTCGTACCCATCCACAATAAGATAAAACAGAGACCCAAGGGAATTTTTATATATTTTTTTTAAACTTTCATGCTCTACATCAGTATACGTGCCATGAAAAAGAAAACAGAAAACAACTGCCTAGCAAAAATATTGTCAGCATAGTCTGTAAACCGTATATTTTGAAAGCATTGTTATATTATAAGACAGTTTTGCCTGACCCTTCTCACCCAACTACAGAAGAAAACTGATTATCATCATCATCATTTTAACTTTATTTCGGTTTGTTTATGAACCATAAAAGTACATCGAAAATAGAAAAAATACATTTACAAGAATACACTAATACACAGTTACATCTCATTTTAGATATTTGCAATAAATCAGTTAACGTGCGGTTTATAATGTGACGATAAAAGCACTAAGACAGTAAAATACATAAAATAAAAGTTTAAAACACAGTGGAAGGCTAGTTATTACTGAGACAAACAGTCTACCTACATTAAAGTAGGTTACTACTACCGAATCAGTCTCCGTCTAATTAACCACATCGAAAACAGAAATTTGGCAATAGCAGTAACTATCAGTGCATTAGTATCAGTTTTTAAAATCCTAAAATACTCTATATAGTTCCTGACTCCTAGATTCACACATAGCTGTATGATCCATTTTTTTCTGCTAACAGAATAAGCAGGACAAAACAAGATCACATGGATTAAGGATTCATTTGGATCATTGCAACCTGGACAAGGACGAACTAAACCCATTTTCCATTTATCGGTATAGGAGTGGAGGGGTAGTGTACCATATCTGAACTGTAAATACAGTTTTTTTGCTAGGACAGGTTCAATAGTGTCTAATTCCTTCTCAAAACTGTAGACATTCTTGGAATCCAGAAAGCTGTCAGTGAGGCTAGAAGGCCTGGCTGATCGAAGAACCTCTTCTAAGTTGTAATGTTTTATAGACTCTGCCAGGGTTCTCTTGGAGATGGATTTGCATGTGTCCTCCGAGTTAGACCAGAGATTCTCCATGCCGATCCTAGACGCCTGCCCCCTTATAAAGGATAGCCACTTTATCCTCCCTACACCCTGGCGTGCCATCACAATACTTAGTTCTTCTCTATAGCACTCAAGCTCCAGGACACTCCACAGTCTACGCCAATAGAGGAGCGGTCGTGAGGCAATTACTTCTGCAATGGGCCTCAGATTTATATCCAGCCTTAGTGGGACTAGAGGGGTGTTAGTTGGTAAGGAGAGCAGCTGTCTAATAAATTTATTCTCTGATATGCTAATCTCATTCGCTGGACAATAGCCCCAGAGTTCCGCCCCGTAGAGGGTGGATGATCTGGTTTGGACCTTATATATTTCCAGCGGTACGCTGACTACTTTATGGACACAAGTTTTCTGCACTTTAAGGATCCCCCCGTAGACTGAGAAAGGGTTAAATTAGCCTTAGTAATTTGAGTTTCCCAACTCATGTTATCATTTAAGGTCAGGCCTAAATAAGTAAAATTATTTACCCTTTCCAGGGCTCGTCCATCCATTGATGGGCGTGGGCAATTGGTTGCACTGGCATTAAACACCATGTACTTTGTTTTATCTATGTTAATCACCAGATTCCTGTTCCTACAGAATTTGGTGAATTGGTCTAACACCCGCTGCATCCCCATAGATGTTTTTGAGAGCAGCAGGGTGTCATCCGCAAACATAAGTGCAGGAAATTTACCACCAGCTAGGTTAGGGGCGTCACTGTTATGGACACTAATTAGGTCATCGACAAGGCCATTTAAAAAAAGGGAAAATAGCGTAGGGGCCAATACACATCCCTGCCTAACTCCCTTCTCAATAGGAAAATCTCTTGTCAGCTGGCCGTATTTGCCATAACGAACCTTTGCATAGGTTCCTTCATGGAGTCTTTTAAATTGGTGACATAAATAAGGTGGGATCCCCATTGTTGTTAATATACTCCAGAGTTGGTTTCTGTCCACCATGTCAAATGTGGATTTGAGGTCCACAAATGTCAGGTAGAGGCTACCTCCATCCATAACCACAGCAAAGATCTCTTGGATTAGTAGCAGACCCTATATCTTAGAATACAGAGATACGGTGCTTTACACCTCAGGTACAGCTGTGATCTTCTCTCAGAAGATATTTCTCTATCTCTGTGCGTTACATTGCTGTTCATACCTGTATGTGTTGTGTCTAGGTGCAATTGCCTGACCATAACAAAATACAAAGGGACATTGTTGTTTGACCTTGTCTGCTGTTTGGACTATATCCCAGGAAAGAACAGAATGGGAAAACAACAGCAGGTTCTGTGTGAAAATAGAATGTGGCACAAAAGCAAAAATGATTATATAGAAAATTTGACTCGCACCTTTATTTTGACCTCTTTTAAAATACAATCACTTGCTTTCACTCGCTTTGCTTAGCCTGCATTGCACTCACCGCAAAGCCAATTAGGAGCTGACCGGGGGGCACTTGGCAGATTTAAAGACTGCCGGTTGACGCTGCCACCATATTGGGGGTAATCAGCAGGCAGCGGGCTAGTTGTTCTGCCACAACCAGGATAAAAGACTGCTCTAGCGTGCACGCACACCCACCTAGAAGATTTCTGAGGCAGAATGTTATGTTATGTTATGTTACTTTAGTTTGTATAGCGCCAACTCACCCACAGGTCTCAAGACGCTTTAGACCAAGGAAAACACAACAATTCTACCAACCAGACGGGAAAATAAAATAACATGTAGTTAAATGGAACCAAGGGCTTCCCTAAACAAAATTGTTTTCAGCTGCTTTCTAAACTGTAGAAGTTTAGCCTCTTTACGAAGCAGGTCTGGCAGCTTGTTCCGCAACTGTGGAATCTGTATAGAAAAGGATCTTCCGCCCTTTGTTGTCATTTTAAAACGAGGGCAGGCCAGCAACTGAGCATCCGAGGATCTGAGCGATCGTTTAGGGTTATAAAGCATCAAACGATCCTTTATGTAAACAGGTGCTTGTCCATATATTGCTTTATGTGCTATACACAAGCTCTTGAATTCCACCCTCTGCTTCACGGGAAGCCAGTGAAGCCTGAGCAATAAGGGGGAGGCATGAGTTCTTCTGGGAAGCTTGAAAATTAAACGCGCCGCGTCGTTCATGACAACCTGCAATCTATTGATCAGATTATTTGGCAGGCCTAAGTAGAGGACGTTACCATAGTCCAATTGTGATATAATTGTGGCCGAGACCACCGTGCGAAGCATAGACTGGGAGAGAAGAGGAACTAGCTTACGCAGCAGCCTAATTAGGCCAATGCAGGTTCCAACCACGTAGAAATCTGGGCAGACATTGACAGTTCCCGGTCAATTTTTATGCCAAGACTTTTAACATTTGCTGCTGGTGTTGGAGTAGGACCAAGTTCTTGCGGCCAGTTATGATCACCCCAAGGTGATACACCAGTAGACACCACCAAAACTTCCGTCTTTCTGGAATTAATTTTCAATAGGTTGGCAGTCATCCAACTGACTGTGTACCTGAGGATCTCTAGCACATGGGCCTGAGCCACAGTAGAGTTCTCAATACTAAATAGCAACTGAGTGTCGTCTGCGTAGTTAAACACTCGACAACCCATGTGCACTAAGGACTCAATCAGAGGTTGTAGGTAAAGATTAAAAAGTAGTGGGGATAGTGCTGAGCCCTGCGGGACTCCACACTCCACCATACCTACATCGGAGAGACCGTTTCCTTGCTGAATCCTCTGTTGTCTCCCAGTTAGGAAGGATTCTAACCACTTGTATGCCGCGCCCTTTATTCCAAATCTGGCCAATCTGTCCAAGAGCAGGTCATGGCTGACAGTATCAAATGCCGCTGACAGATCTAAAAGTATCAGGGCACTTGGTTTCCTACTGTCAGCCATGCTTCTAAGCTCATCCAGCACTGAGAGCATCACTAACTCGGTGCTGTGGTGTGCCCGAAAACCTGCCTGACGCCCATGGAGGAGATTATGAAACTCCGGAAAAGAAGAAAGATCTTGCAGCACATGTTGTTCCAAAATTTTGGATACAAATGGTAATTGGGAAATCGGTCGATAGTTTTTTAGATTAGCTGAGTCCGCTCCCGTTTTTTTTATCAGAGGTCTGACCCGAGCTTCCTTAAGACTAGATGGAAGATAGCCCTTCGACAATGACATATTGAGAAAGGAGACAATATGATTTTCCAGGATGGGACGCGCCGCCCGGAAAACCCTAGGGAGACAGGGGTCAGCTGGTGAACCTGATTTGATGCTATTCATCAGTTGCTCAAGCTTTGTGGAATCGATCTTGGGAAAGCTTGAGATGATACAGTCTTGAGGAATTTCAGCATTCTGCGATGGGATAAACCTACTTACTGTGTTGTTTTTGATCTCAGAGAGAATAATTTCCACTTTCTCTAAGAAATACTGTTGGAAAGTATTACAGTCGATCTTTGTATCGATATTGACTTTTTTTTTTGTCAATTCTGTCAGAATGTTGAAAGTTTCTTTCTGAACATTATGCGCCTGCTTTATACGAATATCAAAGTATTCTGCTTTAGCCGGGAGTCTGAAAATTTTACTTGCACCTTTATTTTGACCTCTTTTAAAATACAATCACTTACTATTGCTTTTAATTTGCTTAGCCTGTATTGCACTCACCGCACAGCCGATTAAGAGCTGACCGGGGGGCACTTAGCTGAACTAAAGACTGCCGGTTGATGCTGCCGCCATATTGGGGGTAATCAGCAGGCAGCGGGCTAGTTGTTCTGCCAAAACCAGGATAAAGGAATGCTCTGGCTCATACGCTCCCGTCTGCGCCCAAACGAGCCCAGAGGCAGGAAATTCTGCCCAAATCACAGTAGGCCTTTTACTTACAAACCGTTTGACCTACTCTGCAAAAACTTTGCTTGACATTAGAACGAGGGAACTAAGGAAACACTCTGGCAAAATCTGCTTCCTTAGCAAGTTCCCAACTATTTTAGATGGGCCGGTTGCTTGCCGTACTTGCCGCTTTCAAAGAAATTTAACTATGACTACTGTACCATACCAATTAAATAAATCTGACTCAGATAAAAACACCCCGAAGTACATCAGATCCTTAGCGAAACATCCCATTGAAATATGGGACATGATCACTTCCCACTCCCCCGAGCTATGTTTCTTCACTGAAACCCGGCTAACACCCACAAATCATCCATCAATTAACTTAGCCATCCCGGTAGGATTTAAATTCATCCATCTAGATAGGGAAGGTAAGACGGGAGGCGACATTGCCATTGCCTTTAAATATCATCTTAAGGTACAATGGATTTCCACTCTATGTAATGACAGTCTGGAACTGGGAATTTTCAAAATAACCATGTCTCCCTCGGATAGTTGGAATTGAGCGCTAATCTATACGCCTCCCGGACCAAGAGCAAACTTTGCTAATTATCTGATTGAGCATATAGCTATGCAAGTCCTAGCTTCCTTCAATTTCAATTTGCTGCAGGATTTTAATTTTCACGGTGAAGAACTTGCCAATCCAGAAGTGAATACACTCATAACCAGTCACAGTTTAATTTTGGGCTTTCCCATAGGGTTATTGGCCCAACACACCAGGCTGGTCACGCCCTCGATCTCATTTTCACCAACATCAACCATCTCACCTACGATCCCCCCTATCTTCTAAAATGGACTGACCATTTTTTAGTCCTATTTTCCAGTTCATCCCAGGCTACGCTGACCTTAACAACAAATGCAGCTGGGAAGAGGCAGCCACGTAGGCCCTGACATAAACTATCACTAGAATCCTTCAATGAGGTATTCCACCCTCCACCATTGGAGACTGGTTCGGAAGACTCTGATGCCTCTGGCATGTTGGAATCTTTTATCTCTGCTTTAGGAACAGCACTGGACTCCGTAATTCCCTTAGGGAAATATAGCCTAGTCCAGTGACGGCAATTGGCTCCCTGGTGCACGGCAGAGTTAAAAGTTGACAAAACTAAGTGCAAGGGATTAGAGAGACGCTGGAGCCTCTTCAAAAATCCCCTGGACAGACAGGTGTACAAACTAGCTCTGTCCAGCTACCATCAGAATATAAAAACAGCCAGGCGCACCTTCATTATGAATCAAATTGACCAGTCCTCAAACTCACCCAAACCCCTTTTTTGCATAGTTAAGGATGTTGTAACACATCAAGCTTGCAGTCAATCTCCTGTTGAATCCCAGGAATTATGTGATTCTCTAGCAGTCTATTGCAGGAAAAAATTGCTCTTATGAAGCCAGAAATTCTAAATGGATCAGGAGAACCAAAGACTCCGACAGCCACTACTCTTGATCAGTTTGAATCAATTTCTCTGGAGGAAATCACTAATGCATTATCCATGGCCAAATCTGGCTCGCCCTGTTATATTTGTCCTCCCAAAATCATGGCCCTGCTATCCTCTAGTTGTACCCCGGTAACCCACAACATTTTTAATTGTTCAATTCAATCTGTCATTATTCCCACTCCTTGGAAAGAAGTGTATTTAAGACCCATTCTGAAGAAACCAACAGCCAACCCGCAAGTTCTTGGTAACTATCGACCTATAGTCCTGTTACCTCTGCTGGGCAAACAACTAAAAACTATGATAAATAGGCAGCTAAGCTCGTATCTTGAGTCTAACCACCTTCTAGACCCCTCACAATTTCCGTCCTGGCTTCAGCACCAAAACAGCTGTCCTTGCAGTGACTGATTCACTAAGGCAAGTAATGGATGCAGGAGGATCAGCAGTTCTGATCCTCCTAGGTCTCTTGCCGGTATTGGATACCATCTCCCATTCGCTGCTAACGGATAGACTACACTCATGCAGCATCCGAGGCACTGCCTTGAAATGGCTGCAGAATTTTTTGTCGTACAGATGGCAAACGATTATGCTTGGACCCTACCGTTCTCAGAAATCCCGGCTCAACAAGGGTGTTCCTCAGGGCTCTTGTTTAAGTCCAACATTATTTAATGTATACATGGCCCCTTTAAAAATTGTAGAACCACTAGAGTTCGAAATAATCTCCTATGCTGATGATACTCAGTTGATATTCCCAACTGGCCCCAATATAGACGCTGAGCAAACTCAATTCTTAGCGGGTATGCTCGCCATCTCAAGTTGGATGACTGAGAACTGCCTTCAACTGAACCCCAGCAAAACTGAGGTTACGCTATTGGGGAAGGCCCTCACCATCTGGACTGAGGATTGGTGGCCTCACCAACTGGGTACTGCCCCCACTCCCACTCAATCGGTGAAAAACCTTGGTTTAAAACTGGACCAGAAACTGTCTATGAAAGATCATATCTCTGCCACCACCAGCTCCTGCTACTACAGCTTACTTCTACTACGTAGGATATTGCCTTATCTACCCATTACAAATCGCAGAACCCTGGTCCAGGCGATGGTGATCAGCTGCCTGGAATATGGGAATGCATTGTTAGCCGAAGTTGGTGAGACGTTACTGGCTAAATTGCAGGTGATTCAAAATCCTGCAGCAAGAATGATTTTATACCATCCTCCAGGCTCTCCTTCAGGCCCTCTGTTGAGAGAATTACACTGGTTACCTGTGAAGAAGCGGTCCAACTTTAAAATCTGCTGCCTCACATTTAAAGCATTAAATGGCAAATGTCCCCTCTACCTTCAAAAGAAACTCTTTAAACAGGTATCTGGTCGTAATCTCAGATCTAATTCCTTAGCACTCTTAAATTCCCTCGAATACTGTTCAATTGCACCGGAGGTAAGGCCTTCTCGTACCTCTCTCCAAGGTATTGGAACCAACTGCCTATTGCACTGCGTGAATGTCTTTCTTATACTGCTTTTAGGAAACAATTAAAAACTTTTCTGTTTTGAACTTTTTATGGCTCCGGTTTGACCCACCTCTTTCTCTCTAGATAAGCACTGTGATGCCCCCGGGTGAGTTGCTGCACTATAAAAGTAGCCATAACATAATATAACATAACAACAACAATGTGTGCAAAT
This sequence comes from Lissotriton helveticus, assembly GCF_964261635.1. Taxonomy (NCBI): domain Eukaryota; kingdom Metazoa; phylum Chordata; class Amphibia; order Caudata; family Salamandridae; genus Lissotriton; species Lissotriton helveticus. The sequence continues at coordinate 279,011,490 of NC_136067.1, forward strand.
CTAGCATGGCCTATGTCATGCACAGTTAGGCAAACATAGGGAAAACTACAATGGGGCAGGTAGAAAACACATGATAGAACCCTCTTTATATTACATAGTGACCCCAAACTCCAACAAAACAGGCACTTGTAGGACAATGTTCAGTTCCTCCGCTTAGCAGCAGAGGTTCTATAATCAAGTCAATGTGGTAGCAGCAAACAGGCACTGCAGGGATTTCTTCAGCCACGGTCCCACAATGCGTTGATTCCTTCAGCCGCACAAAAGGGGCTGTGTTGGGTTTGGTGTATTGATCTCCGACTTTGGAGGTCAGTCCACTGGACTCGACATACAGCCTATTTTTCAGCCGCTGACAGGCATTGCGTCCATTCTTTCGAAAAAACAGGCGCTGGAAGGGCGATGCATCAATTTTCTTGAACTGGAACAGGCAACTCGTGACAGGTCAGCACTTCCAGCAGTGGAGTTCAGGGAAGCTAGTAGTCTAGTCTTTGTGTCCCTGAGACTTCAGAATAGGGGGAAAGCACAGAAACGTCCTGGGAGATTCTTTACAAGCAGGTTCACAGCAAAGTTCCAGCCTTTGTCCTCTCCTTGGCAGAAGCAGCAACTGCAGGCCAACCCAGCAAAGCAACACACAGCAAAGAGGCAGTCTCCTCCTCACAGCTCTTCAGCTATTCTTCCTTGGACATGGTTGCTCTTTATTCCAGAAATAATCTAAAGTTCTGGGGTTTTAGATCTAATACTTATACAACATTTTCTCTTTTTAGCCTTTGTTGCAAGAATCTCAGAGCTCAGTAAAAACGAGTCCTGTCCTACGAGGTCCAGCTTCACTACAGGAGGTAGAGACCGCATTCTGCAGAGTAGACAAAGCCTATTCAGGTGCTAATGAAAACTCCTCCCACCACTCTAAATGCAGAAATGTCTATTCACCCTGGCTAAGAGTCACCCAGGAAAGGCAGGACACACCACACCCTCCTCACCCCCGTTGTGACTGGCTAGAGTGAAGGCACAGCCCGAATCTCCTGTCACTCCGAAACCAGAAGGTAAATATACAAACAGACAGAGGCACACAGGACGGTCAAACAAGAAAACGCCCACTTTCTAAAGGGTTATAGTTTAAGGCAAGTGTTCACATGGAACTCATTCCCTAAAAGACAATATGGTTTGCTGAATCAAATTTATTCTAAACATGGTGTGTTTTTCTTTTAGGATTCAATCAGAACAATAATTATTTTCTGTGCAAAGAATTTTTTTTTTCGTGAGATTAAGTCTACTCTGGATTTCCTATCCGATCATATTGTCTTATAGAGAATGAGTTCTGGGTGAACACTTGTCTTAAGCTATAAACGTTATACACATGTTCACATGGACATTTGGATTGTGGTCTTGTGAATTTAATTTCTAAGAGTAGCTTTTTTAAAAACACAATTTAAAAACCACCTTAACAAAAAGGTGTGCTATTACATTTTTAATTCAGAGACCCTAAACTCCAAATCTCCATCTTGTTCCAATAGAAAGTTACACTTGTAAGATGTGTCAACGCAGCTTACATGTTAACCTATGGGACAGACAGCCTTTCAATAGTGAAAAATTAAATACACAGGGCCTCATTTATGAGAAGTGAAGTAGAAAAAGAAAAAAAAAAAAAGTGAAGCATCGCTGTGTGAAAGCAGCGATGCGTCACTTCTCAGTGTGCCCTCCTAGCAACATGCTGGATGCGTCATATTTACAGTATGATGCATCATGTCGCAAGGAGTTACAGATACGTCAGTATTTCTGACGTATCTGTATGGCGCAAAAGTGACGCATTGCTGGAGTGTGTCACAAAAGTGACACAACTCCAGCAATGTGACCTTTCACATGAGGCAAGCCCCATATGAAAGGGCCTGCGTCAGTCATACGCCTGCTGTGAGGCATGCGTAATAAATTGGCGCATTTGCGTCCTAGAAGTGGCGCAGTGAAATCTTATAGATTTCATTGCACCACCTCTATGAACCTTTCTTGCATCAGAACACCCCCCCTGCATACATTATACCTGGCGCAGGTATAATGTAGCACAGGGGTTTACAAAGTGACCCATCTACCTAGATGCGTCACTTTGTAAATATAGGGCAACAAGGTACATTTTTTACGCCGCTGGTGCGTCACAAAAAGTGACGCACTGGCGGCGTAAAAGTGACGCACGGCCTCATGAATAAGGCCCTCAGTATTTCATTATTTGGACATGCAAAACACACTAGCACATGTCCTACCTTTCACATACACTGTACTCTGCCCATGGGGGTACCTTGGGCCTACCTGAGGGGTGCCTTACATTTAAGAAAAGGGAAGGGTAGGGCCTGGCAAGTACTTGCCAGGTCGACATGGGAGTTGAACACCAGACACTTCAGTGGCAGGTCTGAGACACATTTACAGGGCTACTCATGTGGGTGGTTAACCAATGCTGCAGGCCCACAAGTAGCATTTGATTTACAGGTCCTGGGCACACACAGTGCACTTTACTTGGGGCTTACCAGTAAATCAAATATGCCAATCATGGATAACCAATCAGAATGACAATTTACACAGGTAGCACTTACACTTTGACACTGATCAGCAGTGGCAAAGTGTCCAAAGCATCTGAGCCAGCACAAATGAAATCCAGCACGTAATCAAAAATGCAGGAGGTAGAGGCAAAAAGTCAGGGGAAACCCCACCAAGGATGCCAAGTCTAACACCTATGCTCAAACGATCACCCTGCATGTAACAAGATACAACTGTTGACATAGGAGTAGATTTAGTTAAAGAGCGACAAGATAATGTCGAAATGAGGTGTGGGGGAAAGATGCATGCCCCTTCGGAATCTTATTGTGGTCGAATACAAAGTAGAGATAACAGAGGACTCCTGGAATGGAAACAGGTTAATACATCAATAGGTTAAATAAAATGTTTGTTTTCCGTAGAAGAAACAAGACAAGTATGATAAAAAAACAAGCATTGCAAGACGAGGCAACAAGACAGCAGAGTGAAAAATAAGAATTTTGCAGAAAAGGATGCCTTCTGTGTGCAGACATTTACTGAAAAGCATGTGGGCATCAGTCAGAACGATAATTAAAGTTCTATAACAAAAACTAGCGATTAAGAAAAGTGAGTATTTCTACACCTCCAAGTATGTTTACAACAAAGGAGGGAAGAAACATCAGTTTGTTTCTACACATGCTAGGGCCAATTAATTACACAGTGTGCACGCAGATAGAAATGATTTTGTTATCCTGGCCCACAAGTGACATCTTAATTCACAGAATCGTCCTCTTTTTAATCAGCACAAAATGCATTCCTGTGAAGAATCGAGCCGTTGGTCCAGTTTTTACAGTCTTACATGTACATTGTGTAAGGTTAAAATAGATGATCCCACTGTTATTTTAGGGAAGCTGGCATTGTCAAGGAAGACAACCACCGTGTTTGCAACTTTATTGGTTATTATAAACATTGTCAGTGCATTATCTCATGTTTGTTAACTTACACTAACTTCAGAAGTGTAGATGTAGTGGAATTAGTTTGGGAGAGCGCTGCATGCAGCCTTTTATTGCAGTGGTGTTGAAATCTTCTTTTTTTCACCTCAAAAATGGATTCCATATGTAAAAACGAAACATATAATGCTCACGCTACCAATTATCAGCTGATCCTTTATAATAGTTTTAGGTCTGAAAAGTATGAACAATTAATTAGTATATCTAGGCACGTTTTAGGCGTACACCTATAACATCATTAATGTCTTCATTTTAAGACTCTGCCCTTCCTGCTTTAAATGGGAAGAACATAGGGAGGTGAATCATAAATGTCCAGTTGGTGATGACGTGCTTTTATACAATACATATAAAACAGAAGAGATGTCAGGCAGAATTCCAATCTATGTATGTAGAAGTTAAAAGGAATACGTTTTATGGCGTCATTTCGGACTGGAAAAGAACAAGAACAACTCTTGCGATTCTGATGAAGGAGAATGAATAGTTAATTGTGCGGAGATAAGATGTGGTAACTCCATTCATTATCTCATCCACATTTAATGTTTAACTTGAATAAATTTGTTCTAGGATTTCTTGGCAAAGAAACGCAACAGGGATGTTTTCAAACTTCTGTCCACATGCTCATAAATATTTATGTACAGATTGTGCTTGCCCTACCAAACAGCACATTACACGTTCTAACTACTCTTACCATAACATGTATTAGAATTAACAATATATAAACACTCCTAAATAGTGTATCAGTGTCATATTTATTTATGCATATAAAAACAATGTTTATAAGGTGAGAAGATGGAGCTTGGAAAAAGATGTGATGTGTTCACAATATAGTATTTATTGCTACAGATTGCTCTGTAAAGCCCTAGTGATGTCAAGACGTTGTGTGTTATTCATCAGTAAGCATTGTTTAAAAGACATACCGTAGCTAAATAATTGAGAGCTTAACTGTCAAACTAGATTTTTTGTCCTGAGTGTTTTGCTGCGGTTTTTAACCAGATTGTGCAACTAACAAATCAGCATCAGACACAGAACATCAAATAGACTTAGTTTTATTGTGCAGGTTATTTTTGTTTCAAAATGTTCCTATATTGTAAATATTTGAGCATGGTGTTGCTTCAGATTCAAATTAGACACTCAGGAATGAAGGAGAGCTTTTTGTTGTATTTCACTTCCTTCTTAATAACATAAAAACAATGATCTTCTTCTGTTTTGACCTATGGAATAAATTAAAAAGCTTGCTAAGTGAGTAAGACTCTCTCAGAAATTTTGAAGCAATGCAATGCACTCCACTCAACATAATTATTATTTCAAAAAGTTTAACTTGTCAATAGTGAAGACAACAGTGTCCTTCAGCAACAGGAAGTCTGTTGGGTCAAATGATTTGGCTGTGTAATTCCCCCTGTAATAAACAAAAGACTTGATTTGCGTAGTTTTCCTTGAGGGTTAAAAACTACGAAAAAAGGCTCCTTGCGAAGATTGCTAAATCTCTTGGGTAAGGTGGATTATGTGATGCGAGTAGTGTGGACATTTACATACGTTAGTGATTCAGTTCAGTGTACTTATTGCTGTCTTGATTCTGTTTACATTCTGATTTAGTTTTTCTCCAGAATGTTTTTGTCAAAATATGAATGCGGAATTATTCTTCAATCTAATAAAGTACTTGGAATGCATTGTCTGGCCCAGTGCAATGTACAACATTCGAGTTTTTAAAGCGTGATTATTGCAATGAAACATTTGATCATCAAAATCCTTTGATATTACAGTACAGCAAACACAAGAACATTTTCTAAAAGATTGTTTTTGATGTTTTTAATTGGCGAAATGAAAGTGCAAGTAATGATGAAACTGAATGTTCTACATTCAGTGACTTCTTAAAAAATGTCCCACGTGATTAGTTTAATTTCATTTAATCGTGCGTGTTGGACCTTGCACTTTCTGCAGGGTCACATCAAAGTAAAAAGTCCCTTCACTCCCTTCCTTTGCTGAACCTTTTTTGTTCGTTATTAGTACTCTGTGTGTTTAACCATTGCTAACCAGTACTAAAGTGATTGTTCTGTTTCCCTAAAACAAGGTAAAATTTACCTATACCTGATTGGTAAATTTTACTTCTAAATCCCTAGTATATGGTACCTCAAGCCTCCACGGCTTGTAAATTAAATGCTATTAGTGGGCAGCAGCACTCATTGTGCCGCCAACTAAAGTAGCCTTTTAAAACATGTCTTGTGCCTTCTACTACATGCTGTAGTGCAGTTTTAAACTGCAATCTCAACCTGCCAAAATAAACCTTTTACCAGGCCTATAACTTTCTTTTTTAATACTTAAAAGTTATAAGTCACCTCAGGGTATGCGCTAAAGTCTTATAAGGGAAGTGAAAAACTGCTAAAGTCATTCTAATTGTTGTAATTCCTATCTATCCATTGAATAATGCTGGGTTACCTTGTTGTATTTAATATTTGCTAGCTTTTTATTGGAGATAGATAGAGATATGCTGTTTACACTCAAATGAATTGTAATTTAGAACTCTCTTGAATGGTGAATTTGAATTTTAAGTTAAACGTCTTAAAATGGCAATTTTAGGAAGTTGCTTTTTCATGTACCCATCCATTGTCTGCCAGTGTCCTGGGCCATATGACTTTGAATGGCTGCAACTGTTGCGGCTTGGATATTACTTGGGAGAGGTGTGGCGCTGCAGCCAGGGTGACTGACGCTGGAATCTGGGGATCAGGGTTCGATCCCCGGCTCCGGTGGCAGGTTAGCCCAGCACCATGTGACTTTGGGCAATAGCTCGCTTAATCTTCCCGACGGCCCCCAGCGCCTAGAGACCCTTACGGGTGATTGTGCGCTTTACAAATGTGGATTATTATTATTATTATTATTACTTCCAGACAGTGGCATATAGGGGACTTAGGTATGGACAGGTTGGGCCATCATGGTAGGATGGCTGGGGAAAGAGCAATACCCAACCTCACTTAGACTTCAAAGTGCTTTGCCTTCTCCATCCACAAGCAAGTCTGACACCAAACCTTCCTGCCTTTTGTCTCCCAAGGACAGTTTGGAATCTTGATAGGGGAATAACCTTCCAGAAAAATATGCAGTGGTAGGACAGGGAGTCCCCCTTACACAAATGCTAGCACCAGCTATAAATAATTGGACCTCCAGAGCCACTTTTCAGATCACTGAGAAGAAGGGCTTCCCTGTTGCTGGAAGGACTGCCCTGCTGCATGAGAAAGGAAAACTGGACCTGGTCCTTGAACCCAGGACTACCAGATGGAATCCAAGGGCTAGTTGGCTGGCCCCCTGTATGAGCTACAAGGTCACAACAAGCTCCAGAGGCCTTGAACCCTTGGTGCTGGCCTCTGTGAGAACTGGTCCTAAACCCCCAAGTGGTGCACCCCAGGTCCTGGACCCCTATAAATGGTATTGGGTAGTGCTCCTGCCTAATGCTAAAAGCTGGTACTGAGAAGTGTTGTTAAGAAATTCTGTTCTGTGAGCTTATAGGAGACCAGGACCTAACTGCAAGCCAATGTGGTGAAGGTCCTTCGCTGGCAGGATTGACTTTGCCACATCTCCCACTACGTTTTTCTCCGCAGGAGCAAATTCTTTTCAGTAGGATCTTGTGGAGCCCTCATCAGTTACAGTCCAAGAGTAAGCTGAGACCGGACCCAGTCCACCCCTTGCATCCGACCCACGCTCTATCACAGCTGGCCTTAGATTTCAACTATGATCCTGTCTTGCACAATGAACGGTTGGCAGATTTTTTTGTGTGTGTTATTTTCTACTCAAACTTAAAAATTCATAAATATAGTTCTCCTGATTGGGTTTAATTTCTTTTGATGTCATTTTATTTATTACAATTTACTCAGATTTTCTAAATTGGTTTGGGATTTTTCTTGTGTTGTGGATTCACTTTATTACTGTTAGTGTGCTGCATAAATACTTTTCACCTTGCCTCTCAGGTAAGCCTGACTCCTTTTGTGCCAAGCTACCAAAGGTTAAGCACAGGTAATTTTGTGACTTTTTGTTCTTCTCCCTGACAAGGATTGTGTTTGTTATTTGAGTGGGGCTTCCATCCATTCCAGTTTATAGCCCTATTGCTTACAGTGTGAGACTGCAACAAACACTTAAAGGAAAGCATACTGTGAACTTTAACTAACTTTCTTCAAAACTGAAGGAGCGTATACAATTGGAAACAAAGGTGAGCCTTCTTCTCATACCATGGATGAAGGTGTGAGCCATGCTTTTTAATGACCCATGCATATATCGGCTATGTCATGAGCTTGAATAACTGCAGTGTTTGCATTGATGAGCATGAATTGGGTAGTTTATGCTGTAGGTAGTGTCTGTGTGTTAGTGAGTGTAACATGAATTAGATTTTTGTAGTTAAACAAGCAGCAGTGATGTGCATGTTTTCGTGGTCTAGGTCAAAGGGTGGGTGTGGATTGTGTTGTAGAGTATGTTAGGCACATAATGCAATTGACTTACCTGAGAAGCATTCGTTCTAACGTTAGGCCCTAAAAATTATGTCTAAGGGTTCAGAGATAAGGAGGGGAACTGTGCATCCAATCAGGCCGGTTAGAGGTGGGTTGAGGAGACTGAACCCATGGCTTCAGGTTTTGAAGTATTTTAAGGGGTGTGCTTCGGAGGTGTTAGAGTGGCAATTTGGAGTTTTAAAGGGAGCGCTGACATGCTAGAGAGAAAGTCTTCAAGGTTTTTCTTTTTGTTGTTAATTTTTGTGTGCCTACTTGACATCACATGCTTTTTGTTATCTTTGAGCTGAGGAGCATTTGTAATTCATTTGCTTTTCCCACAAAAAGCGATGCCCACTCATCACAAAGCATTTGATGTGGAAACTATGGGGCCGATTAGGATGGCGGACGGACTTGCGTCCGTCCGCCACCCCTGAGTAGGAGGGACCGTCCGCATGGGCAGCGGTGGTCCCTCCATGGCAATTAGGATGTGACCGCCAGGGTGGCGGTCACATCCTCTATTTTTAACATTGCGGTGGGTGCAGCTTCAAGCTGCACCCGCCGCAATGTTAAAAATGCATGTGTTGCATTTACATGCACAAAGCGGCAGGCACCGCATGGTGCCTGCTGCTTTGTGTATGCAAATGCAGGGGGGCACCATAGGTACCCCCCATGTGCACCCCCCACCCCCCATTCACCCAGGGGGCCCGCAACGGGCCCCCAAAGTGAATGTCCGTATGCTTTTCCATGGCGGAAAAGCCGCCGTGGAAAAGCATATTTACACCAACATCATAATATGGCGGACGGTGTCTCATAGACACCGCCTGCCATGTTATAGCTTTTCCGCTTCCGACCGCGGCGGAAAAGCGGCGGACGGAATTCCAGACCCACCAGCCATCCTAATTTGGCGGTGGGTCTTTGGAGTCTCCGCCGCGGTTTTTCCGCATCCCCCAGGCCCGCGGACACTTCCGCTGGCCCGGAGGATGCGGAAAAACCGCCATCCTAATCGGCCCCATTGTTTTTAGCATTGAATTGGATTCTTACATTCTAGGATAATTCTGGAAACCTTCATTGCAGCGGGCAAAGCAAATGAGAGCCAAAAGTAGTGGTATTTTCTTGTTTTATTTACTGATGTTTCCTACTCTCTGAATCTTGGTTCTTACTCCATATGTGCTGAAGCAGTATCTTGGTAGCTTTTTGAGTTGCACATTCCTAAGTGAATCATTTTGTGGTTGGGTACAATAAGAGTTTGGCTGGTATTTTCTTTGGGTTGTGTTGAGTGCTTTTTACAGTCCTTTGTTGAGTTATTCTGCTGTTGGAGCTATGATATTTCAATTCTGTGATGGTGTAAGGAATGGCAAAATGGTTGCTGTTTCAGGGGTAGATATCGGTAGTTCGTTATATTACCAGTATTGTTGAAAACTCTGTTTAATATGTGCTTTGCAGAGTACATTGGCTCTGTAATTACCTTGGTCGGTTAAAACACAATGAGGGCATAATTACATGTTTGGACTGCCAAACCCACAGTGGAAGTGCAGTGGCAGTTGGGGACTGCCTCACCTGCAGTCCAACAAACCATGTTATGACTACAGCAGGTCGGACGTCCATAGAACCACTGCAACAGCCGGGGATCTGCGATCCCTCGTGATGGTGTGGCAGTCTTAGGTCGCACATGCTTGGCAGTGCCGTTGCGGCACCGCCAAGCATATTACGAGTTTCCTCACTGCCAGTTGCCTCATGGCAGTGCTCACCCCATGAAAATGCTGGCAGTGAGGAAACTAAGGGGGTCCTACAGGGTCCCCTGTTGCCTCTGTGCCTATGGTTACATTGGGGAGGGTCACATTGCGTGCCCCCTGTGTGCATACATCCCCTTTCCTGCACGGCATGGAGTGCACAGTCCATGTCGTACAGGAACGGGCTTTGGCGCTCTCAGTGCTGCACCTTCTTTCCTTCACCTCCATGCCACTGGAATCAAGCTATCCTGGCTGATGAGGGCTGAAAGCCCGAAACTGGTCCTAGGATGCTTGTATCCAGTACAGGGAGGACCTGGCTTGTTAGTTCGGGCCGGACTGTTCCCATGGGGCACAGGGTCAAGACTGATTTGCATATGGCTGGGTTCAAACTGGAATGGCGAGCAAAAAAACGATGGATTTAGGCCCAGATCCCTGAACTGGGGTGAATGTGTGACATTATTCTGCATTCTGTCCATCAACTGTTGTTTTTGCATTTGTCACCCCGAGTGGGACGGGTATGCTCAGACGTGAGTCATGTGCTCTCCATGCCACTGGAATCAAGCTATCCTGGCTGATAAGGGCTGAAAGCCCGAACCCGGTCCTAGGATGCTTGTTTCCAGTCCAGGGAGGACCTGTCTTGGCAGTTCGGGCTGGACTGTTCCCATGGGGCACAGGTTCAAGACTGATTTGCATATGGCTGGGTTCAAACTGGAATGGCATGGTGAACAGAAAATGATGGATTTAGGCCCAGATCTCTGTACTGGGGTGAATGTATGACATTGTTCTGCATTCAGTCCATCAACTGTTGTTTTTGCATTTGTCACCCCGAGTCTGACGGTTATGCTCAGACGTGAGTCCCGTGCTCTCCATGCCACTGGAATCAAGCTATCCTGGCTGATGAGGGCTGAAAGCCCGAATCCGGTCCTAGGATGCTTGTTTCCAGTCCAGGGAGGACCTGGCTTGGCAGTTCGGGCTGGACTGTTCCCATGGGGCACAGGGTCAAGACTGATTTGCATATGGCTGGGTTCAAACTGGAATGGCGAGCAAAAAAACGATGGATTTAGGCCCAGATCCCTGAACTGGGGTGAATGTGTGACATTATTCTGCAGTCTGTCCATCAACTGTTGTTTTTGCATTTGTCACCCCGAGTGGGACGGGTATGCTCAGACGTGAGTCATGTGCTCTCCATGCCACTGGAATCAAGCTATCCTGGCTGATAAGGGCTGAAAGCCCGAACCCGGTCCTAGGATGCTTGTTTCCAGTCCAGGGAGGACCTGTCTTGGCAGTTCGGGCTGGACTGTTCCCATGGGGCACAGATTCAAGACTGATTTGCATATGGCTGGGTTCAAACTGGAATGGCATGGTGAACAGAAAATGATGGATTTAGGCCCAGATCTCTGTACTGGGGTGAATGTATGACATTGTTCTGCATTCAGTCCATCAACTGTTGTTTTTGCACCTTATTTCAATAGGCACAGCTGTAGGACCTCTAAGGAACTGCCTGCCAGACCACAAGGAAACTCATAATCTGGCAGGAATCCAGTAGTCAAGTTTGACAGTGTCGGAGAAGGTAGTTAGTGTGGCAGCCCGCTCCCACACTACCAAACTCGTAATCAGGCCCTTAGACATGATGTTAGTTCCTTTGTTGCAAGCTGATAATTTTTTTGAGCCAGAAGGGAAGTTGCCTAGAACATTGAGGTAGTGTGGCTTAGAATGAGGATGACAAGGGAATCACTGAGGTTTACTGCGAAGAATGTCCAGTCAAGTAAACTCGATTACCTCTTTCTGCTTTCACACCCTCACGATCCTCACAGAAAATCTTCAGGTGGTTTCTTCTCATCAACCACTGAGCAATCACTCACACACTTATCACCTGCAAGTTAGACTACAGAAACACACTCTACTTCAATATCTTCCCCAAACTCATAAAGTGGCCCCATATCGTTCAGAACATAGAAGGAAGACTCCAACTCAACCCTGCATCCTCATATCTGCTCTCCTCAAAGAACTTCAATGTATCCCCTTCCACTAGCATGTCCTGTTCAAGTCATTCACACACATACAAAGCACTGGACAACCTATGTCAGACTGACATGCGCCAGGATACATTTTTAGTAATAGAGCGCGTTATAAAAGGTTTTATAACATAACATGAACAGCTGCATCACCTTTCACACCCTCACCAGGCATCTTTGCTTAGTCAACCTCTTGCTTGCATCGGTCACCTGCACCCGAAGAGCCAGAGGCGCCTGCCATGCCTTTTTCATACCTGAGTCCTAATCCTTCACAATAGAGCCGGCAAATAAGGGTTAGAATGCTAAAAGAAACTGAAAACTTGATTCTTCAAATAGGACTCAGCCAGGGTAGCAGCCTCCATTCTCATCAGTTCAACAATACCCTCCTGTGTGAGATGTGCACAGTATAAGTACATATAACATAAAATAACAATGTAGAAAGTAGGTACTTTTGCATTGTGGGAGATGGTAAAGTAGTAGGAAGGAAATAGTGTTAAAGGGGATGGGTGATGTTTGACGAACAGAGAGTGACACTTCAATGCTAAGAAGCTATGCAGGTGGATGTAGTGCTTAATTTTAGCCGGTGGTTTCTGGTATTCTCCTCCAGCACATATTTGTGAACACTGGCACTTATGACAGTATGCCACATGGTACCGCTTTGGCCGCCATAAGTGTGGCAGGGTATGCTCAGACGTGAGTCCCTTGCTCACTTTGCCACTGGATTCAAGCAAGCCGGGCTGAAGACGGCTGGAATGGCAGAAACCGGTCCTCGGAAGCTTGTTTCCGGTCCAGGGAAAGCATGGCTTGGCAGTTCGGGCTGGACTGTTCCCATGAGGCACAGAGTCAGACTGATTTGCATATAGCCATGTCTGAACTGGGGTGGCAGAGTGGGCTAAAGAACGGTGATGGATCAAACCCAGATCTTTTGACTGGGTGTTAGTGTTTGATTGGTTCAGATGATCCGTCCATCACCACCCCCTTTTGTACCGCTTTGGCCACCATAAGTGTGGCAGGGTATGCTCTGACGTGAGTCCCTTGCTCACTTGGCCACTGGATTCAAGCAAGCTGGGCTGAAGACGGCTGGAATGCCAGAAACCGGTCCTCGGAAGCTTGTTTCCGGTCCAGGGAAGGCATGGCTTGGCAGTTCGGGCTGGACTGTTCCCATGAGGCACAGGGTCAGACTGATTTGCATATAGCCATGTCTGAACTGGGGTGGCAGAGTGGGCTAAAGAATGGTGATGGATCAAACCCAGATCTTTTGACTGGGTGTGAGTGTTTGATTGGTTCAGATGCTCCGTCCATCACCACCCCCTTTTGTACCAGTCTGCCACATGGTGGCGCTGTTTATCTTATTTAGCGATGAATACGACCACAGTTGTTTATTAATGCAACAGGCATTAAAATTATTAATACATGCCGTCCACGCCATTTTATAGCTTTGGGGGGAGCAGGTGGGGCTGAAATAGTCTGAATTGTCACACATGTAATAGTGTGATGGTTAGTAGCTGTGTTGGTATTATCATTGGCTGCAGTGGCAGGGGCAATGGGTAGTGCAAGCTTCAGTGGCCTCCTGGGAAGGGAGGATCCTGACACTTATGTTTTTTACATATTAGGCACCGGGTGGAAGGTGTTCAGACGGCTGGTTTGAAAGTTGTATTTTCAGGTTTTCTGTGCTTGGACTGCATGTCAGCTGGCAAGCTTCTGTTGTCTGCCCTTGTGAATAGCATAATAAATGGCAAATCTACTTATTATTAATGTTTAACAAACTTTGCATACAATAAGCTACTGAGTAAACATTGTAGGATGTGGAAATTAGAAGATCTTAACAAAGGATAAAATATGAATGAATGCTTCTTCCCTTACTTGTGCATTTTGATGATCATTAGATTCAAAGCAGTGAAGGTATGCATGAACTGCTCTCACGTCGCCTCACATGTTTCAAAATATTTCTGATGTAGCTTCGGGGCAACTGTCAGGTACTCATTAACTAAACTCCTTACACATTTGTAGACATGTCACAGTCCATCGTCATAGATTCGACTTAGAAATTGCTTTATTTTGCAGAGATAGATTAAAAGCCACCAACTATTGATAGATAATCTTCAGTTTTATATGTTTTTTTTTGAGTCGTTTCTGCATCATGTATGTGTAGGGATTGCACTTATAAGATCTGCAGACGAAGGAAGAATGTAAGGCGGCATTAAATCATATTCAAAGAGAAGACCTTATGCTGGACCTTCTGCTGCCCATTAGTGTAATGAATGATACTCACTTATCCTAGTCTTCTGAAACTCCTTACTACCAATAGGCAATTAGCGCACATGCAGACCCCCACGCGTTTGTAGTTAGTCCTATTGCCCTACATCAAAGGCCATTTGAATTTTTTTGCAATGACCAAAGAATGCTTCTGATATAGACATCCTTGAGACCTCCTTCAGTCGTGTCATTGTTTTCTTGCAGTGATGGAATAATCGAGTGCAGTGAAAACGTAAGGAACTTCATTTCATTAGGAAAGCGTCGAATAGACAAAGGTGTAGTATGGAGACAACACAATTTTGGGGGGGATAAAAAATATACTAAGCAAATTTACCTCTGAAGTGGGTGATATGCTGGACTCCATGGCGAATATAGCACTTCACATCGCATGCATTTACAATGCAAGTCGTTACAACGACTTCCTGTAGGGAGCACGCTGGACTTGTATATAGTATCATTTACTATTCCAATTCCAGTGTGTGAAACAGTAGGGAAGGTGTTGAAATAGTAAATTATACTATTGCTTAGATTAGCGCGCCCTCCCACAGCAAGTCGTTGTTACGACTTGCGCTGTAATCGAATGCGATGTAACAACGCGGTCGTTTTAACGGCCGCATTTAATGGTAAGCTGTTTCCCCTCCACGGCTGCATTGGAAAGCATAGAAATTCACAAAATGTGATTGTCCTAACTGGGTTGGGCTTTTCAACATCTTAATGAGTAATTGCCTAGCCACGAATGTTGTCAAAGAACAGCTTGGGTCGCCAGCAGCCCTGTAACATTATCTTCTGCGTTAAATATTGCACTAATACAGCTTTGAAATGCTACATCGGTGAGGATGATCAATATATATTTGACATCATCTTTAACATTCTTCTATTACATGATACAAGGGCAGAGGAGGAATCAGTTGTCCTTTAAATTGTTCTTGGTGTCAACATATAGGCCTTCCATAGACTGGAACCAAATGAATCAAAATGTTACTCTTTATTTTCTGTACTTGTTGGGTGTTCCAGTGTCGGAAACGTGAAAACAGTGCAGGGAAAAGCGCTTGTTGGCACATTTATGGATACTAATAGGAAGAGAGCATATGTAGCAGACATTAGATTGTGGATTCAGTAATGGTGTGGATAGTTGCACAGTTCCAGTAATGGCAATGAAAGTGCTACTGTTGTGAAAACAGTACTACCCCTGAGGATCAAAGCATGAATTTCATGAGAGTGCCGTTTGCGAGACACAGGGGAAGCCTTTCACTCGGTATGCACCCATAATATCGAGTCATTTATTTTGATTGGACCGAATATCGAGTAAAAAATATAGAATGGACATAATATCGACTAGACATAATATAGACAACAAAAATATCGACTAGAGAAAATTAATATCGAATAGAATGGACATAATATCGAATCAAAAATATAGAATGGACATAATATCGACTAGACATAATATAGCCAACAAAAATATCGAATTTAAGGTAAGTTAATAATAATTTTTATTTTTTGTGTAATATAAGTCTGTAGCGGGTTGTGGGTTTATAGGGGAATAGGGTGGGAAGTAATTTAATTCTAATTAATTAAATATGTTAATTTATTTATTGATATTTATTTAGAATTAATTGTTAATTAATTATTATTTGGTAATTAATTAAAATATAATTGGTAATTAATTATAATTGATTAATTGATAAATATTTTTATTTTAGTAATTTATTTTCTGTAGCGGGTTGTGGGTTTATAGGGGAAAAGGGTGGGAAGTAATTTAATTATAATTAATTAAATATGTTAATTTATTTATTGATATTTATGTAGAATTAATTGTTAATTCATTATTAATTGGTAATTAGTTAAAATATAATTGGTAATTAATTATAATAATTGATTAATTGATAAATATTTTAATTTTAGTAATTTATTTTCTGTAGCGGGTTGTGGGTTTATAGGGGAATAGGGTGGGAAGTAATTTAATTATAATTAATTAAATATGTTAATTTATTTATTGATATTTATTTAGAATTAATTGTTAATTATTAATTGGTAATTAATTAAAATATAATTGGTAATTAATTGTAATTGATTAATTGATACATATGTTAATTTCATTCATTTATTTTCTGTAGCGGGTTGTGGGATTATAGGGGAATAGGGTGGGAAATAATTTAATTCTCATTAATTAAATATGTCATCTAAATTATTGGTATGTATTTTGAATTAATTGTTAATTAATTTTTATTAGGTAAATAATTAAAATGGTAATTAAAAATAATTTATTAATTTTTAAATTGTAAATTAATTTATTGTTAATAGGTAATTAATTAGTATGAGTAGGCAATTTTTATAATTAAATAATTTTATTTTGTATTTATAAATAAATATTTAATATTTTTTATACACAAGTAAAATATTTTATTTATTTGGAATTGGTATTACTATTTATGTTATTTATATCTATTTGTGAAGTATTTACTTTCCCTATTATTGCACTCTCTGAAGTTGGAATAGTAATTTTAACCCCTACGCTATACAACACTTTCCCTACTGTTGCACCCACTGGAGTGGGTATGCAACGTTTACAACGCAACTTTTACTATGCACTACCATTACAACGAAACTTTTACAACGCAAAAACTTTTACAACGCATACATTTACAAAGCATGTTTTTACAACGCAGATACCTTTACAACGCATACCATTACAACGTAAGTATTGCTAAGTATATAATTATTTTTAAAATGTTATATGTTTGGGTTTTTGGGTAAAGGGGTATTTTTAGGGTTCAGGGTCAGTTTTCAGTTTTTGGGTAAAGGGGTATTTTTAGGGTTCAGGGTCAGTTTTCAGTTTTTGGGTAAAGGGGTATTTTTAGAGTTCATGGTCAGTTTTCAGTTTTTGGGTAAAGGGGTATTTTTAGGGTTCAGGGTCAGTTTTCAGTTTTTGGGTAAAGGGGTATTTTTAGGGTTCATGGTCAGTTTTCAGTTTTTGGGTAAAGGGGTATTTTTAGGGTTCAGGGTCAGTTTTCAGTTTTTGGGTAAAGGGGTATTTTTAGAGTTCATGGTCAGTTTTCAGTTTTTGGGTAAAGGGGTATTTTTAGGGTTCAGGGTCAGTTTTCAGTTTCTGGGATAAAGGGGTATTTTTAGGGTTCAGGGTCAGTTTTCAGTTTTTGGGTAAAGGGGTATTTTTAGGGTTCAGGGTCAGTTTTCAGTTTTTGGGTTAAGGGGTATTTTTAGGGTTCAGGGTCAGTTTTCAGTTTCTGGGGTAAAGGGGTATTTTTAGGGTTCAGGGTCAGTTTTCAGTTTTTGGGTTAAGGCGGGGTATTTTTAGGGTTCAGGGTCAGTTTTCAGTTTCTGGGGTAAAGGGGTATTTTTAGGGTTCAGGGTAAGTTTTCAGTTTTTGGGTAAAGGGGTATTTGTAGGGTTCAGGGTCAGTTTTCAGTTTTTGGGTAAAGGGGTATTTGTAGGGTTCAGGGTCCGTTTTCAGTTTTTGGGGTAAAGGGGTATTTTTAGGGTTCAGGGTCAGTTTTCAGTTTTTGGGTAAAGGGGTATTTTTAGGGTTCAGGGTCAGTTTTCAGTTTTTGGGTAAAGGGGTATTTTTAGGGTTCAGGGTCAGTTTTCAGTTTTTTGGGTAAAGGGGTATTTTTAGGGTTCAGGGTCAGTTTAGGGTTTTTGGGGTACAGGGGTACTTTGTAAAAATAAAGTAAAATTACATTTAAATTACATTAATTAAATAAAATTAAACGTATCTTAGAATTTCAATGTCTATATAAATTTTGAAATAGGCATCGTCATCCTGTTTGAGCCAATTGTGAGAATTCAGCGTGGCAAATATTATCGCCCGTCACGTCAGAGATTGCAGATCGCGATAGTGACCAAACAGGTAGAACAGATCATTTAGTTCTAAAGCTCAACATTTGAAAAGATATGACTCGCATATGATTAGAAAGTAATGCATATATCTCTCTATTAGAAATCACTCCATGATGGTGTAAACATCGGACAGAGACACCATAACCATACAGATCTGAATCATTTGAGGCATACCTGGAATGGTACGTTCGTAGGAAAAGTTAAGGGCAGTCTATACATAGAACTAGTGCCACAATTATTTAAATGTAGATGTCACACAAGTTTACAGGGTGGGTACTAAGTGTGAATAATCCCCAATTACAATACCCATATTCCCAATGAAATGACCTAAGCTCCCATCTGCAGGCAATTGATCAGTTACTAAGGTTAACATGTAACTTTTAAAGTGATGATTAGATTAACAGATGTATTTATTGTATAGAATTGTTTACTAAACAGTGTAAGATATGTATATAAATGTATAGATAAGGATTCAGATGGGTAGAAAAATGTAGCACCCAGCGGGACGGGGTGGACACCTAGCTTTGGGATATTTCCCCTTAAAAAGGACAGAGATAAATCTTCACAGAGAAGATTTAGTAGAAGTAACTTACATAGACGCTGAGAATGATAGATAAGCAGTAATGAATATATTAAATTATATTATAATATTTTAAATTAATTTATATTAAAAAAATATTATATACTTGCCAATACTTACGTTGTAATGGTATGCGTTGTAAAGGTATATGCGTTGTAAAATCTTGCGTTGTAAATGTATGAGTTGTAAAAGTTTTTGTGTTGTAAAAGTTTTGATGTAATGGTAGGTGTTGTAAAAGTATGCGTTGTAACGTCATACATCTCTGGAGTGGGAATAGTAATTTTAACCCCTACGCTATCCAGCGCTTTCCCTACTGTTGCACCCACTGGAGTGGGAATAGTATATTTTACCTCTACGCTATCCAACAGTTTTGCTAATGTTGAACTCACTATAGTTGTTACAATAAATTTTAACCATTGTCTATGCTACGCTAAAAATGTTATATATGTTTATTTAATAATATGTTTTTATATATATATATATATATATATATATATATATATATGTATTATTTTTGGTGATATAATTTTTTTAATTATTGAAATTATTTATTAAAATTAAAATTTTAAAATAATTATTTCTAAGTTTATATTACATATATTTATTACTATATTAGTTTTAACTTAATTTTAAGACCTTTAAAAAAATCGATATTTTGACAGTCTATATTTTTGTAAGTCGATATTTTGGAGTCAATATTTTGGTACTTACCTGTTTGTAGATAGGGAGTCGATATTTTGTCACTCGATATTTTTCACTCGATATTTGTGTATCTCGATATTTGTGACGTCGATATTATGTCAGTGATCCCTTTCACTCAGTTGGGGCAGTTATCACTGTTTAGCAGATTCAGTAGCAATAGCAATGAAGCTGATAAACACTTTTCCATCATAATAAAAAAATCCTTCTTTTAATTATAAGCACCAAACTAAATCTACACCAAAGAAATTGCAAAGCGAATGTTGGGATTTTGCGTGGAGAGGTTGTCAGGTGAAGCAGTTAGCTAAATGCCAAGCATATCTCCTGGAGGATCATGTCTGGTAACCTTAACCAGTATTTATGCTCCACAGTCCTCAAAGGCCTTTCATCGGAGATATTATGGCCACTCAGGTCCTGGCCATGTGCTTGAAGATGGTGTCTTATTTAGAATTCCAATCGCCCTGCTGTTACAGGGGACTATAGCAGGATGACAATATACTCATTAGATGATATTATTACTGACGAGGAGTTAAAGATTAGCCCCATTACTCTCTGGCCCATCATCCTTTGACTGGAGACTCACAGGGATATGGTGCCTCCCCTTAAATATTTTTGTTCTATTGATAAGCATTCACTGTCCCAAAATAGTGGTGAAGTGCAGAAAAGCTCGTGGAATGTAACCAATTCTGATATAACAGAAACACTTCCACAATTAAAGAACAGCTAAAGTGATGTCAGGCATGCCATGTCAAGTTTAAATGCATTAAAAATGACTAAATGGCTTTCCAGCATTCCTTATGACGGCTGAGTTATGGTTAGTCTATGTTCTAGTGTGAGTACAAGGTTCGAGTGCTTCAAGATTTACCTCACAGTCAACCACATTTTCTTTGCTATTTTGAATATGTCTTCAGAGAAGGGGATTTTTTATAAACTGTGAGATCACTTGAGTTGGTCCATGTTGGCGTGTCTTGGCTAAGTCTGACCTGCGCTGGTGGCTTTTTGATTTAAGTGGTAAGAAATGGATATTAACATGTTCTCCAAAAAGACTTTCAGGAGCCAACCATTTTTTCTGAGATATGGGTTTATGGAAAGTGACCTTAAAATTATTTTTCTTACATGGTACTGTAGTAAATGTGGAATTTGACTCAAATGGCCATTGTGTGGCTTTTTTGTAAAGTGGGGGCCCCTGCAATAAAGGATAAACCCTAGCAAGGTATACTAAATTTTTGTAAGGAGAGAACTGTACACACCGGGTTACGTGTGATTATTCAACAGAGTAACTCAGACGTTGAAACGAGATAAGAACTGCTCCACCAAATATCATTGAGTGTTAAATCTTTTTATTTCTATTTTATAACTCTTTTTTTTGGGGTATGAATATGATATATACACTTTTTTTTAAATGAACACTCTTATTTTCTTTTTTACTTCTTATATGCCTGTTTCAGTCATTTTTATACACAAATATTTACATATAACACAAAACATTGCCTAATACATAAAATATCTACACAGTTTAGACACTTTAATTGTTTAACACAGAATATATTCCTTTCCGACGCGTTTCGGCCAATCGCCTTCCTCAGGAATTCTGTGATTTCCTTTGCAACATCAACAGTAGCTATAATAATAAGAAATGATATTTTAGTGATATATTCATTACTGCTTATCTATCATTCTCAGCGTCTATGTAAGTTACTTCTACTAAATCTTCTCTGTGAAGATTTATCTCTGTCCTTTTAAGGGGAAATATCCCAAAGCTAGGTGTCCACCCCGTCCCGCTGGGTGCTACATTTTTCTACCCATCTGAATCCTTATCTATACATTTATATACATATCTTACACTGTTTAGTAAACAATTCTATACAATAAATACATCTGTTAATCTAATCATCACTTTAAAAGTTACATGTTAACCTTAGTAACTGATCAATTGCCTGCAGATGGGAGCTTAGGTCATTTCATTGGGAATATGGGTATTGTAATTGGGGATTATTCACACTTAGTACCCACCCTGTAAACTTGTGTGACATCTACATTTAAATAATTGTGGCACTAGTTCTATGTATAGACTGCCCTTAACTTTTCCTACGAACGTACCATTCCAGGTATGCCTCAAATGATTCAGATCTGTATGGTTATGGTGTCTCTGTCCGATGTTTACACCATCATGGAGTGATTTCTAATAGAGAGATATATGCATTACTTTCTAATCATATGCGAGTCATATCTTTTCAAATGTTGAGCTTTAGAACTAAATGATCTGTTCTACCTGTTTGGTCACTATCGCGATCTGCAATCTCTGACGTGACGGGTGATAATATTTGCCACGCTGAATTCTCACAATTGGCTCAAAAAGGATGACGATGCCTATTTCAAAATTTATATAGACATTGAAATTCTAAGATACGTTTATTTTAGCTGGTGCCTTTAGTCTCCTTTACTGATAAGTTCATAATTATTATACCTGTTTAGCAGCTTGTTGGCATCAACGTTTTGCTAGCGTAGATCCGGACCTCATTAATTCAGATCCTCATACTTTAAACGGCGGCAATATCTAAAAAATTCACATTCACATTTATCATTGAATGTTCACTTTAATTTAGGCTAGCGCAAATGGTCTCCTTTGCTAGTATGTTCATAATTATTCTACCTGGTTTGCTGCTTGGTAGCTTCAACCTTTTGATCGCGTCGATGCGAGCCTCATTAATTGCCCTCCTTCTACTAGGGCCAAAAAGGATATCTACAAGATTCAATAGATTTTATATAAACATTTCTTATTAGAAGACATGTGTCATTCAGTTTTTAAATTTTTTAACATTTTTGACCTCAAAGTGAAAGTCCCACCTGAGTTATTAGACTTTATGCTTCATCTGTTTTTTGTCCCACGAGAGTTTATTACTGAGGGACTTCTGTTTTGCGAGACGATCACCTGATACACCGCTTCATCTTTGAGCTCGCGTTCTATATCCCCCATTACGGTTAAAAGAGGGAAGGAGGGGGGGGAAGAAAAGAATTCTATTTTAGATAGTTATTCTAGACGGGCGTCTTTTTATTCTAAGTTGAACACTCCCTATCCTTACCTTATTTATTGTCTGTTGCCGCCGTAATGAATCCTCACATCGCCTTGAAACCGCCAGGTAATTCTATTTTTTAAAAAGACGGGGAAATCTAACTCCCTTTATATTACTCGTTTTTGGCGCCAGACTGTAAGCTTCACTCAGGACTTCGCGTGTTCTCGCGTGAGTATGGGTTGTCTCATAGAAGTCACGATCCAAAGGGTGAATAGACCCGCCATCTTAGAGTGGTCTGATTTCTTCATTATACGTAGCTGCTGTTTTGTCTTATCAAATTCTACGTTTGTTATGTCTCAGGATATTATATACGCTAACTTTGCCGATTGTGATACCTTATATTTATTCATAACGGTACATATATTTTGTTGTAAGATTTTATTAAACATTTCTCACAGGAGTCCCGATATTAAGGTTAACCATGTGCGCCATATTCAAGTGGTTCGGTTTATGCTTATAGTACAGCTACTAATTTATTTTATTCAGTTCTACTCGCGTTTTAAGTCTAAAGCTTTTATATATCTTCTATTTACTGTTTATTACTCCTCCTATGTATTTATGGAGGCATATGTCTGATAAGGAGTGTGCGGAAAACTTATTAATTTAAGCCTTAACTAGATTTTAAAGATATGAATATCACGCTGATAGTTGTAGCTATTATACTCACGTTTTTATATATTGTAAGGTTTCAAACCCTTGTACTTAAATTAGTACCCCTTAGTGAATCGACATTTCTACCTGCTCTATGTTATAAGACCCATAGAGACTATTGGCATGTTTCATACGTGGTTAACTTGAGTGCTGCCATCTGCAGGCAGTCATCAATCATTACTCTTAACATCTTACAGTCATTCAACACATTTATAAAGGCATACCTTCCCCTTTAGTTGTTCCCATATAATTTCCACAATTTCTATTTGCTATTTATCTTGTTACATTATTGCTTGTTCCCACGGTATTTCAGCGTTAAGACCATTCATTGCTGTGCCCAAAAGAAAAATCCAATAAACCTCTCTCATTTTACGGATTTTGTCTTGATCCAATCCTGCTCTTGGGTTTATTCTTTCCAGGATGAACCAAGATATGTGATCAGACGTATGGTTACATTCTACGTAGTGACTTACCATCGGGGCCACTAATTTTTGAGTTCTTATTGCAGACCTGTGCTCTGTCAGTCTGACATTTAGGGCTCTGCCTGTCTGTCCAACATATCCTTTATGACAGGGACATATTATCAAATAGATCACATTTGTGGTTCTGCAATTATTTAAATCTGATGGTCGTATAACTTGTTTGTTAAAGGTGAGACTTTCACCTTGTATTGCACTTTGACAAGATTTGCAATTCGAACAGCTGTAATTACCTGCCACAGGTTTCATATTTGTTATTGCTCGCTGCACGCTGGTTATATTAGTTGTCATTCTTGATCTCACTATGTGATCCTTGAGTGTTTTTTTTTTTTGTATGCAAAAATGGGCTTAGGTATCTTGTCTGATTTGGGAACATTAGCATTTAAGACGTGCCAATTGGCACAGACAGTCTGTCTAATCCTTTCGTTAATATTCGAATGCTTTGTTACAAAGACCAGTTGGGGGATGTCTTTGCTTTTTTTCGGTTGTAGCAGACTTTGTCGATCATAAAAACGAGCCCGTTTAAATGAGTCTCTTATAATTTTCTTGGGGTATCCTCTGGTCAGGAATTTTTCTTTCATAGAGGCAGCTTTTATATCATAATCTTGTATGTTTGTGCAGTTACGCCTCAACCTAAGGAATTCTCCGAATGGTACACTATTTTTTGGGGATGCTGGGTGATAGCTATCATAGTGGAGAAGTGTATTTTCTGCAGTGGGTTTAACAAAGAGGTCAACAATTAATGAGCCACTTTTATGTTTTATCACTACATCTAGGTAGTTTACTTGTTCCCTATCTGCATGGTGTGTGAATCTGATGTTGCTGTCACATAAATCTATCCACTGTAAAAAATCTTTTAACTTGTCTTCATTGTCAATCCAGATGAAGAACACATCATCTATATATCTTGCCCAGTTGGTCACTGACTCAAAGAAGGGTGCGACCTCATTAAAAACAAATTGAGATTCGTAATGGGCCATGTAGATATTGGCTATGGTGGGCGCACAAGCAGCCCCCATGCTGACTCCCTGTTGCTGTTTGTAAAGCTTACTGTTAAATTCAAACACATTGTCATTTAAGACAATATTCAGGCACTCTAAGACAAATACAGTTGGACACTGGATTTGATATTTTTGTATAAACCAGTGTGTGGCATGTAGTGCCCCCAAGATCGGAATGTTACTATATAATGTTACAATGTCCATTGTAACTAGGATATGAGCTGTGTTGCAATAGGGCACATTCTCTACAAGGTTTATAATCTGTCTAGTGTCCTGCACATGTCCTGGGATGTTCGCAACATGTGGACATAGTATTGTGTCTATATATTTAGCTAGTGGTTCTGTCACCGAGCCTATAGTTGTTACAATTGGTCTTAGGGGTGGATCTTGCGTGTCCTTATGCACCTTAGGGATGCCATAGATGCTTGCTAGTCTAGGTTTCTCTACGTTGAGATATTCACTCTCCTTATTACATATCTCACCGTTTCGAAGTGCCTGATTTGTCAGCTTTTTGATTTTATTTTTGGTTTGAATTGTTGGATCTTTAGTTATTGAGGCATAGAAACGAAGATCACTTAACATCACCTCCATTTTGG
This sequence comes from Lissotriton helveticus, assembly GCF_964261635.1. Classification (NCBI taxonomy): domain Eukaryota; kingdom Metazoa; phylum Chordata; class Amphibia; order Caudata; family Salamandridae; genus Lissotriton; species Lissotriton helveticus. Next base: position 279,036,398 of record NC_136067.1, read on the forward strand.
AAACATATTGTGACGTGTCATACACCACTATGCCCCCTCCTTTATCACAGGCTTTTATTGTGATTTTTTCATTGTTCTTAATCATATTCATTGCTTTATATTGACTTAGTGTCAAATTGAATTCTGGTTTTGGGACATAGTTGGTGATGTTAGTGAATTTCTCGTACATTATTTGCTCAAAAATAGCTACCTGAGATGGAACTTGTTCTAAAGTAGGTGTGAACATAGACTTGGGTTTCAAGCCTGATAAATTTATGGGCTCTACGTTGGGGTCTTTGTTCTGAAAAAAGAATTTCAATCTGATTTTTCTGAGGAAAATCTGCAAGTCTCTGAATAGATCAAACTTATTAAGCCCCGAGTGTGGAGCGAACGAGAGACCTTTAGACAGAACTTCAATAGTGTCTGGGGATAGCCTTTGGGAGGTTAGATTAAATATGGGCAATTGATCTAATTCTTCCAGTAGCGGTTGTTCCTTGTCTCTCGATAATGATCGTAGCCCATCTCTTGATGTGCTGGGTGTTGATATTCTTGTTGTGGGGCATTCTGAAACCTTTGATGGTATTGAGGTCTCCAATTTGTGCGTCTCACTGGGCGCTGGCCTAAAAAAGGACGTCTGCCTTGGTATCTAGAATTGGGCCTTCCGCGTTGATGACCTCCATCATATGAGGCACCATCGCTATCTGAGCCTGAAGATTCCGAAAAGGTATTAACCTTTTTCCCATACCTATTCTGTCTAGGTCCCCAGGTATCTGTTCCATCTTCACTATTGGTATAGTAATTATCCGAAAGGTAAGGATACACTGTTTCTTTTTTAAAGAATTTGATATCTTTTTGCAGTTTATCTGTTTTCCTTTTTATAAGGTACTCTGCATAAGATTCCACGTCTTTTTCTATTTCATCTAGTGTTTTTTTTACATCTTCCAGAATACCTGATTTCTTAATCTTGTCTTCTAGTTCTGCAATTTCTTTGGCCAATTCCTGTAACATTCCTTTCGCTGTCTCTACTATTAACATCATGTAGTCCCTGGAACACCGGTTCGATATTAGAGACCAGCGCTCCAGGAACTCTTTGATGTGTGTGAATAGACCTGGGATATTACGTACCCTCAGACCCTGTGGTATCACCCCTGCTTTTAAGTATTGAAGCATGAACTGCCCATGCTGTTCTATACGTTTAAGCTTTTTTCTTAATCCTAAAAGTGTGTTTACTTCTTTATTTTGGTCCTGACCAGTCGTGATGGATTCTCCAAAAGAGACTGAGCTCCCTACCATGCTGGCAAATTGCTCATCCGTGAATCCGAATGATGGCAGTTTCGCCATATTTAATACAATCTAATTTTGAATTATTAAAATCAAGTTGTTATTTGAAATACTTTATTTCCTAAAAAGAATGTTTGACAGGTAGATGTATGTAGCAGCTTCACAAGTGGGAGGACCCCACGCCAGGGGAAATCCCTAATTAGTTTGATTAAATTATGGCAGATTATTTAGCCGCTTGATATATTCATCTGCTACCCCTCACGGACCTGCCGCGAGAATATCTCTTTTGTAAAGTGGGGGCCCCTGCAATAAAGGATAAACCCTAGCAAGGTATACTAAATTTTTGTAAGGAGAGAACTGTACACACCGGGTTACGTGTGATTATTCAACAGAGTAACTCAGACGTTGAAACGAGATAAGAACTGCTCCACCAAATATCATTGAGTGTTAAATCTTTTTATTTCTATTTTATAACTCTTTTTTTTGGGGTATGGATATGATATATACACTTTTTTTTAAATGAACACTCTTATTTTCTTTTTTACTTCTTATATGCCTGTTTCAGTCATTTTTATACACAAATATTTACATATAACACAAAACATTGCCTAATACATAAAATATCTACACAGCTTAGACACTTTAATTGTTTAACACAGAATATATTCCTTTCCGACGCGTTTCGGCCAATCGCCTTCCTCAGGAATTCTGTGATTTCCTTTGCAACATCAACAGTAGCTATAATAATAAGAAATTATATTTTAGTGATATATTCATTACTGCTTATCTATCATTCTCAGCGTCTATGTAAGTTACTTCTACTAAATCTTCTCTGTGAAGATTTATCTCTGTCCTTTTTAAGGGGAAATATCCCAAAGCTAGGTGTCCACCCCGTCCCGCTGGGTGCTACATTTTTCTACCCATCTGAATCCTTATCTATACATTTATATACATATCTTACACTGTTTAGTAAACAATTCTATACAATAAATACATCTGTTAATCTAATCATCACTTTAAAAGTTACATGTTAACCTTAGTAACTGATCAATTGCCTGCAGATGGGAGCTTAGGTCATTTCATTGGGAATATGGGTATTGTAATTGGGGATTATTCACACTTAGTACCCACCCTGTAAACTTGTGTGACATCTACATTTAAATAATTGTGGCACTAGTTCTATGTATAGACTGCCCTTAACTTTTCCTACGAACGTAACATTCCAGGTATGCCTCAAATGATTCAGATCTGTATGGTTATGGTGTCTCTGTCCGATGTTTACACCATCATGGAGTGATTTCTAATAGAGAGATATATGCATTACTTTCTAATCATATGCGAGTCATATCTTTTCAAATGTTGAGCTTTAGAACTAAATGATCTGTTCTACCTGTTTGGTCACTATCGCGATCTGCAATCTCTGACGTGACGGGTGATAATATTTGCCACGCTGAATTCTCACAATTGGCTCAAACAGGATGACGATGCCTATTTCAAAATTTATATAGACATTGAAATTCTAAGATACGTTTAATTTTATTTAATTAATGTAATTTAAATGTAATTTTACTTTATTTTTACAAAGTACCCCTGTACCCCAAAAACCCTAAACTGACCCTGAACCCTAAAAATACCCCTTTACCCAAAAAACTGAAAACTGACCCTGAACCCTAAAAATAGAACAGATCATTTAGTTCTAAAGCTCAACATTTGAAAAGATATGACTCGCATATGATTAGAAAGTAATGCATATATCTCTCTATTAGAAATCACTCCATGATGGTGTAAACATCGGACAGAGACACCATAACCATACAGATCTGAATCATTTGAGGCATACCTGGAATGGTACGTTCGTAGGAAAAGTTAAGGGCAGTCTATACATAGAACTATTGCCACAATTATTTAAATGTAGATGTCACACAAGTTTACAGGGTCGGTACTAAGTGTGAATAATCCCCAATTACAATACCCATATTCCCAATGAAATGACCTAAGCTCCCATCTGCAGGCAATTGATCAGTTACTAAGGTTAACATGTAACTTTTAAAGTGATGATTAGATTAACAGATGTATTTATTGTATAGAATTGTTTACTAAACAGTGTAAGATATGTATATAAATGTATAGATAAGGATTCAGATGGGTAGAAAAATGTAGCACCCAGCGGGACGGGGTGGACACCTAGCTTTGGGATATTTCCCCTTAAAAAGGACAGAGATAAATCTTCACAGAGAAGATTTAGTAGAAGTAACTTACATAGACGCTGAGAATGATAGATAAGCAGTAATGAATATATCACTAAAATATCATTTCTTATTATTATAGCTACTGTTGATGTTGCAAAGGAAATCACAGAATTCCTGAGGAAGGCGATTGGCCGAAACGCGTCGGAAAGGAATATATTCTGTGTTAAACAATTAAAGTGTCTAAACTGTGTGGATATTTTATGTATTAGGCAATGTTTTGTGTTATATGTAAATATTTGTGTATAAAAATGACTGAAACAGGCATATAAGAAGTAAAAAAGAAAATAAGAGTGTTCATTTAAAAAAAAGTGTATATATCATATCCATACCCCAAAAAAAAGAGTTATAAAATAGAAATAAAAAGATTTAACACTCAATGATATTTGGTGGAGCAGTTCTTATCTCGTTTCAATGTCTGAGTTACTCTGTTGAATAATCACACGTAACCCGGTGTGTACAGTTCTCTCCTTACAAAAATTTGTCACACATTACACTTATGTCACTAGAATGCTCCTGAGGCCTGAGGCGTGAGCTGGGAGAGGAAAGAGAGTTGGTTTTTAGCCTGATTTTAAACTGCTCATTTTGCACTGAATAGCACCTCCCAATCGGGGAAGACATTACTACGTTGCCGTTTTTTAAATCGCGCTTTCTGTGTTGATTGCTGCATGATTACTTTTTTTTGTCAAAGGTATTTTTATTGAGAGATAAAGACAAAAGAAAAGACATGCGACAGTCCCGCACAACTTCCCACACAAGGGGTTAAAATGAAATCAAATTGAAAGGAGGACCCCTGTACCAGAGCGAAGCAACGGGTATCTCCAGGAAAACTATCTTAATCCAGAAGCAGTAGTGGCACGTCCAGGCTGCCTGCTAAGGAAAGGCAGGAGATAAACCATGTAAAGGGTTGAGTAACAATAACAAGTGCCTAAGCATATAGCAAGGTGCGGCCACCGCTTGTTGGAAAAGCTCCGCAAGGCCCTTGAAACTGGGACTGCGCGGAAACATAAACGGAAATCCCCCTATCCCCCCGCCCCCCTCCCCAGTGGTGGTAGCAGTTAGTCTTGAAAGGTGAAAATAAAAGGAGAAAATAAAAGAATAGTGGTAATCACAGTTGGAACAAATGAAGTGCTCGCACACTAGGTGGACAGACCGCGGAGGGAAGACCCTTGGAAAGAAACTGAACCAGGGGGCCCCAGCGAAATGTGAAGTTTTTAAAATCGTCTCGGAAAACATCAGCCATTCTCTCAGCAACTTACATAGCCTTGCATGTCAAAGTGAGATCGCGGGGGCCTCTTTCTGCTTCCAGGCCGCCGCAAGGGCGAGTTTAGCTGCCCCCACACAAAGCCACATTATCCTCTTATCAGCTTTTGTTTGATGCTCTAGCTCTGGGTCTCGAAGGCCGAGCAGTATATGAGCTATGGAGCCCTTGATGGGGTAGCCTAATATCTCTTTAATGTGGGATAAGATCTCCGCCCAGTAAGGCCGGATGATGGGGCAGTCCCACCAAATATGGCGGAAGTCCCCCAGCAGTCCACAGCGTCTCCAACATCTGTCTGAGGAGCTCGGGTAGATCCGTCTCAACTTGGCAGGGTAGAGATACCAATCCATTATCGTTTTGAGGTGAGCCTCCCGTAGCTCTATCGAATGGTTATGTTTCGCTACATCCGACTATAGATGGGACCACTCCACCTCAGTGATGTCACGGCCAATCACTCCCTCCCACATGAACATGTACCGAGGTCTGGGGGACATGGTAGTGGACAGAAGAAGGCTATATAGGAAGGAAATTGTCCCTCGCATGGTGGAGGTCCTCAAGAGGAAGGACTCAAACGGAGTCGGTGGTCGGGTGGCTGCATCCCTCACCGCGGGGGATAAGGCCCAATGTAGTAGCTGGGTGTGGTGGTACTGCTCGGATCGTTGGACATCATAGTCCCGCATGCAATTGTCAAACGTGAGAGGAGCATAGCCATGGAATAGGTGTGTCAGGGCGCGACATCCTCCCTCCCTTCATTTGTCAAAGGGCCCCTCAACTGCTGCCGGGGGGAAGGCTGGGTTAAAGTGTATAGGAGTAAAAGGAGAAGGAAATGTCGTCCATCGGTCATCACCAGAGATCGAGTCCCACACCTTAAGGGTAGTTCTAGTGGGGGTGCTAACGTAAGCATTCCTGGGCCTGTCGCCTTTGGGCTTCCACACCAGGTCCCATATCGACCTCCCCGCTACGCTTCTGCCCATATGCAGCCAATGCTTTTCCGATTCTCGTTGGGACCATTCTACCAAAACACGAAGTTGTGCTGCCTTAAAGTACAAGTGCATGTCAGGAAGGCCTGTTCCACCGTCCTTCCGTGGGCGACGAAGGGTAGTGTAAGAGAATCGGGCTCGTCCTCCCTGCCAGATAAAGCGGAGCATCTGCGTTTTGACCCGGCGAAAGAAGTCCCCATCGGGGGTGATGGGCAAAGCTTGAAAGAGGTATAGGAATTTAGGGAGAAGGGTCATCTTAATCGCATGTATGCGCCCAAGCCAAGAGATAAACATCGGTTTCCACCAAGCTAGGGTCTTCTGGACGGATGCAAGCAGCGGTGGGAAATTAGGGGAGTATAGCTTATCAACCGTGGGTGTCAGTTGGATCCCCAAATACTGTATAGAGTTGTGAGACCACGATAAGGTCGTGGAAGATTGAAGACGCAATACCTCGGTCTGAGGCAAAGTGAGGTTAAGGACCAGGGATTTCCCATAGTTGATCTTAAAACCTGCCACCCCTTCAAAGCGGAGCAAAGCATCCTGAACGTGGGGTAAGGAATGGGCGGGGTCCGAGAGGGAGAGCAGGACATCGTCCGCAAACAGAGTAATTTTGTGCGACTCACCAGTGAAGGGAAGGCCACGGATAGCGGGATCCTCTCTCACTGCTACTGCCAGTGGTTCTATACTCATGGCAAAGAGCAGAGGGGAGAGGGGGCAGCCCTGGTGCATGCCTCGGGAGTGTAGGAAGGGCGCGGAGACGTGGCCATTGATGACTACTCTGGAGCGGGGGGCCTGAAGTTGGCCTGAAGCATCATTAAGAATTTGGGAGAAAAGCCAAAGGATGTCAGGGTTAGAAACAGGAAGCTCCAATCCACCCTGACAAACGCTTTTTCAGCGTCTAAGCCCACTAGAACGGCAGGGATCTTGAATGTGTTAGCTTTCTCGATGAGATGAACCACTCGTCTGGTGTTGTCGTGGGTTTGGCGGCCCTTGATGAAACCAGACTGGTCCGGGTGGATAAGAGCTGGCTTCAAGTCCTGTAGCCTCCCCGCCAGTATGGAGGAGTAAAGCTTGGCGTCTAGATTGAGCAAGGCTATTGGCCTGTACGATGAGCATGACGACGGATCCTTCCCAGGCTTGGGAATAACTGAGATTAACGCTTCAGCCATGGACCCGGGGGATACCCCTTCGGCAGCCATGCAATTGAATAGTTGGACCAGGAAGTCGCTCAGTTCCGAGGCAAAGGTTTTGTAAAAGGTCGCTGTAAATCCATCAGACCCCGGGGACTTATGAGGCTTCAGGGCCTTGATGGCCACTAGGACCTCATCTCTGGTGAAGGGGGCGACTAGTTGATCATTCCACTCCGCTCACACCTGAGGGAGCGGGAGCGTCCTCAAATATGTCTCCTGCGCCCTGATGTTGGGGGAGTTCCCAGTATAGAGAGCTTTATAAAAGTCTCCGAAGAGCCCCACCTTGGTGGGAGCCCCTCGCATCCCGTATGCCCCCAATATAGTCCTTCTCCCGCTTGTCACGGAGTTGGCGTGCCAGGTGTTTCCCCACTTTATTACCCTGGGAATATGAGAGTTGCCGCAGTTTCAGCAGCGAGAGCTCAGCTCTGTTATTATAGTGAGCTCTAAGTTTCCCCCTGACCGCCGCTAACTGCCGCTCTGCTCGCCGGGAGGTGTTCAGCTTGTGGGCGAGTTCCAGCGAGGAAAGATCGTCCTCTAATTGTTCCCGCTCTTTCTTTATTAGTTTGTTAAGGGCAGCGTTTAGGGCTATACAGCTGCCGCGGTTAGAAGCTTTAAAGGCATCCCACGTGGTGTAAATCGACGTGTCGCCTATAGCATTAAGTTCGAAAAACACGTTTATAGCTTTTCTCAACTCCCGGCAGGAGGTAGCATCGCGAGTCAGAGAGGCAGGGAAATACTATCTGTGGTAGGCGGCATCCACTGTTTCCCAATGGAGGCAGATAGCGAGCAGGCTATGATCCGAGACGGATAAAGGGAAGATCTTAGCGTCGCGCAGATCCCCTCGGAGAGATTGGCTAAGGAAGAAGTGGTCTAAGCGTGAGTATGAACGGTGAACATGCGAGAAGAAGTTAAAATCCCTGGAGTGCGGGTTCAAGGATCGCCACCCATCCACTAACCCCATGTCTGTGATCATTTGCTGTAGGCCGGTATCCGATCTCTGGTGATGAGTGCTGTCCATATCCCTCTGCCAAACTAGGTTAAAATCTCCCATTACAATTAGGGGACCCTCCACAAAATCTAGGGCCGTCTTCAGCAGGCCCTGTATGAACCCGTTCTGACCTACATTGGGAGCATAGAGGACCAGGAATGTGCAAAGTCTACCCCGAAGCACCCCCTTGACCCCCAGCCAGCGCCCCTCCTTGTCAGTGATCACTCCCGTGGGCTGGAAGTACAGGCTCTCCCGGAACATAAGGGCCACCCCCTGTGCTTCGTGGTGGCAGAGGATCTATATATGAGGGGGAACTGTTTATGTTTGAGGCGGAGTCGTCCTTCCTAGACAAATGGGTTTCCTGTAGTCCCACCACATCTAAGTGATGGTCCATAATGTACTTCCAAACTTTCTGGCGTTTTTGGGAGAAGTTGAGCCCCTTCACGTTCCAAGTCCCTAAGGTGAGTGGCATCGTAGAAGTGGGGATACTTCGTGCATTGTATGGGGCCTAAGGGCTCGTCCAGCCCCCCACCCCTTAGTCAAAAAACCAACAGCCATCCGTTCTGTCTCCTTCACCCGCTCCGCGCAACCACTCATGCCGTGTTTCAATAGCAAAGAAAAGAACAATAATCCCCCCCAGCTACCACCACTACCCCCACCACTACCCCCCTCTCCTCCCCTCCCCCCCTACCCCAACAACCCCCCTCCCCTCTCCCTACCCCCAAAGACCACCCGGCCTAGCCAGTTCACCCCCTCACAGGAGGGCCATGAAAGTGACCATAGGGGTCGAGTCTCCTGGACTTTGTCAGCCAGAGGCCTAAAGTCTCTGCAGGGTCGTGTCCCAGGGAAAGACATAAAGTACCTGTTGGGACAGACGGTCCGCGCCCCTCCGACGCCGGCCTCACCTACGCCCAGGGTCTCACTCAGCTTGTGGAAAAGTAAATTTTGCCATGTTCTGTGTCCCTACGCCTCATCCATCATGTGTTATGTGTGCATGACCAATATGCATATGTTATTTCCCCATCTCTGACTAAAGACGCAATTACAGTTGTGTCCACCTCTAGTGTGCTATTTTCCAGTCCTCGTGAATACTACGAATATCAGGCCTATGTAAGTAATGTTGCCACGTTTCTCAGTGTGCACGTTATTCAATTATAAAGTCCCCGTTTCCAGGCCTCAAAAGGGCCCGGACCACAGATTCAGCTCCTGTCTCCTGAAAGCCTCGCTGAGGAGCGATACAGCCCCCACCTGTATCCTCGACCCTTCACTTACTTCCTGCCTTGCAGTGCCCGGTGCACCCCGGCTCTGCCTCTGAGTCTGCCAAAAGTATGTTATAGTTCCAGCTATCAGTTCAGTCCTCCTCCTCTGCATTCCTAAGCTACTGAACTGCATCAATAGTTTCCGTCATTGTCTAGCCTACTCGGCTCCACGTTAGAGAAATACTGTATTTAATGGTCATTTAATATTCTTCACGCACTACATGTAGAATAATGCATGGTCCAGTCTTAGAATCAGGTTAGCCTTTCCCCTCATGATTTCTAGTTCATATCAACATGTTCCCTAAACATTAGATACCAGATAGGGTTTAGGTACATGTCGCTCCGACCCTCCAGACTCTAGTCTCTGCTCCTAGCACAGAGTTCGTAGCCCCCAGCTTCTCCTAGTAACACGTCATTGCTAGTTTTCGCGCACCATTAGGTTAGAGGTCCCGGCTCCTTAGGTAGCCCCCTCCTATGTGTCCGCCCATTCATGACATATTCTGTTACGTTTTACATCACATGTCTAAGTAAACTCCCAGTTACACCTCTTATTACTGTTATCTCTCGCGACTGCTACACGTCACGCCTTCTACTCCACCCACTGTTACGCCTACTACAATGTAATGCTATGTGTTTGCGCTATGTATATAAATGAATGTCTTGTTATTAAATGTTAGCGCGCTCATCCCAGACCCAGCCCCGGCAGCTGCCGGGCCTCTTTTCCCCTGCTGGGCCCCAGTTGTCCTGCTGGGCCTTATTGTCCTATTCCTATGCAGGTTGTCCTGATCCTGTCCTTATGCTGTAATAAACCTGCAGAAACTCCTACTACCTCGAATCTTGACTCTTATTTATTGAGCTATCTGTTATGCTATAAGTCTAGTCAAAAATAGGGTATTATTTATTTATTTACCACATAATGGCGCCCGAATAGGGACTTGCCCTTTCCCCACGCGTCGGTGAAGCCACGCCGACCCCCTGACCCTCTGCAGTCGTGACGGAACCATACTGGCCAAGTGCAGATATTTCTGCTTCAAGTATCCCTCAGGCCCACGGAGGAGACGGAGGAGGCGGTCCAGCATCCGAACGAGACGGTGGAGGAACGCGGCGAGTCCCGACCAGAGCCCAAGCCGAGAGTCCAAGGTCCGAGGTATCCGGAGGTCCACCCGTAACTGAAGTCCGAAGTCCGAAGTTCGTCGTCGTAGTCCAGTCCCGTCCGAGGCCTTCCGTTCCGTGCTGCCCGGTGAGTACCATTGCTGGGGTAGTGTCTAGACAGGGTCAGTCTAAATTGACTCCTGGTCCGTGGGTTGGTGGTACCCAAGCTCACAAACGAAGTGTTCACCTAGGTGGATACGGGTCTTGATGTGTTCCTTTATGGGACCGGTATGTTCCGTACTGTTATAGCAGTGCATCCAGTAATTCTAGTCTGTTCCGTTCTCGAGAATTCTGTTCTGTTTCTGTTTTCAGTATTTTCAGGTAGTATTCTGTTCGAACTGTTATTTATAATGTTGTTCAATGTATTTCCAATGTCGTGGTATGCCTGAATTGTTTTCCCAATTGTTATTGTTTTTCGTGTATTGTATTGTGTTCCGATTCAAGTTTAGAATGCCGCTCTTTTCCAAGTTACGTCAGTTAAAAACTAGAAAGGGTCTGCTGGAAGCAGCAGTTCCTGTTCCGCCTAGGGACAGTCCAGGTCACTTTATGTATCAGAAACATGGCATAAGCGCCATATTGTATCTAGATTTATGGGTAGAGTATACCAAACAGTTAGAAGAAAAGTATAGATGGCCCGTATCGGGTACATGGGATGCCGAATGTATCATGCGAGTAGAAGAAGCATTATGGAAAAAGAAAGCCAGACAGTCACAGAAAGATGCCATCGAGTTATGGCGTAAGGAAGCGCATAGAAGAACGGAAAAGGAAGTCAGAAAGTCAGAGTTAAGTAGAGAATCCCAAGAACGAGCCCAAGAAAGAGAATTAATCGAGATAGGTGAACAAGTCAAAGCCGAACAGTCAGATAGACAGAGGCATGCCCTTATTAAGGGTATGTATCCTCTCCTTGCCGAAGGCTTGCCAAAAGCGACCCCAGAGGCACCCAGTAATTTCCCGCCACCATTAGTTCCGACCAAGCTACGTCACAAACCGACCGCAGCTGATATTTTTATTTCGTCCTATTTGGACGACACAGTTCCAGAATATGCAAATCCTGTTCGCGCTCCGCCCGTCCCTGTAAATCAGGCACTTCCCGTTCCTCCAGACACTGGAGTACCTGTTATGGTACCCCCGGGTCAGCCCGTCATACAAGTTCAGCCCACGTTACAATTACCGACTCTGCAAGCACGAAGAATGTCAGTCGACGATTCTAGTCTAGGGGCCGCAGGAGGAGGTCCTCCTCAAACCCCGCCGCCACACAAACGTTTATCAGCACTCGAATTACATGCTCAAGCATCACAGCGTACTCCTAAAAGTAATAAGTCTGTTACAGAAATCAGACAAGCCCTTGCCGAATGTGTCTATGACGCAGTCCCAGGCGAGTATAATATGGTTTTATATTCCGTACGCGTAAGAAGGGTGACCGAGTATCTAGTCACCTTGCCGAATATGAAAGAAGATCTAGACAGAATATATCGTTTCATCCGTACAGGGGATGATCCAGAAAGTATTGGCGAGATTATGTCTCAAAGGAAAGCCGAGATTCAGCTCATGATATTAAAGTTCCTGATCAATTGTCTAATAAGAGAACAAGATTACCCGTCTAAAGATCCCGCCGAAATGAGAATCCTAACAAGGTGGAGTGATAATATAGCCGAGGGTAAGCACAAGACCATTAGTGCCATGGAAAGTATGTACAAGAAAATTCGTAAAGAAATAATAAGGTTACACGAACAGCGTAAAGCAGCACAAGTAAGCGAGAAAGAAAGTATCTCTGATCCTGAAGAGGAAGACGAGAATCCCGCCAGAATAGCGTATGTAGGAAAATCCAGATTTCCAGATCGTCATTTACGTCTAGAACCCAAGTCTATTTTTCATCATCCAGCACCAGAACGAGAGCCTTGTTCTCTAGAACAAGTATTTCAAGCTACCGATCACATTCTGAAATCACGAGTCGGTTATAGTGAGTTAAGTACCATGCATGAACAAGAACTAGCCCGATCAGCAGTCCGATGGATTACTGATTCTACCACTTTTCCAGACGAAATAGTGGCACAAATGTTTCTGAAACTGCCCCCAGCCGAGCAACTACTGGTGGGTATGTATATGATCCAGCACCTCATTACTCTGTATGAGGGTCAACATTCTGATCCAGGCCCGTTACACGATATCCTGAACGAGTTACTCCAGTATAGATGGAGAGGTCTAGGTACCGATTTAATTAGTGTTATTCTAGAACAGCGCCACAAGTATAGAACGTTCCTGAACCCGCATTTTGTTCATGTCTCACCCCCAGAAAGTAAACCATTCTACATAGACAGACAGAATCCGTTACGAGAAGTCCACCCAGTCCAAGGGGCGGGTGGCGTAATGCAACGAGTGTTTGTATACACTCCGATTTCAAAGATGGAACTTCTCGAAATGAAAAAATTAATTCCCTGTCATGACAAAGATCCAGCAGGGTTCCATAGAGAATTAAAAGACATGCTCCGTATGGGAGAATACACGTACCCAGATATCATTAAAATGTTAAAGGTTCTGCTACCCGCAGGGGTGTATGAAAAGTTGAAAGAAAAAGAATGGGAGGTGGGAGAGAAAAAGATCGATTGGACAGCTCTAGAAGCTGAAGACAAGGCACGAGTACCAGGTACCGGTCTTGGAGATAAATGTAAAGAATTACCAGAATTATTGATTCAAGTTTTACCCAGATTATTGACAACTAGGAAGGAAGACTGGGATGCAATCTCAGCCTGTAAACAGAAACAAGATGAAGACATTAGTGATTTTTATTCTAGATTTGAGAAATGTTTCAGCATTAATAGTGGTCTCAAGACAAGTAGTGAGTCATACCCTCACCTTTTCGTTACCAAATTAGTCGAGAATTCAAGTCCACAAATTAAAAACCGAGTTTTGAAAGTCGAAAGCACCTGGCAAGCAAATACTCCGTCCCAGATGCTCCAGATGCTTCAGTATCACCAGAATAGAATCAGAGAAGAGCAAGAACACGAAAGAAAACGTATGAAAGACACGAAAATGAAAGTACTAGTTGCACAATCTATTCCTCAAGACAGTCAGAAGAGGGGTCCGATTCAAGCCAGTCATCCTGCGGCTCCCGTTAAAGGGAACTGCAATTATTGTAAACAGTCAGGTCATTTTATAAACGAGTGTGCAGTTCTGAAACACAACATAGCTACTGGTAAGACTAAAGAAAGACCACGTCCGCCTAGACAAGAACAAGTTTCACAGACTCCTCAGTCACAGAATGCACCACAGACAGTTACAGTACCGCAGCCTATTGCTGCAACACAGCACGTTACATCGCAGATGTACCAGTATGCACAGTCCGAGTATCCAGAGTACCAGTCATATTCATGAAACAGCCTAGAGAGGGAGGTAGGCTTGCCTCTCATCGAGATACCTGTAGACCAAGAAGGTCCCTATGTTCATAGCCAAGTATTAGGGAAAGACAGAAAGTTTTTGATCGATACAGGGGCAAGTAGGACCACAATTAGTCACGCCGAAGTTCCAGGGGCTCCGCTCTCAGGCTCAAGAAATGTTTCCCTTGGATTTTCAGGAAAACCCATCGTTAATGAGATTTCAAAGCCAGTTACTCTAGAAGTAGGTCCATTGTCCCGTACTACTGATCTGTTACTTACTAAGTCATGTCCAGAAAATCTATTAGGCATTAAGACATTGAAAGAGTTAGGTGCAGTTATTTGCTGTTCCCCAGAGGGAATACGTCTGTTCCTACGTGACTTTAAGGGTCACTATGTGTTACGAGATTTTGATTCAAGATTGTCTAATGTTCCGCAGCATTTATGGGCGCAAGGTCCAACTGATGTAGGTTACATGCAAATCACACCCCATCGTGTGACTCTCAAACCAGGTGTAGTGTTACCCCGAATCAGACAGTACAGATTGCCACCTGAGGCTGTAGCAGCCTTATCCAAAATTATTGACGAGCTCATGGCTCAAGGAGTAGTTGTAGAAACTGACTCCAATGTATGCAATTCTCCGATCATTCCAGTCATGAAACGTACTGATCCAAATGCACCCCCAGTATATCGATTAGTGATTGATTTACGAGAGCTTAATAAATGTATTATTCCTCAGTACCCAGTTGTTCCAGACATTTCTTCTCTGTTAACAGCCATTGATTCCGAAGCCATGTTTTTCACTGTTATTGATCTCAAGAATGCATTTTTTAGTGTTCCAATTCATCCAGACAGCCAGTTTCTTTTCGGATTTTGTTTAAATGGAAGGAGCTATATGTTTACACGCGCTCCTCAAGGTTTCACAGAAAGCCCTAGTATTTACAGTCAAGCACTCAAGAGACAACTAGACAACATTCACATGCCAACTGACACTGCCCTGCTCCAGTATGTCGATGATCTACTGATCACAGCCCGTTCTGAACGTGCTTGCGAGCGAGCATCACTTACAGTTCTGTATTTTCTAGCCGAGATGGGGCACAAGGTGTCACCTTCAAAGCTTCAATTCTGTGTCCAGCAAGTGGTATACTTAGGACACTTGCTGTCCAAGAGGGGTAGGCAGTTGACACCCGACCGTATCCAGTTAATAGCGAGTCTTCCCCAGCCCAGAACCCAGAAGGAGGTACGTGCCTTTATCGGCCTTACTTCTTATTGTAGACAATGGATTCCCCAGTATGCATTTCTAGCCAAACCACTGATACAGTTAACGGCACAGGAGGCAGCCGTATCGACTGTCCTCCCTTGGACATCTGACCATACACTTAGTTTCAACGAGTTAAAGAAAGCCCTATGTCAAGCTCCAGTTCTAGCTACACCGAACTACAGTAAGCCTTTTATACTTTTCGTTACAGAACGCGAAGGTACAGCATTATCTGTTCTCACACAAGATCAAGCAGGTCAATACAAGCCCTGTGCTTATTTTTCAAGCACATTAGATCCAGTCGCCCAGGCGTTGCCTGCATGCCTCAAGTCAGTCGCAGCCACAGCACTAGCTATCAGACAAAGTGATTCCATAGTTTTAGGACATTCCCTGACAGTACAAGTTCCACATTCAGTAGAAGTTCTTTTAAACCGAACACAAACTCAACACTTGACAATTGCACGTTTAACAGGTTATGAATTGACACTGTTCCAGCCACACATAGAAATTAGACGCTGCAACGTCCTGAATCCTGCTACACTGTTACCATCAGTTAATTCAAATCCAGACCCACATGATTGTGTGGAAGTAGTTAATATTACGACAAAGCCAAGACAAGACCTGACAGACATTCCGTTACCAGATCCTGACCTGACACTTTATGTGGATGGTTCATGTATGAGAACTAGTACAGGAGAACTGGTCGCCGCGTATGCAGTGACTACTGACACTGAAGTTATTGAAACACACCGTATTGATACCCTGTCCGCTCAAGCAGCAGAGCTAGTTGCTCTGACACAAGCCTGTATACACGCCAAGAACCTGAAGGTTAATGTTTACACAGATTCACGTTACGCATTCGGAGTTGTACACGACTTCGGAGTGCTCTGGCAGGAGAGAGGTTTTATGACTTCTCATGGAACCAAGATTCAGCATGGTCTCCTTATTCAAGCCCTGTTAGATGCCATACATTTACCGACATCTATTGCTATCATGAAATGCAAAGCACATACGAAAGTCACTGACATTATTTCCCAAGGTAATGATCTAGCAGACCGCACAGCCAAGCTTACAGCACAGACTCCAGACATTCCAGTAGACAAGACACATATTCCAGATCTGACTACATGCATGACAGTTAAGGACCCTACACAAGATGTCATAGATATTCAGTCACATGCTACTCCCGATGAAATCAAGAAATGGTCTGTACAAGGAGGGGTCCAGACAGATCAAGGATGGTTAACGAAGGGTAGAGCCACATGGTTTCTCCCCGATTCTATGGTTCAAGTCATTATCAATACCGCACATAGCCCAGCACATTTAGGAGAAAAAGCTATGTTAGACAGTATCCAGAACATTTGGTTTAACAAGCATTTACGAGCTGCAGCCAAGCAGAAAGTCCGTACCTGTATGATATGTTGTCAGTTTAATCCAGGTAAAAGTGTCCCGGTGGAACAAGGTGGTTTCCAGCCCCCTGACCACCCTTTTGAGGTCCTCCAGATGGATTATAGTCAGATGGAGCGATGTCGAGGTTTCAAGTATGTCCTTGTAGTTGTATGCGCTTTGTCCAGGTGGACAGAAGCATATCCAGTCCCAGATTACACAGCCGCGACCACTGCCAAGCAGTTGGTTCGTGAATTTTTCCCTAGATATGGACTCCCTAGAGTCGTATATTCTGATAACGGTCAGCCATTCTCATCAGAACTCATGAGACATGTTTCCCTGTTGTTAGGGTACCAGTGGAAGTTCCATTGTGTACGCCATCCAGAAGCAGCTGGACTAGTCGAAAGGCATAATCAGACTCTGAAAATCCGTATAGCAAAAGTCTGTAAAGACAAGGGTGTGGACTGGTTAGTAGCTTTGCCAGTCGCTCTGTTTTACATGCGTATGGTCGCACATTCCAGATCAGGTCTGTCCCCGTATGAGGTCGTTTTCGGCCGCCCCCCTAATATGTGGGGTACTCCTAGACCCCGAAGTATTACCGATGTTTCATGTAATATGCTGACAGATTACCTAGCTTCCTTGATGTCTGCCCTCAACTCATGTCGTTCACAGGTTGCCGCCGCATTTCCAGACAATACCGAGGTGGCACCGCACGAGATCGTTCCAGGTTCCTTGGTGATGATCAGAAATTTTGACAGATCAAGTCCGCTGGAACCACGTTGGAAGGAGCCACGTCAGGTCCTCTTGACCACCCGAACTGCCGTCAAGTTGGAAGGCAGGAAGGGGTGGGTCCACCTTTCTCATGTAAAACTTTTCAAAGGACCGAGTCCAGACTTCAAAGACATTGCCAAGAACATTTCCCAGGATTCGAAGGATTGCCAGAACATTGTTTTAAAGGACTGTCCCGCACCAGACTTTATTACAACCCCTCCCTTGTTAGAGAAAACTCCGCAACAGGAGTATAAGTTAAAGCTCAGGTCTAATAAGTCAGCCAGTTTGATTGTATAAGTCCTCCCCTAGGTGAAACGGTTAGACTGTTTCTGACATGTATAAAATAGACCCCCATAGTGAGAGAGTCAGTCGAAGTTCACTTCAATGCATCGTTTTTCTAAGTTTCATATTATTTCTTAGCATAATGATTTCCTGCACCAGTTATGCTTTCTATCTGTGTTTTCCAGTTCCTCATGTAAATATGTCTGCTCATACTACAGTAGAGCACACGTTTAGTGATCTGCCTCCTCACGAATATTCATACCGCCTCGCCATGCGTAATAACACATTCATCCGTATGTTACATTATTCACACCAGACCAGCAATGCCACTAATTGTTGGGTGTGTGGTCGACTCCCCCCTTTCCAGACATCGAAGGGAGTTCTGCCACTGTTTCCTTATCCATTTTCACACAATGGTTCGTGTGGAGCATGGTCTATGTTAACGTCATCCTCAACAGATATGTCTTTTCTTAACAGTACATGTTTCCCAGACAAGCAAGGTTTCCCCCACAGAACAGGTTTAGATCTAGAAAATGAAGTATATAATTTAGGAAATTATTCGTCGAATTTCATGGTTCTGAATGTTCAGTCTGATACTACTCCAGACTCACCCGCTATTTCAGTACTACCAGTCAAAGGCGAATTATGTGTCCGTAGTTATGGTTCTGTACATATAGGTCATAGTGAATGTACTACTGTTATCCAGTATAGTGACAGTAGGAAATCTATTTTTATAGCTTCACGTCATTCTTATTTTGTTTGTGGTCAAACTGCATATGTCCGTCTGCCCCTCGATTGGGAGGGAACCTGTTACATTGCCTTCCTACTGCCACCTGTTTTTCTAGCCCCACCTGATTATCATAGGAATTCTTTCTTAGTACACACTAGACACAAGAGAAATCTTCCGATTGTTGATTATACTGAAACCGCCGCAGAGCAATTCATTGATATAGATAAAGGTGTTTTCCCTTATTTAGGTACAGTTGTAAATAGTAAGCTCATTCGTAGGTTAACAAGAACCCTTGAAGCTGTAGTAGATGAGACTGCCTCTGCTCTAGGTAACTTAACTGAAGAGCAATCCTTTATGAGAATTGTCGTTTTACAGAATCGTCTCGTCCTTGACGTCATACTGGCCGATAGGGGCGGGGCCTGTAGAATTCTCGGATCCAGTTGTTGTATTTTCATTCCAAATAACGCGCCGTCTGTTTATTCAGCTATAACCAGACTCCATAAAATTGCCCATCTGTTACATCAAGATCCAGGCACCTGGACATGGTCAGGTTGGTTCTGGAATGTAATTTCCGCATGGGGATGGAAAGTTCTGTCCTTTCTAGGTATTGCAGTAGCGATCATATTTAGCTGCTGCCTCTGTATACAATGTGGCCCTGCGATTTGCAGCATGTGTGCTACCTCTTGTATTCCCAGTCCCAAGCCCCGTTCTAAATCCCGTTCCAAGACAATTCGAGACGAGCAAATGGTACTGTATGAAATGATAGACGGTATCATGAATATTGATGTTTCCTGATGGAAACGTAGTGACAAGGAGGGAATGTGGAAAAGTAAATTTTGCCATGTTCTGTGTCCCTACGCCTCATCCATCATGTGTTATGTGTGCATGACCAATATGCATATGTTATTTCCCCATCTCTGACTAAAGACGCAATTACAGTTGTGTCCACCTCTAGTGTGCTATTTTCCAGTCCTCGTGAATACTACGAATATCAGGCCTATGTAAGTAATGTTGCCACGTTTCTCAGTGTGCACGTTATTCAATTATAAAGTCCCCGTTTCCAGGCCTCAAAAGGGCCCGGACCACAGATTCAGCTCCTGTCTCCTGAAAGCCTCGCTGAGGAGCGATACAGCCCCCACCTGTATCCTCGACCCTTCACTTACTTCCTGCCTTGCAGTGCCCGGTGCACCCCGGCTCTGCCTCTGAGTCTGCCAAAAGTATGTTATAGTTCCAGCTATCAGTTCAGTCCTCCTCCTCTGCATTCCTAAGCTACTGAACTGCATCAATAGTTTCCGTCATTGTCTAGCCTACTCGGCTCCACGTTAGAGAAATACTGTATTTAATGGTCATTTAATATTCTTCACGCACTACATGTAGAATAATGCATGGTCCAGTCTTAGAATCAGGTTAGCCTTTCCCCTCATGATTTCTAGTTCATATCAACATGTTCCCTAAACATTAGATACCAGATAGGGTTTAGGTACATGTCGCTCCGACCCTCCAGACTCTAGTCTCTGCTCCTAGCACAGAGTTCGTAGCCCCCAGCTTCTCCTAGTAACACGTCATTGCTAGTTTTCGCGCACCATTAGGTTAGAGGTCCCGGCTCCTTAGGTAGCCCCCTCCTATGTGTCCGCCCATTCATGACATATTCTGTTACGTTTTACATCACATGTCTAAGTAAACTCCCAGTTACACCTCTTATTACTGTTATCTCTCGCGACTGCTACACGTCACGCCTTCTACTCCACCCACTGTTACGCCTACTACAATGTAATGCTATGTGTTTGCGCTATGTATATAAATGAATGTCTTGTTATTAAATGTTAGCGCGCTCATCCCAGACCCAGCCCCGGCAGCTGCCGGGCCTCTTTTCCCCTGCTGGGCCCCAGTTGTCCTGCTGGGCCTTATTGTCCTATTCCTATGCAGGTTGTCCTGATCCTGTCCTTATGCTGTAATAAACCTGCAGAAACTCCTACTACCTCGAATCTTGACTCTTATTTATTGAGCTATCTGTTATGCTATAAGTCTAGTCAAAAATAGGGTATTATTTATTTATTTACCACAAGCTGAGGGATCATCTTGCGGGGGTTGCCTCCGTCACTAACGCAACAAAGGCGACTGCCGCCCCTCTTTCCTGGCGGCTAATCGATGGATCCGGCTTCCCCCCGGGCACCGCCCGGCCCACCCTCTGCCAGGCCGGGGAGCGCTGGCGGCGTCTTGTAGGTGTGCCGCCGCCCCGGGGGTCGTGGTCGAGTCCTCTAGGTCCAGGAGTTCCATGGCTGCTGCAAGAGATCTGACTTGGACAAGCTTGTTCTTCCAGCGAAAGATAAGGCGAAAGGGGTGGCCCCATGAGTAGGCCACCTTCTGGTCTCGCAGGAAAGTGGTGACTGGGCGGAACTCTCTGCGCTTCTGCAACGTTGACGCCGCTAGATCTTGGAAGAGTTGGGGATGATGTTCATGGAACTGCAGGGGTCCACCTTCCCGGGCCTTCCGGAGTATGCGCTCCTTGAGTTGAAAGTCGTGGACACAGACCAGTATGTCGGGGGTCGGCGTCTTAGGACCTCTAGGTAGGCCAACCCGGTGGACTCTCTCCATGCGTATGGTCTGAAGATCTTCTTCACCCAAGACGTGTTTAAAAAGGCTTTCCACATATTCCTGCAGATCTGCGCCCTCGCCCGACCAGGGCACCGCCCGGATACGAATGTTGTTCCGGCGGGAACGGTTCTCTAAGTCTTCGGCATGCGCCTGGAGGTCCAGGTTCTGCTCTGTGAGTCGGAGCACATCTTGCTGGAGTTGGTGTACGTCCTCCGCCATCCCCAAGTCATGTTCCTCCAGGGTCGCCACCCGTTCACCCACGTGGTCCACATCCCTCCATACCTCACGGAGATCCGACGCCAGTTGCGTGCGTAGTTCTGAAATGCCCTCTTTGATGGCAGAGAACAGTTCCATCATGAAGGCCTTAGTTGCCGGCGCTTCGTCATCTCCCCGGGGGGGCCTTGCTCGGTCCCGGCGGTGTAGTGGGCATTGCTCCCTTGGATAGGCCTTCCTTGCTGGGTTTATCTTTACGGGGTCTGCCCACCATATCTCCTTTGGTCCGGGACCCGTAGAGCAGGGATGACCTCTCCTTTCCGGCCTCCACCGATTGCGTTCAAGTCGACTCTGGGCCACCACTCTTAGGCCGTCAGGCGGAGGGGACCTCACCAGCCGGGCCTCACGCCGCCCCTCCCGATCTCTGCACCACCAGGCCCTGCAGTCCGCGCAAGAGGGGCACCGCCAGGGCCGGACGCGTGGCGCCAGACGACAGCTTCAGCTGATAGCAATTAGGGCCACCGCCAGGCCCCTTCTGTTGATCTTAGTCGTGCTCACAGGTGCCGGGGGTCCCCACTGAGTGTTGGATGGGCAGGCAGAACTATGGATCCCGTCGGTCCCAGCGCTACTCCTCCAGGCTCCAGGCCCCAGGTCGCTCCCTCGTGGGGCCCCACTCCGAGGCGGCGGCGGGTCGTGCAGGAAGAGCCCCGCGGATTCTGGGGCGCAGGCACCACTCTTCCCCAACCGCACAGGAACCGCTAAGTAAAGGGTGTGCAGCTTGGTGGCGTGGGGGGGAGTCCGCACTCAGCAACCAGATGCCAGGCGTCCACCAAACCGGCCTCTCTGGGCCCTGGTCCCACGGTTATCGCTTCTTGCCACCCCCGCAGTGGGCCTCTGCCAGTAGTCAATCACAGGGCCACAAATCACCGCCGTAGCTCACATTAAGTCCGCTCTAGGGGCAGCAAAGGGCCCTTCCACTTCCCTCGTGCAGTCCGCCCCCGGCCGCGCATGATCAAGTTGCAGCCTACCTAGGCCCCGGACTCTCCGCGATGTGGGCCGTCAGGCGCAGTCGTCCTCTCGCCTGCAGGTGGCCCCCTCTGCGCGCAAGCAAGCCGCGGACTTCCTAGGCCTTGGAGCCTTGGATTTCAGGTCTTTCCCAGACGCCGCGGTCGAGCCGCCATCAGGTGGGTCCCGGGCTCGTCGGATGTGGGGGCGGCTCCTCCGCTGGCACTACACCCTCCGGTTGAGGAGGCTCGGAGTAGGGCCCCCCACAGGCCCCGTACCTCGATGTTCTCCCGCTCTCGCGGCCGGACCGCCGCCACCAGGACCGGGCATCTGCCCTCCGCGTCCGTCCCTCACCGGCGGTCGCGATTTCACCAATGCCGCTCTCGCCGGCTCAGCCCCCAGCACGCAGTGGACAGTCAGTCCGGTGCAGGTGCCGGTCACCTCGGTCCCGTTCAGCTCCGCTCTCCGATCCGCTCCGCCCTCAGATGCCGATAGTTCTTGCGCGCGGTCACCGCCCGGCAGGCCGCAGCTGCAGACTCCGTCTCAGGGCACCGCCGCGGGCAGTACGGAGCCCCAGACTCTGCCAGTCGCCTCCAGAGCCCAGGCAGCACGGAGGGTGACAAGTAGGAGCCCCTAGGACCAGCTAAACAATGCTAAGAAGGCTTATGGCGCCGGAGGGACTTCAAAGTACGTCTCACTCCGTCGCCATCTTGGCCACGCCCCCCATGATTACTTTTTTACATATATATCTTACCCGGTGTTGGGGGTCACAAAGGGAGGAAAACTAACTGTATTATTCTGGAAATTGAGAAGGGATTAGCAACAAGCCCCTGTGCCTGCCCAAGCTGCAAGAGATCTATCCCAGCAATTCAAATGTCTCTTGTTCAGGCCTTATCAAAAACTAAAAAAGGGGAAGATGAGGAAGGAGTGCTAAACCTCAGTTGCCTCCTTTTGAATGCCAGGTCGCTGGTGAAACACAGTCTTGAGTGCGCTGAGCTAATTCATGATGAAAATATCAAAATTGCCTTTGTGACTGAATCCTGGACAGATGCAGCCTCTGGCCCGGACTTAGTTAAGGCCACCCCACCAGGTTACCTCAGTTATACGAGGGATAGGCCACTGAGTAGAGGGGGGGAATTGGCAGTAATATATCATAACTCCCTTTAATGTTTATTTTCAACCCTTAATCGTAGAGAGGTGTGAAGCATTGGCCTTTAATTTTACCCTTTTTAATCACCACTCTTTTAGAGGATGCTTAGTGTACAGACCTCCAGGTCCTAAAAATACCTTCCTTAGTTCTGTGGGAAGTATACTGGAGGAAGGGCTGTTTACTAAGGCCTTCACGGTATTGGGGGATTTTAATTTCCACTTGGAAAACGTTATGGATGCTGACACTAAAGCATTAACTGAGTTGATGGATGGTGCGGACCTAAAACAATTGGTGAAGGGACCCACGCACAATGTGGGCCATACCCTGGATGGTATTTTCTCTAACCATCCAACTTTAGAGTTTACAAAAACAATACCGGTTATTTGGTCAGACCATACGGTAGTGTTATTTACTATTACAGTGTTGAGGCCTCAAAGTGCAGGTCGATCGTCCAAATCTGCCAGGACCTGCAGGGCCTGGAATAAGATAGAGGGGGGAGTGCTTGAGGACCTCCTGCTTTCCTCTAAAGAGGCACTCCCATTATAGGGTGAGGTGGCGGCATTGGCCTATACAAGATGGATCAAAAAGGCCTGTGCTACCTTCGCCCCACCTAAACTCCGCCTCCCAGCCAGGTCCCAGCCTTCAGCTCCCTGGTTCTCGGAGGCACTTAGAAATCAGAAACTAGGGTGTAAAAGACTGGAAAGTGTTTGGCGCAAAGACTACAAGGAAACGGATAAAAGGTTACTCCAACAAAGCCTGCTATTATATAAAAAAATGGTGGTGATGGCAAAACAAGACTATTTCACAGATCGCATCAACCTTGCCAAGAATTCGGCGAAAGAATTGTTTAAAACGGTTTCCTCTTGGGCTGCCCCGATACCTGCTGTCACACCCACTATCCCCGAGCTGTGTGAGGAATTAGCCAAATTCTTCTCAGATAAAGTAGAGACCATTTTTAAGGCTTTTTCTGGTTTAGACATGTTGAACTGTCCGGCGAATACACCAGAAAACACAGCCAAGGTTATCTCAGGGGCAAAACTGGAGTGTGTTTCTCCGGTAAATGTTGAAGAAATAATGGGATTGCTTCAAGTGGTAAGATCAGGCTCCCCATTAGATCCATGCCCTGTGGCTGTGATTAAGCTGGCCCCATTTCCGATAGTTACACCATTGGTAGCCTTGTTTAATAATATGTTCAGGACAGGAGATTTTCGATCCTGCTGGAAACGAGCCTCAATTCTGCCCTTATTAAAAAAATCAAACCTGGATATTAGGGATCCTAATACATATCGCCCCATAGCGAGGCTCCCCCTACCAGCTAAATTAATAGAAAAGGTGATGAATATCCAACTGAGCTCGTTCCTTATGGCCACTCAGGCACTGGATCCGTCCCAACACGGTTTTAGAGCCAGCCATAGCACGGAATCTGCGCTAATTAAAACAACGGAGGAGATCCGAGCTGTGACCGATGCGGGGGGGCAGGGCTGCATTGGTACTGTTGGACCTTTCCGCGGCCTTCGATACGGTCCACCATGTGATATTGTTGGACCCTTTGAAGGTATGTGGGGTACAAGAAAAAGCGTTTAACATACTAAAAGCATTCCTTTCCAACAGAGTTCAGAGTGTGGCGCTGGGCGAATTCGAATCTAAACCTTTCGTTCTACCCTGTGGGGTTCCTCAGGGTTCGTCCCTGAGCCCCACTCTGTTCAATATATACGTCATCTCACTGGCCCCAGTAATACGGGCATTTGGCTTTGAACTTACCTCGTACGCTGACGACACCCAGATTGTGGTGTCACTGTTACCAGGGAAGGAGGAAGGAGTAGCCAGACAATTTCAGGACTGCATGTTGGAGGTGGGAAACTGGATGGCTTTAAATTGCCTTAAACTGAATTCGGCCAAAACGGACGTTATAGTGTTTGGCTCAAATGTTAACTTCTGGAGTCCAAACCGGTGGCCTGAGCGGATGGGTAATGCTCCCACCCCTGTGTCCAAAGTTAAGAAACTAGGGGTTCTGATCGATGATCAGCTTACCTTTCGTCCTCAGGTCAATACGCTGTCCTCCTCCATTTCCTTTCTGCTCAAATCGATTCGGAAGATTCTGCCATTTATCCCAGGAAGTGGTAGAAAAACAGTAGTTACTACCCTGGTATTATCGCGGCTGGATTATTGTAACAGTCTGTTTCTTAACGCCCAAGAGGGCATATTAAACAAATTGCAGGTTCTGCAAAATGCTGCAGCTCGGCTTATTTCGGGCATTCCAAAGTACGCCCCCATTTCCCAGGAGCTAGCCAAACTTCACTGGCTCCCGGTGCGAAAGCGGATCTCGTTTAAAGCGCTTTGCCTGGTATTTAAGGCCTTGCGAGGCCTAGGGCCATCATTCCTCCGGCAGTATTTCTATTGGTATCTCCCGACAAGGCACCTTAAATCCGCTAACGCAGGGCTGATTGCAGTGCTTCGTATTAGGAGAGCGCACTGGGGAGGCAGAAGCTTTGTGCTGGGTGCAGCCAAGGCCTGGAATGCCCTGCCCCTGGTTCTTAGAAAGATGACGGAACTCATGGCCTTTAGGAGAGCTCTGAAGCCCTGGCTGTTTACCAATGAACTTTTACTCGACCTTGCCTATGGAGTTTTACAGAGCGCCAGGACACCCACGGGTAACAGCGCTGTACAAATGTCAAAAATAAATAAATAAATAAATACAAGATTACACCAGTTATAAACAGTGGCATTTATGCAGAATGCCGGGGGGGGGGGTGAATTATTTTGTATTAGAAGGACCGTCAGTTTTCTAAAATCCTGATTTTTCAATAAGCCTTGGAGCTCTATGCAATTGGAGTTAAATCCATCTCTGTTTTTGGAACCTACAAAGTGCCATAATGGCTAACCACTGTCTGCCTGGGATTACTTTTCTTGAGAATAAGTATCAATTGCTTTATATCCAATCCCAGCAAAACTGGTGTAGTGACTATGGAGTCTTGCAAGCCATCACTGTGGGTGCCCAGCGTACTAGCCTGAATAATGCAACAAAAGCCTGCTGCAGTGAGAAGGACCTGGTTAGTTGCTGTCTGTGTCTGCTCTCCAGAGAAGTGCCAAGGATATTGAAGGGTCTGAGCTCCACTATCGTCCATTAATGAGAAGGGTCAAAAGTGCTAGGAATAAAGCGCATGTTTCCATCTATGCAAAAGCTGAGTGCAACTGTTATTTTCATACTTACCGGTCATGTGAGCTCTGTACTCGAACCCCAGACATTCGACATATTCCTGGTTAGGTTAAGGCAGTGGCTTTTGCTTTTGTACTTTGTAAAAACAAAAAAGAAAATTTCTTTAAAAAGTATGGGGTCCATTATGATGACGGGCGGACTTTGTCCGCCTGTCACCATAGTGGGGAACGGGATTAGGATGTGCCCGCCACAATGCTAAAAATGCTTTTTTGCATTTGCATATGCAAAGCGGCAGGCACCGCGCGGTGCCTGCCGCTTTGCATATGCAAATGTGGGGGGGGGTACCCATGTGCCCCCCAACAGTGGTGTCAACCTGGGGGCCCTGTAGGGGGCCCCCGCAGCAATCCCCGCCTGCCATTCCGTGGCGGCATTGCCGCCGCGGAAAGGCCTCTACTGTGTGCCATTGTAATATGGCTGGCGGTGTCCATTGGACACCGCCACCATATTAATCCATTACCGTCCGCCGCTGTCCCCTCCGCCATCCTAATCTGGCGGAGGGGAAAACGAGAGTGCTTGTCGGGCGGATTGCCTCCGCCAGGGTGGCGGTGGCCACCGCCACCCTGGCGGAGGCAATCCGCCCGACATCCTAATGGGGCCCCATGTGTCTTCTGTTTAAAGAAAACCATTGACATAAAATAAATCAATAAATAAACTATCCCTGAAGGATCACTGACATATTATAGACTACATAAATATTCCCATACACAAATATTGATACAAAAATATTGATATCCAACTAATATAATAAATAAATGTAATTTAAAACATGTAAACGTACATATATAACATGTAATATATAAATGTATATTTACTGTAAAACAAAGAATAAACTAATAACTAATTTATTTTAAAATATTATAAATATAAAAAATTAGCAAATAAATATATATATGATGGCTGCTGAGGCTTGATGAGCTGTCAATAAACAATTGTTTCCAGCATTCAACTGCAGTCCGTGCTCCATTCTTCACCATCTACTGAGGTTCAAATTGAGTGTTGCTGATATATATATGGGCAGGATCACGATGATGTCGAGGCACTTTGGCAGCTCGTGATGCCTCTGTTTCATTAGTGGAGTGGCGATTGAAACTTACCTGAGTGGGCTCCTCTTTGCAGGCACATTGTTGTTTTATTCCAAGCGGCGCAGTCTGAGCCGAGAGTGAAGCCCTGCTGTATCTAGGTACAGCCCTGCTGCCACGTTAAACCACGTGGCAGCGTTAAGGACAGGTATGCCCAATGGAAAGAACTACCAAGCACCTCAAGCGACCAATGTTGTTTTGCACGACCCACTTGGGAGTGAAAGAGATTATTGGGGTGTTTCCACATGGCAACTCAATGTAGGAACAAGGACAACACTACAAGATCCATCAGGCCACGCGAGTGGCCACGCCCACAAGGGCAGGGACTTTTTATCAAAAGCGAGTGCTGTTCAAAACTGCTGTGTCCAACTCCCTTCTCAAGCCCACAGCCCCTGAGGAAGTGTTCATCCACGAAACGCGTTGGGCAGGATCACGATGATGTCGAGGCACTTTGGCAGCTTGTGATGCCTCTTTTTCATTAAAGGTGTGGTGATTGAAACTTACCAGAGTGGGCTCTTCATTACAGGCACCTTGTTGTCTTATATATATATGTATATATATATATATATATATGGCGTAGTACTCCTTCACCAACCTGCTTTTCCTCATAGCATGTGCTTCGAAAAGAGCACAGACCTCAAAATTCTTCCAAATACCGATCAGTTTATTCTCTCTCAACAAAAACAAAACGGCAGCCATTATGCGTTTTGTCCCTCCCAGGGGACTTGATCACATGACGCATATCTACCGCTAACATGCTGTTTTAAAGGTTCCACTTTTTTTCTCTATTTTCTCTTTCTTTTTGAACATGCTGTTTTGTTTAAGTAAACCACGTGATTAACATTCTTAAAGTGCCCTGTGCCTTTGAAAACAAACTACCGCGTTTCAATGCAATCCAAATAGTTTTACATCTCAGTTCAACAAGGGGGTATTGTGCAAAGTTAACCTCATACTCCCTGTACAGTGCATGATATACAGTGTAAATACACATAAATATGTGCATTAATACATGAATTAATAAATATCCATATAAGCATAAATAAACATATTTCCACTTAAATAGATTTATTTCCCTAATAAACAGTCACATCTTCATTGGTGTGAATAAATATATGCATAAATATATAAATACATAAATAAATATATATATATAGATAGGTAAATGAATGCATAAATAAACATATACATATATTTAAATAAATAATTGGCTAACTCCATAAAATTAATTTTCTGATCTTTTACATCACAGCATCAATGCTTGATTATTTTGCATTTCGTGGACATTTTTTCACCTCTGATTATGGTTATATAGTCCAACAGTCTAAATTTAGGATTCGCATTTAGTACTTGTTTTCAACGCTATAGGTTTTTTTAAAAATGTGCTAAAATATTATTTTATACATACCTAAAAAAGTGAATTATGTCTAAAAAATAAAATAAAAATGGTGATATATATACATGCACCTACAACTTAAAATCTAATACAAAAATTATATTATAAATTCTATTATAAAAATATTTATTAATTTGTAAACTTATATTTTGCACTCCATTGAGCGCAACAGTAGTAAAAGTGTTAGATAGTATGGAGTTAAAATTACTATTCCCACACCAGTGAGTGCCACAGTGGGGAAAGTGTTGGATAGTAGAGAGCTAAAAATTACTATTCCCACTCCATTTACTGCAACAGTAGGGAAAGTGTTGGATAGCGGTGGAGTAAAAATTACTATTCCCACTCCAGTGAGTGCAACAGCAGGGAAAGTGTTGGCTAACTGAGGGTGTACATTTACTATTCCCACTCCAGTGAGTGCAACAGTAGGGAAAGTGTTGGATAGCTGAGGGTAAAAATGTACTATTCCCACTCTAGTGAGTGCAACAGTAGGGAAAGTGTTGGATAGCTGAGGGCTAAAATTAATATTCCCAACAAAATAAACATTATATACAAATATTAAGAATTTGAAAAGATAGAAACATATTAGAAATTTAAAAAAATCAAAATATCAACAGATTATCTACACACATTGTTTTATAAAAATGTAAAAAGATTTTACAAAAAATATTTAATATAAATTAATTATATTCCAAAACATGAGTTATTACACTAAATCAATATGTTTTATTTCCTACCCTACAATACCACACATTTCACAGCACACGTCTACATTTACATCTACATTTACATCTACATTTCTATGTACATCCATAATTCTTATAATTAATTATCAAATAAACAAATATTATTGACTAAAAATCTAATTAAAACATATAAAAATTAATTTACTCACCAAACATGATCCTTAGAAAACCAACATTCACGCACAAAATAAAAATAAACAATTACCATAAAAATGTATCAATTAATAAATGAATAATAATGAGCAAAGAATTATTAATTAATGAAACTTAAAATATTTTCTACCGTCTACCCCAACTAACACCACAACACACACATAAAAATAATTACACAATTTCCATAACTAATTTTACATTATTAAATTATCAATTACAGCTTACTAATTAATTGAAAATATTTAGTTCCTACGCTTTACCACTATAATCCTCACAACTCACATCTCAAATTAATTACACAATTTCCATAATTAATTTTTAATTATTCAATTACCATTAATTAACAATTTTTTGTTGATTCTCTGCTAATGCCGTGAATCTATTTGAGCATGGTATGCGTACATTATTAATCACGACTGTTTCCTGGGCTTTTCCAGCTTGGCCAGGACTTTTGCCAACTATTTGCCCTTTTTTCCTTTCCCCCCCACAAGTTCTTTTCTGGCTTTGGTGTGATGACCTAGGGGCTGGGGGTTTAGGCTGTTTTTGAAACATATCGGGGATGGTAATAGGATGGCTTGCTAGCACTTGAGTGACTGACTCCAACCCCCTATCCCCCCTGATAGGCTCCGTTTGGTCAGGGGACCCATTTCATTAATCAAGATATCGTGACAATCATCAACAGTAGAGTCAATAGAGTCCATCCTGTTGAGTACGCAGTTCATGGCAGCGTGTTTTGGTCCCCCCTTCGCTTTCTTCTTTTTACTTTGCCTTTGGCGTTTGGCCGACTGAACCCACCCCCTCCGCCTTCCATGGATTTACGCTTGCCCATAGTTCGATAAACTTTCCTATGGAGATATTGATAACAGTCACACCAGTATGTTCATAAATGAGAGAACACTCTGTACCTTATTGCATAGCTTGAGTCCTTCGAGATTCCAGACAATGTAACCAATATTTCAGGATGTTAGTGGTGTGGCCCGTCCCATCACTTTCGTCCACGGACGGCCACAGACAGCCCGCCCTTTGCCCGGGCTTCGCCCCGGGTTGTCCCGCGCGCGTCCAGTGACGCGGAGGGAGCAGCTGTGTTTTGTGCCTCCGGGCACGGAAGTGCTAGTTGGTGGGCGGGGCAGCGCTGGAATTGTGGGGGCTGCAGTCCCCCCACTCGGCGGCCACTCAATGCTAGTAAGCGGCGGCGAGGGGGACTAACAGCCATGGATGGTGCTGCGCTTCCAGCGCGATGTCCCCCAAGGTGTAGGCGAGGGCTCTCCAGCAACAGGGACAGTGAGGTAGGTTCAGTCAGTTACAGGACGTTTGAGGGCTCCCGCTCCACCGAGGGAGCAGCTGTGTTTTGTGCCTCCGGGCACGAAAGTGCTGGTTGGTGGACGGGGCAGCGCTGGAATTGTGGGGGCTGTAGTCCCCCCACTCGGCGGCCACTCGATTCTAGTAAGCGGCGATGAGGGGGACTAACATCCTTGGATGGGGCTGCGCTTCCAGCGCGATGTCCCCGAAGGTGTAGGTGAGGGCACTCCAGCAACAGGGACAGCGAGGTAGGTTCAGTCCGTTACAGGACGTTTGAGGGCTCCCGCTCCACTGAGGGAGCAGCTGTGTTTTGTGCCTCCGGGCACGGAAGTGCTGGTTTGTGGGCGGGGCAGCGCTGGAATTGTGGGGGCTGTAGTCCCCCCACTCAGCGGCCACTCGATGCTAGTAAGCGGCGGCAAGGGGGAATAACAGCCTTGAATGGTGCTGCGCTTCCAGCGCGATGACCCCCAAGGTGTAGGCGAGGGCTCTCCAGCAACAGGGACAGCGAGGTAGGTTCAGTCCGTTACAGGAGGGCTTAATTATTTTGAAATAAATTACTCTACACCCTATTCCCCTATGAACCCACAACCCGCTCCAACAAAATTGACACAATTAACATAATTAACAATTAATTAATACTAATTATCAACCAATTAATAATTAATTAATAATACATGAATTCCCAGAATTAACACCATAAAATCTAAATTAAATAAATACTAATAAATAAATAATAATTAATGTATTGATATTAAATTACTTTCAACCGTATTCCCCCATGAACCCATAAACCGCTCCTAAATAAAATAACACAATTAACATAATTATCAATTAATTCATTATTAAAAAGTAATAACCAATTAATAATGAATTAATTGATTAAAAAATAATTACCACCACTAACACTATAAAATCTAAATTAAATGAATACTAATAAATAAAAAATATGAAATAATGTATTATAATTAAAGTACTTCCCACCCCATTTCCCTATAAACCCACAATCCACTTCTAAAAAAAAAGCAACATAACTAACATAATTATCAATTAATTAATTCATTAAAATTAACAACCAGTTCATAATGAATTAATAAAAAAAATAATTGCCACAATTAACACTATAAAATCTAAATCAAATAAATACTAATAAATAAAAAATACGAATTAATTTATTATAATTAAATTACTTCCCACCCTATTCCCCAATAAACCCACATCTGCTAGACAGAACTAAAAAACGCTAATTCTAATGAACATAAAATTAACCACTACTAAAAATGTAACACATATATTTAAAAACAAAAGCAATACTTATTTAAAAAAATTAGATGACATACTTTTAAAATACACACTAAAATACGTAACACTAATATACAAATCGATATTTTAAACAATAATATTTTTGCTAACAATATTACTGACTTCGATATTTTAAGACAAAAAACAAATTATCCCTTGATTCACTCAATCAATAAGATCAATAGTGGAATTCTTAATTCATATAAAACACATAGATAAACTAAAAAAGATCTCACTCAAATTCCCTGAAACTTACAAACAATTATACTACTATAACATGCAGTGCAAACAAGCCAATGTATTTATTTAGTACATGTAAATATTATTAAGACACAAATATTATAACGCAATGTAAATGTAAATTGATACTTGTATAGCGCACTACTCACCCGCAAGGGTCTCAAGGCGCTTGTACGAATACCGCTGTGGAACCCGTCCTGGCTTTCCCTGTGAGGTGTCCATTCCTGGGCACCCCCAAGGTGGAGGCCAGGCATCCTTAGCGTTGTTGGGGGCCGTTGTGGAGATTAAGCAAGCTATTGCCCAGAGTTGCAGAGTGGGACTCCATGATTGGAATAGGCACCGAGGCGAGAATTATCAGGTCCGTGGAATTTTCTTTTGAGCCCAAGACCCGCCGAGGCAGGGAATTGAACCCTGGTCCCGGGCTAGACCTCTGCATCAGGGTCTGCCGCTCTAACCATTGAGCCACACTTCTCCGCAATGCATCATTTTAGCATGGTTAGAGGGCTACTGAAGTGGGTGGCACTATGATTGCTGCAGGCATTTAATTTACAGGCCCTGGGCACATAAAGTTCACTTTACGAGGGACTTATAAGTAAATTAAATATGCCAATTGTGGTTAAGCCAATGTTACCATGTATAGGGGAGAGAGCACAAGCACTTTAGCACTAATTAGCAGAGTCCTAAAGCCAGTAAAAACGAGGTAAGAAAAATAGAAGGAGGCGTGCACAAAATTGAGGGATTACCTCACTAAGGATGTCTGGTCTTACAAATAGTGATCACTAATTCTGCTTGTCCTATAATGTGTGTAAACTGAAAAAACCAGGAGCAAAAAAAATGTGCACAAGGT
This sequence comes from Lissotriton helveticus, assembly GCF_964261635.1. NCBI lineage: Eukaryota > Metazoa > Chordata > Amphibia > Caudata > Salamandridae > Lissotriton > Lissotriton helveticus. The sequence continues at coordinate 279,069,765 of NC_136067.1, forward strand.
TTTCACTTTACGTACTATACGGAATGAGCCTCTTGGTTACAAGAACCTTTTCTCCCAATCTTTGGATCTTTGCCATACGGATGTTCACAAATAAAATGGAACTTCACTTTACTGTTGTAACTTTGTTTTAAATCATTGCTTTAGTCAGCACTCTTCAACAACTGGTCAGTGTAACAGTCGTTCACATTTTGCTTCAGCCCACCACACTATAAGCATGGGTCAGTGGGGCAGCCTTTTGCTCTCATGCACTGCGTGGGAAGACATTTAGCCTGATCATATTAACATCAACCTAAAAGAACATACACTACAGTGCCAAGGCAGGATGCCAAAACGTTATCTCGTCAGTGCTTTTCTCTTTCCATTCTTTATTCTTTGACTTATTGTTTATCCTTGCGAGTTTAAAAGTTCTCTTGAGATTATAGTAATTGAAAGCCAATAAAATCATGTTTTATAGTGAAGTGCATTAAAACTACAGTGTTTCTTTACAGCTAATAAAAGAACACATGCCTGCATGAGGCACTCATACTCTTTTGTTAGCATTATATGAGTCGGTTAATATTTTAATTTAAAATGTATTCTTGTGGTGCATGGTTGCAGTAAAAATAGCCACCATCACATCACCTACTCAGGGTCAAAACATTTTTTCCGTTGCCTTTTTCTTTTTGAAACCCCTAACAAAATGACCTCTGGATTTCCATGGAGAGCATTGCTTTGCTCTTGTCCAGAATGTCCAGGATCCATTCCAGAACTTCCACACATTCGAACCATTCCAGAAAACCCACTCCTGCATCTGCCATGCCTTTCCAAGGCCCGGACATGCATCTTCCTCTGGGTATAGTACCAATATTGCACCTGCTTTTATTAGTTCTGTCACTTATACTTCCTGAGAAAGATATCTTCCGACTTCATTCAGTACCGCCCCTGAGTCCTGCTCCCAATGTCTCTGAGCTGTTTTCGTCCTCTCCCCTCTGCTCAGTGATATGAATTTATACATATCTGCTATCACGAGTTTGTGAAATATCATTTTAGAAAAGGGACATATTGTATTTATTAAAAAGAAATCACCAGGAAATGGGAAACCATATCCAAATTCTGAACCTTTTGCCCTGATTCATGCTGATCAGAAGAATATCTTCGGTGCTTCAGAAATTGTGAAATGTTTATCTCCCAAGCTTACCTGACAGGATTATCGAATTGCATTCGCTAGCCTATGCAGTAGTTGCCAAGCATACAGTGCAAAATGCTGAGGTAATATTTAAGTTCAGGGTCAGTTCGTCATTCTCCAACAATCATGGCGAGAGAAGAGAAACACTTACATGCTGATTCTGCGTCCTGCTATCTCTGCCAGCACCTGTGGAGCCCGATAGCTGCTTGCAAAATGTTGTGCAGAAATCCAATGGCCGACTAAAATCTCACGGTTACCCAGAACCTGTTTAAAATATGTTATTTATGGAAATTACGCTACATTTTTTCTCCATGTATGAATGCTGAATTTGTTGTGCTGTGTACAGGCTGGTATATGCCTCAAAGAACGCTAGTTAATTAAACTTGGTTCCCAAGTTAGAGATGCCAAGAAATAGTCCAAAAGTGATATTTTCCTTTACGGTCGAAATCTGTTGAAATTTAAGGCTAGGAACAATCATTAGTTTGCAGCAGTGTGTGACAGTGCCTAATCTAACCAGTATTTGACTGTGCCAAGGTCTAATTTCAAAGTGCATTGGATAAGCCCCGACTGCGGCCACCCTCCAAAAAAAGCTTTTGAACACTTTGGAACACTTTGAATGGAAAAAACAATTGTTCGAAATTGGGTTTCATGTTGGCAGAGGTATGCACCCTGTGTAAGAAGGCACCACATTCCTGGTGACAAGCACACCCTAAATGTACCTGTGCTCACCCCCTGGTAGCTTGGCACAGATCAGTTAGGCTTAACTTAAGAGGCAATGTGTAAAGTATTTGTGCAACACTTCAAACAGTAAAACAGCGCAAACACCACACATAAAGATACCTCACCTGGTTAGAAGAATAGAGATTACTGTCATGAATAAAAGCAGATCAAAATGGCAAAAATGCAATAAGTAGAAGCTGAGTTATGAGTTCTTAAAGAATGCACTAAAATATAGTGCTTAAAAGCATAAAGTGCAAACCAGAGCTATCTGGTCGTGCTGGGTATGTCATATCTAAATGTTCAGGCCGACTGCAATGGAGTTTGGGTCAGACACAGGGATCAAGCTTGGTCCACTGTTGGAAAAGTACCTTGGTTGCGTAGTCCTCAAAGATGAGATGCGAGGTGCAGGGGAAGCGATACGTCGACGACGGTCCACAGAGGGAAGGCTATGCATCTGTTCTGAACCTTGCAAAGTCAGTGATGCGTCCTCAGAGGCGGTGATGTGCTGGGCAGTGGCGATGCGCTGTTGATGTTGATCCTAGCAGTTGCTGCATTGCGTAGGTGCTGGCCCTCGCAGTGGTGGAGATGTGCAGGTTTCTGGCCTTGCATAGACAACAATGAGTGGATTTTACTGGAGCAGCACTTAGACACACTTCCAAGGGCCCATGACTGGGTTGGCACTACTTGGCAGGGCAGACTCACAGATGGCAGAGTCCAGGTATTGAGGCAGGTGAGTTGGAAGTATTTTATGTCACTGAGACTTGTTAACGTTATGTTAATGTTATGGGGGATTTGTAAAGCGCGGAGTGTCCCAGCACTGAGAAGTACCCCTTGAAAAGAGAGACCCTAGTCACTCACAGTCCTACACCGCTTCATTACTGATGGAACAGCCAGGTCTTAATTTGGCGTCTGAAGCTAAGAAGCTCTGGTTCTTGTCTGAGGGAAAGAGGCAGTGAATTCCACAGTCTGCCCACTACCACCTGAAAAGAGCGTCCCCCCTTCCTGGTCCTGAAGAATATAGGCACCAATAACAAATGTTGTGCCGATGACCTCAAAGTCCTGGCTGGGATATAGGGCGTAATTCTCTTTCTGAGGTACTGAGCTCCACTGTTATGGAGGGCCTTAAAGGCCTCGTGGAATGTGAAGTTGCATTGTTTAAGTTCAAGCGGGTTCTTAGATTGAGACATTTTTTCACCAATATTCTTCCAAGCAGACCTGATCCTATTGAATCAGAATTTCTTGAGTTCCGACCTAAATCTAAATTTATGTCTCCTGTCTCACATGAAGGGGTCGATTCCGATTCGGGAAAAAAAACGTCCGTACGATTTGTATCCGGAGCCCTCTCCGTACGAATCGTACCTGTCCGTCCGAGTCGCGAAGTACGATCTGTATTTCATGAATCCGTCCGAATCGTCGCGATCTGTACGTATTGCAAGGCTGAAACCGTGAACCGTACGACTCATACACATACGGTACGACTCGTACACATGCCGTACGACCCGACGAGTACGATCCGGACCGTGGTATGAGGACGCGATTCGTATGGTCCACGTCAGGTAAGGGCGAGTCGTACGGGAAAGCACACAAACACATACACACCGTACGGTCCGTACCCCCATAATCGCAGGGGTATGCACCGTACCCCTGCGATCATGGGGTGTACGAGCCGTACCCCCATTGTACGATCGGTGTACGAGCCGTACCCCCATTGTACGATCGGTGTATGAGCCGTTCCCCCATTGTACGATCGGTGTACGAGCCGTACCCCATGTACGATCGGTGTACGAGCCGTACTCCATGTACGATCGGTGTACGAGCCGTACACCCATCGTACAATGGGGGTACGGCTCGTACACCGGTCGTACAATGGGGGTACGGCTCGTACACCGATCGTACATGGGGTGCGGCTCGTACACTGATCGTACAATGGGGGTACAGCTCGTACACCGATCGTACATGGGGTACGGTGCGTACCCCTGCGATCATCGGGGGTACGCACCATACCGGGGGGGGGCCGTTCCGTACCTGTTTCGGCGCGAACTCTGCTTTTACGGCTGTTTTCAGCTCCCGTAGACAAAGGGTCGTACGGTGTGTACCCGACACGTATCGTACTTGATGGGTCGTAAAAAACCAGCCGCGAACCGTACAGATGTCACGTACAGCGGGTTCCGAGGGAGAATCATACGGAGATTAGAGTCGTACGGTGTCTTGTACGACTCGTACGGAGTACGGCTCCTGGTACGAATCGTACTTCGTCATACGTACGGGACGTTTACAGGTACGATTCATACGGGAAAAAAACGCTCCGTACGACGATTCGGAGTGCTTTTTACCGGATCGGAATCGACCCCAAAGTGTTGGATTCATTTGAAAATTTGGTTCGAAATGATTTCAAAAGGTTGAACGTGAGAAGAACAAAGAATCAAAACCCTTCTGTTCAAGATAAGAATATCCTCCAATCAATTCTGTCTAACGCAAGTATAATCATTCAAAAGCAGATAAAGGAGGCGCGATAGTCGTAATGGACAAACAGTTCTACATGGATAAAGTGAATGAACATGTCATGGACGCATTGACATATTTTCCATTAGAGAATGATCCCACTGTCGAATCAAGTGAAACACTTTTGCAAATTCTAGAACAGGCGTTAGAGTTGGGACATATATCTAAATCTACAAAACAGTTCATGACAGTTGACTTTCCCGGGAGACCACGACTTTACATGCTCCCGAAAATACACAACGCTCTCCACAATTCTCCAATGAGGCCGATAGAGACGGGATGCGGGACCATCTTCGAGCCTTTAGGTCAGTACATAGACTATTTTCTTCAACCTTTCGTTCAACAATTGACTACCAAAGATTTCCTATTGAAGTTAGACTCTGTGAAACTGCAAAAAGAAGTCATCTTGTGTACAATAGATGTCAAATCGTTGTATACGTCTATTCCACACACAGCAGGAATGGAAGCTGTAGAATGGGCTTTGCTACAACAATCACAAATGAGAGCAGATAAAGTGTTTCTATTGGAAATTTTACATTTTTGTCTAAACCACAGTTATTTTGAGTGGGATAACAAATTTTACTTACAACAGACCGGTACCTCTATGGGCTTTTCCGGAGAACCTGCCTATGCGAACACCTTCATGGGCAAATTATAGGCAGATTACATCCTGAACGACAGTGAGTGGAAAGATCATCTAAAGCTTTACTGTAAGTAAATTGATGACATCTTCATAATATGGGCAAACAGTAGAAACAAACTTGAACAGAAAATTGAGCAACTTAATAGTTTCAATAATCAAATTTAGTTCTCGCATATTACCAGTTTTGAAAATATTTCTTTTCTAGATGTGGCTATAACCCTGGAGGGTTTGGAAATTCACACCGAAGTTTTCAGGAAGCAGACAGATGTCAATAATGCATTAGCTTATCAAAGTTTTCATCCACAGAATTTGAAAAAGAATCTACAATACTCTCAATTCTTATGAAGTAAGAGGATATGTTCAGAACCCAGCACTTTGGCGGACCATCTTAAAATTCAAAAACAGAAATATCTAGAAAGGGGTTATCCCCATGAATTGTTGATAATGCTGAAGAACGTACATCTAAAAGTGATCGAAAAGACCTGTTGAAAAATAAACCCAAGTTGAATGAAATTCGACAAATCTTTGTATTGAAATTTTCCACAAGCTCCCAAAAAATCAAGTCTATTATCAATCATTGCTGGGAAATGTTGCAGTATGAATCTGATTTTCAGGATATTTTCAGACACAAACCTCTGTTTGCCTTTACACAGTCTAGAAACCGAAAAGAAATATTGATGGAACCACCAAAGAAAAAACAGACAGACTATATTGGAATGAAGGGATGTGCAAACTGTGTACATTGTAATAATGTAATCAGTGGCACTAAGGCATATCATCCCCTAACAGGAAAACCAATACAATTATTCCACAGCTCTGATTGTAATTCCTCAAATCTCATTTATTACATCAAGTGTCCTTGCGGAAAATTGTACGTTGGAAAAACTGAACGCAAACTCAAGGTTAGAATTCCAGAACACAAGAGCACATCACAGCATAGCCCAACTACAATTTTCTGTTCTTGAGAAACTAGAGAAGTTAGCGGGAAGGGATCTGTTGAGATCCCTTCTTCAAAGGGAAATTCATTGGATTAAAAGATTAGATTGCCAAGATCCGAAAGGGATGAATGAAAAAATTGATTATTCTTGTTTTTTTATAAATCCTAATTGTGATTGATCATCTGACCCTATGGAATTGTTACAGTGACGTAGTAGCATACACTACATTAGTTTTTAAGTGACAGCAGTACTAAGTTTTCCTTTCAGCATGTTTTCTTATTTGTCTTTGATTTTCCACTTTTAGTTTTTTATTTCATTCTTTCTTTTTCATATCAAGGATGAGTTGAGTATAAATGATGACAAGATAATGAGAAGGGATCGCATTGTACCTCCTGTAAGTCTTTGGAGTCAAATTATTGAACGAGCTCATGAAGGACAACCTGGAAGGAGCATGACGAAGAGAAGAATCAGACAAACATATTGCTGGCCAAAGTTAGATAGCATGGTTGAGGAAGTGATTAAGCATTGTTATGCATGTGCTAATAGTGATCAAGTGAAGACATTGAGAGAACCGCCTCTTACGTGTGTTGAGTTACCTGCTAGACCATGGGGAAGGTTAGCAATGGACTTCTTGGGCCCCATAAACAGGTTAGGTAGTGCAAATAGGTTTATTTTTGTACTTGCTAACTATCACACAAAGTGGTTTGTGTACAAGACAACAAATGTAATCAACAATAAAACTGTGATGGAATTTTTGGAGGAAGTATTCATGGAAGAAGGTGTACCTAAAACCGTTGTATCGGATAATGGTGTACAATTTGTATCAAGGGAAATGAAGGAGTTTATGGAAAAATAGGGAGTTATTCATGAAAGAGTGGCTTTATATAGACCACAAGCCAATGGAATGGTAGAGAGGATCAATCGTCTAATAATGGACAATATCCAATTGTCATTAGCTAATGGTCTATCTTGGAAAGAAGAGTTAAAGAAGTTAGTTTGGGCACATATGTCTACTCCTCGTGCTGTTACGGGTGTTTCTCCCTTTGTATCTCTTAAAAGGAGAGAACCAGGTAGAAAAGATAATCCCAGTTGGTTAGTTGTCAAAGATCGTTTATGGGTAGACCATCATGCTATCGAGGCAGGCGTTACAGAAAAACAAAGACTTACTGAAGACTATTTCAATATGAGAAAAGAAGTGAAAATGCCAAATATTGTAGTTGGAGATTGGGTTGTCACCAAAAGAAGTGGTGTGGTCATTAAAGGGGAGAGCAAATTCTCTGTTCCCTTAAAGGTATTTGAAGTAAAACGCAACATGGTGGTATTGGAAAATGGGTCGATTTGGAGGATTGGGAATATTTGTAAACTACCTAATGTACAATATAACCATCGCCATTTGTCATAGTTATGCTATGAAATTCCTTATGTTATGATTCTTCTAAACCGTTTCTTGTACTTTTTATAATGTTTCATGAGGGGGGAGAAGTGTAGAGTTTATGAAGTTAAATAATCCATAGTTACATTACACACTGATTAGCATGTGAGCTAGAATGTCCAGACAGAATGTAGAGGGCCCGATTCACAGAACTAACTTAAGACAAAATCCTAAACTTACTACCATTTTCGTATTCACAGAAGGCACTTACTCATTTTGGTATTCACAGAAGACACTTACTCATTTCGGTATTCACAGAAGTTAGGAGTCCTAACTTTACTGCTACTAAACTGAGAAATATCATATTTTTAAGACTTTCGGTATTCACAGAAGGCATTTAGGAGTCCTAAAGTTAGGAGTCCTAACTTTACTACTACTAAATTGAGAAAAATCCTATTTTTAAGACTTTCGGTATTCACAGAAGGCATTTAGGTGTCCTAAAGTTAGGACTCCTAACTTCTGTGAATACCGAAATTAGTAAGTGCCTTTTGTGAATACCAAAATGAGTAAGTGCCTTCTGTGAATACCAAAATGGCAGTAAGTTTAGGATTTTGTCTTAAGTTAGTTCTGTGAATCGGGCCCAGAGTGTCTTGTTTCAGATATTCCATGTGAGAGTCATTGCTATTTGGCAGGACCGTGAGCAGGACTGCTGTGCGGAAGATATCCATGTAACCAGAATAAACAACTTTAAATCTTTCTTCTGGAGGTGTAATTTCTACACTACCCCTCTTCTCCCAAGTACTCCTGAGGAACCTCACACACCCTTAGAGCCACTTCATACGCTCAGGACCACTTGTTAGTGTTGTCTCCTACCACATCAAATACTTTGGTATGCAGACCCTTCCCTCTCCATGGGACACACCTGATATGCTATCATCACTTCTGCTGGACTCTGCCTATTTGGCTTTGATGTCCAGCTCCTAAGGTCTGAGCTAATGTCTCAATTCTTTCTTCTCCATCTTCAGTTTGGCCAGCTCAAATTTAAGATTGTTCTCCTCTTTCATGTCCTCCAGCTCCTGTAGAGAGAGGCCTCTGGCAGACACACTGCTCCATGCTCCATCCTGAGCATCAGGGGCATTCATGTCATCTGCTGGGGCCAAGCTGGGCTCTGCTTGGAACTCAGGGCCCTGATCTGGGTCCCCCCTCTCCTTCTTCTCGGATAGTACTCCCTCCTACTCCTCATTGTCATCCACCTCCTCCTCCTCTGAGAGTCCTCTTTGCACTTCCACAGAAGACGTCAATGCCATCTGGAGATTCGACTTGGTAGCCTTTTTTCTGCTTTCATCCCCGTCTGCTTGTAGAGTTTCAGCCGTGCAGGCCTGGTGAGTCGCAGGCATTCATATACTTGGTAGAAAAATGAGTTTTATGGCACTTCAAATTAGAAAAGGGAGGAAAAAGCCAATTAAGAAAGAATGTAAAGAATCGTAAAGGTCTTTAGATGTGGAATAGTAGTGTACACAGAGCCACTGTATGGCACGGCACAAACACAAGTCCTAGCCTCACCACTGATCACCAATGCTAGAAATTAGGTTTATGGTTGACAGAGGTATGCATCCTGTCCAAGCAGGAACCACAATACTAATTAGGGTAGGTCACAAGCACACACTAATTGTAACCTGTTGCAGGCCTTTTTAGGCACTGAGTTTAGGATTGCCTGCTCTGAACTTTCCTGCTTTTGCTGATGACCACAATGACACCCTGTTCTTTAACAGCCTACCATTGCTGAGCCCTGCAGCGGATGTAGCTTTACCCTCTGATGACTCATCGATGACCACTTTTTCTTCATAAAGGTTTTTAAGTCAAACTGTACTCTTTCCACAAGGTCAAACCGGGTCCCTCTATCCAAACAGCAATCTATAGTGGTCAGCCTGAGCTTATGATTTTTATCCGTTCTATGGCGACCAGATACCCCCAGTTGGCACTTTGTTTTTTTTGGTGCAATTTTTGAATCAAACTTTTAAAATGTATAGCTCTGGTTAATCTTATTGTTTTTTTGTAGTTTTGTTATTATTTATTGAATTATATTCTAATATGCTAAATTATTTTGGGATTTTTGTTGTATTGCAATTTCTATAAATTACTGTTTGAGTGCTGCATAAGTATTTGCACATTGCCTCTACATTAAGCCTTATTCCTTTGTTCTGAGCTACAAGAAGGTGAAGTACAGATTTATTTAGTGACCTTTGTGGCTCGCTCTGACAAGGATTGTGATTAATATTTGGAGTAGGTACTCATACCCTCAACTCATACTCTGATTTCTTACAATTTTCAACTGCGTGAATCCTCTCTATGAGCTTTATCTTTAGAGAGGGAGATGATTTACACTACCCTGCACCAACTCCAGTCCTGGCCCTGGTCCCCCTGACTTCTTTGGTCTACAAAGAGTTTCCAATGGCAGAAGCTGACCTCAAGCTATTTGCGGCTTTCACATGGGTGAAGTTGGTCTACTGCCACCGGATCTCCCTACTGGGCTTCCACTAGCTGGTATTGCATCAGAGCAAGTCTGTCCCACTCAGAATTTCCCTAACACTGTTTCAATGCCAGCCAATGCTGTTCTTCCACTGAAGGCCTTGTGGCATCACCACTGGTATCTACACTGCCTCTGGAGTCGTCAATGTAGTTTCCAGTTCTGCTGTATTTAGCAGAAAGGTTTCCAAGTCAGAAGACATCAGGATCCATTTAAGGCCAGAGGTATAGCTACTAGTAGAGATGTATAAATGTGCTGGATACATATAGTCTTGAAAAAGGCAGCTGAAGTTATGGAGCTGCCCTTGCCCATGGAGGAAAAGAAACAAACCATCCTTACTGAAATTTGCAACCAGCATCTTCAGCCTCAGAGCTTTTTTTCCCTTGAATAAGGTTTTCATGGATCCCATCCTAGTTTCATGGAGCAAGACAAATTCTGCTCCAGCAGAGAACCATCAGATCACCACAGCCATTGATTAGCACCTGGGCACCTAATGTTCCTAATAGCCCATCGCTCATCAGAATGTCTGACAATGCAAGAGTTTTTCTGCTCAAAACAGTACCTCGGCTCATTCCCTGGACCTCTCCCAGACTGTGAATTGAAGAAGATTGAAGCCATGTGTAAAAATGTTGTCTACTCAATGAGTCTCAGTATTCTATCATCAAATGTGAAATGTCTGCTAGCAAGCTATTTCCATGCCAGATGACAAATGGTGAATATGGTCATGTCTGAAGCAGATCACTTTCACAACTATTTCTTGGAGGTCGTACATATTTGGCAGGATGCCACCAAACTAATCCTCTGGTTGGATTAGGTCATCGGCAAATCCCCAAAACTGTGAGGTGGCACGGTTCATGGCTGGCATGCCTTACTATTTTCTTTTGGATTTTCATGGGATGTCCAAACTAACTTGATAGACATGCCATTTAATGGCTCCCACCTCAGTTGGATTGTGTTGGACATTACGATGTGCTATGATCTTGCCAAGACATAGCCTCCCAAAAGCATCAATACAAACTAGGTACCATCATGTCAGAACCATTAAATAAAGGGCTTTTCAGGCCCAGTACCACCAGTGGGAAGACAAGACTTCATTCTGAAGACCCGCATAAGGGCTGTATTAACTGCCTCCACCCTACCCACAAGATAAAGGACTGCATCGTCTGTCGCACCTTTTTCACCAAGACTATAAAAGATAGGGAGGTGAGAGTTATTATATGACTATATAAGTTGGCTCAAAAAGATCTCCTCTTTCTTAGGAGGAAGAAAGTGACAGTTTTACTACCTCTCAAAAAAGCTGACGTAAAAGGGAAGGGTTGTGTGACCAAGAAACATCAGAGGTGTCTAGAATGGCACTGAAAAAGACTCACCATGAGTCTGCTTGAGACAGTTCTTTCAAGGAGAGACAAGAGAAATTCTCCACAAAACTGCAAGGTCTGAACCTACCTCTCCCTTTTCTAAAATGGGAGTGTGCCCAGAGAAGCCCTCCTCAGAACTGTCAATGACAAAGTCTAAGATTGCTTTAAAACGATAGACGACAACATCAATGTAAAAAATAAATCAGCATTGAAGATGGTGATTATGTTGATGTTGACATCAGTGTACATAGTTCAAGTTCAAGTTCAAGAATTTATATGGCACACTACTCACCCAGAGGGTCTCAAGGCGCTTGGGTAGGGGATTCATTATTTATCGAATAGCCAGGTTTTAAGTTCTTTTCTGAAGGAGATGTGGTTCTGTGTAAGGCGGAGGTGAGAGGGGAGTGAGTTCCAGGTCTTGGCCGCTAAGTAGGAGAAGGATCTGCTTCCCATGGTGGATCTTTGGATACGCGGAACTGCGGCGAGGGCTTGATTGGCGGATCTTAGTTGGCGGGAGGGAGTGTAGAAGGACATTCGGGTGTTGAGGCATTCGGGGCCTAGTTTGTAGAGGGCCTTGTGTGCGTGGGTGAGGAGACGGAACGTTATTCTCTTGTTGACGGGGAGCCAGTGAAGGTCTTTCAGGTGGCCGGTAATGTGGTCTTGGCGAGGGATGTCCAAAATGAGTCTCGCTGATGCGTTTTGGATGCGTTGGAGTTTCTTCTGTAATTTGGCTGTGATTCCGGCATAGAGGGTGTTTCCGTAGTCCAGTCGACTCGTGACCAGTGCGTGGGTGACAGTTTTTCTTGTCTCCGAGGGGATCCAACGGAAGATTTTTTTGAGCATATGAAGTACGTTGAAGCAGGAGGATGAGACGGCGTTGACTTGTCTGGTCATTGAGAGTGAGGAGTCTAGGATGAAGCCAAGGTTACGTGCGTGGACTGTGGGTATGGGTGCAGTGCCCAGAGCCGAAGGCCACCATGAGTCATCCCAGGCAGAGGGGGATGATCCTAGGATGAGCACCTCCGTTTTGTCTGAGTTGAGTTTTAGACGACTGTTTTTCATCCATTCGGCTACTTCTTTCATGCCTTCGTGGAGATTGGTTTTGGCGGTGATAGGGTCTTTGGTGAGTGAAAGGATTAGCTGGGTGTCGTCTGCGTAGGAGATGATGTTAAGGTTGTGTTGACGCGCGATGGATGCGAGTGGGCTCATGTAAACATTGAAGAGGGTGGGACTGAGTGATGATCCTTGTGGTACACCGCAGATGACTTCGGTGGCCTCTGATTTGAATGGGGGAAGTCGGACTCTCTGAGTTCTCCCAGTTAGGAACGAGATGATCCAGTCCAAGGCTTTTCCTTGTATGCCGATGTTGCTGAGGCGTTGAATGAGGGTGCTGTGACAGACTGTGTCGAAGGCGGCGGAGAGGTCGAGTAGAATGAGGGCTACTGTTTCTCCGTTGTCCAGTAGTGTTCGGATGTCGTCTGTAGCTGCGATGAGGGCGGTCTCGGTGCTGTGTTTGGCTCGAAAGCCGGATTGTGAAGGATCAAGGGAGTTGTTGGATTCAAGGAATGCGGCGAGCTGGCTATTGACGGCTTTCTCAATGACTTTGGCAGGGAATGGGAGGAGGGATATGGGGCGGTAGTTTTTGAGTTCAGAGTGGTCTGCTGTGGGTTTCTTCAGGAGGGCGCTGACTTCGGCGTGTTTCCAGCTTTCTGGGAAGGTAGCAGAGTTGAAGGAGCAGTTGATGACCTCACGGAGATGGGGTGCGATGATGGAGTCTGCTTTGTTGAAGATGTGGTGGAGACAGGGGTCGGTTGGTGAGCCAGAGTGGATGGAGTTCATTAGGCGGATGGTGTCTTCAGTGGTGATTGGGTTACAGGCGCTGAGGTTGTTAGGGGGCGGTTTAGGTTCGGAGGGGGGTGGAGAGGCTTGTTTGTTGGAGATGTACTCGAAGCTGTTGTGTATGTCGGCGATTTTGTTGTAGAAGAAGGAGGATAACGAATCGCAGAGGTCTTGGGAGGGAGTGATGTCGTTTGAGGCTGAGGTGGGGTTGGTGAATTCTTTGACTATGTTGAATAGTTCCTTGCTGTTATGGGCGTTGTTGTCGAGTCGATTCTTGAATGCTGATTTTTTGGTGGATCGAATTAGTTGGTGGTGTTTGCGGGTGGCTGCCTTGAGGGTGGTCATGTTGTCGGTGGTTGGGTTTTTTCTCCATGTTTTCTCGAGAGTACGGCATAACTTCTTGGATTTCTTAAGGTCATCGTTGAACCAGGGGGCCTTTTTGCTGTCCTGTTTGGTGTGATGGTTTTTCAAGGGTGCTAATTCATCAGCGCTGTGAGTGATCCATTGTTTGAGTTTGGTGGCGGCTTTGTTTGGGTCCGGTGAGAGGGCGGGTGGGTTTTGGTTGAGCGATGTGAGGAGTTGGTCGGTGGTGATTTTGTTCCAGTTTCTTCTAGGAACAGGGTGTGGGGGGTTGTGGGTCGAGGTGGTTTTGTAGCTGAATTGAACGCAACTGTGGTCCGTCCAATGGAGAGCTGTGGTGCGATCGAAGGAAATGTATTTGCTGGAAGTGAAGATTGGGTCGAGTGTATGTCCGGCTACGTGGGTGGGGGTGTCAACAAGTTGTTTGAGTCCGAGATTGGCCAGGTTGTCAAGGAGTGTGGTGGTGTTGCTGTCGTTTTTCTTTTCCAGGTGGAAGTTGAGGTCTCCAAGTAGAATGTAGTTCTCGGAGGTGAGGGCGTGTGGGCTGATGAAGTCAGTGATGTCTTCGCTGAATTGTTTGCGGGTTCCTGGTGGTCTGTAGATGAGGGTGACTCTAAGTGTGGTCCTGGGGTTGGTGTGGATCTGGAAGTGGAGGTGTTCGGCGGTTGCAAGGTTATCGTCGAAGCTGGTTGTGATTTTGATGGTGTTCTTATGGACGATGGCGATGCCTCCCCCTGTTTGATTGGTGCGGTCTTTTCGGGTGATTTTGTAAGTGTCCGGGATGGCTATGGCGATGTCGGGTGTTGATGATGCGTTCATCCAGGTTTCTGTAAGGAAGGCGACGTCCGGTGAATTAGTGTAGAGTAGGTCCCAGAGTTCAGTTGCGTGTCTGTGGACCGAGCGGGTGTTCAGCAGGATGCACTTCAGGTGGTTAGATCAACGACACCATCAACTACATTGTTGACATCGATCCTGTCAGTGAAAATATCATCGGCGAAGGCTCTGTGGAGGGCAGCATTACAGTTGTTGACCATGCAACTGTTGATGGGGGCCCTCGATGAAGACAATACTGTTGACGTTGAAAGCAGCAAAAAAAGCTCTAGCGACAAGAGATCGCAGCCACGAACTCCATCAATGACATTAAAAAAAGCTCTAAACAATTTCTGCATCCAGAACATACTTCACCAAGTAAGGTCTCTCCTCTCCCTCCAAGCCACCTTCTTGATGTGGAAGAACCAGATGATGATGGTCCATTTGGAAAGGCCTACAGCCCTTCTGAGCTCTGTGATAGGTATCAGGAGGAGGATGATGGACAGTGCTCTGGAGACGATTATATAACACAACAGATGTGATGTTCAGAAAGGCGTAATCAATATGGGGAACATTTCCCACATTACAGCCATTCTCCTTCCCAAGAAGGCATGGTTCTAGTTCTTTAAGCCTCATCTCTAGACCTCAAAGGCATGCAGGAAGATTATTACAAAAGATTCTTGGAACCCACTAGGACACCGTCTCCAACACAGCCTAGCCGCCACTTCCATCTCTATTTTCGAGAACACCTCGTCCTATGCCTTCACCTTTCCCACCTAGAATGACACCTGCTTCCAACATTGCAGTATCTTCTGGAGAAGATCCATCCTCATTGGAGGAAGACAAGGAAGGAGAGGAGATAGCAGACAACCAATCTATTTCCATCAAATGGGATGCCTATTTAAACCCAAACCTTCACCACCTGTGCCACTACTGGTGGGCTCTCCTCCAGATGACATTGGAGGTTTCCAAAATCTGATGGAAAGAGCTGCAAAATTATTCCAGTTACCATTGACATCTGACTGTTTTTTGTATGATTGTAAAGAGCCTGCCAAAAGATCTGTTCGAGCAATCCCTATAGTAGATTACATTTAGGAAGAGGGCACAATAATAATTCACAATCCAGCTATGGTCGCTGCTGTCTTACCATGAAATGACAAAAAATATATGGTAAAAGAGGATTTGCCTGCATGTTTGATAGGACATCTAAAGCCAGATTCTGTGATATCTCAGGTGGTTCAGAGCCAGTCCAAGAAGCGCTCAATGTCTATTTCAGCTCCATCAGAGTAGATAGATGTCTTGAAAATATTGGCAAGAGATTCTCCACAATGTAGCTGATTACAGTCTATGTTGCCAATCCCTTGGCCATATTGGGCTGATGTCTGACCTTCAAATGTGGTTGGACATCTTCAGGCACCTTGAAATTCAGGAAAGTGCCCTTTCAAGGAGCACTAGGAAGGTTTTTTTTTTCATACAGAGGAGGTTCTAGCAATCTCAACCCTTCCAACAGCAACAATCCTATCGACCAGCGGCAGCTTATACTAAACAATTGCCTAGAAGAAAGCAAACCTTTCAGGAAAGAGACACTAGCAGAAAGCAGTGTCCCTATATGTAAATGTAAATGTGGGATACTTGTAAAGCGCACTGTTCCTCTACTCGAGTGTCCTGGCGCTGTAGACCGCTGGGGAACCCGTCCTGGTTTTCCCTGTGAGATGGTCCCTTTCTGGGTATCTCCAGGGTGAAACCAGGCATCCCCGGCGTCTGTGGGGGGCCGTTGTAGAGATGAGGCAAGCTTAATGCCCAGAGTTACCGAGTGTGTTCCCTGGTTAGAGTAGGCACTGAGGCGAGAATTATCGAGTCCGTTGACCCTGGTCGAAGACCCTGCCGCGTCGGGAATTGAACCCTGGTCCCGAGCCGTTCTCTGCTTACAGGTCTGCCGCCTCTAACCAGTGAGCCACACCTCACTACTATATAGGTGCCGCTTATGCCCAAAGCAAACCACCAAACTGGTAGTTCAAATATTTCCAGCTTCTCTCATCAATGGTGGCAAATAACATATGACTGATCTGTGTTAAACCTTATAAGCTACGGTCATACTTAAGAATTCATAAAAAGGACGCTGAACACTCCATCCAAGGGAGTTTACCCACCTCGTCTACTCTTTTTAAAATTTTTATTTTATTTGAAAGGTTTTATATAGCGGTGGCTAGACCCGAAAGTATCAAAGCGTTTTACATGAGTATCAGACCATAGTTGCAGGTTACATAATTACAAGATTACACAGTTTCAGAGCATAGTTACATAGTTACATGTTAGGTCGAGAAAAAATATAAGGACATATACGTAAGGGAAAGAGCAGGCATGGGGGAGATTCAGGGGAGAGGGGGTAGGAGCAGGGGAAGTAGTCAAAGAATGGAGGAGGGAAAGAGGTGGGGAGGGAGAGAAACTGAGTATGAAAGAGGAGGGGAGGCTGATGGGGGCACAAACCGGAGGACGAGTAAAAGCTGCATCCTAAGTCTGGTAAGCTGTGATCCCAGGGGAAGTGGAATCATTCCCACATCTCTGTTGCATGAGGCTCCCTTGACGCAGTGAACTCTCTCATAGGGGTCTCTGAGACTCCAAGGCCTAACTACTGGATCCTTCCCCAACAAGGGGAGAGGGAGTGCTTTGGCAAGGGGGGCAAACCATAACCTCAACTGTGAGTTGCTCCCTTGACGCTGTGGACTCTCTCAGAGGAGTAACTGAAAATCCAGAGTATGAATATTGGATCTTTCCCCAACAAGGGGAGAAGGAGTGCTTAGACAAAGAGCACAAGGGACAGGGGGCTAGGCGGCATAGATACATGTTATGAAGCAGGCAAGGGGAGAGATTCAGGGGAGAGGGGCTAGGAGCAGGGGAAGTGGACTAAGAATGAAAGAGGGAGGGGAGGATGAGAGACAAAGCATGAAAGAGGAGGGGGAGGAACGGGGGCACAAACCGGTAGATGAGTAAAATCCCCGTCCAAGGTCCGTAAGCTGTGATCCCAGGGGAAATGGTATCAATCCCACATCTCTGTTGTGAGAGTCTCTATTTACACAGTTGACTCTCTCAGAGGGGTCTCTGAGACTCCAAGGCCTACCTACTGGATCCTTCCCCTACAAGGGGAGAGGGAGTGCTTTGGAAAGGGGTGCCATACCAAACGTCAACTGTGAGTGGCTCCCTTGGCGCAGTGGACTCTCTCAGAGGGGTCACTGAGACTCCAGGGTATGGATATTGGATCTATCCCCAACAAGGGGAGAAGGAGTGCTTAGTCTAAGGACACAAGGGGAAGGGTGTTAGGATGAGGGTAGGAACTGACAGGCCAACAAGGGGGGAACATAAGACAGTCCAACAAGGAAGAGATACAGATAGTAGAAAAAGAAATGTATAAGTTGTGGAGTAACTCAGGGGAGAGATGCAAACGGGTAAGCTCAAAATCGCAAAATAGTGATAGTAAGTACAACGAACTACTACATATATTGGTGGTTAGAGTTGTGTCTCTGCAGATAGAAAATTCACTCAGGATTTCATTATCAGAATGATTAGGCTAAAAACGATTATATAATATTTATCTACAGAGTGAACGGAGAAACAAGACATCCAAGGGGGTAGAGAGAGGGAGGGAGGGGGAGATAAGATAGGTGACAGGAGAGACGGTATCTACGGAGAGAACGGAGAAACAAGACATCCAAGGGGGTAGAGAGAGGGAGGGAGGGGGAGATGAGATAGGTGATAGGAGAGACAGGGGCCTGGGTGGGGAGAACGAGATAAGGCAGTCCAGCCAAGGAGCAATGTCTGAGGGTCGGCAGGATGAGGTCCAACAGACCGAGGGAGAGAAACAACAAAATGGGGGCTCCGTGCCGAGGATATCGAAGGACAGCCATGATAGGGTGCACGATGCAGAATATTACCAGTATAATCTTGTTCTCAATGTGAGTGGGAGGTGGCCTAAAATAGGGGAACGATTTAATATTACTACGAATAACACTTATAAAGTAGGGGAACCGGTACAATACTCCAGGCAATGCATAGAAGAACACAATTACCTCAAACATAAGAGTACAGCCATTAAAATAGGGTAGCCAATGCATAAAAGAGAACATTTACATTAAAAATAGAATAAAGTCAGAAATATAGGGTGGCCATGATTAGGTATGATTAAGATTTAGGAGAAGCATCAGCAAAGACAAAAGCAAATACGTTTTTTTTTTAAACTCTTAACTCTTACTCAAGAAGGAAGCCCTCACCATGCTAAACAAAAGAGCAATAGAAAAAGTTCCCCACTCCCAAAAAGAAATTAGTTTCTACTCCCTTTTTTCCAAAGAAAAAGAAATCATGGGAAAGGCGACCCATTATGGACCTCCGAAAATTAAACAAATATCTATCCGTCCACATTGTAACCCTTCCAGTCATCCTGCATCTCCTCAACCAAAGAGATCACATGGCAAATTTGGATCTACAGGATGCTTATTTTCATATTCTCATACACCCAAAACATCGCAGGTTTTTAAGGTTCACTGTGCCCAGCATGAACTATCAATTCAAAGTCCTCCCTTATGGACTCAAATCAGCTCCCCACATCTTTTCAAAATATCTTGCTCCTGTGGCAGCTTCTCTAGGAAAAAAAGGTTTATCATGTATTCCCATACCTCAAAGTTTGGCTGATAAAAAGCACCAACAGCCTGTCAAGCACCGAGGGCCATAAAGGATTACCTAGCTTTATTCAAGAGTTTCGTTCTAACTGTCACCAGACATCATCGATGCTTCCATGAAGAAGGATAATGTTCCGTGGAGCGACTTTGGATACAATCCAAGACAAAGCAGTTGTATTTCAGGACAGGCAGCAAAGGCTCAAACAACTAAAGTACAAACATTTGAGAAGAAAGTCCGTTTCAGTATTTGTTTTCAAATTGCTACTAGGGATGATGTCCCCTGCCATATCTGTAGTTCTTTTCTCCCATCTAAAAATAAGACCATTACAAGAGGAACTTGACAAACAATGGAATCAGATGGAAGGATTATTCAATGATCTGGTAAAGATCACTCCAAGCATGACAGAAGCTCTAACCTGGTGGACAGTAGACAACAATTTCTTCAAAGGCTTAACATTCTTACCTCAGATACCTAATTACGTGATAACCATGGATGCTTCCTTAGAGGGCTTGGGCGGTCCTTTGAAAGACCTTCAAGTTAGTGGAAAGTGGTCTCTGGACCCAAAGAGCATGCTCATTATTCAACCAGAACTCAAAGCAATTTATTTAAGTCTTCAAGCTTTCCTGCCAAGGAAAGCAGACTCACCAGTGTTAGTTCGCACAAACAATACCACCAGAATGCACTTTGTGAACAAACAAGTTGGCACTAGTTTTCTGGTCCTTTCCAAGGAAGCCCAAGGGACCTGGAAATGGGTTATGACACAAAGAATAACACTGCGGGTGGAACATACTCCTTTTATGAGTAACCTCTTAGCGGACACATTAAACAGAACAAAGAACAGGTACCATGAATGGGAGCTCGACAAGTCAACTTTGAAAAACATCTTCTCCCAATGGGGCAATCCAGCACTAGATCTCTTTGTAATGAAAGAGTTCTGAAAATTATGGTTTTATGCAAGTTGGCATCCACATCAAGGGTCATGGGGAATGCCTATTCGATCAGATGGGCTTTTCCCCCTATACCTCTTATACCCAAGCTTCTCAGCAAGATGAAGACAGAACAGAGTCATATAATCTTGATAGCCGAATGGTGGCCCAGACAGCATTGGTTCACAGAGCTGCTCTTGCTATCCAGAAGGGCAAACAGCGTTTACAACTCTGTCTCCACAACGCTGTACCATTACAACGCAGTCATTACTACGACTTGCTGTAGGGAACACACTGGTGTTGGGTTTAGAATTCAACACCTTCCCTGCTGTTGCATAAACTGGAGTAGGAAATGTAAATAATAATATTCCTAAGTCCAGCGTGCCTCCTACAGCAAGTCGTAGTAATGACTTGCAATGTAATGGTATGCGTTCTTACAATACTGCGTTATAATGGCATGCGATGTATTCACATGCGTTGTTAGGGTATTTATTCCCAAAAAGCAACCACATTCAGTTGATACTATTCAGGACACTTTTTACGATGAACCAAGGCCAGGTACTCCATCCAGACCAGACTTCTCCTCACATATCTGATTTGCTCCTGAATATTATGAGTTCACAGATCTAAAAATCCATCAAGACTGCAGAGATATTCTTGTAAAAGCTAGAGCTGACAACCTTAATAAAAGGTACAAATTAAAGTGGCAGCTTTTTTGTTTATGGTGCCAAAAAGTGAATATTCCATATTTGAGCCCCGCCAGAACACATACTACCTTATCTCTTGTCACTGGCAATATCGGAATTTGTCCACACGTTAATAAAGGTATAACCCTGCCTCAATATCAAGATATAGATGCTCTTCAAATTTGCTATCTTTATGGTCTAACAGGATAATTAAACAGTTCCCTAAAGGTTATTCAGGGATTTCCCTCCAATAAGGGCTCCTCCTCCTACATGGTAGCTTAATGTAGTGCTGACACAATTAATGAAGAGTCCATTTGAACCAATATACAAGGTAGAGCTCAAATTTATAACATGGAAAGTAGCATTGCTGTTAGCTCTGACATCAGACAGAAGAAGGGGTAGTGAAATACGAGCCTCTACAATTGATGAGCCTTTCTTGCATTTTATAGACAATTCTGTGATACCCAGATCCAATCCAAACATTATCCCCAAAGTTCCTTCAGACTGTCATCTAAATGAATCGGTTGTACTAAGGACTTTCTTTCCAAATCCTGAGTCAACATTAGAAAAAATCTCTGCAGACATTGGATGTCAAAACATGTCTAAAATTGCATTTAAATTGCACCAAATAGTTCAGAAAGACAGGCCAACTGTTGGTAACCTATGGTAATCATCGTAGATGTGCCCCCTTCACAAAGGCAAGTATTGCTCAATGAATCTCTCAGCTACTATCCAGTCTGTCATTAAAAGGCTGGAAGACCTTTGGCACAGAAAGTCAAGGCGCTTCCACTTGAATGGTCTCTAACTCGATGGCATTGTTTTCTGGAGTTCCCCAATGAAACGATATGCCAAACCAAGACATGGAGGAATGTACATACATTCACACAGCATTATTGCCGGGATTCTGGACAGCGCACTGATGCAGCTGTTGGACATGTAGTGTTACGTCATTTATTTCAATAAGGTGAGCCTTTTTTGGGTTATATATGTCTGCTTAATATGTATAAATCTCTGTATATGTGTTTATAACCGCCATCCAGTATTTTGATATTATGATAATAATTAAAATACTGTAACTGCAAGCTATTCTGATTCATGCATGTAAATCTGTTAGAAATGGGGTAGCGTGATGCAGAGCGGCGGGACAAACTTCGGAGGAAATGTGTAAAGCATCCGCGCAGCACTCACAGGCGACACACAAGGCACACTACAAAAAGAGACCACGCCAGTTTGGGTGAAAAAAACAGTATGTGTATTCTAAGATAAACACATCAGAAGGGAATCACCGGCGGAGATAAACTGTGCCAGCTGGCAGTAGGTAATAATTCACATGGGACTATTTACAAGGCAGGGCAAATCAGGCCGCTGCCAGCATCATCATAAGGGACAAAGAATAAATGCAAAACTTAGTACCAAACGTAAGGCAGCCAGTACTTACTGGGAAGGTCAGGAGCTAGTATCTTCACATTAGTATAACTGTTACATCATTAGCACCACAGCATTTTCATAAGTCCATTATGCCTAGCCTTCGCAATATTGCTATAAACATAAAGCATTATCAATCGGCATACACCTGTGGGCATAAACATGTGAACGTTAGGGGTATATTATGCACAAAGACCATCAGTGTAAGGGCCTCCACACATTTGCATACATCATAAGGCTCCTCCCTAGGCATAAAGGCAACATTAGACATAAACCGAAACATCAGGTTAGGCATAGGCGAAGTCACATTAGCGTGAGGCATAAAAGTGGATCCAGGCATCAATACATTATGTATACCTTCTGGCATCGTCACCGGGGTATGAACCCATTTGCATAACTCACTTTAGTATGGGGCCTAAACACCTTAGGTCAGGCATGAACTACCTGAGATCGTCCTAGTATGGCATTAGTCAGGATCACTGCACCTCCTAGGGCGCGAAAACACAGTGGGCACACATCTATGCGCTAGGCATCAACAGGGGCAGAACACACAATTTAGCAAATGCGTCAACATTGCCTATAAACGCATTAGCTTAGGGCATGAAAACCATTTGACAGAAATCATACGCATAAATCACCACTGCCGTAGGCCTGGAATGGAAACATCAGGTTAGGCACAGTATACAGAACACCAACGCTGTAGCCTTAGGGGAAAAGAAACCTTAAGCATTAGGCATGAACGTGTGCGCCTAGAGGCTTCATCCTTAACATCAAAGCATTAGGCATAAAAGGTAAACATCATGGCATTATCATAGGCACAACAACACCTTATATACCAGACCAGCCTAATCCCCCTTACCATCTAGGCGTCATCATGAGCAACACATTAGCAATCAGTGCCAGCACTAGGGAAGGGCATTGGCATGCAGCATCTCACATGAGGCATGCAGGCATGAAACACAATTAGCATGGGGGCAATACTGTTACTAGGCATTATTCACAATGTGCATAGATCAGCCTCACTGCATTGGACATCAGCATAAACCTTAGCAGCAATGCAATAAGCATAAAAGCGTTAGCATTGACACATTAGCATAAATGCACTAGGATCACCACATTGGCGTAAGTCACATTAGGAGGGGGCATAAAACATTAACAGCAATGCAGTCATTGAGGGAAAGTGGCACACATTATAAGTGCCATCAGCCTTGCAGGTTAGTCTTTGGCGCCACCGCGCCTGGGGAAAATGGAGCCCCTCTTCCGGGACTCTGAGAATAAAGATGCCCCCTGTTGTGTAGCCGCCCTCTCTTCTGTGGCGCAGCTGTGTTGAGTACCAGGAGAATTGGCCCACCGTGTCCTGGGAGCCCCCCTCCGGGGCTACCAACTTCAAAACTGCCCCCAAAAGAACACTGGGACGTTGGAGTTCCTCTTCTGGACTCTGCAATTAAGAGTGCCCCACACTGTTGCAGCTGTCCGCTGTCAACCAAACATGCAGGGGGGAATCCCACACACCGGGTTTCCCTGGTAGCGCTTTAGAATCCTGGCACTGCAGACATCAGCTCCTCTTCCCTAGGGCACAGTTGTAGCACCTTGGCAGCAAGCAGAGCACAGTCAATGTGAACATGGCACTCTGGCAGCACCACAATGCAGCACACACGCAGGGGAATTGAAATATAGCGCTTTGACATCACGGCGCTGTGGGGGTCTTCTCCTCTTCCCCTGGCACCTTGAATATAGTGCTTGCGAGGCACTAGGTCCCACTAGGAGCTTCAGGGACAGAAGATAGTGTTGCAGGGTTTCTGTACTCACACAGAACTGTGCACAGAGGAGTGGAACCTCGGCAAATTAGGGTGTCCCAAAACTTACCTTAGCAACCAACTCACCCCTTACCGAGCTAGCTACAGTGTCTCATTGGACATATCAAACTCCCAATGTTTAGACAAACCAGAACATGAACTTACAGTACCTCAGGGTACGTGGGACTCATGAACACTCTTTCGTTATATTATCATTACAAACCAGAACATGGAGTAAAGAAGACACATGTGCATTTGAAATGTTTATTTACTAATGCCGTCTTCTCAGGCGCAGTATCTTAGATAATACAAGTATACTTATTATCAGTATCAAAATTATCAGCATAGTTACTAAGACATAAAAAGCGAATGGTGACAGCATGTTAACATGCTGTAATGAATAAGAGTTAACAACACTTATATCTCACCCTCCCTAACACATATATTATATTATTAGCTAAGAAGGTCTCTTTGGGTTGTTTTAGGGCGGGCCCATACCTTAGTGTCCTAGCATGAAGGAATCACATCAGCATACACCAGCTCTCTCTGCATGTGCACCGCATCAAGTGTGTTAACAATTCTCGTGCAAAGCAATATCAATCCCGCCTCAAGCCCAAGTTGGCAAAGGCTGCACTTGTGTTATGACTATGAAGGCGTGGAGATCAGACCTCATAACAATACCATATCGTGTTGCTCCTGAAACTTCAGCACTCTCCGTGCAGACATGGTTTATTAAACAAAACTGATATCAGAGCAATAACATATTATTCTCACATACACCACGGCAAACCACTAGGTTGAAAGCTAAGTCAACAATTAAGGGTCGCGTGCAGAAGTTGCAAGAAAGGAAAAATGGCGTTTAAATCTCAAATGTACCTATGCTAACTTAACACGATATAAGGATATATAGGAGCTATACAACACCCCCCCATGATCCGAGAACGGACTAAATAAGATAACAGAAGTGCCATCACATGAGAGCAGAATCCAACAATAAACGAGCATGAATAAAAATTCAATTAAAAAAATTAATGCTAAAAAATAGCCCACAAGTATAATGTGGCTCAAGCCAATAGGCAAGCAAAAATAAAATTTCTTGACCAAAAGTCAATAAAATCAAGAAAATGCTATCAATCAGCATGTCCATTTGAGGCAGTGTCTATGATAAGACTGTATATGAAAAGTAAGCTGCAACAGCCTCCAGGAGGAAGTCACTGTCCTCATCCGAAAACAGTTCAGCCATCCAATTTAAAAGATGAAAGGAACATACGTGATCTTCCAGCACCGGATCCTCTATAACCATCAGAGGACAGCTCGGTGGGTTTTCAAGAAAACTTTGTTCCAAGAAATTTTGCGCTGCCGACAACACATCCCAGGGACCCATTAGTCCATGTGCCACCGCCAAGGCCATAATCCTTTCGTCAGAACAAACCAACTCGTGAGCAATGATAGGACTCATCAGTTGATCAAAATCGACGTCAGAAGATATTGGTCCGCAGAGACACAAATCAATGGCCCAAAGGAAATCACAGGTCAGGCAGCGAAATACAGGCTGGACACAGGTGAAATAGGAGAACCGAAAAGATAATCCAAACGCCGTGCTTAGAGTCGCCAACGGCAGTGTGCCATAATAATCAAGCATGCGGTTGCGAAACCGCGTCAGTAGCAGCTGAGCGTGGTCTTGCACAGGAAGGGCATCCATATTTAAAAAGGCAAAAAACCACCAATGCGCCAGCCGCTAATGCAAGTAAAAACGGGAACCCTCCAAATAAGGATGAAAAAATAGAATGGAAGAAGGCAGGGATGACTCCAAAAATCTTCTCAAAGGAAGTCACGAGACCACCGCTAACAACTTTAAAAAAATGCGCTAGGCCCGTTGTGGAGGATGCGTTAAAGATAGAACGGACCATGGCTCCGAAATGCAAAGGCAAATCAGTGTTTAAAAGAGCCTGAACCTCCGTACGGGTGTTAGCAATGTGAAGCACGAAAGTTTCACGGGCCGAGCTCAAGGCCACCTCTTTCTGGGACAATAGAGCTCTTATTCTAGCCATGCCGCTGAATTCTGCTCCCAAGGTCGGTATCTGTGGCCAAATGGAAGACTCCCTATGTTCACGTGTGGGAGGATAAAGAACATTTCTGCAGCAAATAACTCGCTCACTAACTGTTACTATGAAAGCTATACCTTTAATTAAACCACAACAGTTTTCATTATTGAGCATTAAATAACTACCATTCTCTAACAATTTAAACGTGGGGATGATAGCAGGAACTGGCGTGCCCTGTAAAACGCAAGCCATATTCGGTCGGTCCTTGTTACATGAACCGTGTAACTGTATGTGTCTGCACATTAAAGAATGATCTGGCGTCTCAGTACACTCATCCCCCGTTAGATAAACTTCTTGTTCATCCTTGAAACATCTGTATGTGTATGGGAGTGACCAGACCTCATGAAGAAAACCGCTACCTAAGGGTTCAAAACGACCTATTGGCACATATTTCATACAATTTGAAAACTTATATAAAGCAAAAGGCAGTGTTATTAAACCGTGGATAAGCCACGTAGCAGTAGTGGCTTCTGCCACAGAAAAAGGTAAAGATTCCAACCTTTCAATATGGAGCATAGAAAAGGAAGCATCACGCATTGAAAGCAAGCGTTGTTTATCTGTCAAATTAAACGGTGAAAATAAAGAGGAAACGTTCATGTATCCCCAGGGAACTTTACCCATTTTCAGAGTCTGAAGTGTCCATGCAAACTGCATGATTGACCGTAATTGATTTTGACCATGGTATAATACTGACACTTCATCATGCACAATATCAACAACAGACGACACAATATTATCTAATGTGTAAATTCTAGAGGAAAGCACGTTAATGCTATTGTCAACAACTGCAAGCACTTTCTCAAGATTCGCCTGATCAATAGCCCTAAGGCGTGAAGCAGCCTCAATCTGTGAGAGTTTCCAAATTTCATTGTAAACCCCATATAACCACCGTTTCGACCTGCCACTAGCTGGGCCCTTAATGAAATCATTCAAATCCACGTCTGCATTCAGTTTGGAAAGGTGATACTTAACCGCAGGTAAAGTTGAATGTTTCAGCCAAGCTTGACACAACTTGCCCACAGAGTAAGAGGTGACAGTATGACTCAAATCAAACCGGGGATCAGATCTAACAGTCTTAAAACCGTCAGTTATATTTAAAAATCTTTTTTGGCAAGAATCAGCACTACGGTGCCAAAGCAGCCAACCCTTGGGATTCATACTGGAAATGTTAAAGGAGGAATTAAGAAGCAGAGCCTGTATATCTTTAATGGACAATCGAGTAAAATTACTCCAATCCTCATATTCCTCCAACTCCGGGAAAGACGGGGTGTTTAACCTTTTAGATGTAGCCAATCCAAAGCATGTGGTCTGGGAAATGGTTTCATTTAAAAACAACATATGATTCGGGATGAGACATGCACGGTGCAAAGCCTCAGTGCCTCGTACCTGCCAGGCCCTTGAACCCCAAACCGATTTAAGGTCTATTGTTTCCTTCCATAACTCATAGCCCCCAGTAACTAATTGATCTAGGAAGGCCTTCGAATACAACAATTTTGTATCGGTAAGTCTAACCTTGGACAGTGGCTGTTTGTGAAATTTAAAATAAAAGGACTCGGGATTGGACTGGTTAAAGTCAGTGAAATAAGTATACTTTTTAAGAAACGTTTCTGAACTCCCTTGTGTAGGAGCTGGGCAATGTTCCCACTGAGTAAAATTAACAGCATCCCTTCGGGAAGATGTTTTGTGTAAGAAGTGATTGCCATAATGTTGGTAACAGAACAATTCACCATAATTAGCAGATTCTAAATATAAATCCTCAGCATCAAAAGCAGCATAGTATTTCAAATCAGAAAACAAACTTTCCACAGCATTAACATCCCAATCATCAGAACGAATGTTTTGTTTCACCACATCCCCCATATTAACTCTTAGTACATTAGGAACATTAACGACTTCCGTTGGGCCATGAATCTGAAAACGAACTGCATCCCACGCGATTCCATCCAGAACAGGCCATGCTGTGATGTTAACCAAAGTCAAGTCTCTTTTTAATCTGTGTGTAGAATGTGAAGAGGAAAGTGGGGCCAATGTTCCATTTAAATGAGTAATGCAAGTTCTCTCCTCGACATAGTGTCCATTCATAATCCGAAAAAAATAAAACACAAAACCAATTGACATAAAAAGGTAAACCGAAAAAAGGACCAGCCAAATGTATATCCAAGGAGGAATCAAAAAATGTTTTTTAAACAGGCTAGCATATACCGCAATTTGAGAGGGTTTTTTCGAGGCAAGGGAAGCAGAGTCAAATGAAAATCTGGATTCCGTGGCTAAACGAGCTTGCAGGTCAGGCATGGACAAATCAGTGGGGTATGTATAGTCTGTCTCATCAATGTTAGTTCCGGGTAAATTATTTAATAATGGACTGGAAACAGCAGGTAATTCGATGGCCACCTCAGGTTCATTATTAGAAGCAGTGGGCATAATTGAATTTCTCACAATGGAAGGACAGGAAACAGCTGGTGTCATGCTAAGAAGAATCGGCCACTCTGTGTATCTTGACATTGTCAATAGAAATAAACCTGTTTTCCTTTCGACCTGGAAGTGGTGGTAAAATGACTGTTCTCGTGCCCTTCACTCCAAGCACTGGGACCGGAGCTCGATAGGAGGGACCAAACTCTTTCTTGTTGTCGATCTTCTCTCGAACCAGTTCTCCAACTTGGGGTAGCCAGCCAACTACCGGGATCTGCAACGCATCATCCGATGTGGAGGGCAAATGTTCCTTTGCAAGACTGTCTCTGGTCTTTTGTAGATTCTGTAAAACATTGCAATGTTCATCTGCGTCAAAGGAAGTGGCGCGAACCACAGAGTCTAGACCGTCAAGGTCAGGGACGTACATCTTGATGCCAAAGAGCATTTCGTATGGGGTCCGCGCACCCAGAGACCTTCTAGGGAGATTATTAAGAGCACGCTGCACGCCATAGAGGTGAGCCAGCCAGTTTCTGCCAGTGCCTATAACTCGGGCTGTCAAAGATTGCTTTAAATCACGGTTCATTCGTTCAACTACACTATTACCCTCAGGTCTGTAGGGTGACGAAAACTTGACTTGGACCCCCATCGAAGTCATGGCATCCTTATACGCCTTAGAGGCGAAAGCCGGACCCTGATCCGAATGGAAGGTACCACAGGCAAAAATCCCTATAAAGATACGCAAATCTCTAATGACAGTCCGTGAATCAGCGCTGCGATGTGGCCATACCCACACAAAGCGTGTGCATGAGTCAACTGCTACTAAGATGTACTTATACGCAGTATCAGATGAAAAAGGACCGCAGTGATCTAAATAAACACAGCCTAGTGGTTTATTAGAAATGTACAACTGAGTCTGTGGCGGACGCGTAGCAGTTGAAGGTTTAATCTGCTGGCATATGTCACAAAGAAGGACATAATCACGCGTCTGTTTGTACAGTCCCCGCCACCAGAAACGTAGTTGTAATTGAGTTACAGTGGCCGAGACGCCCGCATGCGCAGACGCCACACCTTCATGAGCCGCTGTAATCAAGTCTGCTCTGCGATCCGAGTTGGGAATCAGCCGTTCCCCAACCTCAGGAATTGTCACAAAAGGAACCTTTTCGGGACTTAAGTGGTATTTATACTTCGAAGGGAATCCCGCAGGTTTTTTACTTCCCTTCTCAGAGGCAGCAATCGCTGCCAAGATGTCGCTATCAATCTTGGTTTTAGACCTAGTAACTGCTGCAACTAAGTATGTAGATACTGCAGATTTCGCCGCTTCATCAGCAAGCGAGTTGCCAACAGCGTGAACTCCTACGCGCTGATGACCGAGAGTATGAATCACATAAACGAGTGGCAACATAGCCTTAAGCTCTGCCACTCGAACCCAGATCATTTTATGTTTTATTGTGCTACCCTTGGAATCATGAAAATCATTTTGAATCCAAAAGAACAAGTTTTCATTGTAAGATTGGACACAGTAGTAAGAATCACTTACAATTAGAGTAGTAACACTTGGATCTGCGTACTCCAAAGCTAGTAAGAGAGCACGAAGCTCTGCCAATTGTGCGGTGCAATCGCCCAGGGGCAACGTGTGCACTTCCCTGGAAACGAACTCATCATTCAACATAGCACCGACCACAATGGCGCATGCGGAAACGTAGGCATGTTTAGAGCCATGCGCAACCTGCGCCGACCCATCAGTGTAAATGATGCAATGGAAGTCCTCCAAAGGTCGCATAGCCAGAGGAGCAGGATGAACGAATTCATACTGCAAGTACTCCTGCGACCGTAAGGAAGCGTCAAAAATAAACATGACATCCGTGGATGACAATGACGCAGCCCACTGAATCCACCGAGGGTGCAAAGCCTTCGAATTTGGTACACTGGCTTTCGTGACCGCCTCCAAGTGAGGACAGGGTGTTACCACTAGCATGCGTTTCCCCTGAGACAGTGCTCGTTCTTTTAGAATTGCCATCTGTACAGCAGTTAAAACCTTTTCCACTGTGGGAAACCGCATCTCAGCCGAAGTGTACAAGTGTGACTTGTAAGCAATAGGTACTGTGTCACCTTCATTAAAAGTGAGGTATGTGAAACCCACCGTCCCAGGAATTATTCTTATTACCAGGTTGGTGTGGTTATCACGAGTCAGTAAATATTTAGAAGCGAGCAGATCAGCCTGCAAGGATTGCAAAATGGCTGAATGCTCAGGCAGCCAGCATGATTTTGAGAAAGTTGGTTGTATCAAAGCATACAAAGGCTTGATACGCTGGGCATAATCCGGAATGTAAGTTCTGCCGAAATTCAAAAAGCCCAGTAAAGATTGTAATTTTTTCAGTGTTGTTGGAGCGCGCAATTGTGCGCACTTCTCTAAGAAGTGAGGAGCCAAACCTCTACCTTCATTGTTGAGCTCATAGCCCAAAAACAACACTGTGTGTTCTGCAATGTGCGATTTTGCAAAATTAAATTTGTAACCCATGTCTGCAAAGGTACAAATTATGGAATTCACTCGACACAGATGCATCCAAATCTCGTCGTCTGTGAGATAAATATCATCCACATAAGAACATGCATCCGGATCGATTCCCTCCAATAGTGTGACTATTCTGGAGGTGAAGACCCCAGGACTATTTTTGTAGCCCATTGGGAGTCGCCGGAAGCATTTTTGCACACCAGCGGACGTAAAACTTGTCCATTGGGAGCTAAAGCCATCCAGTCTGTGGGCATAAAAACCATTGGAAATGTCAAGCGTTGTCTTGAAACGCTTACGCACTAGACTATCCACTAGGGCAGAGCCGTGAGTATTCTGTACTGCACAGTTACGGCAATGCGAGTTCAAATGCCGGTAATCCAATACCAAACGATATGATCCGTCAGGTTTGGTCATAGTAAAAAGGGGATTATTCATTGGTGACACACACGTTTCAATAACTCCCTGATATTCCAATTGTTCAAGGATTTCTGCGACGGCCGCTTTAGCTTCACGCCGTATGGGATATTGAGGCTGAGGCTGCGGCTTAGACCGCAAAGGAATTTTGTGGCATGGGGACAATTTGTCCCAACCACATTGGTTGCGGTAGAGAGCCGGTGCAAGAGCCCGAGCCCACTCTTCTGCAAAATGCTGCGCATGCTCAGTCGAGACAGTGTGCGCGAAACTGGGAAGGATTACCTCCTCCCCTCGCGGCGCTGCGAGCACAAAAGGTGGGGGCCAGTCAGCCTCGGAAAGCAAAATGTCGTACGTAGACGAAAGGTTCTCCCAAAATACCCCTCTGACAGTACGCTGTATGTCACCTTCAATTAACAGGACAATTTCAAAAAGTCTTTCAGGGGGAGCTAATCTCGTATCAGCTGTTTCTATTACAACAAACACTTCAGTCGCTGTCACCCTCAGTAGTGGACGGAGCGCCTCTCTGACTATGGTAATCTCCGCCGCGCTGTCCAGCAAGGTCAGAGCCCACGTCAGATTCCGAAGCCGCGTTCTCACTATCTGTGGCATATCTATGCGCTGTTAAGGCTGCGACTTTCTTCTTCGCAAACTGCGGACGCTTAGGCGTAGAATCCTCCAGCTTCACTGCGCCGTCTGTCTGGCGGGACCGACCACGTCCTTGCTGGCCACCACGTCCACGTCCACCCCCTCCTCCACCACCGGTCTTCTGGGCCGATGTTTCCTGAAAGGAACGAGGAGAGCGTTGATCAGAACCCTGAAAACGATCAGGTGATTTAATCATCGCGCGATCGCGCAAATCATAAACTCTGTCTGCCGGCGCAGGAGCTTGTATTGCAGGAACAGAATCCTGAGTTTGCCTAGTCTGCTTCCCCTGTGTCTGTTTTTTAGGCCAATTCTGTTTTTTGGACTTGGGCTGGACATCTGTCACTGCAGATTGTCCCTGAGGTTGTTTTTTATCCTTCACTGGAAAATATTTCAGACCTCTACTTGTGCGGCCAATTGTCTTATAAGCGGCCACCACAATCTTTGCTAACTGGCGGGGTTTGTCGGCATCGGGCAGAGCAGCCAAAGCATTCGACACCTGAAAGTTAACTGCATCTCCTTTAACATTGGAGAGAATGAGATCACTTACAATCTCAAAAGAACCACACAGGCGCATACCCAATTCAACCGCTGCCTCTGGACCGTGATCATTCTGAACACGTCTAATGATTTCAGGCAGAGCATTCATAGACGGGGTGCCGAAGCACCTCGTATAAACTGCCGCAAACGTTTTTCCCCAGCTTTCACAGTCAGCAAGTTCAGGAGTTATATCCTTCGGTAGAGTAATCGTTAACATTCTATGTTTATCAGCAGGAGTAGAATTCGGAAAAACCGCCTCCAGTTGATCAAACTTCTCTGCTAGCCAGAATGGGAAGTCATCGTTGTCAACAGGACGCGCACCAAAAACCGAATTAACCATCACTGGATTGAGACGCATTCCGCCTCGTTCCATGGGAGCGGCCGCACCCCCCTGGGGACCACCAGGAAGATGTCGACCGATGTATTGCACTAAAGCACGAATCACGGAAATGGAAACAACATGTAGCCTGCGAAGTTCTGCCAGGGTACAAGCCCCGTGATTCGGGTGCGGGGTAAAGCCACCCAACGCAGGCCAATTTGTACCTGGAATTGAGAGTGGACCTAACCTCGCAGCGGACAAAGAGTGGGGGAGGGCGCCATCAAACCAAACTCGATGCTGCCAATGATCAATAGGTATTTCCAATGCCCTGTACGGCGTATATTCAGCCGGGACATCCGAGGCGGTGTAGGAGTGGAACAAACCAGAATTAGCGTCCACAGCCGGAAACGTAACCCAAGAGTAAAACAACTTGTAAGGAAACGCCGGATCTGCACATACCACGAAAATCACAGCCATCCCATCTACTGGGACTTGGTACGTCTGAAGATGATTGCGTACCGCTACGCGACTATGCTGCACAATAGCCACCGCCGCCATGTCAACACTGGAAACAAGAACACACAAAGAATACTTTGTAGCACAACTGGGTAGTAATTCAAAGAAACCGTTTGAGAAAGAATCAAGCTTGAATAAAGACCTATTTCAAAAAATAGGTAGGTTTCACCGACACCCCGTTTTCCGGAAACGGATGTGAAGGGGTTAAGGCATGAACGATAAACTACTCGAGTGTCATGATATAAGACCACCGAAACCGTTGGGCGCCATGTTGCAGGGTTTCTGTACTCACACAGAACTGTGCACAGAGGAGTGGAACCTCGGCAAATTAGGGTGTCCCAAAACTTACCTTAGCAACCAACTCACCCCTTACCGAGCTAGCTACAGTGTCTCATTGGACATATCAAACTCCCAATGTTTAGACAAACCAGAACATGAACTTACAGTACCTCAGGGTACGTGGGACTCATGAACACTCTTTCGTTATATTATCATTACAAACCAGAACATGGAGTAAAGAAGACACATGTGCATTTGAAATGTTTATTTACTAATGCCGTCTTCTCAGGCGCAGTATCTTAGATAATACAAGTATACTTATTATCAGTATCAAAATTATCAGCATAGTTACTAAGACATAAAAAGCGAATGGTGACAGCATGTTAACATGCTGTAATGAATAAGAGTTAACAACACTTATATCTCACCCTCCCTAACACATATATTATATTATTAGCTAAGAAGGTCTCTTTGGGTTGTTTTAGGGCGGGCCCATACCTTAGTGTCCTAGCATGAAGGAATCACATCAGCATACACCAGCTCTCTCTGCATGTGCACCGCATCAAGTGTGTTAACAATTCTCGTGCAAAGCAATATCAATCCCGCCTCAAGCCCAAGTTGGCAAAGGCTGCACTTGTGTTATGACTATGAAGGCGTGGAGATCAGACCTCATAACAATACCATATCGTGTTGCTCCTGAAACTTCAGCACTCTCCGTGCAGACATGGTTTATTAAACAAAACTGATATCAGAGCAATAACATATTATTCTCACATACACCACGGCAAACCACTAGGTTGAAAGCTAAGTCAACAATTAAGGGTCGTGTGCAGAAGTTGCAAGAAAGGAAAAATGGCGTTTAAATCTCAAATGTACCTATGCTAACTTAACACGATATAAGGATATATAGGAGCTATACAACAATAGTGTACCTCTTCTGGTAATCAGTAAAACAGTGCCCATCAGGTGCTAGAGTGCAGGCAGAGCAGCACAATCACTTCAAATATGGCGCTCACCAGGCGCTAGCTAACTCACAGTTCCCGGGGTCCCACCCGTGGGAGTAGCGCCCACGCTCCTCACCTCCTTGGAGTGCAGGCAGTCAAAGTATAGCGCTCATGAGGCGCTAGGGCAGCAGAGCAGGCCTGCCAGGCTGGGCAAGATCAGCAGGCAGTGGGCACTCCTCAGTACAGGACAGCAGCTCCTAGAAGCAGTCATCTCCCATAAAGTGGCACTCCTCCTGACATAGCAGTCTTCACTCCAGCAAAGTCTCTCACTGGCCCTGTGGACAGCAGAGGGATACAGATAGGCTCAGGGGCCAGCACACGGGCCCATGCGGCGTTACCTCGTAGCAGAGTGGCCCCTCTCAATCCAGTCCACCTTCAGTCTGAGCACATGGCATCTCTACTGCTCTACATATACACCCCTCCTCCCACCTACCAGAAAGGGCTGGAAGCTTCTAGAAGGTCCCTGACAGTTTCAGCCTCAACTGTCACTGGGGGAAGTGTAGAGCACCTTGTCACTTCAAACACTAGACCGCCAACCCACCTCAGGCCTCTGGCACAAGCAGACAGAAATGGCGTCCATTTTAAAAGTGACATTTTACAAAGGTGCATTTCTACAATGGTGGAAATAAGGGTGTGTACGCCATTGCACAACATTTATTATTTTCAGTTCAGACACACCAAGTCAGTAAAAAGGCTAGGGGGAAAAGCGAAAAATTTTAGGACAATAAGGGCCAAGTCCAACAAAATCTATGAAAGATCTAATACTGGAGAAGAAAATAAGTGAGTTGCCTTTAACTGTAGTTCTCCTGTATTGGCATCTTTCTTAGCTTCACATGCGACCCACCCTCCTTCCCGTAGAGGCTCTTTATTGTTAGAGGATTATGTTTCCCAATAGTGTCTGAAAATCTGAGGGAATCAGTCTCTATGAAGAATATTCTAGGGGGCGCTGTTGCCTGATTGGCTGGAGTTTGGTTCCTTTTAAATGATATGATGTTATTAAAGTGAAAGTTTCATTGCCATTATAGGCTTAATTATGGTACTGTGGCCGGCATCTAGAGAAATTTAGCTATCTTGCTAATTTTTTAAAACTAGACATCTGGGGTAATCTAATTTCTGCAATGGGAAGTTCTGGAATCTTCAGAAAGCCATGAACTTCCTTGTGAGGGGACTCTCATTGACCTTGGTTTATCTGTTCCTATCGAAGGCACAAGGCCCAGCCATATAGGTGGCGCATTATTCTTATCTAAACAACAAGGGGAAATGCCTGAACTGATACAATTAATCATAAATAGTTCATCTAAAGGAAGAAATTATATTTCCACCCTAGGTTTTGCTAATTAATAGCTTTTTATTTATTTATTTTTAAGACAAAAAAAATATTTTTGAAAAGAATTAATGCATGTTATATACAATAGGACACTACACCGTTAAACTAAACAATATAACAACACTAAGGATATTCGTTCAATCTACTCAGACATATCACAGTCATTCAAAAATATCATACATTCAATCTTACACATTTTGAAAAGAAGAAAAAAGAAAGAAACAAACAGACGTTGCTCAATTAATCAAAACCTCAGATGTGATACATTAATGCATATCAAACTGGAAAAAAGGAGGGGGGTACACTTGCAGTTCAAATACAATCAATTATACAATGAAAAAGATTTCTTATAATGTCAATGTGTACACAACTACAAGTGCGGTATTGATCAACACTTGAGTTATTCAGGAATAGAGCAACATTTGGTACAAGGGCCTACGCGTTTCGAATCCCAAATAAATTCAACGGGGGATTCTCCTCAGGGCCAATGGAATATCTGAAAAGAATAAATAAAATAGAAAAAATGATTTTTAGTGAAAAAATTCTAAAACACTAAGAGAGTGTACCACCATCAACTCAAACCGCTTACCCTACTGGTCTGCGAGGCAACTTGGACGGTGGAGTAGAGCAGAAGTATCTGCGGGGGAAAGGAAATATTTGTATGAGGTGGTCAAAGTGATTAGGCCAACCTGTATATGTCAGCTAAAGCAAGAAAACGCTGTACCTGTCTGAAACAGCTGATGAGCAGTTATCAGAAATGTATCAAATTGACAGGCATAGGCGGACGCTCTCAGGGGCTGCATCTCCTCGTTGTCCGTGGCGGGTCAGCAATTCGAACAAAGGTCGCTGGCACAAAAGTATAATTTGAAAGTGGCACCTGCAAAACCAAAGAGCCAGACGGGGCATTACTTGCCTGCTATGTTGGAATGGCGGGGGGACGCCGAAATAGTCATATAGTGTGCGTCTTGTACTTAGCAGGGAAAATTACCTTACTTCCAGCGGGCGCTTGGTTAGGGGCAGGCACATCGATTTCGGCCAAACAAATGCCCATCAAATGAAGGGTCGATCCTAGATCTATTAAAACAAGGATCTGTTTTAGTCGTTGAGCGACCCTCAGAGGCAAAACAAATTGGACGAGGAAACTTTCAAAAGGGCTTTACCTGGTTTCTCAGTTCAAAGCGCACCGCAATGGGAAAGCCGACTTGTCAAGTACGGCGTATAGAATCAACTATTCTCCCGCGCATGCGCAGACTAGCCGTACTCAGTCTTATCAGCGGGGAAATACTACTCACCCGCGTCTGGAAGAAAACTGCTCCCCCGCGCGTGCGCAGGGTGGTTAACAGACGGGCAGGGGGAGAGAGAGGTGCTAATCACCCGCACTGACACTACAGTGCTCGGGAATACCGACCTAATCACACAACGCGAGGTTGTACTACACCAGACATATTAAAAATATTCTAAATATTCACACGAAGTAACCACCTTCAAAACGAGGCTGGACATGTACTCGCTGGAAGCGGCCAAACAGTCATGAAAAGCAGGAGTCAGAACTTTATAATTTATAAATTTCCGACAATTCATTAAGGCCTTTAACAGCCGTATTAAACTTAACAATAAGGAGCGCTTCCCTTTTAGAGAGTCTGGCGTCCCAGTCACCTCCTCGGGGGTCGCGCTCCACCCTGGAGATGATAGTCCATTTAAGATCTTTGATCTGGTGGTTCAATCTATTCCAGTGATTGACCAAGGGTGCAGATTCTACTCGATTTTTGAGTCTGGATTTGTGCTGTGAAATTCTTTGCCGTGCTTCCTGATTAGTTTTACCGATGTACAACAGTCCGCAAGGGCAAAGAATACCGTACACTATATATCTTGTCTTGCAATTGCTAAATGTCT
Organism: Lissotriton helveticus; assembly: GCF_964261635.1. NCBI lineage: Eukaryota > Metazoa > Chordata > Amphibia > Caudata > Salamandridae > Lissotriton > Lissotriton helveticus. The sequence goes on from NC_136067.1 coordinate 279,107,463, forward strand.
CGTGTTTCCACGAGACACCTTTATGCTGAAAGAGAGAACCCTCAATGGTCGTCTCGCAGCAGAGACAGGTGCCACACTTATGGTGCCCTGTGATGGGATTTAAACCCATCATTTGTCGAATGGAAGGAGGGGCTTCCCTAGTCATAGCTGCTCTAACCACGTAATTTGCTATGCTTTTTTCTTTTTTGAAAGCAAAAAGTGGTGGTTGATTGAGGCCCTCATCTAGATTTTTGACTAAATGCCAATTTTGATTGATTACTTTTTTTAGCTGATTCGCATTTGGGCAAAACGTTGTGACGCACACCTGGCGTTTTAACTGTGGTTTGGTGCATCGTTCCAGGAGCGTTTCCCTGGGGGTCCAACGTGCCCTCTTCATGCAGCTTGATACCAGTTTTTTCGGGTATCCACGGTCGCATAGCTTAGACATCAGATTGCTAGCATGGAATTTGTAGTCATCATTATTAGTGCAATTTCTTCGGATCCGAAGAAATTGCCCGAAGGGCAGGTTCTCTCTTAGACTCCTGGGATGGTTGCTAGAAAATAACAAGGCTTTATTCCGATCCGTTGGTTTAACAAAAAGGGAAGTTGCTAATTTGCCTTCAGTTGGAAAGACTTCCACGTCCAGGAAAGATATTTTTTCTTTTGACAATACCATGCTGAATTTGATGTCTGCCGTACGTGCATTCAGCCAATCATAGAAACGTCTTAACTCCTCTTCACCGCCCTTCCACACCATAAACACGTCATCTATGAAGCGTAACCACACTCCAATGTGACCCTGGAAGGGGTTGTTTTTGTATACATAGGTGTCCTCATATAGTGACATAAATAGGACTGCTAATTCTGGAGCGAAGGGGCAGCCCATCGCCACACCTTTTACTTGGAAGTAAAAATCCTTTCCAAAGCAAAAGTAATTCTTTTTGAGGGCAAAAGAGGCGAGGTCGATCAAGAATTTGGTTGGCACCCGTGTGGGTCTTGGTCTCAATTCCAGAAAGTGTGTAAGTACAGCTACCGCTTCATCCTGGGGGATCTGGGTGTAGAGTGAAGTGACATCCAGGGTGACCAGGATGTCACTGCCCTCACAGAACTCAATTGTTTCAAGTTTATTAATGAAGTCTGTGGTATCCTGCAAGTACGATGTTACAAGGGTCATGAATTGTTTTAGGAACACGTCCACATATTTAGCTACTGGTTCAAGCAGGGAATCACATCCTGTCACAATAGGTCTCCCTGGGGGTTTGTTTTGATCTTTGTGTACCTTCTTATCGGCACAATTGTGGTAACCCTGGGTGGTAGGAATTTAGTGGATTCCTGCATTCACTGAAATGTAAGGAAAATGTGTGATTTCAGGGAACGTTTGAGGTTTGCAGGGTCATTGTAGGTAAGAAAACTTTGTGGGATCCACACAAGGCATAGTACCCTTGAATCCTCTAGGTGTCTTGTTTTCAAAAATGTCTGCGGTATGTAGGTTTCCATGAATGGTGGCTAAGCACAACCCCAAATCCTGCAGCTACATCTATAGCTGATATTTCCATGTAACATTTTAGTGCCTTTTGTGTCAATGTCTTTTGGCCCACTGACGCAAGTGAGGTACTATTGTTATTTGGGAGAATGAAATGAAATGAAATGAAGAAGGTTCTTAATAGAGCGCACTGTGACCAAGCGGCTTCCTGGCGCTGGAAAGAGGACTGAGGAGGGTGGAAAGTGCCAGGAGTGTTTTAACAAGAGTACGCAGTAGAAAACAAATGGGTCTTAAGGGCCTTACGGAACTGTGGGTAGGTGGTGATTGATCTAATCGACAGAGGAAGACTATTCCAAAAAGAGTGACCTAATATAGAAAATCTGGTGCCTCCAGTTTTTGATCTGCGAAACCGAGGTACACTGGAGAGGAACTGGTAAGCGGAATGGAGGGAGCGGTTGGGAGTGTAGGGAGTGATGAGAGAATTTATAAAGACTGGGCCGGTGCGAGCCCGGGCCATAAAGGCCAGGCAGCCCATCTTAAAAAGGGATCTCTGAGAGATAGGGAGCCAATGAAGGGATTTCAGGACAGGAGTGATGTGGGAGGACTTAGGGAGGTGAAGAATAAGGCGGGCTGCCTGATTCTGAACAGCCTGTAGGCGACGAAGTTTGTATGCCTGAATGCCCACATACAGGCTGTTCCCGTAGTCAAGACGGGAGAGAATCATTGCCAGGATGATGAGTTTAAGGGCGTCAGGGGAAAAGAAACGGGATACTTATCGGATGATTCAGAGAGAAAGGAAACAGGAGGAAACAACCGAGCTAATCTGGGCATGCATAGAGAGGTCCCGGCTGAATTTAATACCCAAGGTCTTTGCAGAGGCCGCTGGGACAGGAGGAGGGCCGAAAATGGGAGGCCAAAAGGCGGCCGACCAAGGGGAGGAGTAAGGGCCGGTCAGGACCAGCTCCGTCTTGTCCAGATTGAGCTTCAGTTGATTCCGGTTCATCCAGTCTGAAATGAAAACTAAGGTGGAGTGGAATTTAGGTAGGGAGTGCAAAGGAGAAGAAAGATTGAAAACAAGCTGGAGGTCATCCGCATAATTATACACGGAGACCCCCATATCAAGAAGAGAAAGAATAAGGGGGCGGATATAAAGGTTAAAGAGGAGAGGGGACAGGGAGGAACCTTGGGGGACTCCACAGGGGACCAAGCAGGTAGGGGCGGTGTGGCAGGAAAGATGCACCGCCTGGGTCCGATCTTTAAGAAAGGAGGCGAGCCAAGGGAGGGCAGAGCCTCGAACGCCCGCTGCACAGACACGGTCGAGAAGAATGGAGTGGTCGACCGTGTCAAACGCAGCGGACAAATCAAGGAGCACCAAGGCTTGGGGCAAGTTGGAATCTGCCTTACTCTTTAGTTCGTCCATGACGGACAGGACCACTGACTCGGTGGAATGAGCCGGGCGGAAACCCGCTTGGTGGGAGGCCAGGAGATGGTTGTCCTCGACGAAGGAGGAGAGACAGGAGGTGGCATAGCTCTCCAGGATTTTCCCAAGGTAAGGGAGAAGGGAGATGGGTCTAAAGTTGGAGGGAAGGGTCTAAACCAGATTTTTTTAAAATGGGACGAACTATAGCGGATTTAAAGAATTTAGGAACTAAGCCAGAAGAGATGGAGGCATTAAGAAGGGAAAGAGGAGGGTCAGGGCAATGGGTGAAGAGCACTTTCAAAATGCGAGCTGGCGCACAGTCAGCTGGGGAACCAGACTTCACTTTCTGAAGAAGAGCCAGAAAAGAATCCAAGGAAATAGGGGGAAATTGATTAAGAGGAGAAAAGGACAAAAGGGGGAGAGGGGAAGGGTGGACGGAGGAGCTAAAGGAATATTGGATTTAATCTTGGCGATCTTCTCCAGAAAGAAGTCGTTCAGAGACAGGCAGAGGTCTTGGGAAGGGATAAGGTTAGGGTTGGCTCTGTCAGAAGCAACAAGGTTGCGGACTATGGAGAAAATCTCCTTGGGCTTATTAGCTGACAAAGAGATTCTCTCCGAGAAGTAAATAGTTTTGGCTCGCAGAATAGCTTTCTTGTAGCTCGTCAAGAGCAGCTTGTAATTAGCTCACAGGACGGGACAATAGTTACGCCTCCAATGGGGTTCAGAACGTCTGAGGTCCAGTTTGAGAATTTTTAGCTCATCTGTAAACCATTTTTGGGCGTCATGGGGGCGGCAGGTCTTGATTTTCCTAAGGGGGGCAACTAGATCACAGGAGTAAGACAGCCAGTGATTCACAGCGTCTGCTTGATGGTCAATGAGGAAGATGCATAGGTCAGGGGGGGAGGAGGCAAGAGAAACACAAAGAGAATCAAGGTCCACCTGGTTCCAATTGCGAGCCATGACGTTTTTGGGTAAGGGGGGCTTCTCCTGCGTACCGAGCTCAATGGAAAAGGAGATCAATGAGTGATCAGACCAAGTGCATGGGAGAATGGTAGGGGGAAAGATAGAACAGCTAGCTGACCATATTTGGTCCAAGACATGACCATGGACATGGGTAGGGGAGTGAAGATGTGAGAGGAAATTAAGAGACTGAAGGGTGGCAGAAAAATCCTTGGAAGACAAGTCTTCCCTGGGGTCGCCGGGCCAGTAGTAAAAGTCCCCCAAAAGAAGGACAGAAGAATTATTGACAACGAGCGTAGCCAGTAATTCTTGCAAGGCAGGTACAAAAGAAGACATGTACTTAGGAGGGCGATAAAAGAGGGCTATTGTAAGGGGGACTCGAAGATTGACTGAACGGGCAACTATAAAGTCAACACCAAGTATGGGAGGATAAGGCAGAAACTGAAACTGAAGACTAGAACGAATGATCATCGCCACACCCCCACCGACTTTACCAGCGGGACGATCCACCCGCAGAGCGTAGTAAGAGTCGGGGAGGGCGGATAGAAGATCAGGGAGGGAATCAGCAGAGAACCAAGTCTCCGTGAGAAAAAGAAAATCGGGGGCATCTAAATTCACTAGATTAAAGATCTCAAGCTGATGTTTGCCTGCAGATCTAGTATTAAGCAGGTAGGCAGTGGCCATACTGGATGGGGGGAGGGAGGGAAGGGCCGGGGTGGGAAAGGTCTGAGACCGGGAAGAGAATGGCGAGTATCCAGACGGTGAGGCCGATGGGGAAGATATACCCAATGCGACAATGCGCTGAAGCAGGGAGGGGTCAATAAGCTGACCTGTGTTGAAAGACAACAGTTGAGCTGGGGTATAGGTTATAAAATGAACAGGGTCCATGGCCCCTGGTCCCTGCCGGTCGCGGACGGGCGCAGACGTGCTTGCCACTGGCGCGCCTTCCGGCGCGCTGACGGCGCGCCCGCTGCGCCCGTCCGCTGCGCGACCGGGGGAGACACATTGTATATAGAGGGAAAAACAGAAGGGGCGTGGCCTGTAGGTGGTGGGCGTGGCCTGTGGCCTCTGGGAAATGGCGGTGAGAGGGTAGTGACCCGCGGCAGCGCTCGATTCAGCTGCGAGGGAGTACCCAGAGCATGGGGGTCAAGAAAAACAAGTGCCCAGGATGGGGAGAACAGGTAAGTAAAAACACAATTTCAAGTACACAAATGTTTAAAATTAGGTAGTGGACAAACAAATCGGAGGAGAAGGGTCGAAGGGAAAAATATTTAGAGACCTACCCAGGGTGGAATCCCCTGTTCAATCAATTCACTACCAAAAACACACACTTGGGGTCTATAGCGGAGCCTAGTGTGCTCTAAATTATCGATAAAAACCTTACTAACTAAGTGAGGAGGTTTTTTCTAAGGCTATGTACTATGTAGCTAACCAGTAAATTACCAACCAATAGCCTATGTAAGGGAATTCACTACAAATGTCGAATAGACCCATACAGAAAAGAAAGGGATGTCCATCAATGTCAGATGTAGATCATATACAAATACAAGCCCACTCGCAATCTTAGATCCATCAATAAAGACTTGCTGGTTGTTCCCTCTTACAGGAGAAAGCGTCAGGGCGGCAGCTGTTTCCATTACTTAGCTGCTGTCCTATGGAGCTCCCTACCACTTTTCCTTTGGCTCAGCCCAGACTTTCTAACTTTTAGACGTTCTTATAAAACTTGGCTGTTCAGACAGGCTTATTTTCAGTAAGTTGTTGTGTTAGGTTCCTACTTCAACAGCGCCATGAAGCCCACGGGCGCACGTGCGCTTTACAAAAAAACCCTAACATAACATAACATAACATATATTCTCATTTGGTCATCCACGTTGGAATGGTGTCGTCCCATGATCATTGAAACTAATCAATCCCATATGAGTGTCTGGATCACATCTCAAAATGTAGTGAAGACCTTATGAGCTGAGAACAAGATGGAGTCATGTGCTGTGCAAAATATATAATGTGGTGAGTTAAAAAAGGATAGAAGATCAATACACAATTTTAATATCACTTGATCGCTCCCTTACTAAAACCAAGAACAGTGCAAAGATGCAGTCTAACCATATAACTGCATATGTACGGCCAACATGTTTCAGCCTATCAGGGAAACAATCCCAGGCTTTCTTCAGGGCCACAGTCCTTAACGTTTGCTACTGCAAAATGAGTGAATGAATAAACTAGATCAATCAAAGGATACAACTGTGTCAGACATGTTGTTCTGAGTCCTCTGTAACAAGCAGTACAAGTTGTGTCTATTCGCAAAGAAAAAGAAAAGCAAAAGTTACAAAAACTTACTAAATGAAAATTATGTGAGTCCCAAAACAGAGACTGGTGGTTGGCATTAGTTACATGCCTAGGTAACTATATTTTTTATGTATGTACTGACCTGCATCGTACAGGGAGCAAGCCTCACTTCTCCTGGTCCGTTGCTCAGGAAAAACTGAGGCCCCGCTCTAAAAAAGGCAAGGAAACAAGGGGGTGAATAGGAGAAGCCACAGGCTAAAGTAGCCTAATCTGTCTCCCAAATTCCTTGATTGACACCCTTGTGATTTCAGAGCCTGTTAGAGCTAAAAACAGATCTCTAATCTGCTGGAGCGACCCGACCCCTCTCAAGGCAGACGAGGGACCATACCTAGCTCTGCATCACTATCTTCGGAAAACGAAGTATTCTATACTATTTTACTTATTCATAGGTCTATATAGATTATTTTGGGCACGCATGGCAAATTTTGATAGTTAATCCATCAAGGGTGAAGGGGTCTTTTTGTATCTTTTAGTATATGGCACACCCAGATGGTTAATGGGGGTTGTGCCAGTCTTTTAAGAGCTGCTACCTCGACCCACGATCTCAACAGGTATTCTGCTCACCTATCCGTCGTTGCCCCGCCGCTATCATCTGAGCTCTGAGGGAGGTGTTCTATGTGCTTATGAAAGTATGTAGGGAGGCGGGGCTTACTCTGTCGTGTTTGTTTTCCAGAGACCGCGCAATCTTGCAATACCACCTCTCCCACATAAAAAAGGATAGAAGGCACGTTTGACTTACTCGTGCCGTCTTTAAAGTTAGAGCAGTTCTGTCCCAATCGCGTTCTGAATGATCTCTCTATCGAGCGCGACGGTAAACAAAGAATTACAAAGACGCGTCATCGCGTAAAATTAGGTAGTAGCGTTCTCCCGGCTGCGCCTCAGGAGATGGTATGACCTCTGGCATGCGCTCGTAAGCCGCGCGATTAAATGCCTTCGGTAGGGGGCGTGGCTTGCGGATGGTGGGCGTGGCCTATGGCCTCAGAGGAATCGGGAAACAGACAAGTGCCCAAATGTGAAACAAAGCAGTATAAAATACAGATTCAGCAAACAATTTTTAAAATTCAAGTGTTAGCTTTAGCGTAAGCGTTCTCCCGGCTGAGCCTCAGTAGATGTAGTAGCATCTGTCACTCCGTGCATATTCTACAAGTTTTATTCAAAGACTTGTGAGAAATTTGCATGTTTTGAGGCAAAGTTTGTGTTTTGCAGGGTTTTGTGGGTAAGAAAATGTTGTGGGATCCACACGAAGCCCCCATGGAGTCCAGTTTTCAGAACTATTTATTTTTATTTTATTTATTTATAGTGTTTTGTATAGCGCGAACAAGACCCGTGGGTATCAGAGCGCTTAACATAAAAAGATTACAGATTGACATTATCATACCAATTATAACAACAAAACAGATATGAGGTAGAGGCGGTATGATGTAAGGGTGATTAGATAAAAGGCATTGAGAGGTGCATTAGTCTCAACTTGTGTCATAGTCATATCTTCAAGCTCGTTGAGGTAGGGTTACATAACATTCTCAATACAATTACATATATAATTAGCAATTAAGAGTTGAGTAGGTTTAGCTTGTAGTAATGATCATAAAGATAATAAAGTGAGGTAGGGGTTATATAGTTTAGACTGTGAGATACAGTATATAAGTTCACAAATATATGAGGTAGCAGTACAGTGTGCAGCCGAGGCTTGAACGGGAATCAGTCATTTGTCAGATATTGATCTTCAAATTATTCATGATGAGTACACCCTCTTTTGGCGTAAATGTTCATACCAATGGTCTGTAGCTTTCTCTATGTAGGGTATTTACTCATCATGTGGCTCTTTAGTTCCCGTTTGAATGTTACAGTATTTTGAATCTTCCTGATGTTTGGAGGGAGTGAATTCCAGACTCTGGGTGCGGCTCCGGAGAATGCTCGATCGTAGGTCTTTTTCTTACGGAAGAAGGCTGGCCGCAATAGCAACTCTTTAGCGCTTCTAGTTGGTCTGTTACCTCCCGATAGTTTAATTTTCTTGGCTAGATATCTAGGCATGTTGTAGTGAACCGCTTTGTGGGTAATACAGGCCATCTTCATTTGAATTCTGGCCTCGTAAGGTAGCCAGTTTAGGGCTTTCAGGTGGGGAGATATATGATCGAATTTCTTCGTTCCCGTGATGAGTCTTGCCGCTGCGTTGAGACAGGCTTTTAGAGGTGCTATGGATGTTTTGGGTAGGCCAGCTAACGTGGTGCAACCATATTCAATCCTCGAGATGACTAGCGATTGGGTGGCCAGTTTTAGATCCGCCTCAGAGATAAAGGGTTTCAGTTTTCTTAAATAGTTCAAATGGAAACGGGCGCTCTTGGCCATTGAGTTAATGTGGTCTTTCATGTCGAGGTTCTCATCTAACGTAATTCCTAGTGATTTAGCTGAGTTAACTAGGGTCGGAGTGCAGTTTAGCGCAGTCACCAATTTCACCCATTCCTTTACCTCAGGTTGGCTCCTTGTTGGTGAGATTAGCAGGAATTCTGTTTTATGGGCATTTAGTTTCAGATGATTAGTTGTTAACCATTGTAACGCTTTCTTTAGTGTCTCATTCCTTAGGTCAATGTCATCACGGGAGGCGATCTTTATATATATTTGCGTGTCGTCTGCATACATGTGATAGGATATCTGTGATTTTTGAAGAATCTCCGTAAGAGGTTCTACATACAAATTGAATAGATCCGGGGATAATGTTGAACCTTGTGGGACCCCGATTGTGTTAGGGCATGGGGAAGAGGTTGCTTGGTTGACCAGGAATAGTTGAGTCCTGTTCTGTAGGAAAGAGTTGAACCATTTCAGCACGTTTCCGGACAAACCCATCCTGTCTTGTAGCCTGGTCATTAGTACTTCATGATTAACCGTGTCAAAAGCTGATGACAGGTCTAGTAGGATCAGTAGGCATGCCTGATTTTGGTCTAGGGCTTGTAAGGCATCATCAACAATATGCAGGATCGCGGTTTCAGTACTATGCCCTGTTCTAAATCCTGATTGGCAGTCATCTAGTAGTGAGAAGTTAGTGATGTGTTGACTCAGTTGGCCCTGTACGCATTTCTCAATAAGTTTGGCCAGTAATGGGATGTTGGTCACTGGTCGATAGTTATTCGGGTCTGTTGCATCCACTGTCGGTTTTTTGATGATGGGCACTACCTGCCCCGTTTTTAGGCAGTCAGGGAGGGTCCCTTGTGTAAGTGAAGCATTTATTATCTCGGTCCAGATCGGAACTAGAGTGTGGCTGATTTCTCTTACACACTTTGCCGGTAGAGGGTCTTGATAGTGGTTGTTCGGTCTAAGTTCCGCTAGCTTTTTGGCGATCTTTCCCTGGTCATATAGTTCAAATGTGTCCCAATTTGCTTTATTTTTTGTTTGAAGACCCTCTGTTGTCTCATTAGCCTCATGTTTGGGTGAAGGAAGGGTCGCCAGGTTAGCCGCTGCACTTGTGAGCTCAACTTTTAGCAGTTTGTTTTTTTCCGTGAAAAATGAGGAGAATTCCTCGCAGCTTATGGGAGTTTTTGAGTTCTCTTGGGTCGTTTTGTCTAGTTTATTTGACTGTTGTTTTAGGATCTCCAAGAGTTTTTGTGGTCTGTTTATGGCATTATCCAGTTCAGCCCTTATGAATTCTTTTTTGGAGTTGATTATCTTTTTGTTATATTGTTTTCTGGTTTTTCTGAGGGCTTTCAACTCGGGGGAGGAGGGATGTTGTCTCCATTTCCTTTCGGCCATTCTCAGTTTTCGCCTGTCCTCGTTCAGTACCTCATTAAACCAAGGATTTTTTGGCTTCTCTGAGACTTTTTTCAATTTTTGAGGCATGGTGTCATTGACGATGTTACCGATCGAGGTTATGTAATGGTCCGTCAGCTCATTGACATTCTGCCTGTTATTAGGTGGCTTCAGGTCTTTCTCACATCTTTCAACCAATAGTTGAATATTGGCTTCTTTTGTATCACAAATCAGTTTTTTGAACTTGCGGGGTTGCACGGTCCTGCCTTTTTTTATTGTAGGTATCGTGAATGTTATGGCGTGATGGTCAGACCAATCGCATGGGTCTATAGCAAGGATTGATGTCTCATTATTTCTTGAAATAATCCAGTCTAACGTCGCTCCTTGTGAGTGAGTGGGCTGGGTGCATGCTTGAGTAAGGTTTAGCTCACTGAGGAAGTCTTTAATCGAGTTAACCAGCTTGTCATTGTCGTCGTCCCAGTGTAGGTTAAAGTCACCTAGGAATATGTTGTTGGCATCCGAGTTAGAGTTGGCCGTTATGATCTCTATTAGTTGCTCTGTGAACTTTGCGTTATCTCCAGGTGGGTGGTAGAACGCATGCAGGTTGCAACTTTGATTATTTGGTGCTCTTATATTAAGCCCAAGGTATTCACAGGACTCTATGGGGTCAGATTGGAATTGGCTGACCTCGATCTCCGAGCGGTGAATGCACGCTATACCTCCTCCCACTTTCCTTGGTCTGTCTAACCTGACGATGTTATATTGTGGTGGTACTAGGAGATCAATGGTAGGAGATGATGATTCATTGAGCCATGTTTCTGTGAGGATGGCCAGGTCGATTTCCTTGTTAATGATGAGTGCGGGTATGTCTGATGCATGTTTAGTTGCCGAACAGCAGTTGAGTAGTAGGCAATTCAGGGGTTTCTGTGAGTTAGCGACGTTTCTATTTTCGGTTTCCGTTGCAGTTAACTGGATATGTTGTAGGTTGTGGTGTATTGCTTTCCTGTCATTCTTTCTGGACATTCTATTGGAGTCAATAGGTACTATTTTGATATTCTCCTCTCTTCCCCGGGCCGGTTGTTCATAAGATCGAAGTAAGGCCAGGGTTTCTTCTTTTGATAAGGGATAGGTCCTGTTTGGTCTGTTGGGTCGGAGTACAAGATTCTGGATGTGTGAGACCTTAGTGTGCGTACTTATCGTCATCTCCCAGATTTTTCCAATTGTCTGTGAGACTTTCAACGAGTCTTATGCCAAGTTGCCTACTAGTTTCTTGAGTTCCTTGACTTCTTTCTGGGTTCGGGATGATTTCTTATGTGAGCTAGACTTGGCTGTTTGGGTTCTGCATTTTGCTCTTCTCCGTAAATGATCTGTTCTCATTGCCCCAAATCTTTCCATTGACTCCTTAGTTGGGTTGTTGTTCCTGACTCTATTAGGAGTGTCCCCATTGTTTCCTATGTTGCGAGGTGTAACGGGTGCCTTTGTGGATAGGGATCTATGGGACTCCAGTCTCGAATTCGAGGGAGGTTGGGGAAGGTAGATATCTTCTGCTTTGTTCATTTCGTGGTTATCTTCATAGGGGGACTCGCTTGGTGTTGAGTTACCCTCTTCAAGCGAAGTGGCATCATGTGATAGCGGCAACCACTCTTCCATTGGGGCCAGTTTCTTTTCTTTGTTTCCAGGGTTATTAGTCATCGCTATCCCTTCAATCTCATTCTCCGGTATTGCCATCGCAGTTTCAAGTAAATCTCCGGGGTTGGAGATTTGATTGTTCTGGCAGTTGGTTTGATTAGCATCTCTAGTGATAGAGTCGTTGTTGTCGGTTGTGATATCTGGTTGGGTCATGTTTTGCTGGTAATTTTGTCCTTCGATGCATTCCTTTAAGGTTTGGAAAGCTGCCTCAAATTTCTCGAGTTCTTTGTTAGTTGCTTGTATCAGCACTATTCCCGTTCTATACATAGTAATGAATAATTCTGAATTACATCCTTTAGTTAGTGAAGTCGTTATTTTTGTGCCATGTGGTATGTTTTTTATGGTTTTTGTGAACAGCCTATTTGTAATGGTATTGCGCCATTTGGCTGTTTTGTCTGTGTAGAATATCAGGTCATTCATCATGACACCTTTAACTCTATCGAAATATGGGTCGGAGAACAGAATGTTCGGGTTTTTTCTCAAGGTGTTATGTTTGAATTTTTTGGCAGCATGTTTGGATAGAGTAGGAGGATATTCCATACTCTCTGCATTAGACCCCGTCGATCCTCGGTATCTTTCATCCATTTCCGTTTCACCTTTACGTTGTGGGTCTTCAAAAAGCCTTTGACTAATTGTATTGAGTAGTTTCTAAGTATCTCCAGTACTGCTGTTTCGTGTTGGTAGGTATAGTTACTTTGTTGTTCGGTTTGCTCTTATCATACCTTTGTAAACTTGGAAGATATAGAAGAAAAGTATAGATGGCCCGTATCGGGTACATGGGATGCCGAATGCATCATGCGAGTAGAAGAAGCATTATGGAAAAAGAAAGCCAGACAGTCACAGAAAGATGCCATCGAGTTATGGCGTAAAGAAGCTCATAAAAGAACTGAAAAAGAAATCAGAAAGTCAGAATTAAGTAGAGAATCCCAAGAGCGAGACCAAGAAAAAGAATTAATCGAGATAGGTGAACAAGTCAAAGCCGAACAGTCAGACAGACAGAGGCATGCCCTTATTAAGGGTATGTATCCTCTTCTTGCCGAGGGCTTGCCAAAAGCGACCCCAGAGGCATCCAGTAATTTCCCGCCACCACTAGTCCCGACCAAGCTACGTCACAAACCGACCGCAGCTGATATTTTTATTTCGTCCTATCTGGACGACACAGTCCCTGAATATGCAGATCCTGTTCGCGCTCCGCCAGTCCCTGTAAATCAGGCACATCCTGCTCCTCCAGATACCGGGGCACCCCATGCAGTACCTGCTACGGTACCCCCGGTCCAGCCAGCATTTCAATTTCCCGCTCCGCCACGAAGAATATCAGTCGACGATTCTAGTCTAGGGGCCGCAGGAGGAGGTCCTCCTCAAACCCCACCGCCACGCAAGCGTTTATCAGCACTCGAATTACATGCTCAAGCATCACAGCGTACTCCCAAGAGTAATAAGTCCGTTGCAGAAATCAGGCAAGCCCTTGACGAATGTGCCTATGACCCAGTCCCAGGCGAGAATAATATGGTTTTATATTCAGTACGCGTAAGGAGGGTGACCGAGTATCTAGTCACCCTACCCAATATGAAAGAAGATCTAGACAGAATATATCGTTTCATCCGTACAGGGGATGATCCAGAAAGTATTAGTGATGCCATGTCTCAAAGGAAAGCTGAGATCCAGCGTATGATATTAAAGTTTTTAATTAACTGTCTAATAAGAGAACAAGATTACCCGTCTAAAGATCCGGCCGAAATGAAAACCCTGACAAAGTGGAGTGATAATATAGCCGAGGGTAAGCACAATACCATTAGTGCCATGGAGAGTATGTACAAGAAAATCCGTAGAGAAATAATAAAGATACACGAACAACGTAAAGCAGCACAAGTAAGCGAGAAAGAAAGTAACTCTGATACTGAAGAGGTAGAGGACGAGAATCCCGCCAGAATAGCGTATGTAGGAAAATCTAGATTTCCAGATCGCCATTTACGCCTAGAACACAAGTCAATTTTCCATCATTCAGTACCAGAACAAGGTTCCCTAGAACAAGTATTCCAAGCTACCGATCACATTCTGAAATCACGAATCGGTTACAGTGAGTTAAGTACCATGCATGAACAAGAACTAGCCCGATCAGCAGTCCGATGGATTACTGATTCTACCACTTTTCCAGACGAAATAGTGGCACAAATGTTTCTGAAATTGCCCCCAGCCGAGCAACGACTGGTGGGTATGTATATGATCCAGCACCTCATTACATTGTATGAGGGTCAGCATTCCGATCCAGGTCCGTTACACGATGTCCTGAACGAGTTACTCCAGTATAGATGGAGAGGTCTAGGTACCGATTTAATTAGTGTCATTCTAGAACAGCGCCACAAATATAGAACGTTTTTGAACCCGCATTTTGTTCATGTCTCACCCCCAGAAAGTAAACCATTTTACATGGAAAGACAGAATCCGTTACGAGAAGTGCATCCAGTTAAGACAGAGGACGGTGAAATGCAACGGGTGTTTGTTTACACCCCGATTACAAAGATGGAACTCCTCGAGATGAAGAAATTAATTCCCTGTCATGACAAAGATCCAGCAGGGTTCCATAGAGAATTAAAAGACATGCTCCGTATGGGAGAATACACTTACCCAGATATCATTAAAATGTTAAAGGTCCTGTTGCCCGCAGGGGTGTATGAAAAGCTAAAGGAAAAAGAATGGGAGGTGGGAGAGAAAAAGATCGATTGGACAGTTCTAGAAGCTGAAGACAAGACACGAGTACCAGGTACCGGTCTAGGAGAGAAATGTAAAGAATTACCAGAATTATTAATACAAGTTCTACCCAGATTATTGACAACTAGAAAAGAAGACTGGGATGCAATCTCAGCCTGTAAACAGAAGCAAGACGAGGATATTAGTGATTTTTATTCTAGATTTGAAAAATGTTTTAGTATCAACAGTGGCCTCAAGACAAGTAGTGAGTCATACCCTCACCTTTTTGTTACTAAATTAGTCGAGAATTCAAGCCCACAAGTTAAAAATCGAGTTCTGAAAGTCGAAAGCACCTGGCAAGCTAATACTCCGTCCCAGATGCTCCAGATGCTCCAGTACCACCAGAATAGAATCAGGGAAGAGCAAGAACACGAGAGAAAACGTATGAAAGACACGAAAATGAAAGTACTAGTTGCACAATCTGTTCCTCAAGACAGTCAGAAGAGGGGTCCGAATCAAGCCAGTCATCCTGCAGCTCCCGTTAAAGGGAACTGCAACTATTGTAAACAGCCAGGTCATTTTATAAATGAGTGTGCAGTTCTGAAACACAACATAGCTACTGGTAAGACAAAAGAAAGACCACGTCCGCCTAGACAAGAGCAAGTTTCACAGACTCCTCAGCCACAGAATGCACAACATACAGTTACAGCACCGCAGCCTATCGCTGCAACACAGCACGTCACACAGCAGATGTACCAGTATGCACAGTCTGAGTATCCAGAGTACCAGCAGTATTCATGAAACAGCCTAGAGAGGGAGGTAGGCTTGCCTCTCATCGAGATACCTGTAGATCAAGAAGGTCCCTATGTTCACAGTCAAGTATTAGGGAAAGACAGAAAGTTTTTGATTGATACAGGGGCAAGTAGGACCACAATTAGTCACGCCGAAGTTCCAGGGGCTCCGCTCTCAGGCTCAAGAAATGTTTCCCTTGGATTTTCAGGAAAACCTATCGTAAATGAGATTTCAAAGCCAGTTACTCTAGAAGTAGGTCCATTGTCCCGTACTACTGATCTGTTACTTACTAAGTCATGTCCAGAAAACCTATTAGGCATTAAGACACTGAAAGAGTTAGGTGCAGTCATATGCTGTTCCCCAGAGGGAATACGATTGTTCCTACGTGACTTTAAGGGTCACTATGTATTACGAGATTTTGATTCGAGACTGTCTAATGTTCCACAGCATCCATGGGCGCAAGGTCCAACTGATGTAGGTTACATGCAAATCACACCCTATCGTGTGACTCTCAAGCCAGGTGTAGTGTTACCACGAATCAGACAGTACAGATTGCCACCTGAGGCTGTAGCAGCCTTATCCAAAATTATTGACGAGCTCATCGCTCAAGGAGTAGTTGTAGAAACTGACTCCAATGTATGTAATTCTCCGATCATTCCAGTCATGAAACGTACTGATCCAAATGCACCCCCAGTATATCGATTAGTGATCGACCTACGAGAGCTTAATAAATGTATTATTCCTCAGTACCCAGTTGTTCCAGACATCTCTTCCCTATTGACGGCCATTGATTCCGAAGCCACGTTCTTTACTGTCATCGACCTCAAGAACGCATTTTTCAGTGTTCCAATTCATCCAGACAGCCAGTTTCTTTTCGGATTCTGTTTAAATGGAAGGAGCTATATGTTCACACGCGCTCCTCAAGGTTTCACAGAAAGTCCTAGTATTTACAGTCAAGCACTTAAGAGACAACTAGACAACATTCACATGCCAACTGACACTGCCCTGCTCCAGTATGTCGATGATCTACTGATCACAGCCCGTTCTGAACGTGCTTGCGAGCGAGCATCCCTTACAGTCTTGTATTTCCTAGCCGAGATGGGGCACAAGGTGTCCCCCTCGAAGCTTCAATTCTGTGTCCAGCAAGTGGTCTACTTAGGACACTTACTGTCCAAGAGGGGTAGGCAGTTGACACCAGACCGTATCCAGTTAATAGCGAGTCTTCCTCAGCCCAAGACCCAGAAGGAGGTACGTGCTTTTATTGGCCTTACTTCTTACTGCAGACAATGGATTCCTCAGTATGCATTTCTAGCCAAGCCACTGATACAGTTAACGACACAGGAGGCAGCCGTATCGACTGTCCTCCCTTGGACATCTGAACATACACTTAGTTTCAATGAGTTAAAGAAAGCCCTATGCCAAGCTCCAGTTCTAGCCACACCGAACTACAGTAAGTCTTTTACACTTTTCGTTACTGAACGTGAAGGTACAGCATTATCTGTTCTCACACAAGATCAAGCAGGACAATACAAGCCCTGTGCTTATTTTTCTAGCACATTAGATCCAGTCGCCCAGGCTCTGCCTGCGTGCCTTAAGTCAGTTGCAGCCACAGCCCTAGCTATCAGACAAAGTGATTCCATAGTTTTAGGACATTCCTTGACAGTACAAGTTCCACATTCCGTGGAAGTTCTTCTGAACCGAACACAAACTCAGCACTTGACAATTGCACGTTTAACAGGTTATGAATTGACACTGTTCCAGCCACACATAGAAATCAGACGCTGCAACGTCCTGAACCCTGCTACACTGTTACCATCAGTTACTTCGAATCCTGACCCACATGACTGTGTGGAAGTAGTTAACATTACGACAAAGCCAAGACAAGTTCTGACAGATATTCCGTTACCAGACCCTGACCTGACACTTTATGTGGATGGTTCATGTATGAGAACAAGTACAGGAGAACTAGTCGCCGCGTATGCAGTGACTACTGACACTGAAGTTATTGAGACACACCGCATTGACACTCTGTCCGCTCAAGCAGCAGAGCTAGTTGCTCTGACACAAGCCTGTATACACGCCAAGAACCTGAAAGTTAACGTTTACACAGATTCACGCTACGCATTCGGAGTCGTACACGACTTCGGAGTGCTCTGGCAGGAGAGAGGTTTCATGACTTCTCATGGAACCAAGATTCAGCATGGTCTCCTTATTCAAGCTCTGTTAGATGCCATACATTTACCGACATCCATTGCTATCATGAAATGCAAAGCACATACGAAAGTCACTGATATTATTTCCCAAGGTAATGATCTAGCAGATCGCACAGCCAAGCTTACAGCACAGACTCCAGACATTCCAGTTAACATGACACATACTCCAGATCCGATTACATGTATGACAGTTAAGGACCCTACACAAGATGTCATAGATATCCAGTTACATGCTACTCCCGAAGAAATCAAGAAATGGTCCGAACAAGGAGGGGTCCAGACAGATCAAGGATGGTTAACAAAGGGTAGAGCCACATGGTTTCTCCCCGACTCTATGGTTCAAGTCATTATTAATACCGCACATAGTCCAGCACATTTAGGAGAAAAAGCTATGTTAGACAGTATCCAGAATATTTGGTTCAACAAGCATTTACGAGCTGCAGCCAAGCAGAAAGTCCGTACCTGTATGATATGTTGTCAGTTTAATCAAGGTAAAAGTGTCCCGGTGGAACAAGGTGGATTCCAGCCCCCTGACCACCCTTTTGAAGTCCTCCAGATGGATTATATTCAGATGGAGCGATGTCGAGGTTTCAAGTATGTCCTTGTAGTTGTATGCGCCTTGTCCAGGTGGACAGAAGCATATCCAGTCCCAGATTACACAGCCGCGACCACTGCCAAGCAGTTGGTTCGTGAATTCTTCCCTCGTTATGGACTCCCTAGAGTCGTATATTCTGATAACGGCCAGCCATTCTCCTCAGAGTTAATGAAGCACGTTTCCCTTTTGTTAGGGTACCAGTGGAAGTTCCATTGTGTACGCCATCCTGAAGCAGCCGGTCTCGTTGAGAGACATAATCAAACCCTGAAAATCCGAGTCGCCAAAGTCTGTCAAGAAAAAGGTGTGGACTGGCTAGTAGCTCTGCCAGTCGCTTTATTTTATATGCGCATGGTCGCACATTCCAGATCAGGTCTGTCCCCGTATGAGGTCGTTTTCGGCCGCCCCCCAAACATGTGGGGTACTCCTAGACCCCGAAGTATTACCGATGTTTCAAGTAATATGCTGACAGATTACCTAGCTTCCTTGATGTCTGCCCTCAACTCATGTCGTTCACAGGTTGCCGCCGCATTTCCAGACAATACCGAGGTGGCACCGCATGAAATCGTTCCAGGATCCATGGTGATGGTCCGCAACTTTGACAGATCAAGTCCGCTGGAGCCTCGTTGGAAAGAGCCCCGACAGGTCCTCCTCACCACCCGTACAGCCGTGAAGTTGGAGGGACGCCGCGGCTGGGTACACCTTTCGCACGTCAAGAAATTCTACGGATTAAAGCCGGTCTCCAAGAACATTTCCCAGGATTTAAAAACTTGTCAAAACATTGTTCCTAAGGACTGTCCCGCAAATGACATTGACACAACCCCTCCCCTGTTAGAGAAAACTCCGCAGCAGGAGTATAAACAAAAACTACGGTCTAGTAAATTAAGTCAGCCAGTTTGATTGTCTAAGTCCTCCCCTAGGTGAAACGGTTAGACTGTTTCTGACATGTATAAAATAGACCCCCATAGTGAGAGAGTTAGTCAAAACTCAATCCGATGTATCGTTTTTCTATGTTTCATATTGTTTTCCAGCCTTATGATTTCCTGCACCAGTTATGCATTTTTCCTATGTTTCCCAGTTTCACATGTAAATAAGTCTGCTAATGCTACAGTAGAGCACACGTTTAGTGATCTGCCCCCTCATGAACTGTCCTACCGCCTCGCTATGCGTAATAACTCATTTATCCGTATGTTACATTACTCACACCAGACCAGCAATGCTACTAATTGTTGGGTATGTGGTCGACTCCCCCCTTTCCAGATGCCGAAGGGAGTTCTGCCACTTTTTCCTTATCCATTTTCACATAATGGTTCGTGTGGAGCATGGTCCACGTTGACGTCATCCTCAACAGATATGTCTTTTCTTAACAGCACATGTTTCCCAGACAAGCATGGTCCCCCCCACAGAACAGGTTTAGATCTAGAAAATGAAGTGTACAATTTAGGTAACTATTCGTCGAATTTCATGGTCCTGAATGTTCAGTCTGATACTACTCCAGACTCACCTGCTATTTCAGTATTACCAGTCAAAGGCGAATTATGTGTCCGAAATAATGGTTCCGTACATGTAGGACATAGTGATTGTACTACTGTTGTCAAGTATAGTGACAGTGGGAAATCTATTTTTAAAGCTTCACGTCATTCATATTTTATTTGTGGTCAGACCGCATATATTCGTCTGCCCCTCGATTGGGAGGGAACCTGTTACATTGCCTTCCTACTGCCACCCGTTTTCCTAGCCCCACCTGATTATCATAGAAATACACATCTAGTACACATTAGACATAGAAGGGAGTCCCCAATTGTCGATTATACTGAAACTGCTCTAGAACAGTATACAGATTTCAATAAAGGTTTCTTCTTCTTTATAGGACCTGTCCAGAATAGTAAGTTAATCCGTAGGTTAACCAGAACCCTTGAAGCTGTAGTAAATGAGACTGCCTCTGCTCTAGGTAACTTAACCGAAGAGCAATCTGCTATGAGATTTGTCGTTTTACAGAATCGTCTCGTCCTTGACGTCATACTGGCCGATAGGGGCGGGGCCTGTAGAGTCATCGGATCTAGTTGCTGCATTTTCATTCCAAATAACGCGCCGTCTGTTTATTCAGCTATAACCAGACTCCATAAAATTGCCCATCTGTTACACCAAGATCCAGGCACCTGGACATGGTCCGGTTGGTTCTGGAATATAATTTCCGCATGGGGATGGAAAATATTGTCCTTCCTAGGTATTGCAGTAGCGATCATATTCAGCTGCTGTCTCTGTATACAATGTGGCCCTGCGATTTGCGGCATTTGTGCTACCTCTTGTATTCCTAGTCCCAAGCCCAGTTCTAAATCCCGTTCCAGGATAATTCGAGACGAGCAAATGATACTGTATGAAATGATAGATGGTATCATGAATATTGATGTTTCCTGATGGAAACGTAGTGACAAGGAGGGAATGTGGAAAAGTAAATTTTGCCATGTTCTGTGTCCCTACGTGTCATCCGTCATATGTTATGTGTGCATGATTAAATATGCATATGTACTCCCCATGTCTGATTAATGACGCAATTACAGTTGTGTCCATCTCTAGTATGCCAGTTTCCAGTCCTCGTGAATAC
The DNA here is from genome assembly GCF_964261635.1 of Lissotriton helveticus. Lineage (NCBI taxonomy): Eukaryota > Metazoa > Chordata > Amphibia > Caudata > Salamandridae > Lissotriton > Lissotriton helveticus. The sequence continues at coordinate 279,127,968 of NC_136067.1, forward strand.
TACGAATATCAGGCCTATGTAAAGCTACGTTGCCACGTTTCTCAGTGTGCACGTTATTCTATTATAAAGTCCCCGTTTCTAGGCCTCAAAAGGGCCTGAACACCAGATTCAGCTCCTGTCTCCTGAAGCCTCGCTGAGGAGCGATACAGCCCCCACCTGTATCCTCGACCCTTCACTTACTTCCTGCCTCGCAGTGCCCGGTGCAGCCTGGCTCTGCCTCTGAGTCTGCCAAGAATTTGTTATGATTCCAGTTATCAGTTCAGTCCTCCTTCTCTGCATTCCTAAGCTACTGAACTGCATCAATAGTTTCCGTCATTGTCTAGCCTTCACGTCTCCACGTTAGAGAAATACTGTATTCAATGGTCATTTCATTTTCTTCATCACGCACTACATGTAGAATAATGCATGGTCCAGTCTTAGAATCAAGTTAGCCTTTCCTCTCTTGACTTATGGTTTATATCAACATGTTCTCTAAACATCAGATACTAGATAGGGTTTAGGTACATGTCGCTCCGACCCTCCAGACTTCAGTCTCTGCTCCTAGCACAGAGTTCATAGCCCCCAGCTTCTCCTAGTGATACGTCATTGCCAGTTTGCGCGCACCATTAGGTTAGAGGTCCCGGCTCCTCAGGTAGCCCCCTCCATGGTTTCCGCCCCATTCATGACATATTCTGTTACGTTTGCATCACATGTCTATGTATACGCCCAGTTACACCTCTTTTCCCCCTTATCTTTCGCGACTGCTACGCGTCACGCCTTCTGCTCCACCCACTGCTACGCCTACTGCAATGTAATGCTATGTGTTTGCGTTATGTATATATGCTCATGTATTGTTATTAAAAGTCAGCGCGCTCATCCCAGATCCAGCCCCAGCAGCTGCTTGGCCCTGTCATCCTATTCCCATGCAGGTTGTCCTGTTCCTGTCCTTATGCTGTAATAAACCTGCAAAACTCCTACTACCTCGAATCTTGACTCTTATTTATTGAGCTATCTGTTATGATATATGTCTAGTCAAAAATAGGGTATTATTTATTTATTTACCACAGGATGAACCCCTAAGGTTTTATTATGTTACTTTTGTGCACCCTCAACCTGGTGTTCCAAATCTGTGAAGAGCAGATGGCAGCAGATCAAATGGCCTGCCAATAGCTGAAAATCATATACTGCTCTGAGCTGTATATGATATACTCTTCACAAACCCCTTGCCCGGAATTTCAATAACATTTGCACCTCAATACCCAAACTTGATACATAAATCTACAAGTGAGATTCCTGCTCCAGCAGTGTGTTCCCTTTTTCCTCCAATTAGCAGTATGTGTCCTTTTAAAAACTTGTTAACTCTTGCATTTTAATTTGTATTTCATTTTTGCTGCCTGCTTTCCAAGTGGATTGGGTGTCGCACAGTGTAACTCTAGAATGCTTTATTATATTTAGGTATAGACTATACAATATCCCACATATATGTTGGAAATATATTGTAACTATGCCAGATTTGTACTGTCATGGCCATAACTAAAAATTGTCTTCTTGCTTTTAAATAATTCACTTTGATTTTTGGCATACTGGGGTGTATTATATTGTGAGTCTACAGCCCATTTCCACCTTTCTAGGTCCGGCCTTGTATGGTGTTATATACTTCAAATGCAGAGGTTTTAAAAATAAATAAGGAAAACCACAGTGGTCCTTATGTGTAAATAGTTTTTTCCGTGCACTTCATGGCCATTGGTTATTTTCACTGCCTGTGACTGCCATACCTTGCATATCCGTTCTGACCAAGGAAATCCAGTGACAGTCACTTTGTCCTAAATGTACAAGCCAACGGTTATTATGCTCTGGTGGTCTGGTGGCTGCTTGTCAATGATTTCCATTGATGAAGCCTGCTTTACAGATTCTACTACCTGTAAAAAGGACATAATTTTTGGCATTATAAATTGTGAGAAATTGGGTTGTTGGTTGCTGGGTATGAACCCTTGTAAAGCAACAGCCATAATCCCTTGCAAGGTGAAACCACAAAAAGTCACTAAACTAACCTATGCTTAACCCTCGGTAGCTTTGCACAAAAAGCAGCCAGGCTTAAGTTAGTGGCAATGTGTAAAGTATTTATGCAACACTCAAACACAAACAGTAATAAAGTGAAAATGCAAGACGCTGTCCGTTTTATCACGTACTCCCCCTCCCAGCTCTGTTCTTATTGGGCTCCTGGGGTCATCGATCCCCTTATAGCAGCCCGCCTAAGGCATCTAGGTTTGTTTTCTTCCTCCCCTCGATTACCCCCTGAGATAGTAGCCTCTCCAGCCTTATCCCCTAACACGACCTTCCCTGTTCCCTTACCACCTTCAGTTCCCCCTGACCCGATATTCAGTACCTCTGCCACGCTCCTAAACACCAGGTCTGCGGTCACTCATCAGTACGAACTTTTCGATTATATCGATTCTCATGACCCAGACCTTTTATTTTTAACCGAAACCTGGTTCAAGGATGATTCCCTACCTAATGTGTTAGCCGCCTTGCCATCCACCCACTTGGCCATTCGAGCGGATCGCTCTGACGGCAGGCTGGGTGGAGGAGTGGCTCTAATCGCCCGCACTAATTTTAATTTTCAGATTCTTCCTTCCCCTCCTATTCCTGATATAGACTACCTCCTAGCCCGCTCGACTTCACATCGGGCCCCCTTCACTTTTGTTTTAATTTATCGTCCCCCACAGATTACCCCTTCCTTCCTCCCTAGTATCCAGACTCTCTTGGCTACCCTGGTGATTAATAACTCATCAGTATTAGTCCTGGGGGATTTCAACTTTTGGCCCAATGATCCTGCTGAGAGCCCTCAATCTAGGGACTTTACCAACCTCATGACCAGTTTAAACTTTTCACCTCTTGTTCACAGTTCGACTCACACGCACGGCCATGTACTAGACCAAATTTGGGTACTAAATATCCCGTCCACACCCCCCATAATAGCCCCTTGTTCCTGGTCGGATCACTCCACCATTACTTTCTCCCTTGCCTTAGCCCCCTTGACCAAACCCCAACTTCCCAAGAACACCTGGGTTAGGAAATGGGGAAAAACTGACATGCCTTCCCTTTGCTCCACTCTGGCCAAAACTAGCCCCGAGCTATCTGGCCTTACAGGCAATTCCCAGCTCTCTGCCATCGACAACTGGTTGACCTTGGCAGGCGACGAGTTTGCTCCTTTAAGGCGACTCACAGTCAGGCGAGCCCATGCAGCCAACCGTTGGTTCACCTTGGATCTAAAAGAAAAGAAACTGGCTGCACGGAGGGCCGAGCGTGCCTGGCGCAGAACTTATAGTTCTGAGCAAAAGACTGCCTACCTGTCTGTCCTACAAGTTTACAAAAAGGGCATCCTTGATGCTAAAACAGAGTTTTATACGAGTAGGGTAATGGCAGCAGAGTCTCATTCGAAAGAAATATTCTCTACTGTCCATGAACTTGCATCATCTGGCAGAGCCACAGCCTCTATTCCCCCTTCCCAGTCCCTCTGTAACTCACTCAATGAGTTTTTTATCGACAAAGTCGCAAAAATTAAACTTAACATCCCCCTTCCTTCCCCTACATTTATAAACCCTTCTCCACCCCTCACGGTTTCCAAACTGTTCTCTTTTCCTTTACTGACCACTGATACTCTCTCTCCGCTGTTGGATCGAGTCAAATCAGGATCTCCTTTGGACTTCGCCCCCGCCCATATCCTTAGGGAAATTTATCTAAATTGTCCTACCCCGCCCCTCACCCTCCTCAATGATTCACTCATATACGGCACCGTTCCTAGCTTACATAAATCAGCGGTTGTCGTTCCAATCTTAAAAAAATCTGGCGTCGATTCATCCTCCCCCTCCAATTATCGTCCTATTTCCCTTCTGCCCTACCTAGCTAAAGTCCTTGAGACTCACGTCACGACTACCCTGAGTGCCCACGTAGAGACAAATCACTGCCTCTCCTCCTGTCAAGCCGGGTTTGGGCCCCTGCACTCTACGGAGAAGGTAGTAATCTCGGTAATGGACAGGCTACGGGAGGGTATTGATACCAACGTACCACAAGCCCTGATACTTTTAGATCTGTCCGCCGCTTTTGACACGGTGGACCACTCCATCCTCCTCAGCCGTGTCAGGGCGGCGGGCATAGAGGGCTTGGCCCTCTCGTGGCTTGAGTCCTTCCTAACTGGGAGAACTCAAGCGGTCCATCTGGCCGGCTTCGCCGCGGCCTCCCGCAAGGTGGAGTGCGGGGTTCCTCAGGGATCGTCACTTTCCCCCCTTTTATTTAATTTATACATCTACCCTCTCATTTTTATGTTACAGCAGCTGGAGGTCACGGTGTTTAACTATGCCGATGACCTCCAGCTAATCTTCAATCTTTCCCCTTCCCCTTCATCTGCCCAGAATGTCCAGTCAGTTATGACGTTCATCCAGGGCTGGATGAGCTGCAACCACCTCAAACTCAATCCAGACAAGACCGAGTTGGTCTTGACCGGAGGTGGTTGCAGTCCGTGGTCCCCTTCCTTTTGGCCCCCCTCTTTTGGTGCCCCTCCACTCCCTGTCTCTAAAGTTAAAACCCTTGGGATTTTCTTAGATTCACAACTTTCTATCCATTCACATATTGGTTCAGTCGTTTCTTCTTGTTTCTTTTCCCTAAGAATAATTAGGAAAGTCTCTCGTTTTTTTTCCCTCCCTGCCCTAAAAATTATTGTCATGGCCATGGTACTGTCTCGTATTGATTATGGTAATGCAATCTACAATGGGGCCCCAGCCTACGCGATCCGCCGTCTGCAGCTGGTGCAGAATCAGGCTGCTTGCCTGATTCATGGCCTCCCTAAATATCATAGGGCCAGTCCATTACTTAAAGCTCTACACTGGCTGCCGGTGCGGGAGCGTGCCCTTTTTAAACTTGGCTGCCTCACGTTTCAGGCTAGGTCAGGCACTGCCCCTAAATTTATATGTTCTGCCATTGTGTCTTACCTCCCAGGCAGAGAGCTACGCTCCTCGCACATGGCCCTCTTAGTCATCCCCCGCTTTAAAAAACAGAGGGCGGGTGGAGCGAGGTTCGCTGTCCTGGCCCCAGCATTCTGGAATTCTCTCCCTGTTGCCCTCCGTACAACACCCTCTTATGCTCAGTTTCGCAGGGAACTCAAAACCCTCTTATTTACGCAAGCTTACTCTGTCTAAACCCCCTCCAACTGCTACCGTCTACTGCAACTCAAATAGCGCCATGAAACCGCTGGGTGAAAGTGCGCTGTACAAATGTTTTTAAATTCAAATTCAAAATTCAACACAATTATTTTACACCACAGCAACAAAACTCCAATCAGTAGAATCGGAATTAGGAATTTTTAAAGTTCTTAGTAAAAACTAGTGCCTAAAAGATCAAATCGGCAACTGCGGACATCTAGTCGCACAAGACTGGGTCAAAGTCGAAAGTAAGGCCAACCATCATTTAATGCGGTTCATAGACAAGAAGCAGATTGGACCTGGTCAGAGCTTTTCTTCGTAGTTCGAATTTTGTTTGAAAAAATGGTCCAAGAAGGTAAAGTTCAGCCGGGCAAGGCTGCAGGAGGTGTCCGAGGAGGATGCGTCATCATCGAATAGCCTTGGGTCGGAGCTGCAACGAAGATTTCTGTGTTCAGGCATAGCCACCAAAATGGAAATCAGAAATCTTCAGCGGGACGAGGCAGAGGGCTGTAGCCAAAGACAGTTCCACGAGGTTGGATACCCCTTTGGCAAAGGAACGAAGAAAAGGGTTTGCTGCTGTGGAGAAAAAAGAATGCGGGAGAAGCAGCAAAGTCAATCTGAGTAACGATGCACCCCAGGGGGGATATGCGAACTAGTTGGTACTGGTCTCCTCCAGGTTCTCAAAGCACTTTTGGGCCAAAATTTGTCCAAGTCCTGAGTCTTGTTTTTTGGCCATCTATGCACCTTTAGCACTACAACCAAGTGTCCAGGACTGGTGGGAGTTCTGGTCTTAGTCAGACTGGGTCTAAGTGCAGGTTCAAGAAAGTGGGAACTTTCTATGTCCCTGTGGCTCTCAACAGGAGGTCAGTAAACTAGCCCATGGAGTCCCTTCTGGGAATCCTGGGTGTAGCTGAAGATGCAGGCCTTAACAGCAGGGCTGGTCTCTGAGGGCTCAAGGCAGACTCCAGGCAGAAAAGCAGTCTACAGCGGTACAGAGGGTCACATCGCCAGGCAGTCCTCTGAGAGTCCTTTCGCAGGTCTAGTAGTGAACTGAGGATTGGGTCTGAAGGTCCTATTTATATACCCTTGTGCCCTTCTACTGTCCTGGAAGGTGAGAGAAGCTTCTGGATAGGTCTCTGAAGAGAATGTAATTTCCTAACTCCCCTGGTTCCAAGCTGGGTGCAGTGACAATACAGGGTAGTTAGGCCCTATGTGTGAAAGCAGAGCACAACCTAATCAGGTGTGAGTGCTCAACTCCACCCGCCATCCTGCCAGCAGATGGCCCATTGAGACACACCTAATGCCTCTTTATTGTGACTGCCTGGGAGGAATTAGCATAGTCTAACTGTCCGCTACACCCGGTCATGTGACCCAGGATAGGCTACAGACATGAAGGGCTAAGGACAGGAAGATGCCAAGTTCTAATGAAAAATCAGACTTTACTGTTAAAGAGGGTTTATCATTACAATTTCTTTTTTTTTTAATTCTCTTTTTACATTTTTTTTTACATTTACACCTCCACAAATTACCCACCCTCCACCGGGAACTCAGACCTGCCCTGTATTATCAAATACAAACAATATTCCATTTCATTCAATATTTCATCATGAATATTATAGTAGAAAATACCTTGGAAAAAAAGGAGAGAAAGAAAATAGGAGAAGAAACATAGAAGAGATTTCAATTAATACAAAAACTAACACAGTACGAGTCTGTATTAGATATTTAACATGTATGAATTAAGAATTTTTTATTTGTCTTTGTGACCATTACAAGAAAGGATTGCATATTGCCAGTCCTTTTCTACATTTAGCACGCCCCTTTCTTTTATATATGGCTACCTCTTAACTACAGGTAGCCAACAATCGAGATCTCCATTGTTTGAACACCAGTGACTTTGTATCCAGCCTTGCTGATGCAATACATAATCTAAAAACCGCCATTGCAACAAATATCAGCCCCCGCATATATTTTGGTCGTTCAGCATTAGCTATACCTGACATAATCTGATCAACAGAGATTTATATTCTTGTATTAAATACCTCTGATAGAAAGGCTGAGATATCATTCACTACATTTGTTAATACTAAATTAACAAATTTCGTTGCGCGCACTGCATCACCAAATGTGATGCAGTGCGTGCAACGAAATTCTTTTTATTTTTTTAAATGTTTACTTACCTGTGAAACTCCGTAATCCATACATTACTACCCCCCACCCTGCCCCTCCCCCTGCCTACGTCACCGCCCAACAGAAACACCTACTGCCTACCACTACTGCCTCTAGGGCATGTAGTTCCTTTTCCCGTCCCCCATTTAACAATTTTATAGGGAGTATAGTATAGAAAGAAAAAGGTTTTATAATATTGAGCCTGTAACTTAGGAGACATTAAACAAGACTGATATAATACGAAGGAGTGGTGGACGGTTTCAGCCGAGACCCTGAGTTTAACCTGCCATTTGATTATATATTTATCCAAACCATCTGGGTAGCATATGTTCAATAGTTCATAAATTTCTCCAATTTTAACATTGGTATTCTTAGTCAAGAACTCCATTATCTCAACCTTTTGAAATTTTAGTCCCCCCCACCTTTCTTCAAAAGAAAATCCAGTATTTGCAAGTATTTCAAGAAATCCCGATGATCTAGATTGTATTCCAACTGTAATTCCCCAAAAGACTTCAGTCCTAAAATCATATCAAACATCCAAGTTGTGTGATCCCATTCAATACCCATCTTTCCATACATGTGTTGTTAAAAATTCCAAGAAGATTGCTATTTTTATGGATTGGGGTATAGTAAGATAATCGTCCAATACCCACTAATTTTGGTACAAAATTCCAAGCCTTATAAATACCGAATATGGACATAACTCTAACTTTTTTAAAGTAACTATCGTTCATATGACGCCATAAACATCCTCGAGATTCATTTCCTAATAAGAGCTCTTGTGGTGTTGGAATATTCCCTTCACTGCTGGCGTCTGTCGTAAATAGTAAACTAATACAGTATTTTAGTATGGTGGCCCAATAATATAATTTGAAATTAGGCAGTGCCATTCCCCCTCTATCTTTAGGTAGAGTAATGGTTCGTAGTGCTCTTTGTGGTTTCTTATACCCCCATAGGAACCTATAAAACATACTATCCATGTCTTTGAATAATTGCGGTGGAAATTCCTAACAAATTGATCTAAAAAAATATTTAAAAAACTGGCAAAAAAAGCATGTTAATCAAGTTACACCGGGCCCTGATAGATAGATGAAGATTATTGCACCGAATCATATCTTTTTTTGTGCGTTGCATTAGTTGAGCAATATTATCATTAACTAAATTCCCTATTTTGGCGGTTATGCTAACGCCAAGATATATAGCTTTCTCTGTTACCTGTGTATCAGTCATGTCAGTTTTGCTGTTGGGGATGATCTGAGTTTTGCCTTGATTTAATTTATAACCAGATATCCCACCAAAGATCTTAGCTTCTTCTTTAATCACCCCGATTGAGTTCACTGGGTCACTGGTAACCAACGCGATAACATCCGCGTTTGCCAGCATTTTTGTGGCCTGGTGTCTTATCCAAACAGGTGGGATCAGTGCATAATTTTCTAGTCTACGGATAAATGGGTCGATATATATAGCGAATAAAAGAGGCAAACACGGGCATCCCTGCCTTGTCCCTCTGGTAATGGGCAACGGTTCTGATATTGACACATTCACCATTACAACAGCAGACGGCTCCCGATACAGCATCTGTATAGCCTTGATAAAGGGTTCCCCTATACCACTTTTTGCCATGACTGTCCAAAGATATTTCCAGGAGAAACTATCGAAGGCCTTTTCGGTGTCTAATAATATAAGTGCCATATGGTCTCCTGCACCATCAGGCCAGTCAAACAGTAAGATTATGCTCTGGATATGGTCGGTAGTAGCCCTGCCAGGGATAAACCCATGCTGCCGTACCGATACAATTTTATGAATATTTGGGCTAATCGTGCAGCCAATAAGTGGGCATAAATTTTGGAGTCGCCAGTTATTAACGTAATAGGGCGGTACGACCCAAGTTCCGTAGAATTCTTATGTTTTTTTTTTAAAAACTACTATTTTGGCCATAGACCATGATCCCGGAGGTCACTCCCCTGAAATATATGTGCGACCAGCTCTAACAGCTTATTTTTTTAATTTTGGGGAGAATTTAACATAAAATTCAGTGGGAATCGCATCCATACCAGCCGCTTTACTTGGAGCAAGGCTATTCAATGCGAGAAGAATTTCTTCCCATTGCGGAATAACATCCATACTTTCTACGTCATTACTCTCTAATCTTGCGAATCTGTCTTGATATATATATTCATTGATTAATTCCTGTTGTATGTCAGTGTCCCTGTACATATCCTGATAGTATTTTTGAAACACGGTTCTAATTGCATCAGGATCTGTCCTTAACCCAAGTTCTGGATCCCGAATAGCCTTTATAAAGTTAGCAGTGCTTTGTTCTCGGGTTCGTACCGCCAGCTGATGTCCAACCTGTTCACTTAATTCATAGACATTTTCCTTACATATTGTATTCTCTATCGATGGCTCTTACCGTTAATACATCTATAATACAGTTTTTAGTGATTGCAATCTGCCTAAGTTCATTTTCAACTTCCCTTCCCTCCTGGATAGCTTTTTTTAGTCCTTCTTCTGCAATAGTAATGTTGTTCTGAAGTACTTTCATATCTTGTTTCGCTTTTTTATTAGCATTCCATGAAAATCGAAGTGTTTCACCTCTAATTCCAGCCTTTAGGGCATCCCAAACAATCTTGATTGGTACACTATCTAAATTCTCTTCTAAAAATCTAGGAATCCACTGCCGCATAGAATCATAGTACTTCTCGTTTATTAATAATGCCCTTTCAAATGTCCATGTTTTCCTAATATGCTTTGTTGACCCAAGTTCGATAGTTAAAAGAAGAGGATTATGGTCAGAGAGTACACTTGGTAGTCTTTCAATAGTACAACTAGCGGATAATATATTAGCCTACAACTTATCGCCTACAACTTAGAGCGCTTCGATTTAACATAGCGCCTGGTATCGTTTCGCTTTTCCATTTATTCATTGAGTCCTGCACGTTGGCCCTGCATTGCGTTGTTTGTTAAGTATAGGAAAAGTGTTTACTGCTGATTTGTGTGTTAATATTGCTCCGCTCTCACTCCGACGGTGCCCCTGCTCCGATCACGCTACCTTACTGCCATTTTGTTGTGTTAACTTGTGGCCCATTGTCTCCTCCCCGCTCCCGCCTCCCAGCTGACCCTCCCACGCTCCGCCCCCCTCCACTCTCCATTTATGACAGATGTCCCTACGCGCAGCGTTCACGCGCAGCGGTCGTGCCCCATGCGCGCCGAAGGCGCGCCAAAGGTAAGCCCGTCTACGCCCGTCCGCGCCTGGACCGCACCCAGCGCCAGACCCTCTGGCCCCCGCAAACCGCACTCTGGCCGCATCAAGTATGATGCAGCCACCCTCCTAGCCCTTAACCCCGGACGTACTCCCCAATGCTTCGAAGCTGCCCCAGGACGTACTCATGGGCCCTTCGCATGCCACTCCTGCAAATTCACCAGCGTCAAGACCCTTACCACAACCACTAACCCCAAACACAAGTCCGACCCTAAGCACCTGAAGTGCATCCTGCTGAACACCCCCGCTCGATCCACAGATACGCCACCGAACTCTGGGATCTACTTGACGTTATATCACCAGACGTCGCCTTCCTCACTGAAACATGGATGAATGCATCATCAACACCCGACATCACCATAGCCATCCCGGACAATTACAAGATCATCCGTAAAGACTGCCCCGTCCAAATAGGAGGAGGCATCGCCATCGTCCATAAAAACACCATCAAAATCTCGACCAGCTCCGACGCTAACCTTTCCACCGCCAAACACCTCCACTTCCAGGTCCACACTGACCCCAGAACCACACTCAGAGGCACCCTCATCTACAGGCCTCCAGGAACACGTAAACAATTCAGCGAGGACATCACTGACTTCATCAGTCCACATGCCCTCGCCTCCGAGAACTAAATCCTACTAGGAGACCTCAACTTCCACCTGGAAAAGAATAACGACAGCAACACCACCACCCTACTGGATAACCTAGCCAATCTCGGACTCAAACAACTTGTTGACACCCCCACCCACATAGCCGGACATACGCTAGACCCAATCTTCACTTCCAGCAAACACATCTCCTTCGATCGCACCACAGCTCTCCATTGGACGGACCACAGTTGTGTTCACTTCAGCTACAAATCCACTTCGACCCACAACCCCCCACAACCTATTCCCCGAAGAAAATGGAAGAATATCACCACCGACCAACTCCTCACATCGCTCAACCAAAACCCACCCGCCCTCTCATCTGACCCTAACCAAGCTGCCATCAAATTCAAACAATGGATCACTCACAGCGCTGACGAATTAGCACCCTTGAAAAACCATCACACCAAACAAGACAGCAAAAAGGCCCCCTGGTTCAACGATGACCTTAAAAAATCCAAGAAACTTTGCCGTACTCTCGAGAAAACATGGAGAAAAAACCCAACCACCGACAACATGACCACCTTCAAGGCAGCCACCCGCAAACACCACCAGCTGATTCGATCCACCAAGAAATCAGCTTTCAAGAATCGACTCGACAACAACGCCCATAACAGCAAGGAACTATTCAATATCATCAAAGAATTTACCAACCCCACCGCAGCCTCAAACGACATCACCCCCTCCCAAGACCTCTGCGATTCGCTATCCTCCTTCTTCTACAACAAAATTGCTGACATACATAACAGCTTCGAAAACAATACCAACGAACAATCCTACCCACCCCCCCAGAACCTATACCGCCCTCCAACGATCTCAATGCCTGGAACCCAATCACCACCGAAGACACCATCCGCCTTATGAATTCCATCCACTCTGGCTCGCCAACCGACCCATGTCCCCACCACATCTTCAACAAAGCAGACTCCATCATCGCACCCCACCTCCGTGATGTTATCAACTGTTCCTTCAACTCTGCTACCTTCCCAGAAAGCTGGAAACATGCCGAAGTCAGCGCCCTCCTGAAGAAACCCACAGCAGACCCCTCTGAACTCAAAAACTACCGCCCAATATCCCTCCTCCCTTTCCCGGCAAAAGTCATCGAGAAAGTCGTCAATAGCCAACTCGCCGCCTTCCTTGAAGTCAACAACTCCCTTGATCCCTCACAGAACGGCTTTCGAGCAAAACACAGCACAGAAACCGCCCTCATCGCAGCCACAGACGACATCCGAACTCTACTGGACAACGGAGAAACAGTGGCTCTCATTCTACTCGACCTCTCCGCCGCCTTCGACACAGTATGTCATAGCACCCTCATACAATGCCTCAACAATATCGGAATACAAGGAAAAGCGTTGGATTGGATCGCCTCCTTCCTCGCCGGAAGAACCCAGAGAGTACGACTTCCCCCATTCAAATCAGAGGCTACCGAAGTCATTTGCGGTGTACCACAAGGATCATCACTCAGTCCCACCCTCTTCAACGTTTACATGAGTCCACTCGCTTCCATCGCGCGTCAACACAACCTTAACATCATCTCCTACGCTGACGACACCCAGCTGATCCTTTCCCTCACCAAAGACCCTAACTCCGCCAAAACCAATCTTCACGAAGGTATGAAAGAAGTTGCCGTATGGATGAAAACCAGCCGCCTAAAACTTAACTCAGACAAAACGGAGGTAATCATCCTAGGATCATCCCCCTCTGCCTGGGACGACTCATGGTGGCCTTTGGCTCTAGGCACAGCACCCACACCCACAGATCACGCACGCAACCTGGGCTTCATCCTAGACTCCTCACTCTCGATGACCAGACAAGTCAACGCCGTCTCATCCTCCTGCTTCAACGTACTTCGTATGCTCAAAAAAATCTTCCGTTGGATCCCCTCCGAGACAAGAAAAACTGTCACCCACGCACTAGTCATGAGTCGACTGGACTACGGAAACACCCTCTACGCCGGAATTACAGCCAAATTACTGAAAAAACTCAAACGTATCCAAAACGCATCAGCGAGACTCTTTCTGGACATCCCTCGCCAAAATCATATTACCGCCACCTGAAAGACCTCCACTGGCTCCCCGTCAACAAGAGAATAACATTCCGTCTCCTCACCCACGCACACAAGGCCCTCTACAAGCTAGGGCCCGAATGTCTCAACACTCGACTATCCTTCTACACACCCACCCGCCAGATAAGATCCTCCGATCAAGGCCTCGCTGCAATTCCGCGCATCCAAAGATCCACCATGGGAGGTAGATCCTTCTCCTACTTGGCAGCCAAGACTTGGAACTCACTCCCCACCCACCTCCGCCTTACACAGAACCACATCTCCTTCAGAAAAGAACTTAAAACCTGGCTATTCGATCAATAATGAACCCCATCCCCAAGCGCCTTGAGACCCTCTGGGTGAGTAGTGCGCTATATAAATTCTTGAACTTGAACTTGAACAGCTTATTTTTTTAATTTTGGGGAGAATTTAACATAAAATTCAGTGGGAATCGCATCCATACCAGCCGCTTTACTTGGAGCAAGGCTATTCAATGCCAGAAGAATTTCTTCCCATTGCGGAATAACATCCATACTTTCTACGTCATTACTCTCTAATCTTACGAATCTGTCTTGATAAATATATTCATTGATTAATTCCTGTTGTATGTCAGTGTCCCTGTACCTATCCTGATAGTATTTTTGAAACACGGTTCTAATTGCATCAGGATCTGTCCTTAACCCAGCTTCTGGATCCCGAATAGCCTTTATAAAGTTAGCAGTGCTTTGTTCTCGGGTTCGTACCGCCAGCTGATGTCCAACCTGTTCACTTAATTCATAGACATTTTCCTTACATATTGTATTCTCTATCGATGGCTCTTACCGTTAATACATCTATAATACAGTTTTTAGTGATTGCAATCCCAGAACAGTAACACATTCCAAACCTGGAAGCTAAAGACCAGGATCCAAGAGGTACTTTTAGAAGAGAATTTCTAAATAGATTAAGGGTTAGTCAGGAACACATTTAGGGATAGGTTGCACTTATCTGTTCTTTGTTTATGTTTCATTAGGCACCAGTTTCTACAGAAGTCAGAGAGGGCTGCAGATTTTAGCAGCATTTCTACAGTGGAAACGCAAAAACGAGGTTGTCTCTCTTTTTTTATTTTATCCACTTCCCCCCTTCCCTTGAGCTTCTGGTTTTTAGTGCACTGTTTAAAACTAGTGTGCTGGAACAAGCAGTTTCAGGGTGGGGTCGGAAATGTGTGAAAGTCTGGAAATGTGTGAAAAGTGAGTTTGCTATAAGAATTTAGGGTTTAGTTATATTAAGGTGTATGTTAGATGTTGGTAATTCTAATAATGATATTCGTTTGATTTTACAGAAGTTTTACAGTAATAGAAAGCACATCCCTGAACAGTAACACATTCCAAACCTGGAAGCTAAAGACCAGGATCCAAGAGGTACTTTTAGAAGAGAATTTCTAAATAGATTAAGGGTTAGTCAGGAACACATTTAGGGATAGGTTGCACTTATCTGTTCTTTGTTTATGTTTCATTAGGCACCAGTTTCTACAGAAGTCAGAGAGGGCCGCAGATTTTAGCAGCACTTCTACAGTAGAAACGCAAGAACGGTGTTGTCTCTCTTTTTTTATTTTATCCACTTCCCCCCTTCCCTTGAGCTTCTGGTTCTTAGTGCACTGTTTAAAACTAGTGTGCTGGAACAAGCAGTTTCAGGGTGGGGTCGGACTGTCTTCAACCTCCATCAGAACTGAACAGAAACTCAGGTGAGCTGGGCTTTGACAGAAGCACAAGCCTTTAAAATATTCAATTCTAGTGGACGATGAATGCCGGGGAAGAAACAGAGGGTATTGATGCCACAAATATGGCGCAGGCCCTAAACGAGGACTTGGCCCATAATGAATCAGTGTCTGGCATCTTGCAACATATGCAAGAGGAAATAGAGAAATTAAAATTGGAAAACACCTTTTTAAAACTGGATTTAAGCAGGTATAAACCTAGGGAATCCCAGTGGAACACAGCTTTTACGCCTTTGTTTAAAACCTCCTCAGAGACAGGGGCGCGAGGAAAACATACAACTTTCCCTCCCCCAGTTGGGTTACTGTTAATGTTCCTAATGCTGTGCCTTTAGCAACACCTGAACGTTTTCATGGAGATAGTAACAAATTCCATGTTTTTATCAAGCAATGTCAATTACACTTCGTTTGTAAACCACAACAGTTCCCTACTGATGCTACGAAAGTGGCATTCGTCTTGTCTTATTTGGGCGAGACAGCAGCCAATTGGTCAATTCCTTTCGTGGATAGAGATGATCCCATCCTCCATAATTGGAATCAATTTAAACGTACTATGACCAGCCTTTTTGCAAAACACACTTTTATGCAGGCAAGTGATAATGAGCTTTTAAATCTTAAACAAGGTAACAAGGATTTATTGACCTATCTCACTAGTTTTAATCGTTTACTCACCTAGACACGTTGGCCAGAAGAAAAGCGTGTCTCCCTTTTTTATAAAGGTTTGAGAGACGAGTTAAAAGACGCGCTGGCTCATATCGTTGATTTGCCAGAAGACTATTCCGACTTTGTAGATTTAGTCGTGAAATAGGAACACAGACTAGGAGAAAGAAAGGGAGATAAATCCAAACTGGAATCGCGGTTAACTTTTATTAGACATGAGAAGAAAGACACAGATAATAAACTCCCTGACCCTGAGCCTATGCAAATAGGAACACTCAGAGGTCCACTCACGTCAGAGGAAAAAGAAAGAAGGAGAAAACTTCAATTATGTTTATATTGTGGCAAGGCAGGACATTTTCCTAGAGAATGTCCAGTAAAACCTAAAACTTCACAAAAGGGTACTGTTTCCTCTATCTCCTCAACTGAGTCGGGAAACGATTAAGCTCGACAAGGGGGGAGGTTACTTGTTCGAGAAAACATCCTAATCAAACCTCTAATTCTGCAGCCTTCATGGTACCGCACATACCTAGACATTTCATAATTCAGATCTTTTTAATTGTTACTACCCAAGTTAGACATTCTCTCCCTGTCCTACTGGATTCAGGAGCAACAGGAAATTTTGTGTATAATAAGTTAGCTAAGGCATTAGGTCTTCCTATTTGCCTAAAGCCTTGTCCAGAAGCAGTATGTGCAGTTGATGGGTCAGAATTGACCTCTGGATTAATCACAAAACAAACAAGTCCCCTTGTCATGGTCTGTCAAAACGGGCACACAGAGATGATTAGCTTTGATCTGATAGATACCCCTAATTTTGGCTTGATTCTCGGGGTACCCTGGTTAACAACTCATAACCCAAAAATTGATTGGGTGAACAGAACAGTTACTTTGGATTCCTCATTCTGTAGAACCAATTGCTATCAAGAAGCAGGTACAGAACAGAGCACAGTAATACACTGTGCTAGTGTTACACAAGACGAACCAAGTCTCCCTCCTGAATATTCTGACTTTAAAGACGTTTTTGATCCAGTGAAGGCTAGTGTGTTGCCCCCACATCGGTCATATGACTGCCATATAGATCTTATCCCAGGGGCCCCTTTACCTAATAACAGAGTATATGCTTTGACTGACGAAGAGACCAAATATTTAAGAACCTACCTAGACGACCTACTACAGTCTGGGTTCATCCGACATTCCACATCTCCGGTGTCATCTCCACTTTTTTTTATCCCGAAGCCGGATAAATCTCTGTGCGCGTGTATCGACTATAGAGGACTAAATAAGGCTACAATAAAAAATAAATATCCTCTTCCTCTAATACCTGTGTTGTTGGATCAATTAAGACATTCTACTGTATACACTAAACTAGATCTGCGGGGAGCTGACCACCTGGTCCAAATAAAAGAGGGGGATGAGTGGAAGACAGCTTTCAAGACAAAGTTTGGTCTATTTGAGTACACAGTAATGCCCTTTGGGTTGTGTAATGCCCCTGCGGCCTTTCAATTCTTTATAAATGAGGTCCTACACGAATTCCTGGATGTTTGTGTCATAGTATACATAGATGACATCCTCATTTACTCTAAGAACCCGGAAGAACATACCCAACATGTTTGTGCAGTATTATCAAAGTTAAAAGAAAATCATCTCTTTGCTAAACTAGAAAAATTTACTTTTAATGTCAGCAAAGTGGACTTTTTAGGATACTGCCTGTCACCTCAAGGAATAATTATGGATGAAAAGAAAATTAGTGCTATTACTGATTGGCCAGAACCATCATCTGTGAAGGATGTTCAGAAATTTCTGGGTTTCACCAATTTTTATAGGAGGTTTATTTCTCATTTTGCAGACATTGCAGCCCCAATAACCACCTTGTTGCGGAAAGGGCAACGATTTCTTTGGTCTGATGAGGCGGCACACGCCTTTCAACTTCTGAAACAAAAATTCACTTCAGCCCCAATTCTGAAACATCCTGATCCTGACTTGCCATTTTTTGTTGAAGTGGATGCTTCACAAGTAGCTTTAGAAGGAGTTCTCTCTCAACGAGATGCAGTAGATGGCCAAAAACATCCTATAGCCTTCTATTTCAAAAAGTAATTACCAGCTGAACAAAATTACACTGTGGCTGAAAGAGAACTATTAGCTATCAAAGTAGCCTTTTCTGAATGGAGGCACCATTTAATGGGAGCCAAGTACCCTGTTACCATCTTTTCTGACCATAAGAACCTACAGTTTTTTGGATCACTAAAAGCATTAACTCCACGTCAGATGCGCTGGTTAAATTCTTTTAGTACATTTAACTTCGTAATAACCTATAGACCAGGTGCACAACCAATTCAATCTGATGTGTTATCTAGATACGGACATACCTCAGACATGAAACAAGACAAAATAGGAGAACCCATTATTCCTCCCCAAAAACTTTTGGCACCAGTACAACAGAAGGATTTCATCACAGATCTATATAATGCACACATGCAAATAGCACCTCAAGATTGGTTAAAGGATTCCCATAACTCAATACAACGAGGTTTATTGTAGCACGACAACATGCTGTTAGTGCCCACCTCAGAATTACAAACACAGGTGATAATTTGGCATCACGCCTCACCGTTGGCAGGTCATCCTGGCTGGGTAAAAACCCTTAAAAATGTGCAAAAACACTTTTGGTGGGATAATATGAGTAAGGACATTAAGCAATTTGTCACTACCTGTCCAGTTTGTGCATGACATAAATCTTCTCATAAGGCCCCTGACGGTTTGTTACTACCAATGCCATCACCCAAACAACCTTGGCACACTGTGAGTGTAGACTTTATTGTAGGTTTACCACCAGTAAAATCCTTCACAACAGTGTTAGTGATAGTGGATTTTTTGTCTAAAATGGCACATTTTGTACCATTACGGAAATTGCCAACTGCGGCAGAATTTGCCGATATCTTCATAAGAGAAATTGTGCGTTTACATGGTTTGCCAAGTAAAGTGGTGTCAGACCGAGGTAGCCAGTTCAACTCTAGATTTTGGAAAAAATTATGTGAAAAACTGAAAATAGATGTGGCATTATCTACTGCTTTCCATCCAGAAACAGATGGACAAACTGAACGACTGAACCAAACCTTACTTCAAACGCTACGTTGTTTATTGGCTGATTATTCTAGTGAATGGTTGGAAGCTCTCCCTGTAGCGGAGTTTGTTTATAATAATACTGAGCATGCAGCTCTACTTTCCTCACCATTCTATGTCATGCAGGGGTATCATCCGAGAGCTATACCCATTTTATCAGAAGATTCCCTGTTGCCCACAGTAACAGATAGACTAACGAGATTAGGTGACATACAAGACAAGGCCAGGAAACATTTATAAATGTACAAAGAAAGCATGAAAAGACAGGCAGACAATCACAGATCTGAGGCCCCAATGTATAAAATCGGTGACAAAGTATGGCTCTCCACAAAGAACCTAAATATAGAGGGATCCCGAAAGCTGCAACCACGTTTCATTGGACCCTTTAGTATAACTGCCATAGTAAACCCAGTAACAGTAAAATTGGACTTACCAAAAGAATACCCAGTACATGCTACATTCCATGTGTCCTTGCTTAAGCCGTACAACCCAAATACCCGACCCGAACCACCACCTCCACCCATACCAATTAAGGGAAATCTAGAATATGAAGTGAAAAGCATAAAAGACGCAAAAAGAATTCATGGACGTCTGTTTTATTTAGTAGAATGGAAAGGATATGACGAAACTGAGAATTCATGGGAACCAGCGTCCTATGTACATGCCCCACGCTTGATTAGACAGTTTTATCTAAAAAATCCACGGAAACTCTGTCCAGTAGGAGGGCCTTTGAGGGGTGCGACTGTTAGGGTTTGTGCATAGCAAAGAGCATGTCCCCTCTCATTGCACTAGTGGTCTCTGTAATAGCTCTCTTTAAACATACTATGCATTGGTTTCGGTAATAGCTCTCTTTAAACATACTATTGAAAGCCTTTCTTGTTATCGCAGCCCCTCCCTAAGACTTCTGTGTATGTTGCTCAAGGTATTCACAAGTTTGGACATTGCTGTCTTGTTTGCACATTGGACCTTGCTTTTACCAAGGCTTATTTAGAGCACTCCTCCCTAGGCCATGTGTAACTTCAACTCATTAGCATAATAACTGAAGCTCTTCACACCTGCTTGTGAGAACCACACCCAGTTCTTCAAACCACACCCAGCTCTTCGAACCACACCCAGCCCTGTCTATAAAAGGCAGCCCCTGAGCCTCACCCAGTGCTTGTGCTCGTCTACCTCCCACTTACCTGAGAACAGATCCTTCGGCGCTGGTACACCTGCTCTCTCCAGACCTTCATTGGCTTCAATGGGCGCGGCTTCTGGCTCTTCCTTCTTCCGGTTTCAGGCTCCTTCTTGCCTCAGCCCCTCTTCTGTCCACTGTAATCGACCTGCAAAAGAGAAAGAGGACAAGGTTAGACTGATCAGTATCCCTTTTCAGCAACAAGTAAGTGCAAAACTTTTTATTACCTGAAAGAACTTTGTCGGCGATTTCTGGATTCATGTAAAGACAATTTGGAACAAGATATCTCCCACGAACTTTGTGGTTCAAACCCTTTGTTTCAAGAATACTTTGTGGAACGTTGTGAAATAAAAATTGTTTTACATGGAACTTTTTAAGAATCGAACAGAGGAAACCATTGACAGCAAGGCAAACAGTAAATCAAGGACTTGCACAAATTACCTGCTGTACTTTGATGTAAAAGTACAGTATTTGTTTTATAAAAAGTCTGGAAATGTGTGAAAAGTGAGTTTGCTATTAAGAATTTAGGCTTTAGTTATATTAAGGTGAATGTTAGATGTTGGTAATTCTGATAATGATATTCGTTTGATTTTACAGAAGTTTTACAGTAATAGAAAGCACATCCCAGAACAGTAACACATTCCAAACCTGGAAGCTAAAGACCAGGATCCAAGAGGCACTTTTAGAAGAGAATTTCTAAATAGATTAAGGGTTAGTCAGGAACACATTTAGGGATAGGTTGGACTTATCTGTTCTTTGTTTATGTTTCATTAGGCACCAGTTTCTACAGAAGTCAGAGAGGGCTGCAGATTTTAGCAGCACTTCTACAGTGGAAATGCAAGAACGGTGTTGTCTCTCTTTTTTATTTTATCCACTTCCCCACTTCCCTTGAGCTTCTGGTTCTTAGTGCATTGTTTAAAACTAGTGTGCTGAAACAAGCATTTTCAGGGTGGGGTCGGACTGTCTTCAACCTCCATCAGAACTGAACAGAAACTCAGGTGAGCTGGGCTTTGACAATCAGACCATAGGTTTGGCATACATTTTTGAAGGTTTAAAATCTCTTGGCTTCCTGCCTTTGTACTGAAAGCCAGAATCCTCTGCCCAATCACTAGGTAAATTCAGATTAAAATCCCCACAAATTATTACTGGGAGTGGCCAATGGACGAGCTCATTAGATGTATGATCCAGAACGTCTAGGTCATCACTAATATTACTATTTATTGTACAGATAGTCATTTTTACCCCCTTGTTCTGTTGACACTCTGTGATAGCCCATTGTCCGTATTTATCAGATATACAACGAATAAATTGTGTCCTGCCCGCTTTCCCCAAAATAGCTACACCATTTCTCCTTACCCCTTGTGTTGTGGCAGTAACCACCTTAAAGCCCAATTTATTAAGTAGATGTATTTGCAACCCCTCAATATGTATTTCTTGAACAGAGAGGATATTAACCCCAGTCACTTGTAGCCCGATAACCACTCTTTGCCTTTTCTTTTCATTGTTAAGGCCACAAATGTTAACAGTCAAAAAATTTTACTTATCCATGCTGAAGTTTTTCAATCCCTGGTATATGTTTAATCTGTATTTCTTCTATTTATATACGTTGTCCCCTTACTGCTTCTTTCTACATTGGATGTAGAATTTTTTAAGGTCAGCATTACCCCAGGTCTGAGCTTCTCTCCTCCCTCCCCTCGCCCTCCCCTCCAGCCCCCACCCCCCATCAGTATGTATGCAATCAGGCTCAGTCCTGAGCCTGTTTTGATGGCGTCTGTCTCATCCTCACCCCACCCCACCACCCTCCCTGTTCTTATACCTATATAGCTATAGATTAATATTTTTCTTTTTTCCCCAAAACAAAACTCCAGTTTCTACCTAGAAGTGCTCCTATCCCCGAAGAAAGAATTGAAAAGAACAGCCCTAAAATCACTGACCACTACTAACTATTATTGACCATTACTAGCCATACTGAAAAAAAACAAAAAACACAGTGCAGTGCGGATCAAAATAATTACAAGATTTCATGTAGATAGAGGATAACTGCATTATTTCATATCTGTTCTCTAGTGATTATTCTCACTATACCCTTTTTTCCCTGTAGTAATTTCCTCTAACATTTTCTGCGCTTGTATTTCAGATATGAAATAAAGTACTGTCCTTGGAAATTAACTTTTAGTTTAGCAGGATTTTTGTAGATAAACGGTAGCACCCGTTTTTTGGAAAGGCGCTATCATCTGTCTAAGTCACCATCTCCTCTCCACTGTAGCATGAGCGAAATCTGGTCGGACAAAGTACAAAAAGTTCTCCCAGTTCCTTTTCTTGTTAGGTCTCGCCAATTCGAACACAGATTGTCGTAGAAGAAAGTTCCCGAAAAAGATTAAAATTGCTCTTGGGTATTGTTGGTCATTTGGGCATCTCTTGATATAGTTATAGGAAATCTATGCATCCGCTGGATTTCTTTATCCCAGTCCCATTGTACCAATTCAGGAAGAGAGATTTTTAGCAGATTGATTATGAACTTCCTGATGTCCTCACCCTCGCTGTTATCCGGTATTCCAAGTTGCCTTAGGTTGTTGCGGCGCTGTCGATTTTCTGCCTCTTCCATCTTCCACATTACATCTTTCAAGGTACTTTCTTGAAATGTTGTTTTTTTTTTCAAGGTATCGATTTTCTAGTAGACTTATCTTTCCACAACCTCTGTGCATGTTTTCTCAACTTTTCTGATTGAGCCCTGTATCTTTTTTGAGGTCAGTCGGGCTTGCCGGTTCTTCAGCTTAGCTTTGTCTTGAAATGACTTGAGAGACTGTAGAATCAGGGATAAGGATGGTCCTCTGGGTGAACCCGAGTCTTTCTGTCAGTCAAAATCATTAGTTGTTTTCTAGGCGATCTCATAATCCCAGGTACACCATTAGCAAGTAGTGTCTGCTTGTACGAGTAATCCCAGCCTAGTTCTCCCTATTCCTCTGCCACTTTCCGTCTCTGACCACCCTTTTTTCCATCCGAAAGCCTCTTAGTTCTCCTGGGCAGCCTTTCTTCTCCTTGCTGAATACAGTAGCTTGTGGATATATCCTCATCCCGTTCCTCTTCATTGCTGGAGCTGAGACCACATTTTCATATTCCCCAGACTCCTCATACAAAGAATAACATTTTTACAGAGGATCTGGAGAGAAAGAACCCGTCTCATGGCTATTTCCTCCTTGTATTCCCTTTTCCTCTTCAGTGGAATGAATGGGGAAGGTTAGGTCCTTTTTATTGGTCATATATGGGGTTTCTATGGCTATGCTTGATGTCTCAACTGGAAGGACCATATCTGGGGTAATGCCTTTGGTTAGAGTTTCCACCCCTCCTAGGTGTTTGCCTAAACATAATTCTGGCGTACCCAATACAGTTGTCTCACCGCTAAACCCCATGATAACCGCCCGTTGCTGATTTCCGTCATTATGTCGGGGGTGGTGTTGGAACCTAAGGAGTCTGTAGCAGGCGTTTCGACACCGGTAGAGGTAGATTTTTCAATTGGATTATCGATTATGCCGTTTATGTCCTTTAAATGCTCTTTTCCCTTTTCAGATTCAATAGTTCCTTTAGCTGGAAACAGGCTTGTTATGGCTATCTGTCTTTTGCTCTTGTCCCGTTACAGCCCCTTTTGGCAAAGAATTTTTGTTGGTTTCTTGCTTCCCGCCCTTACCCGTATGCAACTCCTGTTTTTTCCTGTCATTGTCTGCTTTCTTGTTCAGCTTAGGTTGTGCAGATGGGGAAACCGCCTGCGCCGTTAAGTGCGTCTTGCTCCGAGCACCCCGAGGCGCCATCTGTCCTCCTAGCTGTGCACTGGGTTCTCCGGCATCTGTGTTGCTAAGCAGCGCCACTCCTGCGTCAGTGATCCCACAGCCGGTGGCCACCATCAGTTGGAGCCGCACAACAGACTCCCAGCGTCTGCATCGGCCCTCGTCTTGCATGCTTCTCACCAAGGGTTGTCGAGCAGCGATCTACGGCAGCCTCTGCACCATCCATTCAGCAGAGGCCAACCACCACCTTCTTCGTTCATAGCCAGCGCAGCCTGATAAGAGAGCCTCGTTACCCCAGGGAAACTCCGGAAGAGACATGGGGTGAGTATCGGAGGATTTCACTCAGCCGCCATCTTGCCTCTAATTTCATTACAATTTCATAGGTACCAAACATGACAAACCTGTTCACAATTAGGAATTACATCTTATTAAATGTAATAAGAAATCCCCAATGTTATCCTAAGAAAGGGGTTAGCCTGACAGTAGTGAAAAATGAACGTAGGAGTTTTTCACCACCAAAACATGTAAAATCTAAAAGTACATGTCCAACCTTTTAATTACACAGCACCCTGCACTATGGGCTACCCAGGGCCTACCTCAGGGGTTACTTATATGTAATAAAAGGGGAGATCGAGGCTTGACAAGGGTGCTTAAATGCCAAGTCAACATGTCAGTTTGTAACTGCCTTGAGGCTGCAATGGCAGGACTGGGGCTACTTAATGGTAGCATTACGTTTACAGGCCCTGTGTATATGGTATACAACTCTACAAGGGTCTTCTACGTCAATTAAAAATAGTAAACCATGTTTAGAGGAGTTAGCAAAGATAGTGGTAAAGGGCACAGAGACCTAAGGCCAACCAAAAATCAGCAAAAATGGGAGGTTTGTAGAGTTTGGGGGAGGTGCACCCGAAAACTAAAGCAAACTACAACTTCCATTGTCTGCAAATCTCAGTACTCCGTTGTGAGACATTCATTAGATGTTGTTGTTTATGCTGAAGACGCGTGTGGAGATATTCCCAATTCACTAAACTCCCCAAACTAGTGGGGGAGGTCACTCCATAAGATGAGGGTAAGAGCAGGTTCCTCACAACTGTATGTGGCTGTGTATAAGCCTTGATAGTAAGTTATGATATAACATTGTGAAGATTATTGTCATTGTCTTCTTTTTTATAGAAGATGTACAAATGCATTGTTCATAATGAACTATGATTAGTATGTTTGTTGACAAATTGTCTCCACAGATTTTCTCTATGTGTTAATTTTTGGGAATTTCCATGTTTGATTATAATTAGTGGAAAATGGAAATAGTGGGATGAGTCTCCATCAAAATGACAGCGTGTTGTCTCACGAAAGGTGCCTGCTTGAAAGTGCTCTTGCCTCAAAGTGCTATCTGTATACACTGCATTTTGTACCAGGGCCCATGGACCACTAATGAAAACAGCAAAAATGTTTATCAGCGTGCAAAAAACATAAACTGTGTTCCTGCCAATGACAGTTTAATGACACTCTCTAATGACAATCAGACAGCACAAAGAGTGATAGTTGGAATGCTTGCATTGATGTGATCCAAGGGTTGTCACTGTGGACTATATCTTTTCTTTGCCTGTCTGTGCCATTACAGGCGTGGATCAGCCATGTTTTAATCAATAATGGTTCACTTCACAATTGAACGTCCAGTCTAAATTGCCAAGACAGATTTAGGCCTTGTGGCTCATCAATGAAGTGCAGGTTGAGTCTTGTGGGCAGCAAGCGTGAGGCACATGTCTGACATATTCCCTATAAACAGGAAGTGTCACTTAGCACAAAATGCGGTGTATGAAATACTTGATTTAATCGTTGACATATATAATTAATCTGCTCTGTATACCAGTCCATCTTTTCTTAGCTCTCTGTGACTTGTAACTACAGGTAGAGCTCAATGTTGAGGCCCAACAAGCCATAACTGGTCTTGTGTTGCTTTTAGTCCAATTCTGAACATGTGCAGCAGGGTTGTTTGGGCTGGAATGTTGCAATTTGAGCAGGACTAAGGATGGTATGTATTCGATTGGTACTTTTGGGGAGTTACAGGTATCAACAAATTATAGATTGGAGCATGGTCTGATTGATTATCAGATGCTGAGATTAATACAACCATTGCACCCATCACATTTCTGTTTTTCTCTCTCTGAACCAGTCACAAACCAATTCAGCCAACCAGCCACATTGTCCTTTCTGTTTTGTAATATTAAGTAATTTGCCATGTTCTTTAGTCAAACCAAATATTACACACACACGCATGTGCACACACAGACACACGCACACACACAATCACAGTAAAATAAGCCCTTGCATGCTGATATAGTTTTGCTTGACTTATTTTCTAGTGATCAGCTTGAAACTACCATGGTTCATCATTCCACGCTGGTTTTGCATGGCCCTGGAAAAATGGAGCCTCAAATAAGCACCACCCCTACTGTTGAAGAAGCAGATTTTCCCCAGATATCCTCAAGCACTGCTTGGCGTTAGTCGCCTCTAATTCAACCGGTAGTTATCAAATAAAGAGTAGGGCACTGGAAATTGGAGAGCAGGAAACTGATTTATTTTTTCGAAGGAAAACACGTCGGGTCGGACAAACAGGGTGTCGTTCCGAGGTGCTCTAACTGCATCTCTGTGGCCTGGCCTTTTATACACAGTTTTATCTCTTTATTGCAGTGTAACACATTCCTGACATTACTTTGATTTATTGTAAACCATCTTTGGAATCCCCGCTTCAGGCCCGTTCCCACACATATCAACAGTACTGTACCCCACCCCGGTTTCAATAGGTGGTTGCTATCGCGCAGCTGGGCATTCCGGCTGGAGCTGAAATACGCGCAATCGGTCGGATCTCATGGGGTCGAGTCATTGATTAATTCCGGCTCCTTTGATGGGAGGCAAGATCCTACTGTACGGGGGCAATAAACTGTATCCGCAGGGGTTGGTTATGGCTTGGGATCGGATCGAACAGCCAGGTGCAGGGGAGGAGACTATCTAAGGGCTTGTTCGTGCGCAAGCGATGAAAGGGCATGTGGGCTCGGCACGGGAAGTGGCTCCGGGGCAGGGTCGCGCTGAGGATGCTTTATGACTCTAGCATGTGTGCTTGGGGGCTGCCAGTGCGTGGGGGATGATTGCGAGGTCAGGGAGACGTGTAGGCGATCGGCAATGTTACAAAATGGCCACAGTGTCTAAAATGGCTGCCGCTTACGCACTCGCAAAGGCCTAAGTGGGACAAGATGGCGCCGGTAATGTTCACATCGCATTCTAATATTTAACAGTCCTTCCTTTGAACATGCCTAGTCATCTTGTCAATCTATGTCAATGTTCATAATATTCTGTATCTCTCTGTCATACAATGCTTTCATATTTTCAAATTTAGTGTCCAAAGTCTTAGGGCATATCGAATTCATAAAAAGAGAGCACAAGGGCGGTATGCATTGTATCCCCAGGCAGCAACCACATATTACAAAAACTGGCACCAATATTATCATTAACAGTTTCCAGCCCCAGTCTTTCAAAATGTTCCAAAACCAGCTTCCAAGTGTCCAACCTTCTTGTTCCTGATGGATCTCTGATGTCAGTTTGTGAAGGTGTTCGATTGCTTTGTAGACGGAAGGTGAGTAGTCTGGGACGAAGGTGCAACAGCTGGCACCGATGATGCGGCATGCTCCTCCACGATCCGATAGTACCACATCTAGCACAAGGCGGTTCTGCAAAGCCACAAGGCGGACCGCCTGCAGCTCAGCTGTGTTGTTGGTGAGGATACCGGCTGTGATGTTCAAAGCTGTTTCGACTGCTTGGGTCAGATGTCAGATGGCTCGACTGTTTGCCATCGGGCCCCACAGAGGGATGAGTCCTTTTGCTGCATCGAGGAACTGTGATGCGGTGGAGTCTGATTGCTCCGTGTCCTTTGAGCGTTTCTGTCTGTGATAGCTTGCTGGTGCTACGTACGTTGGAGGAAGGACAAAGGCGATGTAGCATGTGCCCCCAGCCTTTTGGGAGCCAGGTGTAAGCTTTTGTACCGTAGACAAAGTACATATTTGGTGATGCAACAAATTAAGGGGGATCGGCAGTGTTCAGAGTCCTTTTTATGGGGCAGGAGCTGTGACCCACGATTTTTGTCCCAT
The DNA here is from genome assembly GCF_964261635.1 of Lissotriton helveticus. Taxonomy (NCBI): domain Eukaryota; kingdom Metazoa; phylum Chordata; class Amphibia; order Caudata; family Salamandridae; genus Lissotriton; species Lissotriton helveticus. The sequence goes on from NC_136067.1 coordinate 279,155,898, forward strand.
GGCCCTCAATGCAAACAAGGCCCGAGACGTTCACCACAGATAGGGCCACAGTCAGAGTTGCAGCAGTCCGTTTTCGCAGATATGAGAAGGTGGGTCTGGCTAGGTTGTTGAACACTTGCATTTCAATTCATTCTTTTTCCGGAATGTTCATTTTAAAGGTTGTGTTTGAGGTCAGAGGACAAAAGGGAGCAGAGGTTTTTCCAGTTTTGTTCAGCCCGAACTCGTTGTAGAACTGTGTGATTGTTCCGTCGGATGTGGCAGTGTCTTTGTAGCTCTCTTGCAGGAGCATTAGCCAGGCAAGGCAGGACCCATGAACAGAGAAAGGTGAAGGGATGAAGGGAATAGAATGTTCGGTTGCATGTGGTAGAAGCTCACAGATCCAACAGTTCGTGGCATTGGCAGCAAGGTTGTGTTGATGCAGCAGTTGTACAAAGGAGTTGTTCCAAAATTATTTGCGCCGTTCTCGGAGATGGGGTGACAGTGAGACCAGATAATGTTCTTTTTTAGTGGTGGGCTGCATAGTGGGTGATATTGTCCGGTGAGCAGGAGCACTCTCTTCTATGATCCAGACTGTGACCATTAGTAAGAGGCAGATGAGGGATGCAATAAAAAGTACAATTGTCCTTGAACTATGCAGTTTGGCGGTCTTGGGGTCTTTGCGGTGGGTCTTCGGTCGTCCGGGATCTTCCATCACCTTCAAGAGGCTCGGTGACTGGCAGAACCACATACTTTGTCTGGCGTCTCTCCTGGTAGCCTTTGTAGTGTTAGCTACCGCTCTGAGATTTTTGACTCAGTTAGTGGTCTGCTTTGCCGAGGCACTCTCCTTTTGTCGCAAGTTGTACCCTTTTCTGGATGGCACAGTGGGATCGGGAAATTCTGCCAATTCGAGTGTCTATGATTCTGGGTAACAACTCAGGGCTGGTCTGTCTTTGGTCAGGAGCTCTTCTTGGGTGTCCACGTTTTCGTTCGTTGTCAGGGTCGGGGATATTATTTTGCAATGGTGCGCATGGAGCCAGTTTTTCTTCCCTTCCACTCGAAGTGCAGTTCGGGTGGTGATCAAGACTTGCCAGGGGCCCGTCCAACTGGGTTTCAGACTCTTCTATCTCTGAAAATTCCGGATTAAGACATACTCTCCAGGTTTGATGTTGTGTCCGGGGCCCCTGGATGCGTCTGGTATGGCTTGCTGCACCTGTTGGTGGATAACAGTTAGTTCTTTGGTAAGATTATGCAAATAATCAGACATTAGGATGTCCGGGACATCATGGATGGAGGTTGGCTTCGGCGCGGCCCAAATGTTCATTGGCCGGCCAAAGACAACCTCGTACGGAGTCAAGTGGTGTCTGGTTGGGGTGGAGCCCATTGATAGCAATGCCAGTGGGAGGGCGTCAGGCCATTTCAGTCCTGTGGTGGCAACTATCTTTGCTAGCTTTAGCTTCAGTGTGGCGTTGTGCCTTTTGTGGTAAATGAATGATGCACAGTCCACTGTGTAAGTTAAGATCCTTTATTGCAAGTTCCTTCCAAGACAGGTAGACAGGTCAAGATCAGAAGTAAACCCCACCAGGAGCCAGCTGTTAGCAGCTCAGCCTGAGATGACCAACTGCCACAGTAAGTTAGAGAGAGACACTGTGAGCCAGAGGGACACCCAGGCATTCTATGATGTCACAGATATCATAGTACAGTCTATCCAGAGAAGAACAGTGGAGAGGACATTTACTACACATCCTCTTCCCTCATGGAATAAGAACAGAATAAAGAACGATCGGCAAAATACCTCAAATGCAACATCAGCAGGAAAGTACAAAATTGAGATGAACCAAAAGTAATAATGTACGACATGAGATGACGTTAGCATGAGGTATCATTAGCAGAGAAATGAACAAAGAAAACTACATTATGTCACTATATGCCTCATCCCCCTCCCTTAATGAAACAGAATGGTTTAAAAAAAACAAGACAAACAGCTAAGTTAGCTGGCAACACTCATAACCTCCCCACACAAGGGTACACCACAGGGTAAACACCCTAGAAACAAAAATGAGTGTAGTCTGAGAGAGACACAATAGGGGTAAGATTCAAATAAGATAATCCAAGAGAGCAAACCCCTTTCACGAAATCACCAAAGAAAAAAAACAAACTACCCCTGATAAAGATATGCTGACACCAAACGTATGATAAATTCACAACTCAAAATCTTACCAAAATGAAACCCTGGCCAGTAGCTGCAAGAAGGTAGACTTCGACAAGAACATAGTGTAAAAACAATCTCCACCAAAAGCAGGGAACAGCGCAGAGTATGGAGAATGGACTACTCGCAAACACTCAACCTGCCCTAAAAAGGGTACACCGCAGGACAGTAATCCTGGGAATAAAAATGGCCGTTGACTACCCGGAAAGACTCAACCTCCCCTGAAAAGGGTACACCGAAGGGTAAGAAAAATAACCCTGGGAAGAAAGATGGGGCATGGACTACCCGCAAAGACCCAACCTCCCCTAAAAATGGTACACCGCAGGACAATAATCCTAGGAACAGAAGTGGGGCATGGACTACCCACAAATACCAAACCTCCCCTGAAAAGGGTACACCGCAGGGTAAGTACAATAAACCTGGGACAAAAGATGGGGCATGGACTACCCGCAAATACCCAACCTCCCCTAAAAAAGGGTACACCGCAGGGTGGGACAATGACCCTGGGAAGAAAAATGAGGCATGGACTACCCCCAAACACCTAAGCTCCCCTGAAAGGGTACACAGCAGGACAGTAACCCTGGTAACCAAAAATGGGAATGGACTACCCGCTAGCAAACAGACAAACTCCTCTAAGCAGGGTACGCTATAAGACACAATATCCCCGTAGAGAAATGACTACACACATGCACACAACAATGGGGCATATACTACCCCCAAGGACCCAAAGGGTACGTGACAACCCAACAAGCCGAAACTACGACATCCCCAACGCAGGATACACACTTGCCAAAAGAGCACCACAAAATTTGCCATATTAAAACACACACACCACTTTCCATAACAAGACTGTGTAATAAAATGCAGTGATAAGTTAACTGTTACACAAATAGGAAAATAACATTTGCTTCGGTGAGCGACTTCTCACCCGGGGTCTCCACGCAGACACCACCGAGCTCCCTGCAGACTCCGTTGAATCTCGCCATAAAAATAAGATGCCATCCAGTCTATGAGGCAAAACTCTTTCAGTCCGTTGCTCCGCACTTTCATCAAATAAACTTTGTTGGTACGCATCCTTAGGAAAATAAGATGATCTCCAAATATACACAGGTGTGTATATAACCGAAGGAAAAACAAACGCGCCGACTTTCAGGCGTAGACTACAAACACGCAGAGTCAAAAACATCGAGAGAAAGCTGTTGTTATGGCAACATAAACATACTCAAAATGGCCGCTACGTCATGCGTAACGACGTGAGTCAAAAGCAAAGCGACGTCACAGGAGGTGCAAAAGAAGAGTTCCAGGAACTACACAAGACGTCACTTGAAAGACGCTGCGTCAGCAGAGGTTCGTTGACTCCCTAGGACGCTCTATGCACGTCATCAATTGAACGGAGGCAGGGAAACTGTGAAGATCGCTGCTGGCCAACCGTCACCAACACACACGACGGTGAGTTAACCAACTTGGCAAAAGAACAGCAATGCTTCAATTCGCCAGGAAACACGCAGGCACAGACACAACCCTACCTGATGTGTAAAGTCACAAACTCGTGCACATGCGACACATCTCAGCAGACAATGAGTTTTGATCTGAGGTGCAGGGCAGAGTATACAATTCGCTGAAGTAAACACAGACCAGATGCCTTCCTCCAAGGTGCAGGGACAGAGAAGATATTCCAGATAGAATTTCTCTGAGGCTTACGCTTGTTTCCACACGCAGGCACATAGAAGTCCACTGCTGGATATCGATATAGGATCCAGAAACAATAGTAGACCACTGATAAAGTAGATGAAACCTCCTGTAACACCACAACGCTTCCCAATAGAATGAAGGCCAGATGAAAAAAACAAACACCACACCACAGGCCTTAGAGAAAAACATAGCTGTAGACTTATCCAGATAGCATGAAGGTGACAGGAGGCTCATCAATAACAAACACCCAGGTGCAGGCTGTCCAAGATGAAACATGACACTGGTGGGGTCAGCTGGGCATTACCTTTAAGCTTATGTATAATGTGTTAAGTTCTTTTCCTTGTAGTAGCTTCCTTAATTCACACATAGGTTCATCCTCTTCAAAACGTCGCCAAGTTGTGGTAAATGAATGATGCACAGTCCACTGTGTAAGTTTGGATCCTTTATTGCAAGTTCCTTCCAAGACAGGTAGACAGGTCAAGATCAGAAGTAAACCCCACCAGGAGCCAGCTGTTAGCAGCTCAGCCTGAGATGACCAACTGCCACAGTAAGTTAGAGAGAGACACTGTGAGCCAGAGGGACACCCAGGCATTCTATGATGTCCCAGATATCATAGTACAGTCTATCCAGAGAAGAACAGTGGAGAGGACATTTACTACACCTTTCTACCAGGCCTGCAGATTGGGGGTGGAAAACTGCGTGGAACTTTTATTTTACTTTGGCTACGAAGTGGGGGCCATTTTCGCTCCATAAATTTCTACAAAGGCCGTAGCGTCGGAAAAACTCTTTTAACAACACCTTTGCAGTAGCGGTGGCGGTATTGTAGCGAGTGGGGTAAGCTTCTACCCATTTGCTGAATGCGCACACAATAACTAGGACGTATTTCAGACCATGGCACCTTTCTAACTGAATGTAATCCATTTGGAGGATTTCAAAGGGATGGTCAGGGACCCCAAACCCTCCCCGTGGTACTACTGTCTCTTTCCCTGGATTGTGTTGTAGGCATACCATGCATTGTTGAACTAGGCGTTTTGCTGAATCTGCTATCCTGTCATTATGCCATCCTCTAGTGATCAGTTCAGCCATGGGAGCGGAACCTATGTCCGCCGGTAAGTGTGCCATGGTCAATATGGGGATCAGATATGCATTGGGTAACAGCCATTTGTCTTTGTCCTTTGTCCTCCAGCAGCCTTCATCGTCCTTTAGTCCCACCCAAGCCCATTCAGTCAGTTCGTGTGGTATACTCGTTCAGCTGTGGCTCGGGCAGTGATGTCAGCTAGTGCATTTCCCTGTCCTATAATGTCCGTTACTTTCTTACGTGCTTGGCATTTGATTACTGCTAGCTGTTTGGGGAGGAGGACTGCTTCGGTCAGGGCGGAGACTAGATCTCCATGTAAGATCGGTGTGCCGTGTGAGGTCAGGAATCCTCTTTCCCTCCAAAGGAGCCCGAAATGATGACCCCGAAGGCATACTGGATGTCCGTGTAAATGTTTACTGTCGTCCCTGCTGCTAAGATACATGCTCGTGTGAGGGCAACCAGTTCTGCCGCCGGGGGGATCGCTGGGCAATTTGAGCTGTTTCAATAATGGTTCGGGCTGTGGTGACGGCATATGCGGCTGAGGTGGTGCCATCAGGGAGTTTAATGCACGCGCCATATACCCATAGTTCTCCGTCAGGTTCTGGGAAGGCAGTGTCTCGGAGGTCTACTCTACTCTTCGTCTGTTCGCCGGTGAGGGTCACACAGTCATGTAGGGGAGTTAGATTATGGTCGTTTTCAAGCAGTGGCAACAATGTAGCCGGGTTTAGAGTGGTGCATCGTTTCAGAGTAATGTGTGGTGCTAATAGGGTCAACTCGTATCCAGTCAGTTGTGCGCTAGTCAGGTGCTGGGTCTTGGTCTGATTCAGGAGGGTGTCAACAGCATGGGGTACTAACACTGTAAGGGGGTTGGAAAGCACAATTCCTTTACTCTGTCGTATCGAGACTGCTGTGGCTGCAACAGCTCGTAGGCAAGCTGGTAATGCTCTGGCTACGGGGTCAAGAGTGGCTGAGAAATAGGCGCAAGGGCGCTGTTTGGGGCCAATTGATTTTGTCAGGACAGATAATGAACATCCCTCTATTTCGTGTGTGAAAAGGGAGAATGGTTTGGAGTAGTCTGGGGTTCCTAGAACGGGTGCCGAACAAAGGGTGTCTCGCAATTCTTTGAACGCGGTCTGGCATTCAGGGGTCCATGGGAGGGGAAAAGGAACATCTTTGGCTAGAAGGGAAAGTAGGGGCTTAACAATGAGACTGAAGTTTGGCAACCACTGTCGGCAGAATGAGGTGAGGCCTACCAGAGAGCGGACTTGCTTCTGGTTCTTGGGGACGAGAGTGCCTAGGATAGTCTGGATTCTGTCAGGTGTGAGTTTCCTCCCTTCCTTTGATAAGAGGTGTCCTAGATATGTCACTTGGGATTTACAAAACTGCAACTTCTTTCGGGAAACTTTGTGACCATTCTCTGCAAGGAAGTGTAGAAGCTGGATGGTGAATGTGACTGCAAGTGGAGTGGTGTTGGCTGCTAAAAGGATATCATCGACATACTGTATTAACACCACTCCGTCCGGTAACTGATCTGCATCTAGCTGTCGTTAGAGCGCTTGGCTATAGATACTCGGGCTTTCGGTGTACCCCTGGGGTGCTCGACAGAATCTATACGAGCGGGATCTTAGGATGAATCTGAAGAGGTAGCGGCTGTCTGGGTGAATGGGTATGGAGAAGAAGGCATTTTTGAGGTCGATGACAGTGAAGGTGGTGGCAGTGGACGGGATCAGGGTCAGGATGGTGGTGATGTCAGAGACTACAGGGTACTGTGGCACAACTATCTTGTTGACCTCTCGTAGGTAGATAATGAAGCGGTACGCTTTCTCATCTCCCTCTCCTTGCCTTTTGATGATCGGTAGAATTGGGCTGTTGCAGATATTGCTTACTACTTCTTCTACTACTCCTGCGTCTACTAGCGACTGTATTATTTCAATTAGCGCTTTCTCGCCTTCTGGTGATATCTTGTACTGGGGTACTTTCGGTAGGGTCGCGTCCTGTCGTACAGTCACATGCACTGGGTCTATCATCATTCGTCCTACGTCTGAGTCAGCTTTCGCCCATAAGTGCGATGGTAGAGTATCAAGTAGGGACATGTCTGCGCCAGCAATGGGGTACATGTGTCGTTGAGGGCAAGATCTGAGTAGGCTGGGGTTGTCATATAGGTTGACTCGGACTCCGTCGGGCGAGCATCTAATAGTTGCTCGAAAATACTTCAGCAAGTCAAGACCCATAATGGTGTCTGGGGTATTGGAGGAGAGGAGGAATGTCGTGTCAGTGATATTGTCTTCAAGATCAAAAGGGATCGGTTTGGACAAGGGGTTGGGGGAGGACGTACCATCAAATCCTATTGATGTCACGTGTGAGCCAGACAAAGGTGCCCTTGGAATCAGTCGTTTGGATAATGCACTACGTGTTGCTCACGTGTCTACCAGAAATGGAGACTTTGTGCCTAGGACCTTTGCGGTAACATAAGGGCCTTGCTGGTCAACATAGAGCTCGACTGGATCCCTCCCTTGCCCTTGGCAGTCCTATGCATAGTCGTATGTGATGTCGCAGTCAGATTGCTGGTACTGATTCGGTCGGGGACGGTCAAATGTATTCGTTCTACCTGGCCTTTTGTCACTAGCGTTGTTTGTGTACCCTCGTCCACGTCCTCTATTTCTCGGTCCATTCACTAGTTCTCTTGTCTCTTTGTTCCTATTCATTTCTAACAGGACCGGACATTCGGACTTCCAATGCCCTTACTCTTTACAAAAAGAACATTGGTTCTCGCCTAAGTCTCTACGTCCAGCGTAGGGTGCGAGTGCATTGCTTCTGGGCGGTGGAGTTCTAGGAGTATTCTGTTGATAACCTCCCTTGTATTGTTCTTTCCCTATAGTCACGCCTTGTAATTGTGCTATCATAACTCGTTCTTTTAAATCTTTCTTTTTTCTTTCGGAAGCTCTATCGCTTTCATTCTTCTGGTGTTCGTAATACTGGACCATTTGGAGGATGACCGCGGGCTTGAGGCAGCCCAACTGGTTTCACTGGTTTGCAATTTCTACGAAACATCCGGTAATAGACCTTTAACGTAATTCTGTACAAACAAGTGATGTCCGGTTGCAGTGGTCATGTCCTGGCCACTGTAATCGAAGAACACCGTTTCGAACCGGGAGAAGTATTCGGAGACGTCTTCTTGGGGTTTCTGGCGGCAAGCTGTTACTTTTTGTACGATCTTATCTGGGAGGTCTAATATGGCTTTCAAGGGTTTCTTCCCAGGGTCTCGTTGCTTATCTAGGACTTCGAGTTGTTCCCAGGTATGTCCGAACAGATCAGTGTGGTTGACTTTCCGGATTTGCTTCCACACATCAGCTGGCAGACATAGCCCAAAGAATAAATCAATATCAGCAAGGGTCATGATCGTTGATCCCAAAGCGGTACCTAATTCTGTATAGAATGCGGAGGATTTGCGGAACGTCAGGATGTCCTGTCTATCCCAGGGTTGATATACCCAGTTGTATACCACTCTTCCTTTGGCGTCCTGATGATTTATGTCGTCGTGAGTTCCCTGTCCTCTAGGGGGAACCCAGTAGGGGGCAGCTTCTTTTATGGGCATCATGTTGTCTATTTTTTCTATCGGGGTTTGACTACTACAGGGGTGGCGCTGTTGACTGTTCGTCCCTGTTCTATGAGGTGGCAGAAGACTTCTAAAGTGTAGGAGAAGAGTTCTGCTATGTCGCATTCACTCTCGTCCCCTGTGTCCACCTTTCTGTATAGAGTCATGAGTCGGTCAGGTCCTGTATTCTTGTATTTTTCTTCGTACGCTGTGCGGGTGTGATACCAAAAACGCATGACGAAATGTCGTTTGTAATTGTCAGTGTAAGAGTTACACATGCCTGTGCCTGTGATATGTTCTTCGGCTTCTTTCCTGTCAACTATGGTCTTAACTATTTTCTCAATGCCGGCCCGTTCAGTTTTGCTTAAACGGGGAATTTTCGCCGGTTCTTTCTCTTTGCTTTCAATTCTTTCTGAGGTGCCTTTTGACGAGGTGTTTAGTACAAGAGGCTTGGTCGGCGCGGAGGCCGTGGGTACTGAGGCCCTGGCACTACTTCAGTTAAGTTCTGGGGTTCTAGGTGCTGTACTAAGGGATGGGTAGGGGCATAAGGAGGAGGCATGTAGATGATTAGGGGACCTAAGAGTAAATCATCGTCCATCCTTTGCTTTGATGGGAGCTCAGGGTAAAGCGATGAGGGTGTTCTAACAGGGCATTGGCCTGAGGTTTCTGATTCTCGTTCTTTTCTAGCTTTTTCTCTTTCCTTTCCTTCTTCTTCCAACTTTCTACCAGCTAAGTGAGCTGCTTTTCATAGCTCTTTATCGATCTTTGCTTCGTCTCTTTTCTTACGTTGCGTTGCTTCTTTGCGCCACATGCCGAGACTATCAAGCATGGTTGGCGTGGTTTTATTTTTGTGAAGGGCTATCTCTAGCGCTTCGATTTTAGCGAGGTCAAAAGATCCCATCAGTGGCCACTGACTTTCTTGATCTTGCTTAGTATTTTTATGCCATAGTTTACTGTAAGCTACGGCGACTGGTCCATATTTAACATACATGTCCTTATTAGGGGTGCTTTCCAGTGGAGCTGGATGATCTACCTCTAATAAATGGTCCGGGTTGAACCAATTACCAATCAGTGGGGAGAAGATAGGCATGACGTATATCGGACAAGTGAAGATCTCAAATGATGGTGGACAAAGGTCTGCACTACCTATCCTTCACTACCTGTAAAGATTAGATAGAATATTTCTATTCTTCGTTGTTTGCAAACGGAGAATATCTCAAAGAGAACCAATATGTCGAGTAGCAACGAAGGCTAAACGAACCAATAAATATAAGTAACCAATATGTCGAGTAGCAACGAAGGCTAAACGAACCAATAAATATAAGTAATACTAGTATTTTCCAAACAATCAATCAATTAATCAATCAAAAACAGTCGTGTTGCACGACCTTACCCGGACCGTATGGACTGTTTCTCGTCTTCCACTTCCAGCGCCCGATTGTCCTCTATTCTCCGTTATCCGCGGCACTCCTGTGGGATCCCAGTCAGGACCGTAGATCACTCGAGAGAGGTCCGTTCAGAACCAGTGAAGGTCGGATGATCGGCTGCCAGACGAGGGTCTATCATGCAGGAGCTCTTCCCGATCGTTGCAGTCGTTCACTCCATCGTTAGGACCTCTCTCACTAGACCCATGTGTCGCTGATGGGCCCCGCGTTGGGACGCCAATTGTTATGTTATGTTATATTAAAATGGGTTTTATATAGCGCTCAGCTACTGCGAGGAGTGTCCCGGCGCTTCAAATCCCAAATACGGAAGCAGGAAACAGATAAACAAGTGACAAACCTATTGGACAAATAACCAGGACTTCAGATCCTTCCTAAAAGCTAACAGAGTATCATTCCTTTTCGAGAGAACTGGCAAGGCGTTCCACAGTTGGGGGGCCAAACATCGGAAAGAGCGACCTCCAATGCGTGACCGTTTACAGACCGGGACCAACGCCAAAGCCAGGGAGGCTGACCGCAGCGATCTGGATGGTTGGTAAAAAGCCAGCCATTTCCTAATGTATTTGGCACCGGACCCATGGAGCGCTTTAAATGCCAGTGTAAGCGCCTTAAAAACAATCTGTTTACGGATAGGGAGCCAGTGAAGGGTTTTCAGCGAATCAGTGGCACTGGCTCTCCGATGGAGACCAAAAATGGCTCGTGCAGCCGAATTTTGAACAATTTGCAGCCGCTCAAGAAGATATTCCAGCAGCCCGAGATAGAGCACATTAGCATAGTCAAAACGGGAGCCAATTAAAGCCTGAACGGTGGTTTTCCTATGATCAAGGGAGAGCAAAGGGAGAAACTTTCTAAGCATTTTAAGCAGGCCGAAACACTTCCCCACCAGGCCAAGGATCTGAGGCATCATAGTGAGGCCGTTATCAATCTGCACCCCAAGATTCTTAGCCTTGGAAGAGGCCGCTGACGGAGGGAACATGGCTGTCGGCCACCACGACTGCCACCTGGGGACAGCAGAACAGCCGAAAAATAACACCTCCGATTTATCTGAGTTGCACTTGAGGCTATTGAGCTGGAACCAATGAAACACAGCCCCAAGACAGCGTCTGATACTCTCACCATCAAAGTCAGAGCCCTTCTTACAGGTAAAAAGGAGCTGGGTGTCGTCCGCGTATGAAACGATCTGGGTACCAAACGACTCTGCCAGTGCCGCCAGAGGGGCCATATAGATGTTAAAAAGAGTCGGGCTCAAAATTGAGCCCTGAGGAACTCCTACCTCCAGAGGCGGCACCTCGGCAGAGAACGGGGGGGCCTAGACCGTTTGGCGGCGGCCTGCTAGAAAGGACTTAAACCAGCTGAACACCGTTCCACGGAGCCCGATCTCCCAGAGTCTTAAAAGGAGACCGCCCTGGGGAACGGTGTCAAAGGCCGCCGACAGATCCAACATCACCAGCATCACCTTACCTCCCAGATCGAGAACATCCTTGATAGCCTCGGCGACCTCCAACAGCGCAGTCTCTGTGCTCATATTGGCACGGAAGCCCGACTGAGTGTCATGCAAGATGTCATGGCTTTCCACCACCTTGGCAAACACTGGGAGGAGAGAAATTGGCCTGTAATTAGCATGTATCAGAGGGTCCAAATTTGGCTTTTTCAATAGCGGCAGAATGAGAGGCTGCTTCCAGGCCGAAGGGACCACTCCCATGCTGAGTGAGAGATTCAGCACCGGGTTGACTAGGGGGTTAATTACTGGAGCCATTTATCCAAGAAATTTGGCTGGGCAAGGATCCAAAGGAGAACCAGATTTTAATGTAGTGAGAAGGTCCAGCGAGGTAGAGCTGGAAAGAAAAAGAAAGGTAGAAAGGGTTGGGCCCTCACGAATCAGGGCCGAAGGCAAAGAGGCGTTAATGCAAGGGGCTGGCCCCGAGCCAGATGCCCGAAAGGAGTCTTGAATGGATGTAATTTTGCTAGCAAAGAAATCAGCAAGTTGGGTGACCCAGGGTTCAGAATAAGAGTGTGTGAACGAGCTCGCAGTCGGAGAGGTGAATTCTTTAACAATTGTGAATATTTCTTTACTGATATTCACAGCGGCCTCAATTCTTCTTGCAAAATAGGATTTCTTTTCTAACAGAATGCAACCATGGTATAGTTTGATCGATTCCCTGTAAGCCACTTTGTCTGAGTGGTCATAGTGGTGACGCAAGGCCCTTTCGGCCTTTTTACACGTCCTCCGCATCTCAGACAAAGCGGCAGTAAACCATGGGGCAGAGGCACGACTGATGAATTTGCGGGAGAAAGTCACCGTGGCTAGTTCATCGAGTCTCACCGCGAACCAGGTTTGTAGGAGGTCGAGATCCGCCTCTAAACTACCTGACAGCTGGCATGGGTGAGAGGATAATGCCTGGGCCATCATATCTGGGGACACACGATGATAGGCTCGAGAGGTCTGCCGAGGACGACCCTGCGTCCTAGATGAAAGTTTACCAAAGAGAGGGATCTGAAAATTTACCAAATAGTGATCTGACCACAGAACAGGAACCGGGGGAGAAATGCCATTTGAAATAGTGGACAAAACTTGGTCAAGTGTGTGGCCTTTGTTGTGCGTGGGACCAGAGAGGTAGGGGGAAGGACCCAGAGGGGAAGTGGTGTCCAAGATCTTAATAGCATCAACATCATTTCTCATGTCCATATGAATATTAAAATCTCCCAAAAGCAGGCAGTGATCTGTTTTCAGACAAAGTGCCGAAACTACGGCATGAAGCTCTTTGTAAAAAGAGCCCATAGGACCGAGGGGTCTGTAGATTAGTAGCCCTGTACAGGATTGCTGGGGGGACAAGGATAGGGAAAACCCTAGGGCCTCGCACCCGTGAATGTCATCTGTTGGAAAGATGGAACAAGTGAAACGCTTGTCCACCACCAGCACAATGCCGCCACCTTTTCCGTTATTCCTATCCTTCCTAAGGATGACATAGTTTGACGGAATAGCGGCAGCTATGTCGGGGCTGGAGCACTCTCCCAGCCACGTCTCGGTTCGAAAGAGACAGATGAGGTTGTGAATGTCCAAGGCATGTTTACCTAAGGATCTAGTGTTCAAAAATAAACAGGAACCATTTTCAGGCAGGTCGCAGGGAGTAGAAATGGGGGCGTTGCCCGGAAGCCAACCACAACCCGGGCATCGCCTTTTATTACTAGGCCTGCAAGGAAACACTATACAACAGTTGGCCGCATTGCCCCTAAAGGAGAGAAGCTCAGTAGCTGTATAAGAAAGCATACTGTCAGGTGGCAAAAACAATATATTACACACCCGCCCGCACCCGTCCGCCTCCGGGATGCTGACGGGCGCAGACGAGCTTACCTTAGGCGCTCCTTTGGCGCGAAAGAGGCGCGTCCGCTCTACGCGTCCGCTCCGCGGAGCAAAGGACCTCTAAATTTATGGGTTTGCAGGCGAGACACCGCACCACTGGACCGCCGCCCAGCGTGCCTGGCTCCCCCTAAGATGGCCGCTAGCACTATCAGCAGCCTACAGGTCCCAGAATACCCTGCGGCACCTAATCGGCCGTGCGGGTAGGGGACAATCGCAGAAGACCAACGCGACCCTGTTGACACCAGGCAGAGGGGTGAGAGAAGGCACAGGCAAAGGTAGGCAGAGAGCAAGATGTCACCCGGCATCCGCCTCAGGTGACGAGAATTGAAAAAAGAATGAAAGGGCACACAGTAAATATTAAAGCAGCACAAATGACAATTTTTAGAAAGCGCTAGCAATCAGCGCGAATCGCACAGCTAAAAATTGTTTTTTTGTCAGCAAGTTATAACCCGCTTGTCCGTACCCTGCATCCGCTTCAGGTATAGCGCGAGGGTTCGAGTAATGTTTGAATTGTTGAAGAAGCAGATGTTCCCCAGATATCCTCAAGCACTGCTTGGCGTTAGTCGCCTCTAATTCAGTCGGTAGTTATCAAATAAAGAGGCGGGCGCTGGGAATTGGAAAGCAGGAAACTGATTTATTTCTTCGAAGGAAAACACGTCGGGTCGGACAAACAGGGTGTCGTTTCGAGGTGCTCTAACTGCATCTCTGTGGCCTGGCCTTTTATACACAGTTTTATCTCGTTATTGCAGTGTAACACATTCCTGACATTACTTTGATGTATTGTAAACCATCTTTGGAATCCCCGTTTCAGGACCGTTCCCACACATATCAACAGTACTGTACCCCACCCCGGTTTCAATAGGTGATTGCTATCGCGCAGCTGGGCATTCCGGCAGGAGCTGAAATACGGGCAATCGGTCGGATCTCATGGGGTCAAGTCATTGATTAATTCCGGCATCTTTGATGGGAGGCGAGATCCTACTGTACGGGGGCAATAAACTGTATCCGCAGGGGTTGGTTATGGCCTGGGATCGGATCGAACAGCCAGGTGCAGGGGAGGAGACTATCGAAGGGCTTGTTCGTGCGCATGGGATGAAAGGGCATGTGGGCTTGGCACGGGAGGTGGCTCCGGGGCAGGGTCGCGCTGAGGATGCTTTATGACTCTAGCATGTGTGCTTGGGGGCTGCCAGTGCGTGGGGGATGATTGCGAGGTCGGGGAGACGTGCAGGCGATCGGCAATGTTACAAAATGGCCACAGTGTCTAAAATGGCTGCCGCTTACGCGCTCGCAAAGGCCTAAGTGGGACAAGATGGCGCCGGTAATGTTCACATCGCATTCTAATATTTAACACTACATGCTATCTTCCTGTTCCTGTTTTTTTGCACACCATCCCATACTAATCTAGATCTATGTTATCATCGTTTGTTGATGTTTCCAAAATATTTTTACAAACAATGTGTATGTTATGGACTCCCCTGAGTCGTTGGTGTCTGGCTCTGGTTAAGACTCCAAGTCATGTGACCAATGGACCCTCACACACCCGAAGGTGAACTGAGACCATAAGGCAAGGTTTTATTCACCGAGACCAATAATAAGTAATGCACATTGCACATGTCCCGTACACGGTCTACGTTGAGGGACTGGTCCCAGTCAGGAGGCAATTCCCATGACCACTTCTCTTTCCACCCAAACACATTGGGCAAGTCAAATCCCACAGCAAATTGTGGCCTTCAGGGGGATCATGATGCAAATCTTTAATGCACTGCTGATGTCCTCTGGGCAGCAAATACCACTAATCAATTTGCTGCCGATGGGTCCTCCACAGATGGCGCCTGCTCCTTGTGACCATTACCAGGCCCATACCAAAACTGGTAAAAACTTCAGCATCTGCTTCACAGTGCATGCTTGTTGTTGCTACACTGACACCATTGCTTGCTCCATCAGTGCCAGTAGATGACCTTGGTGCTGACATGCATAGATGTTGGCCTGAGTTCAATCAATGCTGTGCTATGAAATAACTATCGTGCAACCAGTTTTCATCCTACCTGATTCTAACCTGAAGCCTCTAACATGATGTGGCTATCAGCAGATGCTCAATTATATTTTTTATTCTAACTCAGATACTGTAAAAGTACAGGGAGCATCAAAGGATACTGATTATGTTGGGTAGAGGAATGGCTTGCTTCCCCTCTATTATATTAATGATGTCCTAAACCTTGACTTACAAAAGAGCTTGACTTGCCGTGTGGGTAACCAACAGAGGATAGTGCCTCATTGTGGTGGGGATGCAGAGGGCTGCTGAGGTGCTTGTATTGCAGTTGTAATCTGTTGAGCTAGGACAAATGTTGTAAAGGAGATTCTTCAACCTGGGTTGCTGTGTTGCTATACGCACACCTTGTGTAGCTTGGCCATCTAGATATTGCCAGCAGTCCCATAAGACCTTAGAGCATCCATGGCTCAGACAATCCATGATGGGAAGAATGTGGTGACATATGTTATCCATCTAGGTCTGATGCCACAGACTGCATAGGAAGAGCAGTTGGTACTCTTCTCATGCTTCAAAGGCACACCTGGATGAGGTCAAACGGATTTTCCCACAATGTGGAAGCATCACTGATAGACATGTATTTGATTGGTCTAGACTCTTTTTGAACAAGGCAGACACCTCACTTGAAAAGACAGGAGGGTCACTGCATGTGCCTTGACGCTATTGACCCTTGTGAAACACGTTCCTCATCCATTCCACCTATTTGGGATTAACTTCAAAGCATACAGGTGGCGCCTATATACCTCTCCGCTCTTTCATTTTTGGGGCAGAATGAAGCCAGCACAGAGCCACACAGCACTACTTACCGACATGCAGAAGCATTGTTGACAAGTTCGCTGGATCCAGTCTGGTGTCGGAGGGTATTCAAAAGGTGATGAGCCTGGGTTTACATAGAGTATCCATCAGAAAGAGTGTTACGGAAGGTAAGTAACTTGTTCTTTATGCATACACTTCGAGACAGAGCCTTGAGGTGAGAATGGGCAATTTAAGAAATTAAAGCAGGCCGTTTTTGGTAGATTTACTAATGAAAACTTAAAGCAATGTAAACATTACGAGTTGTTGTGCTGGATTGGGAATGTATAGATATATAATTCTGTTGAGGCAAATTTACATAATTGCCACTTGTTAATTGATACTAATGTACACGGGGAACAGCCATTACAACGCGGGTTTTACCACGCATTGCTTTTACATCGCATGCATTACAACGCATGCGATGTTACAACGCGTGATAAAACCACGCATACCATTACATCGTATGCGCTTTTACAATGCATGTGTTGTAATGTGCAATGGCGGTGGCGGGGGCGGCTATCCAATTCGTTGTGATGAAACAGGCTGTTTCCTCACAACAACGTGCAGCAAGCAGGAAGGAGGAAGCAGGATCCGACGGCGACGCTGGAGAGGAGAGAGGTAAGGGGGTTTGTGCATGGGGTGGGGGTTACTTTTGTAGGGTTTAGGGTCGTTTAAGAGTAGTGTGGTTATGTTTGTGTTGTGTGTGTTTTTTAAAAATGTTTTAGTGTGTGTTGTGGTGTTGTCGTGTTTGTTTAGTGTAGTGTATTTGGGAGGGTAGTGTAGTGTTTATGTAGTGTAGTGATTTAGGTTTTAGGGTACTTTAGTGTTTAGTGTAGTGTATTAGTGTTTAGGGTAGTGTTGTAGTGTTTGTGTAGTGTAGTTTTTTAGGGTTTAGGGTAGTGTAGGGGTGGGAGTAGTGTGGGTTGCATAGTAGCTTTTTAGGGTTTAGGGTAGAGTAGGGGTGGGAGTAGTGTGGGTAGCGTAGTAGTGTTTTAGGGTTTAGGGTAGTGTAGGGGTGGGAGTAGTGTGGGTAGCATAGTAGTGTTTTAGGGTTTAGGGTAGTGTAGGGGTGGGAGTAGTGTGGGTAGCGTAGTAGTGTTTTAGGGTTTAGGGTAGTGTAGGGGTGGGAGTAGTGTGGGTAGTGTAGTAGTGGTTTAGGGTTTAGGGTAGTGTAGGAGTGGGAGTAGTGTGGGTAGTGTAGTGTGGTCGTGTTTTTGGGTTGGGGTAGTGTAGGGGTGGGAGTAGTGTGTTGTGTAGGTGTAGGGGTAGGGATGTAACTTACCTTGCATACTTTTACCACAAGTATGGCTTTACCACACATGCCTTTGCATTGTAATGGCATGCGTGGTAAAGGCATCCGCGTGGTAAAAGTATGCGATGTAATGGTATGCGATGTCATTGACATTGCATAGTAATACCCGCGTTGTAATGGCATGCGTGGTATTACTATGCGATGTATTGACATACATTCCTCAGCAAATGACAAAGTGCAGAAGGTTTATACTTAGAATTTTTCATTTTTTCAATAATGCTAACGTTTAGGAAAGACGGTATCTGACTCTATATATTACACAAAGTAGCTAAATCACAAAGCCCTTTATCAGTACATGAAGCAATGCTACATGAGTTCTACTTCAAATACTCATGCACTGCACCCATAATCAAGATGTAATTTCACTTCTGATGCACTAAAAAAGGTGAGAATTACATTCTTTATGTATTTATTCAGACTCTACGTGTGATAAGTCCGTTACTTCAGAAGGCTGACAGAGATGTCAAAACGCAGCTACATGAGAAGAAGGGAAGTTCGTTCTGGTCCTGTGAGTAACTATTTACAATATCCTTGAATCGGGACTGATGCTTACCGGAAATCAAGTCTAAGTAGCTTAGTTTTAAGAAATGTCCTTGAGACGCGGCGAGCGGCGGAGCATGATGGCCGCCTCCTAAGGAGTCTCTGTTATGCCGAGCAGCCCTTTGCTGTCAGGGACCTCTTCTATCCCCTCCTACCTCCGTCCGACGGTGGATTCCAATTTCGGAGCACAGGGGGACCGCTCTCCTTCCTTGACGGACCTCTGGGAGGTCATTTGGTGTCTTTTTCAGCTCCCGTTTTTCGCGGAGCTCTAGCGGCCGCCATTTTAGGTAATTTCACCTACGCACTTCTCCTCTCCTCAGTGCGATGTTGCAGCGCCGTTGTTTTCTCACTTTGGCCCCATTTTTCATTTTTCATGCGTAGTCTGACACTCTTAGGTGGGGCAATGTGTCTTTTTTTTCATTCTTTTCAAATTCTAGCCAATTGTTTTTTATTTTTGCTGCATTTGAGGTCACGCATTCATTCTGTTTCTGGCACAGTCATTTTTCCTGCTCTTGCCTTCATATTGCGCCTTCCTGACTGCATACTCCTCAGAAATTCCTCATTTTTCCTCGAAATATTTAGGGACTCTTTACATTATCTTCTGGTATTTTCTTCATTTTTACCCTCTGTCAGACTTTACTGCTGCGCTGTTTTGCCTGTTGCTCTACATTAGCTGTTACCATGGAATCTGCTCAGAAGTCCCAGGGTCCCTCTACTGGAGCTCACAAGGACACTAAGGCTAGCACCAGTAAACACCTTAAACATGACCTGCCATCTCCCTCCAAGTCGCCTCTTCCACTCACACTGGAAGACATTATGGAAGAACTGCGCCTTCTCAAGCCCTTTATGTCTGACACTGCAGCTGCCATTCAGCGCATTGAGGACAAATGGACTGGCCTTGATTCCAAATTATCTGATGTGGAGCAGAAGGTCAGCGATGTCCAAGATGTGATGACTACAGCTGAATCCCTGAAAAAAGAGGTCAGTCAATTGAAAAAGACTTCGGAGGATTTGGAAAATCGAAATAGGCGCAACAACCTACGCTTTTATGGTATTCCAGAGAATTCCGAGGGTAATGGTCTAATAACATTCTTGAAGTTGCAAATCCTTCCGCTTGTTGGTCTTCCTAAAACTATGGACTTCAACATTCAGAGGGCGCATAGGCTCGGGCCTCAAAATGCCTCTACTCCTTCGAAACCACGCGGTATCATTGCTTATTTCCTCCTCTACTCTGACCTAATGGTTATTCTCAATGCAGCGAAGCAGCATAAACAACTTGTATAATACGGATGCTTGTAAAGCACAAACAGCTACCTCACAAGGAGGCGCTAGTAGAGAGCTTAAAGCTTAAGACAGGAACTATGACAAATGCCTAGGTTTTTTGCATGAAAAGCCAGGTCTTCAGGAGTTTCTTAAAACTTGCTTCTGTCAAGGTGGATTTAATGGCCAGAGGCAGAGCGTTCCACAGTTTTGCCGTACCGGCAGAAAAGGATCTACCCCCTAGTCTGGCCTTCCTAACTCTTGGCATAGTTAGCTGAAGCAAGGAGTTGGAGCGTAAATGTCTGTCCTGATGGTAGCGGGTGAGTCTAAGTTTTAAATAATTAGGGCAGGTGCCTTTTAATGCTCTAAACTCCAGGGTAAGAACTTTAAATTTAATTCTGCTCGCCACTGGGAGCCAGTGCAGTTCGCGCAGGTGCGGAGAGACATGATGTTTAAAAGGAATCGATTTTATAAGTCTCGCAGCCGCATTCTGCACGATCTGCAGGCGCTGCACCAAATACTTGGGAAGACCAAGGTAGAGGCCGTTCGAGTAGTCCAGTCTTGAGGTAACTGTTGCGTGGACTACCGTTTTACGGCACTCAGCAGGTAGGAGAGATAGAAATTTGCGAAGGTTCCTAAGTTTGTGAAGGCAGCCTGTGGAGACCTGTTGAACATGCGAGGAGAAAGAGAGATTTTCGTCCCATCTTACTCCCAAGTTCTTCGCATTGGATCCAGGGACTGGAGCTGGTCCCATTTCGGGGGGCCACCATAGGTCTGGAGTCGGACGCGTATTTTTTCCAAAGAATAGCACTTCCGTTTTGGATGCATTCAGCTTGAGTTTGTTCGTGTTCATCCAATTGGCTATATCTTGAAGGCAGCCCTTAATTTTACTGAAAGCAACCTCAGATACTTCAGCAAAGGGGAAAACCAGTTGAGTATCATCGGCATATGAGATTGCCTTGACCCCCCCATTTGGCGATCAAGGTAAAAAGTGGGGCTAAGTAAATATTAAAAAGTAACGGGCTGAGTGCAGACCCCTGGGGGACACCACACCAGAGACATTTTGGTTTGGAGGAGAAAGTGCCCAACGCAACTTTCTGGGAGCGATCCGTTAAGTAGGATTGAAGCCAGTTCAGTGCTCTATCCTCCAGACCTGTGTCTCTTAACCTTAACAGCAATCTTCCATGGTCCACTGAATCAAAAGCGGCCGATAGATCCAGGAGCACCAGCATAGCTGACGCCCCTTCGTCTAAAGACCATCTAATTGACTCAGCAACCTCAATAAGGGCCGTCTCGGTGCTAAAACCAGTCCTGAAACCCGATTGTGTTTCATGAAGGATTCCGTTATTCTCTATGAAACTGTTCAGTCGGCGTTGAATTAGTTTCTCGAGCATTTTTCCAGGGGCTGCTAGCAGGGAAATGGGGCGTAGGTTGGTCAAGTCGTCAGGGGCACCATTTGGCTTTTTTTTTAGAGGGAGGAGGGTGGCATGTTTCCAGCAGTCAGGGAACGTGACAGTTTCAATGGATGTATTCCAAATATGAAGGAGAGGTGTAGCAATAGCTGACGACATCATTTTCCAGAGTTTTGGTGGGCAGGGGTCGTCTGGGCCTCCAGATTTGCATCTGTTTAGCTCACTCATGGCCTCATCACGGGAGATGTGATGGAATTGGACTAGGGGAAGGGGGGGCGAGTATTTTATGTCAAAGTCCGCCATTACAGTGGGCGTGGGGTTTGAAAAGGTCTCATAGACCTGGATAATTTTTTTATCAAAAAAATCCGAGATGTCTTCGGAGAGTCTCTCTGATGGAATTATCTCAGTGTCAATGGCTCTTGGTTTAAAAAAGGATTGAACAATCTTAAAGACTTCTTTACTAGATTGCTCAGCTTGTTGAATGGAGGTTGCGAAGAATAATTTTTTGGCTTTTTTTATAGATTGGTGTAAGCTTCTAAGGGCTTTTTTGTAGCAGTGTTTTGCTCCTTCACAATAGTTTGCCCTCCAGAGGCGCTCCAGCTTTTTGCAATTGCTTTTTTTCTCCATCAACTCTACGGAGAACCAAGGGGCGGTCGGGGATTCTCTGCGAGACGTGGCAGTTTTAGCAGGAGTGATAGATTCCACTGTGTTGCCTATCCAGCGGTTTAGCAGCACTGCATCGGAGTTCACATCCGATGTCAGTGTGGGGGGGGCAGCTGCGAGAGCAGGACATAAGGTATCAGCAGATAGTTTATCCCAATTTCTACATATGTAGGAACGTTTGCCTGTTTTCTGGGAATAGGAAGGAAGAAAAATAGAAAAGGAAATTAAAAAATGGTCCGTCCATAGCAGGGGTAGGGGAGGAAGGGCGGTAGAATCCAACGCGTTGGAGAAAATTAGGTCCAATATATGGCCGGCACGGTGCGTGGGTCCTGAAATAATTTGAGTTAGGTTGGCGGCTTGTAGCGTAGAGAGAAGTTGAATAGTCTGGGGGCAATCAGGCCTATCAGCGTGAACATTGAAGTCACCGAGGACCATATAGTGAGAGTGAACTAGGGAGCTTTGGGTTATTAAATCCCAAAGTTCACTGGTGCGTGTCGAGGGGCAGTCCGGGGGTCTATATATGAGCAGGCCGGCTAGGGATAATTGCGGATTGATTTGAAAACAGAAATGTAGCCCCTCTATACCAGGAATAGTGGTGGGAGCAGAGGATGTCAGTGTAAATTTATCTTTAAAGATAATCGCCACTCCGCCACCTCTTCTATCTTCTTCTCTATTAGCGAAACTTATTTTAAACCCCGGTGGTATTGCAAGAGGGTTAGAGGCCATATTGTCCAAGTTTAGCCAGGTTTCCGTAAGAAACAGAGCATCCCACTCAGAGTCCATTATTAGTAGGTTTATATCATCCACATGTTTAGGGAGAGATCTACAATTCAGTAGAGCTGCCTTAAATGGGATCGTAAGGGAACTGGTAGTTATTGGTCGGCGTATTATTTTAAACAATTTGTTTTGTTGAAGTGGAGCGTTGGCCAGCAGATCGCCACAGAGCAGGCATGAGGGTGGAAGATCCGATTGGGTCAGGTCGAGCCTGTGCGCCGTGCAGGGTTTACCTGTATTTAATGGCAATAATTCCGCACTTTTCCAGACTAACCTTTTTGTATAAGGGGATTGACCGGCAGCATGGCTGGCGCTGGGCGCAATCTGGTCGCGGACGGGCGCAGACGGGCTTGCCTTAAGCGCGCCTTCGGCGCGCAAAATGGCGCGCCCGCTGCGCTCGTCCGCTGCGCTTCCGGGGAAGCACATTTCTATAGGGCGAGGGGGGCGTGGCCTAAGGGTGGTGGGCGTGGCCACAGTGCTTCCAGTCCGTGATGTCAGCCCTGGAGAGTTTCCCCTATCAGCGCTAAGGTCTGTTTCGCTGAGGGTGCACTGGGCGAATGGCAAGGTGAGCTTGTAGGTTGTTTAAAAAGCACAGTATCACACAATAGATTAAAAGTTTTAAAAACTCAGCAGTCACCACAAAAAGTCTCCCGGCTTTCCGCCTCAGGAGCTTACCAGTTCTCTAGCCAAGCTATCACATCAGCGTGCCTAAATACCGAGTGGGGGGTGTGTGGCCTAAGGGTGGTGGGCGTGGCCACAGTGCTTCCAGTCCGTGATGTCAGCCCTGGAGAGTTTCCCCTATCAGCGCTAAGGTCTGTTTCGCTGAGGGTGCACTGGGCGAATGGCAAGGTGAGCTTGTAGGTTGTTTAAAAAGCACAGTATCACACAATAGATTAAAAGTTTTAAAAACTCAGCAGTCACCACAAAAAGTCTCCCGGCTTTCCGCCTCAGGAGCTTACCAGTTCTCTAGCCGCGCTATCACATCAGTGCGCCTAAATACCGAGTGGGGAGGGGGGCGTGGCCTAAGGGTGGTGGGCATGGCCACAGTGCTTCCAGTCCGTGATGTCAGCCCTGGAGAGTTTCCCCTATCAGCGCTAAGGTCTGTTTCGCTGAGGGTGCACTGGGCGAATGGCAAGGTGAGCTTGTAGGTTGTTTAAAAAGCACAGTATCACACAATAGATTAAAAGTTTTAAAAACTCAGCAGTCACCACAAAAAGTCTCCCGGCTTTCCACCTCAGGAGCTTACCAGTTCTCTAGCCGTGCTATCACATCAGCGCGCCTAAATACCGAGTGGGGGGGCGTGGCCTAAGGGTGGTGGGCGTGGCCACAGTGCTTCCAGTCCGTGATGTCAGCCCTGGAGAGTTTCCCCTATCAGCGCTAAGGTCTGTTTCGCTGAGGGTGCACTGGGCGAATGGCAAGGTGAGCTTGTAGGTTGTTTAAAAAGCACAGTATCACACAATAGATTAAAAGTTTTAAAAACTCAGCAGTCACCACAAAAAGTCTCCCGGCTTTCGGCCTCAGGAGCTTACCAGTTCTGGTCTGGTCTGATCATAGTCTCTTCCTTAGCCAAGATGTCTCTAAAGCTACGGCCAGTCTTTGGAAGGAATTCCTTGATCTGAGACCTGGACTTCGTTCAATGAATGCCCGTTATGGACTGATTCACCCCTGCTTCTTCAAGGTCACATACAAAGAAAGAACTTTTAGCTTTGAAGACCCAGCGGACCTTCGCAAGTTTATTCATTCACACAGAGGGGAACAGATGGAACTCAGCAAGCCATGAATATCTCTTGATATTTCTGTAGTGTGTCTTAATTCCTCAAATCTCCTGTCAATGCTTTTCATTCATTGTTCGCTGTTTCTCTGTTATTTGTTGTGTTGCTTCTCATTATCGCATTTGTGTCTTTCAGGTATTTTTTCCTAGTCCTGTTGCTGGTTCCCCCTTTATCTTTGCCCTCCTATGAGTCCTATGTGTGCTGTATTGCCCCACGATCCTGTCCCTTCCCGTTGTATGGTAAGCCCCTTAATATTTTTCTCCGTACGTATTCTCCTCTTTGTCTTCTTATATAATGATTTTATGGTAACTTCTTTTCCATCCTATTCCGCTTAATTTCTACCATGCTTTTTTTTCACTCTTATTTCGGTCCCAGTTTATCACTTTCCCATCTCGGTGTTCTACTCCTGTGTTGCTGTCTAGCCTTTCGTTGCCCCCTCTCCCTCTTTAATGTCTCTCCCTTTACATCGCTCCTTTACTCGAGTCTCCGGACTCTTGGTCATCTTCTTCTCGATATTCCTTCTGGTGGAGTTCTACCCTCCACTGCCTTTCTTTTTCTCTTCCCTTTGTTCTCTGTCTTTTTTTCTTTCCTCTCTCTCTTCAGACTCTCTTTACTTCTTTGCTCCTTCCGCCTCTCACATTCCGTTACTTCTCATAATTTTGGGCTCCTTTTCCATCTTTATCTTCTTTTTATTCTCCTTATGGCTATCCTCTTTTTTTGAGCTTCTGCCTTTAATTGTATTCACTCCCACCGTTTATCTTCCTTTTTCATCTCATACCTCATTTATTTTATTCTCTTCACTTTACCTTTTTAACTTTTTTCTTTTTTTTTTAATCCTCTATCTTCTTCTACCCCTTTCTCATGAAAGGTTTACGCATTATCACTTGGGATGTTAAGGGATTGCGTAATCCCATTAAAAGACATCGAGTGCTTTCGCACCTCTCAAGATTGAATTTTCAAATTGCTATGTTGCAGGAAGCTCATCTCACAACCCAAGACATTTCCATGTTGCGCAGGTATTGGATTGGCGAGATCTTTTGATCTTCTGCTGTTAATAATAAGAATGGAGTGCTTATTTTATTTCACAAATCTTTAAATGTTGTCTTGCAAAATGAATTTTCTGATAACAATGGTAGATGGTTGTACTTAGATGTTATGGTTAACAATCACCCTTTCTCTTTATGTAATGTTTATGGTCATAATGGTGTTGATTTATCCTTCTGGAGTGACATTTCCACCTTCCTCTCATCCCACTCTGCTGAGCATTTAATCCTTGGTGGGGATTGTAACCAACTAATGGACCCTTTCCTTGACCGTATATCCCAGTCCCGATATATTCCCAACAGAATGCAGAAAGGTTTTTCCAAAACTATAGCTAATAGAGGACTCATAGATGTATGGCGCACTTCTCACGCTGATACTCTTGAATTTTCCTTTTTTTTCCCCAGTCCACAAATCGCACTCACGGATTGACTATTTTTTCCTCACACAGCCCGCTTTTCATTTTGTGAACAAAATTGACATTGGATCTATCCTCATTTCTGATCATGCCCCTGTTATTTTAGACATGGACTATCCTTCTCCTTCCTCGGCTTCCAAGAGATGGCGCTTTAATAACTCTCTTCTTTTAGACCCTCAATTCTCTGAACAATTCCTCGCTTTTGCTCAGGAATTTTTTCATCTTAATCTTTCCTCTGTTTCTCATTTTCACGTTCTTTGGGATGCCGTTAAAGCCTCTGCTAGGGGTTTTATTATAGATTATGTTTCTGGAAAGAAAAAGAAGGCCCTTTCTCATTCCTTAACTCTTCTTAAACAAATTAAAGCCCTCGAACATCAGTACTTCACCACCCCTTCTCCTGATACTTTGCCTCTTCTTATTCGTACTAAGATGCAATACAATAAACTTTCCTGGGATTCGGCAAGCGCTACTCTTCTCAAGTTTAATTCTAAAATGTACGGTGGTCGCAACAAAGCTGGGCGTTCTCTAGCGAATTACCTGAAGATTAAAAAGCAAAAGTCCAACATTGCAGTCATCAAAGATGCTTCAGGTACCTTACATTTCTCTGATTCTTCCATACTCGACTGCTTTTCTCAATACTATTCCTCTTTATATACTCCAGAGACTTGTCCTTCTTCTGACCTTCTTGACTCCTTTTTAAAAAAAAATCCCAAGTCTCCTGACAATGCTCCAGACCTTACTTCTTTGGATTCACCCATTTCTGCTGCGGAGCTTGTTGAATCATTATCCCTTCTGCCTAAAGATAAAACTCCAGGACCGGATGATTTCACTGTCCGTTTCTTTTTACACTTTAAAACCCTTTTGATCCCTCATTTACTTTCACTTGTGGATTCTTTTCTATCCGCTTGCGAATCACAGGGCTCTTTCACACAGGCTATGTTTTGTCTTATTCCAAAAAAGGACAAAGATCCCGCCCTGTGTAAGAACTACAGACCAATCTCTTTTATTAATACCGATTGCAAAATATATGCTAAGCCTTTGGCCCTCCGTATAAATAAGGTTATCCCTGATTTAGTTAACATCTACTAGTTAAAGGTCGCTCAATTACTGATAACTCACGTACCCTGCTCAATATCATACATTTAGCCTCCAAATCCGACTCTCCCCTTGCAGCAATTACCCTAGATGCTGAAAAAGCTTTCAATAGGGTTAGTTGGGATTTCATTTTCGGCTCTTTGAGATGGCATGGTTTTAGCCCCACTATTATTAATGTTATCAAACTCCTATATTCTGCTCCATCCACTTCTGTTTGGGTCAATGGTTGTCAGTCTGTTTACTTCCCTCTCCTTCGTGGTACCAGACAGGGTTGCCCTCTTTCTCCCCTTCTGTTCATTCTTGCCCTTGAACCTTTCCTTGAAACTATTCGACGTTCCAATCAATACACTGGCTTTCAATTTCAAAATGTGGATATTAAATTTACGGCTTATGCTGACGATATTCTTCTCTTTATTTCCAACCCGTCTGTCTCTTTACCAGAGTTTTTTTCCTGATTAACTTGTTATTCTGCCGTCTCAGGATATAAGTTGAATGTTGATAAATCTGAAATTTTGCCCCTCAACAAATTCTGTCTTCCCTCCATGTTTTCTGATTCTGGCTTCGAATGGTCCTCTTCCCATATCAAATGCCTTGGTGTTCTCTATTGTAATAATCTTTAAGACCTCATTAAGATTAATCTCGCTGAAATTTGTAGGAAAATGTCTGCCCTCATTAATAGTTGGCCCCCTCTTTTCCTCTCAAGGTGGGGTAGATTGGCTACAATCAAATTGATGCTTCTCCCTATTATCAATTTTTAACCCTCCATGCTGCCCATATCTCTTCCTAACACTTTCTTTCGTACCATCAAATCCACACTTATTAAGTTTTTGTGGAATAATCGTAAATCTCGTTTGTCAATTGCCAGACTTCAACTTCCTAAGGATTCTGGGGGAGTTAACTTTCCTAATCTTAAACGATATCATTCTGCCTTTACTTTGAAGCAAATTTGGACTTTTCTTTCTGAATCTTCTCCATTCTCTCACACTGCACGGAGTTCTTTAGAACAGGCCCAGTTCTCCCTTTTCCCTTCTTTTTGCCATTTTGATTTCTCTACCTCAACGTTTTTCTTTCCCTACTTTTACTCATTCTGAAACATTGGCTCTCTCTTCTCTCTGTGCTCATCCCTCTTTTAATTCCAGTTCCACTACCATTCCTCGTTGGTATAATAAACATTTTAAGATCAATAATCGCGCCTTATTTTGGAAGGAGTGGATTGATAAAGGTATCCTAACACCTCAACACTTGATGAATGATGGTGCTTTTTTGTCCTTTACTGCTCTTCAATCTCTTTATCATATTTCCTCATATTATGCATCTCATTATCCTTCAGTCGTTGATGCCCTCACTCGTTATTATACTCCCATTCACTCCACTCCCTCTACCTCTCCTGACCAGTTATCTCAACCCCCAATCAATATTGATTTTTCCACTCAATTTAAGGCAGCTACTATATACAAACTTCTTTCTCACCCCCAGGTTACTAGAGTTAAATCTCCTTTAGAATTACAATGGGAAAAAGATTTAAGCCTTGATCTACACATACATACTTGGGAGTTACTTTGGTCCAGGATTCACACTACCTCCCGTTCTGCCAGTACAACGCAAACCTTATACTATTTTTTTAATAGACTTTTTTTCACCCCCTGCGACCTTTACCGTTTTCATTTGATAGATTCCCCTAAATGTTGGTCTTCTCCTCACGATAAGGCAGATATACTTCACATGTTTTCCCATTGTCCTATGACTAACACTTTTTGGACCACTGTTTGGAGTAAGCTCAATGATATCCTCCAATTAGATGTTCCCTTTCATTTTCACCATGTGTTCCTGGGTAGTCTCTCGCCAGTTTCTGCCAATCATAAAGTGGTAGCCCCCTTTATTAACCTCTTTTTAGCTATTACTTTTCTGTGCATTTCTGTGAACTGGAAGGACACCTCAAACCTATGTTATCAAGCTTGGTGGAATCACCACAGAATAGACAGAGCTTATGCCAACTCCACCTCCTTGTTAATCAAAAGAGACTTATTATGGTTACCCCTCACTACTTTTTTGTCTTGAAAGTTAACTTGACTTACTATTGATTTTATTACTTACTTGTTACATATCTTTTTTGCTGTGATTTTATTATTGAAGTTCTTCTTCTCTTTTGATCTTTTTTCTTTCTTCTCCCCTTTTTCTTTCTCTTCTTTTCTCCTTTTCTTTCTTCTCTTCTTTCTTCTGTTAAAAATCTTCTCTCCAAAAATGCTCCTGTTACTAAGTATAGTTTTTCCTTTTTATTTCACGGGTTATTACACTTCTGTGCTGCATTCCAAGTTGTTATTTTTTTTATTGCTAATACTTTGTACTGATGTTTTACATTGTTTTTATCCTATCAATAAAGCATTTTAAACTAAAAAAAAGAAATGTCCTTAACTGTGTGTCAATGGGGTCAGATGTCAATTTAGGGATAACGGCATTCAAAAATTAGAGGTTGTGTGCACTTTGTTATATTTGCTCATTTTGCTTTTCTTTTGGTCCCAACCACATATGCCTATAAGTTAACCGTGGTTTTAGTGTCTACCTGATAAGGGTGTAATCATATAGGTTACTCCTATAGGGCATTTCAATTTAAATGTATCAAGAAAAAACTTTCTCATAGACCTCTTCTTTTTGATCATATTTGAATTTCTATAGTTTTCTTTGTGATTACCTGCCCATCTCTGATCGACTTAGCTGTCAATCCATTCTACTTTTAGTTTTACTATTCTTATCAAATAGCTTCTCATTTGTTACCTCACTTTTGCATATTAGTTCCGTTTTTTGTTAATAGTTGCACTATAAAAAATGTCTGCATTCGTTTTGCCCCCCCTTATCTTCAAGATCTATTAAATCCTCGTCAACTGCCTCGCAATCTTTGACCACTTCACACAACTAACAGAACTGTACCTTCACAAATCTTCTAGTTTAAATTCATCTTCTTTGAAAATGGCTTAAATGTTTTTGATCACTTCTGCTTTTCTTACTGCTTGATCCATGGATCTAAGCTTGCTGTAAACGATACAATTACAAGACCTATTTGTATATTGTCTATTGTTTTTCTGTTTGTAGACACTCTGGATAAAGGGCTAAAAAAGGGAGTCAATAAATAAATTATATACGTTTGGAGAGTGACAATGTAGATATTCAGCATGTGCAGGAATAAAGCACATTTGGGTAACATTTATATGAGATTACAGGGCTGGCTTATATATATGATCGAGACTTCTAGCCGCAGATTCCTTAACTTAGAGTTATCCCCAGTTGTCAGACTGGATCCAGAAATATTTGAACCAGTGCCTCTACGTGCCGGTAGGTGACTTTGTTCAGCTCCGTATTGGAGTTGTGGTGCCGGAAGAGAAGTTTGCTGTGCCTATGTAAGCACTACCCCTGCGTGCTGACATCAGCCCTTTTCTTTATGCACCAACCAGCGCAGATCTGGAGAGAGCTACCTCCAATCACTCTTTGAATAACTTTTTCTCTACATTTTGTCAACCCCTTTCTTCAATACCATTCCTGCCTAGATTTTTAAAGAAATTGGGAATGACTGACCTCAAGTCATTCTTGTAGGCATGGAGAGTTTTGAATTCCGAACTCCTGAGCAGGGACATCAATCCTCCAATCAGGCTGCTTCTTTAAGAGGATCTCCCGCCACAGTAGCAGGGTAGGGAGTTGCATCCAAACCTGCACACGCTTTCGCTTCATGCTTAGAGATTCAACTGCAGGAGTTGACAGCGTTGCATTCCTACTAAAGTTTGTAATGTTATTCTGGCAGCCAGGCGTCCCTCCACCAAGTCATTATCCACCTGCTGATGGGACAATATTGTGACATGCAGTGAAACCAAGAATATTGACCCACTTTCTGCATCCTTATCTGAAGTTTTATTGTACATTTTTTGTTTAGCCCAGCAAATCTCTGCTTTGGGCACTGTTAAAGGTTACTTGTCAGCCATTTTCGTTTTCCTGTGGTGGTTTTAAATCCTTTTATGTATACACCAAACAATGATTATGCTCTGAATATGATCAACACATAATGTTTAGCACACCTGTTTTAGACACATTTTCATAGTTCTCTTGATTGCTATGTTTTGGTAATCATTCATGGTACATTTGCAGAATGTTGAACATTTGAGAAGAGCTTATCAACAGGGACATTTAAACATCTTCTGATCAAGTAGAACGCTCTTTTAATGTGTCACTGCACAGAATATGACGTTGGTGGACGGTCATTTAGAGGAACTGATCTCTTGAACTCACTGTACCAGAGATCGTCAATTGTGTGACAATCAGAACTCATTTGCCACACACACACATAGTATGTTTCTATGTCTTTAAAGTCACATTCTCCTTCTGTCCCAGCAAATCCTTTAGAAACTTCACTGGCTCAACAGTTAAAGTTCCAAGCTTTGTTCCTATTTTGCTCATAAGAATATCTGCCTTGAACACTGGGCATCTCTGGGCCAGGTTTCTTGTAGGAAATATGAAGCTGGAATAAGTGTAGTTTCTTGCCTGTTCCATAACGTATCCATAACTATGATAATCCTTGATTTATGAACATTGCAGTAAATCTATGTAGCACAATACTAACATCAGTGTCATTTGAAAGTACAGTGACTTGATTGGAACCATTTTGAACAGTCCACTCAACATGTGGCACAACATGAAGGTCAGCTTCCTTCAATTTGTGTTAAGTTCTTGAACAATATCGCCTGGACCTCTTGAATATATATTTGCAGGCACAGACTCCTCATTGACAATCATTTCACTTGCAATAATTGAAAACTGATTGTTCACTGCAGCATCAACAATATTTTGGCGAGTTAATATCTCCAATTTCATCTTATTCGGTGTTGATGAGTAGAATTTATCAAGTTGCACAAGTATAGTTGTTGAATTTTGGATGCAGGCAAGATCACTTGTTCCAATTGTAGAGGTTTGTCTGATACTCTCACATTCTTTGACAGACAGTTCAAGATAACTGTCAAAGACAATGTGCAGCTCTTGCAAGGTGTACACTGACTTTGATATCTGTTGCACAGGCTGAACGATCTCTCTGAAGTTTTGCATGGATGACATCTTGACCATTCACAATTGGACAAATAGTCCACAACAACAGTTTTCATGGAAAACACATTTTCAAATCGAAATTCTTCATGTGAAAGATTTTTTTTGAGCTCTTGTAAAGTTTGTGCTGCACTGTTGTGGTTTCACCATCAATTAATGTGGTTGTTGGAAGGAGATCATGCGACCGAATGTCCTTGATAAATTCACCCCTTTCTTTTGCTACATCCATCTCTCTATGTGCTTGCGAAAGTTTTTATTTTTGTTTGTAATGGCTGGTTGGTCGAAACTCTTACTATGCCAATTAAAGTGCGGAAGTTTAGCTTCAGTGATTATGTCAAACAGCTTTTTCTCTTTCAATACAAATCTCTCCTGCTCAGTTCTGAATATAGTTTCGAATTACGTTCCTGGACATCTAGTAGACATGTCTTCATATCATTATCCACATATTGTTTGGTCACAAAGGTATGTGTAGTCTCACAGGCTCAGTCATTTCAAAGGGGGTTCCTTGCTGATGCATGAAATGAGGGAGGATGTCAACATGTTTATTAAAATGTTCTCCTCTCTTTCCCACAAGTTCATGGTGAGGAACGATGGTCCATTAATTACGAATTTACTATCTCCCTGAAAACATTACAAATAGAAAGGAGTTCAAGGTAAAGTGGCTGCCATTGAGCAACATATTCACTTTTATGTGTCTGACCAATATTTAACCTTGGAGCTTTCTTGTGATCTCTGAGTCATCTGTTCCAGTTTCATATCTGTAGCCACAGTATTGAACCTTCCCTCTCTGTCTTTCACCACAAAATGTCTTTGGATGAATTTTCTGTGGAGGTACGGTTTAACACCTCTGACTTCTTCACTCTTTCCAAATAGCAGGACCCATATCTCAGGTAGTTTATGCAATCAAATTCTTAAAAACAGTAATCAGTTACTTCACAGTCTTTACTTACAGCTGTCAATCACCTTCCCAATTAGTGTGTACCATGTTCTTCACATATGCTATCATGTGTAAAACTTTTTCCCAGTACTTGCAAAGTACTGATTTTTTTTACACATTCTTTGACAAACTCTACGAACTTGGTTTTCATGTTTTCTGATATTTAACTGAGTGTATTGAATATTGCCTAGCTTTGCATTATGTCTTTTGAATGAAGTGCACCCTGTGTCTTGTTAACTTCTGATATACGATATACGAAACCTAATTTGTCAGTTTTGTTCCAGAAAGCATTTCAACACAATGTTTCCATAGCCTCAGATATGACGAGCATACCTTGTAATGAACGAACATATTGAGTTCTGCTCAATACTGACTAGATAGGCTTGCTTCCAAAGGTTTCAGTCTCAATAAGTGCATTGTCTATGCTACATCAACTGATAAAACTTCCCACACACCTAAACACAAATTATGTCATGTGGAAAACACCCATCATTGGATAAAGATCATCAAATTCAACTGGATTGCTCATAAACATGTCAGCTACAATACAGAAAACACCTTCAACGAAGAAAACTGTCAGGAGAGGTTGATCTTCAAGCTGAGCATGCACATTTTAGAATTTTTTTTTAGAGCTGTGTATACTGTTGCTTAGTTTGTGATTGAAGATAGTATGACTGGTAAAAACCCTATCTTCTTCAGTGGAATTGTCGCTTTCTCAGAAGACTCGGAATCATGTTGTAATTCACTGGTTTCTGCTATTTTTTCACACATTTTTTCATGTTTGTTTTCATTCTATATGACTTGCAGATTTTGTTGTTACAATGATGAAATATTTGACCCCCTTCACCAATCACTTTCAATCTTTTGTGAACTTTGTCTTCCCATGTTTCTACAGCATCTCAATCTCTCCTCTGTACAGCTGCAGTTGACGTTAGCTTTTCTTTCGTATTAGTTTGTCACATGACACCTTTTTCTTTGCTGAAGGAGTCTTCATATGTTGTAGTTAGCAACACTGTCAGGAGGTAAAGAACCTCTGCTACCACCTGCTTCACTCATATTTACAAATTTGAATCAACTGAAAACCTGACACAAAATCAATATTAAAATAAATTACCAATATGATGGCTAAAACCAGGGCTCAAGTCCTAAACAAAGAAGTGGGGGGACTAACCTAGTTAATCAGAATGCAAGTGGCATCATCGCGCATGACATCACCTTGTGTGACATCGCAGCACATGACATCACAGGAAGTGGCATCATAAGAAGTGAAATCAGAACTTAAGACCTCACATCTACGTTTAGCAGGTCTATCATGAGTACATTGGAGCACATTTCAAATACACTGGGAAACCCTCCTGATTTAGGCAAAAGATTCACACTTTTAAAAGCTACACATAAAACAATGTTTCCTTTTGTCAGCGTAAACTTCCTCTACCCATAGTGGTTTACAAGAAAAATAAATTATTTAAATGCCTCCTCAGGGGTAGTATGCACTATATCAATTACATTTATTTTATGTAAATACAGGGAAAGACCAACACATCTCACATTATTACAGTGCATGCATATCTCCTAAACAGGAACTGAACAAAGTGAAAAGCTGCCTCTCTTAAGGATGTGTGAAGTGCTAACGAGGTGTGAGCCTTTGTTTCCCCTCTGCTTCATTGGCATCTAGTTTTGAGGCTACTGACTGCTGCCAGCCAGGAGACTTGAACAAAAGGAGGCCTGATGACTCTCAGAATCGGCCCAGCAGGAGTCTGAACTGAGAAAGCCCGCTCCCGGCTGCACGTTGTTGCGATCGAAAGCAGACAACAACGTGCTGGCACTGCTGAACGTGTCCCGGTGTTTGCAAATTACACCGGGATGAATTCAGCCTATTTTTCAGTGGGGCCCAACTTCTAGGCAGGGTGGACAGCGTCCACCCTGTGAAAAAAGTGGGTGGACGCTGTTCACCCGCGTGTGTACCCCCGACTCGTGCCCTGGCTAAAACACATCACTATAGAGCCGCCATTTCGGAAAATGGCTGAAGGGCAGCTCTGAGGAGTTCTTTTCTTACTCTGTAAGACTACTCGACCCCCAGAAACTATGTTTTGACACCAACATGAAGTATATAGGTGAAATGCTTCCTGCAATATTACATCATTACTGCAACACATCTGCTATTTTTAAAAATGTCATCCCAAATAATTCGGCCTAGATTAGCAATGTCTAGGCAAGGTAAATTACTTCTCTAATCATACAAAAACACACAGCAAAAATGAAAATCTCAGGACAATAATTTTTTAGCAGAGGTATATCAAGGGGTCAGGGCTACTGAGCTTTATGTGCATGTGTGATAGTCTACGTTCATATTTAAATATTAATGCCTAATTTGTGTTTGCTTTAGTTAGAATTACTAGGCTGCACTAGGCAACATTATAAAGGAGTGCGTGTTTATTTTATTGTGAACAAGCTGTGAACGTTCATGTTTCATTTTGCTTTCAGAAAATCATTTAATTTGAGCTGCAAACCATGGGCTCTATTTGCATGTAACAAAATAATGTAGCAAGAAGCTCATTGTTTTCTCATGTTTTACATTAATAAACATTCTATTTCTCCTGTGCAACAAATTGTATGCATTGTTAGCCAATAAAAATAATGTGAGAGTTGATTTTAAACTAATGGCTGATTGGTAAGATGCTGAGTAACATTTCAGTGACGCTTTTACATAATGTTGCGCTTTGAACATTGTGTGCTTGTTCAGAACATTATAAAAGACATGTTATTTGGGGAAGAGTGATGATTTACATTATCAGATTTAGGCCTTGAATGCAAGTCTTTTTTTTTTTTTTTTATAAAACCTTTTTTTGTCCACATTTGTCAAATCAGTATGTATTTGGAGATAAACGAGGATTCCAACTTTCTCGCTTACATGCAGTGTGGGGGGATACCCGATCACTCCGGGAAGGAGTAGATGGATTGCATCTCGGGATCCCCTTGAATGCAACAGTCTTGTCTTTTCTGCGTTCCTGTTTAGGGAGGGCCTGATGCTCATAGTCCATTGTGTATTTAGGGTTTATATACTATTATTTAATTATTAGCCAAATGGCATGTGGCTTACTTATTTTCTAAAAGGCATATTGCTTTTATTATGGTTGATTATCTCGACAAATTAATTAACTATTGGTTTCAATAATTATGCTATTATTTGAACAAACCTACAAATATTACAAAATGAAAAAATTGGTGGGCTGGTGATAGTTTTATTTTTTTTAAACATATTTTATTGCCTTTTATATTCAACATTGCTCCCGTGATTTCAACAGTACACTTACATATTCCATATCATTTTGGTGGGCCAGTGATCTTTATTGAGTGTTAAAGTTCAGGATTCATTGTTTCCTGCCCATCAACCCTCCTTGAATAATTAGGATTAGATGCTGTGGGCAAACTGCAAATTAGAGTTAAATTAGGAGACTAGTAAAACCCTCAATTTGGAGAATCCTGCATGCATTAAAGTGGTAGTGTAGACATTGGCAGTCTGATGACTTTGATCTGGAAGTGCAATTCAGTTTTGAAGATTGGATCATTGAGTATTAATATAATAGAATGTTTTGCACAGCATGATTTGGAAAACAGTTTCTGTGTATTGAGTCCTGTAGTAATTTCCAAAAATAATCCAGGACACAGTATATTCAAAGTATAAGTCCTCTTTATTATCAACTCCTTCGCATCCTCACAACAGCATCAGCTACCAGCAGAAAAATGTCATTAGAGTTCCATAAAAACATCCTTATACCAGAACCTAGAATACTTGACTATGACATAATACATACCACGTAGAATATTACCCCATATTTACATAAACATACCTATTACTATATAAACGACACAATTCCAAACATTCTTGTTTTTTTGACAATCCTTCCGCAAATTGTTCTTAATTCAGAAGAACACGGAGGAGCATCATGGGTAGAAATAAATCTACAATATTCACCTTCATCCCTAGAAATGTTTTTTCTCAGTGGGACTCTCTTCACCAGTATTATGCTCCCTCACATCCTTTGAGTCACACTCTGCGTGCACCTCACTCACACCTAACCACCACTAATCACTGTGTGGTTTCTTTTTTCTTTCTCACTCCCAACACCGCTACCTGCAAATTCAAGTCGACTCATGTGCCACACTTCACCATTATCTAGCACAAGAGAGTTGTGCCTAACCTGTGTAACTCTTCTTGGCTCACTGAATTTGCTCTCACCTTTAGCAACTTTCCTCACACTCTTCACACGTACCCATTGACCAATGCATGCATTGACTTTTTTGGTACCCTCTTTGATATCATAATAGACATGGTTTTTTATTTGAGATTTCTTGATATTCCTACTCACTTCATCCACATCACATTCCATAATGGTACACAGACATAATATCGACTCCAAAATATCGTTTGGACATAATATCGACTCCAAAATATCGTTTGGAGAAAATATCGACAGGACAGAATATCGACAGCCAAAATATCGTTTTTAAGGTAAGTGAAGTAATATCGTTTTTAAGGTAAGTGAAGTAATATCGTTTTTATTTTTAGGGTTCAGTGTCAGTTTTGGGTTTTTGGGTAAAGGGGTATTTTTAGGGTTCAGGGTCAGTTTTGGGTTTTTGGGTAAAGGAGTATTTTTAGGGTTCAGGGTAAGTTTTCAGTTTTTGGGCAAAGGGGTATTTTTAGGGTTCAGGGTCAGTTTTCAGTTTTTGGGTAAAGGGGTATTTTTAGGGTTCAGGGTCAGTTTTCAGTTTTTGGGTAAAGGGGTATTTTTAGGGTTCAGGGTCAGTTTTCAGTTTTTGGGTAAAAAGGTATTTTTAGGGTTCAGGGTCAGTTTTCAGTTTTTGGGTAAAGGGGTATTTTTAGGGTTCAGGGTCAGTTTTCAGTTTTTGGGTATTATTTTTATTATATATTATTACTATATATATATGTTTAATAAATATGAAATAAAAAAATATGTATTTAACTTTCATTAATTATTTAATTATTATAAGTTAATTTAAGTAATTGTAAGTATATTTTAGTAATTAATTATTAATATTAATTTAATTTAACACTGTTTTTAGTAAATACGATATTTTTTACAACTATATTTTTGTAAACGATATTTTTAACTCGATATTTTTGTACTTACCTGTTTGTAGATAGAAACTCGATATTTTGACTGTTGATATTTTCTCAACGATATTTTTGATGGTCGATATTCTGTCCGTCGATATTCTTTCAGTGATCCTTCCATAATACCACTTCTTCTCATCAATCCTGGATTGTCCTTGGAGAAAGGAACTCTACTTTTCATTAACGTAATTAGACATTTACCAATGGAGCCGTGGCAAAACATTCTGTATGCTAACATAATTTTTTTAGTTCATTTTCCCATGAAAGTTCACTTTATTAGAAAGTTGCCATATTCCTTTGACTATTATATTTTTTCCACAACGCCATTCCCACTGGGATGATAAAGAGCTGTAAGTTTCGGGCTTGATACCAGAAGCTTTTAGATATTAAATATTTTATTTCTTTAGATCTGAATTGCACCCCATTGTTGGTGAGAATAGTTGCTGGAAATCCTTCTCTCAAAAATACGCTGTCTAAAATTCAATCACTGTTTTGGTGTCAACCTTATCCACAATACTTATTTCAAACCATCTTGAGAACATGTCTGTCACAACTATAATGTACATGATACTTCCATCCTGCCAACTAATGGTTCTCAATATATCCAAAACTACATCCTCCCATGGTGAGTTTGGGCAACTCAAAGCACCTAAAGGAGGATTAAAGTTTTGGGGGGATTTGTCAGCTATCTCATAACTTACACATCCTTACAAATCTTTCAGCATCATTGTGTACACCAGTTTACTAATATCGGTCTTTGAGTCTTCTTTTAGTTTGGTTGATGCCCAAATGCCCCTCATGGCAGGAGTGTATAATCTCTTCTCTTAATGATCGGGGTATAATAACTATTTCTCCCCGTAATAGAAAACGATCAGACAGACTTAATTAATATCCGACCTCCCAAAATCTCCTTAAGTCATCACTTATACACTTTTTTCTTCATTATTCCGCCCATTAACCACCTTCTTTTTCACCTCACACTACACGTCATCTTCCTTTTCAGCCTCTAACTATACCTTCTGGCCAAAATTTCTTGCACAATGTGCACCTGTGAAATACTTGCTACTGAGTACTCATTCCATGGGTCCTTTTCAGTCTCTGATATTGGTAATGCCATCCTGCTCAGGAAATCGTCTGTGAAATGCTTTAACCCAAGGACCTACTGGACCTCATATCTAAAACCTTGCAATCTTGTTGAAGTTCTAGCTATCCTAGCGGTCCTCTGAATAGCACCTCTGTAGTCAGCAACTTTGGAGGGGGTTTGTGGGTGCACCTTAAAGTAAATTTCCTGCCCCACATAAAAATCCTGAATTGCTCCGAAGTTCAAATACACACTAAAGTATCTCACTCTATAACAGAGTACTTTTCCTCTGTTGGCCTCAATGACCTGGAAGCAAAAGCAATAACTACTTCCTTTTTGTTTTCATCTTTCCGGGTGAGGATTCCTCCTAAACCTTTGCTACTGGTAATGGTGGTCACAATGGTACTGGCAACAGGATTAAAACCCTTTACATTGGTCATCTTGCTGATGGCATCTTTAATTACATCAAAGGCTCATTAGACCAATTAAAGATAACTTCATTTTTTAATAACGCTCTCATGTAATGTGTTTTATCTGACAATGTGTCCACAAGTTTCAAATAACACTCTACCAAAGCCAAGAATTACCGTGGATCATTTTTGGATTAGGGTGATGGAGCACTGACCAACTTTTCTTTAGGTTCTATTCCATGGCCACTTATCTCGTGTCCCAATTAGGTAACCTCTCTGCAAACATGTAACTGGATAATTCTGCAGGTACTTCTTTTTGACTCAAAACTCTTATCACCATTCTCAACTTATCATAATGTTCCTGTTTATTGCATCCCACAATGAGAGTATCATTGTGAAAAAACACAATCCCCG
The DNA here is from genome assembly GCF_964261635.1 of Lissotriton helveticus. Lineage (NCBI taxonomy): Eukaryota > Metazoa > Chordata > Amphibia > Caudata > Salamandridae > Lissotriton > Lissotriton helveticus. Next base: position 279,195,438 of record NC_136067.1, read on the forward strand.
ATATATCACCAAATAGCTGTGAAATGAGTCTTTGGAATTGATAGCAACCAAAAGGCATGTAAAATGCAGTAACACTCCTACAAGATGGATGTAAAAGAATGTGGTGATATGCAGAGGAAAGGTCAATGGTGGAGAACCATTTAGTACCCCTGGTTAGTGAAAGCATCTCCTCAATCCGCGCAAGTGGGAATTGGTCCACCACTATATTGTCGTTTAGGCACCTAAGATTCACACATAGTTGAATCTTCACTTTATCTTGTCTGTCTATAAGCATTAGCGAAATCCACTTGGATGACTCAATAGGTTTAATAATGCCTGTTTTTTGTAATCTATTCAGTTCCATTTTAGCTTCGTCTCTGACAATGATTGGGAGATTGCGTACCCTATGATTTTTGGATGTGGCAACGACTTCACTCTAATTTGATGGGTCAACCCTTTAAGTTTGCCATTTTTTCCATTAAAATTGTCCTGAAACTCAGTAAGAACCCACTTCTTAGTATCTTCACCACCACAAGCGACCAGAACTTGCTCAGAATTGTTAGGGTCAAGTATGATGTGTAAAGCCCTTTGGTCTTTCTATCCTAACACAGAAGCACATCAGCTGCAACATACATCATGAATGTGGCTCTCCTGTTCTTAAACTCAAATACAAGTAAACTAAGCCCCAACATGTCAATTTTTTCAACCGTAAAGCTTTCAGGATTCACATCTATGTGCTCTAGGTGTTGACCAATGACATTTACAAAATTGTTATCCCATACAATACAAGCAATGGTAGTAAAAGGTGATCCTGAATCAAGGTAACCTATAAAAGAATACTTCCAAAATTAATAATGCATAGTGGCTTGTTCCTAACATTACTTTTGATATTAAGAACAACATTTTTCATGTTGTACTCCTTCTTAGTGTACACTCCTTCAATCCACAGAATATCTTGGATTCCTTTGTTCTTTGTACAAATGACTATTTGATCCCATATTGTTTAATTGTGTAAATGACCAAATTCGCATGTCTCAGCTAGACTTTTGAGCAGTGGCGTAGTAAAGGGTGTGGTGGTCCGCCCCGGGCGACACAGGTTTTTGCGCTGGCGGCCTTCCCTCTGCTCTTACCTGGGCCACGCGGGCAGAAAAAGGAGGAATTTATCAGCAGCACCCCCCCACCACCACTTTTACATCCGCCACAGGCGGCAAAGGCTGGGACCGCCACGGGCGGCTAAAGGCCTAGCTACCCCACTGGTTTTGAGAATAGACACATAAGCTTCAATGAAATTATTCTGTTGCTGCTTTCTTTTAAAGAATGTTCACATCATAATTGCAGCGCACACCGTGGGAGAGTAAGGACCAACCAAATCTAGTATAGCACATTTGAATACATAGACTAGCTATCCTCGCTTTTTGCATTTGGTTGTAGGCCCTGAGCCCCTCGGAACCACTATAATGCACAAGGATTCTTTGATAAAATGCTACCCTTATTTTCTAGTGTGGCAATATATTTAAAAAAATATTATTTCCATTCAGCCCATTTAATAATAAGTTCTCCTGGATTGGTCAAAAATTGTTGTGGTTTGTTCAAATTAATTCCTACATTAGTGGTACTGGATCTGGATGAGCTAAGCTCCATGGTAACAATTAATACTAATACCAGACAAGTAGAATCTGTGCCCATGTTGCAATGCTACTCTAATGCACACAACATTTAAGGCAACAAAACAAGGCTATTATTGTAGCAAAATGTTGCTAATGACAAAATATGAATAGAGTACATATACTTGCCGTGTTTAATTGTATATACAATGAGAAGCAAAGCGATCTGCATAAACGCTGTGTCTGGAGTCCAGTGACACTCTGAGCAATTGTAAGTAACCATGCAGATTGAAACAAACTGGAGACAGATAAAAGTCATGTAGCGTGACCTTGTGACGACTTGCTCTCACCCCAGAATCAAATGCACAGCGATCCCACAGGAAGATACCTACAATGCCAGCAACGCACTCCAATGAGCGTGCCAACACTCCATTGACTTCTGACATATGGTATGCATGACAGCTTCCTTGTGTGGGCGCTGTATGCCTGATTGCTTGAGATGATTTTTAAATGTGATCGCTGTAACAGGAGTGCCTGTGTACGAGCTTAGACTCCGTTGAGTGCTGCTACATGTAACAGGCGGTAGCCTCTTTGAATGTAAAGACTGTGCCACTGCGGCTCCATTGAAAGCTTGATTGAAAGTAAACAAGATACAATGTAAAGTGTACAAATAGCGAAATGAATACTTTCACGCTCTTAGTGTGAAACTTCTACAATCGAAGGGCATTGTTCACTTTACGAGCGGTGCCCTGGGCCTTGGTGCAGGACGCTGCATCACAGCTGCATCACTGACGGCATTGGAGACAGGTGTTCTTACTTCTTTCAAGTTGCTTCCAGCTCCCAACAGAAGGAACAACCACCAGAGGCCCAAAACTGGAATAGGCAACTCCTGGCAGGTCAGAGCTCTCAGCAAGAGGGTTCAGGGGATCTGGGGGTGAAGTCTTTGTGGCCTTGAGACTTCGGAACAGGAGTTCAGCACACTCAGGCCATTAGAAGAGTCTTCTTCAAGCAGGCTCACAGCAAAGTTCCTGTCTTTGACCTCTCCTTGGCAGGAGCAGCAACAACAGGCCAACTCAACACGGCACACAGCAAAAGGGCAGTACCCCTCCTCACAGTTCCTCAGCTCTGCTCTTTGGCAAAGGTTCCTCTTGAGTCCCGAAATGATCAAAAGTTCTGGGGTTTTAAGTGTAATACTTATACCACAAAATGCCTTTATTCTCTTTGTGGTAAGGGGCTCTGAGCCCAGTTCAAACCAGTTCTGTCCTCACTGGTGTAGTATGACCACAGGGGGAGGAGACAGATTTGTGTCAAGGAGACAGACCCTATTCAGGTGCAAGGAAATCTCCTTTCACTACTCTAAATGCAGCCATGCCCCATTCAGGCCAGCTCTGAGTCATCCATGAAGGGCTACGCACACCTCAACCCACTACAATGAATGCACAGCCCCAACCCCTGTCACTCCAAAACCAGACAGTCAATCTACAAACAGGCAGAGACACACAGAATGGTTAAACAAGAAAAATGCCTATTTTCTAAAAGTGGCATTTTCAAAAAAATTATTTAAAAACCATCTTAACTAAAAGATATGTTAGTACATTCTGAGTTCAGAGAACCTAAACTTTATTTCTCCAACTTGACCCAATGGGAAGTCCTACTTGTAAGATGTTAGAAAGTTTCACCCAATCTAACCTATAGCCTTTAAACAGTGAAAAACGAAATTGGGAGTGTTTCACTATCAGGACATGCCACACATACCAGTACATGTCCTAACTTTCTCATACACTGCAACCTGCCCAGGGGGGTACTTTAGGCCTACCATAGGGGTGCCTCACATGAAAAAAAGGGAAGGTTAGGGCCTGGCAAGTGAGGGCACCTGGCTACCCTTTGAATTTGAATTCATCATTATACTGCCCTCCAGCCAGTTGCACAGGAGACTGTTACATGTGAGTTGGTTGAAACATCTATGCATCCTGATGACAGAGTCTAGAGATTTCTAGTTAAAACCAAGACAGACGATTTCAGGATCGGGCTGTGTACGCTCATCTGAGAGTGTAAAACAAGTTTAACCCTCTGATGCAAGTGTTTGTTTATGTTGTATGTTTTGAAAGCCATACTAAAGTATGTTATAATTGACGTGTTGAAAACAACTGTGGGTGGGTGGGGTATTTAAGAGTGTGGCCCGGAGAAGTTTTGAAAATGGGGGTGTTGTCTCCAGCAGTGCCTTATGTGATTTGGAGTTTGGCAGGTTGGGTTAGTGAATGACATGTCTTACAGGTTGGTTGACATAGAGGGGTGGAGCCATGAGTTTGTACTTTAATCAGGAAAACAGCAGCAATGAATATATTAACGTTTGTGTTGAGGAGGTGAGACGTGGGGAAAAGGACATCATTCTGTTAATCGAGGAAGGTAGGGATGATAGTTGTTAGCGTTTGGCTCATGGAGACAGGCTATTATTTTTTGGGGTAACGTGGATTACTAGGTGAAGGAGGTGTATGGAAGTTAAACGCAGGAGGGCATTGGTCATTGGGAGATATTGTTCTGGCACATTTTGATTGAGCGGAGTTACACATTTAGATGAAACATTTCAGTTATCAGTTAAATAGCGTATGGTTTGCTTGTTGTAATTTTTAAATGAGCATGCATAGATTTGCAAATGTAAATTAATGTCACTGTTTTAACATTTGTAGTGAAAACCTGAAGAAGGGCTAATAAAAGCCTGAAACGCATTGGGTAAAAAGAGATTGATTGATTGATTGTGGGTTTCTAAAGCGCTAGAATCGACTCCCGAAGGAGTATCTCTGCGCTGTAGACCGCTGGGGAACCCGCCCTGGCTTTCCCTGTGAGATGGTCCCTACTGGGTATCTCCAAGGTGAAACCAGGCATCCCCGGCGTATGTGGGGGGCCGTTGTGGAGATGAGGTAAGCTAATGCCCAGAGTTGCCGAGTGTGATCCCTAGTTAGAGTAGGCACCGAGGCGAGAATTATCGAGTCCGTTGACCCTGGTCCGAGACCCTGCCGCGTCGGGAATTGAACCCTGGTCCCGGGCCGTCCTCTGCCTCCGGGTCTGCCGCCTCTAACCAGTGAGCCACACCATCTACCACCAAGGATGTTTTACGTATATGTCATGCTCCAGAGAAAAGCCTGGATGAGCATACCTGTTGAAGTTGAAATTTTCTTATACTAAACAGAGCCCCACATGTGACAGGATTAAGAGTTTTTGAAAAAAAAATGACACTTGGAATCACGGAGAATGCTGTGCGCCGTTGGGAGTGCTACTTGACTCCACTTTTTGAAGTAAGCAAGGGCACTTGCCAAGTCGACATGGCAGTTTAAAATTGTGCACAGGCACTGCAGTGGCAGGTCTGTGATACCTTTTCAGGGCTACTCATGTGAGTGACACAATCAGTGCTGCAGGCCCACTAGTAGCATTTGAGTAACAGGCCCTGGCACACTCATTGCAGTTTACTAAGGATTTACCAGTAAATCAAATATGCCAATCAGGGAGAACCAATTGTAATAACAATTTACACAGGGAGCACTTGCACTTTGACACTGATCAGCAGTGGCTAGTGCCCAAAGCATCTAAGCCAACAAAAACGAAATCCAGCACAGCATCAAAAATACAGGAGGTAGGGGCAAAAAGTCAGGGGAAACCACGCCAAAGATGCCAAGTGTAACACCAAGGGTCGATACATTTTCATCTGGACACTTTGCTGAAAGCAGGTGATATGTCAGTGCGAAGTTTCCGCAAAAAATGGCATACAATTACGCTGGAACTGTTGCCAAAATACCAATTCTGGCAACTTCTCAACAAACATGAAACCAGGTGTGCTTTTACCCCCTAAGACCCTGAATTGTAGGTGTCGGCAGTAGGGTAAGTAAAAGCAGGGAAGAAATGCCGTGCCGTTTTCTGTTGCACTCACAGGGGGGCAGCTAACTTCTGTTCATTTGCCTGCTGTCCCTCACTGAATACTGTGTCTCAACAGAGAGAAGCAGCGCTTCTTAAAATCACCTTTAACCTAAATAAATATGTTAAGTGAAGTCGGACACTTATCATACCCTTAATATTCCCAATTGCTATTCTAGAGACTCTAAACAGATTTAAAAATGCGACTCTCAGCAATCGCCTCCTTTGAAAGCAGTGTTACCTTTGGGCAGACATGAGTTGTCCTTGGGAACGCCATAGTTTACATAGTGAAGTATTTGCTAACCAGATTAGCAATGCTAGAAGTGCAAAGTGCTATGCTGGGATTTATATTCTTCCGTGGTGGTTGATAGTTTCAGGCCTTAGCTGCTGCTGTAAACACTAACCCCAAATCTTACCTGTGACCTGAGGGTAGATTTTTTTTACTTATCACTCCCAGGTGTCAGGCTGTGGCACATGCTTTATATGTTTTTTAAAGTCGTTTCAGCTCATTGATTTTTTTTTCACCAGGGTATTCTGCAGCCCTCCTATTGATAGATTTGAAAAATGGTTTTCAGCATCAATTTCTAATGAATTCTTATGCAGCATAGGCCGTCACATAACCGGGTGGTTACCGCTTTATTTTATTAAAAAAGAAATAAAGTGGGAAACCTTGCCAATATACTCATGCCGATTGCTAAAAATATGGGGGCATATTACCAAGCAATAGCAAAAATTATCGCTATTGCTTGGTTAGAGACAGAATTTTCCCGCTGAGCTGCGGCGATTTTTATCGCAGATAAACCTTGGTATTACCAAGGTTTATCGCAAATGCGATAAAAAACGGCCGCAATGCATGAATATCGCTGAAAAGTCAGCGATATTCATGCATTACCGAGCTAATGCTCTTAGCCATGTTATCCACCTCCCATTGGATAACATGGCTAAGAACTGCTCAGGGCAGGTGTTAGCTTTTGGAGATATTCGTGCTTAGCGCGAATATCTCCAAAAGTTGGTAATAGGAGATAGCGATGTTAGCAACTGTTTCCAGTCGCTAACATCTTGGCACGCCCACTTTGCATGTCATTAGTGATAAATATCACTGACATGCAAAGCGGGGCCCAAGATGGTCGCTATCTCCTACTAGCTGTCGCTAACTGGTGTTAGCGACAGCTAGGTAATAGGGAGATAATTTTATCTCCGCTTTCTTGGCTTTTAAAGCCAAAAAAGCGGAGATAAACCCCCTTGATAATATGCCCCATGATTTGGAAGGTAGATGCACATGAGGATGTCACCAAGACGTTTACCCTAAGCCCATTGTGCGCTATGCAAGTGCTAATTATCAACAACTAGAACCACAGAATAAAGATCACTACATAAACGCAGTACATTCTGTGTCATTGCATTAGTACATTGATGACATATAACAATAACAAGCAATGGCACAAATAATGCCTGGCACAAATTAGAGAAAGTAGTTTTGCAGAAACTGGACATAAATCTGAAAACAGGAACTATCGATATGCTCACTGTTTCTGTAAGGGTGTCATGGGCCCTCATACAAACAAGTAAAATAGGCCCCGAACCAGGGTTTGGTAGAAAAGACAGCCAAATTAGGGTCCAGACGACTCCTCACACAATCCTGAGCCCCGGTGCTGCTGCACCTCTTACACCTTTGGTAGCTATTCCCCTCTAAACGCATTACTTCTATATGGTCACACTCACAAATGTATCTCGCCCGACGTGGGCCACCAAACTTTACGAAGGTGAGGTGTGTATGCTTGAGCACAAATGGTTAACAGTGACTACAAGACCCATTCTGTAAGCTGTTTCAATGGCGAGTCCATCAGTGCAACTTAAAGGCGAGGATTGACTATGAGCAAAAATGTATCTTTGCCATTCGGCCTAGCAGAATTGTGTACTGCGCTCTCGCACTTTGTTCAGTCATGTTTATGAAATAGAGAACTGAAGAGTATATTAATTGAATATTTGGTGGCATTGATATATAATGTAAAAATGTTTTTACTTTACCTTCTTCTTTAAAACTGTAATATAAAAACACATGCTAGTCCTGATGTCTGTGTGAGTTTAACCCATCTGTTATTTACTTCATTCTGACTTCTGCATGTGAACTGTACTCTAAAACAGTGCTCTTTTGCACGGTCTGGGATCCAATTCACGTTGAACCTGAATGCAGCGTTTGAGCACATTTTTCTTCTTGCAGGTGGAATCGGTGAACTGCTTCACCAGTGGATTTATATAACATATACGTCCAGTGGGAGTGCATGCATTCCTATAAGCAAAAGTAGTCCGTTATTCAATGTTTCCATATGATATAATAAGCAGTGCTTATTGCAATTGCTTCTTTTTAAATACATACTTGTATTCTTTCCAACGCTTTCCACTAGTAGAACAACCAACACGTTTTGGTCCTTATTTTGGGATTTCTTCGGGGCAATCATGTCTTTGTACTCATATATCTATGTTGTACTTTACCCAACACACCTTTAAATGTAGCAACATTTTATTTGCGAGTATTAATAGAAAATTGATACTATAGATGTGAATGGTTTTGAATTAAACACGCTCCATACTCTTTTGAAGTCAACAAAAATGTGATGGTTGGAATGCTTGAATTGATCTCAGCCACCGGCAATTACTCAGGGCCACATCCCAGTCCTTCTTTGTTTTGTTCATCTTTCTTCAGATTAGATTCAATAATAAAAAAGCGTTACTCCCGCTCCAAGAAGAACGATCAATACCTAACTGCCAAGCCAAGTACTCTCTGGACCAGAAAAGAAGCAACTTTAGACTGGTTTCACTAACCTCTTTCGAAGCAAGCTCAAAAGATCCTACCTGCTGCTGTTTGTTTCTGCTGGTGTAAGTCCATGCCCCAAATGGTGCCCCCTCCCCTGGTCCTTGACGCTGGGTGTGCTGCTAAAGTGGCCTCCTCCATCTAAAAAGAAGTTCTGGCAATGGGACAGCGATCAACTCCTCTGCCTGAAAATCCAGCTCAACCCGCTCTGATCTTTTCCTGCCATCTTTGATGGCTTAAACGAGACCTTGTCTAGTGGCTCCCCATCATCGATGAACTCCGCTCGGCTTCAGCCCACTGCCTGCCCCGCTGAGGGCTCTACCTTCTCCAGGAAATCATCAGAAATTCTTTTAGGTCTAAATGTAACTTATGACTGGGGCAAACGTTCTGACTGTAGCGACCCACACTCCATCGCAATCAACCTTAACTTGTGACTTCGTCTGGTTTTGCTTGACCAACTACCCCCGGTTGGCACTTTTTATTCTTTTTACCCATACTTTTCACTAAAAAATAACTCTGGATCTAGTGATTTGATTACAACTATTTTTGTGTCATTTTATTTATTGAAATGTACTCTCTTTTTCAAAACTATGGAATTTTTCTAGTGTTATGTTTTCACTTAATTAATGTTTGTGTACTGAATAAATACTTTACACATTGCCTCTAAATTAAGCCTGAAAGCTTTTACGTCAAGCTACCACAGGGATAATGACAGCTTATATTAGTGACTTTTCATGCTTCACTCTGACAAGGATTGTCGTGGTTGCTTGAGTAGGACTTCCACCCCTCTCAACCAGTAATCAAATTTTTTTAATCGTTTAATGCCCTCCACAGTTAACATTCCAGTTTTCCATAAATACTTGCATGTTTGATTGTGTTAGAAAGGATAGGATGTCACATCAAAATGTATGTTGACTATGTGTTTGAATAATGTGTAGCATTCAGCTGCCTTTCAACTAGATTCACAATATATGAATACCATATATATATACACACATATATTTTGTTTCCAGCTGCAGGGGCGTAGCAATAGTGTAGCCTGTGCAGTGACATTTGAGCCTAGTGATGCTAGGGGCCAAATATACTCCAATTATGGCTGTCCATTAGTACTCATTCAGGGTGTGGGGAACATTTTCTTTCCCTGCATTAGGGCTTATGGCACCCTTGCTATACCACTGCCCACATGCAGACACAGGTGAGAGAAATGGGCAACCCAAACTACCCTTGAGGGCTCGGGAAAAGTAAGAGGGATGGGCAAATGTGCTTTCAAGGGATTTATTCAATTGAATAATTAGTTTATTTTAAGATAACATTTGGGAGCAAGATGGAAGATATGCTTGCTAATTGATTTCTTTCAGCTCGTCAATTCTTTTAGGTAATTTCTTGTAAACGGGTACAACTCTGTACAAGAGCGAACAATCATATGGAGTAAATCTCAAAAAGGTGTATAGAACAGACAAAAAGGTGTATAGAACAGACAAAAACGGGTGTATATATGAAAGTATTACATTTTATATTAGAATTTTTCAGGGTACTTGTATACAATAAATGCAATGAAAAAAGAAGGTAATTATTATGCACTTGAACACCTTCACTGTAACTATTGCAACACTTTTTCTTGAAATAAACCACAAATCAATATCAAAGAAAAAAGTGTATAAGTCGACGTTTCGGAATCTAGTTTTGCATTAGTGAGACCATCTTCAGGACTGTATAGTATTGAGGTTGTAGACCCCTAAAAACAATCAGACCAACTTGACTCAATTTCTTCAAAATTGTGGCGCTGGAGATGTGCAACTCTTAGTGGCCCTTACGGCAGTTGGAGGAAGTTTTCACCGACATGCAATAAAATTTGAACACATTGCTGTAAGGGCCTCTAAGAGTTGTACATCTCCAGTGCCACAATTTTGAAGAAATTGAGTCAAGTTGGTCTGATTGTCTCTGGGGGTCTACAACCTCAATACTATACAGTCCTGAAGATGGTCTCACTAATGCAAAACTAGAGACCGAAATGTTGACTTATACACTTTTTTCTTTGATATTGATTTGTGGTTTTTTTTTAAGAAAAAGTGTCACAATTGTTACAGTGAAGGTGTTCAAGTGCATAATAATTACCTTCTTGTTTCATTGCATGTATTGTATACAAGTACCTTGAAAAATTCTAATATAAAATGTAATACTTTCATATATACACCCGATTTTGTCTGTTCCATACACCTTTTTGTCTGTTCTATACACCTTTGTGAGATTTACTCCATATGATTGTTCGCTCTTGAACGGAGTTGTACCCGTTTACAAAAAATTACATAAAAGAATTGACGAACTGAAAGAAATCAATTAGCAAGCATATCTTCCCTCTTGCTCCCAAATATTATCTTAAAATAAACTAATTATTCAATTGAATAAATCCCTTGAAGGCACATTTACCCGTCCCACACGCAGACACAGCAGCTGCATGTCACCTGCTTCAGAAAGCATGTAAAATCTAAGGGCTGAGTTCTTGGAGTTGCACTACGCGGAGCTACGCGAAGTGCAAAAAAAACTCTGTCGCACTACGCGTAGCTTCGCAAGTGGCAGAGTACAGTAGGAAAATGACATTCGCGGTGATTGCACAGTGCCAGATGCTTGTCCGCACTGCGCAATCATTGTGAACAGCACCATGCACAGCGCAAGCTTACCTTTTCTCCCGCTAGTGTAGATTATTCAGCGTGAACGGGCAGCTTCTCAATGCTAGCGGAGGTGAACGCACGCATACATGACCACTCGCAATGAGAAACCTGACCCCCGCATTGAGAAATCTTGCCGGGAGGCTTATTTTCCACACTCACGCTCGCCAACTTGATGTTGGCGATCAGGAACAAGAAAAAATCTCGCCAGGAGGTAGATTTTCCTCGCTCACCAAACTTGCTGTGGGTGAATGCAAGTGAGGATAAAAACTCTGCTTCCCTAGCTCCGCATAACTGGAGTGCGGGAAACTCAGAAAACTCTGCGAGCAGAGCGGAGTTCACCAGCCAGGGTTAGTAAAATCTCGAAAATCCCACTTATTCATATTCTGGTCGGACACTGACAGCGATACATTTTCCATGGCCTTCTCCCTTTCATAGTATTTGAAGGACTTACTCACAGGGAAAATGGACCTTGTCTCAGTCAGCAAAAGGTTGCATTTGGCTGTAGTGCCTTATCTGTGCCCACCAAAAAAGAAGACTTTAACCATTTTCAAAATGGAAATAGTGCTAACGCAAGCATACTTGCAAAGCCAGAAGTATGTAGATACCGCCAATTCAAAAATATAAAAAGAAAGAAAAACTCCAACAAACTAGCATCAGTCTTACTTGGAAGTGAACCTCGGTTTTATTACCCCCTACTCCCTTTTTAGACTAGTAGTTGCTTATTTCACATATACTGAAGATTTACCTGCCTTCAAACTAGCATTGCTACACTCCTCCGATGAGCTCCAAACACAGCAGCATTTTAGGAACTGCTTTCAAGCAAAAGAATAAATGTTTACCAAGTGAATACTATAGTGACTATAATACATCAAATGAGCATATATGCTTATCAATTCTGTAATTGTGAGCTCTGCAGATACAAGGTTTACAATTCAGAAGACGTTCAGAGAAGAAGCTAAGGTACAGACTAGATCTGGCTTGGAGTGCAGCCTCAACTCACATTTGTAATCCATTCTTTCATTGCTATATGCAAGTAGTAGCACCACATGCAGTGGGAGGAAGTTAAGACATTGCCTTGCAGCACAGGATGTTATTTTAACGTACGCCAAAGTATTATGATGTATGAATGTTTAGCTGCTTACAAACTGGCACAGCTCCACTCCACTCCACTCAACTGGTGAGCTCCAAAGAGAAATATATAATAGAGCTTGCATTAAAACAATGCGAGGAAATGTTTACTGCATGAATGACTACAGTACCCATTATGCATTATGACATGACAATATGTACAGATTATCTGTGAAATACAAAACTTCAGGTCCAAAATGCTATGGGAGACCAGAAAGAGAGGAAGAGCTACCGTAGCCAAGGAATATCCTGATATTCATAGATGCTGGTCTTTTGAAGTATGGTCATGATATACATTAGTAGAATTGAACAAGGTATGTTTCCTTTTCTTCTCTTTCCTTACCAGTAGGATCCTTAGTTCCATTGGGTTTGTGCTGTGCCTTTTGTGAGTTTGGTCAAAGAAGGCTAATTGCTAATTCAGGTTCTCAAGCTTATTGGTGTAAATGGTCTTGTAAATGAATGAGGGTGACTTAAATATGATGTGGCAGATTTACAAGCCCAATGCGCAACTTTTGCGTCATTTTTAACATGGGGAAAAATGACGCAAAAGTGGCGCAAGAGGCTTGTAAATCTGCCCTGATATGTGCAAAGAGAGCCAGTGAAATTCCTTTTTAATGGGAGTGCTGTGCTGGGTTGCTAGCGATAAAAATGGTGGCTTCATGGAAGTAGACCTTTAAAGAGAGAAGGGGTAGAGAATATGCTGGAGAAGAGTTAGTTGCCCCCATCGAAGGAAAGAGGTTGCACAGTTGAGCTGAATATATGGGCTGTGAAGAAAAATGTGATTGGCTTAGGTGACTGATTTGACCTGTTTGGAGGAGAGGTCATATGAATCCATTACATCAAGTTACCCATGCTATACCTGTAACCTATTTTGCACGACACAAACTCTTGCTAACAGTGTTTGCTGTCTGTCAATCAGGCATCAACCAAGTTTACTGCTCTCTCATTGCAGGTCTGCAGAACTTGTTTGTGACAGTCTGTGTGTACACCTTATCTATTACGCATCCCTGATTCTTTCCCTTGGTTGCCCAGTCAATATTTGATTACATTAGCATAGTATAAGCTTCCATTGTTTATATAACGCCCCAATCTAAGAATTGTAATCGAGCCTCCAATCAATTTTGCAAAGACGTTCCAATCTTTTTCTTGCATTGAAGGCTATGTTGCGTAGTTGGATCATACATGAGATGTCGGCTTCGGAAAGCCCAGTTGACAAAGTTTTCTTCTGTGTGAGTATGACATACAGCTTTATTTATAGCTTGGTGGATGCAGGACATCCACCAAAGAGCGGCACATGTCCCCATCTTTCCTATTTAGAATGTATAGCGCCTCTATGCACTTTTTGCAAATGTTCAGCATCCTTGAAAGTCTAACTAACATCGTTATTCCTGATAGAAAAATATTTGTGGTATTGCGTTCTTCATCACTAGTGGGGCTTATGCAGAGTGATCTTCATTACCGGTGTTAAATGAAGGGTTAGAACTCAATATAATGTTAAGTATCTTTGGCTTTACTTTCATGTCTTCATGCTATAAAATATATACTTACCTGAAGACCTTCAACTATAGCAAGCTCATAGTCAAATCCTTGAAAACGAAATGGACACTCAAAATAATTCAAATTAAACTGAAACAGGTTGATACTGTGCAGAGGTGATGAGATGACATCGCCTAATCCTTATTTGGAATCATTGACCCTACAAAAAAACGTTAAAAAAATTAGCAGTTGTTACATTGAATTTTACGTACAAGGGGGCAGATTTATGAAGGCCTTGCGCCGCCGGTGCGTCACTTTTTCCCATGTTAAAAATGACGCACCGGCGGCGCAAGGCCTTCATAAATCTGCCCCCTTTTTTAGTAACCATTTTTCTGGCTAGAATGTGGTTTGAAAATGCACTATTATTTAAGTTTCGTTTTTTTTTTGTTTAGTGTGGAAGCATTACGATGAAAGCCGGCACTGAGTGTCTGTAGTGAATGAAACCGCCTTGCAGCTGGAGTGGTTGGATGCAAGAATTATGAATATTACAAATGTTTAACCTGTACTAGATTATCTTGAAAAATGTCGTAGTTTTCCTAAAAAAACCCTCTTGCCATCATGCAGAGCCTTATCAGCTACTGGTGGCAGTGTTCATTCCCTCTTCCAATCACACCTTCATTAGCTCATTCACTCATCCATTAATTTTTTTACGAATCTGTTTTTATTATTTTAAGTATACACTCAGTGATAACAGGCATTTCGTACAGATGTACGCAATCATGTAGAACTAATTAATCAATACATGTGCATGTGGCCACATTGGTTTAATGTGCGTGCAAATTTCATTCTGCCAGATCTTATGCAGTCGTTAAATTGCATTAGAAAAGTAGTGTGTCAACCTCCCGGTTACTCATGTGGTCTAATGCTGATCATGCAGCTTGATCAATGAAACAGATGTTTAACTAACAAAGCAAAGGAACAATAACTGTGGCAGCTCATAGAATTTGTACATGTGTAACCCCCCCCTTACCTTGCCCCGACACCCCGTCCCCCAGGGCCTCTTATGTGCTCCTCAGCCGTGATCATGTTAGTGTAGTTGCACCCTCGCCAAGGTGAGTTAGGAGAAAATGGGGCCAGGCTATCCCATCAGTACAACAGCCTGTGGCATGCATCCGCCTGCATGGTCACTACCTACTTCCTCGCGTGTCTCTCATGGCCTTCCCTTTCCAGCCACTGTAACGCACAGAGCATCTGGTCCCAGTGAGCTGCTATAGGCTCCTTCCTCAACCCCAGTTTTCCACCCTGCGGATGGCAGTCCCCTCTGCCATAGCCCATGCCTGAAATGAGGAGCTCCATGCCTTTATGTGCGGTGGGTCATGCCCCTTCCATCATTTGTGAGGAGGCTCTTTGCTACCACAAGCCCCAGATCCAAGAATCGGGACTTTACCTTATCTTTGGGGGACCTCGTAAAGTGGTTTAAGATGTATTCGGGCCAGTCAAAGGGTATGGTACGACCCGTGCTACCCTGCAACAGCCCACTAATCGCGCGCCAGTAGTTGCCCAACCCAGGACAGCTGCACAGCATATGCAAGAACCGCGCCCCCAGCTCATTACATCTAGGGCACAGTGCGTCATTACGATGAAAGTACCTATTGATCAGCTCCAGTGTGAAATAGGCCCTGTGGACAATGAATAACTGAATTTGGCGAAAATGAATATATTTCAAGGGATACGCACTGGACTTTTGAGCATCCTTTCCCACTCCTTAACCACCAGTGGCCTCCCCAGGTCTAGTTCCCTTTTGCACCGAAGTGGGCCTAAGCTGATAGCTGCGTGCTCCCTCAGCGATGTCGTGAACCAGCGAACCAGGTGCCTGCCTCTCCCCATGACGTGTAGGTATTGCATTGGTAAGTGCTGAGCGGGCTCCGTGGTCATGTCCCCCCATTTGGTAGTCAATCACTCGATCAGGGAGCGGTGAGCCAAACCCCCCCCCCCCGGAGGGAGCCCTTCCTCTGCCACCAGAGTCTTGAATGGTATGAGGTCACCATCTGGGTAGAGATCTCCAAGCGTATGCACATCGGCCTCCCGCAATTCCGCAAGCACAGGAGCAGTAAGCAACCCTCCACCGCTCGGGGAGCCATTCAGGGGTATGGCCGGTGCGTACGGGACAGCAGTGCGGGTAAGATATAGGGCCCTTCGGTAGCACAAGTATGCCACCGTCAATAGGAGTGGCGTCGGTCTCGTGGCTGGAGCAGGGGATGAAAAAGTCTGGTTATTTGTTCTAATGAGTAAGGCGGCATTATTGTGGCTGCATCATCTCTGCCCCTGTCCACCAGCCAGCGAGCAACCCACTGCAGTTGAGTGGACAGATAGTAATGCTCAAAACAGGGAGCAGCCAGGTCACCCGTTCTGTCGGCAAGAATAGTTTAGCAAGTGCCAGCCAGTACCTAGCTGTGCCCCAGACAAAGTCCCGCAACATTCTGTTGAGCATGTTAAAGAAAGGGGCCGGAATAAACAGTGGCAAATTAACAAACTAGTACAGGAGGCGGGGGAACTTGACCATTTTGGCAAGCGCCACCCTACCTGTAGTCATCAGAGGAAGTGTATTCCAAAAGCACACCTGTGATTGAAGCGCCGTGACCGCCCTTCCCAGGTTCCCGTCAAACAAATCAGCTGGGCTACGGTAGATTTGAATCCCTAGGTATCGGAATGTGTCCTTTTTCCACTGGACCTGCGTCCCGTCAAGACAGTATCCCGGGTCCGCAGTCCCTGCGCTAAAAGCATAAAGACAGGATTTACCCGCATTCAAGCGAAGCCCCGAGATAGTAGCAAAGGTCTGCAGCAGCTGAGCCAGCCGCCCTGCCATGTGCCCCACGTCTCTCACATACATAAACAGGTCATCAGCGTAGAGCGACACCTGGTGAACCGCATCCCCAGTGGTAAACCAGCTCCTGGAGTCACCCGTATAGCCACCGCTAGGGGTTCAATTGCCAGTGCGAACAGCAACGGGGACAGTGGGGACCCCTGCCGAGTGCCCACTGTTACCACCTCAGAAATGTAGGGGCCCAGCCGCACACGGACTGTGGGGTTCTTGCAGAGCAGGCTGACCATGTGGAGGAACCCCATGTCCAACCCATATCTCAGCAGCACTGCCGATAGGTACCCCCATTCTAGACAATCAAACGAAGTCTATCAAGCTCCGTATGGGTCATATGTTTTTCCTGTAGTAGGGCAATCCCCACAGAGTGCCGCTGTAAGTACGAAAAGATGTAATAACGCTTTGACAGTGTGTACATGCCACGTATGTTCCAGGTCACAATATTAGTGTGTGCCATCATGAATTTGGGTAGTTAGGCGCGACGTGGGGCAAAGTGGCCGCACCAGGGGGTCTGGGCTGTGGCCAGAAGAGAGTATAATAATGCGCTGCCATGCGAACAATATAACAACTGTAACAAATAGGGGGTATCCCCGGATGGGCACCCGTCCAAACTTCAAAAACTATAGTTAAAGGTGAGCTATTCCAGTGTCTTGCCTGGTGAGGTGCGAGTGATAACGGTGACTTGTCGGCACTATTCCCCCTCCTGTGTCTCCCCTGAATGCAGGAGGGGCAGTAGCGTGACATGGATTAAACTAACGCTCAGGTCTGGAGCGAGTCGCAGCGGCGGGAGCTCACGAATGCAGACAAGAGCGGCATCTAACGTCGTACGCTCCACCCCCACACAGCGGGTTGCCCTCTGTTGTTACATGCCCCGACAGGCTCCGAGGACCCCCCCCAGAACACAGTACATTCCAGCGAAATGTGCACAAATATAAAAAAAAGGGGGGGAATAGCAATTTCTTGGCCAGTGTGTGTAAACCTTGTACGAAGTTTGAACTCTGACATAATATCACACAATGTGGTCCACAGTCTGTGGAGTCGCCACTGGCAGGTTCGAGTCTTCCGAAATCACAATGGATGGAGACGACACTCCGCTAGTACCCGGGGCACTGCCCGCGTAGGCCTCCATGCCGTCAGCACCATGCACGGTCCCAAGGGTCGCCACCTCTTCAAGTACCTCCTGCCATTCCATTCTGATTCTCTCCGGGCTGGGCGCCACTGGGCCTGGTCTTGCAGATTGGTGCGCCCCTTGGCGCCTACGCCTTCTGGACCTCCTCAACGGGCGGCTGCTGGTCTCTGCACCTGTAGGTCTCGTTCCTGTCCACTGCCCGACTCCTCCAGCCAATCCCACACGTCTGCAAGGAAGTCAAAAAAGCGAGTCCCCTCCTTCGTGACAACTCTCAGCTGGGCCGGGGACAGTAGGGAGTAAGGCAGCTCCAGTTCCCTAACTGGCCATGTAGTTACTTCTTCGCTGCTGCACAGTTGCTGTATAGTCCGGGAAAAACATAACTCGACTGCTGCCCCATTCAGGTCGCCTAATTTCTGGGTTTCACGCAGGACCACGTCTCTGCCCCGGTAATTAAGAAGTTTGAAAAGGGACGGGCGGGGCCTGGCCCCCTGCCTGGCTTTTGCGCCGGTACTCTGTGCGCCCTTTCCACGACAAATTGTTGGGATAGCACCCCCTGGGGCAGGAGGTCATGCAACCAGCGCTCAACATGCTGCTCTGGGTTTCTTCCCTCCTCTCCCTCCGGAAGACCCACCACACGGATATTATTACGCCGGGAGCGCCCTTCCGCATCGTCTATCCGGTCTTCAAGCGCATAGACCCGGTCAATCATGTCTTGTAATGCTCCGGTGTGACGCTGAGTAACGGGCTGGAGCTTCTGAAGTGTTAGACTATGTCCTGGGACTCTCTCAGCCAACTTACGGTGGTCAGCGTGAAGAAGGGTGAAGTCCGACGTGACTTTGTCGATCCTCATTTCTAGGGGCTCCGTGGTCTGCTCCAGGGTAGTGCCAATCCTCTCCACCGCCGCCAGTACAGAGTCCATCTTGGCCGAGAGGGCCGCTGCTTGCAGCTCAATGAATCCAGCTTGGCGCCCTTGTGGGAGTTCCAAACCCCCCCGTGCGCGTCTGTCCTTGCTGTGACTTGTCTCGCAGCCGGCCCATCACAAGTTGTTGAGCAGTTGGCATTCACAAGCTGTCTGCAAACTATGAGGGCACAGCCCGTTACAGATCAGGGCCAAATGGAAGAGTGTCTTGCCGCACGGTTAACAGAGCATTCCACTGGGGGGCCCCTCCCCTTCCTAAGCGACGTTTGGGGTCCCGCAGCCCGTTCCTCAGGGACCCGATGCCCATTCTCAATGGTTGGGAAAAATCCTCTGCCGTGTGTCAGCCACAGGTACCAAGGAGCTCTCAACCCACCCTCAGTGTCCCCCGGTCAGTGCAGTGGTTCTTTTGTCACTCCTTGCGTGTTCAGGGACACCGCACCACTGCCCTTGCTTCTCTGATGCTCTGCCCAGTAGGACCTCCTGTGCCCCTCACTGATGGTATCTAGCAGGGCCAATACAGGCATGCCACGGCCCCACCAGGCACATCTGGCAGGTGCCCGCCTGGAGGCCACTGAGTCCCCGGGCGTTCCCGTTCTATTGCCCCCCTACTGCGTGCAGCACCTCCACGACAAAGCTGCACCTGGTAAGGTCCCGGTCAGTCCGTCCGTTGCAGCGTGGTTGATCAGCGCCTCAGTAGGGGCCACACCCTCCTGGCAGCTTCTCACAAGTCTGTGATTTCCAGAATCTCACTAGGAAGCCCCAGGTGCCTCACTCGCTGTCGTCAGGTGCGTTTTCCATCCTCAGGCTCACCACTTGCGTCGAGAGAACGCCACACCAGTGCTGAACCCATTTAAGATGGCGTCTCCCTCAAAATGGCACCCGCACCCTACTACACCAATCTGCAGGCCAGCAGTGTCTCCAGGCTCGGCGACAAGCAGTTCTCTCAGGCTCCCCTGTGGCCTCCGGACGCTTCAGGTGCCCCAGGCACCCCACTCACGGTCATCAGGCACGTTTCCGTCCTGAGGCTCACCACTTGCGTTGAGGGCGCGCCACACCAGTGCTGGTCCGACTTGAGATGGTGCCTCCCTCAAAATGTCACCCGCTCCCTACCGCACCAATCTGCAGGTCAGCCGTGCCTCTAGGATCGGCGACCTGCAGTTCCCTCCGGCTCCCCTGCGGCCTCCGGACGCTTCAAGTGCACCGCCTCCTAAGTCCGGCACCTTAGATGGCTGCTCCAGGGCTGTGCCACCAGCCGCCACGGGGGGGGCATCCACCTGTTCCGCCCCACGGGTGATATACCCTAGCCCCTAGGGTATATTGCAATTCTCCCAGGGGCCCAGACCAGTCCTCAGCTGCGCGCACCTCACCTTAGAGGGGGGCCCGCATCACTCCAATGCCTTGTTTCTCGCCTCTCTGCCAGCACGCACAGACCGCTGAATCCTGCAGCCGTCAGCAGCTCACACAGTCACTGCGGGCCCATACCTCTCACAGGGCCTGCAGTAGGCTGGGACCCGGGCTCACTTCACGCTGCTCCACTTCACCTCAAAGACGGCGGCGGCAGACTCCACCTCTCGGGTCGGATGCACTTTCCCAGACGCACCGTTCCACCAGGCCGCAGCTTCTCTCCGCTACTCGGTCGCCAGCGAACCCCAAGGCGCAGCGAGCCCCAGGTGCACCTCACCGCCTCTGTGGGGTCGCACCTCGCCCAGTCTCCGCTCCGCACCTCAGAGCCTAGCAACGGCTCCAGGCAGCCAGCGCCTCCGGTCGGGTCGGGCTTCAGCACCCGGAACGCCGCACACACAGGGCATTGCAGGGCCTTACATGTAGCGCGCCTCCAGCTGTCTTGCCGTGACATGGGGTAGTGGCAGGATAATGAGGAATACTTAATAACAAACGGGAGGGGTTGAGGAAGGTGTGAGGAAGGGTTTAGTTAGGGTCATACTACTATAAACGCATACACACACATAAAAATAGTAAGACCATTGTTATTCACATACTACACTTTTAAAGTTATTGCATCTCTAAAAGTGTGAAAGAAGGCTCAACTGCACTCGAGCCCAGACTTGGAGTAAGTCAAGCATCAAACAGAGCTACTCACAGGTTCTGCAACACACTCTCATAACAGGAGGTAAATAAAATGAAGCCCCTTAGGAACGAATGTTAGCTAAATTATTTTCACATTTAAATGTTATGCCCGTGCTAGTGTATATAAATATATATGTGTGTGAGTGTGTATCTGTATATGTATAATGTTTATGAGGGTGTTTTTTAATTATTGTTTAAAAACTAAGCATAACAAATTATATTTAAATTCATTATTATTGCACATTTAAATTGATGATTACATGTGTTGTCACATTTTATTATGTTAGCTGTAAGTTAATAATAAATATTTTGTATTGATTACAATTCCATTATACTTTAACATATTTTTAATAGTTGTTTTAAAGAATAATAACCTGTTACACTTTGCATGAAAAATCACAAGTCCTACATATATACTCACAAATCCTGCTGTAGGAAGTTCCACCTACTTATTTGAGGGGGTGGAATATTTAAGATACAACTAGGTGCAAATCTGCACTCAGGAATTATGAATAACAAAAAAGTGTAACGTTGCACGTAGGTGTAATTGTAAATATAGATGTGACTAAATATACCTTTGTATTTTTCTTTTGAACAGGCCTCATAGGTGTTTCCCAAAAGTGTTTGAAATGAAAAGCAACAGTCATACTGATGCAACCATGGTTACTCGTTACAGTATATACCAAAGAAATAATGGTGTACATCAAAGACATGGTTCAAGTAAAAAAGAGACAGTTGTAGAAACCAGACCTAAAAAATTAGGCATCTCAATGTTTGTCAAAAACTAAGCATCAAAAATATGAGCTACATCGAAAAGAAATGGTGATCAACACAAGGCATAAAAAATGTACTCGATCAAAAAGAGATGATTATCTAAACAGCTTGATCGAAAAGAGGTGACTGACACAACCAGGCATCAGGCAAAGAGTTAGAACAACATGAAAAAATTGGTGACACCATACATCTTGTTCAGTGATCAGAATGGGTCCTACTTTTACATGAGCTAGTTATCTGATGTCATTGTTCGTTACTTTTATGTAAATAGTGAGCATTTTTCTCAAATTGGATGTATCAAATCTAAAGGGCTGATTATACACAGATCAATACTTTCTGAGATCCTTACTGGGTGGCTTATCTACATGAACTTATGTAAACTAAGGAGTCGTGTCTTCCATCTTTAGAATATCTGATTGTTCGTTTCTTTGCTGGCTTTGCTATATTCGCTATCCTTGGTTCACAAGCCCTCACGTTTTACAGCCTGCTGATTGTTTCTGCCACTGGTCTTTGCACCTCAGCATAATAATTCGCTACTGTCATCGGCTTTCTATACGCCATGATAAATATTAGGCTCAATATTATTGGCTCAACTCTTGGCAACCTCTGGTGAACTTTAAGCCTCGGGTCGAGCTTCCAAACTCTTTGGGTTTCCAGTGGATAAGATCAAGGAACTTCTTCAGGCACATTATGTATTTTTAGGATACCATAGAAGGACCTTCTTGTGCAGTGAATTCATCAGCATTCCTATTCTGTTTTGTATGTACATGGTTTTCTAAAACAATGAAATATGTATTTGAATTCTCAATAGGCATTTTTTTATATGTAGCCTTTTTATATTACAAGAGAACACTTTCTTTGGAACACAGGTTCTTAAAGATATTTTTAGGCCAAACGCCATACATTGATCTCTTTTAAATCATTTGGAGAAATTGTACACAGTGGCGGCTCCTCTGCTAAGGCAGAGGAGCGTCGCCCCACTGCTCTGTGAGCAGTTCAAAAAGGAAAACTAAAATGATAATAACGCACTGTTGTTATAATTTTATTTTTCCGTCCTGGCTCAGCTGGTGTACATTTTAGGTCCTGGTGAGGCTTGGCTGCCACAGGAGCAAGGGGTGGGGAGTGGTGAGCACTCTCTTAAGTGTGCATGACGGTTTGGCCATCTGCCTTGGGCCGGGGAAACAGTCATGCGCACTTAGCATGTTCCCCACCGGCTGTTTTGCACAGCCTGGGTGGAGAACATGCACAGGCTCCCAGTCTCTGTCTGGGCACCGAACCACGGCACTCAGACCAATCACGACACAGCTGTCATGCTGGTGACAGCAGCATTGTGATTGTCTAGGGGAGTCTGGGAGCCTGTGTACTTCCTGCTTCTGGAGTCAACCAAAGAGGACCGAGAAGCAGTGGCCAGCTTGCAGGTAAATGTTTTTATTTTTTTTTATTTTTCAGCCCCGCCTGCCATCCCTGTTCAGTAACAGCTGCCACTGATTGTACAGATATCCACTAAACTACAATATGAAATTAAGTATGGAGTAAAAGGCACAATCGACACTTTTGGGGCTACTTAAGGACCATACAAAGCAAAAAGTTTGTATTTCAGTGTATTTTTGAAAGAACATTGGTTCGCAGTAGGTAAAGTGGTGAAAATTAATTTTTCCAAATATTTTACAGTTATTTTAAAAGTTGCTTAGGCTAGATAAACGTGAAGAATTTGGAGGATATATGTGATCTTTGTATCTAAACCAAAATATTTCTTGAAAGACTGCTCATATAATGACTACTTTATCTGGCAGGTACGTATCCAGTGTATCATAAAACAGGTTTTATTGTTTTTCAATAAAGTCACAAGACAGATGCAGCCTAGTGCTAATCATTCCTTCACACGGACTTGCATACTGATTTTTTATTCTCCATAATTACAGTGATATTCCTAAAACCAGAATTTTTATAGAGATAATGTGCTGAAGCCACTGCGCCTTATGTGTCAAACGAATAATTTACATAACAGGGCAATTGGCATTAGCCAAGCTCCAGCCTGGCACAATATATTACTTATGGACCTACTGAATGAGTTCCCTCGTATGTAATATATATGTTATAATGTAGTTTCCACATTTAAGAATGTTTGACAAAAGTGCTCATGGAATTGAGGTTTTAAATTTAAATTACAGCCTGACTAAGATTGTCTGGTAACATTTGCCGATAATCCTGCCTCATGCACGAGGCTTATTTGCCATTAGCAATGATTTCATTGTTCAGTTGCTACAATTTAGAGATAAAAACAAATAATGAAAATAATTAGGAAAAACAGAAATTAGTGACAACGTGTTCAGCTGTTATTTTTGATATGTTGGCCAAATTAAAAAAGTAAAATATCTTTATGTCTTTCCTACCTTTCTTATCACAGGGATATACATTGTTTGTTGCTTGTACAAAACAGCAATACCCAGAGCCAACAACTAAGCTGAAGCTTCCAATGAGTTTTCATTCTGTACCGACCATTCAACAACTCATCTGATAAAATCTACTGAATGGAAATGGGATAAAGGAAACCTGCACAAAATACTGATTTCAGGAACAGTGGTTATTTGTACACCTCTGAATTTGGGGTTACCCGTACTATTATGTCTGAGGACATTTTTCTAAATGTTTTATTTCTTGCACACCGGCTTACATTTGGAAGACAAAAATTACAGAAATCCAATTGTTAATAACAAATGTTCTTCTATTTTGTGTTGTAACACATCTCCCAATTAAAATGGTACCTCACTTATGCGGATGTGCTTAGCATCCATGACACCAGAAGCCCCTCAATGCATTGTGGAGATATTAAAATATCTGATGATAAAAAAACACCTGGTTTAGTTTAGTTTAGTGATCTGGACAGCTGCAGAAGTTAGACCATGTTTCGGATGCTGCACAGGAATACCCACCAACTCAGTCATTTCTTAAAACTAGATACCCAGTGAAGTTCAGGGTGATGCAACATGTGTGGAATCTAATACCTTTTCCTGCCCATAATGCCCTGCAAACCCCAACCATATGAAAAAAAAATATTTGTATTTCTGTGAATGTCCTGAAAGCTACGGGGATCTACAAAACTCCTTCCAACCAGTGTTCCCACACTTCTGATGAAAACGATATCCTGCTTGTGTGACTGGTCCTAGCACCTGCAATAAAAGAGGCCCCAAAAGGCCATATGGAGGCATTGAAGCTTCTGAGAGAGAAAAAGACCTTGTTTGACAACGTGGGTAGCTGGGGGGTTTGGACCTGAGCTTGGCCACCTACTAAACCTTAACGCTATGGTGGTTCGAATTGTGTGGATCCCAGTAACTTTTGTTTTGCATAATGCTCTACAATTCACAAACTTTGATTAAAGAACAACCATGTTCCTCACATTTCTGTGAAAGAACATTGCGGAAGCTGCGGGGATAAACAACATTCCTACTACTCTATGTTCCCTCACTTTTTCCAGTAAAATCTGAACACCACTAGCCCCCTGGCATAAAGGCCCCAATAGGAAACATAATGACATTAAAGTTTTTGGTAGAAAAAAGAACTGGCTTGGCGGCCACCCTGGGAAACCTACTAAACAGAGACATTTATGAAAATTAGATGCCCTGGGGAATCAAGGGAGGTGTAACTTGCTTGGATCCCCCTATCTTGCCTATGTTGTCTTACCTATAATGCCCTGCAAACAATTTCTGTGAAAGATAGTTCTAGAAGCTTCACAGATCCCCTAAATTCCTACCACCCAGCATTTAGGCACATCTCTTGATTAAAATGGTACCCCGCAACAGGATAGGATCAAACCAGATCCCATGCAAAGACAGTATTGAATTACATGATCCCTGGTGTGACCCATTACTTTTGCAGTCACCGGAGGTATGGTGTGCAGATAAGGGTCCCCCTCCAGAGTAGATTGGAGGTAAAGACAACATCTGCCCCTCCAGTGAGGGTAGGAAGACTTTTGTGACTGTGTGACTGTTGGATCACCAGTCCATTGCTGGGGAGATACTACCCCTTCAAACAGAAAACCCTGCTGTCTAGACAGTGAACCCTGCTTCTGGGTGACCATCCTGCAGGGATCCCCAAGCAAGGATCCATTAGGGAGGTATATCATTGAAAATAGGTGATTCTCCCCTTTCCGATAATACATCCCCATTGAATTGGTTCTTTGGAGAATGAGATATGTCCCAAGCACCTATGCAGATGAAAGTGAAATGCACCAATCAGCTTATTTTACTTTCACTTTCACTGTGTTTATGTCTGCATGGCATGCACGATGATTTTCATTTACAAAACAAAAAGAGCCTCAGACTGCAGGGGAGCTTCTTCCCCAGCAACCCAACCTAAAAAAAGGAAAAGGGAATTCCTCTGGTCCTAGCATCAAAGTGATTTCCAGTCTCTAGTGCAAGGAGGTGCTAGATATGTCCTTTTCATCAGCTCCATAGCACTCAAAAGGTTTATAACACAATAGTGTTCTTTGACCACTGATGTATTTGTGAACATATATTCATGTACATATTTCAATCATAAAAGCTAGTTGATGGTGACCAAAGTATAAGATTTGTGTCCATAAAAATAATCTTTAAAGCACTGAATACATTATAGAATCGTTATCAGTTCCTGCTTTGATAAATGAGTACAAAACTACAAGACAAATCTACACGTATGCTAATATGTGTGTCTCATAAGTATGTGCAGACCATTGTCGTTTTCCCTATAGCATGAGCATGTTGCAGACTGCCCCCTGCTTTTCTCACATTACAATATAAACTTATTTTGCTTTGTGCCACACTGTACTTTCACACAGAACCTGCTGTTGTTTTCACCTTCTCTTATTTCTTGGGATTTAGTCTGTAGACAAGGTCAAACAACAATGCACCTTGTTATTCTGGTCAGGCATGCCCTATCACCTAGACAAAACACGCACATCCAGCTGTTATATGGGAACACGTACTTTTGTCATATAGCATTGCACAGATAGGTAACAAAAGGCACTTGGAGAGGGATATTTCCTGGGAAGAGATCATGATAGCACCAGAAATGTAGAACTTTCATCGGTGAATGCGTACGGAGTCTGCTGCTAACACCCAGAGATCTTCTGATATATAATCATTTTGCTGCTGTAGAAGGGGTGGAGGATAGGCTACCTTGTCCTATATAATTACAGCTTTTATGATTTATGGACTACTTACAATGCTGACAGTATTTGTGTTATGTATTTTCTTACTTATTGTGGCATGTATTTCTGCATATTAGAGCACGATAGCTAACATTAACGTTTTAACCTTTCCTCGTGTCTCTGTCAGAACTTATTGTGGACTAGTACAAGTGTGAGAATGAAAGGGTATGTCCTATAACTGTGATTGCTGAGAGGGTCGGAAGTGTGTTGTTCTGGGGTGTCTAATCACTTGTTCCTCTGTGAGTGAGTAGGCGGGCAAGTGAAACTCCATAGCTAATCGGTCCCGGGCTCATGGGTATTCAGGATGTAGGATGACTCAATCCCTGCCTACTACGGTTCTATGATCCCAAGTATAGTTCTGTGACGCCGCAGAATCCCTGCAACATGTGGATATGTGAGTTTCAAACACACATATATTTTTTAAATGGTGCATTTATCAGAGCAAATGGATCCTGGAAAAGGGAAAATTGCTGCTGCGTATTTCTTTGATTTTAATACATAGATTGAGTAGCCCAAGCCTACTACTTTGAGTCAAGTAGAATAAAGCATAAACTTGTGTTATGCTGGTGATGCAAGATCTGCAAATGTTATGTTTAGAAACATCTCACTTGCTTGTGTGGAGAAACACTTTAGTGAAATTAGTGCATTGTTGTTAGATCTGGCATCCTTTGTGTGGTTTTCCACTAACGTTTTACCTTTAGACCTCCTGTGCTGCTGACTTCGTTTTTGAAGGCCTTGGGACTGCTAACCAATGCTAAAATGCTTGTGAACTCCTGTTAAAACATGGGATGATGTGATAGTACCCAATTGGCATATTTAATTTACTTGTAAGTCCTTAGTGCAGTGGCACTACCTGTACCCAGGGCCTGTAAATAAAATGCTACTAATGGGCTTGGCAGTTCGGGCTGGACTGTTCCCATGAGGCACAGGGTCAGACTGATTTGCATATGGCCATGTCTGAACTGGGGTGGCAGAGTGGGCTAAAGAACGGTGATGGATTAAACCCAGATCTGTTGACTAGGTGTGAGTTTTTGATTGGTTCAGATGCTCCGTCCATCACCACCTCCTTTTGTACCACTAATGGGCTTGCAGCATGGATGGTGCCATCCACTTAAAAAGCACTTTAAATATGTCTTAGGCCGGCCTGCCATTATGACTTGGTAAATAAACATTTTGCTAGTACCCAACATTCCCTTTTAATACATATAAGTCACCCCTAGGGTAGGCCCTGGACAGGTCAGAGGGCAGGGTGCAGTGTATAAAAAAGTTTGGTTATGTATGTTAAGTCTTACATGTCCTGGTGGTAAAAACTACAGCAGGCCTTCCTCTCCCATACAATAACATTGGAGTTATCTTATTACATTTAATAAGCTATAACTTCCAAATGGGTACAGGTTACTCATTCATGTTTGGCGTCTTTGGAATTGTAATGAAAAGTCAGATTTCTAAATACAGTTTTGAAAATATCACTTTTAGAAAGTTGCCAATTCCCTGCCTAAGCCATTTTGTGTCTTCAGCCTGTCTCTGGGTAACATGTCAATGTGTAGCTGACAGTTGGGCGTTTCTTATGCCGCCTAAACAGCCATACACAATAGAGAGCCTAGGTGTGCCTATATGGGCTATCACTGGTACGATGGGAGGAAATAGATGGTCACAGCCCAACTTACACATGAATAAATTGTATCCTGCCTCCACACAAGGAGCTGCATACTCCCTGTAGTTAGTCTAGAGCCAGGGCAGGGAAGGCAGGGCATCTGTGCTCTTCAAGGCATGCCTTTTGAAGATGATCCCACTTTAAAGGCAAAACTGGGTATAAATAAATAGTGTGGATACTCTGCCAGAAACAAAGGACTGCTGCTCTGAAGGACTGCTGCACTGCTGTCCTAACATGCTTCCCTCTTGCCTGGGTGAGAAGGACTGGATCCTTTGAACCCAGGACCCCTGCGTGATTCCAAGGGCTATATGTTTGTCCTCCTGGCTTGATCCTCATTGACTGAAGGCTCCAACAACCTAGATCCCAGCACCTGGACGTTGCCATCTGTGAGTCTATCCAACCAAGTGGTGCCACCCCAGGTCTGGACTCTTGGAATTGGATCCACATCTCCTCTGTTGTGAGGTGCAACCATACCAACGCTGCTGCTGCTTTAGTCTCCATTGTCCCAAACCCCCACATCTCATTGCAGCCTGCCACCATCAATACAGTCGCTGTGAAATGCATCCTCGACGCAGTGCCTCATATTGCTCATTGACAGCAGATGACAATAACAGACTCCGCATCGCAGCCTAACAGCTCCTTGGAACCAATGCATCGCCCCAACTGTTCGATGCATACTTGACACTGGACTTTGCATCACAATTCCTGGTTGAAGGGATCCCCGATAACACAAAGGACCTTGCATCGCAGCCTCATCGCATCTCGGAACTGGTGCAACTCTTCAGCTGTGCAACGTGTTTTTGGCGTGGAACCTCGCAACGCTCCACAAACCAGGATTTAAGGTACTTTGTTCAGCGGGCCTAACTGAGTTCCTGCAGCCAGCCCTTGCCCCATCACGGTCGGCCTGAAATTGTGACTTTGCCCCAGTACAGCAAGACCAGATATCCACAGTTGCAGCTTTGTGCTGGTTGGCTCTATTTTCACTGAAATCTTCAACACTGCATGTCTCTGGTTCTACTGAATGTATTCATGTCATGTTGGTCTTGTATTTATAAAAAATCAGTCTAGAATTCGAGGTGTGGGATTCCGTTTGTGTGGTGTTTTTCACTTTTGTTACTGTTTGAAGTGATGCACAAATACTTTACATATTGCCTCCACAGTAAGCCAAGCTACCAGAGGGTTGAGCATAGGTTGATTTGGAGTTAGCTTGTGCCTCACCCTGACAAGGATTTTGGTTGCTGCTTGACCAGGGCTCACACCCCAGACACCCAACAACCTAATTTTTCACAAGTGTTTATAAAAAAGAGAAAATGAGTGAGTGGATTAACTACAGTTCCATAAACATGGACAAACTCTGTTATGCTGTGTGATACATAAGTAATCCAAAACTTTAGACTGTGCATTTACCATGATACTTTTCAGTATAGCTTGGTTCTATCTGTCAATCGATCTATCTATCTAGCTATCTATAGATACAGAGTTCAATATGCTATTTATTACTTTTGTTGAAGTAGGAAAGGGGTGTCTAAGCACCTTTTCCATAAGTAACAATGGTAATAAATAGCATATTACTCTCTGTGCATGTGTACTGTGTTTATATATTCCAGAGGCTTTGATAGCAACTCTGCGGTTATTATTAGATTACAGTTTCCATTGAAAATAAAATGTTTGTTTCATTAGTAACTTTGGTATCCTTTGGCAAATCTGCACAAAACTTTCCAAGTTCAACCGGTTTGGCTTTCATGCCTCAAGTTTCATGGAGCTCTGTCAAGGGGTTTCATGGAGATGCACCTGGGCACCAGGGAGTGGTACCTTAGAGGATTGAAGCAGCTTTCTCAGCAACCCCGGATTTTTATCTTTACTGATGAAGGATAACATCCAGAAACACGTGTCTAGATGTTAACAGCACTAATCTGCACCCACTTTGGTGAAACACTTTAGCAAAATTTCAAGTAAGCATTTAAACTGAACTGCATTTTTCAGTATGCTAAGGGGCGAACTATGCTAGGAGGTAAAGCAGTGTGCTCCCATCCCCCTTCTTACAAAAAAAAGGAGGTTTCAAAAAGTGATTTTTTCTTGTTTTAATTCCCGTAGAAATCTTTGCTGTCTAATACAGAAAAATATACTAAATGGTATGATGCCAAACCTGGAATGAAAGTAGAACTTTACTCTAAAAAGTGCCTTTGCTTGGTTTGTTGTAAATCCATTGAGTAGTTTTTGAAAAATTAGCATTCAGATGAAAAGGCTTTCTTTGGTCTGCTTTTTCATGTTTATTCGATATAAGGTTTATAATCTTTATTACTAATTAAGAAAAAAACCTACAAACAACCAAAAGTCTGTTGTTTTTTGGTGGTTGTAATGATTAAATAGTTTTGGGAACTGAAATTATGAATGTTTACAACATGTATATTTTTATTTTTTGTTTTAAAATAATTGCTGCATACCTTAACTATAAAAATAAAAAGAACGTGGATATATTTTTTGAGAAATATGTCACTATTCCCATCTTCTATTACTTTGCTCAGTTTGACTTTACTAAATGCAGCCAGTGTATTTTGCAATGAAGTGTTTCCGATTGAGATGTACGTGGGCCTTCTATTCCCATGATTTCCCATTCTTCTCTTAATAAAATGGCTGTGCACACCCATGACGTCACCACCTGTGGCCCTCAAGGCAAGCATAGAAATCTGTCAGTGGCTTAAGTGAAACCGATCGTAACGTCACAGCTCCCCTGACAACTGTGTGGGAACGGCTTGCTTCAAATCAGAGAGGGGAGTATGATGCTGATGTCAGTTTGCTCGAGCCTGGGTCACATGAGACCATAGACGTTTGTCTACCCCTTGAGGTCTTAGCTTAACCCAATGACACAATAAGTGGAGATGTAGTTATGGTTGTGACTTTGTTAATCATCTCTGAAGCAGATAAACAGGGAATAAAGGTAACTGCCTATCAGACAATACACCAAAATGAATGAGCTAATTTGAAGTTGTGCATCCCTAAAATGGGATACACTGTTTATTAAAAGCTAATTTATGATGGATTGTGTATTTGTTCCATTTTCTCTCTTCATTCTCACAGTTTGGTCCAGAGACAGTTGGAGAGAAAATATAACTTCATATTGACCGTTTGGTCTTTGAGATACTATTAAAGTTTATATTTAGATTTTTGGCTACTCATTCTTCCGTTTTTGTCAACATCTCTCTTGCAAAGTGCATTGCTCTTTATACTAAATGTAGAGATTGACCAAGGATGCTACGTCTTGTTTTAGGTGCCACTGGGTTCCTTTACAAGTGCTCAAGGATCAAGTACTGTAGTAGGCTTTCGGTTGAATTGTGATGCTGAATGAGTTCTCTTGTAAAGCACTCTTATATCCCAGGGCAAAGTTTGTGCTATATAAAACAGAAGAAAACCATACAGTTAAGAAGCCAGAGTTCAAATACTGCATACTACCCACTCAACCCAACCTACATGTGCATGTGAGGAGCAGATCTATATGTTGTTATTTCTGTAACAATGATGCTTATCCATGACATGCTGGGGACATTTTAGGCTAACTGTAGCTATGTACCTAACACAATGGTGTCTTCCTCAAAATGTTGGTTCCACACATAACATATTCGTGCTTGCCTTATAGATATCCGTGCCATTTTTTGCTGATATGCTCACTGATCATGTAAGTCAACTGTACATGAGGATACTTTGTGAAAATGCTAAGTTATGTGTGGAATGTTATACATTGAATTGTTAATCCGTGGAGGAGTGATGCTTCTGTTTTGATTTGAGCATGACTGGGCTCCCACTAAGTCCAAACAATATGACTCCTTAAAGGTGAACTGATTTCTATGAGGAATCTCTGGTACACATCTGGCAGCTTGGATGTAGCAGTTATACTTTTCTGTATGTTAGACAAGTGCAACAAAGCAACAGAACAGTTCAGAAATAAAAAACTTAAAATGTAAAAACCAAGTGATATAAAAATGCAACTTGTAATGAGTAAAATGAAACACAAACAAGAAAATATGATTTAGAGATCAAGTGTTACAGTATAAAACAACATTGTTCCATTACAAGTGTAGAAAAATACCTCTTTTTGAATGATCATTCCCCATGATTTTAGACTGATACTTCTAGTTTATGGGACTGGGACTCTGCTGGGCAGGCCTCAGTGCATGTGCATTGACCCTGAAACATGTTTAAATTGGCTGTATTCCTAGTTGGCATATTTTTCTTACCTATAAATCCCTAATACATGGTATAAAGTGTACACAGGGCCTGTAAGTTACTGCAGCGCCCATTTTACCACCCACTACACTGAGGAGGGACAAATGTGCAGCCTAGGGCAATCTTAATATGTCTTAATAATTACATATTACGAGAGGCAATTTACGATCTAGCGCGGCCAGATAGACGGCGCTCTGGCAAAGGCTGTGAATTCTTTGTCCGCCCTGACTTTTGCCTCTCCACCGTTCAGCAAAGATGGCAACTGCGACAGTTGATTTCTTTGTTTCAAGTCAAGGGAGCACAAGCATTTCTCCTTAACCCAGCTAAATTGAAGGTGATACACACACAAAGACCAAACACGATATTATACATCTGAAGCTCAGGCACAAGATTTTTTGAAGTCATTGGGCACTTAATAATATAATACAATGTATCAGTGCTTATTTCTCTGCAGTTGCTAAACTGTTGATATGATGCTTTAGATCGCTCACTGCTGTTTTTTTTTTCTTTTCTGGTCTTGTGTTCTACTTGCGCTATTTTATTCTTTTTTTGCCTTTTTCTGGGAAATCTATGCAATGTCTGCACTTGTGTATTAGCTACGATGGTTAATGGCTAATGGTTTAATTAACCTGGCCGGTTGTTCTGATTAAAAGATTGAATGTAACATGTACATATCTTTGAATGTATAATTCAACTGTATTGTTGATTGTACAGGATAAGCCTTAATTCGGCCATTTAGGTTAAAAACACTTTTCTCTCTTCATCAATTGGTGAGATTAAGAATAACGGGTGATGGTCTGGCGGGGGGCCCTGAGGGAGGGTAGCTCTTATTCACTCTCATCACTGAGGACACAGTCCTTAAGCCCTGGTGTGGGTGGTGGGGTAGGGAGGGTAGGTTGGGTGGGTGGTTGTGGGTTGGGTCAACTAGGGTGGGGGGGTTACATTTAAAAAAAAAAACATGAGTACATTTTTCTTTCTTATTTGAAATTTTGGACTGCAAGGTGGTGCTTGAATGATGCTGTTGTGTACATGAAAGAATGTAATGGCAGTAAAAGCTATCAGACTAGGAACACTTAATGTCAGGGGTCTGAATTCCATCAATAAACGACAACGGGTAGCCAGGGAACTTCAGGTGCTCTGTTGTGATATCATTTGTCTCCAGGAGACGCATGTAGTATGGGCCAAACGGAAATTTTTAATTGAATTGGGGTACAATGTATTAGTATGTACTAAACAAACTTGAACTTCCCGAGGCGTGGCAATACTGGCAAAAAAGCATATAGTTGGTACAGGCCGGATATTAGAGGATGGCCTCGGTAGATGGACAATAGCTGAATGTGTCGCTGGATCATAAAAATTTACGATATGCTCCGTATATGGTTCTAATTTTGATGAGTCTGCCATTTTAGATTTTCTTAATGTGGAGCTAGTGGTCTGGCCTACCCCCGTAATTATATGCGGGGATTTGAATATAAATCTGCAAACAAACTCGTTGTGTAATGATAGCTACCAGTATTCAGGTAGGAAACCAAAAGTCTTTAAGTCACTACAAGCACTTTTAATTGCGCACGGATTGGTGGATTCATGGACTTATCTCAGGGGTAGTGACCTGGGATACACCTTTTTTTCTTCACTTCATCGGAAGCTAGTGAGGCTAGATTATTTTTTTACTGCACAACATTTGTTTTCCGATGCGCGCATACAGGTCTACCCAAGGGTTACATCTGACCATGGTCCTGTCGTTTTGACATTAACCTCTATTGGTGCAGCCAGCAAACCTCGGGATTTCTCTTTTGATCGTAAATTGCTATTGTATACAAAGTTTCATGATCACATGATGAGTTGGATTGTAGAATTTTTTAGGAATAACAGGGATAGTACTGAAATGGGGTTTGTTTGGGATGCGTTTAAGGCTGCTTATAGGGGGGAGGTTCTTAGCTTTGGGCTGCACGCGCAAAAACAACTGCGGTTACAACTACAGGAGCTGTACCAAGATCTTGGAAAGGCTGAGGAGCGGCTGGTACAAGATATACATACAGTCAGAGATATTCATGATTCTGCAGCGGAAGTGGCCCGGTGTAAGGCAAAAATAAATCTCCAGTGGAGGCAAGAGGCGGCTAAAACATATACTGTTAAACGACAGCTGCAGTATGAGTATGGGGAGGCAAGTGGCAGGTGCCTGGCCCAAAAAATGAGATCCAAGGAAGCCGCGCAAAGAATCAATTCCCTTGTAGACTCCACTGGTCGATTGGTAGAGAGTGAGTCTGAAATATTGGAAGTATTTCGGCAGTTCTATGCAACACTGTATGCCAGTGAAGAATATGATGCTCATAAAGCTGCAATACTGCCACAGCAGTACTGCAAACAAGATTTGGATGTGGAGGTAGTAGCGAAGTTAGAGGCCCCTATCACGCTGCTTGAACTTGAACAGGCGAGTAAGGGACTGCCCGCAGGCAAGGCGGCGGGCCCTGACAAACTCCCGTTGGAGATTTACAAAGGTTTTTTCCAAGTCCTAAAGCATGATATGCTAGTTATTTTTAGGCGGGCTCAGACTGGCGTATATCTTAAATCATGAGATGAGGCCAGCATTGTGGTTGTTAGAAAAAAGGAAAAGCCTGCCGATCGGCCAGCCTCATATCGGCCTATATCACTGTTAAATACAGACGGAAAAATGTATTCAAAAATTTCGGCTGCAAGGCTCTCAGCAGTGATCTTTCCACTGGTGTCAATTCGGCAGCTTGGGTTCATTCCCAAACATGGAACAACAGACCATGTTAATCGTGTGATAGCCTTAATAGACTATGCTAACGGTACAGGTGAGGCTTTTAGTCTTATACTTTTAGATGCCGAGAAGGTTTTTGACCAAGTCTCTTGGGGTTTCTTATGGGCTGTGATGAGAAGCCGGGGGTTTGGGCCACAGTTCATAAAAGCGTTACAGACGCTATATCAACAACCAATAGCTAGGATCTGTACTATGGGGCTACAATCGGCTGTGGTGTCTATACGAAGGGGAACAAGGCAAGGCTGTCCGTGTTCCCCGCTGTTATTTTCTTTATATATTAAGCCGTTTTTAAAAATGATTGAGAACAACTCCCGGATACCGTCAGTTATAATACATCAACAAGAATATCATGTCTTGGCATATGCCGATGACGTGGCTGTGGTTTCCCCAAAACCACAAGAGGCAATGTTAGAGATAGAGCATTTAGCTGCCGTATATGGATCAGTCTCTGGTTATAAATTAAACACTGCCAAAACTCAGATCATATGTGTGAACACCAGACCTTATGCAGATCCCAGGGTCCTATTCAGAGGTGATGTATTTGGGGGTACGGATGAGGGCCTCCGCTTCTGCCCTGGTAGAATCTAACTGGGAGAGGTTATTGTCCGGGACTCGAAAACAATTAGACCAGGTTGAATGCTTGCACCTAACACTGATTGGTAGATGCAATATTATAAAAATGATGGTCCAACCTAAAATGTTGTATTTTTTTCAGTGTGTACCATTGGAGATACCCCAGGCTAGTCTTATGCAGCTTCAATCTATTTGTATGAGATTTTTATGGGCACGGGGGAAAACGTGGCGTGCGAAAAAATACATGGTATTTTCCGAATGCTGTAGGAGGCTGGGCTGTACCTGATTTTGTCTTATATTACTATGCTTGTATGCTCCAGCATATGACCATATTGCTTACGGGGGTAGGACTGTTATATCCAGCTGAACAGCCTTCAATATACAGTATGTTGTTAGGCACTGAAGTTAAAAATCGTCTTTTCCTTAACTTGGACTGGAATTACTATAAGCGGACAAGATTTAAGGTCTTAATGGCTGGGTATAAAGTATGGAATGCGATAAAAAAAATATACAAGCTAGAAAAAGTATCCTGGTATACTCCACTGAGTGCTCCGATTTTCTTTCCTAGTGTCTTTTGGGATCAGGTTGTATATAATTGGCGGTTTAAAGGCTTGAATTGTGTGGGTGATTTATATACACTGGGTGGGTTAAAATCGTTTGAACAGCTTAAGGAGCAATACCAGCTCCCAACCTCACATTTTTTTAAATATCTTCAAATTTGTGATTACTTGTTGAAAGCCCACCTGTGTATACAACCTAACCCCCTTATTGAAGCTAATAAGAAAGCAGCTCGTATTGGCGTACTTTATAATTTAATGCTAGACACTATGCCCAAGGATTTAGAAACCTATACCAACAAGTGGGAGAACAGATTAGGAAGCCAAGGGATTTCACTGGACACCTCAATTGAATTAGCCGGACGATTATTTATGTCTGCCAATTTGGCTGCTCAACATTATAAAACTATCTTTTATTTGTATCATACGCCTGACAAAATCTCAAAATGGGGTGGCGAACCGGATGGAAAGTGCTTTAGATATAAATATAAATAAATTTCGGAATTTGTAAAGCGCACAGCTACCTCCACCGGAGGTGTCCCGGCGCTGTCCGTATACCGCTTAGGAACCCTTCCTGGCTTTCCTGGGAAATGTCCACTCCTGGGCATCCCCTAGGTGCAGCCAGGCATCCCAGCGCTTTTGGGGCCGTTGTGGAGACTAAGCAAGCTATTGCCCAGAGTTGCAGCGTGGGACCCATTATCAGAACAGGCACTGAGGCGAGAATATCCAGTCAGGGGAATTAATGAGCCGGAGACCCGCCGAGGCGGGAATCGAACCCTGGTCCCTGGCCAAAGCTCTGCATCAAGGTCTGCCTGCTCTAACCATTGAGCCACACTTCTCCACTGATGGATGCAGTGCCTTGGCGGCTGATGTGAGGCATATCTTTGGTACCTGTGTAGAGTTGAGGAGCATGTTTGGGCATGTGGGCAAGTTTCTATCTGGGATTGTGGGAACACCTGTCCAGCTGTCACTTATGCAGATTCCATTGGGGGTAGAATTGGGCGCTGGCTCAGGCTCCGTGCCCAGCAACATTGTTTATTTGGTTTTTGTAGCCACAGCTGTGCTTAGACTTTGTATAGCCTCGTGCTGGCTGCAAAATGATGCACCCTCATTTGAAGCTTGGCGGGCGAGGTTTCTTTTAACGTTTATTATTGAACACAGTTTATATGCCCTGAAAGGGAGGAGGAAAACGAAACTGGGGGAGCAAATTTGGGGGTCAGTTCGCTTTTATCTGGAAATGGATAGTTGAATATCCCTGACTTTATATGTATTTATATGTATTTTTTTGTATTTAGGATTCACGTTATTCAGGTGTCAAAATCGTATAATGTCTGGTACAGCTAATTTTTGACAAATTTTTTCATATCAAATTATTATTTCCGCCTTGCAATCTGCTGTTGTGAAACAATGTGATGTATTCATGTATTTTCCTTCAATACATTTAAATATATATATATATATATATATATATATATATATATATATATATATATATATATTGACCGTTTGGTCTTTGAGATAGCTATTAAAGTTCATATTTAGATTTTTGGCTACTCATTATTCCGTTTTTGTCAACATCTCTCTTGCAAAGTGCATTGCTCTTTATACTAAATGTAGAGATTGACCAAGGATGCTACGTCATTTCTTAGGTGCCACTGGGTTCCTTTACAAGTGCTCAAGGATCAAGTACTGTAGCAGGCTTTCGGTTGAATTGTGATGCTGAATGAGTTCTCTTGTAAAGCACTCTTATATCCTAGGGCAAAGTTTGTGCTATATAAAACAGAAGAAAACCATACAGCTAAGTAGCCAGAGTTCAAATACTGCATACTAACCACTCAACCCAACCTACATGTGCATGTGAGGAGCAGATCTATATGTTGTTAAATCTGTAACAATGATGCTTATCCATGACATGCTGGGGACATTTTAGGCTAACTGTAGCTATGTACCTAGCACAATGGTGTCTTCCTCAAAATGTTGGTTCCACACATAACATATTCGTGCTTGCCTTATAGATATCCGTGCCATTTTTTGCTGATATGCTCACTGATCATGTAAGTCAACTGTACATGAGGATACTTTGTGAAAATGCTAAGTTATGTGTGGAATGTTATACATTGAATTGTTAATCCGTGGAGGAGTGATGCTTCTGTTTTGATTTGAGCATGACTGGGCTCCCACTAAGTCCAAACAATATGACTCCTTAAAGGTGAACTGATTTCTATGAGGAATCTCTGGTACACATCTGGCAGCTTGGATGTAGCAGTTATACTTTTCTGTATGTTAGACAAGTGCAACAAAGCAACAGAACCGTTCAGAAATAAAAAACTTAAAATGTAAAAACCAAGTGATATAAAAATGCAACTTGTAATGAGTAAAATGAAACACAAACAAGAAAATATGATTTAGAGATCAAGTGTTACAGTATAAAACAACATCGTTCCATTACAAGTGTAGGAAAATACCTCTTTTTGAAAGATCATTCCCCATGATTTTAGACTGATACTTCTAGTTTATGGGACTGGGACTCTGCTGGGCAGGCCTCAGTGCATGTGCTTTGACCCTGAAACATGTTTAAATTGGCTGTATTCCTAGTTGGCATATTTCTCTTACCTATAAATCCCAAATACATGGTATAAAGTGTACACAGGGCCTGTAAGTTACTGCAGCGCCCATTTTACCACCCACTACACTGAGGAGGGACAAATGTGCAGCCTAGGGCAATCTTAATATGTCTTAATAATTACATATTACGAGAGGCAATTTACGATCTAGCGCGGCCAGATAGACGGCGCTCTGGCAAAGGCTGTGAATTCTTTGTCCGCCCAGACTTTTGCCCCTCCACCGTTCAGCAAAGATGGCAACTGCGACAGTTGATTTCTTTGTTTCAAGTCAAGGGAGCACAAGCATTTCTCCTTAACCCAGCTAAATTGAAGGTGATACACACACAAAGACCAAACACGATATTATACATCTGAAGCTCAGGCACAAGATTTTTTGAAGTCATTGGGCACTTAATAATATAATACAATGTATCAGTGCTTATTTCTCTGCAGTTGCTAAACTGTTGATATGATGCTTTAGATCGCTCACTGCTGTTTTTTTCTTTTTCTTTTCTGGTCTTGTGTTCTACTTGCGCTATTTTATTCTTTTTTTGCCTTTTTCTGGGAAATCTATGCAATGTCTGCACTTGTGTATTAGCTACGATGGTTAATGGCTAATGATTTAATTAACCTGGCCGGTTGTTCTGATTAAAAGATTGAATGTAACATGTACATATCTTTGAATGTATAATTCAACTGTATTGTTGATTGTACAGGATAAGCCTTAATTCGGCCATTTAGGTTAAAAACACTTTTCTCTCTGTATCAATTGGTGAGATTAAGAATAACGGGTGATGGTCTGGCGGGGGGCCCTGAGGGAGGGTAGCTCATATTCACTCTCATCACTGAGGACACAGTCCTTAAGCCCTGGTGTGGGTGGTGGGGTAGGGAGGGTAGGTTGGGTGGGTGGTTGTGGGTTGGGTCAACTAGGGTGGGGGGGTTACATTTAAAAGAAATACATGAGTACATTTTTCTGTCTTATTTGGAATTTTGGACTGCAAGGTGGTGCTTGAATGATGCTGTTGTGTACATGAAAGAATGTAATGGCAGTAAAAGCTGTCAGACTAGGAACACTTAATGTCAGGGGTCTGAATTCCATCAATAAACCACAACGGGTAGCCAGGGAACTTCAGGTGCTCTATTGTGATATCATTTGTCTCCAGGAGACGCATGTAGTATGGGCCAAACGGAAATTTTTAATCGAATTGGGGTACAATGTATTAGTATGTACTAAACAAACTTGTACTTCCTGAGGCGTGGCAATACTGGCAAAAAAGCATATAGTTGGTACAGGCCGGATATTAGAGGATGGCCTCGGTAGATGGACAATAGCTGAATGTGTCGCTGGATCATTAAAATTTACGATATGCTCCGTATATGGTTCTAATTTTGATGAGTCTGCCATTTTAGATTTTCTTAATGTGGAGCTAGCGGTCTGGCCTACCCCCGTAATTATATGCGGGGATTTGAATATAAATCTGCAACCAAACTCGTTGTGTAATGATAGCTACCAGTATTCAGGTAGGAAACCAAAAGTCTTTAAGTCACTACAAGCACTTTTAATTGCGCACGGATTGGTGGATTCATGGACTTATCTCAGGGGTAGTGACCTGGGATACACCTTTTTTTCTTCACCTCATCGGAAGCTAGTGAGGCTAGATTATTTTTTTACTGCACATTTGTTATCCGATGCGCGCATACAGGTCTACCCAAGGGTTACGTCTGACCATGGTCCTGTCGTTTTGACATTAACCTCTATTGGTGCAGCCAGCAAACCTCGGGATTTCTCTTTTGAACGTAAATTGCTATTGGATACAAAATTTCATGATCACATGATGAGTTGGATTGTAGAATTTTTTAGGAATAACAGGGATAGTACTGAAATGGGGTTTGTTTGGGATGCATTTAAGGCTGCTTATAGGGGGGAGGTTCTTAGCTTTGGGCTGCACGCGCAAAAACAACTGCGGTTACAACTACAGGAGCTGTACCAAGATCTTGGAAAGGCTGAGGAGCGGCTGGTACAAGATATACATACAGTCAGAGATATTCATGATTCTGCAGCGGAAGTGGCCCGGTGTAAGGCAAAAATAAATCTCCAGTGGAGCCAAGAGGCGGCAAAAACATATACTGTTAAACGACAGCCGCAGTATGAGTATGGGGAGGCAAGTGGCAGGTGCCTGGCCCAAAAAATGAGATCCAAGGAAGCCGCGCAAAGAATCAATTCCCTTGTAGACTCCACTGGTCGATTGGTAGAGAGTGAGTCTGAAATATTGGAAGTATTTCGGCAGTTCTATGCAACACTGTATGCCAGTGAAGAATATGATGCTGATAATGCTGCAATAAAGCTACAGCAGTACTGCAAACAAGATTTGGATGTGGAGGTGGTAGCGAAGTTAGAGGCCCCTATCACGCTGCTTGAACTTGAACAGGCGAGTCAGGGACTGCCCGCAGGCAAGGCGGCGGGCCCTGACAAACTCCCGTTGGAGATTTACAAAGGTTTTTTCCAAGTCCTAAAGGATGATATGCTAGTTATTTTTAGGCGGGCTCAGACTGGCATATATCTTAAATCATGGGATGAGGCCAGCATTGTGGTTGTTAGAAAAAAGGAAAAGCCCGCAGATCGGCCAGCCTCATATCGGCCTATATCACTGTTAAATACAGACGGAAAAATGTATTCAAAAATTTCAGCTGCAAGGCTCTCAGCAGTGATCTTTCCACTGGTGTCAATTTGGCAGCTTGGGTTCATTCCCAAACATGGAACAACAGACCATGTTAATCGTGTGACAGCCTTAATAGACTATGCTAACGGTACAGGTGAGGCTTTTAGTCTTATACTTTTAGATGCCGAGAAGGTTTTTGACCAAGTCTCTTGGGGATTCTTATGGGCTGTGATGAGAAGCCGGGGGTTTGGGCCACAGTTCATAAAAGCGTTACAGACGCTATATCAACAACCAATAGCTAGGATCTGTACTATGGGGCTACAATCGGCTGTGGTGTCTATACGAAGGGGAACAAGGCAAGGCTGTCCGTGTTCCCCGCTGTTATTTTCTTTATATATTAAGCCGTTTTTAAAAATGATTGTGAACAACTCCCGGATACCGTCAGTTATAATACATCAACAAGAATATCGTGTCTTGGCATATGCCGATGACGTGGCTGTGGTTTCCCCAAAACCACAAGAGGCAATGTTAGAGATAGAGCATTTAGCTGCCGTGTATGGATCAGTCTCTGGTTATAAATTAAACACTGCCAAAACTCAGATCATATGTGTTAACACCAGACCTTATGCAGATCCCAGGGTCCTATTCAGAGGTGATGTATTTGGGGGTACGGATGAGGGCCTCCACTTCTGCCCTGGTAGAATCTAACTGGGAGAGGTTATTGTCCGGGACTCGAAAACAATTAGACCAGGTTGAATGCTTGCACCTAACACTGATTGGTAGATGCAATATTTTAAAAATGATGGTCCAACCGAAAATGTTGTATTTTTTTCGGTGTGTACCATTGGAGATACCCCAGGCTAGTCTTATGCAGCTTCAATCTATTTGTACGAGATTTTTATGGGCACGTGGGAAAGCGCGGCGTGCGAAAAAATACATGGTATTACCGAATGCTGTAGGAGGCTGGGCTGTACCTGATTTTGTCTTATATTACTATGCTTGTATGCTCCAGCATATGAACATATTGCTTATGGGGGTAGGACTGTTATATCCCGCTGAACAGCCTTCAATATACAGTATGCTGTTAGGCACTGAAGTTAAAAATCGTCTTTTCCTTAACTTGGACTGGAATAACTATAAGCGGACAAGATTTAAGGTCTTAATGGCTGGGTATAAAGTATGGAATGCGATTAAAAAAATATACAAGCTAGAAAAAGTATCCTGGTATACTCCACTGAGTGCTACGATTTTCTTTCCTAGTGTCTTTTGGGATCAGGTTGTATATAATTGGCGGTTTAAAGGCTTGAATTGTGTGGGTGATTTATATACACTGGGTGGGTTAAAATCGTTTGAACAGCTTAAGGAGCAAAACCAGCTCCCAACCTCACACTTTTTTA
Source organism: Lissotriton helveticus (assembly GCF_964261635.1). Lineage (NCBI taxonomy): Eukaryota > Metazoa > Chordata > Amphibia > Caudata > Salamandridae > Lissotriton > Lissotriton helveticus. The sequence continues at coordinate 279,238,432 of NC_136067.1, forward strand.
AATATCTTCAAATTCGTGATTACTTGTTGAAAGCCCGCCTGTGTATACAACCTAACCCCCTTATTGAAGCTAATAAGAAAGCAGCTCGTATAGGCGTACTTTATAATTTAATGCTAGACGCTATGCCCAACGATTTAGAAACCCATACCAACAAGTGGGAGAACAGATTAGGATGCCAAGGGATTTCACTGGACACCTCAATTGAATTAGCCGGACGATTATTTATGTCTGCCAATTTGGCCGCTCAACATTATAAAACTATCTTTTATTTGTATCATACGCCTGATAAAATCTCAAAATGGGGTGGCGAACCGGATGGAAAGTGCTTTAGATGCGGTGCCTTGGCGGCTGATGTGAGCCATATCTTTGGTACCTGTGTAGAGTTGAGGAGCATGTTCGGGCATGTGGGCAAGTTTCTATCTGGGATTGTGGTTACACCTGTCCAGCTGTCACTTATGCAGATTCTATTGGGGGTAGAATTGGGCGCTGGCTCCGGCTCCGTGCCCAGCAACATTGTTTATTTGGTTTTTGTAGCCACAGATGTGCTTAGACTTTGTATAGCCACGTGCTGGCTGCAAAAAGATGCACCCCCATTTGAATCTTGGCGGGTGATGTTTCTTTTTACGTTTAATATTGAACACAGTTTATATGCCCTGAAAGGGAGGAGGAAAACGAAACTGGGGGAGAAAATTTGGGGGTCAGTTCGCTCTTATCTGGAAATGGATAGTTGAATATCCCTGACTTTATATGTATTTATATGTATTTTTTTGTATTTAGGATTCACGTTATTCAGGTGTCAAAATCGTATAATGTCTGGTACAGCTAATTTTTGACTAATTTTTTCATATCAAATTATTATTTCCGCCTTGCAATCTGCTGTTGCGAAACAATGTTTTGTATTCATATATTTTCCTTCAATACATTAAAAAAAATATATATATATATATATTGACCGTTTGGTCTTTGAGATAGCTATTTAAGTTCATATTTAGATTTTTGCCTACTCATTCTTCCGTTTTTGTCAACATCTCTCTTGCAAAGTGCATTGCTCTTTATACTAAATGTAGAGATTGACCAAGGATGCTACGTAATTTCTTAGGTGCCACTGGGTTCCTTTACAAGTGCTCAAGGATCAAGTACTGTAGCAGGCTTTCGGTTGAATTGTGATGCTGAATAAGTTCTCTTGTAAAGCACTCTTATATCCTAGGGCAAAGTTTGTGCAATATAAAACTGAAGAAAACCATACAGCTAAGAAGCCAGAGTTCAAATACTGCATACTAACCACTCAACCCAACCTACATGTGCATGTGAGGAGAAGATCTATATGTTGTTATTTCTGTAACAATGATGCTTATCCATGACATGCTGGGGACATTTTAGGCTAACTGTAGCTATGTACCTAGCACAATGGTGTCTTCCTCAAAATGTTGGTTCCACACATAATATATTAGTGCTTGCCTTATAGATATCCGTGCCATTTTTTGCTGATATGCTCACTGATCATGTAAGTCAACTGTACGTGAGGATACTTTGTGAAAATGCTAAGTTATGGGTGGAATGTTATACATTGAATTGTTAATCCGTGGAGGAGTGATGCTTCTGTTTTGATTTGAGCATGACTGGGCTCCCACTAAGTCCAAACAATATGACTCCTTAAAGGTGAACTGATTTCTATGAGGAATCTCTGGTACACATCTGGCAGCTTGGCAGTAGCAGTTATACTTTTCTGTATGTTATACAAGTGCAACAAAGCAACAGAACAGTTCAGAAATAAAAAAATTAAAATGTAAAAACCAAGTGATATAAAAATGCAACTTGTAATGAGTAAAATGAAACACAAACAAGAAAATATGATTTAGAGATCAAGTGTTACAGTATAAAACAACATTGTTCCATTACAAGTGTAGGAAAATACCTCTTTTTGAATGATCATTCCCCATGATTTTAGACTGATACTTCTAGTTTATGGGACTGGGACTCTGCTGGGCAGGCCTCAGTGCATGTGCTTTGACCCTCAAACATGTTTAAATTGGCTGTATTCCTAGTTGGCATATTTATCTTACCTATAAATCCCAAATACATGGTATAAAGTGTACACAGGGCCTGTAAGTTACTGCAGCAGCCATTTTGCCACCCACTACACTGACAGTACAATAATGCTTGCATGCCTGTCTGTGTAGTTTTAAAACTGCAAATGCGACCTGGCAAAATAACCCCTTTTTGACAGGCCATTAACCCTCCTTTGAAATATTAATAAATCACCCCTAAGTTGGCATTAATGTTCATAGGGCAGGGTGTATTGTATTTAAAAGTAGGGCATGTAAACGTTTATTGTTAAATATTTCCTTACTGTGACAAGGCCCAAAAGCTATTGTTGTTGTAGCAAGACTGGCTGCTCCATAGGAAAGCCCTTGGATATAATTACCTTACACTGTCACAGGCAGATGGAGCCTGCCCTCTACTTTTTCCCTCCAATCAGCCTGGTAGCAATCTGTGTTGGGGAGGAGCTGCCACCAGTACTGGTTTTGAGTGACCACAGAGGAGTTATTGCTCATTTCCCTGGTCACACCTCTAGGTAGGCACAGGACATCGGCACAGGGAACGGAATGTTCTGCCATTTGTTTTTAGATAGAGGCACTGTTGGACTGTTTACAGTAAAGCAAACAGGAACTGCCACAAAAGGCGATAGGGTTGCCTCTAGGAATTCTTTCCCTATGGTGAGGGAGGGGCCAGGAGTGGCACCCACATGCTAGAGCCAGGCATAAATGTTGCACACCTAGGCAAGCTCCTAAGAACACTACTGGGGCGAACAACCATTACTGCGCCGGCAACACTACGCATGGCTTTAAGTTGCATGCGTTACAACGCATGCAACGTTACCACGTGTGGACATTGCGACGCATACCATTACATCGCATGGGCTTGCGCATGCGCGTGCGATGTAATGGCGATGCTGGAACTGGGAGCAGAGACGGCGAAGCGGCACTAGAAACCACGAGGAAACAAAGGTAAGGCTATGTTTTAAGGTTTTGGGCTTAGGGTTTGGGGTAGTGTCAGGGGGGATAGTGTATATCACTGTTTAGGGCTTAGGGTTTGAGGTAGTGTCTGTTACTTCTACACAGAAGAAAGGGTTGAGACAAAGAATTAATGCACCTGCTTTCACCTGTGGCTTGAGAGTAGTGGGGATGGTGCTTTGAAATCCAAGGAAGACAACCCTTTATGTTCCTTCAAGGGCAAAGCCTGAAAATTGCAATGAACGAAACGGAATCAGCACCCATCCAAAAGATGTTTTTGTTAATTAATTTCAAAGGTCCATAGTACAATTTGAAATATAGTCTTGCAAAATAAGTCCGGAATTCAGTAAAGTTTGCTTTTTCCAAAGTTCTTTATTATGATGATACAAATCAAGAAAAAATCCAAGATCACATATGGATTCTCTTCTTAGCCGACGCGTTTCGTCTCACACATTGAGACTTCTTCAGGGCTAAGGGTGAAACATACAATAATTATACACTAATTAACATTTATACAAAAACATGAGTTTAAAAACATGGGGTAGACCATAAAATATCTAGACTTTTTACATTGACTAAATTGATCCAAGTTGGTTGATATCTTAATATGAAGAAAAAGTTTTTCGAAATAATTCTTAACTGATTTTTTGTTTCTAGAAAGGAACAACAGAACAGAAGGAAGCACTGTTCTTCACACGATTGCTTAAGTACTCATATGTACATTTGGTTCAGCTATAGAAATAATTAATACTAAGAGAAAACATATCGACGGTTTGTAATCAAAGTGACATGAAGAAAGAAAATTTCATAAAACATAAGTGAATTCATACCTTAAATATTGAGTGATAGTAAACAGCCAATACACCTTGGTAATATTCCTTGCAAACAGTAAGATATGCTAAGTTCTAAAAAGACACATGATACCACATTAATCTCAGCAAGTAGTCAGTTAGAGAGTCAACTTTATCAAATAGGGAGTTATTTCTTTTTTGGTTGCTTGCTCTCTATTATCCTCCAAATCCACATTTCTACATATTATTGACATTTTGTCACAGTCACCATTGGCACTTGTGTGGAATTTTGAATTTTCCTTAAGCATACTTCTAACCCTGTAACTTTACTGATGTGTCTTTTTTGAGTTCCTTTAAGTTTATACATAAGGCCAGTCTTATTATGGGCTCATTGTTTTCTTAAGACAAGACAAATGTTTTTTACCTTTATACCGTGATGACAGACTTGCAATATTGTAATTTATGCAGGTTCAATAATCCCTGTCTATAGGCAATTTGGTCCTGTATTGCTGCAAATAAATGAAATCATTCTATTAACTGCGATGGATATATATACAGATTTTCAGAGATGAGAAATAATAAAGTCAAACAAATCCAAGACATGTATCTCATTTGAGGAATAGAGAATATACCTGCTTTTTTTGGTCTCGGTCTTGTTATACTGCAAGGTGAAAAGATAAAAGAAAGGGAAGAAAAATTCAGTGACTAGATCTATATTCTTATTCTTCCACATGTTATTACTTCTTCTTACTAGTCTTTTCTAGCTCTGTCACAACAGAGTGCACGCATCCCAGTTATTCAAAGTACTATATATTGGTCTTTAGGTCTTATTAGCTATGGTTCTCAACATGCCATCATGAAAGTATTATTTTTGAAGTTTTTAGCCAAATCTGTATATATACAGTAACATTGAAATTAAGTACATAGAGCAAACTGGGTTGCTCACTACTATTGCATGCAATACCCTCAAGAAAGGGAAATGACAGGTGGTTAAGTTATATGAACTGTATCCTGATGCATGCAATGCTATAAAGTTATAGTTTGAGGGATTAGAATGGCTGAAAAAAGGCCTTGAATTGATCGTTGTGTTATGATTGATGATTAGAAACTAAGATCAGTGTCAAAAAAGTGGGCACCTAGAACTAAATATATATAAAAAAGTAATTAAAAAAAGATGTGTTGCTAGTGCTGCAAAGTCTACTATAAATAAAGAACTAATGTGAAAGGGAAAATCAAATTTTAAATCTTAAAAGAACAAAATTCCTAGAGAAGTCATAAAAAGCCTATCTATTGACTTACCAGAAAAAGGCATGGTGGCCAGCTCAAAGTAACACATCACACGCAGTGCAGCATCTCAATGACAATGTGTCAGCCCTCCTTACTTATATACCCTATACTTTCTTCAATCAAATACACCTGAATTTAATTTGTAAACCGGGTGACGCCAAAATTTATCGTGTTGTTAATCTGAAAAGGTAGCGGCCATCTTGTAGCGTCTAAAAATTAGTTATGATGACTGTATACCAATGTGTACATCTTCTTTCTGTACGAAAAAGGTCCAAAATATGTTCTACATTTAGGAAATGTTTTACGTTGTCTAATGTGATAATTATCACGGTGAAAATCCAGAAAAGCAAAAAGTTTGTTTTATTAAATTTTATATGCTTGTAATCTTTTAAATAATATTATAGAATCTCGGATCTCGTTTATAAAGTTTAATACTATTTGTAAGGTAACTTATCGTGTAAGGTAAAAGGCACCTGAATATGAGTTGCGAGCCGGGTGGAGCCAAATTTCTGTAACCTTGTTGCGTATCTTGAAATTCACAAGAAAACTGAAAATAAAAAAATTCTTTGCTGAGCATCCACAGGAGACTCCAAATACTGTTTTACCTAGTATCAGTGATGTACATCATTCACACATGTTGGCTACCATCGATGATGGTGATGAAATTGGAGATGTGATTGATTTTACGAACTTACTTGGTATTTATGAGGACTGTAGTGAAGACAGTGGATTACGGAATAAATCAAAATTCATACCCCTCAGTCCAAGGACTCAGTAATTGATGAGTTCCACAACAAAGTAATGCTAGACCTTCACAGATTAGAGGACAGTCATCTGAAAAATCAGAAATGCAAACATCATACTAACATGTCAAAAGATGACTGGATTTTGGTGAATACTTTAAGGCAAGATGATGAATTGGTAATCAAAGAGGCGGATAAGGGTGGAAGTATTGTTCTAATGGACAAGAAGGATTACCAATGTGAAATTAATAGACAATTGTCTAACGCAGAGTGTTACCAAAAATTGAACTCAAATCCCACTGCCCAAATTGAGACTTTGATCAATGGCAAATTATATGAATGACATGAATCATTGTCTATTATCAGACAATGAATATCGATACCTACAGGCACACCACTCCAGATTTCCATGCCTATACATTCTCCCAAAGATCCACAAGGGAGGGATTTTCCCTCCTGTAAGACCTATTATTTCTGGGAATGGGGGCCCAACTGAGCATCTTTCGGAGTTTGTTGACTTCTATATCAAACCCTATGTACAGAATCTCCCATCCTATATAAGGGACAGTGGAGATTTACTGTGTAAACTAGAGGACTTCACGTGGCAGGATCCCCAGTTACTATTTGTAACGATGGATGTTGAAAGCCTATATACATGTATCGAACAGAGACAAGGCATGCGGGCATTGAAACACTTCCTGTTTAAACGAGATTGTGACAAAGTAGAACATACTTTTATGCTGCTTGAAATGACGGAATTAATTCTAATGAACAATGCATTTCTAAGCAATGAGGAATGGTTTATACAAAAACGTGGCACGGCAATGGGCTCCCGATTTGCCCCATCCTATGCCAACCTCTTCATGGGGTTATTCGAGGTAGAGCATGCCTGGGGACCAAAAGCTAAAAACTGGTGTGCCCAAATTATATTCTATGCCCGTTACATAGATGATGTCATTATGATATGGAATGGAACGACAACGAGCTTATTGACATACTTTGACTACCTCAACGAGAATGACTTCAATGTCAAACTGACCATTAAATACTCAGCTGAGGAAATAGATTTTTTGGATTTAAGACTGTTCGTCTTTGATGGAAAAATCCATAGTGATGTATTTAAAAAACCAACAGCATGTAACAGCGTACTGCACGCCATGAGCGCGCATCCTCAATCGACCATAAAAGCCATACCTTATGGTGAGATGGTGCGCGCTAGACAAAATTGCAGTAGAGATTGTGATTTTGCCAATAATTTGAAACAGATTAAACATAACTTCCAGCGAAGAGGCTATGACTCGGCATGTTTGGATAAAGCTGAAACACGAGCACTTACCTTAGACAGGTCTTCCATGCTGACTCAAAACAAAAATAAAAAGAACAGTACTAATAAGATATACTCCTCACACGTGCCCTTCATAACTAAGTACAACTCCTATAGCAGTCACCTGTATAGTATACTGCGTAAGAATTGGTTTCTTTTGAAGGCAGGGAGTATTCCAAATGACATTGTTTCTGCAAAACCTAAGATTGTCTATAAAAGAGGAACAACCTTGAAAGACAAGTTGTGCCACAGTTATGTGAGGACCACTCAAAAAAAGATCAATTGGTTCCCTGAAAAACCTAAAGGATTTTTCATATGTGGTGGATGTTCTGTATGCAAGTTTGGAATGAACGAAATCAACCATTTTGCATACAATGGCTCAAAAAATTATGAAATCAGAGAATTCATTAATTGTAATACCACATTCACGGTATATGTAATACTATGTGCATGTGGTAAAACGTATGTGGGTAGCAGTATTCGTTGTCTGAAGACTCGCCTACAGGAACATGTTAGAGCAATCAACAATGCAGACACAAAATATCCAATGGCAATTCATATCTCTAAAGAACATCCAAAAGAGAGAAACATTGAATTTCATGCAATTGATCATCTGAGGACAGGAGTAAGAGGAGGAAACAGGGAGCTTGCCCTAAGACAATTGGAATGCAAATGGATTTGTCGTCTAAGGAGTGTACAACAGGGACTCAATCAAAATTCTGAATTCACCATTTTCTATAATATTTAGAAGTCCTATTGAGTCTCTCATAATACATTCACTTCCCTCCAGAAAGAACAGCTTTGGATTAGAATTTTCAAGTTCAGCATTATTTTCATTGATTGCTGAGGATGCAAGATAGTAGGCTCTTTTTGTTTCTAGTCGTGATTTATGATACGTATGAACTGTAATGCATGCAATACCTTCACATTGCAATAGGATTTTGTCGAGCTGTATTTTATACAGTTCTGAGAAGTCAATGATAGTTTCACCTGGTAAATGTCATCAGCTTTTTCAAATTTAACCAAGTGTGTATTTTGTATTGCTTACATCTCTGCTTTCCTTGGATACTTTTTGATATTAACGAAATTTTGTTTTAAACTAACCAGATATATAAAATATTGATCCTTTAGGTTAAATTACAAGTTACACACAAGCTCTGTAAACAAATTTCAAACAATATTCCAAGATGGTCGCTGTCATTAAGAAACAAGCAGTGGCCACCATGAGGTCCTACAGCAAACTATTAACACTGAATAAGCATCCACACACACGCTTGCGCAATATTTCTATGATTACAAGCACGGGATACCATCACCACCGTAAAAAGTCCATCTTATTTCTAAATTCGTCAATATATCATGTTATAAACTCCTTTAATAGTATGTTGATCCAACACAATTGTAACAAGTTTTTATAGACCTAGGCATTAGACTTGTGTGATTCACTAGATAATAATGACACTCTAATATGGCCGCGGTTTTGGAAAGATATCACGCTATTCACGCAAGTTTCCTTGCAAAATATCGCTATCCGAGATTTCATAGGATCAGGATAACAGCCTTCATATATAAAATCTTTTATCGTTTTGCGTTCACTAGAATAATTACATTAAACTTAATAACACGAACCGTTTTCTTTTTAGATTTATGTCATTATAATTTTTTATTAAGGCAATACCGAATAGTTCTTAATTGCAGAATTAACTGGGAACCCTTTTAATTAAACAGAAAGAACGTGCATACACTGGCACGCATTCACCATATCTATCTCTTAGATGCTATAAGATGGCCGCCGCTTTTTCAAGATACGCAACAAGGTTAAAGAAATTTGGCGCCACCCGGCTCGCAACTCATATTCACGTGCCTTTCACCTTACACGATAAGTTACCTTACAAATAGTATTAAACTTTATAAACGAGATCCGAGATTCTATAATATTATTTAAAAGATTACAAGCATATCAAATTTAATAAAACAAACTTTTTGCTTTTCTGGATTTTCACCGTGATAATTATCACATTAGACAACGTAAAACATTTCCTAAATGTAGAACATATTTTGGACCTTTTTCGTACAGAAAGAAGATGTACACATTGGTATACAGTCATCATAACTAATTTTTAGACGCTACAAGATGGCCGCTACCTTTTCAGATTAACAACACGATAAATTTTGGCGCCACCCGGTTTACAAATTAAATTCAGGTGTATTTGATTGAAGAAAGTATAGGGTATATAAGTAAGGAGGGCTGACACATTGTCATTGAGATGCTGCACTGCGTGTGATGTGTTACTTTGAGCTGGCCACCATGTCTTTTTCTGGTAAGTCAATAGATAGGCTTTTTATGACTTCTCTAGGAATTTTGTTCTTTTAAGATTTAAAATTTGATTTTCCCTTTCACATTAGTTCTTCATTTATAGTAGACATTGCAGCACTAGCAACACATCTATTTTTAATTACTTTTTTTATATATATTTAGTTCTAGGTGCCCACTTTTTTGACACTGATCTTAGTGTCTAATCATCAATCATAACACAACGATCAATTCAAGGCCTTTTTTCAGCCATTCTAATCCCTCACACTATAACTTTATAGCATTGCATGCATCAGGATACAGTTCATATAACTTAACCACCTGTCATTTCCCTTTCTTGAGGGTATTGCATGCAATAGTAGTGAGCAATCCAGTTTGCTCTATGTACTTAATTTCAATGTTACTGTATATATACAGATTTGGCTAAAAACTGCAAAAATAATACTTTCATGATGGCATGTTGAGAACCATAGCTAATAAGACCTAAAGACCAATATATAGTACTTTGAAGAAATGGGATGCGTGCACTCTGTTGTGACAGAGCTAGAAACGACTAGTAAGAAGAAGTAAAAACATGTGGAAGAATAAGAATATAGATCTAGTCACTGAATTTTTCTTCCCTTTCTTTTATCTTTTCACCTTGCAGTATAACAAGACCGAGCCCAAAAAAAGCAGGTATATTCTCTATTCCTCAAATGAGATACAAGTCTTGGATTTGTTTGACTTTATTATTTCTCATCTCTGAAAATCTGTATATATATCCATCGCAGTTAATAGAATGATTTCATTTATTTGCAGCAATACAGGACCAAATTGCCTATAGACAGGGATTATTGAACCTGCATAAATTACAATATTGCAAGTCTGTCATCACGGTATAAAGGTAAAAAACATTTGTCTTGTCTTAAGAAAACAATGAGCCCATAATAAGACTGGCCTTATGTATAAACTAAAAGGAACTCAAAAAAGACACATCAGTAAAGTTACAGGGTTAGAAGTATGCTTAAGGAAAATTCAAAATTCCACACAAGTGCCAATGGTGACTGTGACAAAATGTCAATAATATGTAGAAATGTGGATTTGGAGGATAATAGAGAGCAAGCAACCAAAAAAGAAATAACTCCCTATTTGATAAAGTTGACTCTCTAACTGACTACTTGCTGAGATTAATGTGGTATCATGTGTCTTTTTAGAACTTAGCCTATCTTACCGTTTGCAAGGAATATTACCAAGGTGTATTGGCTGTTTACTATCACTCAATATTTAAGGTATGAATTCACTTATGTTTTATGAAATTTTCTTTCTTCATGTCACTTTGATTACAAACTGTCGATATGTTTTCTCTTAGTATTAATTATTTCTATAGCTGAACCAAATGTACATATGAGTACTTAAGCAATCGTGTAAAGAACAGTGCTTCCTTCTGTTGTTCCTTTCTAGAAACAAAAAATCAGTTAAGAATTATTTAAAAAAACTTTTTCTTCATATTAAGATATCAACCAACTTGGATCAATTTAGTCAATGTAAAAAGTCTAGATATTTTATGGTCTACCCCATGTTTTTAAACTCATGTTTTTGTATAAATGTTAATTAGTGTATAATTATTGTATGTTTCACCCTTAGCCCTGAAGAAGTCTCAATGTGTGAGACGAAACGCGTTGGCTAAGAATAGAATCCATATGTGATCTTGGATTTTATCTTGATTTGTATCATCACAATAAAGAACTTTGGAAAAAGCAAACTTTACTGAATTCCGGACTTATTTTGCAAGACTATATTTCAAATTGTACTATGGACCTTTGAAATTAATTAACAAAAACATCTTTTGGATGGGTGCTGATTCCGTTTCGTTCATAGTGTCTGTTACTGTTTGGGTGTTTGGTGCTTAAGGTTTAGGGCTTAGGGTGGTAGTGTATGTTACTGTTAGGGCTTAGGGGCAGGGGGTCGTAGTCTATGGTCATCTTTGAGCGTTTAGGGTCAGGTTTTTTTTTATTTAGGATTTGGGGAAATGGGAGCCATTGTAAAGGCATTTTGTATGCATTTCTAAGGGCATGCGAACTCATGCCATACAATGTAATAGCATGCGTTGTGACGTACATCGCAAATTATTAACCGCGTTGTAAAGGTACACATTGTTTTGGTTCAAGATGTATTGTTATACATCCACTACTGGACCTGTAAATGACAGAAGAAGAACTGTACCTGCTGTTGAAACCTGTGAGGAGACCTGAAAGGCTGGACTTGCTCCCATTTGTATCCAGGACAAAGAAGTGAACTCCAAGGGTGATTTGGTAGACTTCCTGTTAAGCTACAGAGACACAGCAAGGTGCTAGAAGCCCTTTTGCTGAAGAGCCCAGCTTATCAGCTCCAACTGGACCTCAAATGGATCCTGCTGATTGCTTCTGCTGACATGAGTCCTAACCTATAATTGCCATTCTTGAGGTCTTGGGACGCTTGGCTGTATGAAAGTGTATGCCTCCTAACATTCTTCAAAACCTGTAACTTGCTTAGTCAATATAATGAAGGTGCTGTACATATTTAAGTTGCTTCCTCTCTGAGTTTTTCCACAGCAACAAATCCATTAGGCAAGACATAGCGAAGAGGGCAATAGGCCTCGTGGAGTCCTATTCAACCACAGCTTGCAGCCTTGTCCTGCTAGAGAAATCTGAACTAAATAAAGTGACTTAGAGCCTAATTTAGATGTTTACAAAAAGGGTATTCTTTCATAGCTGCAACAGAGTACCCTTTCTGACAACCTGATTCACATGCAGGTGGAGCTTTAGTAAGTAGAAGGTGGAGCCTACTCTGGATCCGCCACCTACATACCCCTCCGATGACCTGTCAAAGAAAGCGCCATTGGAGGTTTGGTCATGTGTCTGCCCTCCCGATTGAGAGTGGGAGGACACATAAATGGCTGATATGTAAAAGTAAAAATGTTTCAACGCCCCCACACAATGGGAGAACACTCCCATGGCGAGGGGGTCATTGCTTTGTTTTATTTTCAAAAAACTAAATCTCGCTTTCATTGCATTTACAGAGAAATCCACTGGACTGATGGACATCTCTAAATGTGGCCATGGGAGAACCCTCACATGCCAGGAGAAAAGTACTCTGCCATAGCAATAGTACTAACACTGTCCACTAACAACTAAATGAGGGCCTCAGTCTGAGCATTGCCAAGGAGCCCATCACAATTACACCAGAAGACTAATAGATCAGGACTAGGAGGCCGGAAGCTGACTCGCTGATCCGCTTCCAGTGCATCCTGGCGACAATCTCCGGGTCTCATTCTCTTGCAAGAGTCCCAGCTCTCACGAGGATAGCGGTTATGTTGGATGTGGTGAGTTTCAAAAGCCACGTCCATCCCAAGTATAAACACCTGCTATTTTCTACTTAATTGTGTCTCAACTAGACAAGTCTTGATTGGTCCCAGTCTTCAGGAAGACTTGTCTGATCCACAATTGCTGCCCGCTATGCCAGGTTAACCCTGCATTTGATGATTTCTTCTTGTTTCACAACTGCCTCCTACTGCTTCACACTGATTCCACGCTAAGTGAGGTCTGATCTCTTCATGACTACCACTCGTTGCATCACAAACATAAAGTCGAAAATCCTATAACAAAAAGACAACTCACCAACAGATGCCTGACTGGAAAAAACGGAAATCGGTGCTTGTGCTGTAATAGTAGTGGCTTTCTTACTTAACATCCTCAGATCCTTGGATGGTAATCTGTATCTGAACTAGAAAATTCCTGAAAAAAATCGAAAGGTGTCAGTCAGTGAAGAAGCAGAGTGGTATACCATATATACAGGGCCTGTAAATTAAATGCTACTGATGAGCCTGCGGTACAAAAGGGGGTGGTGATGGACGGAGCATCTGAACCAATCAAACACTCACACCCAGTCAAAAGATTTGGGTTTAATCCATCACCGTTCTTTAGCCCACTCTGCCACCCCAGTTCAGACATGGCCGGCAGCACTTATTGTACCACCAGCTTACGCAGCTCCTTTAAACAAACTCCAGGCCTGTCATTGCAGCCTGAATGCAGTCTGAAACTGCCAATTCTACTTGGCAAAATAAACCCCTTGCCAAGCCTTAAACTCCCCTTTATTGCGTATCATTCATCCCTTAGGTTGCCTCTAGGTAGCCTATTGGGCAAAGTGAATTATAATTAAAAGGTTGGACATGTACATTTAGGTTGTACATGTCCTGGTAGTGAAAAACTCCTACATTTATTTTTTGCTACTGTGAGGCCTACCTCTTCCACAGGATAAGGCGTGCTACTGTTTGATTAAAAACAGGTAAACCTTTAATGTTTCATGTCTGTAAAATTGTAATTAAAAATCATCTTTAATAGTAAAGAAAGATTTTAAGTTACAATTTTGAAAATGCTACTTTTAGAAAGTTGAAACTCTGAATAAGTTGGCATTGTCCTGTCCTAGCTAGTTGGTGCCTGCAGCCTGTCCTTGCTTATATGATTGGATGTAATTAGCAGTTGGACTTTGTTTATTTCTCCCAGACAGCCACACAATAAAGGCATCACAGGTGCCTGGATGGGCCATCAACAGGATGGATGGAGGGGCAGAGCTGGACACTAGCCCCACTTGCAACTGAATAGGCTGTGCTCTTCCTTCACACAAAGGACTTGTCACCCTGCATTGTTCATGCAGCCTACCTGAAGCCAAGGCAGGGGAGTCCGGAAACTTAATGCACCTCAAGGGGAATTCATTAGAAATGTTTACTATTTAATAAAAAGCACCAGGTATAAAACTAGGACCCTCAAACTGACACTTCAGATCACTTTCTGGGCCTGCAGAATGATTCTCAGAAGACGGCCTGCTGCTGTAGCCTGCTGTGTAAGGACTACTGTAGGAATTTGGGTTGTTGGTTGACTGGGGTGTGAGCCCTTGTTAAGCAAATGCCACAATCCTTTACAAGGTGAACTCCAAAAAGTCCCTAAATTAACCCGGGCTTAACTCTGGGTAGCTTTCCACAAAAAGCAATCAGGCTTAACTTAGAAGCAATGTGTAAGGTATTTATTCAGCCGACAAACAGTAATAAAGTGAAAACACAACACAAGAATAATCCCAAACCAATTTAGAAATATAGAGTATATTTTAATACATTTTCACCAAAACAATAAAAATTGAGTGAGTAGACCCAGAGTTATCAATTTTTTAAAGTTTTTAACCACTTGAATGCTATGGGAATTCCCCTGCTGTGCTGGGATTCCGTGATCCTCATACATTCATGACGAGCTGGGCTCGTCATCAGTGTAGCAGGAGGCTACTGCATGACGAGCCCAGCTCGTCATGAGCGTGGAAGGGGTTAATAAAACCTAGTCCCTAAAAGTTCACAGCGCCAACAGCGGTCATCTAGTCGTGCGAGACCGGTTAAAAAATATATATATATGGTCGACCACGATGGAGCGTAGTTCGGATGCAAGGAGTGGATTGGGCCCGGTCAGTGCCTTCCTTCAGACTTAGAAGAATTTCTGAGAAAAATAATAAAGGTAAGGTTCGGCGGGTCAGGGCTGTAGGAGGTGTCTGAGGAGGGAGCTTTGTTGTTATATAGCCTTGGGTCTAAGTACAGATTTCTACATTCGGACTTAGTCATTGAAATGGAAGACGAAAATCTCCAAGGGGAACATGGTCGGATACCCCTTTGGCGAAAGACAGCTGAAATGGATTTGATGTTGCAGAGAAGAACGTAGCGGGTGAAGCCACACAATGAATACAACTGGCAATGCCCTCGGGCGGATAGACAAGCAGGTTGGTTCTGGCTTCTGCCTGGTTCTCAGAGCAATTTCTAACCAGAAAGTTTCCAATTCCCCACTTTTGAATTTTGGCTATCTGGGAACTTTTAGCACCACTTCCAAGGGTCCAGGACTGGAGGGGAACCACTTGGAGGTTCAGAATTCAATTAGGCTCGGTCCAGGTTCAAGGTGGAGGAAGCCTTTTGTGTCCCTGTAGCTCTGAACAGAAAGCCAGCAAACTAGCCTTGTGAGTCACCCTGGAAGCCATGAGGCATTTGAAGATCCAGTCCCTATGCAGAAGGTATCATAGCAACAGGACAGACAGGGCAGCAGTTCTGCAGAGCAGCATTCCTTTAGAGTGGAAATCCTTCCAGCAGCACAGCAGTCCTTCTTCCTAGTAGAGTATCCACAGGATCAGAGGTGTACTGAAGAGTGGATGTCTGAAGCCCTATTTTGTTTTATACACTGGTATTCTGGTTCTGGAGGGTGGGGGAGGCTTCTAGACAGTGGCTTTATAATGCATGGAATTTCTTGCCTTCTATGCCCTATCTCCAAGCTGGCTTCAGTAGCAATGTGAGATTGGTAGGCCATTTGTGTGAAGGCATAGTACAGGTTATCCAGTTGTAAGTGGGGCTGTGCTTAGCTTCGTCTCCCTATCTTGCTGGAAAATAGCCCATTGAGGCACTCCTAATCCCTCTATTGTGTGACCCAGTCATGTGACGCAGGCCAGGCTATATGCACAAAAAGGCTAAGGGCAGAAAAATGTCAAATTTCTAAAAGTTCATTTTATTGACTGTGATTAACAACTGGACTGCACCATAAAATAGGGCTCTCCGTCACAATTCCAAAGACACCAAACATGATATAGCTACCAGCTCCCAATTGGCAATTGCAGCTTATTAAAGGCAATTACAGTTTATTAAATATAATAAGCAATCCCCACTGTTATCTTATGGGAGGGGTAGACCTCACAGTAGTGAAAAAGAAATTTAGACTTTTTCACTACCAAGACATGTACAACTTAAAAGTATATGTCCATCTTTTAATTACACTGCACCCTGATCCAGGGGCTATCCAAGGCCAACCTTATGGGTGACCTATATGTAATAAAAGGGTAGTTAAAGGCTTGGAAAGGGTGTTTGAATGCCAAGTGAACATGGCAGTTCAAAACTGCATTCAGGCTGCAGTGGCAGGCCTGGGCCATGTTTTAAGGTGGTATTGATGTAGTTGGCACAACAACTGCTGCAGATCCACTAGAAGCCTTTAATTTACAGCCCCTGAGTATATGGTATATCAATCTACAAAGCACTTACAAGTACATTAAATATACCAATTGGGTCTAAACCAATGTAACCATGTTTTAGGGGAGTGAGCGCAAGCACATTAGCACTGGTTAGAAGTGGTAAAGTGCTAATGGCAATACACACAAATTCATCAAAAAAGCGCGAGGGTAAAAGCCAAAAGTTTGAGTGTGACCCTGCACAGGGCCAAATCCAACATCTGCTTTGCTGCCTGGAGACTGCCTTGTTTTAGGGGAGGGAGCACAGACAGGTAAAGTGCACAGAGTACTAAGGCCAACACACACAAATTCAGAAAATAGTGGCGGGTAAAAAGCAAAATGTTTGAGTGTGACCCTGCATAGAGAGCCAAGTCCAACAACTGCTTTCCTGCCTGGAGACTGCCTTGAACCCTCAGAGTCCTGCACTGCTGCTTCATCCCTATTTCACCACTTGATTCTTAGACTACCAGAGTGACTCCATGGGCTAGTTGGCTTACCTCCTGATCAAAACCTGAGAGACTGATAAGGCTCTAACCATCTTTAACCTGCACCTGGACCCAGCCTGAGTAGGTCCAAATCCCTAAGTGGTGCTTGCTCCTCCAGACCTGGACCCTTGGTGGGGAGCTAAACATGCTGTGAAATCAAAATCCAAAGCCTGGGACTTTGAACATTTTTGGCTAATAACTGCTCTGAGAAGCAAGAGAAGACCGGGACCAACCTTTTCATCTATCTGCCCATGGTGCATCGATGGTCAGCCAGATATTGTGGCAGCTCTCGCATTGTTTTTCTTTGCAGCAGCAAATCGTGTTCAGCAGTTCTTCATCAAAGGGGTATCCGGGCTTGTGGAACTCTCATTGGCTACAGCCACCAGCCTCGTCCACTGGAGATGTTTGACTTCCAAGAAAGAGACTGCAATTGAATGTAAAAATCTTCAGAGTGACTTCATCTACCTCCTCCCCAGTGACAACGTTGTCTCCTCGGACACAGTGACACAATGAAATTTACCTTCTCGGGAACACTTAAAAAAAAATGTCTTCTAAGTTCAAAGGTAAGTGCTGACCGGACCTAATCCACTCTTTGTGTGAGACCCGTTCTCCATTGCGGTTGGTCATATTTTTCAGCTTTGACCAGGTCTCGCACAACTAGATGTCCGCGGTTGATGTTTTTATCTTTTAGGTGATAGTTTTACCTTAAAATTTCAAAATTCATAATTCCAGATCTACTAATGAAATTTTAGTTTTTTGGTGTCAAATACTGTATTAAACGCAAATGTTTTAATTGGTTTTGGATTTTTCTTGTATTGTGTTTTCACTTTATTGTTGTTACAGTGCTGAACAAATACTTTAAACATTGCCTCCAATGTAAGCCTGACTACTTTTGTGCCAAGCTACCATAGGGTTAAACACAGGTTAATTTAGTGACTTTTGTGGTTGACCTTGGCATGGACTATAGTTGCCTAATCAGGGTTAAAACCCTAGTTAACCAACAACCCAATTTCTCACAGAAGGTTTTTTTGAGGAATGAATAAAATTCCTGTATAAAAAGACTAGTGTATTCATCCTGTGTACGAAGTCAGGTAACCAAAATGGGAGTAGCTTGCCAGGGTCCTTGGAAGCGGTTAGGAAAAAACATGTTACTTTAGAAGTAGCATTGCTTTTTTTCCCTTTTAGGAAATGACAAATGAAAAAACACAGTTTTGAAATTAAAGGCTTAAAATCCACCAGGGCCAAAGAAGGAATTAGTAGGTAAAGTTAGGGAGATATGATTTTAAGGAAGTTGGGATTTTGTGTTGCAGTGTAGTTCCAATTATTTTAAAAATATGTTTTGACTTTTGCAGGAGCACACATAAACATTTCCTATACCACTGCTGAGGACAATCAAGCACAAGGCATAGAAGAGATCCCTCAGCAGAGAGTGGTCAGCCTGAGCTGAAGGCCTTTTTTCTCTTTGATCCCTATTCCCCTTTTCCCTAGGAAACGACCCAGTTTGGAGTGCAGAACTGCATTCATGCTGTGGCAGTCTCTGCAAGGAGTTTGGAACCATTTTCTTTGATTCCACCTCGCTCATACAGGACCACCCAACCTGTCAGGTTAGTGCTCAGTTGTTACAAAATTGTAAACATCTCAAATTAGTAAAGTTAGATCAACCTGCTTACCCAGGAGAATGTGCTTTAAGTATCCAGCCAGTGAGGAACCCCCCTTGAGCAAGATTTCTGAATTTATCCTACTTGGAGCTTTCCTGTTGAAAGTCAATGGCCTCGCTTTACGACTATGCGACCTTATAGAGGCCATTTTGGCTGCCTTTTCCTGCTGAGAATTTCTAACTTTGATCTCAGAGACTATGGGCCTGATTAAATCCCGCCCGCCAAGATTAAATCTTGGCGGGTGGGTTATTCCATCACAATGGTGACGGCTATTTTGTCCACCAAAATATAAATCCCATTATATCCCATGAGATTTATATTTTGGCGGACGGGATATCCATCAGAATTGTGAGGGAGTAACCCATCCGCCAAGATCTGTATCAGATCCTAAGTCAGAAGGTAAAACCTCTGACTGGGACAAATCTGCTTTTTGTATCTGACCAGGTCTCCATCACAGGCGTGCCTCAGTCCTGGTCAAGTGCAATCAGAAACCAATGTCAGTACCTAACACTTGTTGGCACTTTTTTTATGTAAACTTTAGAAATGGATATCTCCATTTACCCTCATTGGTTTTTTGTTTTGGTGTCAGTTTATTCATTAAACTAGTAGCCCGTCCCGACGTTGTCCGGGTATGAAATAGAATGTTTGTAATGTGTGTATTCAGATACGGTCATTCGCGTGTTCCCCCGCTTGAGGCCCAGCTGCAGCACTGATTGATGTTAGCAGGCGCGTGTCCCCCCGCTTGAGGCCCAGCTTCAGCCCTGGTTCATGTTAGCAGGCGCATGTAATTAGTGTAGTGATCCGCCGCCTGAGCCCGGCTACAGCCCTAGCTGATGTTAGCAGGCACGTGTAATTTGGTTTAATGTAATAGTTCAGTAACAGCGCGCATGAGAGGCTACAGTAATTGTCCCCGCAGACACGCTCAGTCGCGTGTGCCCCCGCTTGAGGGCCAGCAGCGACCGTCTAACAATTAGAATTGTGTGAATCTTGAATGATTGTTTCCCGCTGTTCTTATTTTTTTATGACCCACACCAACGCTCTTCGGCCAGAGTGCCTTTTAGACGCACCCAGGCCAAGCCACACACTGCGTTCGGCCCTTTCAGACGCACCCAGGCCAAGGCACACACTGCATTTGGCACCCCCAGTATGTGTGAGACAACGGGCAGTCACCCAAGGGAGTTTTGCGAATGGTTACTTACCACGCTTCGAGGTGAACGCCTTTGTGGCGCCCCCAGCACACGGCCACAGCAGACGATCTGATTAATGTACGACCCAGATGGCATGAAGTGCGGAATGTAGCACACGCCCCCAGCGTTTGTCACGCCCCCAGCGCGCCCCTTGATGCGGCGCAATTGCGTAATTGGCGCTTCACATGGCATGAAGGGCGGACACACGCCCACAGCGTGGACACACGCCCACCGCATTTGCCACGGCCCCAGTGTGTCACGCCCCCCCTTGATGTGGTGCAATTACGACTCACATGGCATGAAGGGCAGAACGTACCACACGCCCCCAGCGTTTGTCACACCCCCAGCACACGCCCACAGCAGAACGCAGAAACGCCCACAAGGGACTACTTTGCTGGCACGGTTCTTTTACCTTTTAAATGTATTTGGTGGCCGTCTGCATAGCCTATGTCCTTCTGCTGTAACTGCCCTTTCCAATGCTGTATTGGGTGTTGTGATTGGTGCTGTGGTTACTGAGATTACCCGCCTCAAAGATTTGGGCTCTCTCTTTATAATATTAGAATGGATATATATATATATATATATATTTATATATATATATATATATATATATATATATATATATATATGTATATATATATATATATATATATAGATACCCTTCGGTTCCTTTTTGCCAGAATTTGCAGCGCTCTCTCGCCGGTTCGTAAATCCCCGCGGCAGAATCACGCCGCATTTAAATCCACAACCAATTCCCCCAGCTGGAGAAAAATGGGACGAACTCGCGTTTGTCTTCACTTATGTGCTTTTTTATTTAATCCTCACAGCATGGAGTTTCTCAAGCAGGCAGGCACAAATCTACGCGTTTCGGGATAGCATATCCCTTGTTCACGATCAATTTGGCTCCAGGCTCTCACTCTCAATATAGTGAGTCACATTATTACATCATTTCCTATTTGATATTATTTAGGCCCTCAGCCTACTGGATGATGTAGTTGTTTGCAATATTTTTATACTTTTTTTATCCGTCTGCATAGCCTATGTCCTTCTGCTGCAACTGCCCTTTCCAACGCTGTATTGGGTGTTGTGATTGGTGCTGTGGTTACTGAGATTACCCGCCTCAAAGGTTTGGGCTCTCTCTTTATAATATTAGTATGGATTATTCTCTGTTCCTATAAATTGTAGTGGGATTTTTATTATGCTGTTTTTTTTAATTCTAGAACTGTTCTGGTAATTCTAAATGCTTTACACATTTTCTTAAGCTAAGTCTGTTTGCTTTGTGCCATTGCTACCAGGGTTTGAGCTCACGTTTATAGCACTGAAACATTTACTGAACCTAACAAGATAGTGCTATTAATATTTTTGGTGGACTTCCATACACTCCAACTGATAATTCACTTTCTCACAAGTGAAAAAGTAAGTGGAAAATGAATGTTAGTTTAGATCAGAACTTAGGCAATCTTTGTAGCCTACTCTAAATGAACCGAGAAAAGTTGTTTGTTTGTCCTGGTTAAGAGTATTACCTTCAGACCTAGAAACTTTTAGCAGGACAAGTCTCAAAGGAATGGCCGAGAAGGACACTAAAAGGCTAGACACATCTGTAGAGCGGCCCAGCGGAGACAAAATACAGCATATTGCCAGAAAATACTTTAACATTTCAGTGGAAAATACCACTAAATCTTCTTTTCATTAAACTCACTGCGAGGGGAGCGTGGCTAGCCTCCTAAGATGGGGGTCGACTCCTGGTAGAGCTCCGGTGCCTGGGGGCGCTCTATTTCCACTGTGCTGCTTTCTCTGACCATCAGACGACCGGAGACCCTAACGTTTGATGCGCTGGCGTCCCCTGCGTTGCTGTGTGCCCTGGGGGAATCTCTGGACTGAGGCACAGGAAAGTTGAGAGCCCGGGCTGGCTTGACGCGGTGATCAGGCAGAAGCCGAGGCCTGCAGTGTGGAGTGGGCTCATGTGCAGCAAGGGCAGCCCAGCGCGCCATGAGGCGGGCCCCGCCCAACGATTGTCAACATCGGTGGTGCCGGAGGAACTGGCCGTGCACGGTGACCGCAGCAAGACAAAGACTCATGCAGGCATCTAGTCCCAGGTATGGCCCGCTCTGCCGCATAGAAGAACAGCGGGTGAGCTGACGCCGTGCAGCGACTCCCGCAAGGCGACTGCGGGTGGCCGAGTGGCCTGAGGCCCGCGCCTAAACTGAAACACCTGGCGGCCTTGAACACCACATCGCCATGCTTGGAGGAATCGCAAGATGTAGGCAGTGAATGGCGATGCTTGCTGCGGCCTGGACATACTGCCCCGTGCCTGATCACTCCATTGATGCACGCCGCTGAGTTTCTCTTCCCCCTCACAATTTGGGGCCTGAGGGGGGTTTTTGTGGTGTTGGACGTGAGGCTGTGATCCCTTCGGAAGGTCTGAGCACATCCCAGATTTCACCCATTGGATACAGAAGACCTCTCCTCCCTCATAGCGAGCCAAAATACTGCAGTGGTCCTGCATTATCCCTTGCTGTGCCACGGAGCATTCACGCGCGCACCCAGTGGTGAGGCCTACATCACCAATACATGGCCTTACTACCGGCTGAGGTGCGCTGAAGAATTCCCGCTACGACCTGCAGTGCTGTGCCAGTGGGGAAAGGGTGCGATTGGATGGAGTTGAGCAGGGCCTCTCCTGATCAAATAGATGTCTTTGTTTGTCGCTGGGAACCACACTGGCCAGCTTGACTACCAACCATAGCTTGATCCTTTTGCCTGACGATCCTACTGGTGTCTCTGCCAGGGGGCTGCTTTCCTTCCCAGCCGACTGCTCCCTTTTCAAACGGCACAATTGTGACAGTGGCGTATACCCATGAACCACCGGTGGGTGGCCTGGGCCTCTCCCCATAACCATACGGAGTTCATCCAATATTCCCTTTAGGCACCCACGGAGAAGGGGTCACATTACACCAACACAGTAAACTCACATTATGGACCGAATCAGGGTGAAGACGCTGTCGGGCCAAAAAGGGATGGGGCCCCTCTCTGCCATAGTGGAACCCTCCAGCCGGCCTCCCTCCCCAAAGGCCATATCCTCGGAATTGCCAGAGAACGCTCCCGACAAACTGGACCTAATCCTCAAGGAAATCCAAGATTCCAGGGCAGCACTTGAAATGCAGATTGGCACACTCACTACAGGCCTTACATTAGTCAGGGCGGACCACAGAAAATTGGCCGACACCGTCAAGGACCACGGACAATCCCTCAGGGACCTCGACCCTCGAGTAACCACGAATTCCACAGCGATACGACAGCTGCAACAACAGATGACGGGCCTCCTAAACAGGGTGGAGGATGTAGAGGGCAGAAATAGATGCAACAACATCCGCCTCATTGGCTTACCAGAGAGCAGTGAGGGTACCAAAGCGGCGGACTTTATGGAGTCATGTTTTAGGGACCATGTAGCACCGAAGGGACTCTCCCCATACTTCTGTGTCGAACGGACCCATAGAATACCAACCAAGCCACCCAAACCATGCACACCACCCCGCCCATTGATAGTAAAAATCCTGAATTATAGGGACCGTGACGTGCTGCTACAGAAAGCGAGGGAAAAATCTCTGATTCAGTTTGAAAATCACTGCATTTTATTGTATCCCGACTACACCATCATGGTTCAGAGACAGAGAGCTTTCTACCAAGCTGTCAAGAAGAAACTGCAGAAAGGGCAACTTAAATACGCACTCCTATACCCTGCCAGGCCGAAAGTAATTTATGACAAAAATAATACTCACTTCTTCGAGAGCCCTGCAGACGCCGAAGAATGGATGGAAGTTATGTGCCTAGGATCTAGTCAGCTCAGCCAATCAGATTTCTCCTCACAGGGCTCCGGTAAACTGCCGAAATCAGGATCTCGCCCATCCTAGACCTCCACTCAGGGTAAAAGTGGAGCGGGACCATTGCCCGAACAACAGCGTCGTGACCAGGAGGGGGCCCTCGCTGCTGCTGGGGCTTTCCGCGAAGACTCTAATAAAATCCCCACGGACTCAGAGGACAGCACCCTGAATTCGGACTCAGAGCATATTATAACTTTTACTTTTTCCCTACAATTACTCCCAGGGCGGCGGACGACATAATTGATAATTGACTGTTGGGGACCTCACTTAACGAGCGTAGAATTTTTCAGACCTGTGGATAGGCAAGCGTTTATGCAGATGACATAGACTCCAACTCCTGGAGACCATCATATCCTTTTTCCGTAATCCTACATTTGCTCAATGTTATCTCGTAATAACCTGTATAATAATATAGAAGGTTGAAATTGTTGCTAGGAATGTATGGCAGATTGCTTCCATCTGCCGACAGATAGGGCTTGGGTTGCGGGGATTCCAGCTCTTGTACACGTTTGTTTATTTACTGCGGAAACACTGGCTTTGACATGTCTAATTATAACCCCCCTCTGCTAGGCCCCGTGGAGCCACCAGGTAGCCGACCTTACTGTAAACATGGCCATGACCAAGGACGACAGCCCCCCTACAAGCATATGCACCGTTATTTGTTATGTGACTACTGTAAATTATTGTTGGGCCCAGTGTATTTCGGGAGCTGAGCCATGTTTTGTTGACGTTCATGGGGAATGGGGCTCGTGGTCGAAATCGGTCTATTGGCTCCATACACATAGGAGCTTCTCCTTACATACAGTGTTATGCCAAGTATAACCCCCTCCTTGGGGTCTTACAACCTAGTCACATGGAATGTACGTGGGTTGGGGGCGATACAGAAGAGACATTGTGTACACGCATATCTTCTCAGGCGTAGAGCACATATAGTGTTTCTACAGGAATCCCATTTAACCGAGTCGGAAACAATAAAAACACGCAAAAAATGGAGGGGACATATATACTCCACTAACTACTCGCCGTTCACCAGGGGGGGGCGACTATTTGGATTGCGTCATGGGGTCCCGTTTATTAAATTGGAACGCCGGGTTGATGACCAAGGGAGGTACATGCTTTTAAAAGGCACATTAGATGGATCCCTGATTGTAGTGTAGTTCCTATATGCACATTGGAATAATATATCCTATAGATGTGACATAGGACTTATATCGACTAGGTCTCTATCGAATATATTAGACTTAATTGTGAGTGCCAGCTAGCTCAGAGGTCACTAGAAACTTTCTCGAGGTCACAAGAAGGGATTTAGTTTCTGACAACCGCATAAACATGACAACTTTGTTTCCCCAAGATAAAACTGATCATCTGAGCCGTGGAAACAATAGATAGTTATTTTACTCAGTCAATCGTGCATAGATAGAAGGGTGTTTTCAATAAAAGGATTTATTGAACGGTCTTCTTTCTAACCGTGGGCGTAAAATCCGTTTCGTTCGCGGAATTTGCGGATTTTTGGCAAATTCGCGGTCTGCTAACCGTGCGAATTTGCCCAAAAAACCGCAAATTCACAAGCTTCGGATTTTTTTATTCACTTTAAAAATACAATATCGCACGTGCCGCATTGACTTACCGTGATTCTGAGTTCGCCGAGTTGTTTTTCTCCCGGTTTGCGTGTGCTGCGCCATTTTGGATCTTGCTGCGTGATCGCGCAAGAGTTTTTCGACCGCGATTACGTCATCGTGGCCCGCCATCTTGCACAGCGAGAGTTTGACAACGCTAGTACGTCATAAGGGCCCGCGATCACGCATCACGGGAGTAAACAATGCCGAACACGTAGATGCGGCGCGCAGCTGACTTCTGGCGGGAGATTTGAACAGCTCGCTTTCCCGAAATTGCAAGAATTGCAATTCTGCACACAAAATCCACCGCAGGCCGCATAAACCTTCTCAAAATGATGATTTTGATCAGAATAACTCCTCAGATTGACATTTGGCTGTACTTTTTGGTGCAAGGAGTCCATTTTGGGGGTGGGTGGGAGGAAGGAAGTGCTTTGTCCATGTCCTGGTCACTTTTGATTGGCATCTGGAGCTGGAAGGATTACTTTTTGTGGCTGCTGCTGGATATTTGTATTTGAGGACTTTTTGGACTTTGGAGTTTGGATCACTTTTGGACTTGAGATTTTACAAGTAAGTTGGTGTTGTTTGTTTGGGGCATTGCAGTTGCTGCAACTACGGTTTTGAACTTTTTTCACAACTTAAAAAAAATATATATTGTGGGTAGCCACAGTATCCAGTAGGCCCAGGGTTAGTTGTGGGTGCATAATACAACTGTTTCTGTGATTTCTTTTAAACTTAATTCTCATTTATGTCATGGAATTTTAGCTCACTGTTATATGTTGATTTTTTCTTTTAAGGTTGGGGTGCCTGTAAAGCCTCACTAGCCAGAAGGCCCAGGGATAGTGAGTTGTGCATGGACCAAGTCTTTCTGTGGGGTGTCTTGAATTTAAACATCATTGAGGGCATGGATGGCATTGGATTGTGGTGATTTTTGTGTGTATTTCGACTTTTTGGGGGGTTGTTGGGGCCTGGCCATGTGGGTGGGGGCCATTTTGAGGCCTGGTCCAGGCAGGGCCTGGTCATGTGGTGGGGGTCAAGACTCAAGGGGCCATTTTGGAGCCAGGCAGTGTGCTCAGGCCTGCACCCAGTTTGCCTTGCTTTCAACCATTATGCCCAGGGGTACTCAGTGGTGCATGGACCTAGTCTTTCTGACTTGAATTGAAACATCATTGAGGGCATGGATGGCATTGGATTGTGGTGATTTTTGTGTGTTTTTCGACTTTGTGGGGTGTTGTTGGGGCCTGGCCATGTGGGTGGGGGTCATTTTGAGGCCTGGTCCAGGCAGGGCCTGGCCATGTGGCTGGGGGACAAGGGGCCATTTTGAAGCCAGGCAGTGTGCTTTGAGCCATAGGCCTGCACCCAGCCTGCCATGCTTTCACCCATTATGCCTAGGGGTAGTGAGTGGTGCATGGACCAATGCTTTGTGTGGGGCCTCTTGAATTTAAACAAAGACAAATATGCACCGCTGCACTCCAATGTGTATATTTAGTAACAAAAATGTTCGTTAACATTAACGAACATTTTTGTTACTAAATATACACATTGGAGTGCAGCGGTGCATATTTGTCTTTGTTATTATTCCCTCTGGTTCACACCGCTTGTGCACCCACGAATTATGTCTTACGCAGATATTGCTGGTCTCACCAGCAACAAAGCTGATACTTTTGAATTTGATACGAATGACACAGATAGAATATACTCACTAATCCAGGAGCCGGACTATATTGCTTCGAGTACAGGATCTACACAAGCTAATGTGCGTCAATTGTTGTTCACAGCTAAATGCGAGATCAATCAACGTCTTCATGCTTCGACACTTATTCGATACCACCGTGTACAGCACATTCCCAGAGGTTTGCGAATCCCTCTTAAGTCAACTTTGTGCAAAAATAATCCTAGGTTCACCGAGAAATGGTATGGCATACTTAATAAATGCTCACTTGACTTGATTCTTCTGATTGTTGAGGAACTCTCTAAACTTTTAGAGGAACTAGAAAAAGAAGTAAAGCAACTCAAACATGAACTCAGTCAAAAAATTACTCCAGAAGAATTCAGCGCCACCTTAGAAGACATCAACAGCAAATTAGACACATACATTAAAGAAATCAACGAAAGAAAATTGAGAAAGTTCAAACGCGACACAGTCGACTATAAGTTAGGGGAGGTCTACAATTGGGCCGAAATATATGCGGCTAGGAGACAAAATCGTAATCAACCGAATAGATCGACGGATGGTGAAACATCATCTTCAGATGATTCTACACGTAGAATGCCCCCACGAGGCAGACCACGACAAGAAGCTTCAACAGAAAAGACAAGACCTGAACAACCAACTACCTCCAAAACCACCACTGAATCAACTACAACCGCCACTGCGGATTCTTTTTTAGATGTTGGTCCCGAACCAACCGACGATCGAGGAGGTTCAAATGTCAGAGACAATCTGCCTCCACCAGCGAAATCGACCAGGAGTCACAGAATCTAGTTGTTAATATTTCTAAATGTCCTTTGAACCAAGCACAAGTACAAGTTTTACAAAAAGGTTTGAACTTTGTTCTCACATACCAAACTAACGAATTGGATATCTCCATCTCATTTTTTAAGTTTATGAGAACACTACGACTCAGGCACTTTTTTGATAACATTTGTGTTCCTTCCACCACTCCAGATAAAGATACCCTTTGGGTTTACGTCCTCCCAGCAACTTTATGGCTCCCATCAGCCACAAGGTCCTTGACGTTTTTGAGAAAGCAATACAGCAAGACTTACACTCGCTGTTTGAGACTCCTACAAACAACCGAAGCAACCTTATGCTAAAAGAAAGACAAGCTATCAAACAACTAGCCAATAATCAAACACTGACTATTTGCAAAGCTGACAAGGGCGGCGCCATTGTCGTTCTGGATTCTACGTATTACCAACAAGGTCTGTATGAACATCTCCACAATCCAGACTTATACATGCTTTTGAGATCAGACCCTACGCTGGCTTTTAAAGATGTACTCACAAAGATCATCGACAAAGCTGTATCTGCCAACACCATCACTGATAGAGACAAAAGATACCTCATCAAGGATCATCCTCAGGTACCATATATTTATTTAGTACCTAAAATTCATAAGAATTCCAGTCAACCGCCATTCAGACCAATTGTAAGCACTACCAATTCTATACATGCCCCGACGGGCACTTACATCGACAAACACCTACAAGCGAGTGTTAAAGGTATGAGTACATTCATTCAAGATACGACTGATTTCTTAAATAAATTACAACAGATTGTAATACCTGATGACCGACCGATTGTCCTATGTACGATTGATGTTAACGCATTATATACCTCAATCCCCCACAATTTGGGACTGGAAGCCCTTGAGACGGCCCTAGTACAAACTGACAAACCACTGGATCTGCAAGTATTCTTAATAGAATTGATGCAATACATTTTACATCATAGTTACTTCAAAACACGTGACAATCAGTACTATTTGCAACTATCTGGAGTAGCAATGGGCAACTGTGCTGCTCCAGCATATGCTAACCTTTTTATGTATGCATTTGAACAACAACACATACTACACAATGTACTTTGGCAACCGTACATGTGTGCATACTACAGATATATAGATGACATTTTTCTTGTTTGGCAAGGCACAGAGACTCAATTCCTTGTTGCAATCAACCACCTCAATACTGTTAATGACAGGATTCAATTCACCCACACCTTAAACAATACTGAAATTTCTTTTCTGAATGTACGTGTTAAATTGTGTGGCAATCAATTCATCACTTCCATTTTTACCAAAGCTACAGATCGCAATAATTACTTGCATCATAAGAGTTTTCACCAACCAAGTTTGAAAAAGCATCTTCCGTACTCACAACTATTGAGAGCTAAGCGTATTGCTTCTACTGATGACATATACAATACTAACAGTTCGAAAATTGTTCAAAAATTCCACCAACGTGGATACCCAGAGCATATCACAGCGGTTGCTGAAGATAGAGTAAAACTCAAGAACCGAGATGAATTACTGAAACCTAAATTGAAAGTCCAACAACAAGTGACCCGCAATGTTTTTGTATCAAAATATTCTACAAAATCAAGACAAATAAAAGAGGTTATTCGCAAACACTGGCCATTACTGCAATCAGAAATTGAATTCAATCACATTTTTGCAACACCTCCTACTTTTGCCTACCAACGCACCAGGACCATTCAACAACTCATTAAGCAACCCACAATCATCAGACAAACCACTTTTAAAGGAACTATCCCATGCCACAACTGCAGCCATTGCAATAGCATAATTCCTGGATCCACCATGACGCACCCCACCCAAGGGACTGCCATTAATCTTCAAGTTAATGCTACATGTAATACAAACAATGTTATCTATATGATAAAATGCCCATGTGGTCTCCCTTATGTGGGCAAAACTGAACGCAAAATAAAAATCAGGTTAAATGAACACCGGAGTAATATCCGCACAAAGAACCTTAAATCCAATATTGCGTCACATTTTATTCAACAGTCACACAACCCAAGCCAGATACGCTTCCTGATTTTGGAAACAGTGGAAAAACAACCACACACTGACAACAATAAACGATTACTACAGCGAGAACTACACTGGATATATAGATTGTAGGCGATTCAGCCTAAAGGACTCAATGAGCGCCTTGAATTTGGATGCCATTTGTGATTAATGATTTGATACCACCCATTGAATACATTGTAAATATTGACCTCCATTTAGCTGTGTAATGATAATAATTTGTAAATAGTTGCATTCATACAATATTCCCAACTGGGGGTGTACCCTTAAATTTGCGTACAGTTTCTGTTTCATTGTGCTATTCTTATGTCTAGTTTAGTAGATTTTTTTAAGTATGGATTTCAAATGTAAAATTCATGATTATCCTTGGCTAGGCTACTTCATTTTTCTGTGTTTACTTTTGTTCATGTTTCACTCTTTTATATTCTATCTCGGGCTGTTTGCTTTCTGGCTTTACTTAATGCATGCTACTTTTATTTCACAAGCCCATCGGGCAATATTCACACACTCGCATGTGGCGTAAGTCTTTTTTCCTTGTTTACTTTCCGACACGCCTTTTCAATGCGCTACTGCGCATGTGTGGCGTCTTCCGGGTTCCCGCTAGGCACGGAGCCGGGTCCTCGCCTACACTTGGTTTACCTGATGCTGATCCTTTGAGCTTTGCGTTACTTCGGTAAGACATTGTTGAATTCACCGCCCGTTTGTTTTTATATCACCACGTGAAATCTTGACACTTTGAGGGCTTGATGTTATTGCACGGGGAATCATAGTTGATGGTTCCGCTATCTACTTCACTTATGGTTTCTTCGCACTGTTTTCTCTCTTAGTCACACAACCGGTGCCACCTTCAATCTGTAAATAGTCACGGTCGTTTGTGGACCTTCGTTTCTTCTAGCACAGGTCGGTTTCTTTATGCACAAAGGATATTTTTCTTTGGGTACACGCACAATTCCGGTTCTGGTGTACACCCCAGCTTGTTTATTTTTGATCCACCCACTTTTCATCAGAATTGATCTAGTCACTGTAAATCAGGTACATTCATTTGCACTTTGCCGTCTCCCGGATATATATTAGTGTACCTACTGTTGTTTTTTCTACTTAATTCACAGACCCCCTGAGGAAGCGCACTTTTTGTGCGAAATGCATTGGGGAATTTAAAATAATTTGGATCAGTACAACGTTGTTTGTGAATCAATATTGAAATATGAAATAGAAGATGATAACACTCAATCATATGAATGGAATATGGTGATTATCAAATAAAGGATCTAAACAAATGCAAACTGGATTGAACTGAATTTGATAAATCATTTTGGATTAAATACTATTACAAGTGATAGCACAACCGTGCTTTAAGTGTACTTCAGGTTATTCCTACTCGCCGTAGGATTTCCCGCAGCCTCTTGAATTTAAACATCATTGAGGGCATCGATGGCATTGGATTGTGTTGATTTTTGTGTGTTTTTCGACTTTGTGGGGTGTTGTTGGGGCCTGGCCATGTGGGTGGGGGCCATTTTGAGGCCTGGTCCAGGCAGGGCCTGGCCATGAGGCTGGGGGACAAGGGTCCATTTTGAAGCCAGGCAGTGTGCTTTGAGCCATAGGCCTGCACCCTGCCAGCCCTGCTTTCACCCATTATGCCCAGGGGTAGTGAGTGGTGCATGGACCAATGCTGTGTGTGGGGCTTCTTGAATTTAAACATCATTGAGGGCATGGATGGCATTGGATTGTGTTGATTTGTGTGTGTTTTTCGACTTTGTGGGGTGTGGTTGGGGCCTGGCCATGTGGGTGCGGGTCATTTTGAGGCCTGGTCCAGGCAGGGCCTGGCCATGTGGCTGGGGGACATGGGGACATTTTGAAGCCAGGCAGTGTGCTCAGGCCTGCACCCAGTTTGCCCTGCTGTCATCCATTAGGCCCAGGGGTAGTGAGTGGATCATGGACCAAGTCTTTCTGTGGGGTGTCTTGAATTTAAACATCATTGAGGGCATGGATGGCATTGGATTGTGGTGATTTTTGTGTGTTTTTCAACTTTTTGGGGTGTTTAACTGATGTTCTTCTGGCTTCCATTGCTTTTAGGTGCACAAGAGAACCACCAGTGCCAGGAAGAAGTCCTGCAGCGGTGTGTGCATCACAACGTCACGTGAT
The DNA here is from genome assembly GCF_964261635.1 of Lissotriton helveticus. NCBI lineage: Eukaryota > Metazoa > Chordata > Amphibia > Caudata > Salamandridae > Lissotriton > Lissotriton helveticus. The sequence goes on from NC_136067.1 coordinate 279,270,462, forward strand.
GTCACGTGTGGCCACAGACAATACAATTCTGCAACTCGTGCAACTGCGGCCTGCTGTTCTGACATCTGAAGAAGATGGGCCCAAAGAAGGGTGGCCGTAGCGCCTCAGCGAAAAAAGTTGCCTGTGCCACTGCCAGTAAGAAGGAGCAGATGAAGCAAGTGGCATCACCAACCAAGGAGACTGGTGGGCCCACCGACACCTTTTTTGGGAAAAAAAACCTCCGCCTGCAGCAGCAGCGGTGTCCGCCGGGGACCAAGCGGGAAGCAGCACCTCCGCTTCATTGGGCTCAGTGCCACCACTCCAAGTTAGGTCCAAGACCATGAGTGCTGCTGAGGCAGCTACTTTAGTTTCTCAATCACCATCGACCAGTGATGTTGGTGCATCACAAGGAAGTACCATCCAATCAACGCCGGGTGTAACTCAGCTGACGAGTGTTCAACAACCACAGCCGCAACGACAACTACAGGTGCAACTAGTACAAGCGCAAGTACATGGGCAAGGAGAGGCGCAAGGAGAGGCGCAAGTAGACGCGCAAGGAGAGGCGCAAGGAGAGGCGCAAGTAGAGGCGCAAGGAGAGGCGCATGGAGAGGTGCATGGGGAGGTGCAACTAGAGGTTCATGGAGCGGCACAACTGCCTACAACGCTTGTTCCTCCAGAAGTAGGGGCACATCAGGAAATTGATATTCAAGCAGAGGGATCATCCGAGGAAGCCACTCCTCCTGATGATGATCCATTGTCTTCCAGATCCCCAGCAAGAAAAAGGTCAAGGAGGGCTACTACTACTACTACAAGTTCTTCTTAAAGCCCCCTTCATTTTGATGACCTTGATCTTGATTGGAACCCACCAATGCAGTCTGAGAGTGAGGCACGCCATGAGCCGACAAAGGTAGCTAAGCCTAAAAGGAAGGTTCCCGCAAGGCTTCCACTTATGGGTGATGACAACGAACAAGAAGTGGTGTATTCTGCTGCTGATGAACAGTCTGCCGATGACCCAGTCTTCACAGTCATCACTCCAGCCCCAGCGGGCACGCAGCAGACAGACATTTTCACCCTATCCCGAATGGCTGCTGAGTGGGATGTGGGCGGCATGGCACTGGTACCACCACCAACTCAGTTAACTACAACACCAACACGACCTACAGCTTCCATATTTTTTAGTCAGAAGGGCCAGCAGGGACCTCCATCCAGCTCGACCTCCATTACCTCAAGTAGTGGTGCTGTAAGTGAACAACAGAAACAAATTCAGCCACGCCCATCCTCCACTTCATCTGGTATTGAAACTCAAAGTATCACCTCCACCACCAGCAGACATCTCCAGTCCCCAGTTTGGGACTTCTTTACTGTTAGCCAAAAGGTGGAAAACATGGTCGTTTGTTCGATTTGTAAAATATTAGTTAGTCGGGGTAAGCTTGGTATCAACTATGGTACCGGAGGCCAGAGAGGTCATCTCCAAAAATACCACACTATCCATTGGGAGGCGCACCTAAGGAACATCCTGGAAGCCAAAAGTAGAACTGATCCAAATGTATCCATTCACATTGCATCTGATGCTGACGAGGGGCTGATTGTGCAGGGGGGAAGCGAAGAACCGACCGACATTTTTTCTGGTACACCCAGTACCCCTGGCAGCAGCACTGCAGTGGTAGCGCCCACACCCTCTACCCCTGCAACATGTATGAGGCACACTAAGAGTCTGGGAGAGACACCAATGCGAAAAAGTATATCAATGAGCCTAACTGGTTTGAAGAAGTCTGCATCATCATCATCATCACGTAAAACGGTCCAGCCCACCATTAGAAGCATGTTTTGGTCGGAGGCGCCATTTGAACGCAACCACCCAACGGCACGTCTGTATAACGCAAAGCTGGCTAAAATGCTAGCGCTGGACCTTCTCCCTTTCTCTTTCGTGGAAGGGGTGGGTTTTCTAGAATTTGTGGCAACACTCTGCCCTAAATGGAAGGTTCCTAGCCGGTCCTACTTTGCCAGGGTTGCTGTTCCAGCACTACATCAAGATGTGCTGGAGGTGATTGGCGCAGCTATTCTGAAGAGTGCTGTTCACACTATCCACCTGACAACAGACATGTGGACCAGTTGCCAAGCCCTTGATTACATGTGCATCACTGCACACTGTGTCTCTTTTGCAGGGGTTAAAGACCAGTTAAAAGCAGGTGTTGAAACGGACACAGTTATTCTAGCTACTCGGAAACATGGAACAGTAGCCATGTTTGCCATGGAGAAAACTCATACTGCACCTAACCTTTTGGAGGAGTTTGATAGGAAGGTCTATGAATGGCTGCATCAAGAAATCGCATAGTTGGTTATGTTTCCACGGATAATGGCAGTAATATAGTTAAGGCCATGCAGGATGGTGAGTACTTCAGAGTGCAGTGTTTGGCGCAAAGTATTAACATCGTTGTGCAAGATTTCTTGAAAAAAGAAAACACAGTCAGCAAGTTACTGACCACCTGCCGAAGAATCTGCACACGTTTCAGCCATTCTTTTAAGACCCGGATGCAGCTGAGGAGCATTCAACATGAATGTAGACTGCCAGTCAAAGGACTCATCCAGGAGGTGGCAACACGTTGGAACTCAACCTTTTACATGCTTGAGCGTCTGTCTGAGCAGTGGGGGGTAATAAATGATTATGTCTATAAACTGGGTTCTACTATGAAAGACATGAGGCTAGAGTTGGAGGAATGGAAGCTAGTTGCAAGCCTGACAGACATGCTTCGTCCTTTTGAAGTCTTCGCGCGTAAAGTCAGCAGGGAGGACTGTTCTTTGGGCAAAGCTATCCCATTGTTGGTCATGCTGGAGCACCAACTGAAGGCGGTGTCTTAAACGTTCCGAGATGATGCTGAAAAGCAAGACATATATCAGTTGGCGGAGAGGTTATTAACCTTCCTAGTTGACAATGAAAGGCTTAAAAACATACATACAGAACAACGTTACATTTGTGCCACTATTCTGGATCCACGGTACAAAAAGGCAGTGGCCAGCAAAGCATTCATTCCTTTTGATGAAGCAGATGTTTCAAAGTACAAACATTGGCTAGCTGTGTCAGCCACTCGGTTCGAAAAAGAGCGGCAGAAAATTCAAGGAGCCGGCAGAAGTACAACTGAATCAGCAGGCCATCCAGCGTCAAGTTCCACTTCTGAATCTGTGGCCGAAGGGAGTCACTTTCCCTCACAGCCGTTAACGACACCAGCAACCGTATCATCATCCTCACATGCACCAGGCCCAGCCATAATATTGTCAGAAGCGGATTGGCTAACTCATCAAGGATTTGTTCGTTCCAGTGCTGCTAAGGCCACAGATGGTACGCAAAATGGAGAAACCCTGGAGAACCTTGAGTCGATGGTGCAGGCCTATCTGGATGACTCAACAGAGGTCTTTGTTAATCAGAACCCATTGCTGTATTGGTATAGGAAAAGGCCTCCATGGTCAATGATCACCAACCTGGCTCTAAATTATTTGTCTTTTCCACTCGCAAGTGTGTCTTCTGAACGTGTTTTCAGTGCTGCTGGTGCCATTGTAACTTCAAAAATGACCCGCCTCTCTCCCAAAAACGTGGAGAGGTTAACACTGATCAAGATGAATCAGCACTTCATACCACCAGATTACAAAATACGTGAATGCATGCAGGAAGAAGAGGACACCGACTTAGGTGACGGAAGTTCTTCTCTGTTAGCTGACCTACTCCCGTCTCAATTCATAGAGTTTGAGGACGAGCTCTACTTCCCTGACACCGAGGCCTGAAAATGACTTCCTTTTTTTTCGTCCTTATTCACTTTTATTCCTGTGTGTCTTTCTTTGTTTTGCAACTTTTACCACAAGAAAACTCTAATCACCGAATCACAACAAGTCCATCAGTAGCACTGTCTTCATCTTATTTTCCTTATTGAATTGAAGGTGCCGCAGTCTGCATTCCTGAGGTTCACAAGTTCACAACTCAATCATGCTCCTCTATCCTCCTCCTCCAGACTCCCCCTATCCATTTCCCTCAAGGCAGATGGATGGATTACGAAGAATAAAGAAACTTTGTCTTTGTCAAATGTCAAATGTCAAATTCTCTTGTATAGCGCACTTATCACCAAAGAGGTCTCAAGGTGCTCTGCAGAAAAAAAGGCAATAACCTACCTGAGTGAGATACATACGGCAGCCCTTATTTAGGAAAAAGCCACGCTTTCAATCCTCTCCTAAATTCTAGATGATTGGATGAGGACAGGAGATGGATAGGTAGCTTATTCCATAGCCGTGGAGCCACGTATGAAAAGGACCTGCAACCATACCTTGACGTCCGTGCTCTGGGCTGGGACAGCAAGAACTTAAAGCTAGAGCGGAGAGTTTTAGCCGGGGTATACCAGGCCAATTTTTCTTTTAGATAGGAAGGACCAACACCATGAAGAAGTTTATGGGTTAAGCTCAGGATTTTGAATTGACATCTTTGGCGCACAGGAAGCCAGTGCAATTTCCTAAGAATTGGTTTAGAAGCAGACCTTGGAGGCATACCCAACACTAGTCTTGCCGCCGCGTTCTGAATAGTTTGTAATTTTGTCAGCAGATTCTCGTTAATGGAAGCAAACATGGCATTTCCATAATCAAGCCTGCTGACAATCAGACCCTGAACCAGCGGCTTTCTAGCTTCAGTTGGGAGCCATTTAAAGATGTCACGCAGTTGTCGCAGGATCCCATAACAAGTCCCAGCGACCTGGTGTACATGGGCCTTCATAGAGAGATCCCCGTCAAGCGTAATCCCCAGGTCTCTTACAGTTTCTTTAGGCTGGGGGCAAGGCCCTAGATCCCGAGGCCACCAGTCTTGGGACCAGAAGGTCTTAGCCTTGCCAAAAAGTAGGATTTCGGTCTTGCTGCAGTTAAGTTGGAGCATGTTATCACTCATCCAGCTTTGAATGTGAGTCATACATTGTTTAAAGCTGGAGCAAGTATCCTGGAGATTAGATTTACAGGTAATAAGTACCTGTGAATCATCTGCATAAGACACAGTGGAGAAGCCGTAAGATTTTATAATATGGGCCAAAGGACGGAGATAAAGATTAAACAGCAGGGGACTAAGGATGGATCCCTGCGGGACCCCTATGGAAAGAGGAATAGTGGCAGATGCGTGAGAGTTCATCCTGATGTAAGCACTACGATCCCTGAGATAGTCTGCGAACCAAGCCAAGGCATTACCTCTGACACCAACCTCCCAGAAACGATGTTTCAAAATGCTGTGGGAGATGGTGTCAAAGGCAGCGGAGAGGTTTAATAAAACCAGAATGGCTGATTCGCCCCTATCCAAGGAGAGTCGGATGTTGTCCACTACTTCTATTACTGCGGTTTCCGTACCATGGGCAGCACGGAATCCTGACTGTGACAGGTCAAGAAGAGCATGGGTTTCGACATAAGAGGACACACATTTGTTTACCAAATATTCGACAACTTTACCAAAAAAAGGTAATAACGAGATTGGTCTGTAGTTGGAAAAAACAGAGGGGTCACTCTTTGGCTTTTTAAGGATTGGTCTGACTTGCGCCACCTTCCAACTACTAGGGGAGGAAGCGCTCTCAAAGGAGGCATTAAAAATGCTGGTCAGATCGTCAGCCAGCAAAGGGAATAATTCACTGCACTTACGGGGAAGCAAAGGATCATTTGGAGATCCTGATTTGATTTTTTTAAGTGCAGATAACACTTCTTCAGGATTGGTGGGCTCCAATTGTATCATGGAAGGAAAATCCATATTGTCATGGGCGAGCTCAGGATTAAAGATGACCTCCTCATTTGCAGCCAAGCTTTATGGGGCAGAAGGAAATTTAAGTGGGACTGAAATTACTGACTGACTACATGCTTGCTGATTGCTGACAGAGTTACTTCTGAAATTGCCCTGTGGGCCCTCACTTTCCGAAGAAGATGCAGACAAAAAGTAGAACAGGTAATGAATAATGAGAAGATGGCATGCAGTGGACAGCAATGGCTGTCTGGCTCTGATGAAACCAATTACGGTTTGTTTTTTGTGCATGAAATGAATCATATGTCTTGTCTTAGTTATTATTCAATCTTTTACACAGTAATTGTAACTCATGTCTACTACTCTGTTTTTTTTACCTTGTTTAATTCAAATTGTACTTCAACTTCAGAGGCCACTATGTTGCATTTTCCAATATGCAAAATGTCCTTGGAGTAGACTCACTTGCCAATATACCATGATGATTGATTAAATAATATATCTTTTTTCTTTACAGTCACTCAGTGGGATGGATGGATCATCAGCGTCGGTTTACGGAAGAACTATGGCCAATTCGTGAGTTGCAAACAGGTAAACCAGTCTACAACAATTACTACAGCAGAACTACATGTCTGTCTATTCGTGGTATGTAGTGGTCGAGGGCGAGGCAGTGTACTGTTGTTGTTATGCCAGGCAGAGTCCACTCCACTCCAGACAGCAGTTCATGTAAAATTGGGGCTATGTGGCTTGCTGCATACAATTAGAAATGATTTGTCTGTCTGACAAAGAGCCTAGGTATGCTACATCAGGTTGCTTCACTCAGTGGTGCCTGTCTTGACCATCTGCATGGCCCTGCCTCAAGCTTGGGCCAAACATCCGTTATGTTTGCGAAATTTGCTGTTTTTCGGTTTTTCGCGATTCTCCCGAAATTACTGAAAATTCGCAAATTCTTGAGCGGAACGGATTTTTGGCCCATGCTTGTGGCAGGGTCAAGGCAGGCACCACTGAGTAAAGCATCCTGATGTAGCATACCTAGGCTCTTTGACACAGACAGACAAAGCATATCTAGGGTTTAGGGTTCAGTGTGATTTACTAGGGTTTTTGGGTTTAAGTTGGTAGGGTTCCCGCTGAGTCTAGGGCTCAGGGCCCAATGCAGGCTCATTCATAATGATGTTGGCAAGGTTTTAGGGGGGTTTGGGGTTCTTTGGTCCAGAATTGGCAGAATTGTGGCCTTTTTTGGTGTTTTGTGGGCGCGTGTGTGTGGGTGAAAAGTGAAAACTAGTCGTAGACCTTCTTCTTCTTCTTCTTCAAAGAGCGCAGTGGTTCGATTTTGTTCTGCCTTGCTGAGATTCTTGGGATCGCTGGAACAAGTGTCCAGGTAAGTTTCAAGAGGATCGAAGTAGTGGAAGTGCTGAAAACAGCAATTTTTTGTGAACCGCGCAATTTGCCATGTTTTGGATATCCCAGTATTGCATGTTTTTGGGGGGCTATTTGGGGTTTTCAAGATTTGTGGGGGTGGGTCAGGCGGTCTTGAGCACTGCTGGGAAGGTCTAATTTTGATTGCAAGGCGTTTCAAGAAAATCCATGGTGGGAAAGGGGGGTTTGGGCCTAGTTGCAGACAGCGTTTTGGCACAATTTAAACTGAGGCTTAGCAGTATTGCATGTTTTTGGGGGGCTGTTTGGGGGGGTTCTAGATTTGTGGGGGTGGGTCGGGGGTGTTGGAGCACTGCTGGGAAAGTCTAATTTTGATTGCAAGTGGTTTGAAGTAAACCCATGGTGGAAAAGGGGAGTTAGGGCCTAGCTGCAGAGCTTGTTTGGAGTGATTTTGAGGTAGGCCTCAAATCTTTTAAGTGCGACATTTTCCATTTTTGATTTTGGCCTGTTTGGGGGTGTTCTACTTTTTTGTGGGTAGGTTGAGGGGTCTGGGGGCATTGCTGGGAAGGTCTAATATCGGATGCAAGTGGTTTGGAGAAAATCCATGGTGAAAAAGTTTTTATTTTTTAGCTCACTTGCGTGTTTTTGGGGTGCTGTTTGGGGGGTTCTAGGTTTTTGGGGGTGGGTCGGGGGGTCTGGGAGCAGGGCTGGGAAAATCTAATTTTGATTGCAAGTGGTTTGAAGAAAATCCATGGTGGAAAAGCGAAGTTAGGGCCTAGCTGCAGAGCGCATTTGGAGTGATTTTGAGATAGGCCTCAAATTTCCTAAGAGTGACATTTTCCATTTTTGCTTTTGGCCTGTTTGGGGGTGTTCTACTTTTTTGCGGGTGGGTTGAGGTGTCTGGGGGCATTGGTGAAAAAGTTTTTCTTTTTTAGCTCACTTGCGTGTTTTTGGGGGGCTGTGTGGGGGGGTTCTAGGTTTTTGGGGGTGGGTCGGGGGTCTGGGAGCACTGCTGGGAAAGTCTAATTTTGATTGCAAGTGCTTTGAAGAAAATCCATGGTGGAAAAGGGGAGTTAGGGCCTAGCTGCAGAGCGCGTTTGGAGTGATTTTGAGGTAGGCCTCAAATTTTCTTTTGGCCTGTTTGGGGGTGTTCTACTTTTTTGCGGGTGGGTTGAGGGGTCTGGGGGCATTGCTGGGAAGGTCTAATTTCGGATGCAAGTGGTTTGGAAAAATCCATGGTGATAAAGTTTTTCTTTTTCAGCTCACTTGCGTGTATTTGGGGGGCTGTTTGGGGTGTTCTAGGTTTTTGGGGATGGGTTGGGGGTCTGGGAGCACTGCTGGGAAAGTCTAATTTTGATTGCAAGTGGTTTGAAGAAAATCCATGGTGGAAAAGGGGTGTTAGGGCATAGCTGCAGAGCGCGTTTGGAGTGATTTTGAGGTAGGCCTCACATTATCTAAGTGTGACATTTTCCATTTTTGCTTTTGGCCTGTTTGGGGGTGTTCTACTTTTTTGCGGGTTGGTTGAGGAGTCTGGGGCATTGCTGGGAAGGTCTAATATTGGATGCAAGTGGTTTGGAAAAAATCCATGGTGAAAAACGTTTTCTTTTTCAGCTCACTTGTGTGTTTTTGGGGGGCTGTTTTGGGGGTTCTAGGTTTTTGGGGGTGGTTTGGGGGTCTGGGAGCACTGCTGGGAAAGTCTAATTTTGATTGCAAGTGGTTTGAAGAAAATCCATGGTGGAAAAGGGGAGTTAGGGCCTAGCTGCAGATCGCGTTTGGAGTGATTTTGAGGTAGGCCCCAAATTTTCTAAGTGTGACATTTTCCATTTTTGCTTTTGGCCTGTTTGGGGGTGTTCTACTTTTTTGCGGGTGGGTTGAGGGGTCTGGGGGCATTTCTGGGAAGGTATAATATCGGATGCAAGTGGTTTGGAGAAAATCCATGGTGAAAAAGTTTTTCTTTTTTAGCTCACTTGCTTGTTTTTAGGGGGCTGTTTGGGGGTTCTAGGTTTTTGGGGGTGGGTCGAGGGTCTGGGAGCACTGCTGGGAAAGCCTAATTTTGATTGCAAGTGGTTTGAAGAAAATCCATGGTGGAAAAGGGGAGTTAGGGCCTAGCTGCAGAGCACGTTTGGAGTGATTTAGAGGTAGGCCTCAAATTTTCTAAGTTTGACATTTTCCATTTTTGCTTTTGGCCTATTTGGGGGTGTTCTACTTTTTTGCGGGTGGGTTGAGGGGTGTGGGGGCATTGCTGGGAAGGTGTAATATCGGATGCAAGTGGTTTGGAAAAAATCCATGGTGAAAAAGTTTTTCTTTTTCAGCTCACTTGCGTGTTTTTGGGGGGCTGTTTGGGGGGTTCTAGGTTTTTGGGGGTGGGTTGGGGGTCTGGGAGCACTGCTGGGAAAGTCTAATTTTGATTGCAAGTGGTTTGAAGAAAATCCATGGTGGAAAAGGGGTGTTAGGGCATAGCTGCAGAGCGCGTTTGGAGTGATTTTGAGGTAGGCCTCACATTATCTAAGTGTCACATTTTCCATTTTTGCTTTTGGCCTGTTTGGGGGTGTTCTACTTTTTTGCGGGTTGGTTGAGGAGTCTGGGGCATTGCTGGGAAGGTCTAATATTGGATGCAAGTGGTTTGGAAAAAATCCATGGTGAAAAACGTTTTCTTTTTCAGCTCACTTGTGTGTTTTTGGGGGGCTGTTTTGGGGGTTCTAGGTTTTTGGGGGTGGTTTGGGGGTCTGGGAGCACTGCTGGGAAAGTCTAATTTTGATTGCAAGTGGTTTGAAGAAAATCCATGGTGGAAAAGGGGAGTTAGGGCCTAGCTGCAGATCGCGTTTGGAGTGATTTTGAGGTAGGCCCCAAATTTTCTAAGTGTGACATTTTCCATTTTTGCTTTTGGCCTGTTTGGGGGTGTTCTACTTTTTTGCGGGTGGGTTGAGGGGTCTGGGGGCATTTCTGGGAAGGTATAATATCGGATGCAAGTGGTTTGGAGAAAATCCATGGTGAAAAAGTTTTTCTTTTTTAGCTCACTTGCTTGTTTTTAGGGGGCTGTTTGGGGGTTCTAGGTTTTTGGGGGTGGGTCGAGGGTCTGGGAGCACTGCTGGGAAAGCCTAATTTTGATTGCAAGTGGTTTGAAGAAAATCCATGGTGGAAAAGGGGAGTTAGGGACTAGCTGCAGAGCACGTTTGGAGTGATTTAGAGGTAGGCCTCAAATTTTCTAAGTTTGACATTTTCCATTTTTGCTTTTGGCCTGTTTGGGGGTGTTCTACTTTTTTGCGGGTGGGTTGAGGGGTGTGGGGGCATTGCTGGGAAGGTGTAATATCGGATGCAAGTGGTTTGGAAAAAATCCATGGTGAAAAAGTTTTTCTTTTTCAGCTCACTTGCGTGTTTTTGGGGGGCTGTTTGGGGGGTTCTAGGTTTTTGGGGGTGGGTTGAGGGTCTGGGAGCACTGCTGGGAAAGTATAATTTTGATTGCAAGTGGTTTGAAGAAAATCCATGGTGGCAAAGGGGAGTTAGGGTCATGCTGCAGAGCGCGTTTGGAGTGATTTTGAGGTAGGCCTCAAATTTCCTAAGTGTGACATTTTCCATTTTTGCTTTTGACCTGTTTGGGGGTGTTCTACTTTTTTGCGGGTGGGTTGAGGGGTCTGGGGGCATTGCTGGGAAGGTCTAATATCGGATGCAAGTGGTTTGGAGAAAATCCATGGTGAAACATTTTTCTTTTTTAGCTCACTTGCGTGTTTTTGGGGAGCTGTTTGGGGGGGGTTCTAGGTTTTTGGGGGTGGGTCGGGGGTCTGGGAGCACTGCTGGGAAAGTGTAATTTTGATTGCAAGTGGTTTGAAGAAAATCCATGGTGGAAAAGGGGAGTGAGGGCCTAGCTGCAGAGCGCGTTTGGAGTAATTTTGAGGTAGGCCTCAAATTTTCTGTGTGTGACATTCTCCATTTTTGCTTTTGGCCTGTTTGGGGGTGTTCTACTTTTTTGCGGGTGGGTTGAGGGGTCTGGGGGCCTTTCTGGGAAGGTCTAATATCGGATGCAAGTGGGTTGGAAAAAATCCATGGTGAAAAAGTTTTTCTTTTTCAGCTCACTTGCGTGTTTTTAGGGGGCTGTTTGGGGGGGTTCTAGGTTTTTGGGGGTGGGTCGAGGGTCTGGGAGCACTGCTGGGAAAGCCTAATTTTGATTGCAAGTGGTTTGAAGAAAATCTATGGTGGAAAAGGGGAGTTAGGGCCTAGCTGCAGAGCGCGTTTGGAGTGATTTTGAGGTAGGCCTCAAATTTTCTAAGTGTGACATTTTCCATTTTTGCTTTTGACCTGTTTGGGGGTGTTCTACTTTTTTGCGGGTGGGTTGAGGTGTCTGGGGGCATTGCTGGGAAGGTCTAATATAGGATGCAAGTGGCTTGGAGAAAATCCATGGTGAAACGTTTTTCTTTTTCAGCTCACTTGCGTGTTTTGGGGGGACTGTTTGGGGGGTTCTAGGTTTTTGGGGGTGGGTTGGGGGTCTGGGAGCACTGCTGGGAAAGTCTAATTTTGATTGCAAGTGGTTTGAAGAAAATCCATGGTGGAAAAGGGGAGTGAGGGCCTAGCTGCAGAGCGTGTTTGGAGTGATTTTGAGGTAGGCCTCAAATTTTCTGTGTGTGACATTCTCCATTTTTGCTTTTGGCCTGTTTGGGGGTGTTCTACTTTTTTGCGGGTGGGTTGAGGGGTCTGGGGGCATTTCTGGGAAGGTATAATATCGTATGCAAGTGGTTTGGAGAAAACCCATGGTGAAAAAGTTTCTCTTTTTTAGCTCACTTGTGTGTTTTTGGGGGCTGTTTGAGGGGGTTCTAGGTTTTTGGGGGTGGGTCGGGGGTCTGGGAGCACTGCTGGGAAAGTCTAATTGTGATTGCAAGTGGTTTGATGAAAATCCATGGTGGAAAAGGGGAGTTAGGGCCTAGCTGCAGAGCGCGTTTGGAGTGATTTTGAGGTAGGCCTCAAATTTTCTGTGTGTGACATTTTCAATTTTTGCTTTTGGCCTGTTTGGGGGTGTTCTATTTTTTTGTGGGTGGGTTGAGGGGTCTGGGTGCATTGCTGGGAAGGTCTAATATCGGATGCAAGTGGTTTGGAAAAAGTCCATGGTAAAAAAGTTTTTCTTTTTCAGCTCACTTGCCTGTTTTTGGGGGGCTGTTTGGGGGGTTCTAGGATTTTGGGGGTGGGTTGGGGGTCTGGGAGCAAATTTGATTGCAAGTAGTTTGAAGAAAATCCATGGTGGAAAAGGGGAGTTAGGGCCTAGTTGCAGAGTGCGTTTGGAGTGAATTTGAGGTAGGCCTCAAATTTTCTAAGTGTGACATTTTCCATTTTTGCTTTTGGCCTGTTTGGGGGTGTTCTACTTTTTTGCGGGTGGGTTGAGGGGTCTGGGGGCAATGCTGGGAAGGTCTAATATCGGATGCAAGTGGTTTGGGGAAAATCCATGGTGGAAAAGGGGGGTTTGGGCCTAGCCCTAGTTGCAGAGAGCGTTTTGGCACGGTTGAAAGTTAGGCCTAGTAGATGTATCGCATATTTTTGGGGGGCTGCTTGGGGGGGTTCTAGATGTTTGGGGGTGGGTTGAGGGGTCTGGGGGCACTGCTGGGAAGGTCTAATATCAGATGCAAGTGGTTTGAAGAAAATCCATGATGGAAAAGGGGGGTTTGGGCATAGCCCTAGTTGGAGAGAGCGTGTTGGCACGGTTGAAAGTTAGGCCTAGTAGTATTGCATGTTTTTGTGGGGCTGCTTGGGGGGGTTCTAGATGTTTTGGGGTGGGTTGAGGGGTCTGGGAGCACTGCTGGGAAGGTCTACAGTTTACACTTTACACCTAGCTTGAGGGGAAAGATCCGAAATTTCGCCCACACTTATTTATTCTTGAAAAGGAGACTCAGAGTACGCACTTTCGAAATGATGCTTGTATGTTTTGTAATACTGTCGACTGAAACTGAAAGTGTTATTTTTGCACTATACAGCGTACCTTATATTTTTTTCTTCGTGGTGTTTTAATATCACTTCCTGTTTTCCATCAACAATTACAGGCCGGCTTTTACCCTGTGCAATGGCAAAAAGGATGAACTCAGGCTTACAATTAGCGACCCGCAATTCAGCATCCGCCAGGCAGGCAGTGGACAAGGTGTCTTCTGGTCCCCAACCTTGATTGACGGAGCGTCAGATGGAATGGAGGAGTACCGCGAAAAAGAGGAATGGCTGGATGCATGCAACTTCCCAAATTCAACAGGACAACTACAACAACATACAGTTACAGTATCCATCTTCATTTCTACTTATCTTTTAAGTAATGATATTGCTGTGAACTTCTATGAATGTGACTCTGTGCATTTGTTTGCTCTCTGCTTTAATTCATCCCTCCAGCCATTGTATACTTTTTCCTTTGCTATTTTTAAACTAATTTAATGTACTAAGTGGTTCTTCTCTCTGAGGGCAGATAGGCAAGTGAAATTGCGTAATTACTGCAGCCCTGTACTGTCACATTGTTTCTTCATAGTTAGTACATTGTAGAAAGTACTACTTACTTTTCAGTAACCTATCCATATAGCAAACAACCTCACGCATGCAGTAGTGCCTGCACTTCCTTTATGTCCCTTAAAAGATTTATGGATAGCTTTGTATCCAAAGATTTGTTTATCTTCATTTGTTGTTTGCCCATGCTGTGGTTTTTTTTTCTCTCTCTCCACAAAACTTTCCCCACAAGCCCCATTCCCATCCAAGTTTCAAACCCTAACCCTCTCCTCCCGTGCTGTGTGGTTTTCATTGAGGTGTGAGTAAATTACAACAATAATTCCACACACTTGCTGGGGAGGATAAGGTGCAAGCAACCTCCTCAAATCAATTTTAAGGCAGCTAGATGAATCCTAGGATATTGTAATTTTGGTTAAAAAAACAACAATGAGTATTTTAAAATAAATTCTGAATTTCATGCCCACCATCGATTGGATCCATCGTCAAAATCATCCTCCTACATGTCAAGAAGAATTGTTGTTACGCTGCTGCGTCACTGTTCTTGTTGTAGCCATAATCATCCATGCAATTCTTTTTTCCCCATACTTTTCTTCAGCATTGCTTAGGCTACTATTCCTTCTAATACTACTCTCAGGCCACTCAATGTCTCATTTTTTTACTTTGTTTTTCATATGCTGCTACTGCTAGTGTGTACAAAAGGGGGTGGTGATGGACAGAGCATCTGAACCAATCAAACACTCACACCCAGTCAAAAGATCTGGGTTTGATCCACCACCGTTCTTTAGCCCACTCCGCCACCCCAGTTCAGACATGGCTATACCCCCTTTTGTACCGCTTTGGCCACCATAAGTGTGGCAGGGTATGCTCAGACGTGAGTCCCTTGCTCACTTTGCCACTGGATTCAAGCAAGCCGGGCTGAAGACGGCTGGAATGCCAGAAACCGGTCCTCGGAAGCTTGTTTCCGGTCCAGGGAAGGCATGGCTTGGCTGTTCGGGCTGGACTGTTCCCATGAGGCACAGGGTCAGACTGATTTGCATATAGCCATGTCTGAACTGGGGTGGCAGAGTGGGCTAAAGAACGGTGATGGATCAAACCCAGATCTTTTGACTGGGTGTGAGTGTTTGAATGGTTCAGATGCTCTGTCCTTCACCACCCCCTTTTGTACCGCTTTGGCTGCCATAAGTGTGGCAGGGTATGCTCAGACGTGAGTCCCTTGCTCACTTTGCCACTGGATTCAAGCAAGCCGGGCTGAAGACGGCTGGAATGCCAGAAACCGGTCCTCAGAAGCTTGTTTCCGGTCCAGGGAAGGCATGGCTTGGCAGTTCGGACTGGACTGTTCCCATGAGGCACAGGGTCAGACTGATTTGCATATAGCCATGTCTGAACTGGGGTGGCAGAGTGGGCTAAAGAACGGTGATGGATCAAACCCAGATCTTTTGACTGGGTGTGAGTGTTTGATTGGTTCAGATGCTCCGTTCATCACCACCCCCTTTTGTACACTTTTGGCCGCCATAAGTGTGGCAGGGTATGCTCAGACGTGAGTCCCTTGCTCACTTTGCCACTGGATTCAAGCAAGCCGGGCTGAAGACGGATGGAATGCCAGAAACCGGTCCTCGGAAGCTTGTTTCCGGTCCAGGGAAGGCATGGATTGGCAGTTCGGGCTGGACTGTTCCCATGAGGCACAGGGTCAGACTGATTTGCATATAGCCATGTCTGAACTGGGGTGGCAGAGTGGGCTAAAGAACGGTGATGGATCAAACCCAGATCTTTTGACTGGGTGTGAGTGTTTGATTGGTTCAGATGCTCCGTCCATCACCACCCCCTTTTGTACCGCTACTGCTAGTGTGGTACCACTCCTACTATCACCACAACCATGGAATTTCAGTCCGGGATGGCGTAATCGCCATTTGCCATGCAGCCAGCGCTGTGCCTAGCTCTATTCTCAAACACGAAGCACAGGTAAGATAAGCATTTTGGGGAGGTAGAATAATGGGTTAGGACTCAGAGGAGAGACTGACAGTTGTACTAGTAAAGTACTAGTAGGCCAATTGAATTCACTAACTCTGTTAGTGGCACTTTTGAACATTTTTGGATGTTTTAGATAAATCATGTTGGTAAGTTTGAGGAAACCAAACGTCCCGTAACCCCCGCCCACCACCCCACAAAATAAGATCAACGCGTACACTATGTTGAAGTATGTAAAATGAATAATGATATATTTCCCCTAACAAAAATAAACTAGTCCCACCTCTCCCTAACCCAAACAATTGTCCATTTCAAATAGTCCACTAGTCCCAAATAATCCCCAACTCCCGATTCCCACCCCCCTATCAGTCTTTAAAAAAGGGGCAAGGGACACAGTCACTTCCGGCGGTGTCTGGACAGGCGGTCCTTGCGCTCCTTGCAGAGGTCCCGGAGCTGTTTTTCAAGGTCGTCCACCTTGCGCTCCAGGTAGTCCACTCTTAGGCTTAGGCGGCGCATGCGTGCCTTCCAGGATCTGGGGGGCCAGCTGCTGGTGTTCTTGCAGCTGAGCGGCGGCGGGGGGCTGTCCGAGCACAGCGCCGTGCTGGAGGCTGCTGGCTGGTGGACACAGGGGCAGTGCTGGAGGAGGTTGTTGACGCCCCCTCCTCCTGTTCCCGAGCCCACAGCTGGCAATATTCCACCCGAATGGCCTCCAGCTTCCGGGCCCTGGCCCGGACAGCCATCTCCCTCTGGTGAGCTTTTTGGGAGCATCTATATGAAGAAAAAAAGACAAATAATGTAACCAATACTCTTTAACAATAACACAAAATAATTCAACAGAAAGTTGTCTCACAGTAACACTAACAATTTGCAAGCACAATATAACATTTTGGCATGTATCTTTCCGCCGTCTTTGTAGGCCTGTAACAGTGGGAGTTTCAGTAATTCTAGTACCAGGCTGCACTATGGACTCAATACATAGTCAGAGAGTCAGAGAGTACACCAGTATTCTTCTTTTTTTCTCTAGTTTTGCGAAAGAAATTACTTGTACGTGAACTTGTGGTAGCCGGCATAATGCCAGCTCAGTCAGCTTGCACCCAAGAAAAAGAGACACAAGCCATGATGACGCAGACTTGCATGCATTACTTTAAGCAGTACATGCAGGTGGGGATAGGGAAGCTCTTACTTTTGTATAGGGGTGGCACTGGCCATACTGGGTTACATCAAGGTCTACTGCTCAATGTAATTTATATTTCGCACTGCCCCCCCTGGGCCTTCAGTACTACAAAAGGAAAATGAAGATTATTCATTTCTGATCATGTATCCAGCCGATCACATGATCTCCTTGCTTTTATGATGGATGACTTTAGGTGCTTTGTTGTGATAGATTGAGTGAACAACAGCGATAGTCCACCCATGATTAACACAGCAGAAAGAAAATTATGAACATAGAGAGTGAGTGTGGTAACCATAATTGCCAGAGGAAGGGACTTGACTTGATATAATTGTCAACTATACAATACATACACAATATATGCTGTGCTTGCAAAGTAAACTACAGTACTGGTACTTTAGGCAAGGGAGAGTTTCTGAACAATCACAACTTGTAGTATTTGGATTTCCTCTGCTTTGCTACTCTGGCACGGACATGCTGTTTGAACAAAGTAACACTCTTCATGCACTGAGCGTCTGCTCTACATACACCTCTGCTATGTATGAGGAAGAAAATACCATCCAGGCTTCCAAAGTAAACGTCTATCATTCTTCTTAATGTCTCAACTGTAACAACTTTACTTTTTCTCAACAACCAAATAACACCCTTTTCATTTTATTTGGTAAACCACCGTCTTGACTTGCATTTGAGTTTCACCAAAATTATATATTGCAATGCACACCACACATGAATTTTCTGATTGACCAACACGGGCAGTCATTTTTTCTTTCTCTTCCAACCATCCTTGCTTCAAGCAGCCATGCATCTGATTCCTTCCTATCAGCTACCTCTGCCTACATTCAAAAACACGTATCATTCTTTAGTCATAAATGTTACGACTCGCTCGTCCTTCCATTGACCCTAAGTTCTTTCCCTTTTCGTTTATCACATCCCTCAAGTTCATCTGATATGACTTGGCTTCACGATAAAAGTTTCCCAGCTAATTTGAAGTCAAATAGAGGGGGCCATTGCTTACTAGAGAACTACCGCCGCTAATGCTATTGCTAAGTCAAGGGTGACTGTCTTCTCCGTGATTGGCTAAAAAAATGTAGTTCTAAATCAGTAACTGTTCTTAACAGTACAGTGTACTTGTAGTAGTGCACTGTCTACTGTACAGTACATCATACACTCCTTTGTGAGCCTACTCTAAAATGTCAATAAGTAAGGAGTATAATAATAACTTACCACCATCCGCCGCTGCTGAGCCATCCCCCTCAGCTCCTCCTGGTGGCGCCGCCGCATCCGCCGCTTGAGTGGACCCCTCCGCGCTGCTGGCCCCGGCACTGGTGGTGGCAAGTGCTGCATCCGATGTTGTGATGCCTAGAAAAAACATGTCATATGTTTAGATGCCATACACCACCCCCTACTTCGTCTCGTAATGGAAGAGAAAATGTTAAACAATTTTTAATTATTAGGACTGAAAAGAAGTCACGGTTTTGGGGAGGGTGTTAACTTATATGATTAGCCTTAGCATGCAACTCTTTTTGGCACAACTGATGAATGCTTCCTCTTTAACGTGCAACATTTTTAAAATTACAGACAGAACCAACTACTCCTCATCACCACCAGGAGGACTTGAAGTTCCAACAAGGTGAGGGCTCCCGAGTCCCGCACAGTTACTTCTGACTGAGGTATGTGGAAAGCCGAACTGCACCTATCATCAACAATGTCCTATTTCTCTTGTCCATACTCTAGTATGTGCAGAATAGTCCCTGAAACACTAGCGGTATGGTATGTGCTACTATCAAATCAAAAAGCCAATTACTAGCTTATTCTTGGTTGACATTGACATTTTGTTGTTGGAAATTGTCAAAGCACTAACATTAAGAAGACTGGAATAGACAGCAAGGGCAACCCAGAGGACTGCACTGAGTGCCTCTAGAGCTACTGCTAGATCAGAGTTTTGTTTAACACCGTTTGCCGACTGGGCAAGCTTAGCTACCTACACAGACCAACTCATAAATAATAGTAAATAGTAGTAGCACAGAGAGTGATGGTAGAGAGGCAGGATAAGAAAGTAGAAACAGTCTTCAAGAAGATCAAAGACTATTTTGTAAAAAATAGAATTAGGAAACAGTTTGGAATGAATAGGAGCTGTAAAAGTTAGGGAAATATAATTATATTAACAACAGAACAACTTACTGGGGCCAGCAGAAGAGCCTGCAGAGGACCGTTCCTTCCCACTCTGTTCCGCCGGAGTCTGGGATTTTGCTGCCTTGCCTCTGGGAGGTGCTGATGATCATGAAATAAACATAAACATGGATGATTGTTGTTTGGAAATATTTGATTTCTTTGACCACAATCTAAAATTATGTCGGGGAAACAAATTAGCAACATTTGCACAACATGTATTGACCTATCTGATCTGGTCAACTAGGAGGATACTAGTACAGTATTGCTGGATTCGCAGACCGTCTACTTGGAAAGTTATGTAAATCACTAACTAAACAAACAACAAAAAGGTTCTACTACGACTACCCGCACTCAGCAGCACGCGACGTGACAGACACAGTCCGTCATCATGATTGCAGAGCACTAAAAAATGTCCTACTACTAATAACAAGTCATAATATACTCAACCTATCAATCCATCACTATCTCTTCTTCTTAGTGGCAGCAGGAGTACAAAGGAAGGACTAGACTTGAGTCTCTAGTCTCTTTAGCATTACGCAGTTCTGTAAAGTATTACACTCATACATATTCACGACAAATGAGCACAAAGTTGCAAACAAGTAAGCATAGTAGCAACGCCACTGAGGAGGCAAGCACCTGCAATCACAGAAGCTATTTAAACACTATTTTACCTGCAATGTAATCGAATAGGCAGCATTCTTGCTCTTCGGGAAAAACATATATTAGCAATATAACACAGAGCAGAAGAATACAAAGTAGCTATTAAATAGCTACTCACCAAGGCCAGGGATCTCCACGCCTAGCAGGTGGAGCAGGTCCTGCTCCTGGTCGAGGACGTCGGCCCACCGGTGCGTCGCTTGGTCACAGGTGTGCAGGACCCCCGACTCCCTCCGCATGGCCCGGCACACCTTATCCCACCGCTGGCGACGGTCCCAGAGGCCGTACCCTTGACCGGGCCTGCCCCCTGCTGCCACGGTCTTATGGAGGTGGCGCAGAACAAAAAATATAAGAGCGGCCACCTCCACCGTGGTAAAAACCTCCCTGGCCACTACATCCTCCCCCCTCAATCGCCCGCATGGGAGCCGGGTACGGGGTGCGGAACACTTCCCCTTGCTTTTCCCGCCTACCTTTGCCATGGTCCTGGGCGAAAGAAGAAAAGAATAGTGGGAAAAAAAAAAATATGAGAGAGAGCTAAACAAAAAAAGTAGTTATTAAAGTAACAAAAAGTTGAAAAAAACACAAAATATAGATCTAGACGAATAGAGAGATAGATAATGAGCAAAAAATAGCAAAAAAAGTTCAAAGAAACAAAGGATTTCAAAGATTGAATGAGAATAGAAAAACCATGCCCAGAACCATAGCAATGAATGAAAAACAAGATGGCCGCGACCATTGAGGACCGCGTGGGTAAGTTCGCGCGATATTTCCCCCGCGAGCACGCAAAAACACATGCGAACTCGTAATAGCGCGCCGCACACAACGCAAGCTTGCCAATAGCGCCCGGAAACGGAAATACGCAATGCGCACAAGATGGCCGCGCCCATATACAACCGCATGGGTAACTTCGCGGTCGGTGCGCTGCAAGCGGCCCGTGAATACGCAAAAAACCCTGCGAACACGCATAAAAAAATCTGCAAATTCGCACGAATTCGCGGATTATGCGGATCGCGAATTCACGGACCGCGAATTCGCAAATTTTGCCCATACTTACTTCTTTCTCAAGCATAGCAAATGAACTGCTACAATCTTAAAACTGGTTGCAAAATATAATGCATACAGTAAGAAGAGTAGTATAAAATGATACTGTAAGAGCATTGTATGGTTCCTAAACCATAGATAAAATACATGCATAAATAACAGAGGCTAAAAGTACTCAACTGGTTCTTCTAAAGTACGCCTACCCCGATGTACCTAACCTAAGCTTAGTATGAGGGAAGACGTAAGTGAGGTGTAGCATAAATTTAGTATTCTTTGCCAAGAATCTATCCAAGATTTCTCTTAGGATCTAATCAGCTCCCTACCTTGATTTGGAATGAAGAAGGTCAGGCTCAGGACTCGATTTCCCAACAACCCGCAAGGGTAGTTTGGAAAGACTGGAGCTGGATTTCTCGGCAAGAGAAAAGACAGCGTCTCTCTCAGTGCGTCTGCTGGAGGGTCTGCTTCCTTCGGTACTTGCTGTAGCAGGATGCGTCGGGCAAGTAGATAGTCGAACTGCTCCAAACCACCGTGTGTTTGCTATGGCAAGTGTGGGCATATCTATACCTTGAAGGTGCCGCGATTGACGTAAAGGTGGAAATAATAACGTCATTAAAGACTCTTGGTTCTTTGAAAACTCCAGGAGTTCTTGGACGAGTCAGTATTCGAGCAAGGGGAAGTCCCTAGCTGCTGAAGCCGAATTTTCCAAGAAATCGTTGTAGATTTTCGGAACTAGTAGAAGTAGCCCTGCCGTATTTGGACTGCATAAGCTATGTCTAAATATGGTTATGATTCTTATGCCTATATAAGGATGTGGTGATCTATACCTATATAAGAACATGAATCGGGAACATTACAATAGGGTCCTAAAATGTCACACAACACCCACTCCAGGTTATCATGTTCATCTAAGTTCAAGCACTAAAACATATAATCTAGAGCATGTGTTTTACAATCCCACCCAAAAATACATGAAATGCATTTAAAAATGGTTGTACGCATAAAATGAGCATTTGTACAGTATGTATTTAAAAGCAATGATTTCATTTGTAAGCATATAATATGATAATAGTAATGCTAACCGAATGAATCACGAAATTTACATTTATGAAATGGTTCTAAATATAGAAAAAACAGGTTGAGACCATCCCATAGCAGAATATACCAACTGTTTTGGATTTGGTATGTGTATTAGGTCAATATTGTTCCTAGGTAGTATGCAAAGAATTCTTGTTCTCCAAGAATAGTTCTACTTTAAGCAGGTTGCATGTGCCAAAGTTCATTTTGTTTTTTTGAAAAAAGTCAAATCAAAATCGTAGAAAAATACAGTTCCAAAGTTAGAGCTTTTTTTGTTTTGAAAAAGTGAAAGTCGAAAGAACGCTGTGTGCTAACTTCAAAAGTTATTCTCGGTGTCAGGAGAAAACATTAAGTCGTCAAGGCTGGCAAAGAAATCGTCTACCATAGTAGATGAAAGTGGAACCACTTCAGTAAGAAGGTCAATTGTACACAGATGTGAAACATCGCCGTCAGCGTCAGTCGCATTAGCAATGTTCGCAGCAGATGGTACCTGTGTGCCTGTTGGTCCGTGTATCTCACCTCCAGTTGGATTTGCCGGTGAGATCTCAATGAATGCCGTCATCAGGATAGGTAGCCGTTGGAGGCAACACAATACATGAGCCATTACCGGACCCAGTAAAGCGTCAACATATGTTGGCATTGCTGATGGAAGTGTTAGACAGATATCCAACACGCATTCCTCTCCACAAAGCAGGCATCGTAAAACAGGTAAGATGCAATCTTGCCAGATTGGTCTGAATGACAGGAACCATGTGGTATTCAGATCTCTCGAACGAGCCAAGCCAAGGATCTGTGTTATTCTGTCATGATAGTGTATGGCCAGGAGAGCATTCTCCATGGGGATTTGGGTATCGCTGGTGACTGGACTTGCCATAATGGAGCAGGAGGAATAAAAATAGTATCCCTGCTACGAGTCCCAAGATGAGAGGCTGGCCGCCAAACACAGAGTACACGAAGTTAGGTAAAATGCCCAGGACTGCTCCAAAGGGTGCTAACAGTCCCGAAAAAATCATCCTAAATACATGTACAATGCCGCTGGTATCAGACATGTTTAAGATACGACCTAACATTTCTGCGAAATGTATTGGGCAGTTTGTTGATAATAATGCATGTATCTCTGCAGAGGACCTTGCAACTTGCAGATCATATGTCTCTTTGGACGAGGTCAGTGGCACCTTTTTTTGTAAAAGAATGGCTTTCATTCTGCTTAAAGTATCAATTCGTATAAAAGAGATGTTTAGTGAAGGCCATAGTGGCGACTCCCCATCTGTTTTAGTTTTCGGAAACAATACTTGCATACAACAAGTGATCCTGGCTGACACACTTACGAGATATGCTGTCCCTGGCATCATTCCACAACAGCTGTAATCATTCAGCATTATGTAGCTCCCATTGGAAAGCTGCCTAAAAATTGGATCTATCACTGCTGCCGGGGAACCCTGCAGGTGGCATGACAAGTTGTTTGAAGAACCCTCACAGGCTCCATGTAAATTAATGCCTTGACATAGAAGTGTACCGCTTAATGTGGTTTTACAGGTTTTTCCACTAAGAAATACCTCTTTTTCCCCACTCCACATTTGTGTGTGTATGGTAAATCCCAGGTCGACTTTATGTATTCTTTACCCAACCTTTCATACAGGCCTGCTGGTATCTGTTTTAAGCAATATGGAAACTGGAAAATTGTCACTGGTATCGTGATGGTGCCATGTATTATCCTTTCAACTGATAGTTTCTCAGAAACGGTCAATGGTAATCTCTCCAGTTTTTCTATGCTCAGCACCGTATAGTTTGCTCCCCTCTCTGCCTAAGAGATTTGTTTATCTGTAAGGTTAAATACAGAAAACAGTGACGTAGTGTTGATTAGACGCCAAGGCACATAGCCAGAACAAAGGTTTTGTAACGTCCAGTCTAACAGCATTATAGAACATAATTGAGACTGGCCATGTTGTAACATTAGCAAGTCCTGTTCCATTATGTCTATGGCAGAGGATACAATGCTGTCCAAAGAATAAATTCTGGATGACAGAGTTGTTAACCCATCGTCAACTACAGAGAGTGCTTTCTCTAAATTAATACAATCAATTTCTCGTATTCGTTCAGCTGTTTCCATTTGCGTGACTTTCCATGCTTCGTTGTTAGCAGCTTATATACCAGTGTATATGAAACATTTATGACGTGATTTGCGAGGACCAAGTAAGAATTCTAACAAATCAACGCCATCTTTAAGCAAAGATAAGTGTTGTTTTATATCTGGGAGTGAGGATTTTTGTAGCCATTCAAGGCACAGTTTTCCTACACTGTAAGTTGTTGTCTTTGGACATATTTTGGATCTGGCCGAGTTACTGTAAACCCTTGTGTAGTGGGCTGGTCCCACATGTTCAGGTGTCACAAGTAGACGCTGTAGATGTGGCCAGGTAAAAGTAGATGATATTTATTATTAAGTTCTTAGATGTAGATATATTATGCATTCATGCACCCAAACATTCCACTCACTCTAACATTCTAACTAGAACACTCACACTGGCTGAGCAGCTAGATACAGAGGAGTAAAGGAACATATACAACCTGAGGATACTACACCTTGTGTCTTGTTCAGGAATCTATCTTGAAAGATATTATTGTCTGTGGGCCAGATTAACCATTTTTTCCAATCAGGATTTGTTCTGTTTTGTTGTCAAATATAATTTACGTCTACCGCCTCATCTGAAGTTAAATTACTATCAGGTGTGGGCTTAGGTATGGACAGTTTGTTTAAATATTTTATCTTAGCCAGGCAAAGACAAGATGTCTGTTGAAAAGTTTAATTTAAAAACAGTATTTGTTCTGGGATGAGGCAGGCTCTGAGCAATGCTTCTAAACCTTGTACCTGCCAGTCTTTTGTGCCCCAAAAGGTTTTTGTCTCAATGTTGTCTTTCCAAAAGTCAAAGCCTAATGTGGACAATTGAGCATAAAACGCCGCAGAATACATTTGTTTAGTATTTGTCAACATACTTTTCATGCCTGTCTTATTAACATTTTTGAAGTAAAAACTTTCTGGGTTTGTGACATTAAAACCTGTAAAATATGGACATTTTCTATAAAATGTTTTAGAGCTACCTTTTGGTGGCGTTGGACAATGTTCCTATTGATTATAAGTTAAAACATTTCTGGAGTTTGCTGATTTGTGCAAATAATGATGACCAAAATGATTAAAACAATACATTTCTTTATAATTTGATAAACCTTCTAAGTATTCATATTTTGCAAATGTTGCTGACATTTCTAAGTCTGCCATCATGTTATTAACAGTTTCAAAGTCCTAATCATCAGAAAATGTACTAGGTGAAACAAAATCACACAAGGAAACCTTAAATTGGTGTGGAATTTTCAGCAGCTCGACAGGGCCATAAATGTCATAATCAGTTCTATCCCATGCTATTCCACCAGGCAGAGGAACCGCTGTGATGTTCACTGATGACAGGTCTCGTTGTTCACGATGAGATGGTTTGTGTGGTTTCAGGATCAAGTTGATGTTCTTACTTGCTGTGTCCATTTTACTATATTTTCCATCTATCCGCTTTCCCAAACTTAAAAAAGAATGAGCCATAGTAGGAGAAAAAGTACACCTAACCCAATCCAAAATTCAACCCATGGTGAAACCAGATATGTATTTGCAAGCTGGGGTCCAAGTTCCGTTAATTGTTCCTTGAAAGTTTTGTTTGTTGGCATTGTTTCAGGTTCACTGGGATCCTTAGAAAAGGTATCGAAGTTGATGAAATAGCCAGAGGCAGTTCTGGCAATTTTTGGTATTGCATCCGGATTTTTTGAAAGAGCTGGAGCTGCTTGTTCCCTTGACATGTTAGTATAGTGAGATGCAATTTGAAAAAGGTCTATAGCTAAGTAAACAAAAACAATACATTTACTAAACTGATAACTTACAAAAAGAAGTGAAAGGCCCACGTGAGAAAAGACTAATCACCAACTTGATAGAGAAATAACCTAATATATTATTTTATTTTAAATCAATATTTTCGTTTTGCAATTCTTTGTTGAATTTCATAGCATTAAATGTTGTAAGAGTAATCAATTATACATACAATAGCAGCATAAAAATACATAAGGAAAACACATCTACCGCTTTGCCTCCATCGTCTCTCTTGTCTAATGCGATGTTATTGTGTGTCATGTTTCTTATGCATTTTTATGCTGCTATTGTATGTATAATTAATTACTCGTACAACATTTAATACTATGAAATTCAACAAAGAATTACAAAACGAAAATATTGATTTAAAATAAAATAAAATAATATATTAAATATATTAAATTATTTCTCTATGAAGTTGGTGATTAGTCTTTTCTCATGTGGGCCTTTCACTTCTTTTTGTAAGTTATCAGTTTAGTAAATTTATTGTTTTTGTTTACCTAGCTATAGACCTTTTTCAAATTGATTGTTTCTCCCTATGTATAGCTAGTATATTCAATATATAGGGGTCCTCTATGGTAAACATCACTTACAACGAAACTTTTACAACGCACTACCATTACAACGCGGTCATTACAACGCAAACCATTACAACGCATTGCGCTGGGGGGCGCTCTAGGATAGGGAATTAGTTTAATTTACTATCCAACACCTTCCCTAGTGCCCACGGGGACTGGAGTTGGAATAGTAAATTAAACTATTCACTATCCAGCACCCAAAAGCGCTATGCGTTGTAATGGTATGCGATGTAAAAACCGCATTGTAAAGGCAGGCGTTGTAATAGCCTGCATTGTAATGTCATACATCCGTCCTCTATTTCTAAAACAAAGTATAGTCAGATGCTACATCACTGTAGATGGGAGTTTCTTGATGAACTTTTGTTTGGGTTTCAAGAAGCAAAAGTTCCATGGCTTTATTGCATAGTCCTTCTTTTCCCACTGCAGAATCTTCAAAAGTGATGAGTCTTTCAGTTTGAACCTCTTGGATAGTAGCAAGATTTGGTCGTCTGCTACATCTTGGGAGTCCACTGGGCCTACTACTTATTATCGGCCACATGATGTGGTTTTACCAGGTCAATTGATACAGACCGGTTCTCCTTTCTTCGAGCAAGGGGGGGCAGTAACACTGTTCTTGATCCGATGACTGCTAGTACAGGTACTGGTTTTCTGTAAGAAGGCCCAAATTCCTTCTTATCCACTATTTTTTCTCTGACCAGGTCTTGCTGGGACAGGTGGTTTTTCTTCAGTGGTTGTTGGCTTCTGTATGGTGTTGCTTAGCCTTCTTCTTGTTTCATTTAAGTCCTGTAAGACAGCCAAACGATCTTTGATATCAAAGGGTTTTTGTTCCACCACTGAAGTATGACGAGCGAGGTCTTCAACTATCATTCTAGTACCAAAAAGGATTTCATATGGTGTGATTCTACCCAGAGAATTTCTTGGCATGTTATTAAGACTACGTTGGACTCTTATTAGATGTTTGACCCACCCGTCACCCAAACCTAATACCGTAGCTGTTATAGATTGCTTTATGTCACGGTTTTTTCTCTCCACAACTGAATTTCCCTCAGGATGGAATGGACTCGAAAATCGCAATGCAACGCCCAAACTGGCTATGGCCTCCTTATGAGCCCGAGAGCTAAAAGCAGGACCCTGGTCAGAATGTAGCGTGCCGATTGCGTATGTGCCGATAAAGACTCGCAAATCTTTTAGAACAATTCGGGTGTCAGGCGAGCGCTGAGGCCACATCCAAATGAATCTTGTCCTAGTATTTGTGGGACTGCTTTTGTCCATTGGGACGTTTGAGCGTGGATAGTCTAATGCTATCTAACAATGGTGACTGTCCTGGGCTGGCTACACTGTAGTCAGGAATCAGGTGGCGCTCTAAGCTGTGATCTCTGTAACAGTCTTTGCAATTAATTCAGAATTCGTAAATGTGAGCTTTCATTCCTGGCCTCCAGTACATCTCTTCTCTTTCTAATAGAGATTTTGAAAGTGCTTGATGTATCAGACCCTCTCCCATATGTGCGTCATGAATCAGAGCACCTCTCTTATTCCTGTTTGGGATTACCCTATCCCCCACTCCAGGGATTCGAGCAAAAGGAACAGAGTTTGTATTAATTATGTATTTATACTCGAGTGGACAGTTTAGAGGTAACGCAGCTCCTCTGCCTTTGCTTGTGGCATTGACAGCTAGCATGGTATCACCGTCTATTCTTGTTTTTGAATGAGTGATTGCAGCTACGGAAGCCGTTTACACAGCTTCCTTCGCGACTTCATCAGCCAATGAATTCCCTTCAATGTGAACGCCATCAGGCTGATGACTCAGTGTATGGATCACGTGAGTCTTTTGTAGTTCTTTTTGTAAAAGAACTACTTGTTCCCAAAGCATTTTATGCTTGATTGTGTCACCTTTTACGTCTTTAAATCCATTTTGAACCCAGTTCTGCAAATATTCATTGTAAGACTGGACGCAGTAATACGAATCACACACTATAAGTGTGGGGAATTCGCGATCAGCATTTTCAAGCGCCATCTTCAAAGCTTGGAGTTCAGCTTGCTGAGCTGTACAGTCTCCAAGAGATTGAGTTTTTGTGACCATGGGTCTGAATTTACCATCGCGCCAGTGACCTTTAACAATCGCACACGCTGCACTATAAGCTTGTTTTCCCCCAATTGCGGGCTGTGCTGAGCCGTCTCTATATATTATACATCCGTAATGTTCTAGAGGCAGAATTTCAGTGGGCAGAGGACATTCTTGTTCATATTGGAGAAATTCTTGTGTTTCCAAGTAGGGGTCAAAAACGTATTCAACGTCTGTTGCAGCAAGAGAATTAACCCATTGTATCCATCTTGGATGTAGAACTTTTGCATTTGGAATGCTTGCCTTTGTCACTGCCTCTAAGGCAGGTACAGGAGTAATGATTTTTATGTGTTTACCCTGCGCGAGGGCTCACTCTTTTGCTACCGTAGTCTGAACCTCTGTCAGAATTTTTTCTGTCGAAGTGAATTTCATTACAGCTTGCGTGTACAAGTGTGATTTGTAAGGTATTGGTACCTTTTCACCTTCATTAAAGGTTAGATATGTGAATCCGCATCTCCCTGGCATGATTCGGATTACAAGGTTGCGTTTATTTACGCGTGTCTGTAAATGTGTTGTTGCCAACATGTCTGTTTGCACTCAACGCAAAATTTCTGTGTGTTTTTGAGTCCAATTAGTAGGTTTGAAATCAGGTTTGATTAATTTGTAGAGAGGTTTAACCCTTTCTGCGTAATTTAGAATTTAAGTTCTTCCGAAATTCAGGAATCCTAGGAACTGACTGTAAGTTTTTCAGCATTTTTGGAGGTTGGAGCAGCGCACATTTTTCTAAAAAGTTTGCTGCCAGGCTTTTGGCTTCACTTGATAGTTCATATCCTAAGAATAGGACGTTGAGGTGGGCAATTCTTGATTTTTTTAAGTCAAATTTATACCCTTCAGAGGTGAATCCAAGTATTATGGTGTTGACCCTGGTCAAGTGCCTGTCCAAATCATCATCTGTAAGATAGATGTAATCGACATAAGATAATGCCTCATCATTGTACGTTTGTGGTAACTCTGTTACTCCGGCTGAAAATAATCCTGGACTGTTCTTGAATCTCTAGGGGAGACGACAAAAGTGTCGTTATGTCCCCATTATTGAGAAAGCGGTCAAGTACCTGCTTTCAGGTGCGATATTTTGACAGAAGAAACCGTTTGAAATATCTAATGTGTTTTGTATTTTTTGCGAACGAGGTTATTCATCAGTGCTGCACTGTGTGAATTTTGTACTGCAAATGATTTACAGCAGGAGTTTAAATGTCTGTAATCCAAGACTAGACGATATGTATTGTCTGGTTTGGAGACAGGAAACAAAGGATTGTTCATGGACGAGGTACATGTTTCAATCACCCCTTGGTATTCAAGTTGATCTAGTACCTCCCTGACCTGTTTTTTAGATTCTTGTTTAACTGGATACTGCTTCTGAGCAGTTGGATGATTTTTTAACTAGATTTTATGGTGAGGAGAATCCTCATCCCATCCCACATTATTTTTATATAATGCTGGAACCTGGGCCACAGCCTATTTTCTGGCATAGGTGTATTTTTTGTGAATAGGAATGTGATTTGAGAAGGCTGGCATAATGATCTCTTCGCCATGTGGGCACTCCCTGACAAATTCAGGTGGCCAGTTTTTTTCAGCCTGAAGAATGTCATAACCCTTTGATCCTCGGCATGTCTGATTTTAATACTTGCTACCTTCTTTTTGATGAATTGAGTTTTCTTTTTTTTTGGAACGTGTTGATCATCTTTGAATTTCACGCGTTCTTCTTTGTGTTCTGATTGTCCTCTTCTTTCGGATTTCTGCAAGGAAGTCTGAAACCCCTGGACCCCGCGAATGCCACAACACCAGACTCCGCTACGACGCCAGCACCCTCTACGCACTCAACGCCGGCCGAAACCACACCTGCTTCCAAGCCACACCGAAACGGACTCATGGACCTTTCACCTGCCACACCCGCAGCTTCACCTGCGACAGAACCACCAAACCACCAAACCTCCAAGGACCGGACCCAAACACCTCCAATGCATACTCCTCAACGGATGTATGATGTTACAACGCATACTTTTACAACGCATGCCTGTACAACGCATTCCATTTCAACGCATGCCATTACAACTAATTGTCTAAAAACTACCTTTACAGCGCATTCCATTACAACGCATACTGCCTTTACAACGCATACCATTACAACAAATACCATTACATAGCATGTATGGTAAGAAGTGGATAGTATAGGGGTAAAAATTACTATTCTAACACCAGGGGGTGCAACAGTAGGGTAAGTGTTGGATAGTGTAGGGGTAAAAGGTACTATTCTAACTCCAGGGGGTTTAACAGTAGGGCAAGTGTTGGATAGTGTAGGGGTAAAAAATACTATTCTAACTCCAGGGGGTGCAACAGTAGGGTAAGTTTCCGATAGTGTAAGGGTACTATGCGTTGTAAGGGTATGCGTTGTAATGGTATGAGTTGTAATGACTGCGTTGTAATGAAATGTGTTGTAATGGTATGCGTTGTAGTGGCATGCGTTGTAATGGTTGCGTTATAATGGCATGCGATGTAATGGATCTTGCGTTGTAAAAGTGTTGTTATAATGGTAGTGCGTTATAAAAGTTGCGTTTCCCCTCCTCAACACCCGCTTCACACGCAAACACGCTGTTGAGCTCTGGGACCTGCTCGACACTCCGCCCCAGAAGTGGCCTTCCTAACCGAGACCTGGTGGAACTACTCCTCGGCGCCCGACATCGCCATAGCCATCCTGGACGGCTACAAGATCACCCGCAGGGATCGTGCCAACGGAATCGGAGGAGGAATAGCCATCATCCACAAGTCCACCCTCAAGGTCGCAACCCACGCAGATGACACCCTTAACACCGCCGAACACCTGCACTTCCGGATCCACATGACCCCACCACCACCCTCAGAGGAACACTCATCTACAGACCACCCGGATCCCGAGCACAATTCAGCGACTCCATCGCCGACCTCGCCAGTACCCACGCACTCGCCTCCACAGACTACATCCTCCTCGGGGACCTGAATTTCCACCTCGAGAACAACAACGATGCAAACTCCGCCACCCTGATCGCCATCCTTGCCAACCTCGGCCTCAGACAACTCATCACCGCACCCACCCATGCCACTGGCCACAAACTGGACCCCATCTTCTCCACAGGCTCCCACGTCGCCTTCAACCACACCACCGAACTCCACTGGACCGACCACCGCTGCATCCATTTCACCTTCAACAAACCAACTACGCATTACCGCACCCAACAGCTGCCTCACCGCTGCTGGAGCAAAGTCACCGAAGACCAGCTTATCACCACCCTCACCCAGAACCCACCCACCGATCCCACCAACCCAGATGACGCAGCCCGCAACCTCAGACAGTGGATCGACGACTGCGCCAACACCCTCGCCTCACTCAAGAAACCGTCCAACAACCACGCCAGCAAGAGAGCCACCTGGTTCACCGAGGAGATGCAGACCTCCAAACGTGCCTGACGGAAACTGGAGAAGATATGGCTCCACAAATGCACTTCGGACAACCGCGCAGCCCACAAGGACACCACTCGCAGCCAAGAGATCCTCCTTCAAAGACCACCTGGATAACAACGCACACAACAGCAAAGAGCTCTTCAGCATCGTAAAATAACTCTCCAACCCCAGTGCCAACGCCAACGACATACCGCCCTCACAAGAACTGTGCAACTCACTAGCCATCTTCTTCCACCTCAAGATCGCTGACATCCATGACAGCTTCAACACCATGACCGCCCGACTACGCCAGACCCCACATCCCTTGTGAACACCACCAGTGCCAACCGCCTGACCACCTGGTCCAACGTCAACGATGACTAGACACGCAAGGTCAGGAACTCCATCCACTCAGGATCTCCGTCAGACCCATGCCCACACCACGTATTCAACAAAGCAGACGCTGCCGTTGCACCCCAACTACGGAAGGTCATCAACATCTCCATCGAAACAGCAACATTCCTGGAAAGCTGGAAACACGCCGAAATCAACGCCCTCCTCAAGAAGCCCAAGGCGGACCTTAAGGACCTCAAGAACTTCCGGCCGATCTCCCTGCTCCCGTTCCCAGCGAAGGTCATCGAGAACATCGTCAACATGCAACTGGCCCGCCACCTGGAAGACAACAAAATCTTGGACCCGTCCCAGTCGGAGTTCAGATGAAACCACAGCACAGAGACAGCCCTCATTACTGCCACAGACGACATCAGGTGCCAACTAGACAACAGCGAAACATCAGCCCTCATCCTCCTGGACCTGTCAGCCGCCTTCGACACGGTCTGCCATTGTACTCTAAGATCCGCCTCCTAGAAGCCGGAATCCAAGAGAAGGCCCTTGACTGGACCACGTCCTTCCTCTCCGGCAGAACTCAGAGCGTCCGCCTCCCGCCCTTCCGATCCGAGGCCACCAACATCATCTGCGGCATCCCCCAGGGCTTATCCCTCAGGCCGACGCTGTTCAACGTCTACATGGCCCCCTTCGCACAAGGGGCTCGCCAACACGACCTCAAGATCATCTCCTACACCGACGACACCCGGCTCATCCTCTCCCTCACCAAGGACCCACACGCCGTTGACGACTAGATGCAGAACATCTGTCTGAAGCTGAACTCGGACAAGACGGAGGTACTCATCCTTGGACCCACCCCCTGAGCCTGGGACGACTCCTGGTGGCTGACCACACTGGGAACAGCACCGACACCCAACGACCATGCACGCAACCTAGGATTCATCCTTGACTCCTCCCTCTCCATGTCTAAACAGGTCAACGCCGTCTCCTCCTCCTGCTACAATACCCTCCGCTTTCTCCGCAGGATCTACAAGTGTATCCTGACCGAAACAAGAAGAACGGTAACACAGGCCCTCGTCAGCAGCAGACTGGACTATGGCAACGCACTCTACTCAGGAATCCCAGCCAAACACCTACAATGACTACAACGCATCGAAAACGCCTCCGCTCGACTGATCGTCAACATCCCCTGCCGCAGCCACATCACCCCCCACCTGAGAGACCTACACTGGCTCCCCGTCGACAAGAGGATCACCTTCAAGCTCCTCACCCACGCACACAAAGCACTCCACAACGCCGGACCAGCATACCTGAACAGCAGACTCAACTTCTACACCCCGACCCGCCAGCTCCGCTCCGCCAGCCGTGCCCATGCCGATGTCCCCCGCATCCAACTAACAATCTCCAGTGGCAGATCCTTCTCCTACCTCGCCGCCAAGACCTGGAACACCCTCCCTACCCACCTACGGCAGACCCAAGACCTACTCGCCTTCAGAAGACTCATCAAGACCTGGCTCTTCGAGCAGTAGCGGCACCCCCTCCCCTCTGCACCTTGAGACCCTCATGTGTAAGTAGCACGCTTTACAAGTATTCTGATTGATTGATTGATTGAAAGGTACAAGAGGATCGTGTATCAGCATCTTGATATCTATCAGGTTTTCTTAAATTATCCCTATTTCTAAGGTTATTCCTCTTTTCAGAGTGCTCCTTTTGAGGAGATCTACCTATGGACTGAGAACGCTTCTCTTTAGGAAGTGACTGTCCACTATTTTCCCACTTCTTTTTAGGTGTAGTGAGATTGATTTTGATAACAACTTTTTCAGGATTTTCTGTCAGTTCAGGTTTTACTGGTTTCCCACCCAAACTATCTCTTCTTAGTTCTTCATAGGATTTTTCAATAATTCTAGCTAGTTCATACGGTTGCTCAGTAATATCAAGTTCTTTTAATTTTTGGCGGATTGCCACTGATGCTGCTTCACCTTTAATGTTAGCTAATAAGATAACCGAGACCTGTTTGTAATCTTTTAGTAATTTCATACCAAGATTCAAGGCAGGTTCTGGTCTGTTTTCATTTTAAATCTGTTTCAGGACGTCAGGTATTATCGCCATTGACGGAATACCATGTGTTTTTGTGTAGATTGAAGCAAAGTTTGTACCCCAAGTGTCACAGTCCTCCACGTGTGGTGCTATCCCCATTGGTAAATAGATTGTTAAAATCCTGTGTTTCTCATGAGGTGTACTATCCGGAAATACTGCCTCTATTTGAGTAAATTTTTGTGCTAACCAAAATGGAATTTGTTTCCTTTTTGCGGGCAATTTACCAATGACTGATTGTATAGTCTGTGGTGTAATTTTGTTTGTGTTCCCTTGATGAGGGGTGTGCTGTGGAATTCTTATAGCAGGTTAGACTGTTAGTGTCCGCATGACATATTGTACCAATTGTCTATTGATTTTAATTAATTGTTTTAGCTGAGCTAATAGTTCTACATCTGTCATTCTTTCAATGTCAGGATGTGATGTATAGCTGGCTAGTACCGGCCATGTTGCTCCTGGTCTACCTAGTGGACCGAGCCTGGTAATGTGATTTTGATGTTGTAAGGCGCCTTTAAACCAGAGCTGATGCTCTTGGTAAATTCGTGGAATTTCAATGTCCTCGAAAGGAGCGTATTCCGCTGGTGGTTCCTCCATCTTGTAGAAGTGGAACACATGTGTTGTTGGATTTGCTTGTGGAAAGCTAATCCATGAATCGAATACCTCTGTCTGTCGATATTCATGTGCCTCTATGACGAAAATAACCCTACCACCTCTTGCTGATAGGCCATTTTCTATAAGTTTTATAGCTATGGTTTTCCTTACATTTTCTGGGATGACTATAGCATCCACGTCGTCTTCATTAAATCCCGTGGTGTCAAAACCTGATCGAGGATTTCCAGATCCACCGGCTTCAGTGTTGTCATTAGTCGACATTGTTTAATGAAAGTTTGTAGAGCAAGTTTCAAGGAGACAAAGATAAGGTGCACAATATTTTTGGAACACTGTATCCTTCAACGTTGAACAAAACCAAAACTAAAAAAAATAGGATTTTTCGTCCTACTAAGTTTAAGGCGGATATTTTATCCTTCAACCCACTCCAGACGTCTATTGGAGTATTTTTACGGGATAAAGGGGTCTCTGTGAAAAGCACGCCTGAGTTACTCTAGTATCTAGCATTAAATTAGTGCCTTACCAAACATTGGGCGCCATGTAGTGAAGTTCCTATATTCCCAATAGGCTCTGCGCATTGGAATAATATATCCTATAGATGTGACGTAGGACTTATGTCGACTAGGTCTCTATCGAATATATTAGACTTAATTGTGAGTGCCAGCTAGCTCAGAGGTCACTAGAAACTTTCTCGAGTTCACAAGAAGGGATTTAGTTTCTGACAACCGCATAAACATGACAACTTTGTTTCCTCAAGATGAAACTGATCATCAGAGTTGTGGAAACAATAGATAGTTATTTTACCCCAGTCAATCGTGCATGCTTCGTTTCATCAGAGGTGCAGAGAAATAGATTGACGGGCGTTTTCAATAAAAGGATTTATTGAACAGTCTTCTTTCTCAAGCATAAGCAATGAACTGCTACAATCGTAAAACTGGTTGCAAAATATAATGCGTACAGTAAGAAGAGTAGTATAAAATAATACTGTAAGAGCATTGTATGGTTCCTAAACCATAGATAAATACATACATAAATAACAGAGGCTAAAAGTACTAAACTGGTGCTTTTAAAATAGGCCTACCCCGATGTACCTAACCTAAGCTTAGTACGAGGGAAGAAGTAAGTGAGGTGTAGCATAAATTTAGTATTCTTTGCCAAGAATCTATCCAAGATTTCTCCTAGGGTTTAATCAGCTCCGTACCTTGATTTGGAATAAAGAAGGTCTGGCTCAGGACTTGATTTCCCAACAACCCGCAAGGGTAGCTTGGAAACACTGGAGGTGGATTTCTCAGCAAGAGAAAAGACAGCGTCTCTCTCAGTGCGCCTGCTGGAGGGTCGGCTTCCTTCAGCACTTGCTGTAGCAGGATGCGTCGGGCAAGTAGATAGTCGAACTGCTCCAAACCACTGTGTGTTTGCTATGGCAAGTTTGAGCATATTTATACCTCGAAGGTGCCGCGATCGATGTAAAGGTGGACATAATAACGTCATTAAAGACTCTCAGTTCTTTTAAAACTCCAGGAGTTCTTGGACAAGTCAGTATTCGAGCAAGAGGAAGTCCCTAGCTGCTAAAGCCGAGTTTTCCAAGAAATCGTTGTAGATTTTCGGAACTAGTGGAAGTAGCCCTGCCATATTTGGACTGCATGAGCTATGTCTAAATATGGTTATGATTCTTATGCCTATGTAAAGATATGGTGATCTATACCAATATAAGGGCATGAATCGGGAAAATTACAATAGGGTCCTAAAATGTACTGGATATTACCCTAGATAGATCTCACCCTCCCCTTCAAGGTACAAATGCCATTAAGCTGACTGAACTATTTACTACCTGGGTGGATGGCTGGGTACTTGTGGACGCATGGCGATGTCTATATCCTACCCACAAGGAGTACTCATTTTTTTCCTCAGTGCATGGTCTCCATACTAGAATCAATAGATTCCTCTGTTCTCTATCCAGTGTCACGCAGGTCTGCCACTCCACCTACTTATCTAAAACCTTTTCAGACCACAGCCCCCTAGAGCTTACACTCAACTAGGGTAATGTGCCAACTCCAGTGCCCACCTGGAAGTTACACCCGCAACTATGAGAGGATACTTCATTCAGAACAGCCCTTTCCAACACTATTACTAACTATCTAGCTGAAAATTGGAACACAGCCTCTTCTAATTTAATCAAATGGTATGCACTAAAGGTGGTGGTAAGGGGACATCGATAGGACAATTGGTGGGGACCGACAATAAATGAAACATTTACTCAGAGTTGAGCACATGATGACCACACTGGAACAGGAAGCAGTGAGTGACAGACCTTGACAAAAAAGAGGAACTACAGACCGCCTGTATTGAACACGCTGAAACGTTAGAAACACTATGGGTAATTGATCATAGGGCTTTCCTACAATCCAAACTGAGTCAGACAGGTCTGGCACACATAGTCCGGGATAGGCCTGATCCACGGGTCATAACTAGCATCCGTACACCTAATGGACACATAGCCCATACCCAACGGGAAATATATTTAGCCTTCCATGATTACCTTTATACACTTTATGGTGCACCCCACCTGTGGAAAACTCCTCTATTGTTGAATTTTTGCAGGATTTACCTATTCTGGTACTTTCCGAAGAGATACAAAAGGGAATAGCTGATCCCATAACACAACAAGAAATACGAGCTGCGATAAAAGGCATAAATCTAAACAAAACACCTGGGATTGACGGGCTAACTATTGAATTTTATTACACATACTCAGAGGCCCTGGTACCTACATTGGAATCAGTACATAGAGCGGCCTTTAAGGCAGGCCATTTACCACACTCCACCATGCAAGCACCGGTCGCATCCTTATCCTTATCCAAACCAGGATGAGACAGCCTAGATCTACACAATTATAGACCCCTCTCCCTACTAGCGACGGAATATAAAATCTTAAGTAAAGTTCTCACCAATCGTATACAGCCCTATCTCAATACACTCATACATAATGACCAGTGCGGATTCCTGCTGAATCGTAGTACGTCTCTCAACACCAGACGACTACATTATGTAATGAAGGCCACTCCGTATGCTTATCAGGTCGCAGGTTGCATAGCATTAGACCTCCGTCAGCCTTTTGACTCTCTTTCCTGGGAATTTATATTTGTGACTCTTCAAAGAGTCGGGTTCCCAGACACATATCTTAAATGGGTACGCCTTCTAAAATCTGTGGCCTTTTTTTCAGGGATAAACAATACCCAAATACCCTGCGGTTCGGCGACTATGTCTTGCCAGTGGCATCTACCACCTTTAAATACTTAGGTATTCAAGTCTGTAGAACACAGGCAGATCAAATTGAAGGTAATATAATATGAACCATAACAGGTCTCTGGGCTAGTTGGCCTTATGGTCCTCCCTACCATCTCCCTCGCTTATTACACTATTTGTGAACCTACCTGTCATAATCCCACAGTCTATCTTTAATACATTAAACACCATACTGGTGGACCTTATCTGGGGCATAGACCACAGACGTATTAGCCTGCAGAAACTCCAACTAGAGATCAGGAGTGGTGGCCTGGGACTTCTGACTTTCGAGCCTACTGCTATGCTAGTCAGTTCCAATGGCTATATCTTTGGACCGCGGAGAGGAACTTACAGGAAATCGGGTACAAATCTAGGGAATTGGACCGGGGCGTGCTACTCTCCCTGCTCCTGCCTAAGGCCAGGATTCTCATTGACAGCCCCCTTTTTGAAGACTGCCCTGCAATGCTGGAAGAAGGCATTATCTTATACCCCCTACTCGACGAACATCCCTCTCTTGGGTATCCCCACAACACAAGGTAGGCTCGTGAAGACTAGAATGCATGATTGGATAGAGGAAGGAGTGGAGGACGTTGGGGCCTTCTTTGGTGACGGAAACTTGCTGGACCACAACTCCTTCTTACAGACTATGGGCGCACCGCCACGATTATATTTATTGAACGCCACTATATCTCACTACATAAGGAACACATGGGCACCACATCGCAGCGAACCCCCACAGCACGACTTGATACATCTCTTATACTACATGGGGAGCAGGGGACACCTGGTTCATTGGTTATACACAGGTATACCGACGCACGCTGCAATCACACTTACTTCATTTAGAATGCAATGGTCTGAGGACTCTATCACAGAAATCACCGATAAGGCATGGCAGTGCATGCTAGAACACCCAAAAAGAGTTTCCCGTAATGCCAAACTAAAATTCATACAGACTATGATCCTACATTGTTCATTTCTCACCCCCAAGCGGATCCATCGCATGTTCCCTGACACTTCACATTGCTGCCCCCACTGTAAAGGAGACGAGGCAGACTTCTTTCAAATGCTGTGGTCTTGCCCACACCTTAGGGGCTACTGGGAGGGAGTTTGTCAATCCCTAGGCAACGTCACACAAATCCCTATATTGGATGATGCCCTGAACTGCCTCGTGGGCCTCTGTAGAAGGTCGAAAGTCCAGAAAGTGCGGCTGATATTTCTAGACCTGACCCTCATTTTAGCTGTAAGAGCCCTCACCATGAGGTGGAAGTCCCCCAGATGTCCAGCGTTATCCAGCTGGCAAGATGACATGATTCAATGGGGAAAGGCAGAAGGTGCAGCCCTTCGGAGGGAAGAAGAGAGGGGGCTTCGAAAACAACCCATTTCGATTGAATGGGAGGTCATGCTGCATGAGTTCGAATCACTTGACTTACTACCCCCACCAGGTACCCCAAACCCGTAATCATTCAGAGATAATATGCGACTCTTCCACAGTAGGACTCAGGACTCATACCCATACATTATATTTCCTGATCACCCCGGACCCTGTTGTACTACACCGTTAGCACTCTCCTTGAGGTTATAATGGACACCGGAAACACCGAACGACCAGGAGTGGGGGTTGGGAGGGTCAGCGAGGTAGGGGACATAGTTGAATTTGTTATTCATGTTAATTGGAAATGTAACAACTTTTTGCTGCACATTTTTCAGCCATCACTGCAATGAGCCACTATCCGAGATGTCAACTGACACTATTTATTCCCCATTTCCAGCCTAATAATACGGAGAAAAAGTATGGTAGACTCATGAAATAATTATATTGTACCTATTGTACGTGGAAAATGACTGACTTTTTGTATTATTCATTGCATTGGATTTGATATAATGGTCAGCAAACAAAGTATGTTCTAAAAAAAACTCACTGCGACTCAACTGAAAGACATTACTTTCAAATTGGAGCTGGGGAGGGCAGGGATGTATAGGAGTTATGGAACAGAAATCATTTGAGTAGTGTAGGTAGAGAATTTTTACATTTGAACTTTGAATTTGAGTGGATTTTATGAAGTGCAGCAAATATCCATTATTGAGTGCCATGGTGTTAACTGAAGAGAAAGTCAGATTGCCAATTTAAAACAGACACATTTTATTTTACTTTCTGATGGTCAAGTAATTGGATTCTGCTTTTATATGAAGAGAAAGTTTGTTCCAGAGTTTAGTGGCCAAAGGTAGATATATTTTTTCCAATAAAGGCATTCTTAGTTCTAGGAATGGAAAGTAGTTAATCAGAAAAGGAACAAAGGTTTTATAAAGGACGATAAGGCCTGATATCAGCTCTAATGTCCTTTGAAGCCTTGCCAGAGAATGCCTTCTGACAGTTACATAGGGGTCTTTTTCCCAAGATTGTATGTTGTGTTTGCATTCCAAAATTGATGCAAATGAATGCAAAATCTTTTTTATCTATTTACTTTCCAGCGCTACGCTTCTTTATTGCTGTAAAATCACTTGAAAGTAACATAAACAACATACAGCGATGCTTTGCATTACTTAACGCTAATTGGGCGTACAAGGATGCTGCAAGGGCGCTCCCATGCAACCACTAAAGCTTTCTGACGCTAAGCCTTATTTTCCTAAAAAAGTAGATAGGCTTTAGCATCAGAAAGTAGCCCCCATTTTAAATAGGCGATATGAAGGAGAAATGCTTACACTTCTCCTTCCTTTTTCGACTTTCTGTGGGTGCTGCACTGTACAGCACGCATAAAAAGTGGGAAACTGTTTAAAGTTAGTATAAGTGTAATATTTTGTACTGGAAGGCTATCTTTCTAGTACAAAACCTATGCTACACTTACGCAAACACCCTTGCACTATGATGCAAATGTGTGTGTGGCACAAAGCAGCTAATTTCAGCACTGGCGCTGGGGAGAGGGGAGGAGAGTGCCATATTTCTGTAAATATGGTACTCTCCTGCTCTCTTCTTCTCGTTTAATGCAACTTATTTTGCCTGCTCTACTCCATTGCGTGATTTTAGTAAATCTGCTCCATGTTTCCCTAAAGATGAGTGTTCTCTGCACTGGAAGCCAGTGTAAGCTGCATAGCTTTGAGAAGATGGAATTCCAGCACAGTATACCTAAAAGAAGTTTAGCTGTGTTATTCTGAATGAGTCGAAGTCTGTTCATAAAGAATTGCAGTAATCTAATCTACTCAAAATGACTGCCTGATCTACAATTTTGTGTTGATTCAAAGGCAAGAAATGCAGGATTTTTATACAGTAAGCATAAATAGTAAAGGCAGGTTGAGCTAACTTTATTAATTTGAGATTAAAGGGGTAGCTTGCTTTTGAAAATAACTATGCAGGTTCCCTCACAGGAACTCCTGCCCAGGAGAAAATCAATATCCTTAAACAAGCAGTCTCTCTATTTAGAGCCACACTTCAGTCGCGTCTCGCATGACTCATGGGTGGGTGGGGGATGGGGGGGCGTATGGGTCACATGGGAGTTTGCGCTGGGGAATTAAAAAATGTGAAGAAAACTCACCTTACCGGTTCCCGCGCCGCCTCCGCGTTTTCCTGCTGCTTTCCTGCTCTTCTGCCTTATGCAGGAACAGGAAGCAGGCAGCCTCCCTCCCCTCAGTCAATCACAACGCTGCAATGGAAGTGTTGTGATTGGTGATAACAGCGCCCAGCCAGGTGCCTGTGGAGGGGCCATTTTCTCTATGTAGGCGGCATCTTTTTCATTGTTTTAATTAATTTGTCCTTCATTAAGCCTGTTTTGCCAATTTGCCATTTCACTGTAGTTTTTAATCTGTTACAGGTTGGGCCGATATGAAATACTGAAGAAAAAGTAGTTAGTGCATATTTATTTAAACCTTTAGGGCCATTTTTATGAAAGGGTTGCCATGTAAGGCCC
Organism: Lissotriton helveticus; assembly: GCF_964261635.1. Lineage (NCBI taxonomy): Eukaryota > Metazoa > Chordata > Amphibia > Caudata > Salamandridae > Lissotriton > Lissotriton helveticus. Next base: position 279,312,347 of record NC_136067.1, read on the forward strand.
CCAAGTGTGGCCCTGAGTAGCTTGATAAATCCAGAATAACACAAAGTAGCACATTGTGTGCCAGCGCTGGGTAAAGGCAGGAATGCACCTTATAATGTTAAATACGGAGCTTACCTGTCCTTTTCCTGTCACGCAGTGCAGCAAGGTGGTTTGCTGCGCTGCGTGACTTCTTAATATATATGCTCTTTAACGTTCAGGGGCGTAGTGACACTTGTGCTCAAAATACATCTGTATTTTACTTCTCATAAGGCGATGTGACCAGGAAGATTTCCTTACTTCCATTAGGACCACCACTCCTAACATTCTCAGAGATGGGTGTCAAAACTCCAACAGGAGGTAACCACTATTCTTCTTTGGCTGCCTCATGAAACCTTTTTTTTTTTAAATACCTTTGAATGACGGTTTGCCTAACAATATGTGTTTAGTTGAATAAATTGCATATCGCACGCATTTGTTTTGACCTTTACCCAGAGGATGAGCTGAGGAAATGACGAAACATTGCTTCATTGGCTGCCCCGATTCCTAAAAAACATTGCAAATTCTTTTTGTTTCTCGGTGCCCCAGAATGCATGATCCAAGTCCTATCGACAGTTTTCATGTGCCTGCTGCAGGTTGTTTGTTTGGCAGGGCGGTGTTGTGTTCACATAGTAAATACTCCCAACTCTGTCATTGGGTACATTCGGTATTATTAGCCCTACGTAGCCCACAACTCTCTCAAGATCCTGGTTTGCTAGTACTTTTGTATGAGTGCCCCTAAAATGAAGAAGAAGGATAGGGGTAGCACCTTCTGCACCGCATAGGTCCTCTGGTACCAGTGACCCTTTCCATGCTACCTCTGGTCTGCAGGCTCATGAGGGCCGCCGCATGATTGGAAAATAGACAAGGCTGTAAGTGGCTAATTCTCAATACTTGGGAACCAGTGAATCAACACAATTAGCGGGTCTCCAGATGACAGCAGCATGGTTGTTTCAGGATGCTGATGTGGATTATCACTGAAGTGAGAAACTGTGGGGCATATTATCAACAAATAGCAATATTTATCGCTAAGTAGGGTTAGCGGCAATTTTTTTATCGCCGCGCATCACAGGATTTTATCGCTGAGATAACGTGCTATTAGCAACGTTTATCTCAAAAGCGATAAAATTCCTGGGGACAGCGGCAAAATCTGTGAATATATCTGTGAATACAGCGATATTCATGCATTATCGCTAACAGGGTCTTAGCCATTATATCCACCTCCCATTGGATATAATGGCTAAGAACTGGTCTGAGCAGGTGTTAGTTTTTGGAGATATTCGCGATTAGCGCGAATATTTCCATCGCTATGCCTGTGTTGGTAATAGGCGATAGCGATGTTAGCGACTGCTTTCAGTCGCTAACTGGTTGGGTACGCCCACTTTGCATGTCATTAGCGATAAATATCACTGACATGCAAAGCGGGCCCCAAACTGCTCGTTATCGCCTACAAGCTGTCTCTAACTGCTTGAGTTTCCACTGAAGCTGCCTTACCTTATCAAAAAAAACAAGCTGATATATTGAATGTACTTGCATGACTTGCCTTATGAAGCAGAAATAGTTTCGCAATATTCGATGGGAGATACTGAGACCTACAGTCTTGTTCGTAAGGGATATATTTGAGCACTGAAACATGTTGATAGAAAATTGAAAAATGGTACATTGCTGACTCCTCCTGTTTTTAATCTTGTGGTAATTTGGAATGTATAACTAGGAAACTACTACTAGCGAGCAGTGGCAATGGCATAACATTAGCCCCTGCAGCCCTCCAACACTGTGCACTGGCAGCTGGCCCCTGGCCCGAGAACTCCTGACTGCGCCTGGAGAGGGTGGTTTTCTCCATGCACTTTTCAGGGGTGCCCCCAAAACGTTCGTTAGCCCACCTAGTGGTACTCAAGGATGCTTCCCAGTGCTAGATTGATAAAGCATGCCAAGGCTGGAAGACGGCAAGAGGGCAGTCTTGTGAACGCGGCCCCTGGGAGCCCTCCCGTTCGGCTGCTCCATGACCCGTGTTTTCCAGCCCTTTCTGTGCGCAGTATGCAGTGGGGAAAAGCGAGCGCTGCTGCCAGACGCAAGGAACGCTGTGTGAGGATCCTCAGGACAGTCGCGCTCTGGACAGTACTGACCTGCAGTTTTTGGTGCTGTTCTGCCTAGCAGGTGGCCTCTTTCATCAGCAATGCAGCTGTGGCCAGAGGCGATGTCCTCCCAGCTCACATCTTTGCAATGCCTCCAGCTAAGGTGGCAAAAACATTGAAAACCTGCACGGAGACTGGCCCTCAGCAAAGGCAGAACCTGTCTGGTTAGTGAAAGGACCTGCTGTGCTGGAAAAGGAAAGGGTTGGTCCTAATTTTTTTTTTAAACCCCCGCACCATTAATAGGGAGTCAAGGAAGACTCCCAGTAACAAAGCTTTGTCGATGCCAGACCAGCCCTTCCCAGTGAGCCTGGACCCACAAGATCAGAATATTGAGCCTAGCATCTCACAAAAGGGCAGAAAATGTGCTTTTGGGAACACACCTTGAGGTGAGTCAGATTTTAATTCCTGGCAATACAGAGAGGCAGGATGCAGTGCAGGCTCCGGAAGGATCAGGGGTAAGAGGATAGAATATGAATTGCCCATGGTAGGGGGGAATGTGATATCCCAACCGCCCGGACTTATTGTTAACACATATGGGCTAGGAGGCAAAATTGGTGCTAATCAGGAGCTGGAAAGAGAAGGCGGAGATAAATTATTCTCCGTATCAGATATCACAGATTGGCCTGACTCAAATAGTCAGGGCCATGTATCTGACTCTAGCAATTTAGATTCAAACAGGTGGCAAGATGAAACTCTGGCTGACATTGCCACAGTTAAGAAGGGGAGCAATTCTTGTGACAGAGGTAGTAAAAAGAAAACGAAAACCCAGTGTCTTCTCTGGGACTATTCTATCTCCCCAGACTTAGGAGGCAATATTGTAACAGCTGGAAACAAGGCAGATGAAACGGAATCTGTCTCTCTGGAGTGTATATACCAAAGCATCTTAGCCCACAGAGAAGAAACACACATTGAAAGTCGGAGAGTCCAGACAGCTTGCAAGAAGATGCAGGGGGCCACTTGCAAGATCTGAGTTTGTGGAAAGAACGGATGAGGTGGAAAGCAGAGTGAACGTGCTGGAAAATGACAGTGTCACTGGAAAATCAAATGTCAGATACCCGATTGAAGCTGGAGGACTTTGAGAATCTCATGAGATGTAATAACCTGAGGGTCTTAGGTATTCCAGAGAGGGCTATGGGGGCAATGTCTTAAAATTAATTGTCGAGTTCCTCAAAGGAGCACTTCCTGAGCTGGGAAACTGAGACTGGGCTCAAGAAATACAGCGGGCACACAGGTTCCCATTCAAGCAGAAGAAATCTACTTTACCAGCAGGGAATAAACCTCGAGCGATATTGAGATACATGGGGAAATTTCTCCTTCGCCAAGCAATTTATGATCTAGCCCGCCTGGAATAACAACGCTCTTTTAATGGACAAACTTTCTGTGTTAGGCCTGATTATTGTCACTCAACAGTAGAGCACCAATGGCGACTTTGCCAGTCGATACATCCTTTCCAAAATAAGAGAGCTCAGGTATTTTTACTGAATCTTGCCAGACTTAAGGTAATCTGGAGGTAAACCCCTCAATTTTTCTCAACAGAGATTCTAGCTAAAGTATTTTTAAGAATCCCTTGAGTAAATTCTTTGAGTGCTGGGGGGGTATTGGCTATGGTTCTGTGTTTTCCCTCTTGCCATTTTTCTGCGCAACATTTTTTTCTTTTTTCTCTTTCTTACCTTGGGCATTAGCTATTCGGCCCCTCATAATAAATTAGTCCAGCTGGACTATTTTTTTGTCTCTGATCAACTTGATGAAAATATTAAAATGGAGAACTTCCCAAGGTTCATTTCAGATTATAGTTCTCTAGTTGATAAATTTTCATTGACCGGCGTTACAAGAGTACAGAGGCCTTAGACCTTCGAAAGAAAACTTCTGGGTGATCAACTATATCGTGAACAAATGGCTAAGTGGATTACAGATTTTTTTATATTAATAGAGGCTCAGAGAGCAGGGCCGCAAGGGGAGACCCTAAGTTTCTCCATCTCCTGACAGAAAGCATTACAGATTGAAATTGGGAATTGGTTTGAGCAGTTAAGAATAGCAGAGCTAGAACGTATGGGGAGAGTAATTGAGGGGCATAACATTGAGGATTGACAACACACAATTGCGATTATTAAATCTAAGATACAGCAATATTTTGGAACAGAGGTGCACAGTATAGGTCTGAATTATATGAATTGTGGCTGGGTCTTGGCAAATTGTCTGCGACAAAAAGAGGTGACTAATCGAATTGGGTAAATCAGATTCACCTAGATCAAATTCAAGACTCCCCAACAGAAGTATTAAATATATTCAAAAATGATTTTTGAACAGCTGTATACTGCGGGAGTGTCCCCACCAGTGGGGAAATCCTTGGAAGATTTTTTTAGGGATCTAGAAATGTTGGAGGTCACAGATGCACAAAATGAAATCCTCACATCCCTAATCATTTGGGTAGAGTTGGAGACTGCCTTAACTTCTTTAGCTCTCGGCAAGGCTACTGGCCCCAATTGCATTTCCCTAGAATTTTACAGGGCATTTTCGAAACCTCTGCAGCAAGAAATGCTGCAAATTTTTCAGCTAGCCCAAAGGGGACATGTTTCTAGTTAATTCCAGAAGACAACTGTAGTTGTGTTTTAAAAAAAGTGGAAGCCTGACCTAGCCCCAGCATCATATTGATCTATATCACTTATAAATTGTAATACTAAGATCTATTTTAAAATGCTCGTAGCCAGGTTGGGTAAGATCATTATCCCTCTGGTTTCACTTTGCCAACACGGGTTCATTCTCGGCAGGGACACGACTGATCATGTCCGCCAGGTTATTGCCCTTCTTGATTGGGCACAGGCCACGGAATCACCGCTGGGGGTAGTCTTGTTGGACACTGAGAAGGCGTTCGACAGGGTCTCCTGGCAGTATCTGTGGTCTGTCCTGCATGGGAAAGGAATATTCAACGATTTTATCCAGGCGATTAAAGTGTTATATCTCTCACCGAAAGCCGTAATTCGCATATCAGGACAGGAATCAAATGAGCTCAATATTAGTAGAGGCACAAGGTAGGGTTGTCCTTGATCTCCTCTGCTCTTCGCTCTTGATATTGACCTCTTCTTAAAAAAATTAGAAGTGAACATTAATATCAAGAAGGTAAAGGTCAATGATATCGACTATAGAGCACTGGTGTATGCAGACAACATTGCAGTGCTTACCTCTGATGTCGTCTCGGCACTCCCTGAGGTAAAAATCCTAGCCAAACAGTTTGGTATTCTATCAGGATATAAGTTAAATATGGAGAAGACACAGAATATTTGCTCCAGGACTGCTCGATCTGCAGGCCTCCAGGTTGCTCAAGAGGCAACATATCTGGTGGTATAGATTACAGCTGCCGTAGATAAAATCCCTGATCTGAATATCATCCGAATAATTGGACGATGTGAGTAAAAATCTCGAAAGGCTAGACCATCTACACCATGGATACTGACAAACATTTTCCCAGGGCCCGAAAGGTTTGGTCTTTGGTGTAACCGAGTGCCGCACTAATGCCAGCAGGGTTGTGGAGGTGGGTGTGGGAGATGTAAAGTGGGTGTAGTAGAAGTGAAAAAGCACATCTAGTGGCTGAACTGAATTGCACAATGTGGAACTGGACAACCTGAGGTGCAGTACACCATAGTTCCTTTCTTTAATTGAAATAAACCTTTCAAAAAACGCTTTCTGTTTATTTAACATTTTTGTATTGTTAGTGCTGATTACAGTGAAGAGCAGCCCAGTGCTGCTGTTGCCCAGGAGGCAGCATGTGAAGGTCCTAAGGGCCGCATGTTCCCCCAGTCGTATTTTGAGTATTGAGTATCACTGCTCTACACCTTTCTTTATTTGGCCGAACTAATGTTATTATTATGTCGATCCTCCCTAAACTCTTGTATGTTTTTAGAATTGTTCCTTTAGAATTTAAATCATCCTCTTTAGTAAAGATGGACTGGATCTGTCAGAATTTCTATGGGGGTACGGTAAACCTAGGAGGGCAGACAAATGGAGCCGGAGGTTGGGCTATTCCCAGTTTTCTTCTTTACTATTGGGCATCTATTCAAGAACACATGGGTTTCTTATTAGTTGGGGGGAGACTGAAAACCAGCAGAGGCAAGGCTGACTGTATATGAAATAGAGATGGGGACTGGAGCCAAGGGTTGCTTTGTCAGGATACTGGAACACCGTTATTATTAAAAAAAACTAAATTTAAAATACTGAAAGCTGCTTAAAGAGTATGGAGACAGATACGGCGGCAATTGAAAATCTCAAACTTTAATGCTTATACTCCATTCTCTGCTGTGGGTCTGCTCCCATCAATTTTTCAGAACCAAGTTACTTTTAGATGGTGGAGAAAAGGGATTAGTTCCTTGGGCGATCTGTGTAGGGAAGGGCAACTCTTGCAATTTACAAACCTGCAGGAAAAGTTTGGGGTGTATAAAAGAGATTTTTTTTAAATATCTGCAGATGAGGAGCTTTCTTGGGAGAAACAAGAATAGGATAGACTTGATATCAGAAAAGATACCCTTGCTGGAGACAGTGAGGGGTAAGTCCGTATTGGGAAGAGCGACCAAATTTTAATTCAAGCCTCTCCAGATTACATTGATGCTCAGAACACAAAATGGGAAAATAGACTTGGAATAGAATCAGTAGATCTCGAAGATTCATTGGAGTTGGCGAACCAGGTGCTGTTCACTGGGAGTCTCAGGAGCCAGCATTTTATGTCTGTTTTCGATCTCTATTATACCCCAGCAAAGGTAGCTAAATGGGATGGAAGGAGGGGAGAACAATGCAACAGATGTGGTCTACATGCTGCTGACACCCTACACATGTTCTAATCTTGCCCCAAAATGGATATCTTTTTACAGGATCTTGAGATTTTCTTAACTATGGTTTTAGGATTCCCCGTGTCTATTTCCCCAGCTCTTTTAATTCTGGGATTATTAGATAGTTCGGAGATAAACAAAAGAGTAAGGTCAGAGATAGGCTTCCTATTCATTGCAATGGTTATTGCTCACCTATGCATTACTTCTCAGTGGATAGGTCCTGACCCTACTTCTTTTCCTAACTGGCGATCTAGAATACTGGCTATCTACAATATCCAATCTTCAGTATACAAAGTTAAGAGGCCAAAGGAAAAAAGAGCTAGCGTAAACAATCTGGTCCTCAATTGCAAGGCTGGTTAACTAATAATGCTTAGCCTATTTATTGCAAATGCACTTTCTTTTTTCTATAGATAGTAACTTATGAGGTGATTTGCGCTGCTAAATTTTGTATATATATCGAATGAACTCTGTATTTTGTCTTTTATTTCTCCATATACTTGATGTACTATGTATGAGGGAAATGTCATGACATGTATTAATTAATCTTTTTTGGTATTTTACAAAGCAAAAAAAAAAAATATTAAAACAAATAGATAAAGCATACCACACTAGGTAGCTAAGGGTCCATCTTCCTTTGTGAGTACATGAATGCATGAAAATTCTGTAAGAGGTTTGGCTGTTTTTTCAAGGAGCGTTGCATTTCTTGTATGTTTATGTCTGTTTATGGATAGCGTTCAATAATTCTTTAACTTCTCTCACTCTCTTTTAACTGTGTTAGCTACCTATGTTGCACCTGTTCTGTACGTATGAGAGAACCATGTCTTATTCTTCTGCAATTGCCACCGGTTCTGTATTTATCCTTTGGGTTAGGGAAGGTTGTGCTGCTGCTGCCCATGTTTTGCCTTTGTTGTAATGTGAAGTACGGCACAAAACTTTTCACTACATTAAAGTCAAAACAATAAATTCTCCCAACACAAACAACATAAAGGGGAGGCTGTAGCTGACTATTTCGCTGAACTAAAGAAAATTGGCTATAGATTGTAAATTTGGCATTCTACATGATGACTTAATTAGGGACCAATTAAACATTCATGCCAATAACACCAAAATCCAAGAAGGTTGTGGATTAACAAAGATTCTCCTTTAAAAGAAGTTATAACTAATGTGCATAAGGTGGAGATGTCTGGAAAATGTGCCATGGAATTACAGCAACCTGACAAAGATTTATTGTGTGTTTGCAAGTTATGCCTCATCAAGGGGATTTTGGAAGGAACCATTGATCTTTTTAGTGCTATCACCAGATCTCATTATCAGAGAAATGTAGGAAGATTACAGCCTTCATCACACCGTTTGGATAGTCCCAATTTTAACGGATGCCATTTGGACTTGCTTCAACAGCAGCTGTATTTCACAGACTTATGCACAAATTGTTTGGGAAGGAAAAAGGTGTATTGTTTTTCCAAGATGACATTTTAATCTTTAGAGAGGATAAGATCAAGCATGATGAGAGATTGCATAAAGTGTTGGGAATTTTAGAGCGTAAAGGTTTGAAATTGAATTTAGTAAGTGTAGGTTTGCAGAAAGAAGTGTGAGGCATATTACCAAGCAATAGCGATAATTATCGCTATTGCTTGGTTAGAGACAAAAATTTACCGCTGCGCTGCGGCGATTTTTATCGCAGATAAACCTTGGTATTACCAAGGTTTATCGCAAATGCGATAAAAAACGGCCGCAATGCATGAATATCGCTGAAAAGTCAGCGATATTCATGCATTACCGAGCTAATGCTCTTAGCCATGTTATCCACCTCCCATTGGATAACATGGCTAAGAACTGCTCAGGGCAGGTGTTAGCTTTTGGAGATATTTGCGCTTAGAGCAAATATCTCCAAAAGTTGGTAATAGGAGATAGCGATGTTAGCGACTGTTTCCAGTCGCTAACATCTTGGCACGCCCACTTTGCATGTCATTAGTGATAAATATCACTGACATGCAAAGCGCGGCCCAAGATGGTCTCTATCTCCTACTAGCTGTCGCTAACTGGTGTTAACGACAGCTAGGTAATAGGGAGATAATTTTTATCTCTGCTTTCTTGGCTTTTAAAGCCAAAAAAGCGGAGATAAACCCCCTTGATAATATGCCCCTATGTCTTATGTAAATGGTGAGGATAGAATAAGCCTAAACGGCTTCAATTAGTGCTATTACAGATGCACCTGCTTCCACCAATATGGATGAGGTAAGATCCTTTCTAGGAATGGCAGAATATTGTGCGAAATGTATTCCTAATTTTTCAGAAAGAGTGTTTAATATCAGACAACTACTAAAAAAGAATTTTCAATTTTGCTGGGATTCATTGTGCGAAGAAGAGATCTGTTATATCTATATTACTATTATAAAGGAAGAACTTTGAACCTTTGAGGCGGGTAAACTCTGGAACCACAGCGCCAATCCACACACCCGATACATCGTAGTAATTGTCAGGGTGTGCAGATGGACATAGGCTATATAAATTAAAAAAATATAAGTTATTTAAAAAATTTACACAAAAAAATAAAGTGGTCCCATGGAAGTAGCGCCGGCCGCGACGTGTGTGCTGACATCAGGAGCGCGGGGTGGAGCGGCGTCCAGGAGCGCGAGGAGGAGCGGCGGACATGAGTCCGGGGAGGAGCAGCGGACAGGCGGGGAGGAGTGGTGAGGAGCTGCGGAAAGGCGGGGAGGAGCGGCGAGGAGCGGCTGACCAGTGAACTCATGAGCGTGGGGAGGAGCGGCGGATGAGGTAAGGCTCCGGGGGACCCACGGACAATGTCGGGGCGGGCGGGGGCCGGGGTGGGCGGGGGCCCTGAAGCCTGATTGCTCCCAGACAAGGTCGGGACGGGCTGCTAGTTAAGGAATATTTGGAAAACGTACCAAGTTTGAGCAGTTTTGACACTAATATGGAAAGTTAAGTCACTGTGGATGCCAGCAACAAGGGACTTGGGTTCGTACTCACACAAGGGGATGGTCAAAGCCAAACAAACATCATTTTATTTGCATCCAGGTCGTTATCTCCCTCTGAGGAGAAATATCCCATCATAGAGAAGGAGGCTTTAGAGCGGGCATTGGTGCTAGATCATTTTTGAGCTTTTATTTGGGGAAAGCCTACTATAATTTGCAGTGATCATAAAACATTGGTGAAATCTGGCTATGTGTATAGCATAATATACTTTCCAGGAAAGCGCAATTTGATGCTGGATTGTTTATCTAATTTTCCTAATCCGTTAGAAATGTGTGAGGACGATTCTCTGAATGATTTTAAAGTAGCACTGATCCATGATTCTGGTTCACCAGCTATTGAGCTTCTGGTTTGGGAAAATAAACATAAGGAGGACAAATGTTTTACAGGAAATGTTGAAGAAAGTCTTGCGGTTGCCCTAGGAAGGAATTGTCGGAGGAATGCAGAGCTTTTTGGGAGGTTAGATCTGATTTATCTGTGGACAAGGATATAGTTTAGAGGTTGTAGGATAATTCCACCTGTGAGTGTGAGGAGTGCTATATTGTATTTGTGTCATGAACGACTTTTCGGTGTGATAAGGACTAAAAATGTAGTTAAGGAATCCTTTTGGTGGTCTGATAAGGGGGTCAAGAGATTTGTTTTTAACAAATTTTATTGAACATTTCCTCTTGTCATCATGCAATCATCAATGCAGATATTGTTATATTCAGGTATTTTGAACATTTCCTCGTGTCATCATACAATTACCAATGTAGACATTGTTATATTCAGGCCTTGGTAATGGTCGCTCACTACCAGTGTCCCCCTCTGTTGACAGATCTCATATCTTGGCACCATTGCTGGTGTAGTTCTTGTTCCTAGCGGTGCCCTACAACTTCCTATTATTCGCCTGCTAACATCTTTGACCCTTACTGAGGTATGGGCTCAAGCCTGCTGCGTCGTCTTGTCTGCACCTTGCAAGAGGCCAAAGAAACTCCCTCCCCCTGCCAGGCATGTCATATGTCTGAAACCAACAAGTGACCAGATAGATTATTGCATAATCATTAATCAGCACTAGGACAATCAATTACAAGTGCGAGTGATTTATTTCACATTAGTTGCGCACGTTATTCACAATGTTCACAACAATGTTTCTTCATGTCATAGAGAAAGACACAAAATCTTAAACAAAAATTGACACTGTGACATATAAAGAGTCGAAATCCATATCTATTTACATACATACAAGAACACACAACATAACAAAACGTGACTTGAATACCAATTCATTTGTCATAGTCCTGTTCATAAATAAACAACACCAGTCGTTAAGTAACACATGAAAAACAGACGGACCGATTACAATTCAAAAGGTCCTGTCTGAATGCTGGGCATAAGGCAACACAATTAAGAATGGGGTAGTGTGACCAATGGGAAGGAATTACTTTATACTGATTCCAATATACACCCCAGCACTACTTGTCCCTCAGCCCAAAAGCCAACGCGTTTCAAACCCTAAAAGAAATGTGGTTTAAGTGATATAAACAAGAACGACCCCTTCATGTTAGTTACACTAATGGTGCAACTTTTTAGAGTGTAGTACCTGCTACTGTAAAACACTAAGATTTTGTGTGTCTTTCGCTATGACATTAAGAAACGTTGTTGTAAACATTGTGAATACGTGCGCAACTAATGTGAAATAAATCACTCGCACTTGTAATTGATTGTCCAAGTGCTGATAAATGATTATGCAATAATCTATATGGTCACTTGTTGGTTTCAGATAATAGGGGGGTCCAGGCCAGGTAGATATAGGACCCAAGCCTTTGTTTGGTTTAGCGGCATGTCATATGTAGCAGTAGTTGATCTTTACTCGAGGAGTGTTATGCATTTTAAGTCCCTCAGTCAAGCATGCTGCTCTCTAGCCCTCATGCTTTTATATGTTCTGCCCACCTCCACCCATACTGAGTCATAGGTTATGATCTCTTGCTTCTCTCTCCTTGGCTACTCCCTGCAGCACTTCCTCTGCCTCGGTCTCTGGACTCTTTAATAGTTCCACCATTGCTGTCCATGTCCTAGCTGCTTCTAGTGACTTCCCACTGACAGCTTTCTTGGCTACCTGCAACCTTACTGCTCCCTCGCAGTCTGGCCACTTTATAAACTCCCTCTTCCACCTATGCAAGCTACGACCACTCTTGCTTTCCAGTGACTTGTTATGTTATGTTAAATGGATATTTGTAAAGCGCCCAGCTACTCCAACGAGTGTCTCAGTGCTGAGGCGTGATGACGACAGTCAGCTGTGTGCCATGTCAAACAGGTTGAAAATCATTGCTGGAATAACCAGGTTTTCAATGACATCCTAAATGCAAGCAGGTCCTTCGTCTGTCTTAGTTCCAGTGGCAGAGTCCACAGTTGAGCTGCTTGTACATGAAAAGAGCATCACACCTATCCACGCTCGGTGGTATTTGGGGGTATGTGCCAACTAAAGCGTTGAGGACCTTAATGCATGGAGAGGGCAGTACAACTGAATTCTCTTCCTGATGTACCCAGGACCTATCCTGTGAAGAGCCTTAAGAGCCAGGACCATGGCATTAAAATGGATCCTCTTGCGGACTAGTAGCTAATGTGGGGATCTCAGCTGTGTGGACCTCCGTTCTCGGGCTAAGCATGAGTATTGCTCTGGCTGCTGCATTCTGAGCCACCTGCAGCCTTGCCAATAGATACTCCGGCAACCCTAGGTACAGTGCATTTACATAGTCTAACCTGGAGACTATCAGTGCTTGGATGTCTGTTTTCCTGTGAGTAATAGGCAGGAGAGCTAGGAACTTCTATAGCATTTTCAGCATGCCGAAACAGGAGCCAACAACTGCCTGAATCTGTGCCTGCATGGAGAGATTCTCGTCCAGCTACACCCCTAGATATTTCACTGTTTTTACAAAAGTTTTTATTTATTTATTTATTTATATTTATTTATAGATTTCTAAAGCGCGTAGTCACCCCCAGGGGTATCCCAGCGCTGAACCTATTACCACCAGTGGAAGATAGTCGGGAGTGGGAAGGATGGCTCAGGGAAAGAGTAGGGTTTTGAGGGCCTTCCTAAACCTTAGAAGGTTTGGTTCTGTTCTGAGGCTCAGGGGCAGTGTGTTCCATTTTTTTCCCGTATTGACCGAGAAGCGGCGGCCACCGAACCGGGCCTTCCTCACCTTGGGGACCGTGATGAAGTTCCCATGTTCGGAGCGGAGCGCTCTTGTGGGTCGGTAAGGAGTGATCCAGTTCCGAAGGATAGGAGGGCCAGCATTGTGCAGTACCTTGTGGGCCAGACATAGGGCCTTGAAGGTTACTCTTTCCCTAATAGGGAGCCAATGCAGTGTCCTCAGGGCGGGCTTGGCAGATGTTCTTGCCGGGGTGTTTGTGAGGAGTCGGGCTGCGGCATTTTGGGCTTTTTGAAGAGTTTGGAGCGAGGCCTCTGGGGATCCTAGGTATATGGCGTTACAGTAATCCAGCCTCGATAAAATTAGGCCCTGGATCAGCAGGAGGCGCGATTGGAAAGGTAGTAGGGGGAGTACCTTCCTGCATGATCTCAGTAGTCCGTAGCAGATGCCGGCCGTCTTTCTTGCCTGAGTCCTAAAGGAGAGATCAGTCTCTAGCCATACTCCGAGACTCTTGACCTCAGTCTTGGGGGTGGGGGGTTCACCCATGCAGGCGGGCCAGATGTTCGGGGGGAGGCTCGTGGTGTTATGCCCTAGGAGCAGGATCTCTGTCTTGGAGCCGTTAAGTTTCAAGGCAGAGTTGCTCATCCACTGATGTACACTGGCTAGACAGTCGTGGAGATTGGAGGGCTCTAGCCTGGGGTGGGAGAGCGTTACCACCAACTGAGTGTCGTCGGCGTAGCTGACTATAGATACTCCAAAAGGTGACACTAGTTCCTCCAGTGGGGCCATATACACGTTAAACAGCGTGGGGCTCAGGGATGAGCCCTGAGGCACGCCACACTGGAGGGGAAAGGAGGGGGAGCGGCTTTCACCTTCCCATACTTGGAAGGAGCGTCGGGAGAGAAAGGATGAGAGCCATTTTAGTGCCCTGTCTTTCACCCCGATATTATCGAGACGGTGAGTCAGGACCTGGTGACTGACCGTGTCGAAGGCCGCACTCAGGTCCAGGAGGACCACTGCCACTGATCCTCCTGTATCGATAATTTCCCTGGTCTTTTCTACTGCTGCCAGGAGGGCGGTGTCCGTGCCCTGACCTGGTCTGAAGCCCGTCTGGGAGTCATTGAGGAGATGGTTTGACTCCAGAAAGTGTGATAATTTTTTATTTGCTAATTTTTCTGCCACCTTGCCTATCCAAGGGAGGAGTGAGATGGGTCTATAATTGGATAGGTCGGCAGGATCTAGCGATGGTTTTTTAAGGAGTCCTTTGACGATAGCCTCTTTCCAGTTCGAGGGGACTTCTCCCAGTGCCAGTGAGGTGTTAATAAGGGCTGTCAATTGAGGAACTATGGCCTGAGAGATGGTTTTGACGAACCGTACAGGCACTGGGTCACTGGGGGCTCCGCTCTTGGTTGAAATGAGTGCGGCCATCACTTCCTCTTCTGTGACTGGGCCGAGAGCCGCTAGATGTGGCTTATTGGGTGTCGGCAATGGCTCCTTGGATTTTATTATGATGTCAGGTTTAGTGACAGGAAGGTGATGATTCTTTTGATTTTTTCGTCAAAGAAGACGGCCAGCTTTACGCATTTTTCCTCCGCTGCTTTGGGGTCCATGGGTGTCTGAGGGGGGTCAGGGACATGGAGGAGTTCTTTAAGGATGGAGAATGTCTCCTTAGCTGAGCAAGAGGAACCCTTTATTTTATCCTCATAAAAGGCACTTTTTGCGTCGCGGAGGGCTCGTTTGTATGCTTTCATGGATGACTGGTACGCACTTTTCTCCGGTGTCGATTTGTTTCTCCTCCAAGAACGTTCGGACTTTTTGCACTCTTTCTTGAGGGTGTTGAGAGCGGGTGTGTACCAGGGAGCGGGAGTGGTCCGTTTGACGTGTCTTAGGGTACTGTTAAGGGGAACGAGACTGTCTAGGGGAAGAACTAGCCAGTCGTTAAATTCTCTGTCAGCGGAGTTGGGGTCCGTGGGCAGGGGACTCATGGTTTCCCGCAGCATGGATTCCCATTCCTCTGGTACTAGCTTATACCATCGTCTGGTGCGTATCCTCGTTTTCTGTTTAGTGACAGTGGTGGGATTGATTGACCAGTGCATAGGGATCAGCATATGGTCTGTCCAAGGCAAAGGGGTTGGGTCCAGGGTCTTTATGTTCTTAATGTTGGTGAGAATAGGATCCAGGAGATGGCCTTTCTCGTGGGTGGCTTTAGTATTTTGGAGGTGGAGATCGGCAGTGTTCAGGTCAGCCAGTAGGTTGGATGCGGCATTGTCCGCGGGATCCAGAAAGTGTAGGTTAAAATCCCCTAGGAGGAGGAAGTTCGAGACTGAAATCGTTTTAAGTGAGATGTAATCCATCAGGGTACTGGAGAATTCTCCCAGTGCGCCCGGCGGCCGGTATACTAAAACTCCCGAGAGGGAGATAGATGGCGAGATCTGAATAGTGAAGTTGCAATTTTCACAATCTTTGATGGTTCCATCTTCTATTCTGCATTTAAGATGGTTTTTGTGGATTATGGCTAGGCCACCACCTCTCCCGATTGGTCTGTTAAGACCGCAGATTTGGTAACCGGGGGATGTTGCATTGACCATGTCGAAGTCAGTGTGTGGGGTCAGCCATGTTTCAGTCAAGAACAAAATGTCTAACATCCGGTCCTGGATGAGCAGGTATGTTTCGTGAGCGTGTTTTGCTAAGGATCTGCAGTTCAGAAGGCCAAGGCGGAGTCCTTGGGAATCTTCTGTGTGCTCGGGTATGTTACAAAGGTTGCAGCCTTCGAAGGGGGTGTCTTCCTTGAGAATATATTTGCATTGAGGATGTTTTATAGGGTTCCGGGCGAGCAGTGCATCACGGGTGTAAGTGATACGTTCCCGTGAGTTGGGCAGAGTGACTAGGCCTGAGGCCGTCTGGGCCCGGACGGGCCCAGACGCCTTGCCTTCGGCGCGCTGACGGCGCGCCCGCTGCGCCCGCCCGCTGCGCGTACGGGATTGACACATACTCTTGTAGGGAGGAAGGAGGGGGGCGTGGCCTCCAGGGGGCGTGGCCTATCAGCACGCCGGTAATGGCGCCGTGCTCGTTTTTGTGAGCCCGCTATCAGCGCGAGGGTAGCTGTGCTGTATGTTTTGGACAGAGTCCAGTGAAGCCTGAGTGCAAAGTGCTTTTTAAGATCAGCAGGAAAACACCGGTAAAATATACAATTTTAAAACAAAGTGGTAGCGATCTCCCGGCTATTTTGCCTCAGGAGGTGAAAGGGTTCTGGCAAGCGACGCTCTCAGTCAGCGTTTAAATACCTTTTCAGGAGGGGGGCGTGGCCTCCAGGGGGCGTGGCCTATCAGCACGCCGGTAATGGCGCCGTGCTCGTTTTTGTGAGCCCGCTATCAGCGCGAGGGTAGCTGTGCTGTATGTTTTGGACAGTCCAGTGAAGCCTGAGTGCAAAGTGCTTTTTAAGATCAGCAGGAAAACACAGGTAAAATATACAATTTTAAAACAAAGTGGTAGCGATCTCCCGGCTATTTTGCCTCAGGAGGTGAAAGGGTTCTGGCAAGCGACGCTCTCAGTCAGCGTTTAAATACCTTTTCAGGAGGGGGGCGTGGCCTATCAGCATGCCGGTAATGGCGCCGTGCTCGTTTTTGTGAGCCCGCTATCAGCGCGAGGGTAGCTGTGCTGTATGTTTTGGACAGAGTCCAGTGAAGCCTGAGTGCAAAGTGCTTTTTAAGATCAGCAGGAAAACACAGGTAAAATATACCATTTTAAAACAAAGTGGTAGCGATCTCCCGGCTATTTTGCCTCAGGAGGTGAAAGGGTTCTGGCAAGCGACGCTCTCAGTCAGCGTTTAAATACCTTTTCAGGAGGGGGGCGTGGCCTCCAGGGGGCGTGGCCTATCAGCACGCCGGTAATGGCGCCGTGCTCGTTTTTGTGAGCCCGCTATCAGCGCGAGGGTAGCTGTGCTGTATGTTTTGGACAGTCCAGTGAAGCCTGAGTGCAAAGTGCTTTTTAAGATCAGCAGGAAAACACAGGTAAAATATACAATTTTAAAACAAAGTGGTAGCGATCTCCCGGCTATTTTGCCTCAGGAGGTGAAAGGGTTCTGGCAAGCGACGCTCTCAGTCAGCGTTTAAATACCTTTTCAGGAGGGGGGCGTGGCCTCCAGGGGGCGTGGCCTATCAGCACGCCGGTAATGGCGCCGTGCTCGTTTTTGTGAGCCCGCTATCAGCGCGAGGGTAGCTGTGCTGTATGTTTTGGACAGAGTCCAGTGAAGCCTGAGTGCAAAGTGCTTTTTAAGATCAGCAGGAAAACACAGGTAAAATATACAATTTTAAAACAAAGTGGTAGCGATCTCCCGGCTATTTTGCCTCAGGAGGTGAAAGGGTTCTGGCAAGCGACGCTCTCAGTCAGCGTTTAAATACCTTTTCAGGAGGGGGGCGTGGCCTCCAGGGGGCGTGGCCTATCAGCACGCCGGTAATGGCGCCGTGCTCGTTTTTGTGAGCCCGCTATCAGCGCGAGGGTAGCTGTGCTGTATGTTTTGGACAGAGTCCAGTGAAGCCTGAGTGCAAAGTGCTTTTTAAGATCAGCAGGAAAACACAGGTAAAATATACAATTTTAAAACAAAGTGGTAGCGATCTCCCGGCTATTTTGCCTCAGGAGGTGAAAGGGTTCTGGCAAGCGACGCTCTCAGTCAGCGTTTAAATACCTTTTCAGGAGGGGGGCGTGGCCTCCAGGGGGCGTGGCCTATCAGCACGCCGGTAATGGCGCCGTGCTCGTTTTTGTGAGCCCGCTATCAGCGCGAGGGTAGCTGTGCTGTATGTTTTGGACAGAGTCCAGTGAAGCCTGAGTGCAAAGTGCTTTTTAAGATGAGCAGGAAAACACAGGTAAAATATACAATTTTAAAACAAAGTGGTAGCGATCTCCCGGCTATTTTGCCTCAGGAGGTGAAAGGGTTCTGGCAAGCGACGCTCTCAGTCAGCGTTTAAATACCTTTTCAGGAGGGGGGCGTGGCCTCCAGGGGGCGTGGCCTATCAGCACGCCGGTAATGGCGCTGTGCTCGTTTTTGTGAGCCCGCTATCAGCGCGAGGGTAGCTGTGCTGTATGTTTTGGACAGTCCAGTGAAGCCTGAGTGCAAAGTGCTTTTTAAGATCAGCAGGAAAACACAGGTAAAATATACAATTTTAAAACAAAGTGGTAGCGATCTCCCGGCTATTTTGCCTCAGGAGGTGAAAGGGTTCTGGCAAGCGACGCTCTCAGTCAGCGTTTAAATACCTTTTCAGGAGGGGGGCGTGGCCTCCAGGGGGCGTGGCCTATCAGCACGCCGGTAATGGCGCCGTGCTCGTTTTTGTGAGCCCGCTATCAGCGCGAGGGTAGCTGTGCTGTATGTTTTGGACAGTCCAGTGAAGCCTGAGTTGCCGGGGGAGACATGTCTGCTGGCCACCAGTTACGCCACACTTACTGGGGGGGTGGCTAAAGAAGATGATCTCCGATTTTTCAGGATTGCATTTAAGCTGATTAGACTGGAGCCAGAAGAACACTTCTGTCAGGCAGGAGTTAATAATATCTATAATAAAATCCATGCCTTTATCGCAGATGAAGAGCAGCTGCCTATCGTCCGCATACGATACGATTTTTGCTCCGTACCCCTCGGCCAGAGTCGCTAAGGAGGCCATATATATTTTAAAGAGAGTAGAGCTCAGAATAGATCCCTGAGGGACTCCCACCTCCAGAGGGGGGATAGGGGCAGCAAAAGGCGGGCACCAGACTATTTGCTGGTGATCCTTTAAAAGGAGGCAAACCAGTTGAGTACCGTACCCCCAAAACCGCACTCCTGAAGTCTCACCAGGACTCGGTCATAGGGGACGGTATCAAAGGCTGCAGATAAATCCAATAGTATCAATACGCCCTTGCCGCACTTATCCAAAGTCCTTTATGGCCTCCAACACTTCCAGCAGCGCCGCCTCAGTACTACAGTTGGCCCTTGACTTGTGATGTCTCTTTTTGCTAAGATATAGCACAAATCCTGGAACTTAATTGTCACCTTATTTTTAGCAGTGTGGGGAAACCAATGCAGAAGACAATACCCCGGGTTTGTGGCCATTTGCCTTTCTGTAACATCTGCCAGCACTGTAGTCACTGCACCCCAGAAGTCTCCTGCCTGGGCAACTCCAGAACATGTGAAGAAATTCCACCCCTCCTCTCTGCATCTCGGGCATACTGCTGTTCTTATATTGAAATATCTGTTAATGTGACCTGGCATGAGGTATGCTCTATGTAGGATATAAAAGTGAAGAAGTTGGAATCTTGTGTTTCTGGTACCCTTACTTGCTCGTTCTACCAGTTCCCCATGTTTTTTTGGCAATTGGTTCTTTCAGATCCTCCTCCCATTTCTGGTGTAATGTACTGAGGTCGGGGAGTGCTGCATGGCTGAGCCACCTGTATAAACAGGTAACCGCTTTGTATGTCCCCACTGCGGTTACTACATATTGACACCCTTTTGATGTAGGTGGCTCCGAGACGCCAACCCCCCATTGTTTACGTATCACCGCTGTGAGGGCAATATGCCGTAGGAAGTCTCCCCCAGGTATGGCATACCTCTCGCTGAAGTCATTGAAGGGCAGCAGGGTCCCCCCTTTGTATAGAGTCCCTACAGTGGACACCCCACTTCCCTCCAGCCCTCTATACTTTGCCAGTCTCCTCCATGTTGAAGGGCTTCACATACAGTCAGTGGGATATCCGGGACATATGGGCGCTTAGTCTTGGACCTCTGCAGGCTTTTATTCCAGCATTTATGGATTACTTTTAGTTCTAAATAGATAAATGCTCCATATGGGGAATTGGTCAGAGTCAGACTTAACTGCAGCGTTGATACTGATTTTGAGGACCACAAGAAGGGGGTCATAACAAGATTCAGGAAGAGAGGATATGATGGGACGACTCTCAGGAGAGCAGAACAAAGGGTAGATCGACTGAGAAGAGAGGACACACTGAAAGATAAGAAATTTACATCTACAAAGGGAGAGACAATAAGAATGGGGACTGGATATAACAATTGGTCTGGGGTACTCAGGCGGAGTTTGTACAAACATTTGCACCTTTTACGGGCCGATAAATCCCTTAAGGATCGCATCACAGAGAAACCGGACATTACATATAGAAGGGGTCTGTCACTAAGGAACATCCTAAGTCCGAGTTACCCCACACAACCAACAAACGAAAATTGTATAACCAAATACACTAAAGGTTTCTATGGCTGTGGCCATTGCATAGCTTTCAAATGGGCCATAACAAAGAAAACACAGTTTCAGGGTCCCAATGGCAAAACGTATGAGATTAGGACAAACATTAACTGCTTGGCAAAATGTGTTGTTTATGCCATTGAATGTAAATGCAGGAAGAAATATATCGGCAGCACCATCAGAATACTGCGAGAGAGGATTGCAGAACACATAGGGGCAGTTAAACAGGGTGATATGAGGTACCCTCTGGCTGCTCATATGTCGATCTGCCCATCACAACTAACTAAAAAGCATTTTGAGTTTTATGGAATTGATCACACACCTAGACACCCTAGAGGGGGTAATAGGGAATTAGCACTACACAGGAGAGAAGCGTTTTGGATACTGAAGTTACAGAGTACAGAATGCGGTCTTCATATCGACCAAGAATTATATTATTTCTTGGGCAGATGAGGGATGGGACTTAGCATTGTAGAAGGTTCTGTGTGTCTGATAATACTGTACTTCGAATATTCATGAATATAATGTCTCAAACACTAAAAGTGCTTACAATGAAGATGTACAGACTGTGAAGTTATATATGATCAATGTAACAAGTGTATGCAATGTAGCGATTTCTTTTTCGCTATTCTTCCTTTCTCTGTTTTAATTTTGGACGGACATTATTCGAGTTGTATTTGGATAGTGTTGACAATGTTCTAACCTTAAAAGATGGAGAGATGTGTGATATGAGAACACTTCTGCATAGAGGCACCCTATTTTGATATTTATTCTACTACATGGAGGTATATTTACGTTTATGTTCCCGGGTGGGACATTCGGTTTTAGCAAAAGCGAATATAAAGATGTGGATGTTACTCATCATTTGGATTGTATAAAATCAAATTCGCATACGGTGCATGTAAAATGGGTTTAACGATATGCATTATTTGACCACTTTAATAGTTGCACGTTACAAAATGTTGGCCATTCACGGGTATTCTGACAGTCCACTGTCAGTTTCTAACAATTGGGAAGGGACGTGATGACGCGCGCACCTTTGGTTCATGAGCATGGTGTGTGTTTATATAGGCAGTCGGCACTGTGATTCGGGAGCTTCTCACCGTACACGGTGAGAGACAAGAGTAGCGTGAGGTCCAGAAAGAAATGCACGGAGGTAAGATTACAAACGTGGAGATGGGCTGGTTTGGCTTTTAGATTGTAAGGGTCCGACCCGTAATGCAGTAAGTTCAGACATGGTGTTAGGGTATATAATTACAGTGAGGGCAGATCGTTTACTCTGATTTATGGATGATGCGTATTGGGGCATGGCTGTTTGGGAACTAAGATAACTTTATAGACAACCGGGACGTGTAATGGTTACATGCGCAGCCAGGATTGATTAACTGGGGTCTTTACCACTATTGCCGATGGAGTAATAACTGAACCCAATTGTTTATGCACGTGAAGCAGTGTTCTGCTTAGTAGAGCAGGCTGTTAATGTAAGACTAGCTCTGGAATGTGCATATGCCATAGAGGCGTGACACATACTTAAGTTGGGGGATAACATGACTACAAGAAAGTGGAATTTCGCCAACCACGTTGGTTTTCTAAATACTGTATATATGGTTAACCCCATGGCTCGACTCAGTACGTTTGACACCAAAGATCCTGTCATGGTCTAGATATGTAGATTAGAAAATGTTACTTTATTTAGAAAACAAAGAGCTAATGTAATACATATGATTTTTGCAGAAACTGGGATTTGAGTTCTCAAGAATACATTACTTTGGATTGATTATACATTGGACACGCCGCTCAGACCGGAACCCCAATGTGGGTCGGAAGTATCACCACATTTCAAGTAGGTGATTAGATTTGAAACGTAGGGTGGATGGTTTGAATTGGTTTATAGAAATTACCTTGAAGCAGTTCGACTAAAAGTGTGTTCTACACTTGTGTTCTTCTTCCTTTATGTTACAGAATTCACAGATTTGAATGATCTAGGTATTTGATTTTGGTTATACTGTTCACGCATTTTACGCTTGACTGCCGTTTCACTACTCTTACTTCTCCACTTTGATTTTTAAACAGGGGCTTTGTTGTGATTACAATGTGTGTGGTTTCCACTTAGCACCACTCACAGTAGAGGCCAAGGGCCAGATCTAGGTAGCCAAATACCGGTCGGTAACGGCCGAAATTACCGTATTTTGGCCGTTATTGATCGGTATTTGGACATTGAGATGTAGGGCTCCCAAAAACTACCGAATCGGTAAATGTACTGATTTGGTAGATTTACCGAATCGGTAAACATTCCGAATCGGTAAAAATTCAGAATCGGTAGATTTACCGAATCGGTAAATATTCCGAATCGGTAAATTTTCCGATTCGGTAAATTTACCGAATCGGAAAATAAGAAATGGAAAAATAAGACTCTTGAGACGTAGGTGACCCCTAAAATACCGATTTTTCTGCAAATTTGGTATTTAATAGTCGCTATTTAGCATGGATTGAAAACAGGTGGTAACCAGGTGCAGGCTATAAAATAGGGCCCCAAAATGCAACAGTGTAACCAGAATGGTGGCATTCTACGTCATAGCAAGGCGGCTATGGCTACAGGCAGCAGGAGAGAGGGAATGGAGAAGGGAGGAGCAGGTCTAAAGGCAGAGGATCACACTCTTCCAACTGACTGAGCCAGAGATACTGCAAAGGTACAGACTGCACCCCCAAACCATCCTGGACCTGATCAGGGACCTGCACCCACTCCTGGAGCACCCAACACCAAGGGCCCACGCCATCCCACCCCATGTGCAGGTGCCCTGTAGCATACACCTGCTTGCATCTGGGAGTTACCAGAGTGTTGTTGCTGTGGTAGGTGGGGTGTCCCAGAGCTGTCTGTCCCGTTTCTTCAGGAAGTTCCTGGATGCCATGATGCAAAGAATGGAGCATTACATCCACTTCCCAGACACTGATGCAGACCTGCTCAGGACCAAGACTGACTTTTACCTAATGGCACATTTCCCACACGTGATTGGCTGCATTGATGGCACCCACATCCCAATATGCCCACCTGCTGCCACTGAGTACATATACAGGAACAGGAAGTCATCACACACAATAAATGTACAAGTAATCTGTGATGCCAAGTACATGATCACAGACATAGTGGCCATGTACCCAGCAAGCACCCACGACTCCTACATCTTCCAAAACAGTGGGATCTACACCCGCCTGACAGCGGGGGAATTTGGCGAATGATACCTGCTAGGTAAATTACTGTGTGACACTCCCTTGATAGATAATGCAGACATATGTTTATGTGTGCCTGTGAGTAATGGTTTTCTCTTTTCACATTAGGGGATAGTGCATATGCCCTCCGTTCCTTCGTCCTGACACCCTACCTCAACCCCACGACACCCAGCCAGAGACGATACAATGTGGCACATAAATCAACCCGTAGCATCGTTGAACGCACCTTTGGCCTTCTGAAGAGCAGGTTCCGCTGCCTCCACAAAAGTGAAGGGACACAGCAGTACTCACCAGTATTATGCTGTAAGATCATTGCAACTTGTGCAATGTTGCACAACCTCTCAACTAAGAAGGGCACAGAGGTGGAATTGGAGGACTATGAAGACCATGACGATGACCAGGCACTACCTGCAGCCAACACAGTAGGAGTACCAACACCGACAGACGGCAGACAGAGATGGGCAGAGATCACACACAACTACTTTTGAGTAAGTATCGAGACACAGCAAGGGTTTAAATGCAATGAACGTAGTTTAATTGGCACTCCGGTAAATGTCTGAAGACACAATTGTTACATCCTAAGTGTGCCTAGCACAACTGTGCGGACAGGTGTTACCTCACCCTCACATGTCCACTCGAATTTGGCAGCCTTACTGCCTGCGCCCATGCACTGTACTGCGTGATGCCTGAGGTTGGGTTTGATCATTGTCTGCTGTGCCAGCGCCTGTACTCTGGCGTCTGCTGCTCCTCCGAATTTCCGGGATAGGGGTGCTGCTCCTGCTACTGGTGTTGTCTGTGTCCCCTAAACCTTCACCTCCTGTGGTGGCTGACTGGTTAGTCAGCAGCACTTCCATTGCTGTAGTGACTCTCCCCATCCCCCTTGTGAGATCTGTGCAGCAGTGCACCAGCCCCTCCTGCATTGCAACAGAACGGTGACACAGCAGTGAAGTCGCTGTTGCAAGACGGTGCATGCCCCTTGTCTGCTGTTGCATGCACTGCCTCTCCCTGCACCTTTGTGCGCGGTCCTCATGGAGTTCGTCACAAAGTGACATCACACACTGTGACATGTCCCTGACCCAATCGGCCATGTCCCTCATGCTGTCCGCCATTGATGTGATCCCCCGGTTCATGATGTCAAAGTTTTTGTTCATATGGCGCATTTGTCTGTGCACTGCACTAATTGCTTTCGCCTGCAGGTGCTGCACCTTGACCATTGTGGTCTCGAGGCCACGGAAGACACCCTCATCATGCCCACTCAAGCTTGCCTCCCGGACCCTACGACGTCTTGTGCCTCTGGATACAGTGACAGGAGTGGACGGAAGACCAGCTGTATTTCCTGCCATTGACTCCATTGGGATCTCATCCTCCCTTTCCTCATCAGAGGATGTTTGTAAGATCCTTAGTGGGGGAAACTCATTCCTCCTGGGCCTGCAGATTTCGGACACCTCTGAGTCTGCTGGTGTGGCAAGTTGTTGTGGCTCATGTTGTGGTGAGTCAAGGAGCAGAGGAGATGATTGCAGTTGCATGGTGGCTGCCTCAGGTGTGGCAGCTGCTTGTGTGCAGGGTGCTGGAGGTGTTGCAGTGCTGGGCCCTGCATCCCTGGCTTCTTCCTCACTCATCTCCCTTTGGGGTGGCCTCTTCTCCCTCTCCTGCAGTGTCTTGCGCGAAGTCTCTCCTGTGGACAGATATGGACAGTGGCTTAGTGGTGCTTTCACCGTGTATTTCTATAATAAATCACATATCAGTGCACTATTTCCTGGTCCTCCCCTGTCTCTAATTGTATTCTGTGGCATGCCTGACATTATTTCATGTTGCCTGCTCTGATGTGAATTCTTATGACTACCACTCCCATAATGCATTGCAGGTGGATACAGGAGCCTGTACTGGAGTTCCTCAACACACAGCCACATTGGGGGAGGGAGACAGGCAAGGGGTGATGAATGATGGACATGTCCCTTACCTTTCTTTGATACAGCCCGGACTGAGCTGTCTGCATCACCAATTCCAACAACGCTCTCTGGCTCCAGTGTGGACTCCACAAGCTCTTCCAGATCCGTGAGAGCAGGTGCCCTGTTCTTTCCTCCACCTGTAGCATTGGCCTCTTTACTTCTTGCTGCCAATTTCTTTTTGGTAATGATCCTCAGATCATACCATCTCTTCTTCAGATTGTCCACTTCCCTGGTTGTCACTCCAATTGCGTTGACTTTGGATCCCCAGCCAGGTGTTCCTCTTCACAGACTCTGCTACCTGCAGAGACTGCTTTTCAAAAATCTTGGAGTAGTGCTTTACCACCTCCTCCACCAGCACCTGAAGTTCACCTGTGCTGAACTTCATCTTCTTCTTCCTCTCTGCACCTTCCCTCTGGGAGTCTTGGGAATCCATTTGTAACTCCTGCAAAGCTCAACTTCACAACAGCCTGTCAGTGTGTAACTGCTCTCCTGGGTGATCAGTTACTCTGCGCCTGCATGGGTGTGGCCACTTCCTGGTTGTGGGGTGGGGTGGATGCACAGAATTGGTTGATTGCTCTGTTGGTTGGCTGTGGGGCGGGTTGGAGGCACGTGATTGGTTGATAGCTCAACTGCTTGCTTTTTTGTATCCCCGAGTTGGTATTTATCGAATCGGTATTTACCGATTCGGTAAATACCGATTCGGTAAATCCCATGCATTCCTATGGGCATCCAGGCCCATAGGAATGAATGGGATTTTCCGAATTGGAAGTTGCCGATTCGGTAAATACCGATTCGACCGACTCAGGGATTCTGGGGCCTTATTTATGAAGGACTTGCGCCGCCGGTGCGTCATTTTTAACATGGGAAAAAGTGACGCACCGGTGGCGCAAGGCCTTCATAAATAAGGCCCCTGATTTTTACCGATTCGGTATTTTTTAATTTCAAATGTGTTTTTATTGAGTTTTTAAGAGCACAAAGAATGGGCAACACAATGCAGTAGACGTACATCAGGCATATTTGGCGAACGAGACAGACAGACATGTCTTCTCTACGAGTCAGCAAATAAGCAAATAAATCATGCCCAAGCAGGAATGCAGTGCCCATAGCCCGAGAAAGTGGGCCTTCGAGAGTAAAGAACAAACAGAACAATAAGAAACACCCCACCTCCCTCCCAAACTTCACTTTCCCTTCCCTCCCTCCACCCCGACCGGTATGCCTGTAATCCAAAGCTGCTTCAGTGGCACTTACAGAAGCGCGTGCCTCAAGACGTGCAAGATCACGCTGGGTCCCGAAAGTGGTGCGTGAGTCGCATGATGCGAAGATATTTCGGGCAGGTGATTTCATGAAATTCCCTGGACAAGAGTGACAGGAGTGGTTGCCAGGTCTTCTGGAATGTATCAGCAGTGTGAGTAAGCGTGGCTTGGATGCGTTCCATTCCCAGCGTGAACCATAATTTGTGTAGCCAGCCAGTGTGGGTAGGTAGCGTGGTGGAGCCCCATAGCGACAGGATATGTTGTGACGCTGCCTGCATGGCAATACCCATCTGTTTGCCACGAGGCGAGCGCAAGGGAAACGTGAGAGCGTTGGGCAGACCTAAGATAGTGTATGCAGGGAAGCGTGGGATTTCCGTTGTGAATGTGGAGTCTATGTCGTCTAAGACTGCTTTCCAGTATCCCTGCAGCATGCTACATTCCCACAGGAGATGGGTCAAAGTCCCCCGTTCACCACAGCCCCTCCAACACAGCGCGCTTCGGAGAGGGTTGCCCTGATGGAGTCGTGCCGGAGTAAGATGCCAGTAGAGGGCTAGTTTCACTGCAGATTCCCTGGCAGTAGTGTTGCGAGTGGTGTGTGCTGCTCTGTAGTATATCAGTCCCCATTCTTTGGGTGAAAGGGCCCTCCCAAATTCCGACTCCCAGCGTCTCTGCCCTGCCGTTGTAGCCAAGGTTGCCTCGGGGGAGAGCATTTTGTAGAGCTCCGATATGAGGTGTTTGTCCGAGTTCTTAGACATGAGCCATTGTTCGAACGGTGTCATCCGCCGGCCAACCAGGGGGGTACGCTCCGGGTCTAGGAGCCAATGGCGGAGTTGGAAATATTGGTACATGTGAGGTTTATTGATGCCATAGCCCTGTGCAATGTCGGCGAGAGGGAGAATCCCCTCCACGTCAAAGAGATGGCCGGCCGAGCGACAGTCTGTGGATCGCCATTGCAGAAAGGCACGGGGGTCGTTTCCCGGCGGGAACTCAGGGTTATCAAAGAGTGGAGTAAGTGGGGAAGGGAAGGTTGTTAGTCCCCTCCGGACAGCCACCGAGTCCCAGACCTTCATGACAGTACGCGTGATTGGGGAGCGGAGGAGGTATCGCGGTCTATGTTGGCGAGGAAGGAACGGGATCTTCCACAGCAAGGTCAGAGCCATTGCCCTGTCCTGGAACAACCATCTCTTTTCGGACTCGGGCCTATACCATTCCACTAAGTATCGAAGCTGTGAGGCCCAGAAGTATTGTAGGAGGTTAGGGATTCCGAGACCCCCCTCGTCGACATTTCTATGCGCCACTTGTTTGTTCAACCGCGCGCGTTTCTGTTTCCAGATGAACTGGTGAATAGCCTGTTGTAAGTCGGCGAGCACACCAGGTGGCGGCATTACTGGAAGAGTCTGAAAAACATACAGAATTTTAGGTAGAGCAGACATTTTCACTGCCGCTACACGGCCTAGTAGAGAGAGAGGTTGTTTCGACCAGCGTGCAAGGTCGGCTCGGATCTGGGAGGACAGCCTGGTGTAATTGAGGGTGACCGTAGAATCCGTGGAGGGAGTAAGGGTGATTCCCAAGTACGGGAGCTGCGCGGATGTTTGCAAATCGCAGCCAAAATCAGGCGCCGGGGTGTTAGGATGGGCATAGCTACCCAAGGGCAATATCAGGGATTTCCCCCGGTTAATCTTGAAGCCAGATACCGCTCCAAAGTTTTCCAATTCCTCCAGGAAAGCCGACACGGAGGTGGACGGTCGGTCCAGTGCGGCTATAATGTCGTCAGCATAGAGTCCCACTACATGGGGTTCGTGGCCGAAGGAGATGCCACTGATGCGGGGATTGTCTCGAATCTTCTGTGCCAGGGGTTCCACATAAAGTGCGAATAAGAGGGGCAATAGAGGGCACCCCTGGCGGGTACCCCTTTGTATCTCAAAGGGATCTGATTTTAGACAGCCCAGCCTAACTCGAGCCGCAGGACGGTGGTAACAGCTGGCGATCCAAGCCTGGAATCGGTCGCCCAGGCGATATCGCTGCAGGACTGCCCGCAGGTAGGTCCAGTCAACGCGGTCGAACGCCTTCTCCGCGTCAATGGACAGCAACACCGATTTCGAGTCCTGGAAGTGGGCCTTGTCTACGAGGTGCAGCAGACGTTTGGTATTATCGCTACACTGGCGATTCGGGACAAAGCCCGATTGGTCTGGTTCCAGGATTCCCGGAAGGCAGGGACCCAGACGGGCCGCTAGCACCCCCGTGAACAGTTTCAAATCTAGGTTGAGTAAAGAGATGGGGCGGAACGCGGAACAGTGTGTCGGGGGTTTACCCGGCTTGGGTAGTACCACTATATCAGCCGCCAGCATGTCCGGTGGTATGGAGCTTGGGCCTTCAAAGGAATTAAACAACCTCGCAAGTATAGGGGCTAGAGTGTGGCCAAAAGTTTTATAAAAGCCGGACGAGAACCCATCAGGGCCCGGCGATTTAAGCGGGCGGAGGCGCGAGATGGCGGCGAGGACTTCGTCCGGGCAAATGGGGGCGTCCAGGGCCTCCGATCTCGACGGGCAAAGTGGCGTGATATTGGCCGACAGCAAATACTTGTTAACAGCATCAGGGGACACGTCATCTGCGCTATACAGAGAGGCGTAGAAGGAGTGAAAGGCGGAGGCTACCTGCGACTCATCCGTAAGATTATTACCGGAGTCGTCTCGCAGCTCGGTTATCTTCGAGCGTTGATTCTTAGCTTTCAAGGCGCTCGCCAGGAGGCGTCCGGTGCGATTGCCTCCCACGTAGTAGGTGTGGCGGAGACGGAGAGCAGCGAATTCCGCTCTGTCAGTATCGAGACCGGCCAGTTGTGCCCTGGCGGCTTTCAGCTGACGCCAGATTCTCGGAGCGCACGTGCGGCCATGAGCCCTCTCCAGTTCAGCCACCTGCGCCGTGAGTTCAGCTCTTTTTTCCTTGCGGATCTTGGCATCGGCGGCAGCGATTCCTATCAGTTCCCCCCTAACCACAGCTTTCAGGGCTCCCCAAAGAGAGGAAATCGAGACCGCCGGGGAGTCGTTAGTGACAAGGTAATCCGAGATGCATTTACGGAGTTGCTCAAGCACAGCTGGACGTTGTAAAAGGGGCTCATTGAGCCTCCAGGAGCCAGGGGTGCGTGGGGACCTAGGCACTTTGAGCGTCAGTTCCACCGCATCGTGGTCAGAGAGGGCAGCTGGGACAATGGAAATATCGGCCATGTGGGGAATTAGTTCCGAAGGCCCCAAGATATGATCCAGGCGTGAATATGTGTGGTGTACGTGAGAGTAGTAGGTGTATCGGGTCGTGTTGGGGTGCGCCGCTCTCCAGAGATCCATAAGGTCTCTTTCTTGTAACCATAGTTTGCCTGCCTCCGAAAGCGCGCCGGCGTCGCCATAACGGCGCCCTGATCTGTCCCCATTCGTGTCCATAACGAGATTGAGGTCCCCCCCTATGAGCAGCTGGGAACGAGGTGATTGCAGAGCTTCAGAAAGTGCAGCTTTAAGGAACGTCTCTTGACTCGTATTGGGAGCATAGATGGAACCTATCGCGAACATGGTAGCCCCCACGTGGAACGTGTACGTCAGGAGGCGCCCCGTTATCTCCCCAGTTTTGGCTCCCACCCTACCCCGGAAATGGCGAGACACTAGAATGGCAACCCCTGCTTTCTTGGACGGTAGAGATGAAAAGAATTGCTGGGGGAAGGCCCGGGTGCGCATCCTATGCCAGTCTTTGGGCAATAGGTGAGTTTCCTGCAGCAATATGAAAAAGGAAACATAGTGTGGAAGCAACCGAGCATGGCAGCGATGGGCGCCGCTGCGCGTAGAAGAGTATAGGAAGCATTTGAACATTGTAGAAATCCAAAGGCATACTGGTCCCCACCCTCAATCCCCACCCCCCTCCATTCACAACACAGTACCCCCTCGCAACTCCCATCCCCAACCATTCCCCGGGGGCCACCCTAACCCCAACAGATTGGTCCTTCCCAGATCGAACAAGATACCCATCCACCCTCACGTGGCCCTCCCCCCTCCCCCCAGAACACCCCCCCTAACTAGAGCAGTTCAAAGTCTCGGGCCTATTCGTGTAGAATACAGGTCCGTAGTAAGTCAATGGAAAGGGTACCATGGCAGTGGCCGAATCAGCGGCCCCCCGGCCTGTCACCCCATGGAGACACATTTAGAAGAAAGAAAAAAAAACAAGATGACATTGTCTTACAGATCAGTCGCCGTGTTGTCCGCCACTTCCTGCACCGCCGCTTCGCGTTCTTGAGCAACTGTCGCCGGGTCTGGTTTCGGGATGTGTCGCAGAGGCCGCCTCCGACGTACTGTTTGCCAGCCATCCCCCGTGTCTAGGGACGGATCATTCTGTGACCTGTGTGGGGAGGTGTCTCTAGAGCCAGATCCCTCCGGTAGATCAATGTCCAGCAGGGTGCAGGTGTCACGGAGCGACCTGAGCTGATGGAGAGAGCCTTTCCATTTAAAGATCAAGTGGAATGGGTGACCCCAGGAGTAGGGTATTCCATTATCTCTCAAATAGGTCGTGGCTATCCGGAAGGATTTGCGTTTCTGCAAGGTGATAGTGGAAAGGTCTTGAAAAAGAGCCACAGGCTGGTCTCGGAAGCGGATTGGTTGTACTCTCTGGGCCTCCCGGAGAATGCGTTCTTTCAGAGGAAAGTCTGGGAGGAAGGCCAGGATGTCCGGCGGGGGCGCCGGTGCTCGGCGCGCCATGCCAACCCTGTGAGCTCGGTCAATGCGAATCGCAAAGTCTCGGGGTTCCCCCAAGATTTCCCGGAACAAGTCCTGTAGGTATGCGACCAGATTGTCCTTCTCGGCTTGCAGTGGCACTCCGCGGACCCGTATGTTATTCCGCCTGGAACGGTTCTCCAAATCTTCCGAGTGCGATTGTAGGTCCACTTGCTGATCTTGGAGTCGAAGGATCTCCTGCTGCAGCCTCTCCACCTCCATGCTGCGGGACTGGTCCGCCTCCTCCAGTGATGCCACCCGCTCGCCCAGGCCGTCTATGTCGCGGCGCATTTCCCGCTGTTCCCCGGCCAGCTCTTGTTTCAAGGTTTGAAAGTCCTCCCTCAGGGTGTTGAAGAGGGAGGCTAAGAAGGCCTTGGTGATAGGGGCGTTTTCGTATTCCGGTGTCTGGGGGCTGGCTGGGGGCTTTGGTGATGACGTTGTCTGCGTTTTATCCCCCTTCGGTGCGTTTCTGTGCATGCGGTCCACGACGTTCCGGGTCCCCTTACGATTGGAGTGAGCCATGGCGCCCGGGCAGGGTGCAGCGGATCCGGGTCTGGGGAGCTGCAGGGGTCCGGCAAGCGCCTTCTCGGCGGTGGGTAGGCGTAGAGTCTTTAACCACCAGCGGGCGTTCCGGGATCTTCGTGGGGCTGGCGCTGGGGGTGAGAGATGGCGGTCAGGCAGTGGGGAGGCCAGGACCTTCAGGCGTAGGGCCGAGGATGGATGGAGAATCCGGGGGGAGCCGTGCAGGGACCCCTGGGCAGGCGCCCCAGTGAGCAAGGGTGGGTCGCTCCGGGCGTCAGGGCCCGGTCTCTGCAGCGCAGCAAGACAACAAGGGGGGCCTTAGGTCGCCAGTCCTGTGATGAACATGCCCGGCAGGGGTCCGGGAGTCCCTCCTGGTGGAGCCCCCAGGGCACAGCAACGATCGTGAGCGCCAAAAATGTCAACGCACCCCCAGAGTCTGGGTCAGGCCTCAGGTTGTGGGGTAGCGTATAAGGCCGGCCACCCATCAGGCGTCTTGATCCTGGGGGCCAGTAATCTCCTGAAGCGTCGTGATCGTTGCCACCACGGACTGGCGAGTCCTATCTCGATCCCGTGTTGGCGCCACCCCTGTCGAAATGGGCCGAGCACCGGCCGCGGCGGGACGGCTCCCCGGCCCCAGTGATGGGGGAGGCCAGGAGGTCCCCACCGCGGGTGCAGTCCGTGTGTGTCCCCTGCTCGAGCTTGGGGCACCCGGGGCCCCCGATCTGATTCGGCGCCGTGAGGTAGCAGCAGGCCCTACGCCGGGACCTCAGGGGTGAGAGAGCAGGCTGCTGCGGGGCGCACTCCGGCTCCGGGGTGAGTAGTACCAGCGATGTCGCCCTCAGCTAGGAGCTGGGGCAGGATGAGGGTTGCTGTCGGCCGGTGCACGGGTCTTCGTCCCTCTTGGCGGGTCCGCCTCCCGTATAGGCCCAAGCCGGGGACTAAAGTAGGTGGAGGCCCCCGGCGGCGCGCTGGGTGTAAGGGTGTGCCCGTTCAGTGTCCGCTGGACGGCTCCCACCGGGAGCCAGGCGCTTCTCACCTCCAGTAGCGCTCAGCGCAGTAGAGTCGTAGGCTGCTCCTCCGCCAGGGATCTCCGCTGAGCAGTGTCAGGCCCCCGCCGCCATCTCTCCGTCCATGCCGGCAGCAGGCACAGCGGGTCGCGAGCGGTTGCTGCCCCGCAGGGACCCGGCGGGGGGATTCTACACCTGTCACCCGCTCCGGGGAGAGATTCGAGCAGGGCAAAGGGGGGGCCAGATGCGTTTCTCCCCTCTCCGCGCTCAGTGCACCGGTCAGCAGGCTGCCCCTATGCTGGGAGGCCCCGGTAGGCAGGATCAGTTCTTCGCATCCATCGCTCCGATCATGTTGGCTTCAGGCACAAAGGGCTGCAGGCGGTCGTTACTCTGCAGGGACACGGCGGAGGTTGCTCCGTGTCGGCGAGGTGTTCCTGGGAGAGATTAGAGCAAATTAGAGGGGGGATTCAGCTATTAGTGCCGTGCAGTGGGGTTCAGGGCCGGGGAGCCACACGAGGCACGTCCGTTCAGGCCGCCATTTAGCCACGGCCCCGATTCGGAATTTTTTACCGAATTTTTTCCTACATCTCATTTCCCTTTTCTAAAATACCGAATCGGTAAAATTCGGTATTTTAGAATTGGTAAAAATGAGTTACCTACATCTGGCCCAAAGTACCTAATTCATGACCGTAACAATACCACACATTTCAATGCACTCCTGGGCATTAAGGTTGCACTTGCCGTTTAGCATATGACTTTGCGGATCAATTAATTTTCTCTCTCCATCGAATTCGGGTTATAGTCTACCTCTTATTAAGAGGTATTTTCTGTACACATTTTTGAACTGCTCTTTTTGACATGCACTGAAACCATAACTTGGTTGGTTTAACCTTGTGTTGACTCTTTGTATTTTATGACGTTACATATGCATGTTGCACTTAAATGAGGTCGTAATACAATGAGTACATAGGCATCTTGTATGTTTATATCTATACAGCCTTGAGGAAGTTGCGGGACCACGCCCCTTAAGCGACGAACGTGTTGGCTGTGGCTGTTGACAACTGATGTACAAGACCATGAGAATAAACTCGGAAAAGGAAAACCATTTTATAATTTGACGTGTGCTGGGGAGTGAAGTATACTTTTAGTTCTGTAGTCATCTCTACCTCCTGAATGGGGAGCTTCAGCACCATATTTGAAAGGAGACGCAGGCTTGGTGTCGCGTCACCTTGTTGCGCCGTCCCTCTCTCCTGGCTCGCCACCCATTTCGTAGCTGGGCCGCAATATAGCGATACTCACAATCCGGTACTGCCAGTCCTCCGCTGCTTCTGGTCTCATTAGTGTTTTGAGTGTTACACAGGTGTTTGTTCTGTTTCAGATAAAACTTTTAGTGTGTTAAGACCTCCGATGATGGAAGTTTTGGTTCCAAATGAGCCATGGAAAAATGTTGCAACAGATTTAATGGGTACAATTGGCGAGTCACAGGAGTATGTGATCGTATTGAGAGACCTATTCGCTAAGTGGCCTGTGGTGGATGTTGTGGAGAGAGAAGACACAGTGACGGTGTTGGATTTTTTAGATAAAACTTTCTGGTCAGAAGGGATTTCTATTACCCTTTTGCATGCTAATGGTGTACAATTCACTTCAGGGGCAGCAAAAACATATTTTGAAAGAGTAGGGGTTAAACACAAGACTACAGCACTTTACAATCCTAGTAGGAACGGTATGGTTGAGAGGTTGAGAGGTTTAACCATGCAATTAAAGGTGTAATTCAGGGAGCTGTTGCCAAAAGAGAGGTTTGGAGAATTTGCAGTCAAAAAAGCGGTTTTGGCGTATCGACTCACTAAGAATGAAGTTGCAGGGTTGTCTCCATTTATGATGATGAGGGGAGGGCCCCCAGGTGCAAATTTACACCAGATTGGTTATGTGATAGCTCAGTACTGAAGTGGTCACCAGAATTTGTGAAGGAAAGATTAGAGGAAAATCTAAATCCGCAAGGAGTATTATGATGTTCGGAACAAGGTCAAGTTTGATCAGGTAGAAGCATGTGATTGGGTAAGAATCAAGAAATTTGTAAAGGTGGCTAAGGGAGAAAGTCAATGTTATACCTTCACTTGCTATGGCACAGCACCGTGGTTCAGGGCAGTTCGATGACCTACTTGCCCGACGCAGCTCAGTACAGCAAGTGCCGAAGGAAGCGGACTCTCCTGTTGAGCCATTGATCAGGAAGCTGCCCTCCGCTTCTGAGAAACCCAGCTCCAGTGTTTCTGACTCCCCTTGCGGGGTGTTGGGAAATCGAGTCCCGAGACAGACATACCAGACCTCCTTCATTCTAAGGTATAGAGCTGATAAGAACCTAGAGAAACCTTTGGTAGATTCTTGGCAAAAACTAAACTTATGCAAAAGACCATACTTACTTTTTCCCTCGTACTAGACCTAGGTTAGGTACATTTGGGTAGGCGTATTTTAGAAGCACCAGTTGAGTATTTTAGCCTGTGTTATTTATGTATGTATTTTTATATGGCTTAGAAACCATACAATGCTATTACAGTATTATTTCATAATACTATTCTCGCTGTATGCATTATACTTTGCGTTCTGTCTAACGATTGTAGCAGTTCACCTCTCTTGCATGAGAAAGAAGACTGTTCAATAAACCTTTTATTGAAAACGCTGTCTCACTATTTCTATACAACTCTGTAGTAACGAAATTTGAGATGTCATCAGTGATGTCATCAGTGATGTCATTTGAGATGTCATCAGTGATGTCATCAGTGATGTCACTGACCATGTCATGAATGATGTAATATGTGACATCATCAGCAGTGGATTGCGGGTGCGCGATATATAGTTAGTGCAACTAACTATATATGGAATTTCAATGGTTTTGTGTGAGTAAAATAAGGTTTTTTAAATGCTAAGTCCTAACTATATATGGTCTATAACCTATGGTTTTTTCAGTGAATTTTCAAGGTTTTTTAAATGCTAATTCCTAACTATATATGGTCTCTAACCTATGGTTTTTTCAGTGAATTTCAATGGTTTTTTAATAGCAAATATCATAAGCTGTCGAATGTCAAGTACGTGGTAAGTAAAAACATTTTCGTGTTTATGCACACTGATCTGCTTTGAATGCTGCCCCCCCCTCCCCCTCATTTCTATTAGGAGTACTCTCTCTTTGCAGATAGTGAAGGGTAGTTAACGCAGGCCTTTGCCCCCGTTGTAATCCGTCGTGCCTGCTTCTCTCTCCATTTGATTGATTGTTATCCAAGCATTTACTGTTTTAGAATTGGTTCTCTTTGGTTCATTCTCTATTTACAAACAAGCACAGAGTCGCAATACTCTGTTTAGTCTTTGCAGATAGCGAAAAATCGTGTAAAAAAACAAAAGGAATCGAGCAAAATCAGTAGGCCACTAATGGGATCTCTTTTTGACCTCGCTAAAATAGAAACATTAGGAACAACCCCTCATGACAAACACGAAACTATTGAGATGAACTGAACTTCACACCATGATGGCTGCAATACAGCTCGGCTCCGCCACCCACCCCGCCCAAAATAACGATAAACTCTATGCAAATATTACAAATATATACAACACACCAGCAAAGTAACAGGGTAAAACATTTTAATAAACAACTATTTACATAACTATTTTATACTTTTTGTTGCCCGATCCGGCTAGCTCAATCGATCGAGCATGAAACTCATGCACTCTGATGGTTCAAAGTTTTGAGGAGTGCTTGTAACACTGTCTGAAGCCTATTTGCACTTGCTTCAGCTTCACTATTCTCAAAGTAAAGTGGGGACTGTTTGAGGACGTGACTGCATTTGTGAACAATGTAATGCGGTGCCACCCTGAACCGCTTGACGGAGGCCTCCGAGGGACGGTGTGATGGCGCGGACTCGGAGGGGGCGCTTGGCTCCGGCTCCCTCCCCAAGTCGTGTTCTCCTGGTGTAGCCTGAGATCGCCCCCGACATAGGTGGCCGGCTCCCGGGATCAAGCGGAACTTTTTGCCTTTTGGTAACTCTTCCATTCTTGACCTTGTCCCACAATCCGTTTCACCTAAAGACACGCTGTAGTGGGGCGCCCCTTTACCATTTCAGTTGCCATTCCGCCCGCTTTTGCTACACTGTGCCTCTTCCGCTATTCAGCTGTTTACCGCCCGCTCTTTCGACTACAGCGTCTCGCTCACCATGTAGTTGAGTTCCTCCCGCTCTTGCGGTGCAGCGATAGCCGGCTGCCACAGTACTCTCAAAATGGCGGCCGGCTCTTCAGATTTGGGCGTGGTCCACTAAAATTGCCCTGCGACACCTTGGAACTCGGACGCTTGTCTGCTAGAGATTGGGCTCCATTCTCAAAAGCGTCCCCTCAGCCTTGAAGATTCTACAAAAGTCTTGGGGGCCCCCGACTCCCGCAGGCTTCTGGTGGAGAGCGAATGGCCACGACGGAGCTACGAAATGGTGGTGCTCTCATGCTAACGCCAGCTTCAGTCTGAAACATCCAGAAACACTGTAGACTACCAATTCGATCAGTTCCAGTAGCGCCCCAACGTGACTCGGTAAAGAAGAACTAGCCCTCCCCACTTTGACTGATGGTTCTTGTTGCCTGTCCCTTCTGTTGTCATTTAACAGAACTATTTAGCCTGCTGAAAGGGGTTGTGTTCCGACCGCTGGTTGGTGGAGACATTTTGACTATATTCTAGACCTGCGCTGTCGCGTAATGCGTCATATGACGCGCCGCGTTAGCGCATCCGGAAGTGATCCGGGGCGCGACGCGCAGTGCGTAACGTAAGCATAACAGGTCATATGACTTGTTAATAAAACTTTTCATTGGTTCATTTTACTTTTCTTATTCTAATGATGCTTTCGAACATTATTTTTTCTTAAATATATGTTATAATGTTCCAGGCTAATGTACTTTCCCGGAAAATTTACAACTGTCCTGCAAGTAAAATATATTCCTTTTTCGAGAAAAAGGGCGTTTCTTCGTCCCATGACGAAGCCGTTGAGCAAAAGAGGGTCGGCCTGCTGTCTTAGTCGCCGATACGCCTGAATATCAGATTCTTATCGATCACTTTATGTTGCAGGAGTAGAAAACACAACAGCCCTTGACCATTTATCTTTACTGCGTTCCTGCGTATTATACCTTTTACCCTTCATGTAATTGGACTGCTTTATTTCACTTGCCTTTTACTGATTCGAAAACAGTGACTATTATTAAAAGCTTTACCAATGTATATACTACTACCATGTTTTCTTTTAAAAACCTTTATTGTGAAAATGTCATTATACAAATACGGGCCTATAACCACGTGGGCCGGCCACGGAGCAAACTGTAATCGTATATGATGAGTAGACATTTACACTGTAGAGGAACGTAACGGGCGGGCCATTAGGTTGCAAGAACTAAAGTGTCTAACAGTTGCGGAATCGGTGGACGTACATTTTATAATTAAAATACGACAGGGCCACTTACAATAAAATTATCTAGATATACATTTGCGGGCAAGTACCATGGGTGACGTTAATTCGAACTTTCAATAGTACAGTAATCAATAACACATCAGAACTTAATATCAATAGGGATATCGAAATATTCAATCTATTCTCGTCCCCGCCCGCCATGTGCTTCAAAACTGCATACGTATCTCGTGATAACACTCATCTGTCCACATGAAATTAATTTGCCACAATCTAAACATGTCATTTTAATCTTTCCAAAGTTCTTCTAAATATTTGGGACCGTTTCCCTTGCCTCTGATGCTGTCAGTGCCACTTCTTTGATGAATGTACTGGCAGGTCGGGGGTTCTCCTCCAAATCTCTCTTTTATGCAGCACTATAATTAATCGGTGCCACCTCTCCATATGACGATGCATGGTATAGTTACCATAACTATATTTTTTTTCGGTTCCTCTGGAGAGTACATCGTGGCAGATGAAGCGTGTAACGTACCGGGCATTTACCTTTTTTTGCATGTAGAGGAAAGGAAAAAAAATTCCAGCGTCCGAGTTCTAAGGTGTCCCAGGGCCATTTTAGTGGACCAGGCCCAAATCCAAAGAACAGGCCGCCATTTTGAGAGTCCTCTTGCAGCCGCCTGTCGCTGTAGCATCAAGAGCGGCCGAAACTCAGCTGAATGGCAACTGAAACGGTAAAGGGGCGCCCCACTACAGCAGACGAGCCTCCACCTAGGAAGGCCCGTTCACGCCGCCTCCCCCCCCCCTTCGGGCACCCCACGCCGTTATTCGGAGCAGGATTGTAGGATGGCCACACCAGTACGGCAACTTGCTAGACACCACCTCGGTGCCTACCGAATCTCAGCGCCTTGTGGTGTCTTCTATTCAGAAAACATTGTTGTGCTGCCTTCGACCTATTCGCCGCAAGTGCGCACGCAACTCAGCTGCATAGCTTGCTAGACACCACCTCGGTGCTAACCGAATCTCAGCGCCTTGTGGTGTCTTCTATTCCAAAAATATTGTTGCGCTGCCTTTGGCCCCATTCGCACATCGGTCCGCTACTGACGCCATCTCACAGGCCAACGGGGCGCCCCACGCCGACTTTCAGCATTGTAGGATGGCCACACCAGTGCGACAACTTACTAGACACCACCTCGGTGCCATCCGGATCTTGGCATCTCAGCGCCTTGTGGTGTCTTCTATTCAGAAAATATTGTTGCGCTGCCTTTGGCCCCATTCGCACATCGGTCCGCTACTGACGCCATCTCACAGGCCAACTGGGCGCCCCACGCCGACTTTCAGCATTGTAGGATGGCCACACCAGTGCAACTTACTAGACACCACCTCGGTGCCATCCGGATCTTGGCATCTCAGCGCCTTGTGGTGTCTTCTATTTAGAAAATATTGTTGCGCTGCCTTTGGCCCCATTCGCACATCGGTCCGCTACTGACGCCATCTCACAGGCCAACGGGGCGCCCCACGCCGACTTTCAGCATTGTAGGATGGCCACACCAGTGCACCTTACTAGACACCACCTCGGTGCCATCCGGATCTTGGCCTCTCAGCGCCTTGTGGTGTCTTCTATTCAGAAAATATTGTTGCGCTGCCTTTGGCCCCATTCGCACATCGGTCCGCTACTGACGCCATCTCACAGGCCAACGGGGCGCCCCACGCCGACTTTCAGCATTGTAGGATGGCCACACCAGTGCACCTTACTAGACACCACCTCGGTGCCATCCGGATCTTGGCATCTCAGCGCCTTGTGGTGTCTACTATTCAGAAAATATTGTTGCGCTGCCTTTGGCCCCATTCGCACATCGGTCCGCTACTGCCACCATCTCACAGGCCAACGGGGCGCCCCACGCCGACTTTCAGCATTGTAGGATGGCCACACCAGTGCGACAACTTGCTGGACACCACCTCGGTGCCATCCGGATCTTGGCGCGTTGTGCTGCCTTCGGCCTATTCGCACATCGGTCCGCTACTGACGCCGCCTCACGTGCCAACGGATTTTCTACGCTTTTTATACCCTATGCCGCATAACAGGTCATGTGACTTGTTTATAAAACTTTTCATTGGTTCATTTTACTTTTGGTTTCCTAATGATGGAAGGCTTGATCATATGACCTAAAAATAACACTTTTCATTGGATGAAAACTATTTTTTTTTCCCAAACGATGAAAGCCCCACCTTGTTTCTGGATGTTTCAGACTGAAGCTGGCGTCAGCATGAAAGCACCACCATCTCGTGGCTCCGTCGTGGTCATTCCGCGAGCAATCATGGCAGCCGCTCCCCACCGGAAGCCTACAGGAGTCGGGGGCCCCCAAGACTTTTGTAGAATCCTCAAGGCGGAGGGGACGCTTTCGAGAATGGGGTCCAAGACCTAGCAGACAACCGTCCGATTTCCAAGGTGTCCCAGGGCCATTTCAGTGGACCAGGCCCAAAAAGGAAAGAGCCTGCCGCCATTTTGAGAGTCCTGTGACAGCCGCCTATCGCTGCACCGCAAGAGTGGGCGCAACTCAGCTGAATTGCGGATTTTGACACAGTGGACCAAAAGCGGACGGAATGGCAA
Organism: Lissotriton helveticus; assembly: GCF_964261635.1. Taxonomy (NCBI): domain Eukaryota; kingdom Metazoa; phylum Chordata; class Amphibia; order Caudata; family Salamandridae; genus Lissotriton; species Lissotriton helveticus. The sequence goes on from NC_136067.1 coordinate 279,353,385, forward strand.
CTGAAACGGTAAAGGGGCGCCCCACTACAGCAGACGAGGCTCCACCTGGGGAGGCCCGTTCACGCCGCCTCCCCCCCCCCGGGGCGCCCCACGCCGTTATTCGGAGGGCGGCAACTCAGCTGAATTGCGGATTTTGACACAGTGGACCAAAAGCGGACGGAATGGCAACTGAAACGGTAAAGAGGCGCCCCACTACAGCAGACGAGGCTCCACCTGGGGAGGCCCGTTCACGCCGCCTCCCCCCCCCCCCCGGGGCGCCCCACGCCGTTATTCGGAGGGCGGCAACTTACTGGACATCACCTTGGTGCCATCGTTCTGCTGCCTTGGAACTATTCGCACAACAGACCGCTACTGATGACCCACCCCCCGCGACGCCCCACGCCGGATACCGAAATCAGTGCGGCACCCAGGCAACATCACCTGGGTGCCGTCCAGAAATCTGGACGTTATGCTGCCTTGGGACTATTCGCACAACCGACCGCTACTTCCTTCTTTTTCCCTAAAAATGTTTAAATGTTTTTACTGTTTTTGTTTTGTTGTATATATTTATAAGTTATTAAAGTTTTATAATCCTACTACTTTGTTGGAGTGCTATATATTTTTAATGTGACACATAATTGTAAAAACTTTGATGTACAAAGAGTCATCCCTGGAATCTTCCGCTTCAGGCTCGGTCCCCTCCCCAATCACAATACAGGATGGTTTTCAGATAGTAGGAACGCGTGTGGTGTGACGGATCTCATCGGGTGTGGGCCTTGATCTACTATAACTCCTTTGAAGAGGGGTAATTCTTTACAGCTGGGGCCATAAACTACATCTGCAGGGCTAGCTGATAGCCTGGGACCGGCCTGGACAATCGGACACAGAGGAAGAGGAGTGTCAGAGGGTGCGGTAGTGAATAGGGCGAAAGGGAGGTGTCAGGCGGGCACAGGGTGTGATTCTCAGGGAAGAGCAGCGCAGATGGGGGGAGGTTTATTGCCCATGCATAAGACAGAGAGCGGGGGTGACCAGTGCCTGGGGGAGATGCTTGCGAGGGTGGGGAGCCATGCTAAGGATCGACAGCGTGCAGAGAGTGGGTCTGGTCAAGTCATCTAAAATGGCTGCCGTGCACGACAAAAGTGTGGCATTTGAAAAAAGGCAAGATGGCTCAGACAATGTTTTTCAACACTTCCTGATTTCCTTCGAATCGAACGTTAACAGACGTTGGGGCATATTACCAAAGTTAAGCGATATTTACCCTAACGATGCTTAGCAACGAATTTTTTACCGCTAAGCATCGTCAGAAATTATCGCAGATAAACCTTGCTATTATCAAGGTTTATCGCAAATGCGATAAAAAACGGCCGCAATGCATTAATATCGCTGAAAAGTCAGCGATATTCATGCATTACCGAGCTAATGCTCTTAGCCATGTTATCCACCTCCCATTGGATAACATGGCTAAGAACTGCTCAGGGCAGGTGTTACTTTTTGGAGATATTCGCACTTAGCGCGAATATCTCCAAAAGTTGGTAATAGGAGATAGCGATGTTAGCGACTGTTTCCAGTCGCTAACATCTTGGCATGCCCACTTTGCATGTCATTAGTGATAAATATCACTGACATGCAAAGTGGGGCCCAAGATAGTCGCTATCTCCTACTAGCGGTCGCTTACTGGTGTTAGCGACAGCTAGGTAATACGGAGATAATTTTATCTCCGCTTTCTTGGCTTTTAAAGCCAAAAAAGCGGAGATAAACCCCCTTGATAATATGCCCCGTTAAAACCTCCACATCAAACCTAGGGGGTCAGGGAGGATCTACTATGCCCCCTTATGGTCATTTGCCCCTTCGCTTTGGCCTCCTCTTGTCTCTCGATCCTACCAAGAGACAAGATGGCGGCCGCTACGGACTGTTTGGAATGTTTACAGACGCCGGAGAACCAATCAGCTTCGCTTCACAAAGCTCCGTAACGCAAAAAGTACGCGAACTGGAGCGCTGCCCGGTCCGCTGTTACAGATATATATCTTTTTTTGAACGTTAATTTCTCAAAATCCACTGGAGCACATATATTGAGACCTAGCAAAGGCACATCGGGCTACCAGTCCCTACAATTTTGCCAAGTTTCGTGCAAATCCATTCAGCCGTTCGGGCTAAAAGTGAGGCCAACCGCCCTATGGAAAACTCAATGTTAAAAACACGTTTTGGGACCCCCCTTTTTTCTCGGCCCCCCCTTGACGAAACCCCCCCAAATTTTCAGGGGCTACTCAGAAACAAAATGTTCCATTTTCCTGAAAATTTCAGCCAATTCCGTCCACAAACGCCAAAGTTATTAGACATAGAATTTTCATAAATCCCATAGAGAAAAAATCCTAACTATATATACCTACTGGCGACCGCCAGTAGGTAATATATATATATATATATATATATATATATATATATATATATATATATATATATATATATATATATATATATAAAAATATATATATATATATATATTTTTTTTTTATTTCCAAAGAACCTCCGTTTTGATGGTGCACACGCAAACAGGTAATTGACGGGGCAAACAGTAAATCGGAATCGGAACACACAATACGGCAACTCCTTCAAGAGAAGCCCACTGGAGGGCAGAAAAGAATCGTAAATAATAGTGCAAGCAGGACTTACTAAAAGTAATTAATATGTCAGGGAGGCCTGTAGCCTACTAAAGGACATGTACGACTACAAACACCACCATGCAGTATTATCTGTGATCACCTGCTGCCCACTGGAGGGCGTATTAATGTGCATGCTGTTTAAAAAGCTTCTCTGTTTGCCTGCTGGGTCAATTGAAGAATGCCTGTGAACAAGGAGCAGACACGCTCTGAAACGCGTAAGGCGAAGTGAAATTAGTTCTGTGGAGGCGAAGCCGGTGCTGACAATTACCTGTTTGCGTGTGCACCATCAAAATGGAGGTTCTCTGGAAATTATATATATATATAAACTACACCTCCCAGCACTTCCTTTCGGAGAGCTCGAAGGAAAATGAACCACACGACAATCCAAATGGCAGATGATATTTATTCCTTATCCCTCGCTCCTCGTCTCATGACGCGTTTCGGGCATCCAGTGCCCTTGATCACAGTCGCCAGTAGGTAGTTATAGTTAGAACCTAGTTTCCATAGGAAAAGCATTTTTTGATTTGCAAATACCTTTGACGTCGTTTGACGAATCTTCGCGAAATTCTCCAAAAAAAAGGTCTATCCAGGTTAGCTTCTATCCTAAAAGTTTGGCGGTGATTCGTCAAGCAGGGGCTGAAAAAAAGGGGTCCCAAAAAAATGTTTCTCCATGTTAATTTCCGTAGAAAACTTTAGCCAAGGCTACAGCCCGAACTGCTGAACTGAATTACTCCAAATTTTGCAAAAAGGTAGCGTTTGGTTCAGAAAGCGACCCTTTTTTTAAATGGTGTAAATCCATTCAGTAGGTGTGAGAAATTAAAAAAATAAGAGTCAAACAATCAATCTCCCGTAGGAAACTTTAGCAAAGGCTAAAAGGTACTGCTTAGCTCAGGAAGAGACCTTTTTCCAAAATGGGGGTAAAACCGTTCAGTAGTTTCTGAGAAATTCAATAAACAAAAACATTGATATCGCAGTGGATCCGCGGACCCTCCCGACCGCGAGCTTTATTCTAATTGGCTGTCAACACTCCAAACCAGGAAGTGTTGGCAGCCATCTTGTGACTCGGTAGTACCGAGTCACAAGAAAAGAGAAAAACAAATGTGAAAAACAAGAAAAGGGGGCAGGGTAGAAACACCATGACCCCCTAGGCCTGCGCATGGGGTCCCAAAAGGACCCCGAAGGCCCAAAAAAGCATTTCTTTTTTAAATGGCCGTATTCGCACTGGGTGCGCGAATCTGGCCGAGAAAATAAAAATAAAACGAAGCACGAGCTTCGTTGTATTGAAGCCCCTGGGTGGGCCAGGTTCGGGGGCACTGAAAAAAGTGTGTGGGGGGCACCAGTCCCCCCACACTGCCCCAGGGACCACCACCTCCCCAGGGCTTGATTTATGATTTGCGGGGGGCACGCAGCCCCCCCACAGCCCCGGGGACCGCTACCCACAGGGAGAATTTTTTAATGTGTGGGGGCCTCCAAGGCTCCCCTAGCCCTGGGGACTGCCACCCCCGGGGCTTTTATGAATTATTTGCGAGGGGCAAACGGCCCCCGCTGCCCCGGGGACTGCCATCCCCAAGACTTTTTTGAGAAATAAATAAACCTGTGGGGCGCATTTGCACACTTGTCATATCAGGCCCGCACCTTCCCTGCACCACTGTGCAAACGCGCCCCGTGGCGCATTTTAAGTTGAGGGATTAAGTCCCTTGAATCCTGTGGGTCCCTGGGGGCCAACTAGCCCACCAGGTACTTCTAGTAAGCGACAGGGAGCTGCCTTGCAGAGAGGTAGTCCAAGGCCACACCCACGTTTTACACCACTCTGCAACGCAGCTCCGTGACACTTACTGGAGGTAGCTGGTGGGCTAGTTGGCCCCCAGGGACCCTCAGGACTCAAAGGGACTTAATCCCCAATTTACAACGCCAGAGGGGTGCGTTTGCACAGTGGTGCAGGGAAGGGGTGTGTCCTGATGTGAAAAGTGTGCAAACGCGCCCTGTGGTGCATTTTAAGTTGGGGAATTAAGTCCCCTTGAACTGCAGAGAGATGTAAAAAGGGTAGGCCTCGGACCACCTCTCTGCAACGCAGCTCTGTGGCACTTACTGGAGGTATATGGTGGCTAATTGGCCCCCAGGGACCCTTAGGGTACAAGGGGAATTAATCCCCACAAATTTGCACAGTGGTGAAGGGAGGGGGCGGGACCTGATGGGACATGTGTGTACTTATGCAATCACTCTACCAAAACCCAAGCACTTATAAATTCACCATGCACTCTCTTTGCAGCACTCTATTCATCCAGTCACTACGTATGCACTTATGCATTGATCCATGCACTAACTCATGCACTGCTACAATACCCTGAGCAGTACCCATGCAGTCCAGCCATTACCCTGTCACTACCCAAGCACTCCTCCAATCACCCAGCGAGCACCATGTACTTATCCAATCACTCCGCCAAAACCCAGGCACTTATAAATTCACCATGCACTCTCCTTGCAGTACTCTAATCTTCCAGTCAGTACCCATGTACTCATGGAGTGACACAGGCACTAACATATGCACTGCTACAAAGCCCCGATGCACTACCCATGCAGACCTCTAACCACCAACACGGTACTGATTCACTCCTCCAATTACCCAGGTTGTACCCATGCACTCCAGAAATCCCTCTGTCACTACCCATGCACTCCTCCAATCACCCATCCAGCATCATGTACTTAGCCAATCACTCCGCCAAAACCCAAGCAGTTATAAAATCACCATGCACTTTCCTTGCAGCCCTCTAATCATCCAGTGACTACCCATGTACTCATGCAATGACCCAGGCACTAACTCATGGCAAATACAGAGGAGGTCATGCTCATTACAGGGGTACCCCAACGCACAGTGTTCCCTAGTGTATGTAGATGTTTTCACTGTATTTTAAGTGTATTTTAGCATTGCACTGGCTCCGGTCCTGGTTAGTCAGAGTCAGTTACCACCAGTACCTGTCACTAAAACATTGGGGGTACAATAGGACTTTCGACTCCTCTGTTGGTTCTTTCTGCACATCTCTTGCTTCTTCCTGCACTTGTCTTCATCTTTCTAGACTTCTGTTGCCTCTTTCTGCATGTGTCTTGCTTCTTGCTGTGCTTTTCTTCCTCTTTCTACACATGTCCTAACATTGTAGGCATATTTAGAAATTAGCATTTAAAAAAACATTGAAATTCACTGAAAAAAACATGGGTTTCAGGCACATTATAGTTAGAAATTTGCATTTAAAAAACATTACAATTCACTAAAAAAAACCTAGGTTTCAGGCACGTTAGAGTTAGAAATTAGCATTTGAAAAACCTTAGAAAATCACTGCCAAACCATAGGTTTCAGGGACGTTATAGTTGGACATTTCACTCGTACAAAACAATAGAAATTCCCCCGTTATAGTTAGTTCAGCTAACTATAACTCGCGCCCCCTCAATGCACTGCTGATGGCGTCCCATTTTACACCATTCATGACATGGTCAGTGACATCACTGATGTCATCGCTGATGACATCTCAAATGACATCACTGATGACATCTCAAATGACACCACTGAGGACATCCTCCACGTCAAAATCTGATGCACCTCCTCATACTCTAATGTAATCTTTAATACCCCCACTGTAAAATACAGTCTACCATTTTCAAAACCATCGACACATCAATACCAGTTACAACATACGCACTCACTGATTCCTAGGTCTACACACACATCCACTCATTCACCCATACAATCACTTACAACCTTACGGGCTACGAAAGATTCTTGTTAACCAGATTCAGACTTAATATCTTCCATCATCTGGTTAGTTTTCCTAAGATCAACACCTGGACAAAACCCCTTCAGGCTTGTCCTTGTGACGACAGCTCTCCCCAATAGACGATCCACATAATACTGTTCTGCAAATTCTATCAGGAACTGAGGTACCACTGGCTTTTGCCAATCCTTAAAGTAATGGGTCTGCGTAGGTGCCGTCCAGCACTCCTTGCCCTCCAATTCCTTGACGCTGAACCTTTTGCTAGACTAGTACTAAAATTTCTGACATTAACCATTAAGCACAGGCAGAACTTGGGCTGAACCACCTCTGCATTCCCTCAAATTAGCGTCCTCTCGTGACTATTAATACTCTAACCTGTTGTGTTCTATGCCAGTCTTTGTCAGTTTTAGGGTTGCTGTTATTTGTTTTTAGCGTTTTATATATTCCTATTGAATTTTTTCGCGATACCTAGCAGAATTGGAGCAATTCATCTGATTGCTCTTTCACTGGTAAAATGGAATATAGTGCAAACTTACGGTGTAAACTGTGAACTCGTTATTTTTTAGGTTTTGTTTTTATTCCTTTGGCTATCCCCTTTTAACAAGTTTTACTGTGATTTTACTGTGATTTTTGTATATGTAATATATTGTGCTTATATGGCTGTTTTGCTTACAACCGAATAAAGCTTGATTTGATTTGATTTGATTTGATACAATCACTCATACACACAGTCACTCATCAATACAACACTATCATATGCACTCATACACCTATACAGACACTCACACACCACCACTCATCCATGGAGTTACTCACACACCTAGTCAGTCATGCAAAGAATCAATCACACTCCCATTTCTTGACCTATACAGTTATATATACACACCACCTCACTTATTCAAACATATACTAACATGTACCTACTCTCTTATCACTGATACAAGTACACACTCATCCATAAAGCCACTCTCACAATCACTGACTCTCACGGATAATCATTTATATACTCCAACTCTCACATACACTACCTTTTACATATGTAGTTACTTGGACATGTACCACTGAGACATCCATTCACTCACCAACATACCCATACACACACTCAACCACCCATACAGCTGTTTCCACATGCACTCTTGTACCCATACACCTAGTGAATCAACCACTCAGACATCTATACACACAGTCACATACCTCCCACCCACCCACAGAGAGACTCAGGCACCCATACAGATTATGAGACAACCAATCAATTAACCCATATAGACATTCATGTAGCTACTCACCAACCCATGCAGCAGCTTACACAACAACAGACAGACTGATACAGACATTCACACCGTTTAGTCACTAACCCATGCATTCAGTAAGACACGATTAATCACTCACTTATACAGTCAGTCATGCACCTACTAACTCATCCATTCAGACACATATACACCCACTCATTCTTCAATACACCTTGGCATATATATAAAACATATTTAAACTTTACAGAAACACAAAGTCACTGGATGATGTCATCAGTGATGTCATTTGAGATGTCATCAGTGATGTCACTGACCATGTTATGAATGATGTAATATGTGACATCATCAGCAGTGCATTACGGGGGCGCGAGTTATAGTTAGCTGAACTTACTATAATGGCTGAATTTCTCTGGTTTTCTGTGAGTGAAATGTCCAACTAACCATAACGTCCCTGAAACCTATGGTTTTTTCAGTAAAAAAATAAATAAAATAAATATATATATATATATATATATATATATATATATATATATATATATATATATATATCCTCCACAACTTGGCTCAGTTCAGGTGACCCCTGGCGCTCTCCCACCGGTGCGTTTTGGAATATATATATATATATATAAATAATAGATATATATACAATGAGGTAGTGAAAACATGTCTATACAGGAAGGGAACACACTCCTGCATGCCACTAGTTTCCACCCACATCACACTATTGTCAGTTTACCTTATGGAGAGTGTTTGAGAATTCGTAGAGCTTGCAGCTCAGAGGCTGCATTAAAGGAGGCCCAAGAAACATCTAAACTTAGACTTTGAGAGCGAGGTTATGATTCACGTAAACTAGATCTGGCAATTAAAAAAGCTAACCAAAAAGACAGATCAGAATTGTTAATCTCAGCTCCCAGGGTCACCACCAGCACCTCCATAGCCACTGTCACTGTAGACAGTCATGAGAGACCAAGGGTGGATTCAAGCAGATTCATATCCACATACAGTAGACAGTCACAGACCATCAGAAAAATTATTAATAGTCAGTGGCCGATAGTTCTAACTGATGTTGTTCTCCAAAGTGTATTACCAAATAAACCAAATTTTACGTATCGCAAAGCACATTCTATGCGCAGTGATCTAGTGAAAACAAGCCCTGAACTTTACAATAAAAGCAACTGGCTTTCCCCCAAAAAAAGGCTTCTTTAAATGCAGTACATGCCGGGCCTGCAAGTTTGGGTTGAATACCAATTCCTACATCAATGCTTTTTCGGATGTCCCTATCAAACCCAGTGGAGATTTTACCTGTCGTACTGATCACGCTGTTTATGTCCTTAAATGTTTTGCGGATTACAGTATGTGGGGAGCAGAAAGCTTCAGGTTCATGCTCGAATCTTACAACATCTGAGGGCTACGGTGAACCCGGACCCAACTTATCCAGTTGCCAGACATGTCAAAACTGAACACAATAACGATCTTAAGGTTCTGCAATACTATGTTATTGATAGTGTCCCACAAAACAAAAGGGGTAGAAACAGGGAGAGGACACTCAGACAGCTTGAAACTAAATACATTATTGAGCTCGATAAAAAGAATCCAAGAGGGCTCAATATTTGTGAAGATTTGCACCAGTTTCTCTAGATCTCTTGCCAAGCAGATTTTTCAGCACATAGATTCTGTTTACAGCACATATGCACTTTGGGTTTATATTGGTTTTATATTGGTTTTATAGGGTCATTCATTATTTTTAATAAGGAATTCTTTCAGATTCTTGCTAATGTGATCAGTTGATGTGTGTTTTACCATTTATTTATATTTTTATGAATGGGTGGTTTTATACTGTTTATTGGTGCATTTGCACAGATTTATGGACTGTATGAATGATTTTGAAATATTAGCATGACAGGCTTGTTGAGATTTTGGCTTCATATGAGATTTCACTCTGTAAATGAAGTGTCTGTATATCTATGTTTTGGTTACATAATTGATTCCCGTAAATCCTATTTCAAAGGGGCTCCCATGTGAAATAATAAGTTGTCAATATGTAAAATATGGAATTTGGACTGTACCCGACAGCTACACTATGTATCTGGTTTATGTATTCTGATGACGGCTACATAGTGCTCTTCGTATTAATTTATTGATTCTTGACAAATCTTTAAAAATAGAAATTGCTCTTAGCTCTTTCTCCCTGCCCAACATCTCAGTTCACATGTATGCTCCCGGATGAGATATGTGAAAAACAAAAAAACTTTTTAAATATATATTCTTTGTATATTTTTATTGTTATATACACTCTAGCACTTGCACTTTTTGGTTGTCTGCCGTTTGGTAGGGCAATTAGCATAAGGTGGTTTCTCACAGAACAATTGTGGCCAATTCACACACGATCGCTACTTTAATTGCAGTGTGAATGGATAGACCATGAGTAACATTTAGAATAAGGACAGGAAGTAAATATGAACTATGCTTTGACATATACTTTGGTTGACAAAGTTTGATATTTGGAAATAACTTTCTACAAAAATGTATTATTGCCAATGTATTTGTACAGATATCAAATGTTCAACGATTTGTTCCTGAATAACTTTTACAAACTTTGAAAAAAATGTTTTCAATAAGATATGCAGTTGCCAGTGCCTGTGGTAGAATAAGTATGGTAGTCAAAGTCTTTTACCATGTTTTCTACCTGCCAGGTGACAACCTAGCACATGACTGGTTAAGGTGTGTTTAAAATATTGTTGGGTTACATGCACTGATGTTTAGTGAACAAGCTGACTGAGTTCTCCGAAACACGTCTTTGTCTTTTGCACATGCAATTCACTTGAAAATATTGAATAAAAAATACCTGCAACTTCAAGCCAAAGAAGTGTCCGTATCTCCGTTCGTGCCAGGAAGCAGTTGGGAGTTTAACGCGATATATATCTATATCTATATATCTATATATATATATATATATATATAGATATTACCTACTGGCGGTCGCCAGTAGGTATATATAGTTAGGATTTTTTCTCTATGGGATTTTTGAAAATTCTATGTCTAATAACTTTGGCGTTTGTGGACGGAATTGGCTGAAATTTTCAGGAAAATGGCACATTTTGTTTCTGAGCAGCCCTTGAAAATTTGGGGGGGGTTCGTCAAGGGGGGGCCGAGAAAAAAGGGGGGTCCCAAAACGTGTTTTTAACATTGAGTTTTCCATAGGGCGGTTGGCCTCACTTTTAGCCCGAACGGCTGAATGGATTTGCACGAAACTTGGCAAAATTGTAGGGACTGGTAGCCCGATGTGCCTTTGCTAGGTCTCAATATATGTGCTCCAGTGGATTTTGAGAAATTAACGTTCAAAAAAAGATATATATCTGTAACAGCGGACCGGGCAGCGCTCCGGTTCGCGGACTTTTCGCGGTACGGAGCTTTGTGAAGCGAAGCTGATTGGTTCTCCGGCGTCTGTGAACATTCCAAACAGTCCGTAGCGGCCGCCATCTTGTCTCTCGGTAGGATCGAGAGACAAGAGGAGGCCAAAGCGAAGGGGCAAATGACCATAAGGGGGCATAGTAGATCCTCGCTGACCCCCTAGGTTTGATGTGGAGGTTTTAAAAGGGCCCCGCGGGGCAAAAAAAAATAATAATAATAATAATCGAACGGCTGAATGGATTTGCACGAAACTTGGTAAAATATTAGGGACTGGTAGCCCGATGTGCCTTTGCTAGGTCTCAATATATGTGCTCCAGTGGATTTTGAAAAATTAACGTTCAAAAAAAGATATATATCTGTAACAGCGCTCCGCTTCGCGTAACGGAGGTTTGCGAAGCTGATTGGTTCTCCGGCGTCTGTAAACATTGCAAACAGTCCGTAGCGGCCGCCATCTTGTCTCTCGGTAGGATCGAGAGACAAGAGGAGGCCAAAGCGAAGGGGCAAATGACCATAAGGGGGCATAGTAGATCCTCCTTGACCTCTTAGGTTTGATGTGGAGGTTTTAAAAGGGCCCCGCGGGGCAAAAAAAAACAATAATAATAATAATCGAACGGCTGAATGGATTTGCACGAAACTTGGCAAAATTGTAGGGACTGGTAGCCCGATGTGCCTTTGCTAGGTCTCAATATATGTGCTTCAGTGGATTTTGAGAAATTAACGTTCAAAAACAAGATATATATCTGTAACAGCGCTCCGCTTCGCGGAGATAAAATTATATCTGTATTACCTAGCTGTTGCTAACACCAGTTAGCGACGGCTAGTAGGAGATAGCGACCATCTTGGGCCCCACTTTGCATGTGAGTGATATTTATCACTAATGACATGCAAAGTGGGCATGCCAAGATGTTAGCGACTGGAAACAGTCGCTAACATCGCTATCTCCTATTATCAACTTTTGGAAATATTCGCGATAAGCGCGAATATCTCCAAAAGCTAGCACCTGCCCTGAGCAGTTCTTAGCCATGTTATCCAATGGGAGGTGGATAACATGGCTAAGAGCATTAGCTCGGTAATGCATGAATATCGCTGAGTTTTCAGCGATATTCATGCATTGCGGTCGTTTTTTATCGTATTTGCGATAAACCTTGATAATAGCAAGGTTTATCTGCGATAATTTCTGACGATGCTTAGCGGTAAAAAAATCGTTGCTAAGCATCGTTAGGGATAAATATCGCTTAACTTTGGTAATATGCCCCAACGTCTGTTAACGTTCGATTAGAAGGAAATCAGGAAGTGTTGAAAAACATTGTCTGCGCCATCTTGTCTTTTTTCAAATGCCACACTTTTGTCGTGCACGGCAGTCATTTTAGATGCCTTGACCAGACCCACTCTGTGCACGCTGTCGATCCTTAGCATGGCTCCCCACCCTCGCAAGCATCTCCCCCAGGCAGTGGTCACCCCCGCTCTCTGTCTTATGCATGGGCAATAAACCTCCCCCCATCTGCGCTGCTCTTCCCTGAGAATCACACTCTGTGCCCGCCCGACACCTCCCTTTCGCCCTATTCACTACTGCACCCTCTGACACTCCTCTTTCTCTGTGTCCGATTGTCCAGGCTATCAGCTAGCCCTGCAGATGTAGTTTATGGCCCCAGCTGTAAAGAATCACCCCTCTTCAAAGGAGTTATAGTAGATCAAGGCCCACACCCGATGAGATCCGTCACACCACACGTGTTCCTACTATCTGAAAACCATCCTGTATTGTAATTGGGGAGGGGACCGAGCCTGAAGCGGAAGATTCCAGGAATGACTCTTTGTACATCAAAGTTTTTACAATTATGTGTCACATTAAAAATATATAGCACTCCAACAAAGTAGTAGGAATATAAAACTTTAATAACATATAAATATATACAACAAAACAAAAACAGTAAAAACATTTAAACAACGAAGAGACCGTGGCAATTTCTTTTTAATTATCCAATAGATTTATTGAAATTGACAGCACCAATAATGAAATATTCTTGTCAGTAGCGGTCTGTTGTGCGAATAGTTCCAAGGCAGCAGAACGCGCTGAAATCTAGATGGCACGAAAGTGATGTCTAGTAAGTTGCCGCCCAGCAAATAATGGCGTGGGGCGCCGCGGGGGTGAGTGAGTCCAGTAGGCACCACAGCTATTCTTACCGGCATTGCAGAATTACTGCTGGGGACAATGCCTGTGCTGTAGCAGGGTCACAGCAGAAACAAAAAGGATTCTGTTGAAGATGTTGTTGGTTTTCAATTTGAAAACAGTTCTGGTGTCAACTGCTATGCTAATGTAGTGGTTAATGTTTTGTTTTCTCTAGAAAATGTAAAAGAGGGGGAGGCAGTCCAAAGTTCCGTTAAAAGGGCAAAGGAAAGGATCGGTGGTTTGAACTATCAGTCAAAAAGGGGAGGGGGTGCAATAATTTTTCCTACCGGGTCACACTGTGCTTTCACCGGAAGTGAGGTCTGCAGGATGCTAGTAATTCAAAGTGAGGCTGGCGCCAGCATGGGAGCGCCGACGTCCCGCGGATACAGTTTCGTCACTCCACGGGCGATCATGGCAGTCATTCCCCATCGGGGGTCGGAGACTCCCGCGGCTCCTCTAGAATCTTCAAGGTCGTGGAGGACTACGGTGGTGGAGTCAACCAGTGACCGGGCCATTTCTTTATGCTGGGCCCGCTCTTGCCAGGTCGACCGCCATTTTGAGAGTTCGGCAGCTACCGGCGATCGCGGGGTCACATGAGCGGACGGGCTCCACCCTGCCGGGCGAGACGTTGCAGCATGGCCACAGTGGAAGAACCGTTTTCCGGGCGCCTGGAGCGCTGAGGGTGCAGCTGGGAAGTCTCCACCTGGGGAGGCGGGAGAGGCCTGTTCGCACCGTCTCTCCCTCCCAGTGCACCCCACGGCGTCTCGCTTGAGATTTGTTATGGCCGGACCAGGCGATGAGGACGAGGGGGGGGTCGGAGGCATGTGCAAGACATCCCCCCCCAGTGTTGTCGCAGCCATTATAAAAGAAAGAAGTGTCCCGTCCGTCTTCGGGCCGGGCTTCCGGTGGATGTCGGCCGGACGCCCGTGGCTCTGGCCCCATGAACGGGTTTCTTGGTTTATCGGCTGCAGCCGGATCCCGTCGGCCTCGGCCCCCCGACCGTTGGTGGTCGGACCGGAAGAGCATGTGGCGGGACTACCTGCAACTCTCAAGGGCCACCGCGGCCGGACTGGGAGAGAGAGGGGAGGGTCGAGGAGACATTCCCCCCCCCTGCAACTGTTCAGCGTTGTAAAGGCAATCCCCTGGCCGGGTCCCGCTGGCCTCGGCCTCTCCTTCGGCTACACCCTACGTTAGGATCTCCTGGCCGAGGCGTGGCAGCAGGACCTGCCTTATATGGGCTGCTCCCGGCTGGGCGTAGCCGGAACCCTGCCCCACCTTGGAAGTTTCCAGAGTGGGGGTGGATGTTCTACTGACTTGCATTTTCCCTAGTCTATCGATTTTTTTGGCGTGGCAGGCGGTGGGACAGCGAGGGGTGATTTGGTTTCTCTTACTGTTTTTCTGGTCTCTCACCACTGGCATATTTTAACGTTTTCTTGTTTCTAGGACATTAATAGGTTTTATCATTACGTTATGTTATCGTTTCTTTGTTCGTTGTTTAATAAAAGTTCATGTTCATCAGTGGCCTACTGATTTTCGTTTTCCTATTTTTTTCTTTCCAGGTTGTTTCATGGTAAAGTTTCTGTTAACAGGATACAGTGATCACTTCGTTATTATTGCATATGTCCTTTTCACTAGGGGTGCTCTCTGGTCGGGCCAGATGACGTATCTCTAGTAAATGGTCCGGGTGAAAAAGGTGCATCAATCAGTGGGGAGTAGATAGGCATGACAGATTACAACGGGGGAGAACGGTCCGCATTACGTACCCTTTCACTACTTGCAAAGATTTTCCTACGTTTATTTGCAAACAGGGAATACCTCCAAAAAGAACTAATTCCCAAACAGTCAATGTTCGGACAATCAATCAATCAATGAGGATTGAAATAGGTACGACGTGTTAAAGGCTTGCGTTACCTACCCTTCACTATCTGCAAAGGGAGATAGAATATTCCTATTCTTCCTCGTTTGCAGGTAGAGAAGATCCTTAAGAGAATTAACTTCGAACAATTCAATGCTCGATTGAAACAATCAACAAGGGGTACTGTGAACACAAATGAACGCCGCTTATATACATACGCATTGCTATTTTCAACAGGTTGTTCCTAATGTTTCTATTTTAGCGAGGTCAAAAGAGATCCCATTAGTGGCCTACTGATTTTGCTCGATTCCTTTTGTTTTTTTACACGATTTTTCGCTATCTGCAAAGACTAAACAGAGTATTGCGACTCTGTGCTTGTTTGTAAATAGAGAATGAACCAAAGAGAACAATCAATCAAATGGAGAGAGAAGCAGGCACGACGGATTACAAAGGGGGCAAAGGGCTGCGTTAACTACCCTTCACTATCTGCAAAGAGAGAGTACTCCTAATAGAAATGAGGGGTGGGGGGCAGCAATCAAAGCAGATCAGTGTGCATAAACACGAAAATGTTTTTACTTACCACGTACTTGACATTCGACAGCTTATGATATTTGCTATTAAAAAACCATTGAAATTCACTGAAAAAACCATAGGTTATAGACCATATGTAGTTAGGAATTAGCATTTACAAAACCTTGAAAATTCACTGAAAAAACCATAGGTTATAGACCATATATAGTTAGGAATTAGCATTTACAAAACCTTGAAAATTCACTGAAAAAACCATAGGTTATAGACCATATATAGTTAGGAATTAGCATTTAGAAAACCTTATTTTACTCACACAAAACCATTGAAATTCCATATATAGTTAGTTGCACTAACTATATATCGCGCACCCGCAATCCACTGCTGATGATGTCACATATTACATCATTCATGACATGGTCAGTGACATCACTGATGACATCACTGATGACATCTCAAATGACATCACTGATGACATCACTGATGACATCTCATTTGACATCAATGACCACATCACTGATGATATCATTCATGTGACAATACAATGCATCTCCTCACACTTTAATATAACCTCTGTTACACCCAGTGTTAAATACAGAGTATAATTTTTGAAACCATTGACACACCAATACTAGTTACTACATACGCACTCAGTGATTCCTATGTTTACACACACATTCACTCATTTACCCATACAATCATTCATACATACAATCACTCATCTTTACAACACTATCATATGCACTCATACACCTATACAGACTCTCACACTCTGTCACTCATCCATGGAGTTACTCACACACCTAGTCAGTCCTGTAAAGAATCAATCACACTTCCATTTTCTAATCTATACAGTTAAACATAGAGCACCTTACATTTTGAAACATATACTAACACATAATTACTCTCTTATACAATCATTGATACACGTACACATTGATCTGCACAGAGTCACACACCTCCCAGCCAGCCACACACACACTCAGTCTCCCATACAAATACTTGGGCAATCAATCAATAACCCATATAGTTACTCATATAGCTACTGATCAACACATGCAGCAGTTTACAGAACAACAGACATAATGATGCACAAATTAAGACAGTTTAGTCACTAACCCATGCACTCAGTGAGACACATTTAATCACTCACTCATACAGTCAGTCACGCACCTACTAAATCCTTCATCCAGACACTTCTACATCTACTCATTCTTCAATATGTAAAACATATTTAAACTTTACAGAAACACACAGTCACTGGATGATGTCATCAGTGATGTCATCAGTGATGTCATTTGAGATGTCATCAGTGATGTCATCAGTGATGTCACTGACCATGTCATGAATGATGTAATATGTGACATCATCAGCAGTGGATTGCGGGTGCGCGATATATAGTTAGTGCAACTAACTATATATGGAATTTCAATGGTTTTGTGTGAGTAAAATAAGGTTTTCTAAATGCTAATTCCTAACTATATATGGTCTATAACCTATGGTTTTTTCAGTGAATTTTCAAGGTTTTGTAAATGCTAATTCCTAACTATATATGGTCTATAACCTATGGTTTTTTCAGTGAATTTTCAAGGTTTTGTAAATGCTAATTCCTAACTATATATGGTCTATAACCTATGGTTTTTTCAGTGAATATATATATATATATATCTATATCTATATTACCTACTGGCAGGCGCCAGTAGGTATATATAGTTAGGATTTTTTCTCTATGGGATTTTTGAAAATTCTATGTCTAATAACTTTGGCGTTTGTGGACGGAATAGGCTGAAATTTTCAGGAAAATGGCACATTTTGTTTCTGAGCAGCCCCTGAAAATTGGGGGGGGGGGGGTTCGTCCAGGGGGGGTCGAGAAAAAAGGGGGGTCCCAAAACGTGTTTTTAACATTGAGTTTTCCATAGGGCGGTTGGCCTCACTTTTAGCCCGAACGGCTGAATGGATTTGCACGAAACTTGGCAAAATTGTAGGGACTGGTAGCCCGATGTGCCTTTTGTAGGTCTCAATATATGTGCTACAGTGGATTTTGAGAAATTAACGTTTAAAAAAAGATATATATCTGTAACAGCGGACCGGGCAGCGCTCCAGTACGCGTACTTTTCGCGCAACAGAGCTTTGTGAAGCGAAGCTGATTGGTTCTCCGGCGTCTGTAAACATTCCAAACAGGGGGGTTCGTCCAGGGGGGGTCGAGAAAAAAGGGGGGTCCCAAAACGTGTTTTTAACATTGAGTTTTCCATAGGGCGGTTGGCCTCACTTTTAGCTCGAACGGCTGAATGGATTTGCACGAAACTTGGTAAAATATTAGGGACTGGTAGCCCGATGTGCCTTTGCTAGGTCTCAATATATGTGCTCCAGTGGATTTTGAGAAATTAATGTTAAAAAAAAGATATATATCTGTAACAGCGCTCCGCTTCGCGTAACGGAGGTTTGCGAAGCTGATTGGTCATTCTGTCACTGGGCTATAGTTGGGCTACATCTGGCTGATATTTGGGCTACATTTGTTTTTTTTGTCTCTGGCGGCCATCTTTGGGCTACATTGGGCTACATTGGGCTTCATTGGGCTTCATTGGGCTACATTGGGCTACATTTGGGCTCCAACATATATATAGGCCAATGTAGCCCAATATATATTTTTCAAAGTTAATTTTCATAAAAACCACTGGAGCATATATCTTGAGACATAGCAAAGGCACATCGGGCTACCAGTCCCTACAATTTTGCCAAGTTTCGTGGAAATCCATTCAGCCGTTCGAGCTAAAAGTGAGTCCAACCGCCCTATGGAAATGAAGGAAATGAATGGGTAATTTGTAATTAGCAAATAGCTCATCGCAAACTAGGAATGGTAAAGAATCGCTATTTATTCCTTAAAGTTCGCTATTTAGGAAATGCAAAAAACTTTGATGATACATATGGCGGTTCATCTCTAACAAGATAAGAAGCATAGGGATAGATTTATGATGACTGGCGCATCACCAGGGATGTGTTAGTCATTCTGTGCCGCTGTTCCGTCACCTATGGTGTGCTGCATTTACAATGCGGCGCATCATGGGGCAAAAACAGCACAGATGCGTGATGTATCTGTGCCGTAAAGGTGGCGCATTGCTGGAGTTGTATCGCAAGTGTGATGAAGCTCCAGCAAGGGTCGGGGGTGCCCCTGTCGCAGGGTTTCTGTTCTCACACAGAACTGTGGACAGAGGATTGGAACCTCGGCGAATTAGGGTGTCCCAAAACTTACCTTAGTAATCAAAAACCCCTTAGCAAGCTAGGTACAGTGTCACATTGGATATAACAAACTCTCAATGTTTACACAATCCAGAATATGAACTTATAGTACCTCAGGATACGTGGAACTCATGAATATTCGGTCGTTATATATTTCTTAGAAACCAGAACATGGAGTTAAGAAGAACACATGTGTATTTGAAATGTTTATTTACTAATGCCGTCTTCTCAGGCGTAGTATCTTAGATAATACAAGTACACATATTATCAGTAGCAAAATTACCAGCATAGTTACTAGTACATAAAAAGCGAATGGTGACAGTATGTTAACATGCTGTAAATGAATAAGAGTTAGCAACACTTATAAGCAGCCACGGGCCGTGGAGGGAGTTACGGTGGGGCAGGGAGGCGGGGAGGGGGAGGGGCAGGGTGGAGAGGGCTCCACCCTGCCCCTCCCCCTCCCCGCCTCCCTGCCCCACCGTAACTCCCTCCACGGCCCGCGGCTGCTTATATCTCACCCTCCCTAATACACATATTATATTATTTGCTAAGAAGGTCTGTTTGTGTTGGTTTAGGGCGTGCCCATACTTTAGTGTCTTAGATTTGAAGGAATCACATCAGCATACACCAGCTCTCTCTTCATGTGAACCGCATCAACTGTTGTGTATGTGTGTTCGGCAAAGCAATATAAAACCCGCCTCATGCCCAGAATTGGCAGAAGCTGCACTTATGTTATGAGTATGAAGTCGTGGAGATCAGACCTCATAACAATTCTGTATCGTGTTGTTCTTGAAACTTCAGCACTCGCTGTACAGATATAGTTTAACAAGCAAAGCAGATAGTAGAGCAATAACATATTATTCTCATGTAAACCACGATGAACTACTAGGTTGAAAGCTAAAGCAACAACTAAGTGTCGTGTGCAGAAGTTGCAAAAAAGGAAAAATGGCGTTTAAACCGGTAATGAGCCCATGCTAACTTAACACGGTGTAAAGATATCCAGGACCTAGATGACACCTCCCCATAATCTGGAAACGAACTGAATAAGATAATAGAAGTGCCATCTCATGAGAGCAGATTGCAACTTTATATGTGGACGGTCCGCAAGGTAAAACATTAAAAACTAGGAAAATTTAATGCTAAAGAAAAATAAAACAGCCAAGTACTTTATCGAGTCTTAAGCCAATAGGCAAGCTAAATAATAAAAACTTGACAAATAAGTCAATGAATTGTCAATGAAATGCTAGTACTCAGCATATCAAACATGAAAAAGGTCTATGACATAACTGTGTATGCAAAATAAGCTGCAACAGCCTCCAATAGGAAGTCACTGTCTTCATCCGAAAAGAGTTCAGCCATCCAATTTAAAAGCGGAAAAGAACATACGTGCTCTCCCAGCACCGGATCCTCTATCACCATCAGAGGACAGCTCGGTGGGTTTTCAAGAAAGCTCTGTTCCAAGAAAGACTGTGTTGCCGCCAGTAAATTCCAGGGACCAATTAGTCCATGCATCAATGCGACAGTCATAATCCTTTCGCCAGGACAAACCAACTCGTGAGTAATGATAGGAGTCATCAGCTGATTAAAGTCGACGTCAGGAGAAACCGGTCCGCAGAGACACAAATCAATGGCCCAATCGAAATCACAGGTCAGGCAGTGAAATACAGGCTGGACACAGGTGAAGTAGGAGAATCGAAAAGATAATCCATATGCCGTGCTTAATATCGCCAATGGCATTGTGCCATAATATTCTAGCATGCGATTGCGGAACAGTGTCAGCAGCTGCAGGGCGGGAGCTTGCACAGGAGGGACATCCATATTTAAAAATGTAAAAAAGCACAAGAGCGTCCGCTGGTAATGCAAGTAAAAATGGGAATCCACGAAGCAGAGTGGAAAAAATAGAATGAAAGAAAGCAGGGATGACTCCAAAGATTTTCTCAAATGAAGTCACGAGACCACTGGTAACAACTTTAAAAAAGTGCGCCAGGGCCTTTGTGGAGGACGCGTCAAAGATAGTCCGAACCATGTCGCTGAAATGCAAAGGCGAATCAGTATTTAAAAAGGTCTGCACCTCTGTACGGGTGTTCGCTATGTGAAGCACAAAAGTTTCACGGGCCGAACTCAAGGCCACCTCTCTCTGAGACAAAAGAGCTCTTATTCTTGCCATGCCGTTGAAATGTGCTCCCAAGGTTGGTATTTGTGGCCAGATTGAAAACTCCCTATGTTCATGTGTGGGAGGAAATAGAACATTTCTGTAGCAAATAACCCGTTCACTTACTGTTACGATAAAAGGAATACTTTTAATTAACCCAGAACAATCTTCATTATTGAGCATCAAATAACTACCATTTTCCAACAACTTGAACGTGGGGATGATAGCAGGAACTGGCGTGCCTTGCAACACGCAAGCCATATTTGGTCGGTGTTTGTTGCATGAACCGTGTAACTGTATGTGCCTACACATTAGTGAATGATCTGGCGTCTCAGTGCATTCCTCTCCATTCAGATAAACTTCTTGATCATCTTTGAAACATCTGTATGTGTATGGAAGCGACCAGACCTCATGAAGAAAAGCACTACCTAAAGGTTCATAACGACCTATTGGTATATATTTCATACAATTTGAAAACTTATATAAAGCAAAAGGCAGCGTTATTAAACCGTGGATAAGGCACGTTGCCAAAAAACCCGCAATCCTCTGCTGATGATGTCACTGAGCATGTCATGAATGATGTAATATGTGACATCATCAGCAGTGGATTACGGGTAATAGTATCTCTAGTTTACTCCCCTATAGCTGTCTTTCTTTTAACATAAGTGTCTGTTTCCTTCCCTTATACTTACTGTTTTTTTTTTTTTAAATTTTTGGTTCACTTCCGGTTCGCGTACCGGCGAGCGAACTGGGAAGCGAACTACGAGAAATAGAGGTTGGCACAGTTCCAAATATTGTACCAATTTTTTAATAACGGGGAGGTAGTTCTGAAAAGAACTTTTTTTTTAATTGTTTTTGTTGTTTTATATTTTTTTTATTATTTTTCTGAACATTTTTTTACTTTTTTTGAATTTTTCTGAACAGTTTTATATTTTTTGGGGTTTTTCTTGCAGGGGGCAATGAAAACGATTCATTGTAAAGGGCTCAACAGGAGCAACAAAACAAAAAAAAAGTATTTATTATTTGGGGCGTTTCGTACAAACTTGCATATGATAGTCAATAGCTCTGTTGATCAGAGTGATGCTTCTTTCTCCGTAGCAAATGAATCCATTGCAATGTACGCAGACGTGTTTTACTTCATGAAATCTCGTTTGAATATTTGGCACCATCTCCCTGCCCTCTGGTCCCGTTACTTCCGGTACAACAGATCTTCTGGCCATAATAGGGAGATTATCTAGGTCGTTACGAAACTGTGCAGCACTGTAGTTGTTAGGATGCCACCTAGTCATATGGCGATGCATTGTGTAGTTTCCGAAACTGTATTTTTTGTCGGTCCCTCTGGACAGTCTATCTTGACATATAAGGCAAGTTACGTATCTTGCATTTACTTTTTCTGACCTTTGGGAATTTTAAAAAATTGCCAAATGAAGTTTTCTTTCCGGTGAGACGTCCTGGGCTCCTCAGGCAAAAAGTGCCTCTCTTCGTGCTCGTCGTCCTGTTCTTCTTCTTCCTCTTCTTGCTGAATTATAACTTGAGCAGGTGGTCCACTCTTCCTTGGATGTGGTGGAGGTGGTGGGAAAGCACCAGCTGAAGCTACTAAAGAAGCCATTGCTCACTGGTAACAAAGGGTCTTTCTCTCACAAATATGAAAGTCAGAGTGAGGAAAGAAGGAGGGGTTTTCATCATTTGGGAAAAACAATAGTTCTCAACCAATGAAAAGTGTTCATTTTAGATTATATGACCTAGTCTTACATCATTAGGAAACCAAAAGCGAAATGAACCAATGAAAAGTGTTATTACCAAGTCACATGACCTGCTGTGTTTACGTTAAGCGCTTTGCAGGGCCTCCAGGTTTGCTTCCAGAAACCTGTGCTTTGCGACTCGGTAAGCGTACCAGTTCGCTAACGTAGCACGTCATATGACGTATCACGCGACAACGCGAAACGTCATGCGGACGGGAGGCGTCACGATGTTGTTTTCTAACGCGGCAGTTGCGGTAAAGAAACGTTTACCGGCTCGCGGTCTATTTCGCGGCATCAAGGTCAGCTAACGGGAAGCTTCCCGATTCGCGAAGCGGGAACGAAGAAAAAAAAATATTAAAAAAAAAAATTATTAATAAACATATAAAATATATTTTTGGATTTAAAGAAGAATACATTTTACAGCTACAGATATTAGCTGTTAAAAAACCAATGAAATTCACTGAAAAAACCATAGGTTATAGACCATATATAGTTAGGAATTAGCATTTACAAAACCTTGAAAATTCACTGAAAAAACCATAGGTTATAGACCATATATAGTTAGGAATTAGCATTTAGAAAACCTTATTTTACTCACACAAAACCATTGAAATTCCATATATAGTTAGTTGCACTAACTATATATCGCGCACCCGCAATCCACTGCTGATGATGTCACATATTACATCATTCATGACATGGTCAGTGACATCACTGATGACATCACTGATGACATCTCAAATGACATCACTGATGACATCACTGATGACATCTCAAATGACATCACTGATGACATCATGACACACCAATACCAGTTACTACATACGCACTCACTGATTCCTACGTCTACACACACATTCACTCATTCACCCATACAATCACTCATACATACAGTCACTCATTATTACAACACTATCATATGCACTCATACACCTATGCAGACAGTCACACACTGCCACTCATCCATGGAGTTACTCACACACCAAGTCAGTCCTGTAAAGAATTAATCACACTTCCATTTCTTCATCTATACAGTTAAACACAGAACACCATACTTCAGTGACATCACTGATGACATCACTAATGACATCTGAAATGACATCACTGATGACATCTCAAATGACATCACTGATGACATCATGACACACCAATACCAGTTACTACATACGCACTCACTGATTCGTACGTCTACACACACATTCACTCATTCACCCATACAATTACTCATACATACAGTCAGTTATTATTAGAACACTATCATATGCACTCATACACCTAGTCAGTCCTGTGAAGAATCAATCACACTTCGATTTCCTCATCTATAGTTAAACACAGAACACCATACTTTTCACACATATACTAACACATACTTACTCTCTTATACAATCACTGATACAAGTACACATTGATATGCACAGCGTCACACACCTCCCAGCCAGCCACACACACACTCAGTCTTCCATCCATCCAGTCATTCTTCAATATGTAAAACGTATTTAAACTTTACAAAAACACACAGACACTAGATGATGTCATCAGTGATGTCATCAGTGATGTCACTGACCATGTCATGAATGATGTAATATGTGACATCATCAGCAGTGGATTGCGGGTGCGCGATATATAGTTAGTGCAACTAACTATATATGGAATTTCAATGGTTTTGTGTGAGTAAAATAAGGTTTTCTAAATGCTAATTCCTAACTATATATGGTCTATAACCTATGGTTTTTTCAGTGAATTTTCAAGGTTTTGTAAATGCTA
The DNA here is from genome assembly GCF_964261635.1 of Lissotriton helveticus. Classification (NCBI taxonomy): domain Eukaryota; kingdom Metazoa; phylum Chordata; class Amphibia; order Caudata; family Salamandridae; genus Lissotriton; species Lissotriton helveticus. The sequence continues at coordinate 279,377,894 of NC_136067.1, forward strand.
ATTCCTAACTATATATGGTCTATAACCTATGGTTTTTTCAGTGAATATATATATATATATATATATATGTATATATTTCCAGCACAATGTCCTTACAGATTAGTAAGAGAAGACGCCGAGCCCCAATTTTCGATGAAGCAATTTATTCTTCAAACAGCAGTGGCGAACATCACACGACGCGTTTCGGAACCAGCCGGTTCCTTGGTCACGGGTCAGATGTCAATACAACATGTTACGTGATATAGTGCAAAACAATAGAAAGAGGACTACGGTTTTTACTTCGCCCATTTCCTGCGTATATTTCTGACTCGCCATGTTGGTACAGTGTTTAATTTAACAAAAACTTCCCACAGTCATAGAATACATTATCTACACAGCTCGCTGCTTCATAACAGAACATGATTGTTATTAATCATTATTTTTGTTCAAGTCTCTTAGCTCGAGATTTGAAAAAAATCAAAACCTCAGAACTTTATTTAATAACAGAGACTCTTGTTATATTGTTTTTGGCCCCAGTGGGCAATTATAATCCAGGCATAGTTTTCGATACCGACTGTTCTCTTGGGAAAATAATACATATTATACAATTCTGCCCATGTGGGCTGAGACCCATAGTTTCCTTCAATGTTCCTTCAAAGCTCAGAAATTCTTCATATAAGGCCAAATACTCCGTCTCCTACAAGTGAATAATGTGCATATCAATAAAATGGTCAAATACCAATTAAAAACATATAATAACATACTTCGAAGAGCAACACAGCGACGTTAATTTTCTTCATATAATTCTATATGACAAACACAATGCAATTATCAGCCTAGGTGGACTGCCAATTCCTCATCTTTATTAATCCCTCCCAGCTGCATAGTTTCGTATCTTATGATTAATCTTGATTCAAGTCTGCGCAGTTCTTGTTCTCTATTCCCTCCTCGTTCAGAAGTTGGGATTGTATCTAGAGCACAATATTGCAAAAGACTTGCATTTCCTTTGTGATATTTTTGGAAATGGCGAGCAATTGGATATTGTTTATCATCATTTGTGATGGCTCGCATGTGCTCTAATATGCGTAGCTTCACTGGTTTGATTGTACTCCCAATATACACTAATTTACAAGGGCATATTAAGGCATAAACACAGAATTCTGCTTTGCAACTCAGATGTTTCGAAATGTTAAATGGTTTTTGATTCTCTGAAAGTTTAATCTGTTTACAATTGCTGCTTGATTTGCACGCCTTACAGGAAAAGCATTTGAAGAAACCTTGGATAGAAGCTTTCTTTTTCTCTATTGGCAAACTACTTTTACATAGTATGTCCTTCAAAGCTGGACATCGCCTATAGGTAATGCTGGGATATGACTCACTACACTTTTTTAAAGTTGTGTCTGTTCCTAGCACATGCCAAAACTTGCTCAGACATTTTCTGACGTCTTTAGCCCGGTTGTTGAAAGTGGTGATGAATCTTACTGGCTCATTTTTCTCAACCACCTCCTTCTCAACAAGCAGATCGTCCCTGTTGATTATGTTGGCTTTTTCATATGCTGCTTTTATTGTTTTTCGCGGGTATCCCCGCTCTTTAAATCTTTCCTGCATTGTTTCAGCCTCCCTTTGGAAGGTAGAATTTGAACTACAATTTCTTCTGGCTCTCAATAGTTCCCCGTATGGGATACTATTGATTAGGTTTCTTGGGTGACAGCTAGCAGCGCTCAAGATACTGTTGCCTGCCGTATTCTTTCTAAATAGTTCACTCTCTAAATGCTGATCTTTTACTCTTACTATTATATCCAGAAACTCTATACAATCTTTATTCATTGTACTTGTGAATGCTAGGTTTAGGCCATTATCATTCAGTTCTTTCACAAAGTTTTCTGCTGTAGCAATATCACCCCTCCAGATGCAGAAAATATCATCGATGTACCGGGCCCAGAGGACCACGTTTTGGGAAAAGGCACTGATGTTACTGGCCACCTGCTCCTCCCACCAGCCCAGGTAAAGACCTGCGTAACTGGGGGAGAAGCAGGTTCCCATCGCGGTCCCCCAAGCCTGGCAGTACATCACGTGATCAAAAATGAAAAAATTGTTTTTTAAACACTGAGATATCATGGTAAGAAACATCTCTGTGTGTTTCAAAAAAACCAACTGGTCTGTCTTTCAAGTAGTAGGCACAAGCTTCTAACCCAAGGTCATGTGGTATGCATGTATATAAGCTACTGACGTCCAATGTCATCAGTAGCATACTTTCGTCCCAGAATATATCTTTTATTAGTCTAAAAAAATGTTGTGTATCCTGCACATAGGACGGCAACAACTGTACGTACTCTCTTAGAAAATAGTCAATGTACTTTGACGTATTTTCGAACATGCTGCCTATTGAGGACAAGATTGGACGTCCTGGGGGTATATCTTTACTCTTGTGCACTTTGGGTAGTAAGTACAAAGATGCCAGTTTTGGATATTTACAATCCAAAAACTTATGTTCTTCTTTAGAAAGCAATTTCTCAAGTTTCCATTGATCCAATTGCTTCCTAAACTCATCATTACATTTTTCATAGGTTGCCCTGTCAGTTTTAGTGTAACTATCAGCATCATTGAGTTGCTTTTTTCCTTCTTGCAAGTACATCTTAAGGGGCCACAATACTACATTTCCCCCTTTATCCGCCTTTTTAATTACAATCGTTCTATTTTCTTGTAATTCTTTTAAAGCATTCTCCTGTTTCCTTGTCAGATTACTCACAAAAACACATTTCTTTCTAGAAAGTTTCTTGAATTCGTTCACAACCCCTCTCTCAAAAACCTCAATTGCATCATTATGTAACTGTGGCAAAAATATCGATTTAGGTTTAAAACCAGTATTGCTTGGGTTATCAAAAACAATTCTTTCTTGTGCCAAAGTTACCAACGGGTCATCCACCCAATCTTCAGTACCCAAATGTCTCATGGTGTGCAGAGTTTCTATGTCCCCAATGGAAATAGTGGGTTCCTCATCAATTATATCTTTGGACTGTTTCAATTTGTTTGCATACCATTTTTTCAATTTCAATTTTCTTGTAAACAAAAACAAATCAATACAACTGTCTGTATAATTAAAACTTCTGGTGGGGCAAAACGTCAAACCTAAAGAAAGTACATCCTCTTGTTCTTTTGGCCCCTGTTCACAATTTGCACACATATTTCACAGACTTCTTCACCCTCGCTTCTACCAAGACACAAAATGGCTGCCAACAGTTCCCGGTTTCGAATGTTTACAACCGCTTGACAGCCAATTAGAATAGAGTGCATGATCGGGCCGATGCGCTTTTCCTACTAAGCCAATCCTTGCACAATCCACGGATCCTCCGCGCCCATAGATATATAAATGACTTTAACCATAATTTTCAAAGAAACTACTGAAAAAGATTGACACCAGATAAGCGAAAGGCACAAGTCGGAACTGAGGACTACCTCTCTGCCAATTTGGTGTAATTCCGTTCATCCGTTCGGGCTGTAGCCGTGGCTAAAGATCCTATGGGAAATTGCATGGGGAAAACACGTTTTTGGACCCCCCTTTTTTCTCGACCCCCACTTCACCAATCACCCCCAAACTTTCAGGGAAGGAGCGGAACTAAGCTGGCCATCAGTTAAAAAACATTTCAAGAAGATTCATCAATGGATGCAAACGTTATTCCAAATAGAATGTTGTGGGTAGGGCGGAGGAGCAGCATTTTACAAACACAATAAACACACAGACCCAGATAGATAGTTGAAGTGGGTACGGGCATGTGTGCTCGACTCCATTTTATTACGTTGTTGTTGGTAAGAAGTAGAATAGTAATCATGATAGCATATACAGATATTTAATCATAAACTGTTTATGACTTCTGTTGTACAAAGATAGGAGCATTGTATGTGAAATAATATACAGAAGATTCTATCGTAAAGAGTTTATGAGTTGTGGTGGACTGACGTAGGGGCGGTTTGTGTGGAGCCTGTGATGATGCGTGGATCAGGCAGACCGCACTGGTAAAAATGTGTTTTGACTATTGAATTTTGCCTTAACAAGGGCACGTTGCGATTATTTACGGTGTACTGAATTAGTGGTACGGCTGGTGTTTATCCTGTGCTCACCCTGCGATGATGCGTGGTCTAAACGGGCTGTACTGAAATCATTCACTGTTGCATACTGGAGTATTTGAACTTTGAGGGGGGGAAAAAAACCTAGCATCGATGGTTATCAATTGCTGTGAAAACTAGGTGTACTGATTGTAGGAGAGTAGGGTCTGCTATCCTATGGTCACCCCAAATTTTTGCTTTTTGCTTTTTGCTTCACTGGTTTATGACTTAATGTGGCTGTGGGCCTGCTAATCAGACCCACAGCCTGCTGTTCTCTCTCTAAATTGTTACCCATGTACTTTAGGTGCATAACAACATTGGAACTGGTTCACCTTATTGGCCCCTGTAACAGTGTACCCAGGTACCCAGGGCATAGGTGCTTCCAAGGCCTACCAGGGGCTGCAGCATGTATTATGCCACCCCTGGACTGGCCTCCATATTTGACACAACTGGCTGTTCACTCAGCTGGGGTAAGTCGGTGTAACCACCCCTTACTTAGGTGTAGTATGCCTATACCTAACCTAAAATGGACACATATGTTCCTATCAGTCACTCCTATGGAAGGCCTCATCAATCTTGGAGGCAGAGTGCTTGGAAATATGTGAGATGGTGCTCTGGCATGAGCTGAGCCTGTCTGCAGCTTTCGGAACCATGTCCTTTAGCTGTTTCATGATACTGCCATACCTAAGTGCATTATGAACCTCGCGGTTAAATGCTATCTTGGGTTTGGCTTTATCAAAACATGTCGAGTAAGGTGTCATACGAATTGGAATACTACCCTCTCGCCAGTTCTGGCGACGGGGGTAGCATTCCACCCTTCTAGAGGGACACGACATGTACCTAGCCTGAACCCCGGTTAAAGTTAAACAGAGCCTCAGCATCACAAAATGGATGCTGCCACCACAGACACAAGTCTGACCTCCTGCTGCTGGGAGTCCTTCCAGCGAGGGCAGTTTGAAAAAAGGGTTTCCTGCTTTGGGAGGTGCTAGCACCACCCCAGACAGGATTTTGTGTATTGGGTAGGACAGGGCTGAATAGAATCAGACATGCCTGGGGCACACAAGGTGTCCCTGTGCATAGGCCAGTTCAAACCGGTGCTGGGGCTTTCCAGCCCCAGTCCTGGCACGAAACTGACAAAGGAAAGGGGGTGTAACCACCCCCCTTCCTGGTTCCACCCAGAGGAGGGACCTAGTAGGTGATCCGGCCCCCCAGATTCGAATAAGAGTGGGAGCTGTGTCCTGAGACTTCAGATCATCCTGAATCAACTTGAAATACAGAAGAAGACTGGACTTCGACATTCTGCTGCACAGAAGACGGAAGAGAATCTCCCTTGTGGCCAAGGAGTGACCACCCTGTGAACACAGGCACCAACCAGCAACTCGATGTCTGCTTTGCCGCCGCCTCCCGCCGGAGCCTGAGCCCAAAGCCTGACAAGACCCAGACTCCCAGACTTCTCACAGCCCGATCCACAGTCCCTGCAAAGAAGGGACCCGTGGAGGCACCGAGAGACGTGGGACCGGACCTCTTGAAAGACCCCCGAGAAGCTGACTGCGCAGCACCCGAGGCACCCTCGATGCTGTGCTTTGGGGTTTGAGAAGCCCTACCCTCGAGCAGCCTTTGCACCGAAGATCAGCCCCCCAGCATCTCCACGATCTGCATGGGGCCCTTTTGCACCGTGCCACTCGATGCGCCATCCCGGCCACTTGCCACGTGGCTAGCGGCCATCTTGGCGACGAAACCAAAGAACTACACTGCTGGTCTGGTTGCTCCAGACTAGCCCTTGCTCCCCTGAAAAGGAGCAGCCACTCTGACCTTGCTGGTCCGAGTGAGAAGCTTGAATCACTTCCTGCGTGGCTTGCTTTAGCCAAGGCCTGTTTGCTCCAATCAAGTTGTCGACACGGCCATCAGCGAGAGCCTACGTGGGACAGCTCGTGACCGACTCCTGGACGTCCTTGACCTCTTCGTGTCCACGTGGCTGCAGAGACAATCTTCACGACATCACCTGTTTGCACCCGACATCGCCTGGTTCCTTCCTGGTTCCACGGTAGTCACTGGCTAGTGACTTTGAACATTGTCCCCTCTGCTTTCAGTTCTTCACCTCTTCAGATCCACCCTTGGATCCACCGGAACTCTTAACATCGAGCCGCCTGCAGCATCTTCAGCTCCAAGCACCATCGACCTGCGTGACGAAACCCAACACTACTTCGACCCTATGCACCCGCTTACTGTGGGTGAGGTAACTCAGCTCCGCCGGTGTTCCCACACTGGTACACACCTCTAGTGTCTGTGTCTAAAGTTTTATCCTCCTAGGTCACTCGGAAGGTTCCTTAATAACTAACTTTGTAACTTTTACGCACCATTGACATTGCATTGGTATTGCGTGCACTTTCCGCACTGCACCCGAGTCCCGCGGGCCTTTCCCGACTTCTTCACTGCTAGTCCCGAACAGCTCCAGCGATTCCCCAGGCCCTAGGCCTCTTCACTTTCCCCATAGTGGTTCTTATACCACTATTTTAGTATATGGTTTAGGTGGCCCCTAGGGCTCATCCATAATTGTGCAACTTTTGTGTATTTAAACTGTGTTTTGTTTTAACGCATTTGCTTCTGTGCTCATAAAGAGTATCAGGGTTATTTGTAGAAATAAATCTATATATATTTTCAATATATATCTGTGTGGTGTCCTTTCATTTGGTATTCAAGGGATTGTGTATGGTAAAACAGCTTGCTTCACATGCCTTTACAGAGTTTAGCCTAAGACTGCTTAGTCCATGCTACCCCTAGGATAGCTTGTCTATAAGGTTGACTTTACAACCTGCACCATAAGGGTTGCTTGGCATGGTACAAGGTGATCACTAGAACTAGTGAGCATCATATACCAGGCCAACTTCTCACATTGGTGAGCAGCAGATTGGGATTTGAGCTTGCTGTTGTTTTACCATTACAATCTTTGAAGATATCATTTGAAAGATCATACAGGTACCTGATAGGTACACTAAAACAAGACTAGATATACTTAAGTTCTACTGAACTTAGTTGTTGTAGAGGATAGGGAGTAGCACACCATGACTACAACTACTAGATAGGTTTTGTAGGAAAACACAAGTGTAGGTAGATTGCAACACATCCACCACACTAGAGCAATGTCTGGAGCAGAGGGATCCACTGGATCCATCTCTGTTGAGAGTGACCCTCCAAAGGCACCATCCAAATTTTCTATCTTTCCATTTAAGGAACTGAGGCAACTGTGTTCCATGAGAGGAATCAAAACAGGTCCTACTCCTACAGCAGGACACCTCAGAGAGCTGTTAGACCAGTCTGAAGCTCTAAAGAACTCCAAACCAGGCCCCTCAGGGACTGTTGAGGGAGTTTCTCCTTCTGAAGATGATAATCCTGATGCCCCTGCCCCTGTCATCCAGATAGATGAGGAAGACCAGGCCCCTGGGAATTCTCAGCCTGAGTAAGAAGAAGAGGGGGAGGAGGTGGAAGAAAGTGATTCTGATGATGATAGAGATAGCCAGGTGTTAGTCAGCAGGCTTAACCAGGCTAACTTAAGCTTATTTGGGACTGAAGGTGGGTCCAACCCATTCAGACCCCCAAATGGACTTAACCAGGAGCATAGGAGGAGGAGGAATCACTCAGGTGAATCCAATACTTCCCATGTTTCTAGAGGTTCTCATGGCAACTCCAGAAGGGAGTTGACTAGCCCTCAGAGAAGGGAACATGAGGCCAAAATGAGAGAGGCTGAACTTAGGATCCAGAGACAAGAATTAGAAGTTGCCCTGGCCAAAGAGAAACTTGCTAGAGCAAGGCAGCCTAGAGAGAGTGGGTTAGAACCCACTGGTGGCAGCACTATCCCTAAGGATAAAGACAGGTCCTATGACAATAGAAACCTGAGTAAGATTGTGCCCCCCTACAAAGTTGGGGATGATATCCACAAATGGATGACTGCACTTGAGAGAGCTTGCAAAGTACAGCAGGTCCCTCAGGAGCAGTGGGCAGCAATCTTGTGGCTCTCCTTTGAAGGTAGAGGCCGAGACAGACTCCTCACAGTTAGTGATGGGGAGTCTAGAAACTACCTGGTCCTGAAGAGTGCTCTGATTGATGGGTTAGGCTTAACCACTGAACAGTACAGGTTAATGTTCAGAGACACCCAGAAGACACAGACTCAGGAATGGTCTGAATTTGTTGAATGTGCCACTAAGGCTCTGGAGGGCTGGTTGCTGGGAAGTAAGGTTACAGATTATGAAGGATTGTACAATTTGCTTATGAGAGAACAGATTTTAAATAACTGTCAGAACCAGCAGTTGCATCAACATTTGGTTGACTCAGATCTAACCTCTCCCCAAGAATTGGGAAAGAGGGCAGACAAATGGGTTAGAACCAGAGTTAAGCAAAAGAACCAGAACCAGAACCAGGGTGGTGACCAAAAGAAAACAGACCAGAAGGGTGGGGAGCAGAAAGCTAAAGACCAGAAGTCTTCAACAGGGCCCCAAACTAATACTGAGGGTGGGTCCCAACCTTCCAAGAAGAAGAAGAAAGAAGGTCAAAGAAAACCCTGGTGTAGCTTTTGCAAAAACACCACTCACTGGACAAGTGATTGTAAAAAGGGTGGAGCCCCCAACACTGCAGCCCCTAAGGCACCTGCACCCACTAGTACAGTTGGCAGTGTTGGCACACAGACTAAGGGGGTAGTGGGTATCACCTTGGGAACTGGTGGAGATTCTGACCTAGTCAGAATCCCCACACAGGCTGTTCTGATTTGTGATGGGGAGATTGATTTTTCCCCTACTGTCAGTCCCAATAATTTGGGCAAGTACAGACAGACACCGTTAATTAATGAAAAAGTGGCTCAAGCATACAGGGACACATGTGCCAGTGTCACTATGGTGACGCCTAGCTTTGTGAACCCTGGACAGTACATACCAGGTGATAATTACCTGGTGACCAATGCCAGCAATGTCACTACTACACATAGTGTGGCAATTGTTAACTTTTCCTGGGGAGGGGTAACTGGCCTAAAAAGAGTTGTGGTTAGTGCTGATCTCCCAGTAGAATGTTTGTTGGGCAATGACCTGGAGAGCTCTCTATGGTCAGAAGTTGAGTACAGGACTCATGCAGAGATGTTAGGGATATCATCACATGTCCTTGCTGTGACCAGGTCACAGGCCAAAAAGTGCCTCTCTGAACCTCAGGTCTTGGATCCTGGAACAATGGACTAAGTACCTTCCAAGACAAGGAACAGGAGGGTAAAGGCTGTGCCTTCCCAAATGCCTACAAGTGAGGATCAGCCTTCACAGGAAGATGATTCTGAGACCCCTGAAGGAACTGTCCCTATAGAGCTTGAATCTGATCAGGTTGAGTTTCTGGGGACAGGGGGACCTTCTAGGGCAGACTTGGGGCAGGCTCAGTTATCCTGTCCTTCTCTTGAACCCCTCAGACAGCAGGCTGCTGCTGAGGCTGCTGGGAATGCTCAAGGTACCCATAAGGTTCATTGGGATGAAGGGCTCCTTCATTCAGAGGGTAGAGACCCCAAGCCTGGTACAACCAGGAGGTTGGTCATACCTCTGCAATTTAGGGGCTTCCTTCTTACCTTGGCACACGATATTCCCTTAGCAGGACACCTAGGCCAGAACAAAACATGGGACAGACTTGTCTGTCACTTTCACTGGCCTCACATGTCAGAAGATACAAAGGAGTTTTGTCGCTCCTGTGTAACCTGCCAAGCAAGTGGCAAAGCAGGTGGTACCACAAAGGCCCCCCTGATACCACTACCTGTGGTGGGGGTGCCCTTTGAAAGGGTAGGGATTGACATTGTTGGACCAATGGATCCCCCTACAGCATCTGGGCACAGATTCATACTGGTGGTGGTGGACCATGCCACCAGGTACCCAGAGTCAATTCCACTTAGGACCACAACAGCTCCTGTTGTGGCCAGGGCCTTACTTGGAGTTTTCTCCAGAGTGGGGTTTCCTAAGGAGGTAGTATCTGATAGAGGTGCAAACTTCATGTCAGGATACTTGACAGCTATGTGGAAGGAATGTGGTGTCAACTATAAGTTCACCACTCCCTATCATCCACAATGCAATGGGCTTGTTGAGAGATTCAACAAGACCCTAAAGGGCATGATCAAAGGATTACCTGAGAAGCTCAGGCGAAGATGGGATATCCTTCTGCCCTGCCTTCTAGTTGCTTACAGAGAGGTCCCCCAAAAAGGTGTTGGCTTCAGCCCCTTTGAATTGTTGTTTGGGCACCCTGTAAGAGGACCCCTATGTCTGGTGAGGGAAGGATGGGAGTTACCTCTCAAAAAGCCCAAGCAAGACATAGTGGACTATGTACTTGGTCTCCGCTCCAGGATGGCTGAGTATATGGAGAATTATTTACAACAAGGGGTGGTGATGGACAGAGTCTCTGAATTAAGCAGAGTACTCTCACCCAGTCAAGAGATCAGGGCTAGATCCAACACCGTTTTTTAGCTCATTGCACCATCCCAGTTTCAGAACCTGGCTGTATGCAAATTAGTCTGTCCCTGGCCCAGTGCATCATGGGAACAGGGCAGACCAGACTACAAAAGCCAATTCTTACACTGGGAAGGAAACAAGCTTCCGGGGACCGGTTTCTGGCATTTCAGCCGTCTTCGGCCCGGCTTGCTTGAATCCTGATGGTGCAATGAGCAAGGGACTCACATCTGAGTATACCCTTCCACGCTTAGGGTGGACAAAATTATTTACAACAAGGGGTGGTGATAGACAGAGTCTCTGAATTAAGCAGAGTACTCTCACCCAGTCAAGAGATCAGAGCTAGATCCAACACCGTTTTTTAGCTCATTGCACCATCCCAGTTTCAGAACCTGGCTGTATGCAAATTAGTCTGTCCCTGGCCCAGTGCATCATGGGAACAGGGCAGACCAGACTACAAAAGCCAATTCTTACACTGGGAAGGAAACAAGCTTCCGGGGACCGGTTTCTGGCATTTCAGCCGTCTTCGGCCCGGCTTGCTTGAATCCTGATGGTGCAATGAGCAAGGGACTCACATCTGAGTATACCCTTCCACGCTTAGGGTGGACAAAATTATTTACAACAAGGGGTGGTGATGGACAGAGTCTCTGAATTAAGCAGAGTACTCTCACCCAGTCAAGAGATCAGGGCTAGATCCAACACCGTTTTTTAGCTCATTGCACCATCCCAGTTTCAGAACCTGGCTGTATGCAAATTAGTCTGTCCCTGGCCCAGTGCATCATGGGAACAGGGCAGACCAGACTACAAAAGCCAATTCTTACACTGGGAAGGAAACAAGCTTCCGGGGACCGGTTTCTGGCATTTCAGCCGTCTTCGGCCCGGCTTGCTTGAATCCTGATGGTGCAATGAGCAAGGGACTCACATCTGAGTATACCCTTCCACGCTTAGGGTGGACAAAATTATTTACAACAAGGGGTGGTGATGGACAGAGTCACTGAATTAAGCAGAGTACTCTCACCCAGTCAAGAGATCAGGGCTAGATCCAACACCGTTTTTTAGCTCATTGCACCATCCCAGTTTCAGAACCTGGCTGTATGCAAATTAGTCTGTCCCTGGCCCAGTGCATCATGGGAACAGGGCAGACCAGACTACAAAAGCCAATTCTTACACTGGGAAGGAAACAAGCTTCCGGGGACCGGTTTCTGGCATTTCAGCCGTCTTCGGCCCGGCTTGCTTGAATCCTGATGGTGCAATGAGCAAGGGACTCACATCTGAGTATACCCTTCCACGCTTAGGGTGGACAAAATTATTTACAACAAGGGGTGGTGATGGACAGAGTCTCTGAATTAAGCAGAGTACTCTCACCCAGTCAAGAGATCAGGGCTAGATCCAACACCGTTTTTTAGCTCATTGCACCATCCCAGTTTCAGAACCTGGCTGTATGCAAATTAGTCTGTCTCTGGCCCAGTGCATCATGGGAACAGGGCAGACCAGACTACAAAAGCCAATTCTTACACTGGGAAGGAAACAAGCTTCCGGGGACCGGTTTCTGGCATTTCAGCCGTCTTCGGCCCGGCTTGCTTGAATCCTGATGGTGCAATGAGCAAGGGACTCACATCTGAGTATACCCTTCCACGCTTAGGGTGGACAAAATTATTTACAACAAGGGGTGGTGATGGACAGAGTCTCTGAATTAAGCAGAGTACTCTCACCCAGTCAAGAGATCAGAGCTAGATCCAACACCGTTTTTTAGCTCATTGCACCATCCCAGTTTCAGAACCTGGCAGTATGCAAATTAGTCTGCCCCTGGCCCAGTGCTTCATGGGAACAGGGCAGACCAGACTACAAAAGCCAATTCTTACACTGGGAAGGAAACAAGCTTCCGGGGACCGGTTTCTGGCATTTCAGCCGTCTTCGGCCCGGCTTGCTTGAATCCTGATGGTGCAATGAGCAAGGGACTCACATCTGAGTATACCCTTCCACGCTTAGGGTGGACAAAATTATTTACAACAAGGGGTGGTGATGGACAGAGTCTCTGAATTAAGCAGAGTACTCTCACCCAGTCAAGAGATCAGGGCTAGATCCAACACCCTTTTTTAGCTCATTGCACCATCCCAGTTTCAGAACCTGGCTGTATGCAAATTAGTCTGTCCCTGGCCCAGTGCATCATGGGAACAGGGCAGACCAGACTACAAAAGCTAATTCTTACACTGGGAAGGAAACAAGCTTCCGGGGACCGGTTTCTGGCATTTCAGCAGTCTTCGGCCCGGCTTGCTTGAATCCTGATGGTGCAATGAGCAAGGGACTCACATCTGAGTATACCCTTCCACGCTTAGGGTGGACAAAATTATTTACAACAAGGGGTGGTGATGGACAGAGTCACTGAATTAGGCAGAGTACTCTCACCCAGTCAAGAGATCAGGGCTAGATCCAACACCGTTTTTTAGCTCATTGCACCATCCCAGTTTCAGAACCTGGCTGTATGCAAATTAGTCTGTCCCTGGACCAGTGCATCATGGGAACAGGGCAGACCAGACTACAAAAGCCAATTCTTACACTGGGAAGGAAACAAGCTTCCGGGGACCGGTTTCTGGCATTTCAGCCGTCTTCGACCCGGCTTGCTTGAATCCTGATGGTGCAATGAGCAAGGGACTCACATCTGAGTATACCCTTCCACGCTTAGGGTGGACAAAATTATTTACAACAAGGGGTGGTGATGGACAGAGTCTCTGAATTAAGCAGAGTACTCTCACCCAGTCAAGAGATCAGGGCTAGATCCAACACCGTTTTTTAGCTCATTGCACCATCCCAGTTTCAGAACCTGGCTGAATGCAAATTAGTCTGTCCCTGGCCCAGTGCATCATGGGAACAGGGCAGACAATACTACAAAAGCCAATTCTTACACTGGGAAGGAAACAAGCTTCCGGGGACCGGTTTCTGGCATTTCAGCCGTCTTCGGCCCGGCTTGCTTGAATCCTGATGGTGCAATGAGCAAGGGACTCACATCTGAGTCTACCCTTCCACGCTTAGGGTGGACAAAATTATTTACAACAAGGGGTGGTGATGGACAGAGTCTCTGAATTAAGCAGAGTACTCTCACCCAGTCAAACGATCAGGGCTAGATCCAACACCGTTTTTTAGCTCATTGCACCATCCCAGTTTCAGAACCTGGCTGTATGCAAATTAGTCTGTCCCTGGCCCAGTGCATCATGGGAACAGGGCAGACCAGACTACAAAAGCCAATTCTTACACTGGGAAGGAAACAAGCTTCCGGGGACCGGTTTCTGGCATTTCAGCCTTCTTTGGCCCGGCTTGCTTGAATCCTGATGGTGCAATGAGCAAGGGACTCACATCTGAGTGTACCCTTCCACGCTTAGGGTGGACAAAATTATTTACAACAAGGGGTGGTGATGGACAGAGTCTCTGAATTAAGCAGAGTACTCTCACCCAGTCAAGAGATCAGGGCTAGATCCAACACCGTTTGTTAGCTCATTGCACCATCCCAGTTTCAGAACCTGGCTGTATGCAAATTAGTCTGTCCCTGGCCCAGTGCATCATGGGAACAGGGCAGACCAGACTACAAAAGCCAATTCTTACACTGGGAAGGAAACAAGCTTCCGGGGACCGGTTTCTGGCATTTCAGCCGTCTTCGGCCCGGCTTGCTTGAATGCTGATGGTGCAATGAGCAAGGGACTCACATCTGAGTATACCCTTCCACGCTTAGGGTGGACAAAAGTATTTACAACAAGGGGTGGTGATGGACAGAGTCTCTGAATTAAGCAGAGTACTCTCACCCAGTCAAAAGATCAGGGCTAGATCCAACACCATTTTTTAGCTCATTGCACCATCCCAGTTTCAGAACCTGGCTGTATGCAAATTAGTCTGTCCCTGGCCCAGTGCATCATGGGAACAGGGCAGACCAGACTACAAAAGCCAATTCTTACACTGGAAAGGAAACAAGCTTCCGGGGACCGGTTTCTGGCATTTCAGCCGTCTTCGGCCCGGCTTGCTTGAATCCTGATGGTGCAATGAGCAAGGGACTCACATCTGAGTATACCCTTCCACGCTTAGGGTGGACAAAATTATTTACAACAAGGGGTGGTGATGGACAGAGTCTCTGAATTAAGCAGAGTACTCTCACCCAGTCAAGAGATCAGGGCTAGATACAACACCGTTTTTTAGCTCATTGCACCATCCCAGTTTCAGAACCTGGCTGTATGCAAATTAGTCTGTCCCTGGCCCAGTGCATCATGGGAACAGGGCAGACCAGACTACAAAAGCCAATTCTTACACTGGGAAGGAAACAAGCTTCCGGGGACCGGTTTCTGGCATTTCAGCCGTCTTCGGCCCGGCTTGCTTGAATCCTGATGGTGCAATGAGCAAGGGACTCACATCTGAGTATACCCTTCCACGCTTAGGGTGGACAAAATTATTTACAACAAGGGGTGGTGATGGACAGAGTCTCTGAATTAAGCAGAGTACTCTCACCCAGTCAAGAGATCAGGGCTAGATCCAACACCGTTTTTTAGCTCATTGCACCATCCCAGTTTCAGAACCTGGCTGTATGCAAATTAGTCTGTCCCTGGCCCAGTGTTCATGGGAACAGGGCAGACCAGACTACAAAAGCCAATTCTTACACTGGGAAGGAAACAAGCTTCCGGGGACCGGTTTCTGGCATTTCAGCCGTCTTCGGCCCGGCTTGCTTGAATCCTGATGGTATATGAGTATATGGAGAAGGCATCCAAAAACCTTGAGGCTAGCCAGGAATTACAGAAAGCCTGGCATGACCAAAAGGCTGTCCTGACTGAGTACCAGCCTGGACAAAAGGTATGGGTGTTGGAGCCAGTGGCCCCAGCAGCACTCCAAGACAAATGGTCTGGAGCCCATACAATCCTTGAGAAAAAGGGAGAGGTTACCTACTTGGTGGACCTTGGAACTCCCAGGAGCCCCCACAGGGTGCTCCATGTTAACAGGCTGAAAGCATGTGTTGACAGGGCAGACATGGGCTTGCTCATGGCTACAGATGAGGGGCAGGAGGAAGAGAGTGACCCTCTCCCAGACCTACTGACTCAGGACCCTGAAGATGGCTCAGTTGATGGTGTGGCCTTAGATGGCAGCCTCACTGAACATCAGCAACATGACTGTAGACAGGTTTTGCAGTCATATCGACATATGTTCTCCCTGACACCCAGTCAGACTAACTGGTGTACCCATGTGGTGGACACTGGTGATAGTCTTCCAGTAAAGAACAAAATTTACAGGCAGCCTGACCATGTCAGAGACTGTATCAAGGCTGAGGTGCAAAAGATGCTGGAGTTAGGTGTCATTGAGCCTTCAGAGAGCCCCTGGGCTAGCCCAGTGGTTCTGATCCCCAAACCTCACACCAAAGATGGAAAGAGAGAGATGAGGTTCTGTGTGGATTACAGAGGACTCAATGCTGTCACCAGGACAGATGCACACCCAATTCCAAGGGCAGATGAGCTCATAGACAAATTGGCTTCTGCCAAGTATTTGAGCACATTTGACTTGACAGCTGGCTACTGGCAAATCAGGTGTAAGCGTGGGAGGGGTACTAGGAGCAGTTTCCGGTATCGGAACAGGGTTTACAGCAGTAAGAGGCTGACCAGTGTACTTCTTTAAACTGGGTTTTATTTTTATGGTACGACGTGTTCTATACGTAAGTCTCTCCCTCGCAAACACTGAGTTATCCGTGTTGTTGGTCTTCTTGGTCTTTCTAGTGTCCCGGGTTACTGGTCTCCCTCCTGGATCGTCTCTCACCGCCGTGAGGTCTCAGGACTCCGGTCATGGAAAGAGAAGAAGGAGAGAGGGACGCCGTTAGCTACTACTGTCCTTATCGCGTTTGCCCAAAAGGAACCCGGTGTTTGTGCAGGGACACCCGTACTAACTAACGTGCTCTGAGGAGGGAGGATACGTGTGAGGTACAGGGGTACGGGAAACAGGGTAGCAGGTACGGGTAGCGGAAAGAGGGGGGGGGAAAAGTTGTGGTCAGACGCGCACAGATTTAAGAATCTTTTACGCTAGCAACAGGGGGACCCTTCCCCAACCAGCCCGCCAAACGCCGGCGTACCTGGCTAAGCCATACTCCTCCCTCGGGAGTATGGCACGGCAGAGCGTGAAAACGTTGGCCTCCTGGCTTTCCTCCACACTCGGTCCCTTCGGTTTCTCTGTCCTCAGCTCGCGTCTCCGTTCTCCTCGCCTCGCCTGCGCCGGTCCTTCCTGTCCCGGTGTCGTCACACGCCGTGTAGAGGACTTCCCCCGTATTCATCCATCCGGGAGAAGAGACGTCATCAGGAGGCGGGGATTCCTCTTCGTTACAATACGCCCACTTAAAGGAGCCCGAGGACGCTTCTTCGCTCTCCTCCTCCTGAAGCTCCCATGCATCCCTCGTTCTTCCAGTCTGTAGAGTAGAAGGGGAAATACCATCAGGTGTCCACCAGTCCTCCCGGCCACCCTTCCCGACCTTGTTACACAGGTTAGCTGAGGAGTCTAAGGCCAAGACAGCATTTTCTACCCCCAGTGGGCATTACCAGTTTGTGGTGATGCCCTTTGGTTTGAAAAATGCACCTGCCACCTTCCAAAGGTTGGTGAATCAAGTCCTTACTGGGTTGGATGACTTTTGTGCAGCATATCTGGACGATATTGCTGTCTTTAGCTCCACCTGGGAGGATCACCTGGTCCACCTGAAGGAAGTGCTAGAGGCTCTGCAAAAGGCAGGCCTCACTGTCAAGGCAACCAAGTGCCAGATAGGGCAGAGTAAGGTTGTGTACTTGGGCCACCTTGTGGGTGGAGGCCAAGTTCAACCACTGGAGAGTAAGATCCAGACCATCAAGGACTGGACTCCTCCAACTACCCAGACTCAGGTCAGAGCTTTCTTGGGCCTGACTGGGTACTACAGGAAGTTTGTTAAGGACTATGGGTCCATTGTGACTCCTCTTAATGATCTGACATCCAAGAAGATGCCCAAAAAGGTTCAGTGGACAGAATACTGTCAAAAGGCATTTGATGACCTGAAGAAGGCCATGTGCTCTGCACCTATCATGAAGAGTCCTGACTACTCAAGAGAGTTTATTGTCCAAACAGATGCTTCTGAGTTGGGAGTGGGAGCTGTGCTTTCACAACTTAATGTAGATGGTCAAGACCAGCCCATTGCTTTCATTAGCAGAAGGCTGACCCCCAGAGAGAAACGTTGGTCAGCCATTGAGAGGGAGGCCTTTGCTGTGGTGTGGGCCCTGAAGAAGTTGAGACCATACTTGTTTGGCACTCACTTCAAGATTCAGACCGACCATAAGCCCCTCTTATGGCTTAATCAGATGAAGGGTGAAAACCCCAAACTGCTCAGGTGGTCCATTTCCCTACAGGGGATGGACTTTACAGTGGAGCACCGCCCAGGGACTGACCATGGTAATGCAGATGGTCTCTCCAGGTACTTCCACTTAGAACATGAAGACACAACTGGTCAAGGTTAGTCTAATGTCCCTGCGTTTGGGGGGGGGGGTTGTGTAGGAGAGTAGGGTCTGCTATCCTATGGTCACCCCAAATTTTTGCTTTTTGCTTCACTGGTTTATGACTTAACCCCTTCGACGCTCATGACGAGCTGGGCTCGTCATGAGGTAGCCTCCTCGCACGCTCATGACGAGCCCAGCTCGTCATGAAACATGCGTTTTTAAAAATCTCAGCACTCGAGCAGAATTCCGCTAGCGCGCATGCGGTTAAAGTGGCTATGGGCCTGCTAATCAGACCCACAGCCTGCTGTTCTCTCTCTAAATTGTTACCCATGTACTTTAGGTGCATAACAACATTGGAACTGGTTCACCTTATTGGCCCCTGTAACAGTGTACCCAGGTACCCAGGGCATAGGTGCTTCCAAGGCCTACCAGGGGCTGCAGCATGTATTATGCCTCCCCTGGACTGGCCTCCATATTTGAAACAACTGGCTGATCACTCAGCTGGGGTAAGTCGGTGTAACCATCCCTTACTTAGGTGTAGTATGCCTATACCTAACCTAAAATGGACACATATGTTCCTATCAGTCACTCCTATGGAAGGCCTCATCAATCCTGGAGGCAGAGTGCTTGGAAATATGTGAGATGGTGCTCTGGCATGAGCTGAGCCTGTCTGCAGCTTTCGGAACCATGTCCTTTAGCTGTTTCATGATACTGCCATACCATATACTCTAAAGTGCATTATGAACCTCGCGGTTAAATGCTATCTTGGGTTTGGCTTTATCAAAACATGTCGAGTAAGGTGTCATACGAATTGGAATACTACCCCCTCGCCAATTCTGGCGACGGGGGTAGCATTCCACCCTTCTAGAGGGACACGACATGTACCTAACCTGAACCCCGGTTAAAGTTAAACAGAGCCTCAGCATCACAAAATGGATGCTGCCACCACAGACACAAGTCTGACCTCCTGCTGCTGGGAGTCCTTCCAGCGAGGGCAGCTTGGACAAAGGGTTTCCTGCTTTGGGAGGTGCTAGCACCACCCCAGACAGGATTTTGTGTATTGGGTAGGACAGGGCTGAATAGAATCAGACATGCCTGGGGCACACAAGGTGTCCCTGTGCATAGGCCAGTTCAAACCGGTGCTGGGGCTTTCCAGCCCCAGTCCTGGCGCGAAACTGACAAAGGAAAGGGGGTGTAACCACCCCCCTTCCTGGTTCCACCCAGAGGAGGGACCTAGTAGGTGATCCGGCCCCCCAGATTCGAATAAGAGTGGGAGCTGTGTCCTGAGACTTCAGATCATCCTGAATCAACTTGAAATACAGAAGAAGACTGGACTTCGACATTCTGCTGCACAGAAGATGGAAGAGAATCTCCCTTGTGGCCAAGGAGTGACCACCCTGTGAACACAGGCACCAACCAGCAACTCGACGTCTGCTTTGCCGCCGCCTCCCGCCGGAGCCCGAGCCCAGAGCCTGACAAGACCCAGACTCCCAGACTTCTCACAGCCCGATCCACAGTCCCTGCAAAGAAGGGACCCGTGGAGGCACCGAGAGACGTGGGACCGGACCTCTTGAAAGACCCCCGAGAAGCTGACTGCGCAGCACCCGAGGCACCCTCGATGCTTTGCTTTGGGGTTTGAGAAGCCCCAACCTCGAGCAGCCTTTGCACCGAAGATCAGCCCCCCAGCATCTCCACGATCTGCGTGGGGCCCTTTTGCACCGTGCCACTCGACGCGCCATCCCGGCCACTTGCCACGTGGCTAGCGGCCATCTTGGCGACGAAACTGAAGAACTACACTGCTGGTCTGGTTGCTCCAGACTGGCCCTTGCTCCCCTGAAAAGGAGCAGCCGCTCTGACCTTGCTGGTCCGAGTGAGAAGCTTGAATCACTTCCTGCGTGGCTTGCTTTAGCCAAGGCCTGTTTGCTCCAATCAAGTTGCCGACACCGCCATCAGCGAGAGCCTATGTGGGACAGCTCGTGACCGACTCCTGGACGTCCTTGACCTCTTCGTGTCCACGTGGCTGCAGAGACAATCTTCACAACATCACCTGTTTGCACCCAACATCGCCTGGTTCCTTCCTGGTTCCACGGTAGTCACTGGCTAGTGACTTTGAACATTGTCCCCTCTGCTTTCAGGTCTTCACCTCTTCAGATCCACCCTTGGATCCACCGGAACTCTTCACATCGAGCCGCCTGCAGCATCTTCAGCTCCAAGCACCATCGACCTGCGTGACGAAACCCGACACTACTTCGACCCTATGCACCCGCTTCCTGTGGGTGAGGTAACTCAGCTCCGCCGGTGTTTCCACACTGGTACACACCTCTAGTGTCTGTGTCTAAAGTTTTATCCTCCTAGGTCACTCGGAAGGTTCCTTAATAACTAACTCTGTAACTTGTACGCACCATTGACATTGCATTGGTATTGCGTGCACTTTCCGCACTGCACCCGAGTCCCGCGGGCCTTTCCCGACTTCTTCACTGCTAGTCCCGAACAGCTCCAGCGATTCCCCAGGCCCTAGGCCTCTTCACTTTCCCCATAGTGGTTCTTATACTACTATTTTAGTATATGGTTTAGGTGGCCCCTAGGGCTCATCCATAATTGTGCAACTTTTGTGTATTTAAACTGTGTTTTGTTTTAACGCATTTGCTTCTGTGCTCATAAAGAGTATCAGGGTTATTTGTAGAAATAAATCTATATATATTTTCAATATATATCTGTGTGGTGTCCTTTCATTTGGTATTCAAGGGATTGTGTATGGTAAAACAGCTTGCTTCACATGCCTTTACAGAGTTTAGCCTAAGACTGCTTAGTCCATGCTACCCCTAGGATAGCTTGTCTATAAGGTTGACTTTACAACCTGCACCATAAGGGTTGCTTGGCATGGTACAAGGTGATCACTAGAACTAGTGAGCATCATATACCAGGCCAACTTCTCACACTGATTGCTCCTCAAAACAAATTACACGATTCCTCTTTACGAAGTGCATTGTAACTTTCACAAATTGGGGACGTATGTCGGGTGGCGATGTTGAGGGTGATACCCCAGAGGTACTTGATATTGCTGGTGGAGGAGGTACATTTTGGCGCAAACTTGTACATTGATTGTTATCATAGTTCACATGATGCAGCTATTGAAGGTGCTTGCACATACTAGCAGTGCAACAGCACTATTTTTTTCTCTGCTTGAAATAAATTGAGGCTGAATTTAATGCTGTCTGTAGTGCTTATGCGGCACTGATATCAAGTGGTAAACTCTTTTGATTGCAGTGTACATTTGAAAACAGAACTCACTACAGTCATTGAGGGATATTTTTTGTGGCATCCTTTAAGAAAATAATCTTTGCCTTACATAAATCAAGGATATCTTGAATGCTGTCCGTAGTGTAAATGGAAAGCTGAATGAAAGTTGTGAGCCCTGTTGTACACAGTGTAGATTTAAGGCAATAGTCAACACAAAGATCGAAGCATGCTATTTTGTCACAGAATCTGAGGACACAGTACAATTGTGTCTGCCTTAAATAAAGCAAGGCTGAATAAAATGCTGTCCATAGTGTTGATTAAGTATGGGCGAATTTTGCGGATCCGCGGTCCGCAAATTCGCGCGAAATGGCAAAAAAAGTCAGTGAATTCGCGGATTTTCCTGCAAAATCCTGGATCTTTTTTGCCATTTGCAATAATGTGATGTTGTGTGCCCTAGTGTGTGTGTGGCGGGGCAAAACGGGCGGGGCTTCCATGCGAGTTCACATGCCTCTTGTTTAAAGGGTCAGAGACCGATCAGAGCAGCAGATGAGAAGGATGCAGCCTCCTGGGTAAAAACCCAAATGTTAATTCAGAGCAAATATCAATACATCCACAAACAAGATCACAGAACATTGACTAAAAAGAACACCCATGCAGTAAATGCCACTGTTTATACAGCAACCAGATCAAACGCTACAGTAACAGGGGCACTCAAAGCAAATGTAGAGCGAGCATCCTAAGCAATGATCCCAGCCTTTAGAATAAAGAACAAAATCACCCATGAGTCATAAACACAGCACCAACAATCATGATATTCACAGCAATGATCGTGTAGTTGCCAGGAAATGCTGCAAAACTACCAACTTGGGTGACAACAAAATAGATTGACTCGGGCATCAGAAAGGCCAGTTTGAGTGCATATAAGTAATGTACATAAACCATGGAGCACAAGGGAATTAAATTGTTCTAAGTAAGATTTCTGTGATTGACATCAAAGATGGCGGCTTTGATGGCCAAATGAGTGAAAAATATTCCCGCTGCTCAAACGGAACCAAATGGGGTACCATCATTTTACATGAACACACATGACAGCGAGTGCTGGGTCCGCTGTACCGAACAATACTTAGGCCTGAATTTGGTTGGCTTAATATGCCCTGCATTCGCACATTGTCCCTTTATGATTATATGCCATCATGTGGCTTATGCATGTTTAAGGGTATGTCTTATTAAGGCAGAGTGAGATTCACAACATGTCCCCTTTAGTATAACCGCAAAATGTGAGGACCGGCATGAGGAAGGCATGAGGAGGTAATGGTTAGATCACTTAAGGGTTCTTTGACGCATTCTATCGTAATATTCTTCTTACGTAAGGCTATGTCCTGAAATGGTTCACCTCTTTTCTAGCTAAGAGTTTTGCCTCCTTTCAGATCTTCGCGCTCATCCGTGTGGAAAGCACCTTTTAATCTACATTTTTTGCTGCCATCAATATCATTCAATCTTTCACCTTCACCTTTCTTTCTTAGGCCCATAACTCCCAAGTCATTCTCACACCAGACAGCGAGGTGAATAACCTCAAAAATAGCTTTAAAAACTCGATAACCCCTTTTGCCAAGTGGGTAAATTCCAACTCCACGAGGCTAAATGCTATAAACCCTACAGAAAACTCTTCTATACTCCCCTCATGATCTATGAAAAAAGGTGCTCCAAGCAACAAAGATCTCAAGATTTGACTACTGCAAAGCAGTTCTTCCAGGTCTCCCAAAAAACAAGTGTTATGCCTCTAAGTCATAGGTCTTCAAACTGTGGGGCACTCCCCCCTGGGGGGGCACAGCATCCCTTCAGGGGGGGTGTGCATTTACCTTCTATTATTGCTTTCAGGCGCCAGTCGTCTCTCTCAGCCCGGGCTGCTGCAGCCTCGGCTGCTGGGGGCTCGGCTGAGAGTGTCTGGAATCACAGTTCTTTAAAAGCCAGGGGCGCAACGATTTCGGAGGTGGTGGGGAGTGGGAGGGGGGGCTAATTCTTCCAGCAATAGGAAGAGTGGAGATTCAGGGGCTCTAAGAAGTGGATAAAAACAAAGTCTCATTAACACGTAAATGGTCTTTTAAAGACCTGTGAAGTACTCGGGTGCGCTGGCAACTCCAAAACTGTCTAGCTGTCTCAGCCAGGACTTGGGAGTTACACCATCAGTGTTGCCTATGGAGCCTGGCAACTGAGAAAAGAGTAGGGCCGGGAGTTGCAATTCTTTCACTTTGGTTTAAGGTCGACATCGAATTACAGTGCAGTGAAGAACGGGCTCGGTTTCAGGTAATTTTTGTGCATGACATGCAATGTACTTCAGCATATTTTAAACCCACATACCACTGATTTTTATGTTTTTTCAGCGTATAGTTCAGAAGTTGGTTGTTACATCGAGCTGTCACCAGCAGTTTGACATTGCCGTCACTGCTCCACTCGTAAGTCATTTTTTCAGGTTCCTTTTCATCCATAACTGAAATAAGGTGCCATTGGTGACACACACAGACGGATTTCATATTTTTCCACAGATTAATTTTTTCCTGTAGTTGTGTCGCCTACATTTTTTACTTGAGTTTTACCATTTGTTACAGCCCTCCAGTAAGTTGTTAAGTGAGGTGTACGCAGGTTTTGTGCAGGTTCGCATGCAGTCTCAGTGGCTTATGAGTTACTTGTTCACGGGGTTTTAGATAGAGGGCATGCTCGCTGCTTCTTTTCACAAATTCGGGCATGGTGCACAAAATCACAGCTCTATTTTCTTGGTATTGCCTTGGGTTAAATACATACAGGGTCTGTGCTGGCACTCATGGACATGTTAAACGATTCATATTAAAGAATTCAAATGATATCAGCATTCTATATATGGTATGTTTATGTATGTTTCTTTATTCCTACAGTGTCCCCTGAAGAAGGGATTTGAGTTTAATCCCGAAATGCATTGGGCATGGCTATGTAACTTCGGAACACCACTGAAGTCATATTATTTGTTGAAGTTTTTGATTTTGTACAGCATTTAGTTAAATGCATTGATCTTATTTTGCACATGTTGCCAATTTTTATTTAAATGAACAACAAAAAAACATTTCTGTGATGCTGTAATAAGTACTTTCAGATAAATGTGAGGTTTAAATTGAGTTGATTAGCACTGGTGATTTCATCGTTGATTAAGAATGTGAAATATAAATACATTAATCCACGCTGTGCATCCAGCACACTGGTGGTTTTCCACCAGAATTCTGTTCAGCCGGGGCTGACACACACGACGGGTGGGTTTGGGGGGGCATGGGGTTGAGAGCTCTAAAGCCCTTTGAGCCCTATGGGCGTTGCGCACCTGATGTGAAGGCAATTGTATCCCCAGGTCTTAGTCAGAAGCCCCTTTACGGGTGGCACCCTTCTCTGGTCAAAATACATCACTGGGTCCAGCAGCTACCTCATCCCTCTGGTCTTCGCAACTGCAACTTGTCAACAGAGTATGCCTTTGTTCAGGATTTCTCTTAACCCTGATCCACACTTTATTGAGTAGCTGCGCGCTCTACAAATACAAATACGCAATAACATAACACTTTGGGGACCCACCTGCACCCACAGAGTGTGTCCGAACTGCAACCCTTTGCAGGTCAAAACTGGTCAGACAGGCGGTCCTGTATGTTTAAGGACTTTGACATGGCTGCCGCCACCGATTCAGATACTGTCAATTCACACATGATAAAATCCGTGCCCATAAAATATCTTACTGTTGTGTCTTGTCTCAGTACCCATGCTCTTCAGCCATGTCTGTTTGGATGTGAGTGACAAAGGAGGACTACGGATTATCAGTGTTCAGCAATGCAATCAGACCCCACAGCCCAAGCTGCTGTTGAAACTTGCAGGGAGGGCTGAGATTGAAACGGGACATCTCACAGGGGAGAGTGCCCACTGGAGCTCTCCTCAATCCATGTGACGTCTAAAACCGGAAGCGGTCCCTTCTGCTGGAAAATGTGCTGAAGCGATCAGTGTTCGGGTTGGCCCTGGCTGGGAGCCTTACCCCCCCCCCCCCAAAGTGCAGGTCTAGTTGAACCTCATGTTGCTTCCCACGTCGGAAGTGCGTTTCACTGCAAGGAGTTCACAATGGTTGTATCCTTCCTGAAGATTCCATTCTCTGGCAGGTAAGAGTGAAGAGCTTTTGGTATTATTTTTTTAAAGCCTCGGTCCTTTTCCCTTCGTCCCAATACTAGTGGGAAAGTTGTATGTTTCAAGGAGGAGCGGATTTGGCATTAATGCCATAGGTGCTGACTTTGGTTCTGGGGACCCGGATACGAGTCCTGGTCCAACATCTTGTGATCCTGGGCAAAATCACTTAATTTACCAGTGACTTATGAAAAAGGAATTAGACCTTGATTAAAGTCACTGATGCTTGTTTAACATGTTCCGATCCCTAGAGCTGAGTCCACAAACCTAATATAACAAATATTGTCAAGTATGCCTATCATCTGTCCTCGCTTCTTTGTCGACCAAATTTAAATGTTTTCTTGTGCAGCTATTTCTGAAGCTTTTGAAGGCGATCTTCTTTATAAGCCAACTCTGTCAACAAACTGACTCTTGATGCTGCTAGAGAATGAAGATGTATATATCCTCTTGAATCACTAATATCACATGTGTATGATGTAAATGTCATCAAGGCCTTCTTGGAAAACTGTGGCTGGCCTCCTACTGACATGGCAACACTGGCCATACTCCACATAATCATGGATTTTTTAATTGTGTCAGAAGCATGTTTTGTGGAACTTCTTTTTCTGATATCTTGTTTAGGGGCAAGGATGTGGCACAACAGCCAGAGCTGATGACTGTAGAGCTGGGAAACCAAGTTCAATTCTTGATGTCTGCTCAACATCCTGTGATTCTGGGCAAATCACTAAATCTCCCTTTGCTTACAAAAAATGAATGTGTGCTTGTGTAATGTAAAAGATGCTCCTGTAAAGTGCTCAAATACCTTTGGGTCATGTTCGCGCTATATAAAACTGAACAAAACTAAATTACAACATTTTGTAAGCACTCCTGTTTCCAGGCACTGCTCAGGACTGGAAGTGGAGCACAACCTAAGGATGGCAGAAGCAAGAATCCATCCACACATTGTCTCTGTGGAGAAAAACATGCACTCCCACACCTGTGTTTTGGGAGTGTTTTTGCTAATCTATCCTAAATGTTGTGTTTTATGTGAAAAATAAAGCACCAATCATTTTTTATGCTAATTGTTTTCTTTTCATTTGAACTTTAAAATAAGCACAAGCACTACAAAAACTTCAGTTTAATAAACACTCTTACTTTATTTAATATTATTTGCCCTATACAACCTGGGCTCTGTAGGAGGGAATGGCCATCAATGATGCAGAGTACCATCTTCCAGAACTTTTTTATCAGGTGGTGGGCTCAACTTGTAAAAAGGTTTCGATGGGGGGGCTCGGCCGACAAAAGTTTGAAGACCTCTGCTCTAAGTTGTACAAAATGCTGGGTGTCTTGTCTTAGGGCTTACAAAATATATTCATATTTTGCAGCATTTTAGATATCTGCATGGATTGCCAGCACCCGGGGCAAGGCAAGTATTGCACCCCCTACCCTGTGGACCATTGGAGAATCCTCAATGATATGTCAAAGTCAGAGAAAGCTACCAGTATGAATTTTTTTCTTTTAAAATTTTGCGCCCCTTAAAATTTTCCGCCCAGGGCAACCGCCCAGGCTACGCCACTGGATGCATGTTAATAGTGCTCTGTGATTGTCATTGGTTTGTGAAGAATCTTGGACCCACCGGTTGTGCCATACCTCTACTCAACTAGGGTACTTTCTACTAGCTAATCAGTAAGTGCTACCTCGTTGGGTAAATGTATAGTGCTTTTACTATACTACAGCTGCGTAAAGGGCCAGAAGATTTGCCTCCAGTGACCGTATGTGCCTGTAACTTTGGTCCCTTCAGTGAGCTGGGCATAAAAAAAAAAATCTGCCCGCTCGCAAATTCGCGTATTTTTGGCAATTTCATGAGATTCGCGGATCGCGAAATTGCCAAAAATCCTCAAATTTCACAAGCGTAACGGATTTTTGGCCCATGCTTAGTGTTAATACAAAGCTGAATTCAACTGGTATCAAGTTGTCAACTCTACTGACCACAGAATAGATTGTAGGCACTTCTCAGCACAGATACTGAAGACAAATTTAGATCCAAAGTTGAATTCAAGTTGTGAACCCTGCTGTCCGCAGTGTCAATGGAAACCACTAGTCGATACAGACGTCAGTCTGCGGTGCTGTGGTACTGACTTCGCAATCGGCCTGTATCGAGGAGGCACGTGGTCATGGCTGCAGCCAAGTGGTAGGGTGGGGACATTCGCTGTGCCGCAGTCTCTTCTCTTTGCAGAAGTGAACCAGGCCCAAGGCATAGCCTAAATATTTATAGTCGTACGTTAACATTGTTTACGTTGGACTAGCCCACTCCGCTTCTGTTTCAAAGGAGGGGGTGAACACAGCTACATGACTGAAATTTTCCCTAGTGTCTGAGATAATATGGTTGCGTCCACTATTCAGTACACTACACGAACCAATGGTAAATGCACATACTGAAAAGTTTTTGATTTCTATAGTGAATTGTGTATAGTATTTCACCGGTAGTCTTAGCGTTGTGTACATTATTGTTGATGTTAGAGTTTTTTCACTTATACATACTTGGTTGCCACATCTTTGTAGATTGAGCTAGTGTGCTGTTGAGGAGATATATTATTTTGGAAAGGTCCGTTGTCCTGTTTTGCATTTCCTCTGAGGTAGTAGAGGGGAGGGGTCCGTGTGGTTGGTTGTAGTGGTAGTGCCGCTGAGCTTTGTGATTTTGTTGGGTGTCGGAAGTGTATAATTATAATCTCTAAGACATATTGCTCTTTAAACATAGGTGTGAGTTCGATGTAATTCACGTAGTACATGTTCGACGTTCTTACGGTAGTTAAATGTTGATGTTAATTTGTTAGTGGTAAGTGGAATTATTGCCTGATTTTTTATGTAGCATTGCAGATTTGGTTTGTGGTTGAAAATATGTGGAAGTGGTCAACATAATAAGTAGAAATTGTCATTTTAAAAACCTTTGAAATTCACTGAAAAAAACATAGGTTTCAAGCAGGTTTTAGTTAGGAATTATCATTTAAATAACCTTTGAAATTCACTGAAAAAACCATAGGTTTCAGGCAGGTTATAGGTAGGAATTAGCATTTAAAAAACCTTAGAAATCCACTGAAAAAAACATAGGTTTTAGGAATGTTATAGTTAACTGGACATTTCACTCATACAAAATCATTGAAATTCCTCTGTTATAGTTAGATGTACTAACTGTAACTCTCGCACCCGCAATCCACTGTTGATGATGTCACATATTACATCATTTATGAGATGGTCAGTGACATCACTGATGACATCTCAAATGACATCACTGAAGACATCATCCACGTGACAATCAGATACACCTCATCATACATTACTATAATCTTTCATCACTCACTATAAAATATAGAGTACCATATTTGAATCCATTGACACACTAATACAAGTGCAAAACAACAGTTGATGGACAGAATGCAGAACAATGTCATACATTCACCCCAGTACAGAGATCTGGACCTAAATCCATCGTTTTTTTGCACTCCACACCACCCCTGTTCAGACATGGCCATATGCAAATCAGCCTTGACCCTGGCTTGGCAGTTCGGGCTGGACTGTTCCCATGAGGCACAGTGTCAGACGTGAGTCCCATGCTCTCCACACCACTGGAGTCAAGCTATCCTGGCTGAAGACGGCTGATAGCCAGAAACCGGTCCTAGGATGCTTGATTCCGGTCCAGGGAAAACATGGCTTGGCAGTTCCGGCTGGACTGTTCCCATGAGGCACGCACAGGGTCAAAACTGATTTGCACATGGCCATGTCTGAACTGGGGTGGCTTGGTGAGCAAAATAACTATGGATTAATTAAACCCAGATCTGTGACTGGGGGTGAATGTTTTGCCATTGTGCAACATTCCGTTCATCATCTTGTTTGTTTTGCTGTTCACCCTATGTGGGAAGGGTATGCCCAGACGTGGGCCCCGTGCTCACTGCGCCACTGGTGTCAAGCTATCCTAGCTGAAGATGGCTGATAGCCAGAAACCGGTCCTAGGATGCTTGATTCCGGTCCAGGGAAGACATGGCTTAGCAGTTCGGGCTGGACTGTTCCCATGAGGCACAGGGTCAAGACGGATTTGCATATGGCCATGTCTGAACTGGGGTGGCTTGGTGAGCAAAATAACTGTGGATTAAACCCAGATCTGTGACTGGGGGTGAATGTTTTGCCATTGTGCAACATTCCGTTCATCGTCTTGTTTGTTTTACACTATTACAAGTATCTAAAACCCCATTCAGTCATTCTTAGAAGTACAAAAAAATGTAATCAATTATCTATAGCTTCATTCATACATGCTGGCAATGATCAGTAGAACACTATGAAATATACTTATACACCTATATTGACATTACACACCAGCCCACATCTTATTTACTTATGCAGTCATCCTGATCACTTATGCAAACAATGGATCATACTTCTATTTACTGAGCTACGCACTTATACAAACACCACTTTATTCAATTATATAGATTGTAACTCATACTTAGTGTGTTATACAGTCACTCATGCAATCACTGAGTCTTATGTATATGTATTTATATACAACATATGTATTTTATTATTCTAGTTTTTTGGACATGTACCATTAAGAAATATATTTGCACATCAGGACATCCATATACATATTCACTCACCCAAACAAGTATTATAACATGTAGTCTTAACATCAAATATCTATTGAATCAACTATTAACACATCTTTGGGCAGTCACAAACACCCCACCGAACTACACACAGATTCACTCTCCCATACAAATAATCAGTTTAGTAACCAATAACTAATATAGACTTTCACGTAGCTAGTAACTAACTGGTGCAGCAGTTTACACAACAATTGAGAAAGTAATACAGATATTCACACCGTTTAGTCACTATCGAATATATTTAGTGAGACACTATAAATTAGTCAAGTAATTAGTCAATCACACTGCTACTAAATCGTCCTTCTAGACACTTATACATCCACTCATTCTTCAATGCAGATTGCTATATATATAATACATATTTAAATATGGATCCAAACCACATTGACTGGATGATGTCATCGGTGATGTCATCAGTGATGTCACTGACCATGTCATGAATGATGTAATATGTGACATCATCACCTGTGGATTGCGGGCGCGAGAGTTACAGTTAGTACAACTAACTATAAAAGAGGAATTTCAATAATTTTGTATGAGTGAAATGTCCAGTTAACTATAAAATTCCTAAAACCTATGGTTTTTTCTGTGAATTTCTAAGGCTTTTTAAATGCTAATTCCTAACTATAACCTGCCTGAAACCTTTTTTTTTTCAGTGAATATATATATATATATATATATATATATATATATATATATATATAGATATATATTACCTACTGGCGGTCGCCAGTAGGTAGTTATAGTTAGGACCTAGTTTCCATAGGAAATCCTCAACATTCTATTTGGATTAACTTTGGCCCTGGTGGATGAATCTTTGTGAATTTCTCAAAGAAGATGGCTCGGTCCGCTGCGCTCCTTCCCTGAAAGTTTGGGGGGGATTGGTGAAGTGGAGGCTGAGATAAAAGGGGGGTCCCAAAACGTGTTTTCTCCATGTTATTTTCCATAGGACGTTTAGACACGGCTACAGGTCGAACGGCTGAATGGGTTTATAAGAAATTTGGCAAAACTGTAGAGTCCGGCTCGCAGATTACGCTTTTTTTGGAATGGTGTAAATCCGTTCAGTAGTTGCTGAGAAAATTAAAGTTAAAGTCAATTATATATCTATACGCGCCCACGGGTGCGCGCACTCAAGCGGCTGCGCGCGAGCGGAATTTTTTTTTTGCTGCGTGATGTCTGTTAACGTTCGATTCGAAGGAAATCAGGAAGTGTTGACCGCCATTTTGTCACTGCAAGTAAATATATTGTTCATTTGAAAGCGTTGGAACATGGAAAGGGGAGAAGGTAGAGATTGTTTTGCTGCGTAGGTTTTCTCAGGGTGTGCAGTAAGGTCCTTAAAGGCTAAAATATATATATATATATTTTTTTTTAAATTGCGGGGTGCGCGCACTCGGGCGCGCACACTTATTTAGAAGAGTGTGAAAATGGAGATAAATCAGAAGTTTGAGTGCTTTGATATAACGTGGCTCTGAAAAGAGCCCTTGTGTTAATTGAGTTTTTTCTGCATTTATAAGTAAGTAGCGATGCAGAGCCGGATGTTGCAGAGGAAGATTCTGTTTCTATCTTCCTTCTTACTTAGTTATGGTTTTTTCACTCTCACTCCAGGCTTTTAGTCTGTGGATGGAAATCCATTAACCTAGACTCACCTATGAAAATCATACTATTGATGCTTGACTGAGGCCAAGGAGATCAGAGTGCATGTGTGTGTAAGGTGATGTACCTCTGGGGAGATGATGTTACGTTTAAACGTAGCCCCTGAGTGCTTAGTTCGGTTCTGTTCTCTCACTGTTGTTGATTTTGAGCCCCAAATACAAAGGCTTGTTGTTGCTTGTGAATCCCCAAGTGTATATTTGCTCATACTGATCCATAACGTACCGGCGTATCCATGTCGTAGGCCGCAAGAGTGGGTGAAACTCAGCTGGCCGAGCAAGACTTGGGGAGGGGGCAGGAGCCAAGAGGAAACAAGGAGGGGTTTTCATCATTTGGGACAAAAAATATTTCTAAACCAACGAAAAGCTTTATTAACAAGTCACATGACCTGTTATGCTTACGTTACGCGCTCCGCGCCGCGCCCTGGATTGCTTCCGGGAAGCTGCGCTTCGCGCCTCGCGCACCGGAGCACTTCCGGGTGCGCTAACGCGGCGTGTCATATGACGCATTATGCAACAACGCGATACGTCGTTGAGGCTCCACCGGAACTGATTGAATTGGTAGTCTACAGTGTTTCTGGAAGTTTCAGACTGAAGCTGGCGTCAGCATGAGAGCACCCCGTGGCTACGTCGTGGCCATTCTGCGAGCAATCATGGCAGAAGCTCCCCACCGGAACTCTGCGGGAGTCGGGGGCCCCGGTGACTCTTGTAGAATCCGCTTTTGGGAATGGGGCCCATGCCGTAGCAGTCAAGCGTCCGAGTTCCAGGGTTGTCCAGAGCCATCCTTGCAGGCCAGGCCCAAGTCTGTGGAGCCGACCGCCATTTCCTGAGCTCCGTGGTAGCCGCCTGTCGCTGTACCGCAAGAGTGGGTGCAATTCAGCCGGATGGCGGGTGAGACGCTGTATAGCAAGAGCAGGCGTAATTCAGCTGGCCGAGCGAGGCACTGTGCCGCAGGAGCGGGCGCAACTCAGCTTGTCGAGTGAAGCGCTGGGGTGTAGCTGAGAAACCTCCACCTGGGGAGGTGGGGGAGGCTCGTTCGCGCCGCCTCTCCCTTCCAGTGCACCCCACGACGTCTCCTGGCGCAGGTATATGTGATGGTTGGACCAGGGCACCGCAGGACGTGTCTTCAGGTCAAACGGATTGTGGGACGAGGTCCAGAATGGAAGAGTCACCAAAAGGCTAAAAGTTCCGCCGGACCCCGGGAGCCGGCCGCCTATGTCGAGTGAAGTGCTGGGGTGCAGCTGAGAAACCTCCACCTGGGGAGGTTGGGGAGGCTCGTTCGCGCCGCCTCTCCCTTCCAGTGCACCCCACACCGTCTCCTGGCGCAGGTATATGTGATGGTTGGACCAGGGCACCGCAGGACGTGTCTTTAGGGGTGTAGCTGAGAAACCTCCACCTGGGGAGGTGGGGGAGGCTCGTTCGCGCCGCCTCTCCCTTCCAGTGCACCCCACGCCGTCTCCTGGCGCAGGTATATGTGATGGTTGGACCAGGGCACCGCAGGACGTGTCTTTAGGTCAAACCCTCAACTATGGCACCCAACATCCATGACTTATGACATTTGTGGAAGGCAGTGACATCAAAGCATCTCAGGGACCAAGCATATCCAGAGTCCTTCCTACAGCCTCTGCGTTCCTTCTTACCTAGTTATGGTTTTTTCACTGCCACTCCAGGCTTTTAGTCTGTGGATGGCAAACTATGAACCTACACTCACCTATGAAAATCTTACTATTGATGCTTGACTGAGGACAAGGAGATCAGTGAAGCGCTGGGGTGTAGCTGAGAAACCTCCACCTGGGGAGGTGGGGGAGGCTCGTTCGCACCGCCTCTCCCTTCCAGTGCACCCCACGCCGTCTCCTGGCGCAGGTATATGTGATGGTTGGACCAGGGCACCGCAGGACGTGTCTTTAGGGGTGTAGCTGAGAAACCTCCACCTGGGGAGGTGGGGGAGGCTCGTTCGCGCCGCCTCTCCCTTCCAGTGCACCCCACGCCGTCTCCTGGCGGAGGTATATGTGATGGTTGGACCAGGGCACCGCAGGACGTGTCTTTAGGTCAAACCCTCAAGTATGGCACCGAACATCCAGGACTTCTGCCATTTGTGGAAGGCAGTGACATCGAAGAATCTCAGGGACCAAGCATATCCAGAGTCCTCCCCGGGGTATTTGCACAACGGTCCTCCACCCCTAGGCCGCCAGCTATGCTACCTTGACAGGAACAGTGTCATGCATTTGGATCGATGTTGCAGCAGGCTGCCATGTAAATAGTTATTTAATGAAACGTTTTACCCTGTTACTTTGTTGGTGTGTTGTATATATTTATAATATTTGCATAGGGTTTCTCGTTATTTTGGGCGGGGTGGGCGGCGGAGCAAATTCACTGAAAAAACCATGCATTTGGATCGATGTTGCAGCAGGCTGCCATGTAAATAGTTATTTAATGAAACGTTTTACCCTGTTACTTTGTTGGTGTGTTGTATATATTTATAATATTTGCATAGGGTTTCTCGTTATTTTGGGCGGGGTGGGCGGCGGAGCAAATTCACTGAAAAAAACATGCATTTGGATCGATGTTGCAGCAGGCTGCCATGTAAATAGTTATTTAATGAAACGTTTTACCCTGTTACTTTGTTGGTGTGTTGTATATATTTATAATATTTGCATAGGGTTTCTCGTTATTTTGGGCGGGGTGGGCGGCGGAGCAAATTCACTGAAAAAACCATAGGTTATAGACCATATATAGTTAAATATCTCAAGTCCATCTCTGCACTCGATGGAGATACAGGTCGTCGATCAGAAAATGTGCTGCCCACCTCTAATGGTAATAGCGTGGCCAGGGCTTTTGTCGATGCCTCTGCAAATTGCACAGGGTGCACTTGTTTGACATGCCGCACCATGGTATGTATGGAAAAGGAATATTTTTTTGTTGGATTTCCTCTTGAGAGAAACGAGTCACATATCGTGCAGGTTACTTTTGGTGCATTTACTTTCTTTTGATCTTCAGGATAAGTGAAAAATTGCCAGATGAAAGATTCTTTTTTTCTTCTTAAAGGTAGTCGATCATTTTGTTCAGATTCGGAAGATGAATGAGATACGGCAGCCATTTCACCTAAGTCTTCCGAAAAATGTAGGACGTTGTTCTCTCTTGAGAGTAGAAAAGATAGTGAGAGAAGTGGGTGGAGTACTGCGTGTAAATTCCAGAATAGAAACTAGTAAGAACCAATTGGAAGTGTTGTTTTCATGTTGCAGCAGGCTGCCATGTAAATAGTTATTTAATAAAACGTTTTACCCTGTTACTTTGCTGGTGTATTGTATTTATTTATAATATTTGTATAGGGTTTGTCGTTATTTTGGGCGGGGTGGGCGGCGGAGCCGAGCTATCTTGCAGCCATCATGGCGTCGAGCTCGGTTTCTCTCACTAGTTTCATATTTCTCATGAGGGGTTGTTCCTAATGTTTCTATTTTAGCGAGGTGAAAAAGAGATCCTATCAGTGGCCTACTGATTTTGCTCGATTCCTTTTGTTTTTTCTAACGATTTTTAAGTTAAAGTTTGCTAGCACGATACAGCGGCTACTCCGCATTTTATATATATGTCTTTTTTATTAGGGGTGTCCTCCGGTGGAGTCGGACGATCTACCTCTAATAAACGGTAAGTGTTCCTCTGAAGGAATGCGTCTTGAAAGTGGCTGACTGTAATGTATGATATTTCACTCAGTGACTTTCAGGCCCATGCTGTTTCAAAACTGTGCATGTGCTTGAAGCAGGCGTAGGTATTGACGCAGCATTGTGAATATAGTGCATTGGTGAGCCTTGCTGGAGCTGCATCACAGTTGCGATGCAACTCTAGCAATGTATTAGTTTTTGAGCACAGATGTGTTACGCATGTATGGTGTTTTTGTACCATGGTGCGCCACATTTCAAACCACGTTATAGTTAGTTGGACTCACTATAACTTGCGCGTGCAATGCACTGCAGATGACGTCACATATTACATCACTCATGACATGGTCAGTGACATTACTCATGACATCACTGATGACACCATCCAGTGAATGTGTGTCTTTCTGAAAAATAAATATGTTTTATATATGTATATGTAAAGGTCTGTATGGTTTGTTGGGGGTATTACTTAGCACATAGATGCATAAATGACTGACTCACTGTTTGTATGTGTTTTGAAGACAGCATATGTGCAGGACTGTATGGGTGGATGAGTGTGTATATGTGTGTGTTAGTGAGTCAATGACTGTCTCACTAGTGTCTTTATCAGTATCTACATATGTTTTAATCTAGTATATGTGAATATTGATGTATATAAGTGAGTATATGTGAGAGTGAGGGATTGTAAGAGTTCCTGTTTAAATTAGTATGTGTTTCTATAAGTGATTGTTTAAGAGAGTAAGTATGTATAAGTTTCCTTAGAAATAAAGTGGTAGTGTGTGTATAGCTGTATATGCAAATAAATGGATGTTCAATAGTTTATTTGCATGTGTGAGTATGTGTGACAGTATCTTTAGGATGACTGTCGGTGTGTAAGAGGATGTATAAGTGTATCACTACATATGATGAGTGAGTATATGTATGAGTGACTATATAGAACTGTTGGTGAATGAGTAGATATGTATATAGATTGTGGAATTATTGAATTGGTTGTTTTAACTGGTATGGGTATCTCCATTTTTTTGAAAATTTTAGTTTCTATTTTTGAATATGTGTTTCAAGGGTTACATTACAGTGAAAGGAGGTCTGTCACTCTGTCACAAGGATGGTGTCATCAGTGATGTCATTGGTTTTATGCGAGTAAAATTTACAGCTAACTATAACTGGTGTGAACCTATGGTTTTTTCAGTGAATTTAATAGGTTTTTTAAATGCTAATTCCTAACTATAACTGGTGTGAAACCTATGGTTTTTTCCGTGAATTTCATAGGTTTTTTAATAGCAAATTTCTTTTGCTATCAAATATAATAATTTTTTTTAATGAATCCTATATTGTATATTTATGTAATACTATTTTTTATTTTTATTTTTTTTGCCCTGGTGCGCTCCCGGGGCGCGTACGGTCCCGTTAGCGCTATTGCCGCGAACGAAAACATCATTGTGACGTATCGCGTAGGCGCGTCCGTGTGATACGCACGGCGTAAGCGCACCAGGAAGAACCCACGCACATACAAACGCGCTACGTAAGCGCGTCGGGTCATGTAACCTGAAAATAACACTTTTCATTGTTTCAGAACAGTTTTGGTTTCCAAATGATGAAGGCCCGAGTCATGTGACCTGAAAATAACACTTTTCATTGGTTCAGGACAGTTTTGTTTTCCAAATAAGGAAAGCCCCCACCTATTTTCCTCATTCTCACTTTGTACTTTGAGTGAAGAAGACCTGTTGAAAGACCTCTCTGTTCCTTTTTGGACTAAAAATGGCTTCAGTAGCAGCAGCAGCAGGAGCATCCCAACCACCACCACCACCACCACCACAAGGACCACCACAACACCACAGTGGTGGAGATGAAGAAGAGGAGAAGGAGGAGGAGGAGGAGGAGGAGGAGGAGGAGGAGGAGGAGGAGGAAGAGGAGAGGAGCAGGTTCCTGCCTGAACATACTACTCCATATAAGCCAAAGGAGCACATTATCTGGGAGTTTTTTTCCATCTCAAAGGACCAGAAGAAAGTAAATGTGCCAAAGGTGACTTGTTTAATCTGTGGCACTCAACTTTCAAGGGGGAACCCTAACAAAAAATACTCTTTTGGCAACAACACCATGATTCGCCACATGCAATGCCAGCACCCTAACAACTATGCTAGGGCAGAGGTCAGGGAACTGGCCAGAAACCCACCCCGAATCTTCTCCCAGCAC
Source organism: Lissotriton helveticus (assembly GCF_964261635.1). Taxonomy (NCBI): domain Eukaryota; kingdom Metazoa; phylum Chordata; class Amphibia; order Caudata; family Salamandridae; genus Lissotriton; species Lissotriton helveticus. The sequence goes on from NC_136067.1 coordinate 279,415,449, forward strand.
CTCCCAAAGTAAACAACCCACTCCATCGGGTCTAGAGGCAAGGGAGATGATTCCAAGCATTCAACCCAAGTTTGCCAAATTTAAAATCGTTTGCATATTTTGTGGAGGGACAATTAGCTATGGTGAGCAAAGCATTAAACTTATCAACCGAGCTGGTGACAACCACAAGTGCCCCAAAAAACCTTAATTTTTTCCTGGTTTTTTTTGCTCCAGTTGAGCCATTTACAATTCCCTGTTTTTTGTTTGTCCCCATAAAGAATACAAAAAAATATAAAACTGTTCATAAAAGCCAAAAAAAGTAAAAAATGTTCAAAAAAACAAAAAAATATAAAACAACAAAAAGAATTAAAAAAACAGTTCTTTTTAGAACTGCCTCCAATTTATAAAAAAATGCTACATTTTTAAAAAACTCTGTCATACTTTTTTCCCCATGGTACGCTCCCCGGTACGCTCCCCGGTGCGCATACCGGGCGCTCCCCCCGCGAAAATCTGGGGGACAACTTGCCCACCAGAAACCTCCAGTATGCGCCAGGGGGCTGCGTTGCAGAGAGGTGTTCTGAGACCACGCCCCTTTTTACAACACTCAGGAACACAGCACCGTGGCGCTTACTGGAGGTACCTGGTGGGCTAGTTGGCCCCCAGAGACCCCGAGTATTCAAGGGGAATAGCCTACCCCTCTGCAAACGCGCCGGTGCAGGGAGGTGGTGGGGCTTGAAGTGACGGATTGCACCACTCTGCAAACGCACCCCCTGGCGCGTTTGCAGAGGGAAAACTAATTCCCCTTGAATACTGGGGTTCCCTGGGGGCCAACTAGCCAACCAGGAACCTCCAGTATGCGCCAGGGGGCTGTGTTGCAGAGAGGAGTGAAAAGGGGCGTGGCCTCATTACACCTCTCTGCAACGCAGCCCCCTGGCTCATACTGGAGGTTCCTGGTGGGCTAGTTGGCACCCAGGGACCCCCAGTATGCAAGGGGAATTAGTTCCCCTTCTGCAAACGTGCCAGGGAGCTGCGTTGCAGAGAGGTGTAAAAAGGGACGTGGCCTCATTACACCTCTCTGCAACGCAGCCCCCTGGTGCATACTGGAGGTTCCTGGGGTGGTAGTGGGATCCCAGGCACCCCCAGTATGCAAGGGGAATTAGTTCCCCCTCTGCAAACGCACCAGGGGCTGCATTGCAGAGAGGTGTAATGAGGCCACAACGCTTTTTACACCTCTCTGCAACACAGCCCCCTGGCGCATACTGGAGGTTCCTGGTGGGCTAGTTGGACCCCAGGGACCTCATTTATGCAAAGGGACTTAATCCCCCAACTTAGAACATGCTACGGGCGCGTTTTGACAGTGGTGAAGGTAGGGGGCGGGGCTTGAGGGGATATGTGTGCAAACATGCCCTGTGGCGCATTTTAAGTTTGGGAATTAATTCCTTTTCAATCCAGAGGTCCCCTAGGGGCCAACTAGTCCAACAGGTACCTCCAGTAAGCGCCACGGAGCTTCGTTGCAGAGTGTTGTAAAAAGGGGGCATGCCCTCGGAACACCTCTCTGTAACGCAGCTCCCTGGCGCATACTAGAGGTACCTGGTGGGCTAGTTGGCTCACAGGGGACCTCAGGATTTAAGAGGAATTAATTCCCCAACCTAAAACGCGCCACAGGGCGTGTTTGCACACATGTCGCCTCAGGCCCTGCCCCCTTCCTTCATTATTGAGCACAATATTACTCTAAAATCAGCGGAACTACGAATTCCGATTTACTCACCTGTTATCAGAAGAGACCTCAATGCTGCATCTTTCAGCCCACTACTGATCCTGAAAAGTAATTCTAATCGTAGTTACAAAAACTTGAATTTCCTTCAATAGGCTAACAACGACTGGTTTCACTTGGAAATTCTTCTAAGTGTGGAGTTTTGGAGCTTTAAAAAATTCCTCTAAAATCAGCTGAACTACGAATTCCGATTTACTCACCTGTTATCAGGAGAGACCTCAGTGCTGCATCTTTCAGCCCACTACTGATCCTGAAAACTAATTCTAACTATGCTTACAGTAGCTTGAATTTCCTTCCATAGGCTAACATTGACTGGTTTCACTTGGAAATTCTTCTAAGTGTGGAGTTTTGGAACTTTAAAAAATTCCTCTAAAATCAGCTGAACTATGAATTCCGATTTACTCACCTGTTATCAGGAGAGACCTCAGTGCTGCATCTTTCAGCCCATTACTGACCCTGAAAACTAATTCTAACCATACTTACAGTAGCTTGAATTTCCTTCCATAGGCTAACATTGACTGGTTTCACTTGGGGGGACATACCTGCTGACACAGACGCCGAGAGTTGCTCCTGGGTGGGGAACGCTGTGTGTCTCGCCGCCGCTGTGCCATCCTCGCGGCTAGAGACTACAGCTCCCAGTGAGCTCAGCGGACACTTGCGGCCACTTCCGGCCTCCCGCCCTGATCACGCTCGGAGGCGCTACAAATCACGGACGCTCCCTCGGTGGAGCGGGGGGACATACCTGCTGACACAGACGCCGAGAGTTGCTCCTGGATGGGGAACGCTGTGTGTCTCGCCGCCGCTGTGCCATCCTCGCGGCTAGAGACTACAGCTCCCAGTGAGCTCAGCGGACACTTGCGGCCACTTCCGGCCTCCCGCCCTGATCGCGCCCGGAGGCGCTACAAATCACGGACGCTTCCTCCGCGTCGCGGACGCACGCGGGCGGCGCCGGGCTGAGCCCGGGCAGAGGGCGGGCCGTCTGTGGCCGTCCGGGGCAGGAAGAGGCAGGGCAGGGCCACCCCACTATCATCTGCTGCTACAAATGGGTAAGAGAAAGAAAAATCTGACCATGGAGGAGGGTGGAAAAAACGCAAAAGTACCAAGACACTCCAATTCTATTTTGACCTACCTCTCCTCTGCCGTGGGGGCCCTAACCAAGGAGATAGCAAATGCTGAGCATGAACTGGGCATCTCACCTTCCTCCCCCTTAATACTGTACCAACTCAACCTTTGGTGGACGATGTTTCTGGCTCTACCAATATACCTGCATTTCCCCTGGATCCTGTTGTCACCATAGTTAATCTCCCCCCCTTGGGTCAAGTGAGCAAAGATATCACCCCTGTCCTGCCTACAAATCCCCTCACACCGAACCCCATGATGGGATCTGAACCAGCTAGACGGAAGAAGGGGAAAAGCACTAACACGACGATCACCACTAGTGAAAAAGCGGACTTATTAGGAGAAAAACTTGAGGAACTTTTTGTGGCTAGGATTGAACCCCTTCTGGTGGGAATTGCTAAAGACATTGTGGATACTTTAAACACCTGCCTGGAAGGCCTTTTAAAGAAATGCTCCCTCATAGATAGACTTGTAAACTCTTTACCCCCCAATATTGCTTTACCTAGTAAAGGCCTGACTGGGGATGGTGTAGGGAGCTTGATATCAGCAGGCAACACGATAATTACACTCCCTCCATGTAGGGTCACAAATGAGGATGTTAGTCCGCAAGTGTCTAAACCTGCTCCCCCCGCCCGATGGCTTGTGCTTCCAACATGGGGGACCAGACATCCTCCCTACCCCAGAAGAGTCCACCACCCGAAAGGAAGGCTACCCCAGGCACCTACAAACTTAATCTACCCCCAGAGTCATCCCCTCTGGTAGCAGTGTTTATTGGGGTTCCACCACTTATGGAGGGAGAGAGGGAATCAACCAGGGATCTTATGGCTAAGGTGTACAAGTGGTGCTCTGAGAAATGTTGTGGGGAGAACATTGCAGATATTATTATCCACGCAAGGAGGGTGGGCTGGATTGGCAAACATCCGAAAACTACGCATGGGGATTGCGTGGTAATACATTTCTGTAGGGTCAACTTAGCCGATAGGCTGTTTTGGGACAGCTCGGAGATCTCTAGTAGGGACCACATGAGACCCGTTCCCTTGGGCTTTTTCTACTAACCTCCATCCCGCACTAAACATACAACCAACTTCCAATCTAGATGGCAGGGTCTGAGGGGAGTATCAGGGCGGAGCAATGTCCAAGACAGTATAAGGAAACATTACGCTATGGACTCCAGTGCCCCACTGATAATCTGCCCCCAGGCTCCAAAGGGTTTGGTAGAGGATGGTGGGTTGGTTATGAGTAACCATTATGCCCCCCTGTCTGGTTTAGACGACACAGATTGACTACCAAACACAGTTACAACACCGACCGAGGGGAGTAGCAAGCCAACTGAGGTTGCAGCATGTAAAATCCTCAGTTGGAATGTCGCAGGAATTAGATCTAAAATCGGCGACACTGATTGGGTTAGATTTGCCTCCGAACACAAAGTTATTGCCCTTCAGGAAACCTGGGATACCTCATCCTGCTTTTGGTTGGATGGGTTTGCAGGTTTCACTGTAGCCGCAACCCCTAGTAATGCAGGTAGAGCTAGTGGAGGTCTTCTGACCCTATTCCACTTGACCTTAAAGGGGCCTTTAAGGCAGATTGAATATGATTCCCCAAATTTCTTAATTGTTGAAAGGGAAATTAGTCCCACTAAAAGTACCTTGTTTATAAATTTTTATAATTCAGGTAATAGGGATGGTTGTGGCGATAACATTGTCGCCCTCGATTCCTTCTTAAATCTAGTCAGTCACAATACTCATAAAAACTATGAATATGTACTCATGGGCGATTTTAATATTCACCCTTGTGAATCTGGGTGTGGTTTAACTGATCCTATGGTGGCCACGGGACAGGAGGGGTCCCACTTTGAGCATACCAAATCGGGCGAAGAGCTGGAAGAACTTTTGGCCAACTTTTTTTTTTTAATAACTTTATTTTTGTTGTAGGGAGTACACGAATATCATCAGCCCTAAAAACGGTATTATCATTCAATCTCCAAGGCTATATACAGGTTAAACCTTGTCACACGGCCCTTCAGCCCACATCCCGGAGGCCGGGCGGCGTAGCTTTAATCATTCCCAGTAGCGGTGTGCATATTCATCCATTCGGGATTTTCATGTCTTGGCAGATCCCTGCATTTTATACTTTTATCCCCTCCCTCCCCCCAACCGTATTCTGTAGAACCAAGAAAACAGTCCCCAACTTGGAGCTTGCCACATCGTATCCTTCCAAGCACCTTAATGTGTAGTCATTGATCACCATATCCAGAGTCTCGCCCTCCCACCCCCCCCCCTCCCAACAGTACTCCTTAGCACAGCACATTGCACATCCCTTCGGCTGCCCCTTGGCACTTCTTAACTCCCCTATCTATGTCCTTACGGGGTCATGTTTGGTCTCAGTCCAACCTTTTACCCACATTATCCCGCTTATTGCCTCTCACTGTCCCGCTTCAAGCCCATGATATTGTCTCCATTTGGCCCACACCCTTCTGAACTTCTTGGGGCAGCCTCTCGCCTTATATGTCACCCTCTCTGCTACCATGTAAAGATCCAAATCCCTTCTCCATTCCTCTATCTCTGGTGTTTCTGTGGCTCCCCAGTACTTCGCTATGTCCCGCTTAGCCACCACTAGTGCCAATACTAGGAATATGAGTTGCGGTGCGTGGCAGGTCCACCTCGTTTGTCATGCCCAGCAATGCTAACTTTGGGTCCCGTACCAGCTCTATGCCTAAAACCTCTCCCAATTCCGTGAAGATGTGTGCCCAGTATACTCGTATTTTGTCACAGGACCATATGGTGTGATAGAAGTCCCCTCGTTGTTGCCGACATCTGAGGCACGTGGGGTCGGTTATTTTCCCGGTCTTGAGGAGGCGTACTCTATCGAAGTAGGTCCTATGGAGCACATTCAGTTGAATGAGCCGTAGCCGTGACTTGATCGCAACCTCCCGGGCGTGCATCAGGACCATCTCCCAATCCAAGTCTTCCATCTCCCCCACCTCCGCCTCCCATATCCCTCTCAGTTTCAGTAGGTCACCCAACATGTGGTTCGTTAGTGTCTTATATGTGAGGGAGACCGCCTGATGAACCATCTGTTCCTGGAGAAGTCTACCTTCTAGTGGAGCGTATTCCGGTATGTCTGCTAGTGTAACATTTTGGGCCCTCCTCGCATGAGCGAACTGAGTGTGTTTAAACAGTTGTGAACAATGTAATCCAAATTCCATCTGTAGCACGTGAAATGATTTCAAGTCACCCCTGCATATCACATCCCCAATATGTGAAATACCTATGTCATCCCACCGCTGGAACCCCTTTAGTTTCTTTATTTCCGTCAGCCATTGGCAATGCCAAAGCGGCATCTGACGTGTCAGTCTTCCCTCCCAGCCCATGCGTTTCGTGGCTCGTGTCCACGCCCTCAGAGTGATTGTTGTAGCCGGTAGGAGCGACCTCCGCACCTTTCCCCCGTATAGGTAGTAAAGTATATTATGAGGTGACAGCTTATGCCTCTCCAGCGCATAAGTCGGGTGGTCTGCTGGGGTGTATCCAGTCATTGATGGGTGTCAGGTGTTCCGCCCAGTAATACGCCTCTAGGTTGGGCAGTGAGATCCCCCACTATACTGGTGTTGTTGGAGTGTTTGGAGGGCAATTCGTGGTTGCTTCCCCAGCCACAGGAATGAACGGAGGTCTGCATGTATTTTGGAGATTGTGGTGGCCGGGAGTGGGTAGTACTCATTCTGGAGTGCATAAAGGAACTTGGGGAGAGTAATCATCTTATACATGGCCGCCCTGCCTAGTAGGGTGAGCAACTTTTGGCCAACTTTAACCTTTTTGAACCAACAAATACGGAGGGGGAGCCCAGAATACCTAACTTTAAGGGGTCAGTTCCTGGTACTATAATTGACTATATATTCGTTACCCCAGTCATTCTTAACCGTGCTACTTCTTACTACACAGTCCCTTCTCCTCTTAGTGACCACAATCCTGTACTCTTGGAGGTGCCGTGGGGGGATTTTATGGGCCCGATGCCTGGGCAGGCCATTACAGGGCCTGCCCTACGCACAATAGATCAGGGAAGAAGGCTTAAGTGGGCAAATGTGGTCCCTAACAATTTCTATGCTGACATTTGCCCGCAAATTGAGGACCAGGTAATGATCTGCCAGAACCCTGTTTCCCAAAGCAGCGAAATAATGGACGCTTTCCAAACCATATGCAATAAAATTTCTTCGAACCTCACGGTAAAAATGAAGTAGGGGGGAAATAAACATTGCCGATGGTTTGATGCCCCATGCTCAAAAGCCCATAAATCTTTAAAAATGGCGCTAAAAGCTAACCCAAGGGTCAGGACAGATATTGCAATCCTAAGAAAAGAGTATAAACGAACCATCAAGACCAGACAGGACAAAATCAAAAATGAGGCTTGGGAGAACCTACTGTCTATTGATATCTTGCGGGATAGCAGGCAATTCTGGGCCATAATTAATCAGCCTTACCTTTCTGATTCGCCTAATCTAGGTACGGACTGCGTCATCCCGGATGATAAGTGGTTGGCACACTTCAGCTCCGTCTACGGAGATAATGGAATGGTTACCCAGCCACTCAATATGATTGTCCCCGAGGCTATCCCCATGTGTTTTAATAGGGCTGAGGTTGAAAAAGCTATTCGGGCTACGACTAGGAACAAGCCCCTGGGCTAGACGGGGTGCCGGCTGATTTTTACATACACTCCCCGGAGTTATGGGCAGGCATCCTAGTCAATGTATTTACAGCTGCAAACAGCAAACCCCCCCCCAACCACATGGGCAACCTCCACAATAGTTCCCATATTTAAGAAGGGGCAACGGGATGATCCAGGGTGTTACAGGCCTATATCCCTCTTGGACTCTGCAATTAAGATCTTAGGCAGAGTCCTCTTGGCTAGGTTAAGGGACAGTCTGGAGAGCAATGGTGGGTTGGCCGATATTCAATACGGTTTTAGAGAGAAGAGAGGCACGATAGAGCAGTGCTCCAATCTACACCTGTTGATATCTAAGTACACGGTCGCCAAGGAGGGGTCTCTGTACCTAGCGTTCATGGACCTCTCCTCGGCCTTCGACCTGGTAAATAGGTCCAAGCTCTGGGATATCCTTCTGAAGATTGGGATCGATGAGGCATTGGTTAGGTTCATGGCCTCACTTCATCAAGAGCTCTTTGCAGTGGTGCGGGTCACAAAAGAAGGTAGATGCACGTCCCGTTTTAAATCTATGCGAGGGGTTAGGCAGGGTTGCATACTGGCACCCCTGATCTTTACAATTTATATTAATGGCCTAGGTACCCATTTAGACGGAGCTGCCAGAGACTTTCCGCGTGTAGGAGAAGTTAAGATCCCCGCTCTCCTATACGCGGACGACGCGGTGCTGATAGCTCGCACCGGCATCTGTCTCCAACAGCTCTTGGACGCATTTGGTACCTTCATGGATCAACTAGACTTGAAGGTCAACGCAAACAAGTCACACACCATGGTTGTTGGCACTCAGAAGAAAATGGCACTGGTAAAAACCTTCAGATGTAAGGGAGAAGTTGTGTCTAGTGTTTCCGTCTTTCCCTACTTAGGGTTGCTTTTCGACAATAGGGGTAACTGGGGCCCACAGGTAAGGGCCAAAAGCCTGGCGGTGACCAGGACATCAATGGCCCTTTTAGGCTTTGCTAAAAGGTTGGGTCATAAACCGATGGAAGCCCTTATAAAGGTTTACAATAGCAAATGTTTTTCTGTGGCACTGTATGGCGCACCTTTATGGGGTTACGTATGTTTGGAAAAAATTAAAAAAGCGGAAAATAGATTCTTACGCTCTCTCTTGTCCGTACCCCAGTCGACACCAACCTTTTCCATACATGCAGAGGTGGGCATGGACTATGTTTACGACAGGTTAAATTTGGCGCCTTTAATCTATTGGCTTAAGACATGGCTGAACACAGAATTAACTCTTAATCATTTGATAATAAAGGATGTCATGTCTTTGGATTATAGCAGTAGAATTCCGTGGCTGGCCTACCTGAAGAAGTCCTTCACGGATTTGGGCGGGCCGGAACTTTTTATAGACCCCTCTGGCATAACAAATCAAGACGTAGTTATTATTAAAAAACAATTTATGCTAAGGGCAAGAATGTGCCGAGAGGAAAAGGAACTGCTTAAGCCTACAGTAAGACAACACTATTTGTTAGTAAACTCAATCGCACTAGAACCCTATTTATGTTTTGTCACCAAGCCATTTCACAGGTTCCTTTTAACTAAATTTAGATTTAATCTTATCCATTTTTATTTGGGAAGTTTCAACACTTGGGTGAAACCAGAGTCAGCACCGCCCTGTACTTGCGATAATTTTTCTGTAAAAGATACCATGCATTTTATTATGTTTTGTGATTTCTTTTTTGAACAGAGGAAAAAATATTTGTTACCGATCCTAAGGGAAGCTGGTTTCTCCCAGGTGAGACCAGCCATGTTTTATCTTCAATCACTGAGTAACATTCACATCACATTCTGTATGGCTAACTTTTTAGTGGCGGCGCCTAGATCAAGATCACACAAGATACTATAAAACTTTCCCTATGAACTGTCTTTTATATTCTTTTTAATCTTGTTTTAACTGATATACCTCGCCACATGAATTCGATTGAAACGAAATTGTTTCATTGTATTTTACTTGTACATAAATGTTTTTTTATGCTCTTTGTATGATTTGTAACTAAATCGAATAAAGATTACTTGACTGACTGACTGACTGACTGACACTTGGAAATTCTTCTAAGTGTGGAATTTTGGAACTTTAAAAAATTCCTCTAAAATCAGCCGAACTACGAATTCTGATTTACTCACCTGTTATCAGGAGAGACCTCAGTGCTGCATCTTTCAGCTCACTACTGTCCCTGAAAAGTAATTTTAACCGTACTTACCAGTAACTTGAATTTCCCTTCATACGATATGACTGCCTGCTATATAAAATATCTATAAATTAAAAAAATATAAAATAAAATAAAATATTATAATTTCAATATTAAAAAAAAATCCATTTATATTAAAAATATGTGATGTAATTAAAAAAAAATAATATCTGAAACTAAATACTTTAAAACAATGTAGTAAATAAGTATAAAAAAATATAACAATTAATACATTTAAAAATTATCATTCACAAAACCTTTGAAATCCACTGAAAAAACCATAGGTTTCAGCCACGTTATAGTTAGGAATTAGCATTTAAAAAACCTTAGAAATTCACTGAAAAAACCATAGGTTTCAGCCACGTTATAGTTAGGAATTAGCATTTAAAAATCCTTTGAAATTCACAGAAAAAACCATAGGTTTCACACATGTTATAGTTAGCTGGACATTTCACTCATACAAAACCATTGAAATTCCCCCTTTATAGTTAGTTCAGCTAACTATAACTCGCGCGCCCGCAATGCACTGCTGATGAAGTCAAATATTACATTACTCATGACATGGTCAGTGACATTACTCATGACATCACTGATGACATCTCAAATGACATCACTGATGACATCACTGATGACATCATCCTTGTGAAAGAGTGGCCTCCTCTCAGCGTAATATAACCTTTGATACACATATTCAAAAATAGAAACTAGAATTTTCAAAAAATATAGATACCAATACCAGTTACAGCAACCTATTCAGTAATTCAACCATCTACATACACATCCACTCATTCACCAACAGTTCTATATAGTCACTCATACATGTACTCACTCATCATATGTACTCATACACCTATACATCCTGTTACACACCGACACTCATCCATAGAGTTACTCACACATGCAAATAAACTATCAAACATCCATTTATTTGCATATACAGCTATACACACACCACTACACTTACTTTTACAGAAACGTACACATACTTACTCTCTTAAACAATCACTTACAGAAACACATACTTATTTACAAGAACTCTTCCAATCTTTCACTCTCACATATAATCACTTATATACATCAATACTCACATACACTAGATTAAAACATATGTAGTCACTCATAAAGATACTATTGAGACAGTCATTACCCCCAGGTCCCTTATGTCCTCGTCCCATTCATTAACTAATTGGAGATAACCATCTCCCGACAGAAAAAAGAGCAGAGGCATGCTGGGACCCTAATACTGACCCTGCCACCGGGAGTACATAAGCAGTACTTACCCAGCATCCCATCTGTTCTTTTTTTCTGTGTGTCGACAAAAGTTTGCTGTGGTTGCTGGTGCTGCTCCTGCTGGGCTTGAGTGGCTTCCCTTGCTTGGAATACCCCATCCGGCTGCCTGGCTGTGCGGTCGGGGTGTCTGCTGTCCTGCCTCCTCGCCTGCCGGGCTTGCTGGGTGGCTGGTTTCTTCATTTCCCTGGCCTTGTGGATGCGGGCCGGCCCTTTGCGGCTGGTGCGCCGGCCTCCGGTTCTCTTCCGGGTCATGGGGGCGCGTCTTCCTGGGTCCTGGCTGCATGGAAGACTGTAATGACGTGTTTCTCCTTATGTTTTGGTGCTTCTGTCAGTCACCAGGTCATTACTTACCACATCCTTTCTCAGGTTACAGAAAGACACCACATTTCACAATACTTACCCAAGAAAGGAATAAACACTGACAACATATAATACCATTGCTGAGGAGCTCGCAAATAAGAACAAGTCACAACACCTCCCAATCTGAGAGGGTAAACAACGCATGCTCCTCCTGGCAATGTAATTTAGACATCCCTGATGGGAGGCATTTTCCCTTCCATATCAACAATTACCCATTAGAGGGGAATCGCCCATCCCTCTGTAAGTACTTGGTAAAAAAGGGATCTCAACCTTCCCTCACAAGGAATACCAACAAATGATATGCTCTAGGGTTTCTTTATTGCATGATAATAGGATGACAAAAGAAAGAAATAACCAAACATCACAGTAAACATTAGCAGCAATCATAGATATACATAGAGCCTGAAAATAAAAGCATAGTTAAATAAAGTTAGATATACATCGAACACCTCACCATAATCTTAGGCGTCTTGTCATCTGAGAGGGTCCGTCTCTCTTTCCCTCTCTCTCTGGTAGTGTCCGGACTCTCTGTGGCACACACACGTCTGCACGTCTGCAATGTGATGTATCATCAGACCGCCAAAACACCAGACCAGCATCTCAGCTCAGCATATCAGCATCTCTCAGCATCTCAGAAGCTCTCTGCCTCTCAGAAACTCTCTCTGCCTGCATCTCTGAATCTCTCTCTCTGTCGGACCCCCTTTCTCTAATATAGAATGCATCTCTCCATCGAAGTTTCTAGCTAACTCCACCCACAGTTCTCACTGGATTCCTGTACCACCTCGTACCAAGAGCACAACAAGCAGCTGGCCAAGCGTTTTGCTCTGACTCGGCACGAAGAGAGCACATTCCACCCGATAAGAACCGGTTCTGTCTGGTTCACTACTGGTGGACAACACATGTAATCTCAAATATCACCTCTCACCTACAGAGGCTCAGAAGATGGCTGCAGTTTAGAATATGGAGTTGCTCAAGCATAGGCCTCTACTACTTGGAAAGCAGAATGCTATTATACCACGTCAAAGCCAATAGGCTAAAGTCATAATTCACCTAACTCAAATAACACTATGCCCTTAATCCCTCAGTATCCCCTATGGAGCACATGTGTGCACCATCACCAACAACACTGCACCTTGACATCCCATACCTTCTATTCTTTGGCAAGATTATTCTATTGCAAGACCACCCTACATTAAGGCTAAAGGAGCATAGCACACTAAAGTCAGTACACAATGGTGGTGATCGAGGGTCATCACAGATCATCAGACCACTAAAGTGGCTCATTCACTACAAAGACGCGCTGGGATTGCCTCCGACTGCCTGCCCGGCCCTGGCGTGGTTCCTGCTGTGCACCTGTGGCTGGTGAGGGGGGGGCCCTTGTTCGTGGGGCGGGACTTCCTCCCGGGTGAGTTCCGCATAGCGGTCTCTTTTTCTTCCCTTCTTTGCTCTAATAAGTTCTGCTGTGGTCTGTCAGCTTGCACGCCCGGCGCTGGTGCTGGGAGCCTGGGTTTGTGCCTCTGTGCCGCGTTCTCGTCCTGTGCTTCGGCACTTCTGGGGCTTCAGGCTGACGCTGTTGGGGCTTGGGAGCTGGGTTATGTGCCGGTGGCTCCTCTGCCTCCTGGTGAGCCGTTCTTCGGGCCGGTCTCCTGGTATCCTGGACGTTGGGGCGGGGGCTTTGTTCCTGGGGTTAGCCCTTCTCCTCCGGGTACGTCCTGCTTGCCGATACATGGGAGCCTACACAGTGTATGTGTGTAGTGCGCTCTTCTGCATGTCAGAATGCTCCATGGATGGGCAGGGCATGGACATGGACATCTGAAGCTGTATGTACATACTGCGTGTGCTGCTGTGGGGTACTGGGCGCTGGTGTGGCGCGTTCATTTCTTCCTCGTGGGGGCTGTGGCTCTCTTTCTTCTGCCCCTCCTCGCACTCCTGGTCTTGGCGGTGTGTTGGCTGGACCTTCTGGGTTTGCCGTGCTGTGCTTCAGCGGCTCCTGGTGCTGCTGGGGTTTGCTCCCGGGGCCTCATTCTTGCGTGGAAAACCTGCCTTTTGCCCTGGCTGGTGGGCGGGTTGCTGTTGCTCTCCATGCTGTGGCAGTGCCCTGTTGCCTGGGGGCTGGTCTTCCTCATGGCTGTGGTTTGTTCCATGTGGTGCTCCTCGCTGATGGCCTGCTGCGCCTGTGGGTCCTCCTGGTCTCCTTCCCCGCTGTGCTGCTTGCGTCTGGCTTCTGCTGCCCTGGTTCGCCTTGGTTTGGGGTGCTGTGTTTCCTCTGGGTGTTCCTGTCGGGGGTGCTTTTCTCCTCCTCCGGGATGCCCAGCTGTGTCGCTCTGCCGGGGTTGGGGTGCGTTGGTGGCTGTGCCTGCTGCTGGGTCCCTTGGGAGGGCCTGGTTCTGCTCTCGGGGTTCTTCGGGGCTCTTTTTCTCCCAGTTCCTCTGTCTTGTGGGGCTGCTGGTTGTTGGTGGCACTGTGTCTGGTGGCTTGCGTGGTTTTTTTTCCCGCCACTGCCTCTTCCCTGGCTCCTCTTCTCTGTGGGTCGGGGGCTGGGGGGACTTCCGCTCAGCTGCTTCGCGCGGCAGGCCTCTGGTTCGGGGTGCTGGCCTGTTTCCGGGTTCAGTGCCCCTCTGTTGCCTTTTGGTTTTGGCTCTTTCCATTGGTGGCCTGCCTCGGTTTGGCGTGGGTTATTGCCGCCTCTGTGCTGGCTGTTTCCCTTTTTTCCCTGGCTCTGTCTGTGCTTGCTCCTGGGGTTCCCTGTGTTGTGGGGTCTCTCCTGCCTGCTTGCCTCCGCCTTGCCCTCTGCTGCTCTTGTGTCAGGCTCGCCTTTCACTTCCTCAGCGGCGGACTGTTGGGGTTTCACTTGTTTCCCCTTCTTCAGGTTCCTTTGCGGCTCCTTTCCCCCTGTTGGTGGTGGATTGGTGTTCCGGTTCCTTGGGGAGCTGTGTGGGGGTGCTTCCTGTTGGCTCCCCTGGGGTCCTGTTTGCATGCCACGGGTTTTCACGCTTTTTCTTTCTGTCCCTCTGCGTGCCTCCTTCTTGGGGGTTGCGGGTGTGGGTGTCATGGCCTGGCCTTGGTGGGGCTGCATCCGCCGTTGTTTTCGGGTAGCCTTGCCTCTGCTACGGGCCGGTTGGTGTGTTCTGCCCGTGCTCCGCTTGCTTGCTGGTCCTGCGCCTCCGCTTCCTGGCTTCGGCGTGGTTGGTCGGGGTGTGGGGCGTGGGGGCCCCTGGTTTTCTTTCTCCCGTCCCTTGGGGGCACCTGGTCCTTGTTGGGCTACCTGGTGTCTTTCCTGGTGCTCTCTGGGGTGCTCTGTCTGCGCCTCGGTGGTTCGTGCTGCCTTGGCTGTAGGTGTTCTGTTCTCCTTTGCTTCGGCCTGGCGCTTCGGGTGTTGTCCCGAGGCCTTCTTTGTGCTTGGTTGCTTCTGTAGTCTGGCTCCTTCTATTCTTCCTTGCCGGCCCTGGAAGTTCCTGTGCTTGCCTTTGGCTTGCTTAGGGTGTTTCCTGCTTGCCCCTCCTGGTGCTGCCTGTGTTCCTGCCTGGTTTGTTCCCGGTTGGGGCCTCCTGTGGGTGTCGGATGCGGCTTCTCTGGCTGAGTTTGTTGGACGCCTGCTCTTCTTCTCCCTGGCGCTCCCCCCCCCTCCCTGGTTTTGTTTCCGATAGTGGTTCGCCTTTTGGGCCCTGGGGTTCGTGCCACTGCTGTTTGGGCCTGGCTGTCTTTGCTGCTGCCTTGTCCTTGGCGGGGCGCCTGTTTTCCCCTCTTCTGGTCTGCAGTTCTCCCGGTTGGTGGCCTGTAGCTGTGCTCCCATTCTGCACTGGCTGGGTGTCTGCTGGGGCTTTCCGCTCCTGCTTGTTGGTCTTCTTTTTGGGCTCTGCGTCCTTGCCTGGATTCTCTTTTGTGTCCAGCGGGGCGCTCTGCTGTTGTGGCTGCTTCCTGGTGGGTCCTTCGGGTTTTTTTATCTGCCGGCGGTTCTCTTCCCGGTCTTGTTTTTGCCTGGGTTGGTGCCCTTGTGGGGTCCTGTGGCTCCGGTGGTCTGCCAGCTTCTGGCTGGTTCTGGTTGTCCTCGGCCTTTGCCTCCTGGGTTCCCTGACTGTTTTTGCCTGCTCGGTGGGGTGTTTTCATGGGCGGTTCCTGATTTTGGTGTCCTGGTTCGCTCTGCCTCCCTTATGTCTCCGGGCTTGGTTCCCGGTGTGGGTCTGTTTGGGTGCCCCCTCCCCCCCTCTCTGGGGTTGGGGTGCTGTTCTGGGGTGCTTTGCCTCGGTGGGATCCTCCCTCCTGGTGGCGGGTTGTCTGAAGTCTCCTGCTGCCTGGCCCTCAACTTCTCTCCTTCCTCCGACTACCGCTATGGCGGTTTTCTCTGTTTCGTTCTGGCTCTCTGTGTGGTCCGGCGGTGGTGTGCTGGGGGTTCCCTGTTCCTCCCTGCCCTTTTGTGGTGGCCTGTCATTGCGTGGGCTCCTTCCGGGGTTTTGTTGAGTCTGCTTTTCCTCCTGCATGGTTCGGTTGCTTGGCTGTGGTCCTGGCTTCCTGGTTCCTTTGGCGTTTGTTGCCCTGGTTTCTGCTGTTTCTGGGCTCCTCTCCGGCTTTGCTGGTGTCAGGCCTTGTGGGCTTTTGGTCTGGGTGTTGTGCGCCCTGTGGCTGTTTGTTTTTTGGCTGCTCCTGTCCATGCTGCTTGCTTGGCCTGGGTGTGGGGTGCCTGTGCGGTTCTCTGCCGTGTTAGCTCCTGTTTTTTTCTGCCCTCTGAGCCTGGTGTGGGGGCTGCTGGGTGTTCCCCGGTTGCTCTGGCCTCCCGTCCTGCTTTGTTTCCCTTCCTTTTGGAGTTGGGGGTTTTCTGTGGGCTGTGGCCAGTGGCTCTGTCCCCACCCTTGTTGGGCTTGTTCGTTTTCCGGTCTTGTTGGCCTCTCCTTTGTTGGTCGGCTTTCGGCTGGTGCTTCTGGGGGCCTCTCTGACCTGTGGTCTTTGGGTTGGCCTTCCCTTCCCCTGCTGTTCTGGGTTCGGTGGCCTTCCTGGTTTGTTTGGGGGGCTCCTGCCCTATGGGGTTTTTTGGCCTTCGGGTTCTTCGGGTGTTTTCCCCTTCTATGTCTTTTCTGTTTGGTTGGGGTTTCGCTCCTGCTCAGCTCTTGATCTCTGGCTGGCGTGTCCTGTGGGTCTTCCCATTGGTTCTGGGCTGGGCGGCCTTGTCTGGTGGGTTGCTTGGCCGTGTCGTTTGGGTTTTGGTTCCGGTTGCCATGTCTCCGGGTTTCTCTGGTTGGCGGCCTCCTTGTTGGGGGTCCTGGCCTTCTGTTTTTGGGTTGTCTCCAGTCCTTGTTTTGCTCCTGCTGTCCTGTTCTGCGGTGCGGACCGGTTGGTTCCTGTGGTTCCCTTTTTCCTCCTTGTCGGTGCTCCCTTGGGTTGCTGCTTTTGTTGTGGTTTGCTGGGTGTGCTTGTGAGGGCGGAAGGCCGGTTTTCTGCTCTGGTATTCTCCTATTAGTTAATGAATGGAACAAGGACATAAGGGACCTGGGGGTAATGTTCAATTACTTACCGGTAATCTTCATTACCCCAGGTCCCGTTGTCCTCGTCCCATCCATGCGCCCCTCCCTCGCTCCCGGGTGACCGGCCTTCCTGTCTGGTTGTACAGATGGGATGCTGGGTAAGTACTGCTTATGTACTTCCGGTGGGAGGGGCAGTATTAGGGTCCCAGCATGCCTCTGCTATAATAATAATTTCTTTATTTAGATATATAAAAACATATCTTTAAAAGATTCTTCCAACACATTAAGTACAATTTTACAGATTAAAAAAAAATAGAAAAAACAAAATACAATTTTTAATTTGGCCTTTCTTATCAGTGCTTACTGCGACGTATCAATTTAAAAATTAACACTCCCGGACAAAGCAGATGAGGTTAAAATACTTATCGTTCTACATAGTTATCAGCGAAGCCTTAGCCGTTTCCAATTTTTCTAAAATGCTGTAAATTTGCTGAACGAATTTGGCCAATTTTATATTTAAAACAGTGTTCTCTAAAGACAGAGCAGCAATAAGGGCGTGCCTGCATGTCCGGACTCCCAACCTGTTCCATTCTGGCCTGAGTAGGCGTCTGCGTTGAAGAGTAAAGAGAGGGCATATGCAAAGCACGTGCAGAATGGTTTCATTTACTGCCCCACACCCTCTGCACATTAGATCGTCCCGTTTTCGACGCCATGCTGGGAGATTTTGAAGGAAACGCCAGTCTCCCAATCTAAGGGCGATCAGACATCGCTTTAGATAATGAGAAAATGTTGCCGAAAGGTAGTTGGCCGGGGATAGTCGTTTGTAAGAGTTGGCTACTGCCCAAGCATGACTGCGTTTCGCAGGCCTCTGCTCTTTTTTCTGTCGGGAGATGGTTATCTCCAATTAGTTAATGAATGGGACGAGGACAACGGAACCTGGGGTAATGAAGATTACAGGTAAGTAATTGAACATTCACTCACTAACACACTGATACACATACTCATCCACCCATACAGTCCTGCACACATGCTGTCTTCCAAACACATACAGTGAGTCACTCATTCATGCATCTTTGCGATAAGTAATACCCCCACCAAACCATACAGACACTCATACTGATACTCATAAAACCAACTAATAACCCGTATACACACTCATGTAGCCTCTCACCAACCCATGCAGCCACTTATACACAAAGTGAGACATTGATACAGATATTTACATATTTAAACATTACTCGCTAATACATGTATTCACTAAGATACACTTAATAAGTCAGTTATTCAATCAATTTTACAAAAAAAACATCCATTTAGACAGTAATTTACCCAGTTATTCTTTCATCGACCATTAGATATACATATAAAAAAATATTTATTTTTCAGAAAGAAACATTCACTGGATGATGTCATCAGTGATGTCATCAGTGATGTCATTTGAGATGTCATCAGTGATGTCATGAGTGATGTCACTGACCATGTCATGAGTAATGTAATATGTGACATCATCCGCAGAGCATTGCGGGCACACGAGTTCTAGTTAGCTGAACTAACTATAACGGGGTAATTTCAATGGTTTTGTATGAGTGAAATGTCCAGCTAACTATAACATGTGTGAAACCTATGGTTTTTTCAGTGAATTTATATATACAACATCCCAACTTCTTGAGGAAAAAGGGAGCACGCACTCGGGGATAAAATTGGCAGATTTATTGATATGCGGTCACTCCGGACCCGGCAGCCAAACAATGAGATGAATTGCAGCTGTGAACAGCCTTTCTCAATCAGCGTATCGCCATAATGAAACCCCTTATATAAGCCCACACATATCATAGACATAGACATAATACTACCTCATAAAGGCAACCCAATGTTGAGCAGGAATAAATGATAGAAAACAATTTCATCCGTGTGCGCTTGTGACACTGAATGGGCACTCAGTAAGATTTATACAACATCCCAACCAAAGTGGCCTTCGAACACAATATTTGTTCTATTTGCGCTGCTCAGAAGTATACATTCAACCTTTAAACCTCTATATATATATACCACTTCACTGAAAGTAAAGACGGATCGCACTCATGGGCACGTTGTAATCCTTTGTGTGCAAAATAACGATGCCACAACACGTTTCAGTCTCGCAGAGACCTTTTTTATTTTTTATTTAATTTTTGAAGTTTTATATAGCACGAACCAGACTCTTGCGAATATCAGAGCGCTTTACATGACAAGTAGATGTATATACAGAATATAATACGCTATAGTGAATCACGCAATAAGGAAGTTCTAGATAAGTCTAGATCAAAAAAAAAAGGCAGTGCGATGCTAGTGTAAAAATGGCAAAGATAAACAAAGGACGCATATAAGTGAAGAAAAGCAAGTAATAAAGTACAGTGAATAGATAGAGTTCACGTGGATTGAGCCATGAGGATAGCTTTGACTTCTCTTTTGAAGGAAGCCGAGGAAGGGTTCATTCTAGTTTCACTGGGCAGCGCATTCCATATCCTTGGAGCCATACCGGAGAAGGACCGGTTATACGTTTTTTTCTTGGCAAATCGTTGCGGTTGTAGGAGAAGAGTCTTGGCACTCCTGGAAGCTCTGCTGCCTTCTGAGAGCACCAGATTCTGAGCTAGGTATAGTGGGGTGTTGTGGTAGAGAGCCTTGTGTGTCAAGCAAGCGATTTTTAAATGAATTCTGGCTTCAAAAGGTAGCCAGCGTAGGTTCTCAAGTCAGGGGATATGTGGGCGTTTCTCTTAGAGCCTGTGATGAGTCTCGCAGCAGAGTTGATCGTGGCTCTTAGCGGGGATGTCGATGACCTCGGGCGTCCGCATAGGGTTACTGCTCCGCATTCCAAGCGAGGTATAACTAAGGCTGGAACAGCTTGTTTGAAATCGTAGGCGGGCAGATAGGGTTTCAGTTTTCGCAGGGTCCTTAGGTGGAAGTTGGCTCCCTTTGTTGAGGCGCTGATGTGTTTCTGCATATTGAGGTTATTGTCCAGCGTTACCCCCAGAGATTTTGCTGAGTCGACTATGAGTGATTGTCCATTGAGAGCTGTTAGGTGCTTCATCCAGTCTGTGATAGTTTGATTTTTTTTTTTTTAATACATTTTTTTATTAGGATTTTTATACAATTTAACCCCCTAAACCAAGGGCCAGAAGCCCAACATACAGAAAAAGAAAGAAGTAAGAAAATTTTACGTTATACATACACAGATACAGAATAAATTCATAGATCCCAGAAATATGCAGATAAAAACCAAGGATTAATGGAAAATCAAAAGAAAATAAGGTGAATATAACATAGCTACAGCTTATCTCATTAATTAATAACCACATTCATCAATACATCACTATATACAATCAATTATCCTAAGTCTCATCTTTCCATCTAGAAATTGGTTCCCATATTTTCAATCCTAATTTCCTCCCTTTCTTCCCCCTTCTAGCATAGATTGCTTTTTCCAAATTATATATATTCAAAATTTTTGCCAACCATTGTTGATATGTCGGTGGTGTTGGGTCAAGCCAAGCTGAAGCTATGCATAGCCTTAATATTGCCATAGCCACAAAAATAAAGTATTGTTCCTCCCCCTGCACACCATCTGAATATACACCCAACAGGATTAAGGTGGGGGTTAATTTAACTGTTATTCTCAATGCCCTTTGCATAAAAGTCTCTATTGCATTCAAAGTTGTACATAATGATGGGATTGTTGCAAATACGTGTATAATATCAGCTTGCAAACTTCCACATCTTGCACAATTAATACCAGTTGTAGCTCCCCATTGTGCGATTCTTGCCGGAGTATAATATACCCGATATAGTGTCTTATAATGTTGCGCCTGCAGCGCTGCAGAGCACAAAACATTCTGACCCAATTCTAATGACATCTTAAAGCAATCTGTCTCAGCATCTAGTTTAGTTGCCCAACTTTCCCCCCATTTCTCCAAATCATCTTCTTTTGATTCCATTAATTCATAATAGAACCTTTTTATACTACAATCAACTCCTTCCTGTACCAATTCCATAATATTATTTTTCTCAAACCCAGCACTTCCCCCTCTTTTATTCAACAGAAAACTTCTTACTTGAAGATACTTTAAAAAATTCCTTGTTTCTATCCCATATTTTGCTTGTATTTCTGAGAACTGCATGAAACCCATAGATCCCATCAAATCACCAATTTTTATAATTCCTTTTTTTACCCACACCATAAATGCTAAATCTGAAAAAATTACACTAGGAAAATTTGAATTATTCTTCATTCTAGTGTATCTGTTATTTTTACCTAATCCATATCTCTTACTGAAGGCTTTCCAAATATTATATGCTGCCATGAGCGTCTTAAAACGTGTTCTCTTATAATATGCAAAATCAACATGTCTAAGAAATACATTGTTGGCATCTTCTCCTAGCAGAAGACCATATATTGCCAGGGTTCCTAATTTATCATTCCCTTCCATTTCTGCCCCACCAATTAGCCCCACCATATTTTGCAGGGCAGCAGCCCAATAGTATAGTTTCAGATCAGGTAAGGCCCATCCACCTCGTTGTCTTGGGAGTGCCATAAAACGTAATGCTCTTCTGGTCTTTCCTTTAGACCATATAAACCTATTAATCATGACTTCTAACTTTTTAAACCAAAAATTGTCAAACATCAATGGGATTGCCCTAAATATGTATAAAATTTTTGGTAACACTAGCATCTTGATAATATTTGTCCTACCAACTAATGAGAGGTGGAGGTTATGTAATCTATCTAAATCCTTTCGAACCTTTGCTATAATAGGGGATATATTCAATTCCACCACCTTATCCAATTCTGAGGTAATTGCAATACCAAGATAGACGCCTGTTTGCACAACCCTATGATCATGACATACTACGTTTTTATTCTTAATAATTTGCGTTTTGTTAGTATTCAGTGAATAACCTGAGACCTTTCCAAACTTTCTTGCCTCTATTTCCACTTTTTGTATAGCCTCCGTGGGTGTTGATGTAAGAACTGCCACATCATCGGCATAGGCGAGTATTTTACATTCCCCCATATGCATAATCAATGGTGGTATATCTTCATTTCTTTCCATCCTCCGTATCAAGGGGTCCAAATACATAGCAAACAACAGAGGGGAACACGGGCATCCCTGTCTTGTCCCCCTCTTAATTTGAATCTCCCTAGTCAACCCCAAATTCACCCTTACAGCAGCTACCGGATTCTTATAGAGTATTTTTACTGCATTCACAAATCCCTCCCCGAATCCCACTCTCCCTAGGACACACCATAGATATTCCCAGGAGACCCGATCAAACGCCTTCTCGGCATCTAATAACATCACCGCCATCGGGCCCCCTGAGACTTCCATGGTGTCCAGCAAGGTAATTAGTTTCCTAGTATGGTGAGTCGTTCCCCGCCCTGGTATAAATCCATGCTGGTTAATAGAAACCAATGGTGATATCACATTAGCAAACCTTACTGCCAAAGCCTTAGAGTAAACCTTTGTGTCGGCATTCATAAGTGTGATGGTTCTATAAGAGGCCGGTTCCTCAGGTGGCTTCCCCTTCTTCAAAATTACCACAATTTCTGCGCCTGACCATGAACCAGGTACAGATACCCCAGATTGTGCTTGTCGCAATGTTTTCACCATATCTTTCCCTAATACTTTCCAAAATACCTTAAAAAATTCTAACGGTATTTGATCCGGCCCTGCTGCCTTTCCTGAGGGTAAACTCATAAGGGCGGCTTCAATCTCCTGAGAGTCCAAAGATAAATCTAATCTCTGTCGTTCTTCCTCTTCTAACATCACCTTTTCAATATTCTCTAAATAAAGTGCAATTTCCACAGGGTCTTTTTCTTGCTGCTCTTCGTATAGTTTCATATAAAACTGTCTAAACACTTCCTTGATCTCCTGCGTATCAGTTACCACATTCCCTAAAGTGTCTTTAATTGCCCTTATTTCTCCCAATGCACTTTTTTGCCTTGCTCGTATTGCCAATGTTCGTCCAACCCTTTCACTAGCTTCATAGCACTTCTCTCTGGATGTATGACGTTATAACGCATACTATTACTCCGCAGACCATTACAACGCGACTTTTACTCCGCATACCGTTACAACGCATAGCGCCTTGGGGCGCTGGATAGTGGTAAGTATAATTTACTATTCTAACTCCAGTCCCCGTGGACCCTAGGGAAGGTGTTGGATAGTAAATTATACTTATTCCCTATCCTAGAGCGCCCCCCAGCGCAATGCGTTGTAATGGTATGCGGAGTAAAAGTCGCGTTGTAATGGTAGTGCGGAGTAAAAGATGCGTTGTAACGGGTGTATACCCTTCTCTCTATTTGCCGCATATATTTTTGCCGCCTTAATTGCTATATGTTCCTCTTCCTCCATCCTTATCTTTGTTAATTTAGCAAGAGCGGACTCCGGTGAGTTACCCTTCACTATACATTCATTTAGCTCCTCCTCGGCTAGGAGCAACTGTGTTTTAACTGTTTGAATTCTAAGTCGCTCCTGATTACGTTTATTCACACTAAAGCTAATGGTCTCTCCCCTTCCCCCCGCCTTGAAACTATCCCATACAATGCCATCTGCTGCAGTACTTCTATTTATTGTCAAGTACTCCTCAATCCATTGCGACATATGTTGAATATAGATCTCATCCTGGAGGAGTACCCTTTCAAATGTCCACCTTGTACTCTCCCTAGAGCTTAACGTGGCAGTATAAGTTAAAATTAACGCATTGTGATCAGATAATAAGCGAGGCAACCTCTCAATCTGAGCTTTAGTTGAACAGTTACTTGTTACAAAAAAATAATCTAATCTTACACTCAACTTATGCGGGGCGGAATAATATGTATATCCCTTCTCTTGTGATTTTAATTTATCCCATAAATCTATTAGTGCATTATTCCTAGCCATAGATGAAATTGCTCGGTGAACTCTTCTCTTCCTACCTTTATACGTTACATGTGATCCTGCCGTTAATCCTAATCCCCCTGCATCATTAATATTGAAATCACCTCCAAGAATAATACAGGGTGCCCATGTAGCCAGCTCTACATCCAGGTACTCAAAAATGTCAGGGTCATCCCCTGTAGAACCATAAATTGAACCTAAAGTGATCCAGTCTCCCCCAATCATACACTCTACCAACGCCCATCTCCCCCAGGCATCCTCTGCTTTCTTCCTTGTAGTAATACCCCTATGTCTTAATAGTATTGCCACCCCTCTATTTCTGGATCCCTGTCTTGAAAAAGCTAAAATTGCAAAACCCACTTGCTCTAAGAGATATATTTCAGATGCCATAATGTGTGTTTCTTGTAAAAGTAAAAAATCGACTCTGGTATTTTTAAATAAAAGTGATACCTTCTGCCTCTTCTGCCTATCGTTTAAATCACAAACATTCCATGTCATTATTCGGACACCCATTAATGAATATCAAACACGTGTCCACCCCATTTTAGCCATTCCAACTCAAATACTTGTTTCAGCAGATGTATCCTCAATATTTCATTATGATTTATTTTCCTTTGAATTGTTTGCACTTTTATATACAGTAGTTCCATGTTGTGCCCCTTGCCCCCAAGCGGTTCCCACCCCCTCCCCTGAAGCCCCTCCCCGACTGTCCCACCCTCCCTACTGGCAAATAGGTCCATAGGACCTATATGTGGCGACTGTAGACCCAAGGGTGACGCCCTCTCTCACTCACCTCCCTTACCCCTATCCCTGATAGTTTGAACTTTGTTTGGGGGGGCGATTACAAGGAATTCCGTTTTGAGGGAGTTAAGTTTCAAGTGGTTTTCGGCCAGCCAGATTTGGGTTTTTTGTAGTGTGGAGTTGAGTGATTTGATGTCTTCCAGAGAGAGAATTTTGATGTAGATTTGGGTATCGTCAGCGTACATGTGGAATTGAATTTTGTAGAGGCTGAGAAGATCAGTGAGGGGTTCTATGAAAAGGTTGAAAGGGGTGGGAGAGAGGGAGGAACTCCCAGAGTGACTGACGATGGGAAAGACAAGGATTGGTTGACCTTGAATCTTTGGGATCTGTTTTGGAGGAAGGAGGCGGACCAGTTAAATACACTTCCAGATAAAGCCATTCTATGTTTCAAGAGATTCAGCAGGTTGTCGTGTTTGACAGTGTCAAAAGCTGATGACAGGTCGAGTAGGATTCTGTGCTGTGACCTGCTCTAAAACCAGATTGACTTTGGTTCAGCAGGTTGAAACGATCAATGTGACAGTTCAGTTGTATGTTAACGCATTTTTCCAGGAGTTTAGCTAACATAGGGATGTTGGAGATCGGGCGATAGTTATTAGGGTCGGTAGGGATCCGCTGTGGGTTTCTTTAGGATAGGCGAGACCTGCCCCATTTTCAATGTGTCTGGAATGGATCCTTGCAGAAGGAAAGTATTAATGATCTTGGTCCAGAGAGAGAGAGAGTAAGAGAGGAGTGAAGTCTTTTAAGTAGTTAGCCGGGAGCGGGTCAGTGAAGTGATTGGATGATTTCAACGTGTTAAGCCTTTTTAGTATGGTATCTTCATTGTAAGTGTTGAAGTGGGACCATGATGCATTGTTTTTTAGTTTAAAAAGTGGGAGATCATTGGCTGGGGCATCAGCAAGGGACAATGATGGGCTCTCTTTCAGGTCCGAGATGGATATAAGGTCCTTGAGGAGGTTTGATTTGATGGATCCTGTCTTAGAGGCGAAGAAGGGGGCAAATTCGTCACATGAGGGAGTAGCGAGAGGGCTGATGTTAAGGACCTTAGGTAGGCACTTGGTTTGGGCTTTGATAAGATCGAAAAGTTTTTTGGGGCAGTTCTTGGCTCGGTCTAGTTGAGATCTGAAGAAATCGGTTTTAGATTTTCCTAAAGTAAGAGTTCCTGGTGGTTCTGAGAAGCTTGAGGAGGTCGGTTGAGGGTGTAGCTCTCCAGGGGGAGGGCGGGAGGGAAGAAAACACAAGCGAATAAAACACGGGTTATTACAATTACTCGAGGTGTCAAAATAGCCAAAATAAAAGGAAAACATGACACATTCACGCTTTAAAGAACTGCAACCAGAAATGAAAGAATATGTGACAAATACTAGTGCAGGGCTATACCATAAATAAAAAAACAAATGGCCAAACTAAAGATCCTAACTATTAATATTTGCGGTCTCAATGATGCGAAAAAAAGACAAAGAGTGGCTATTGGACTTAAGGCATTAGGTCCTAACATCATATGCATGCAGGAGACACATGTGGAAGGGTCACAGCAACAACTACTGAAAAATATGGGATATAGACTGATTATTTCTACAACGCAGTCAACAAAGACAAGGGGGGTAGCTATCCTCACAATTGGCGGGGGGCTACAGTTTAATAGGTCTACAGCTGATAAATTAGGGAGATGGGCAATAACAGAATGCCTATTTGGTCAAGGGAAAAAAGTTACGATTTGCTCTATATATGGAACATTAACAGATGACCCTGAATTATGGTTATTCATTCTAAATGAACTAGCTCACTGGTCACCGCCCTTCATCATATGTGGTGATTTTAATCTGAATCTTCCCCCAGACTGGCAATCAAGTCCAGATTTTCTATATAAAGGAAGGAAGCCAAGAGTTTTTACTACACTACAAGAAACATGTACTACACATGGATTAGGGGACTGCTGGCAAGCAAAACACCCAACAGATCCAGGTCACACATTTTTTTCACACCCACATAAGAAACTAGCTAGGCTAGACTACATATTAATCTCTAACACAATCTTATCAGAATGCACAATAGAGAAACTTCCCCGAGTATTATCTGACCACAATCCATTGATACTTAGTATAGATATAGAAGGGCCTGGCCATAGTCAGAAACGATGGACTTTTGAGAGAGCTTTACTTCTGAATGAAGAGTATTGTCGATGTCTAAATAAGTGGATCCCAGAGTTCCTAGAGTACAATATGGGGACAGCTCCAATCGAAATAGTCTGGGACGCCTTAAAGGCAGGAATAATGGGAGAGACTTTAAGATTCTCCCTCAACCTTAACCGGGTAGCCAAAGAAGAAATGAAAATGCTACAGGACAGACTAGTTAAAACAGAGGAAGATCTTATGAAGGCAGTAAAAGCGGGCTATAAAATTGAAGAAACACTGGTCGCAGTAGCTATCGCAAAAAATAAAGTGGCTGATATCTTTACTAAAAAGGCCAAAGAAAAGGCAATGGCGAACAAAGAACGCATTTACGAACTTAGTGAAAAAGTAGGACACCATCTTGCGGTACGAACAAGGCAAGAAACTATGGCAAACACAATTAAAGAAATTAATGTTCCCAATAAAGGCCTTACACAAAATCAACCAGAGATAAGAAATGCATTTCAAGATTACTATCAGGATTTGTATACAGAAACTGATAAAAACCAAAGCAAAATTGAACAATATCTAGAACAGTCTAATTCCTCACAACTATCCATGGAAGATAGAGAAAGCTTGGCAAAAAATCCACAATGGGTTGAAATTTTACTATCAATTAATAGCTTACCCCCCGGGAAAGCTACCGGGTTAGATGGGATCCCTGTCGAATTTTACGTTAAATTCCACAAATCACTGAAGGGAATCATAACAACCTTAATGATGCATGTCTTCGTGGGGGGCAACCCCCAGGCTCTTGGGATAAGGCAAATATTGTCGTTTTCCCGAAAAAAAACAAGGACCCTAGACAACTGGGATCCTATCGCCCTATTACATTAATCAACAGTGATTCTAAAATATACTCAAAATTACTGGCAACCAGATTGGCGCAACACATACATAAAATTACATCTCCGCGCCAACATGGCTTTATTCCGGGCCGATCGACTACTGATCATATTCAGAGGGTCATTACACTCTTCGACATCACAGAGGTGGCAGGAGACCCTATGGCCCTAATCTTATTAGATGCCGAGAAGGCCTTCGATAGGGTCTCCTTGCCGTACCTATAGACAGCAATGTCGAGGTGTGGTATCGGTAGCCGATTTGTCGAAGCTATCCGTATGCTATACTCAAACCCGGAAACTGCTATTTCAATAAACGGAGAGATGACCGGTAACATTAGAGTTACCAGAGGAACAAGACAGGGATGTCCGTGCTCTCCGTTGCTGTTCGCTATTTTTATAAATCCTTTCATCCTCAGATTAGAATCTAACTCGGCGATATCACCAATCCAAACTATTAATGGCAATACTAAGACGCTAGCCTATGCGGATGATATAGCAATAGTCACCAGAGATCCCTGCACAGCTGTGAAAGCAATGGAAGAAGACGCAAAACAATTCGGGGAAGTTTCAGGATATAAACTTAATCAGGGAAAAACCCAAATAGTAATCAATAATAACATTATATTTCATGATGACCGGGTAGTTACCAGTGCCATGTATCTCGGAGTGAACATAACGTCAGACCTAGACAACCTGGTCAATATTAATCTGGAACCCCTTATAAACCAAACAAGCAAAAATCTGAGAAGAATCCATAATCTCCATTTAACCTTAGTGGGAAGATGCAATGCCATCAAAATGTTATATCTCCCAAAATTTCTATACTTTTTTCGGACCATTTTCTTAGATTTCACTCCACAATTGTTCCAGGACATAGAAACCTTATTCTCACAGTTTATATGGAACTACAAAAAACCACGTAGGGCACTCAAATATATCACACTACCAAAAGAAAGAGGCGGACTCGCGCTGCCGAATTTAAAAATATATTGGTGGGCCACGATCATACAGTATAGCCATATTCTTCTGACCTCGAATAATTCAGCAGAATGTGAGGGGACGATCCCGACACCGCAGGGTTTAATATTTGGTAACGAAACAAAAGCACATCTCTGGCGACTAACCTACAATTGCTACTATAAAAAAGTACGCTTTAAAACCCTAAGGGGTGTATATTCAGCGTGGAACAGTGTACGAAAGCTTTTGGGTATTGGGAGATTTTCCTACTACACTACACTAGTGGGAAATACCAACTTCCCAGAAACATTTAACGACGCATGCATGAAAAGGTGGCACAGGGCAGGGATTACTCGGTGTGGTAATCTCTATTCCAATATAGGATTCAAAACATTTACGGAACTTAAATCAGAATTTCGATTAAATCAATCAGATTTTTTTAAATTCTTACAAATTAGAGATTTCTTAATGAAGAAAGGGGGACGCCCTGCGAAATTTGGGAAAATTCATCTGATCGATACAATAATTCTTACCGCCAGGGTAAAAATTGGCAGTATATACAATAACTTGTTATCTGCCCTACCAGATGATATCGCAAAATTTATAACAAACTGGAAGGAAAAGCTAGATGTGGTGGAGGATACCTGTGAGAAATCACTTAGAGCATCCCAACTATGCTTAATGTCTGCCAACCTTCAAGCCTAATACTATAAAACTTTCTTCCAGTTATACTATACCCCGAACAAAATTGCCAAATGGGGGTCAGGCAGAGGTACAGAATGCCCTCGATGTAATCAGTATGAGGCAGATATCGTACACATATTCGCAACATGTGTCACATTGGGTACAATCCGTAGGAAAATCTCCACTTTTTTATTTAACATCTTTAAAATACAAATTGAAATCACGACGGCAGAACTAATACTTGGTCTAGCTGGAGACAAGCGGCCAAATTAAATTCAAGGGCTTATATTTATTGCTACGGCTGTATTCAGATTGTGTTTGGCTACAGCCTGGCTAGACCATAATCCTCCAGCTTTTGAACAATGGCGAGCCAGACTCCTGGCAACATATAATTTGGAAAAAGCTATATACGGAAAAAAGGTAGAAAAAGTCAAAATACTGGGTTAAAAATATGGGACCCACTAACACGTTGGATACAGAATCCAGTCTGATAATTATTCAATTATATAACTTATTTTGTTTGCAATTGTAGTGAGAAAACGCACTTTATGTTCATTGTTATCACTCAGGCACAAAAATGTCATTTATCATTTACCATGTTTTATTTTCTTCAATTACTGTTTTTTCATATGTATATGCTCAAGCTCGGGGGTGTGGGGGGGTTGGTCGGGTATGTATATGCAATAGATTTTATTGCTTTATATGGATTTTTATTTAAAACCAGCAAGGGGAGAAAAAAGAAAATGTATCAATAAAGAATTATTTAAAAAATTAAAAAAAAAGAGATCTGAAGAAATCGGTTTTAGATTTTCCTAAAGTAAGAGTTCCTGGTGGTTCTGAGAAGCTTGAGGAGGTCGGTTGAGGGTGTAGCTCTCCAGCGTCGTTCGATTATTCTAAGAGAGCGTCTGGCAACATTTAGCCTCCCATCGTACCAGGCACATTTAAAAACATAATTGTGTGCTCTATCACTCTATACATCTGAGTGAATGCTGGGAGATGTAGTTTAACGCAATAGATGACAAGTGATCGTGTTCAAATGAAACAACAATATGGATATAGACCGAAACGAAACCTGTTGGAACATCGCTATTTTGATTTTGCACAAAAAAATATGTAAGCATTTGCTTCCCGGGGCTACGTGAGGAGTCTTTCTTTGATAAAATACACGGCACAGCCCAGTACCGGCCGAAGGTGTGCTTCATCTTGAAAAATGACACATGATCGCCAGCATGAATGAAACTGGTGGTTCGTGTCATCGCGGATTTCCACTCCTTAATCTTCCATAACACCACAGCAGCAAAATGGAGGCTGTTGGACATGGGGAGGACTCGGGGTTAGGACGGTGATGTCACAAAGTGGTCGAAGGATGCAGAAAGTCACTGATGCTACCTGTGAGAAAAACAAAAAAGTAATTAATGGAATACTTAAATTAATCTTAGCCACTGGTTATTACTGGGGCCCATCACAATCCATGGTTTTCTTGTGTACCAAGCCACCTCTATATGTAAATAAGCATGGCCCAGCTCCAATAGGAAGAGTGCAGTCTGAACTACCTGGCCTCATCCCCTTTGAAGTGTACACTAGCGACCCCAAGCCAGATTGGGCCTATTTGAGCTGCTACCTCTGCCATTTTGGCTAATCAGTGTTTATGATGACAAGGGTCAATTCTCTTTTTCTTCCTCAGCCTGGTTGCGGAATTATTCTACAGCACAAAACATGGGGTCTCCCGATTATGCAGTCTTACTTTTTTATATTTATTTATCAGATGTTATTAGGCATGGGCCTTTTGTAGGCGGCGTATGCCTACAGTTATAAGCCTCGGTCTGACCGTTATTGGTCATTGTGCTGGTTAAAAAAGGAATATATACCACCTGCTTGACCCATGACCCCAGTATATATAATATGGACTTGGAATCATCATATTTTTGCTGGAACTGAAAACATCAGGGGCCTTAACAAAGAGAAATGAAAGAATCAAGAGTGTGGGCCTGACTGCATTTCCCCACAACACAATATAACGATTAAAGCTCTAAAACACAAACTTGTGATTGTTTATCCCACATTGGGTCGTTATTGAGAAATCCGAATATGCGACAGACAAGAAATGACCAGCTAAAATGTGTCTATATACGTGCGATGAGAAATGTTCCACTAGTATCTTATCTGAAAGACGCCTCAATGAAGTATCTCAAGGTACAGATAACAAGAACGCTGACGAGCTGCCTGGGCTCTTTTTCATCGATTGAAGCATCATTTTTTTTCTTTCCATAAAGTGTTTTTTTTTTCATAATACCCAGTACTTTTCATTGTTTTGTTCTAACAATTTGAACTTAAAAACCCTCACAGATCTATCAGTCATGTTCTTGCTAGAGACTCTGCGTGCCCAGGTGTGTGCCTTGGGCTGAGCTCAGAGCCCGCACGCGGCCCTCCCGGGCCCTGCCGCGGAAGGACACCGACCTTTGAACCTTTTGCAACGTGCCCTGAACTTCCAAAAGAGCGGCTCAGCGGCTTTGCGGGCGTATATAAATTCGGGTCCAAGAGTGCGAGCTCATTCTCAGCGAGGACCAGGAGAAGCACTAGGCGGTGAGAGGAGTTGGGGAACCCCGTGCTCCCACGGCTCACCATGGGCACCACCAAGCTCTGGCTTCTGGTGCTGCTCATCAACAGCGGAACCCTGGCCCGTGAGTATCCAGCGCCCACTCCCTTCCTCGAAGCACCCTTCCTCTTATGACGCATGTCTTTATTGTGCATGGCGCGCCTCAAAGTCAATGTGGCTTCGAAATGCTCTTCGGGTGTGACAAGGAATAATTGTGGCATCTGAACTTTTTTGAGTGAGCCTCGGTAACTCAGCCACCAGTGAGATAGCTCAGCGAGTTAAGTGCTAACTGGTGACACCTGTGTGATAGCTGACCAGTACGAATATAGGGAGGGTCACCTCAAGCTCTCATCTTTCCTTATAAGGATGCCAAATTGAATACTAACTGGTGAGACATCTTGATAGTGCTTAGAAACAACACGTCTGCTGTTTTAAGCAATGCACTTTAGATTCACAATTTTCTACTACGGATTACATTCATTCTTGTTATGGAAATAAAGTATTTTGAATGGTATACACATATAGATAGATTTGTATCCTTGATCTAGTTGCTAAATACAAAGGATAAGCATGATCTGTATTTCTGCCAGGTGTGTTTCTGTGGTCTGCGTTATTCATTACGTCTCTGATGTTGGTTTGTGGTGAGGACGATACTTTCTTTGCCAGGCGTCGTATTCTCTGCAATTGACAGGCAATGGATAATGGCTTCCCGATTTTTTCAATGTGAACTTTTTCAAAGATCTTTTATACAAATATATGAAATACTAAACTGTGGATGAAAAAGGCAGGCACAAATACCTATAGAAAGACAGACAATTTTCTATACTCGTTCTCCGCATTTAGAACTGCATCACAACTTCTTTTGAGAGCACTGACTCCTGCCCTTTCTGCCAGAAACAGTCGCCCCTGAGCGACTTATAGCAGTGGATTTGCTCTTGAAGCTGGGGACCCAGAGCTTATAGTCCAACTTATGTTTAATGTAACAAGAGGGCAGAGACATTAAACTTCATTCTATTCATGTTAGTTCAAATTATATATTAATTCATGAATTGTCATTTTGTGCCCCATTAGAACTAAAAATGTTGTCTATCATTTATATTATTCTGTCAAAAAATTAACATAACTATCATCGACCCTTCATTCCTCTGCGTAAGGCAAATTTGATATTTTGTGCCTTTCCCTTTAGGAAGGCATCACCCTGCATGTGCTAACAGATATGTGAGCTATGAAATACTGACCCCAGGGGCCAAACTTTGACTCAAAATGGGGAGCAGTAGACAATTGTTTGACCTCTGTAAGTGCTAAGTTCGGATAAGAGAAATTCGGCTGGCAGACTTTCCTCTGGAATCGGCTTTCCCCCCAGGCGTCCAAAGACTTCTGATAGCCTCCCATCTCTTAATCAGGATTTTTCATAGTAACTCTTACTTAGGAAAATAGTATGCAGTTGATTGCCTTGCAAAGCCAGAGATAGGAAATCATTTTCCAAATGGTAATGGAAATAGATAAGTAGTCTAGAGACACAAGAGTACTCTAGAGACACAGGGAGTCACATAAGTATGTTGTGTGCTTTGATCTCCCTACTACAGACAATGAGGTGTGCAGCAGTTAAGCTTGTCCTGGGTCTGAATCGTGTAACTTTGGTATCGGTTCCCACAAAAGAGCACAATTGCTCCCAGTATGTTGAGGTCTACAAAGCTCTCTACCTTGGCCAGTGTGTACTGCTCAGCTTGCTTTGTCTGCTTCTTCCTCCCTTATTGTCCTACTCGTATGCTGAGAGCCACCCTCCACACTCTACCATAGGCAATGCCTATGTCGGCCTATGATTTCTAGGTCTACGTTTCGACAGCACAACTATCAAACAGACCTATTGCCCGCAATATACAAACAGTGGGCTTTTGGGTCCGCCATTTTTAACTATTGGATTTTTTCGACCAGCCTCTCGTATCCACTGACTTGAGAGTTTGTCATTCACTTCTTGGCTAAACCCAGTGGATTAAATTCTTTCACCAAATGTTATTGACTGTTTGGTTGTATCCTTCCCAATCCACTCATTTGTTGGCATTGAACGGTTTCAAAGAGTCCTTTGCTGCTCCAGCCTTCTCTATCTACTGATGCTGGGTTTAATTTGCTTACTCTGCACGCATTATCACAGGAAACCTAGACCTATTGGCTTTGGAATTATTGTTGAATCTAATCCATAAAATGTATAATGGCTACTTTACGCGTTCAGTACAATGTGGTGATTTTGCAAGCAACTGCAAATATGGCTATTTATGCTGTATTGTACTTTACCTTTATAGTGTCTGTTGTAAGCACAGCTTATGTAAAATTGTGCTATATAAGCTTGCTAAATCAAACCAAATTAAGAAGTAAAAATGAATTAGCAAGGACAGTCAAGGGAGCAGCAGAACAAACATAAAACTGTTAAAATCCTTGAATTGAAAAAAATGTTGGTAATAATATCTGTTATTACGTTGATGTAGAAGTAGGGACAGGAGGAAATATGTAAAATAAGAGCATGTTAAATAAGAAATTTGATACTGACATATGTGTTCTGATGAATATGAGTAAATGGAGGAAATAAGGATATGAACTTATTCATAATGAAGAGAGCCGCTGGAGAGATCAAAACTGAAGGTTGACAATTCAAGAGAACCAGGTGGAACACACCTAAGGATGGAGACGCCACTTTCCAATAGTCCGTACACAAAAAGTGTCTTTCTAGTTACTAAAAGTAGAAAGACGATTAAGGGTATTTACTACTAACTCGTCAATCTAGTGCACCTTGTAATTACTGATACTCTTTATTTATTGGGTGTGGTAAATACCTCATATTTCTCACAAAATTGGGAATTACATGCAGGACGGCTTCTTATCGTATCACAGTCTGCATTTATCAAAGTTTTCCAGTGATACATTTTGGCATGTTTGACTTTCCAAAATTCAAGACTGTGATGTGTCCCATAAAACTCAGAATTCTGATGCCTCAGCAAACAGGGATTGGAATTTACCCCAAGGTGTAACCAAGGCTGTGGTCTGTTAGGAAGAAAATGCACTGATAAGTATGGCGCTGATAAGTGTGGTGTAACAGTGGTTCAATCACACTTTGGATCGCTTTATTGCATTGATAAGTGACTGTATTTAAGTTATGCCTATTTGTAGATGATACAATTAACTACTAAAATGTTGTTACTCCCAAGAGGGAATTCAAAATCAGTGTACTGTAGAAGAGAAAGCGGTGTCTAGTGTGTGGACATTTGGTTTAAAACTCTAAAGTGCAAAGCTATGGATTATAGACTTGCCATGGAGCAGCATGGTGCGGGAATTGAGGGAACTAGTGGTCACCAGGAAAGAGAAGAGCATTTAGTGGTCACGAAAGAGGAGTCTAGGTACAGGAATGACCAGCAGCAAAATAAGGTCTATATTCTCATGGTAGCATCATCGGCTGTCTCTCACCTACACCACTGAGTTCCGTTCTGGAAGACACCACTTTATACAGGTGAAACGAGATTGGAGACTAGTGGGGAAAGGACCCTCAAGGGCTGAAGGAAATAAACAAACAACTCTCGCCAGGAGCGACTCAAAATGTGAACAGGACCACAATGGAAGATAATGTTAAAAACCGGAACATCCTGTACTGAGGAAATACAGTATGAGTGACAGGGATGTTTCTGAGGAAGACTATGGAAACTCTAAAAGCTTGCAAGAGAAGGTTGCCACTCCTACAAAATAAATTACAAGATCATAAGCTCTTGCACACTTTACATTCCAGTTATGACATTATAATTTTTGCACTAACTTGTTGCACTCACTTTAGGTTTGGGAAGGAAAATGTCTATCCCAGGAAATAGGTATATTATTAGCTAGAATGAACACCAATATGTCAACACAAAATCTTTTGAAGACCTATACAGACGTACTGGTATTGCAACATGTTTTGTGTAGCTATTGCATGCCCAGGAGAGCGCTTTCACATACACACATACATGCCTACAAGCATGTCAGAAGTAGCAGCACTTTGGCTGGGTTACAAGAAGCAACAAAACTGATTGGCTGACATTTAAGAACACCAAAGTGGCATTTAGAAGCAGAAAAAAACACTCTGCAAATGTTAATTCTACTTCGTGAGACACTGATCAAAACTGGTAAAAATGTGCCCTTTGAACGTGCACTTACGAATGCAAAAAAAGCTGCCAGAACTGCAAAATCGCCACTATCACATGTTGAGAATTTGCGGTGAGCTCTGTGTGTTTCTAGATTGCCCGACCTGTAGATGTAGGCGGAGAACCACAAGTGCAGGAATAAGGAGTAGGGGTGCCTGTGGCTCTTTGTGAACCCCTAAAAAAGTCAGCAATCAACTGCACACCGAGGACTAAAATCTATAAGGTACATTTCCAGATTGGGTGAATCGACCCAATATCATTAAATGTGCCTGTGGACTTTGTGTGAGTCTGTAAATTAAGAGGTTCAGAAGACCATGTTTCTTAGCCTGACATGTGTACGACAACCCGATTGTATGCTAATAAAGAGGCAAGAGGCCTTGACACCTCTCAGGGTAAAGTGATGTTTGCGTTCCTGTTGAGGTCTTTGGACACTAATTCAAAATGTCCCTAGACATCCGTGGTTGTGTGTTCTCTCTCATAGTTCAGCTG
Source organism: Lissotriton helveticus (assembly GCF_964261635.1). NCBI lineage: Eukaryota > Metazoa > Chordata > Amphibia > Caudata > Salamandridae > Lissotriton > Lissotriton helveticus. The sequence goes on from NC_136067.1 coordinate 279,451,940, forward strand.
ACACGGTCGAAGTACTCAAAAAAGTCTTCTTCGGAGCCATGGTGTCTGCTACAACTTAAACATACTTCTCGCTTCGTTTTGGACTTTTTAAAATTGTTTTAATTTGTGTTGGCATGGACTTAATCCGTTCCATGTTACTGTTTCTTTGCTCTACTCTTTTCCTTTGACTTTCTTGGTTGCCCTTTGCCCTTTTGTGGCTGTGCTTCAAATTCCATTGTTGTTTTATATCAGACACAGTCCCAGGCCCTGGTGGAAATCCCAGTTTCTAAATTATAAATGGTTTCTACTGCATGCTGTTCAGCGTATGGGCATTTGGGTACTGCAATGTACGTGCCAATGGAAAAAAGGGAAATTCGACTGGTTAAATAAAACTAGTAGATGAAATAAAGGCTGGTGTTAAACACCAGTAATCACTTCGAAGTGAAAATGGAAACCTAGTAGAGGGTTCCCGGTAGCCATAGACAATGTGCCCAAAAACCTTATGTCAGCAACGGAATCCAGGAGAAACCATATGTATGACGTCAACTGGAATTTCAATTGGAGAATGTCATGATGGTGACACAGCTGCATGTGCTGAGACATCATTGTGGCTATCAACACTGATGAATTGGGGTGCAGGGGGTTGCAGGAGAAACCGGTTTTCCCAATTAGAGGGAAGTATGGCAGGCAGTGCAATCTATTGGAAGGAAATGTTTACATTGTTCCACAACAATGTTTAAGTCTTTTTATCTGTTACATTGCAATCTAAAGTTCCCTACAGTGACGTGGATTCATCATATATAATTGAAATGAAAAATAAAACACCCAGTTCACAGTCTCCGTTTATAGGTGCAGGATGTGGCATTCAGTGCATAGTTTTTTCTATGATTGGAGTAAAACAAAATCCTCGTGGCTACGATAAACCCTTTAATATCATTGTTTTTATTTGATTTTTTGCAGAAGATGATGGAGTGCAAAATCAGAATCCAAGCTGTTTAAGTAAGGACTTCATTCATTTGTTTGTAAATAATGTTCATTTTTGGTTCGCCATTTCTAGAAAAGTCTAGAAAAAAAGAGATTGTTGGATCCTTGTGTTTCTCCCTTTCCAATATGAACATTGTGCCTTTGCGAAATGAGTGGGGCATGGGGCCGGTACATCTCTCCCTGTATGCTGCTATGTTGCAGAAACATTGACAGATGAGAAAAGCATTTTGCTTTCACAATAATGTAAGGATGATCGAAAATGCCCAAAGAATGGGGTGCAGTTAATTTAAATTTTTACTTTGCAGTCTGGGGCAAAGGGGAGCAATCCTATCACTGACTGTATCAGGGGTTCAAACTCATCTTCATTGATGAGGAGCTGCAGATGAGTGATGTGTGAGGAACAGTGGGGCTTATTTACAAGCCCCTTGCGCCAGCCGCACGTTTCCTTTCCCATGTTAAAAATGCTGCAAAAGTGGTGGAAGGGGCTTGTAAATAAGCCTCAGCGTGCCTAGAGTTCGAGCTAGCTTCAGTAATGGCCCGTTCTGGATTTGAACTTAGCTTGAGGGACTCCAGACTCCTTGTAGGCTAAGCGCGGCCTGCCTGCGTTTGGGCCTAGCTCCAGGACTGTGAGGGCGCCAGACTAAAAGAGATTGGTCCATAGGAAAACCGCTAAACTTGCAAGACAAGCCATTGCCTGTGAAAGGGCTCTGGCAATGTTAGTTCTATGTCATGATCACTTGACATCTGACTGACTCTGTCCCAGCCCTCTAAGCCTTCCCCTTCCGGTCACAGTACTCCTTATTGTCCGATAGTTCTGCTCGTCTCTGAATAGAGTGAACATTTATTTTAGTGCATATGTATTCATGTGTACGTGCTTGAGGAGTGCACACATAGATTATAAATAAAAAGGGAGCACTACTGTAGTCTTTATGCGACTTTTGTTCTCTTTACAAAAACTGACTAGTAAGTACAAAAACACAGACAGGAGAAACTTTGTAAAGATGCATGTGTAAGAGTGAAGGTTACATTAGAACTAAGAGTAAGGACAGTGCTTATGGTTGAAATAAGAGTACTAGCGAAAAAAAGGTTTAAAAATAAGAAAAAGAGTGTGGAATAAGAACAATGCCTGTGGAAGAGTGAGAGGAAACTTGTGAACAGAGGCAGAGAATGACAGAAATAGTGCAAGTGTTAGCAATCCGTGAAAAAAAAATAATCGGAGAATGTCTTTTAATTTCCTGGAAAAATTCCATGATACTTATAAAACCAATAAGGAAAACAGGAGTCGGAGATGAAAACCCATGTCCGATCCCAGTGGCCCCACGAGCGACTGTTACATTTGAAAGGGATGTACGGACTGAGGCAATTAACTAATCTGGAAACAGGGCAAGATTTTCAGTAGCGTGCCTGCCCCCCAAGATTCATGCTTGGGCGATGATTCACCAAAATGCCTGGGGTAGTGGAAGTGACATCATATGGTTTGACCCCAATGACATCCCAGGAAGTGAAGTCATACCACTTTAGACATGCTGTCACCCTCCCCTCAGCTGTTTGTGCTCTGTCTGACTTTTCTATTATCTGTCACATCTTTCTCAGCTGTTGTTGATTCTTGTTCACCCCGCCTGTATATCTTAACTGTGTCTTTCTCACTGATCTCCTTCTAATACATGTTACCCCCTCTGTCACTGATCTCCTTTCTCGCCTGCTCTGTCTCTTTTTCCACTCTATTTCACCTTTCTCCCTCCTCTCCTACTCCTTTGTCAGTCCTTTTTCACGTGTCTATGTCGCAGTATTATTGGTGTCTCTTTCATCTCTCCTTGTCTCCCTGAAACATGCATCCTCCTGTGTTTGTCTCTTGATCTCTCACCCTTCTCTCTGTAGTGTTTTCTTCCTTTCGTAACCTTACCCTTATTTTGCCTCAAAGCCTCTTACCTTTATCGCCTCTCTCTTTTTCTCTCTCCTTCTCTCACCTGTATTTCTTTCTTACTCTCTGCACCCGCTCAGGGGCAGCGGCGGCATGGAGATGATCCACAGTACTTGGAACAATGGATGATTCTTTTCCAAGTTTACTCATGTCATCAGAGGTCAGGGGTCGCAGTGACAGTGCTGGGGGTTGCAGGAGGCAAGCCAGGGGTCGCAGCTGCTACCCCTGGGAACCACTAAATGACGCCCATTGATTCGTGGTGCAAAGTTGCGTAACTTGAAATGATGGGACCCTTCTGCATAACCTAATGAGGTTGCCCCTGAGTCTCCCATATCACACAGATATTCATTGGCCTGAGTGGCGTAGCAAGGGTGTGGGGGGCGGTCCATTTCCGGTGTCATGAGTTTTGGGGGCGGCGGCCTGCCCCAGCTCTTGCTGGCCGTCTCAGGGAGACAATCGTCACCACCCCCTCGCCCCACTCTTCAGTGCGGCGCCGTTGCGAGACGGCAAACCGTGGACTTGCAAGCCCCCCTCCACCCCAGTCTTCTGTGGGGCAGCAAACGCAGGGCCCGCCCCAGGCAGTCTCAGATCTAGCTACACCACTGATTGGCCTTGGCCTGATGGAACACCCCTAAGGGATTGCTCCCAGGGCTCGAGTCGGGGTACCACGTGGGTGGACGGCGTCCCCCCACTTATTTTAAGGGGCCTTATCGGGTGGACGCCGTCCCCCCTGCGCAAAAGCTGGGCTTTTAATTATAGCGTTATTTGCCCTCACGGCCGGCCGCCCCGTCGATCACCCAAGTCAGTCTATCTGCAGCTCAGTGCATCACAGCTGAGTTAAGTAGTAAAATGCGAACGCAGGGGTCACATCTGTGCAGGGAAATACCCCTTTACAGGACTAGAGTGTAACATGTCCCTTGGTATGCACGTCCTGCCTCTATGTGTGCGGATCCCCCCATCATGTGCAAATACGGGTATTTACATATATGGATACATGGATGGGCGTTTGGTCAGCCCTCTTCATCAATTAGTCTCTTAAAGTAGTGTTCAAATTTCGCTGCACTCACCACAAGTACCGCACGGGCGCTGGGTCCGCTCACTTCAGCCGCTGTCTCTTTATTGTGAGTGGTATCATTTTATTCTGTCACTTATGCAAATCCACCTAAAAAGTTGTGTACTTCAGTGCCCTCGTGTGACAATGTCTGCTCTCATTTCATGTTTGTTAATGTATTCCTGCAATAGCTCGCTTTTTACTCACGTTTCTTTTTTTTCCGAATACAAAAGAGGCACTCCACTTTTGAAAGGAGGTCTTCTTTACATTTGATTTACCTTTCGTGACGTCACCTCCGGTCGTGCCGTCACTTCACGTATTTGAGCGTCCCCCCACTTCTAGTTTTTTTAACCTTCCGTGACGTCACTTCCTGTCGTGACATCACTTCCTGTCTCTGAGCGTCCCCGCACTTCTTTATTTAGGACTTGTGCCCTGATTGCTCCCCATCTGTGCGCGCAGGGGCCTATGTTACAATCCTTGGTGCGTAAAGCACAGCGCATTACTCAAAGCTGCCTGAGGTGGGTGTCACCGTCACCCATTCCAAACTGGGTACCACGCGAATGCGCGCGCATGCGCGAAAGGCATACTCAACGAATCTCAAGCGGGTTTCCCCAAAACCTTCTAGGACTGTGATTAAAATGTCTTACTCTCAGTCCCAGCATATAATTGAAAAATGTATTTGCCATCTCACGTTTCTAAACACGTTTAAAACTACCCTATTTCCGAGAGACAAATTTCAGCCTAAAACAGAAAAGCTTGGAGCAACGGGCAGTGCCAAAAAATATAATGTGAATAACATCGTGGGGCACCGACGATTCTGCATGGTAACCACACAGGGTTTTAAATCAGGAAACTCTCTGACAATTATAGAGGTCGAAGAAAACACAGCCCGCTTGAAAACAACTCTGAGCCCTGAAAACAACATAGATAATAAATTATTGACAGCAATCTCAGTGCAAATCAGGCGATGTGGACTGTGTGTTTAACCTTTGTCATGAACGCAGGCGCGCACCTGAATAACTGGAATTGTAACACACTGTTCCTTGCACCGGAGCAAGAGGGCAAAGTGTGCGGTGAGTTGGCGCTCCGGCCTCAACAAGACACTTGCTGTTCTGATCTAATGTATGAGCGCCCTCTGCAGGTAAATTACGGTATTGCTCGCAATTCAAATCAAAGGAATGTTTTATTTTCTTCCGTGTGCTCTTTCTATTTTATTGGTTATTGATTGTTTTATTCAAAATAATTACCGTGTTGCTCTTTCAGTAGAAGTCTAAATATATGTTTTATTTTGTACTCCTTAGAAGATGCAACTAGGTTTAAACACTTGCGAAAATACATATACAACTATGAAGCTGAAACCTCGAATGGTGTGCCCGGGACTGCAGATTCACAAAGCGGCTCTAAAATCAGTTGTAAGGTAAGAAGACAGGACATCCCGCCACAATACTGGCAGGCCTTATGTACAAAATGTGAAATCTGCTCCAATTGATAAGTACAGTTTGTGGTTTGCAAAATTCTTCACAAAACTGGAAATTCTTCAAATATTTTTACTAATTATACTGCACGAACAGCCTTCTGGAACCACCATGAGACATGCTGACGTTTTGTGAGTTTTAGTTTATTAGCACCGTAGCATTCCTCAAATCATTGGGCACCATATGCTTTGTACTAACAAGTGTCTTAGGTCACACACTGCAGCGGTGTACACAGGACTGGTTTCCCATAGGAAGCTTCTAAATGCAAATTGTTTATGTAGTGTTTACACTTTGTAGATAAAGCCGAGGAACCACTGTCATGAGATAAACTGACTGCCCAGGGTCACTGATTTGCCCAATAGTTCACGTTTTTGGACGCGCAGGGAAGTTGAAATTAGAACCCGTGTACTCTGTTCCACAGTAGGCAGCGTAATCTTCGAAGAGCCTCTCGTCGATAACGCAGCCTCTTTTGATGCCCATCACATGGCGGTGCTTGATCACATTTCTCTTGGGGTTATGTTTTTCCACTGGGACGTAACCAGCTAAGACTTTTTAAATCTAGGTGGGACATATTTGTATAACGAATTGGGAAAATGACTAACTCTGATTTGATCTGCTACGAGAGGCACAATTTGCACAGCACTTGGTACACAAATCATCACAGAGACTTTATAATTATGGAGGCAGTCCTTGAGACAGGTGAGGCAACATGGCGGGGAATTATTACAATCAGAACACAATCCAGGGCTCTGCTTGGACCTGTAGTGTGATGCCAAGTTGTGTCTGACAGTCACGTGCTTTATTTTCAGGTTGAACTGGAAGTCCCTCAGTTGTGCAGTTTCATCCTCCGGGTCAACCAGTGCACCCTGCGGGAGGTGTACGGAGTCAACCCAGAGGGCAAGGCCATGCTGAAGAGGGCAAAGAACTCCGACGAATTTGCCAGCGCCCTTTCCACGTAAGCAAAACTGAAAAGTGCTTTTTGTGCTGAACCCTGAGTGTATGAACCCTGGGGCTTCATGGTCTAGCAGCGTGAAAGAGCCATTGCTTCTTACGAAGTTAACTATCGGCGGATTTTTAGCGTATATCACAGATTACAGTGTGTTTAAAATGTGTTCACTGGGAACACTGGCACGTAACTATGACAGTTCACCACACAGTGGCGCTGTCTGACTTGATTTAATATTGCCAGAGTATTGTGATTTCATATACTTTCACGCTGTAATGAAACGATCAGGCCGAGCCTGCCTGGAGTAGTCCAGAATGTCACCCTTGTATGAGTGAGATACTTAAAAGGCAGCTCTGGAGCTGGCATTTGGCAGAGTTGGCAGGGGCAGTGGGTGGTGTGTACTGCTGCAGCCTTTTGAGAGACAGCCTGGGCTCAGGCACATATGGTTTTGTTACAAATAAAGCACTGCTTAAGATGCAGCATTTAGTATTAATCAACTCACTGACACTCATATGGTTTTTGGTAAAATGAAACACTGAGTTTAACCTACCGGCATGCAAACTTGTGACGCCCATTCCAGTATTCACTGAGTCTTTCCAGCACATACACAGTCTTTCCAGCACACATCAAAGAGTTGCCTCCCCCTTGAGCTGCGCAAAAGGACACAAGGGCGACGCAACTACTAGTTCGATTTGTCAAGCCACTTAAGGCTCCCGTGCGTGGCCCTGTGTTGCTTGATACACCTAGAGTAACGCAATGCAGTGCAAATCACTGTGTTGCACTGCTCTGCCCCAGGGAGGAGTTTCATGGGTGGAATGCCAGTGTTCCTTCGCGCATCCAACCATGGATTTTGACACATTCCCGGTTTTTCCATTACTGGTGGACCTGGGAATGCACATAACCTCACTAGGATAGATGTTAAGAAGACCTTTCACCAGCCAACATCAGTGCCCCATGCGTGGTTTTAAACTGTGTTAATAAGTATAATGAAAATATAGAAAGAGGGAAGAACGAGTATATGAAAAGGAAAAATGGGCCCCTCAGGCACCCACACTTGGTAGGTAGCCGTTTGTCTTCATCGGGTTCCCATTATTTCGTATGTGAAAAGGTACGAAAAACAAAAGTGCAGATTAAAAAGAGTGTAGATCACTCCCTCAACCAACAATTTTAATAGAGGGGTGATTCGAACTCAAATTAAAACCAATATGCTTGTGCGGACAGTGAAGAGTTAAGTAAATTTGAACCCCCTGTCCTAAAAAACGGTCGACATGTTTCAGCTAAATGGTCTTATTCGACCCAGCATTCCTCAGGACCAGTGATAAAAGTAACTCACCCAGCACTTTTGTTTTTCGTACCTTTTCACATATGAAATAATGGGAACCCGATGAAGACAAACGGCTACCTACCTAGTGTGGGTGCCTGAGGGGCACATTTTTCCTTTTGGTATACTCGTTCTTCCCTCTTTCTATATTTTCATTATACTTATTAACACAGTTTAAAACCACGCATGGGGCACTGATGTTGGCTGGTGAAAGGTCTTCTTAACATCTATCCTAGTGAGGTTATGTGTTTTTTTATTGATTATGGTGCTCTCTAGTTGTTTTTGATTGTTTATCCCAAGGGGTGTGAGAGTATTTCACTTTGCCCTTACTCTCTTGTTGTTTATACAGGACCTGGGAATGCGTCACAATGCAAAGCCTCCTTGGTAACACAAGGGAATATTTATATTTCGCCTCGTTTTTTCCTCTTTCCGTGTATGCTGCAGAAATGTTCCTCTCTCTGTGTTTTACATTATGCAGCACACATAGAAAAAGAGGAAAAATACTTAGACGGCTGATTTTGAGCAGGAAGCTGCCCTTTCCTGCACAAAAACAATCCTGTCTGCAACAGATGCACCCTTGCACCGTGGTGCAAGGGTGGTTCATCGACGCAAGGCAGCAGATTGTACGGCAGCACAAGGAAAAGACAGAAATGGGCCTAAATATGTTAAATACTTTGCGTTCCTGCTCTTACCCTTCCACGCAGTGCAGCAAGGTGGGCAGCACAAACTGAATCTTTCACAGAGTCTTTCCAGCACACACGGTTTTTCACAGAGTCCTTCCAGTATACACAGAGTCTTTCCAGCACATGTTGAATGTTTCCAGCACACACTGAGCATTTCAGGCACACACACTGAATGTTTCCAATACTCACACAGTCTTTCCATCACACACAGTCTCCCATGAATGCAGTGCTTAATTTGTAAAAAAGTAAGTGCCAAGACTCTCGTCAGGAGGCCTCTGCAGCTTGCACCACATATTGCCCCTGCCAATGCTGCCAATGATAGTAACAACAGAACTATTACCCAGTACACTCCTACAAGTGTGACAATTCAAACTATTCCAGGCCTCCAAAGCTATAACAATGGCTTGTGTGACAGGTAATAGCCATTTTAATGTATATTGGAATAATAATTGACTGTTGTTTGTGGTAATTCTAAATAGCCAGACATTGCCACCTTGTGGCAGACTGCCAGAAGCGTTGGTGTTAACAATCAAGTGCTGGTGCCAAGTAACATGAACCCCTGGCTCAAATTAAACACTGTATGAGCTACAGAAAACTTGTGGCCTGGAGGTCTCCCCTAACCATTAGCGGATGAGAGAAGTAAAGTAACAATGACACTATACACATATTACTGCAATGATCTGTTCAGCATAACCAACATAACAAATGATAACATGGCAGTACTGAACTGTACATTGATCACACAATCCCAGAATGTTGTAGTTTAACATCAGTTACAACACAGGCATACCTACAAGGCAAGGTAAGAAAGCAGTCTTTGCACCAATATGTGTTGTGCCAAATAATGGACATTTGGCTGAACTACAAATAAAAATCAGCCTGGCAAACATTTTCAAGGGAGCCCCACACTGCAGAGGGTTCAACTGAAATAGAGAATGTAGGTTTTCATGCTTGGATGATGGTAATTCACTCCTGCGTCAAGCAATAACAACATTATTGGCCCAGAACGAATGCTAACACGCTGGTCCAGAAACAAACAGCCATATTTTGGCATATGGAGTTCGATATCCAGGTCATTTTCTGCACAGATATTTCTCCTGCTTTCACCAGGCATAATTTCTGTGCAGAAACAGCTGTTGGGTCAGTGGATGCATGTCTGTACCCCGGTACCGGCGGGTGCCTTGATAGGGTGGCAGGGCGAGGGGGGACGAGTAAAAGGAAAAACAAAAACTAAACCTGCCGCATCGTGCTGCTCTCCTCTGCAGGCACAGGCTCCCAGAGTCCACTGTGGTAAATCCTGACGCTGCTGTCATGCTGCTAGCAGTGTCAGGATAGACCTGAGCACCCTCAATTTGCGTCCCCAGTTAGACTAGGAGTCTGTGCCTGCTCTCTCCAACCCGGCAATGCAGATTGGGTTGGAGAACGCTTCAGTGCGCATGACGGTTTGGCCATCCTGAGACGGCCGCTAAACCATCATGCGCACTGATAACAGTGCAAAACACTCCTTCTAGTGACTGTCATCCAGGGCTGGACTGGCTACTGGGCGTTGTGGTGCTGGGGGCTGATTTCTTTGATGGGGACCTGCGTGTGCTTAAAACCATTCGTTTTGCTTTGTTTATTTAGAAGCACATGCAGGTCCCCATCAACGAAACCAGCCCCCACCACAGTGAAATCAGCTCCCAGCTTGGCAGCACACCAAAACGCTCGGTAGCCAGTCCGTCCCTGCTGTCATCCAACTGGCCCTGATCCCAAGTCTTCAGCTCTGAGAGCAAAAATAAAATGATAATACACAAGTGTTTATTATTGTTATATTTATTTGATTCCTGGCAGTGGGTGGGGGGCTAGGCAACAGGCAATGCTCCTCCGCTGCCGCTGTTGTATCGGGTTATCTCAAAACCAGACGGCCATTTTCTTGGTTCATAATCTAGCCCAAACATGGACTTTTTGGAAGTGAATGAACTATGTTGCTTAGAAAGAGCTCACACAAAACACAGTATTTTATACCCCTGCACAGTGTTTGACTGGCCTTTCCAGCAATATGACTCTTCCAGCTCCTATCAGTGCCCACGGGACCAAAAAACAGAACTCACTCACTGGCCCTTTCAAAGCTGACGCGCTACCCCTGCACAGAGACCAATGCCTTTGTTTTCTCTTTGTCTTGCCAGGTATGAGCTGAAGTTCAGTGTTCCTGATGGGGAGCAGGTGCTCCTGTACCCCGACAAAGGTGAAGATGTCAATGTCCTCAACATTAAGAGGGGCATCATTTCAGCACTGCTTGTGCCAGCAGAGAAGGAAGAAGCTCAGACCACTGCCTTCATGGTAAGGACTCTTAAAAAGAAACACACACACACAGATATGCAAGCCCAGGTCATAAATTGTTTGAATAGAGGTGGTATTAACCAAGGAATCTTTATCTAGTGCACTGAATTCCACAAATGTTGCTTTTCCTTCAAGCACGTCCACAGATATTACGGTAGCTTGACCTGCTGAAATCTTTGCAAGGTTTCCTCCAAAACGTGGAATTCTGATTCCTGTGCAAACTTTCCAACTTCTCTTCGAAACCTGGAATTGGGGCTTAGGTTTATTGTATGATGTAAAGAAATCGTTTCTGAAAGTTAATACATGCAACAAACCAGGAAAAAAAACCTTATTTGATAGAAGAAAGTTTACATAGAAATGTAGCAATGCATGCATATAGGTACACCTCTACATTGTGAAGATGCATGTTTTATCACATGATTCACAAAAACCTGTAATTTATGCCAAACATACCGACCGAGCCACGCCCCTGGATAAGGCAGATAGGAACAGTTGGTCAGGCTGAACTGTACTTCCCCATGCAGCTTTCGTCGTTGCAGTTGTTTCCCTGGGTGTGGATACCCATCAGGTGAAGCTGGGTCTGAAGTCTCCAGGCCCGGAACTAGTGGGCCAAGAAACACCGAGGGAATCGCAGTGGGCCCAGGCGGCATACCTCCATAAGTTATTGTTCCGGGTGGGATCGCACAATTTGTAATCAGGCCCTAAGTCTCACTTACAAGTCAGAAAAATCTGTGGGGCTTATTTACAAGCCTCTTGCGCCGCCCATACGTCTTTTTTTACCATGTTGAAAAAAGTGACGCACTTGCGGCTCAGGGGGTTTGTAAATAAGCCCCTGTATACTTTGTGGAACTTCGGGCCTCATTTAAGAAAACTGTTGCATCGCTGCGTGAAAACAGCAATGCAACTGTTTCTACAGCGCCCTCCTTGCAACAGGGTGGATGCGCCATATTTATTGTACGGCACTCCATGTCGCAAAGAGTTACAGATACGTCAATATTTCTGACGGACCTGTAGGTGCAAAAGTGGCGCATTGCTTGGGTGTGTCTGAAAACAGACGCAACTTCAGCAAAGTGTCCTTTCACATGGTGCTAGCCCCATGCGAAAGGGCCTGCGTCAGTCTTATGCCTGCTGTGAGGCAGGCGTAAGATATTGACGCACTAGCATCCTAGAGGTGGCACACTGAAAACTTGCAGATTTCAATGCGCCACTTCTACGAGGCTTTTTGCGGGGTAACGCCCACCCTGCATACATTATACCTGGTGCGGGTAAAATGCGGTGCAGGGGTTTACAAAGAGACGCATCTGCCTAGATGCATCACTTTGTAAATAAGCCGCAACATGGCACATTTTTATGCCGCTGGTGCGTCACAAAAAGTGACGCAATGGCGGTGCAAAAGTGTCGCAAAGCCTTATGAGTAAGGCCCTTCCTTCCTCATGAAATGGCAGCGCTTAAACATACAGCGGCCTGCGCGCGCAGGAAAAGAATGGCTCTAAATGACTGCCTCTGCTTTACGCCATTTATTTTATTTATGTTTTTTATAGAGCACGAACTTGACCCGTTAGGGTATCAGAGCGCTTTACAGAGACGTAGCGTTGTACAATAGGCATGGGATCACAGGAGCATAACATAAAATAGGGAGGGTGAGGGGGTACTGAGTACAAGAGGTATGGAAGGTATACAATACAATAATATTACAGTTTCTTGGTTGGCCGAAGGTCGATGGAAGAAGGCAATAGTCTCTGAGGTGGTTGGTGGTAATCATGTCCATATGTGATCTTTCTGCAGGACACCATTTTTGGAAAGTGCCCCAGCGAAGTGACGTTCAAGAACAAGAAAGGCGCAACAGCGACCGAGGTCACCGTCAAGCGCAATCTGAAGACGTGCGATCAGTTCACACCGATGAGGGACCATGTCAGCCCGCTGGCTCTCGTCAAAGGACTGGTAAGCAATGCATCGGACGGTAACTTGGCGGGCGCCGCGTGACACCTCAGCCCTGACACATTAACATCTCACTGCAGCATCTGCCGTCAGAGCCGAGCCGACCTTTCTGTCTGAAAACCTTTCTTCCACATCCAGGCCAATGTTTTTGCTCTTCCGAAATGTGATTGTTTTCAAGAGTTTTAATATCGTTCCACTTCCCAGAAACCCCCGCTCTGCATTCTTGCGTGCGTCCAATAAGGCATTGCACCTCACAATTTGTCTAGAATCGAAATGTCCTGGCAGCGGTTACAGCACTGCAGACCTGATTTTCACAGGGACATGGTGTGGTTAGGATAATATGAATTTACATTTCAGAGTGTTCTCACGAAAAGAATTCGTTGAATTCACTGATTTTAATGCAAAACAAAAACGCATACGAAAGTACATCCCCATATGTTTGGAAGAGAACGACAACCCCCACCTGCAATCCTTTTTGCTCTCTCTCGTGCTGATATTTCTGTCTTTTCTCATTTCCCAAGCACCATTTTGGATTCATTTATCTTTAATCCAACATAACAGGAGATTCATTAATAATTGCGGGATTACAACTCACTGTTCAGTTGTTTAAATCTTTAGTGGCATGACTAGAACAACAATAATTCATTTGCATTTTCTGATTTTTACAGAACACTCCCTTGTCTACACTGCTCAGCAGCAGTCAGTCTTGCCAGTACAACATTGACTCAAAAAGGAAACATGTCTCGGAAGCAGTCTGCACAGAGAACCACCTCTACCTGCCCTTTTCACACAAGTAGGTTCCAACAGGAAATGATGTAATCGTAGGTGACATTTTCTAGGATGTATTAGAGTATCTAGGTTTTAACGGCATTTCAGCCAGTTACTGTCATTCACATACATAGGTTTATTTATTTATTTGAGTTTTATATAGCGCTGGCTAGACCCGGAGGTATCAGATCGCTTTACATAAGTTTCCACCAAGTAAAAAAATTACATAAGTCACAAGTTATATCAGTTACTAGAAAAACATTTCAGGAACGTTCTGCTTGGATAGCGCCATTGTACTTGGAGAAACACGTGAGGAAACTGTGTCCTCTGATCTGTTACAGGAATAAGTACGGTATCATGTCTCAAGTGACGCAGACACTGAAGCTTGAAGACTCACCCAAGATCAACAGTCGAATCTTCGATGAAGGTAATATTTTCCTTCAAAAGAGATATAAAAAATGTGGTCTCTCCAGCGTAAGCTGTACTACAACATTGGCATTACATTGTAACAAATACAATTCCTTTATAAAATGGCTTGCGGTATATTTTTTTCTGATCTTGCCACAATTCGATGGCAAGCTATGAATTGGAAAGTAATGATGGGGCCATCAGGACTCCACAATTTACCTCTTGAGGCTTGTGTTTGGAATCTATTATAGATTCACAATGCCGTGGGATTAGTGGTGCTGCTAAAAGGCAGACAGTGATTCTTCAAATAACTGTGCAAAAATGTAGTTATATTTATTTCAGTGACTTTAGCAGTCATAGGGTACTGGATATGATACTTTTGGATGGCCCACTCTGACAATTTAAGTACGCATAAATGTGGTTACAGGTCATCCGACTCTTTGTGGCATATTAGCAAGAACCTTGTTAAAATTATCGCCATTTTAGCGGCAGGAAACTGCTGCTAAAACGGTGATAATGGGCTTGCTAATATGCGTTATAGAATTCCAATAGAAGCCCAGGTTAGATGTGCAGGACATCTAACCTGAGCTTCTATTATAAAGCCATCACAATGCTTTATAGCACAAATAATTGCCCCACTGAAGGAAAACTCTCGCCCGTCCAACAATCATCGATGTTGTTGAGCGTGAGTTTTGCCACCCATGTCACAACCCTTTCTCATGTTTGTCATCTTCCTACAGACACATCTTCCAAGAGAGGCCTCGCCTTCGAGAACGTTGAAAGCAAATCGCCATCCCAAAGAGGAGAAGAAGTTCTAAGGATGCTGGAAGAGCTACAGAAACTGGACGGTTCACAGCAGCAAAGAGCAAACCTCTTCCACAAATTAGTGACCGGTCTGAGAGGACTGCAGAATTCCACTCTCAGCGCTTCCTTACCAACGCTGATGCGAGCCTCAGGGTAAGAGTGCGCATGTCTTCCATCTGACACTGTTGGCGCTGACTAACCTCCACACAGCATAGACACACCCCACAAAAACCCCACATACACTGTTTAGTCACTGTTTATAAACATAACATACTTATATACATGCGTTGAAGGGCTGTGGCTCAGTCGTTTTCACCCATTGGTCTCTACAGAAGTCACTTACCTTTAGCTCCCTCCCACCTTAGCTCACTTCAGTTCAGCCTTCTTCTGATGAGAGTGATGCAATTTTTCCTCATCACATGTGCACATCTGCCTCAAAAGACTTGCTCTTCAGGGCGCGTGGTCCAAATACTTTGCCAATTGTTTTACTATCTGTATAATTTAAAACAAATATTTAGTTATTGTTGGAAACGGGACCTCCGGCTGGCCAAGGCTTGCGCCAAGGTCAGTCAGGGATCACCATTTCCAAGGTCAGGGCTAGGGAGTCACACACCAAGATAACCCCCGCTCACCCTCTAGGTAACGTGGCGCGAGCAGCAAGGCTAATCTCAGAGGCGATGTGTAAAGCGTTTGCGCGCGCACCCCAGCGACAACAACCAAAGGCCCACCACAAAGGAAACTCCACACAAGGTTATATCAAAAATAGCCTTTGTATTATAATAATAAAAACACATTAGATAACACACACACTTTACAATGTGCCAACAGGCACGGGCAAGATTTACAAGGGATTATGTACAGGACAGGGCCACTTGGACCACTGTCAGGGGTATGCACTTGTTAGAAATAATACTTGTAGGTATAACACTTTAGCACATCAACATATAATGACTGTAACACAGAAATAGAAAATGTAGCATACAACCAGTTACTACTGGTAAAGGGAAAATACCTCCTACGCCACCCTAGTCTCTGTAGGGAAATCACGCAGGGAGCTAGGACCTATGGAAGGAAAACCTATCACCTCCTACGCCACCCTAGTCTCTGTAAGGAAATCACGCAGGGAGCTAGGACCTTATCATCAGGACCTATGGAAGGAAAACCTATCACCTCCTACGCCACCCTAGTCTCTGTAGGGAAATCACGCAGGGGGAAGGAAACCTAAAATAATCACCTAGGCAAGTAACATTTAGCAAAGGCAATTAAACATCAACATTCCTCTAAGCAGGTCACTTTTAGCAAAGGGAAATAAAAGAACAAGGCATTACCTAAGCAGGTCACTTTTAGCAAAGGTAATGACACAACCAATCCTCTAAGCAGGTCACTTTTAGCAAAGGGGATAAACACATAAAGAATTACCTAAGCAGGTCACTTTTAGCAAAGGTAAAAACAAACATTCCTCTAAGCAGGTCACTTTTAGCAAAGGGGAATAAAAGAACAAAGAATCACCTAAGCAGGTCACTTTCAGCAAAGGTAATAACAAACAAGAATTGCACATGAAACATTAAAACACATTCAGAGGTGCAGGTAGAACATTTGCGCACAAATCAAATAAGCAAGTAACTCATAAATTGCGCAGGGTGCACATGGCACAACACTAGAACTGTCCCTCAGGCCAACTGGCCTCGCAAGGGGCTGAATGCCCTGAGTCTCAAAGTCAGGGGTCTGCGCAGGCAGCACAGAACACAAAGCCTAAACGTAGCAACTGTCCACTAAGTGCTGGACAGTTGTAAATATGCACTGGGCAAACGTTGGAGCCAGGAGGGCTCAAGGACCAAATGGGCAAGGAGCCTCTCAGGGGCTCACCAAGCAAAATGTGCCAATAGAGCTCAGCGCTCTAAATAATGAATATGCCCCCAGAGCCTCTCTCAGGGCTCTAAACGATGTGGGCAATGAAGAGCCTTTCTGGGGCTCATAAACAAATAGGGCACGAGAGCCTCTCAGGGCTCAAGGAACAAAGGATGGCCCCTCTAGTTGGAGTCCCTCACGGGGGACTCAGGAATCAGTAATGCCCCCAGGAGCCTCGGGGCTCCAAACAGTTACAAGCGCTAGGTCGCGCTATGGGGGAGGGGCGGACACCGGCAATGTGTCCCGCGGCCCCTCTCCCTCCTTTCAGGCACTCACCGGGTGTCTCGCTGCTGGAGCAGCGCGGGGCTCCTCACCTCACTCGGGAGCCTCGCAGACACGGGAGCAGACGTCCTCGGTCTCCCGCCTGGCCTCGTCTCCTTTCCCTCCGCCTGACTTCCGCCGGGGCCGCCAATGGCAGCGCGGCCCTGGGGGTCAGGAGGCGGGACTTCCGGGTCGCTCTAGGCAGCGGCCCGGCAACAGCTTTCAGGGCTCCCGGGCTGCGGCGGTGAACACGGGACAATGCCGGGTGGGCACCGGCTCGTAAACAAATAAATACCACGGGGCAATGCCGGGTGGCACCGGCCTTCAATTAATAAGATAAAGCGAGGTGGCACTCGCTACGCCAATAAATCGGCGAAATCGGCAATTCAGCTGCAATGCCGGGTGGGCACCGGCAAGGTCAATAAAGCGCTCCCAAGCGCTCAGGGGCACAGGAGAGGCGCGCTCAGCGCTTAGGAAGACAAGCAAAGCGCTATTGAGCGCTGGGGCATAAGGAAAGCGCTCCTAGCGCTACAAATCAAAATCAGGGTGCCTCCAGGCACAGGAAAGCTCCAGCAGGGTCTGGAAGCAGGCAGAGGGGCAAGGCAGGGCCAGAGCCAGCACACTGGGTCTCCAGGCAGGGAGACAAGCCAAGTGGCGGTCCTCTTGGCCCCTGCAGCAGCAACAGCCCCCTCTGGCAAGGATCCACAAGTAGAACCATTTCTGTGGGGACACAGCCCCATATTTATACAGCGAATTCCTTTGTTAGGAGGTGCAGGGTGGGGGGAAACCAGTTGCAGCTGGCTTGGGAGTACCCTTGATGGCCCAACCACCCCTTTCATTCACTGGGGAGGCTTGGGTCATTAGACAAACCACAGGGGGGCGGAGCCAGCATTGTGTGGGGAAAACCCAGTCCATCCAGGACACAGATCTACTCCTCCCACACATCACTCATGCTGATCTCACACTCACCACCGGGCAGACCCATCCAGACTTTCTGGAGCCTGGCATGCCAGCCAGCTCCAGCCAATCACGCTCCACTATCCTCACTGCACACATACATCAATGTCCAGAAGTAGCACTTCCCTTCTAGACACATACAAGCCGCACATACCATTGCGCAGCATTCATTCTCACGAGTTCATACATACTAAACTCGAGCCTGCACTCCCCACACATCAGGAACTACCAGGGCACACACATTCCCCATGCATTCCTATGGGAGGGCAGGCCAGCCATACTACACGCACGCACTTTCACTCTGGGACACAGGGAAAAAGTGCGCCAAGACCCAAAAATCACTACACAGGGTCACAAATAAAGGCAAAAAGATTAGGGGTGAACCTGCCCTAAGGCCCAAGTCTAACAGTTATTCTTATGTATTTCTGGTTACAGTTTCAAAGCCAGTAATGCACTTTCTTTGCACCAAAAAAGTCGTACTTTTCTGTGCATTAAAATTAAAAAAGGTTTTTCTACCTTTTGTAAGTACAAGTGCTTGCCAGGAAGCACCCAAACTGTTCAATTAAAACTGTATGATATGTTCGTTTTTTTTAGATTTCTTTTTTTTATTGTAAGCATATGGCTACCACATTTTTCTTCATGTAGATGGTGGAAGGTTTTCTTAATTTTTGTGTTCCTTCTATTTTTGTGGCATTTGTCTGCTATAAAAAAATGCTCGTTCTAAAATTGTCCAACTTTGTAGATTAATGGCCAGATTAATTGCATTAATCTATTTCAGACTAGAGATTCAGGCACATTTCTGGAGCTTTTTATTTAGAAAGTGTCAGAAAATGGTTTGATAGCTCAAGGTTTTTCTTATTGTCTCAGTCTGTTCCTAAACCAGGTAAAGGGATAGGAGTTCACCTTAACACACCTGGGTTCTCCCACCTGTTCACCTAAAAGATCATCTTCTATTCCTAGGCGTGCTAAGGTGGGCCACCAATCGATAGTTTGTCCCAGTACATAGGACAACATTTGGAATACCTTGTGCTGGTAATCTCTTATGACATTCTAGTCCCATACCAAATGGATAAAATCGCCTGTTTTTAAGTGGTACCCTAGTACACGTAGAAGAGGGGGTCTAGCCCATAGACTACAGTCTCTCAGGAGTACACTTCGTGCAAGAAATTAAGTTCAGCTATAATTCGATGAAATGGCTAACTCCTGTGGCATCATCATACCTTCTCTCAAGTGATACTCTCCCAAATTACCTATCTTTTCCCATGTCACTCTTAAACCATTGAAACGATCTAGTGCACTAGATATTAAGGAATGGTAGAGTATTGAGGTCCCACCCTTACCCACATGACCACCTACCAACTTTGTGTCTACTAGATTATATGAAGGAAGGTGTTTGGCATCTGCTCAGTGAATGTTAAGGGCATTTATCGATTGTAGGCATTTGTAGAATCGGGACTTGTGCAGATCAAAATCACCCTGCAAGGTTGCAAATGACTTCATGTGATCACCCTACTATACATCTCATAGATTCGCAATACTAGTAGTATCACTATTTTCAAATTTGCTCAAACAATCCATGTGTGGGGACAATATTACATACCATAGAGGAGTCTCTTGGGATAGCGAACCCCACCATTTAGTCCACTAGATTGCGTTATTCCAGCAGTCAAGAACCACTTTTTCATGTCTGGCAGGGCCCTACACAGAAATCCCTGGAGGCCTGTTCCATCCAATAAGATCAATTCAAGAGATAATGCAGGATCCCTTGTAGCAACCCAATTTTTCTTTTTTTATATTAACCAGCTGTGCAGCTCAATATTATAAGCATACCCGTGGCGCAGGAAGGAGCACCTCAGTCTCAAAAACAATCCTTAGAGGCAATTCCTCTAGTTGTGCTTGCTGCAGAATGAAGCACACATAGAAAGAGGAAGTAACAAGAAGATATGAAGTAATTTCTCCCCGTTATGGCCCCCCCCCGGGAAGGGGTAGCTTTTTGACGCATTCCCAGGTCTAACAGTGATGACAAATCTGAATGTGCGTCAAAATCCATGGGAGTTGCGTTGGAACACCCACACAACAACACCCATGAAATGCCTTCCCAGGGCATATTAATGAAACCCAGTGATTTACGCTGCGTTGCCTTATTCCTGATTTATCAAGCCACACAGGACCTTAAAAAGTGGCGGTGCATGGCTTGATAAATTGTATTTTAAGGTTTGCATCACGCATGCACCACATTGCTTGGTGCAAATGCAATGGAAACCCTCGGTAAATAAGGTGCCTAATGTTCCCAAAAACCCAACCCCTTTCCAATAACCAGTCAAAAGAAGACTTACTGGTAACGCCTCGTCTCATCCTGTATGGCACATCTGGAGGCCATACACCCAAACCCCACCAGTCCCCCAGATTTAACCCAACAGCCCCCGAGGACAGACAGCATTTGTATGTTTAATGTATCTCCGAAACATAGTCGTTTCAGATGGGTACACTGTTTATCAGAAGGCCATTGTGGTTCCTAGCTCTCAATTATAGTATGTTCACGGGCCTGAGTTTTTTTGAACATGTTCATAATATTTCCTTTGACATTGAAACGTGAAAACTATAATCGGCCAGTAACATGATGAGGCAGGATTCAGAACCCCTCACTCCTGGGCATGGACTATCTTAAGCAGGGGTGTAGGAAGGGGGGTGCGGGGGGTGAGGGCCGCCCCGGATGTCATCACTGAGGGGGGGGGACAAAATGGCAAAAATATGTTCGTATTGAAACGTTTTAGTTCAGTCATTAAACGCAACGAAAGGCGGCTGAACTCGACTGGGGGGGGACGGAGGGGGGCTGGTGACAAGAAATGTTCCACACCGGTTACCATCATTGTAGTATGGGATTTGACTATGGTTGGTCGATACAGGACCAACAAGCCAGCATTCTAAAACATGCACAAAAAGGGTTTAAGATAGAATTGGTATATCTTTTGACAACTGGACGATATTTAAAAATTAGGTAACATTTTTAGGATGTGTATTTAGTTTGCTTACTCCTGATAGGAGCATTTAAGATGTCTATTGCTTGAATAAAGAGTATTCTGTGTTCCCCTCTTCTTTTTCAGTCCTGTCGCTATCCAGGCCCTGGTTCAGTGCGGTACTCCAGAGTGCTACAGCGCACTCTTCCAGACTTTGAGAACCGAGAACGTCTCTCCTCTGTTGGCAGACGCTGTGACGTACGGACTGGGACTTTTGCCATCCGCATGCCCCAAAAGAGTGCGCGAGCTTCTCAACATGGCTCAGTACCAGCAAAGCCGAGCTTCATTCTATGCCTTGAGCTACGCGGTGAATGAGTAAGTAATGAGTGTCTACGGCACCAAATGATGTATCCATTCTCTTTCTAAGATCACAAGCTTTTTTACTCAATGCATGAACAATACCCTGAAGTGTGCTGGCCTCATTATTGTGGTCATCCCTCTAACATGATATGAAACTGATGAAGGTCACCTTGACCATGAAGGGCTGGGCACTACTTCTAGCTAAGATAACACCTAAAAATCCGATATTTGAAGATTTAGTGCTGCGAGGAGAAAAATCATCATGTTTTGGAGGAAGGAAAGCACCAAGGCCCTCATTACAAGCTTTCCTGGTAATCTCCTGGTAACTGCAGCCCCTCGTAATTACCGTTAACAAAGGTACCAATCACTCCAGAGGGCCTGGAGTGATGGACTTATACATTTTGTCCAAGTCATGGGACAAGAAATGACTTTATTGGTTACATATTGAAACGTGACGCATATCTATATGTATGTTTTCTGCTAATATAAAATAAGCTGACTGTAGTTTTAGGTAGAGTAAGTCTTTGACACTGTTAACTTACTGGGACATTCTTGAATCAGCCTTTATTCAGGCAGCCAGACCATGATACCGGAAGTGCGAGATGTTGCAGAATTCATGGCATCCCTCCTGGAGAATGAGTGTTCCGGTGATGAAGATAAGACCTACCTGACCCTAAAGGTATGTCTCACTTATCCCCTTCTGGAAAACGCCCTGCACTGAACTCAAGTTTTGACGTGGAGTCTTTGTAGTGATGACTGTGTTTCTCAGATCGCATGTCATAGGGTTTCCTGTTTTTTTTTTCTATAGGCAATCGGAAATATGGGCAAAGCTCTGGATGACACTTCTCCAGTAGTGAAGCGGGCGCTTTTGGGCTGTGCAAAAAGCCAAACGCCATCTCTTTCCGTGCAGAAAGCTGCAATTCAGGCCTTCCGAAAGATGCGGATTGCAGATGAGGTGAGTCAGTATGCCTGAGCACGGGTATGAGCATCATGCTAACGGCATGTGCGTGCAACTGCATTCAATATCATGATGTTTTTTTCTAAAGGACAGACTCTGTCATAGTAGTCAGTGTGTAGCAGTCAGTCTAATGGAAGAGGTGTGGCGCCGCGGCCAGGGCGACTGACGCTGGAATCTGAGGATCACGGTTCGATCCCCGGCTCCGGCGGCAGGTTAGCCCAGCACCATGTGACTCTGGGCAATAGCTCGCTTAATCTTCCCGACGGCCCCCAGCGCCTAGAGACCCTTACGGGTGATTGTGCGCTTTACAAATGTGGACTTTTACTTTACTTTAGTGTGGAATCTGAAGGAATCTTATGAAAGTTAGATAGCGCTTTATATCGGCCAGAATTATATCATGTAGCGCCTTGGCTTAAATCCCAAAAGAAATATCAAATATTAAAATTAATTATCAAATATTTATTGACATTTGAAATGGTGCTTAATTTCACACCGACGGAGGGAGAGGTCAATCCTCAATGAAAAAGAAAATGCTGCAAAGTCGGTGTGGCAATGTTGTCACAATGAACACTAGATGTAATCTGCGTCCTTTTTTTGGTGCTTTCTTTTGCAGGTTCGGTCCACCATGCTTCAGATCTTCCAGGATGGTAGCAGCGCAGTAGAAAAGCGCCTAGCAGCCTATCTCGTGCTAATGAAAGACCCAACTCCTTCTGACATCAGCAAAGCAACCAGAGTCCTCGCGAGGGACAGGAACGAGCAAGTGAAAAGCTTTGTTGCGTCTCACATTGCTAACATCTTGAACTCTGATGCACCAGACGTCAAAGAGTGAGTATAGAGAGTGTAACGTATCAGACATCTGACATTCAGTGAGCTTGGCTACACCTTCCAGCATTCAGTTGGCTAACATTCATTGAGTGAAACAACATCATCACCATTTAGTGACCATTTAGTGACCAAGTCAGCAGCATCCAGTACCAGACTTAGATACACTTTCATGGACCTTCTACCCTGAAACTGTACATAGAACTACACCCGAAAAAGGGATTAGTTTCCAGAACGGAAAAGAGATGGAACCCCTCCTATATGTTATATGAGATGAGGTGATTAAATGCATAGTAGTTTGAAATGAAAATGAAAATGTGTGAATGCGCATTTCAGCCACACATAGCTAGATTGTTAAACGCACACATTGTGGTAAAGTATGCTTGGAAAACCAGGAGTTTGCATGGAAATCTTCAACTTGCACAGATTTCCATGAATATTATTTGTATGAATCCTTTATAGATTGAAACTGTGGGCTTCTCTTAAGAGAAGAGATTTTAGGACTAATTTGCTGATCTTGAAACTTAGAGAACTGGGTTTTAATTCCAATTTTGGAATGTCACCATACATTATGCGAGTCTGAGCAAATCACATCATCTACTTTTACTTGGAAATGTATTGTGAGAAAGTTAATTATTAATTTGGGAGTATGTGACCCACTGGCATAATAACGCACTTCCCTGCTAGGTTTCAACACAAGTCTTTAAGAAAACTCTGCTCAGCCCCTTGTAGCTACTGTATTGTATTGTAATTTCATTTATAGCGCTTACTAGCCCTGATTAGGGATCAAAGCGCTTTGTGGGCAAGTTACATGCTGCTCCTGAACCCATAAAGGATTAGTGGTAAATTAGTTTACTGAAAATATGAAAGTAATTTGAGGGGTGGATATGTTAGTCAGTTATTTGGATTGAGAAGGATAGTGGGGGGATAGACGTACAAGCAGCAGGCAATTCCCAGAGCAATGCTTGATTGTGTCAAGTAATAGTAAACAAATTAAAGGTAAAATAATGAGATAATAGCGGTGGGAATTTTTTTTAAATAGAAAAAAAATCAGATGACTTAAATGGATGCAAGAGGATTATGAGAGTATGACGCTGTGTTTCCAAAGAAAAAGTCAAAAATGGATTTATAAACGTTATTGTTAGTCTGTCTTCATTGGCAAAAATGGTCATCAGAGAAAGCTCTTGCACCAAAAATGAAAACAATGAAAAGTTGCCTGCAGTCTGCTCTGCCTCTTAGAGACTGGTAGTACAGAAGTAGAGTCAGTAACATTTAAACCACGCACACACAAATGATTTTGACCATCCTAATACCGGGGAACTCCTATGCTGGAGGGTTTATCTCTTTCCCTTCTTCCTGCTTCAGTCCCAATTTCTTGAAGATCCTGGAAAAGTCATCCTTGATCTAGCACACAGCTCCCAGGATTCCAGAGAAGGCTCCTTAAGTCCAGGTCTCTCTCAATCCAGGGCTCCCACAGGACCCAGTGCAGATCACACCCAACTTGGCAAGAGTCGCCCCCACGGAACAGAGCCTTTCTTCATCCTTTTGTACCCCCGAGGCAGTGCACTCAGACAAAAGTGATATTCTACGTATGCATGATGTAAATATGTGTAATCTCCTCTTTAGAATCACTGCAGTGTAGCATACTTCTACACATTTTGCACATGCAGTTATATCACTTGACTGTAGGTGCATATCTTTACGGAATTGTGCTTAAAACATAACTTCAGTACACCAGAACTGATCACAATCTCATGAAATAAATTGTCAGTTTTCACTTTATTTAATGCCCTTTATAACTTTGTGGATCTACACTTTTAACAAACGCTATGGATTCACCTTTATAGCTCATTTATTAATATGCCAATATCTAAAATGGTGAGTATTTCTTTTTTCTGTGCTATTTATAAGTGCAAATATGTACTAGTGAATATCACTATGGCGCATTACTAGCAGAACTTACTCCGTTTTATTTTCTGTTGACCTATACCCATTATCCTTGGCTAGTTAGTACATATCTTCAACCATATTCAATACTTGACCACAAACTTCAGAGCTGAAAATATTACTGTAGCCCCAGACGTTTGTACTAACATATATGCTGTCTGCTTGTTGTTTTATTAGACTTAAAGGCAAAGTACAAGAGGCTCTGAAAGGGTCTGAAGTCCCAACAGTGAAGGATTTCAGGAAGTTCTCCCAAAATTATCAGATCTCCAAGAGTGTTTCCATGCCTGCCCAGGATGAGGCTGTGACTACCAAAGTAGAAGGAAATTTGATATTTGATGGCATTGGCTACATGCCCGAGGAAGCCATGCTGCAGGCAACACTAAATGTTTTGGGCGAGCAGTTTGATATATTTGAGGTATGTGCATTAAGAATCCTCTGTATTTGTAAATGTTGTTACTGAAACTCGCAAGCATTACACCTGGTATTATCCCTATAATGTAAATCTGGACATGTCCCAATGCTCTATGTAGATTCATTTGCATGGGATTCATTAAGTATTTGATTAGGCAATAGAGAACTATCTGACTAAGAAAGATGTGATTGAGCAGTGTACAATGGTGAATAGGGAAGTATATGATTAAGACAAGTGTGATAGAGGATAAAGACGGATGTGATTGAGAGCCAAGACGTATGTGACTGAGAAGTGTGTGATGCAGAATATAGAAGTATGTGATATAACGTCAGAGAATTCCTGTCCTCAAACTATTGACAAGCCTACGTGACCACCTTCTCCACAACTAATATTCAAATGAAAAGTATCTCTCCTCAATAGCATTTATGGTCTTTAATTTTTTATGATTTATATTTCACTCCTGGTCGGAATCATTCTACATTTTAACTCTTTCAAAAACTTTGATATCCATTCCAAAAATGGATCTTCTACCTTTCCTTTAATGCAGCTTGGATTTGACGGAAAAGGCTTTGAGCCAACATTGGATGCACTCTTTGGAGAAAAGGGATTCTTCCCTGACAGCGGCATGAAAGCCCTGTACTGGCTAGATGGCAATGTACCAGAAAAAGTCTCTGCAGTTCTGTTTAAGTGGTTTGGAGTCTCTAAGAACAATAATCAGAAGCAGGTATGTTCATCATATGTATCCATTCCAAGATTTTGCATATCATAGACAGACCCACTCACTCTTTGTAAATAGTATCCCTTGCAAATATGAAGACTCTTATCTTAAATAGATTTGTGAACAGGTTGTAGCTTGTTACTATCAAATGATAGTGACTGTGGAGGGGATTGCACTTTACATGGGAATAATGCAAGAAATAGCTCAATGCTGAAGATAAAATTTTAGCAAATCATAGTTTCTTCTTCCAGTACAAGTGAAGTGAATTGGAAAACATATGTAGTATAGGTAACCAAGAGATGGGAGTGGGAGTATTTAAAAGAGATGTAGAGTGATGACTGAGTTGTAAGGTACATCTGATCCAAAGCAATAAACAAGTATTTATCATACATTAAAAACAATATTACGTTTTTCAACAACAGGACTTACAAATAAGCAATACATTGTTGTGGCAGGAAAAATTTCGCTATTACTTTCAGCAAAAGGGATTGTAGAAAGTCTCCGACTGGTTTTTATGCTGTAATTCAGTGGACTATACTACCTGTTGTTGATGGGCTGATAAGCAGAGATGAACCCACATCTTTTCATTGGATACCTGCTTTCTGTGAAAATGTTCTGTAGAAGCTGCCAATGAACTCCTCTCACCTGCACATATTTAACAATCAGGTGTATTGAACTTTCTCTAAACATATATATATATATATATATATATATATATAAACACACACATTCACATATATGAACATATACAATAATATTATGTATGTATGTATATCTATATACTTAATGTACTTATTCATTTGTCTTGGATTCTATTTAATTTTTCAGGATTTCGCCAGAGGAATGATGTCCAACATTGAAAAGCTGATTAAAGAAGTGAGTGCAAGTGATTCACCGGAAGCTAAGGCCTACCTGCGTATCTTGGGAGAAGAACTGGGCTACATGAAATTCAGCGATTTCAAAGTACTGGGTAACATGCTCCTGAAGAGTCTACATGCATCACAAGATCTTCCAGGTCAGGTATGTATGAGAAGAGGAGGCACATAAATTCAAATCTGAAATACAAAAATGTTATAGATTGGCAGATGATCAAGGCATTGTATTACCTTCGATACATCCACATTTCAAAGAACTCACTCTATACTTAAGAATAGGGTGATGATATCCTATCTCATCTACAGAAAGAAAACGAGGAAGTCTGAAATCTCCTCAGTTACTTTTGCACAAGTGCTGTAAATAGAACTAACACAATTTTCAGAGTAATTGATTAATATATGATCTACATCAAGGCATGCCTTTTATAGGAACCTTCCCATGATCTCTTCACTTCCAAAGAAGTTCATGGGGCCATATCTCCTTATACAATAGTATTTATAGAAACACAAAAATGTCAATTATGTTTTCCACCATAAATAAAAACGTTATGCACAGTTCATTTTCAATCCTTCCATAACACCAAAAATGTCATATAAACGTTGTGACCTTTTGTGCCCATCTGAAAATCATTCATCAGAACTGTTTGTGTTTTGTTTGGTGTTTTACATTTCACTACAGCAATATTTTTTCCTTTCCCACAGATTATACAGGCTTTATCCAAAGGCACACAGGGTGACCTGTTTCTTCATTACATCTTCATGGACAATGAGTTTGATCTGCCGACGGGGGCAGGGTTCCAGCTGCATTTCTCCCTGTCTGGAATTGTTGCTCCAGGAGCAAAGGCCGGACTAAAGATTCAGACCAAAAACGTAAGTCTATATATACCCTTTTTGTTTTATTGTTTAATATTTGATATAGTATAAGGATTTATGAAAATCCAAATTATTCGTTTTATTATTTCTTCTTTCTGTCTGTAGTTGTGGCCAATATGTAAAAGAATTGATGAGTATGAGAATTATTAATTTTGTAGTACTACTTAACATACTCTAAATGCCTTAGTGAATGTTCAGAAAATATGCGTATACAGTTAATACAAATTAAAAGAACTGCACCTTCTTTGCCTTTTTACTAATTGAGAGTGGACATTTTGAACCTTATTCGCAGAAGCATTTACGAGTATGTGAATAGTAATCCAAAAGTACGGCTTCAACTACTCCTAAATGCCTCAGATATTACTGATATGATCTAACCTTAGTAATTAAGACAAAAGTGGCAACATTTAAGAAAGTGAAGTATTACTAAATGAAATGCTGACAAAAATCATAATTAAACTGGGACAGTTTTAGTGTTAACTTGAAAGATGATGAAATTTGCATTAGATATATTGACTCCGTCATAATTGTGTATCACACAGATGCTAGCGGCGGTGTCCGTAAAACCAGCAATAGCCATAGAGTTTATTACACATGTTGGAATACACATCCCTGCATTCGCCAGAAATGGCGTTCAGATGAACTCTAACATCTTCCATGAGTCTGGAGCTAATATCAATGTTGCTGTTAAGGAGGGACAGATCAAGTTTTCCATTCCATCTCCAAAGCAACCCACACAACTCTTCAGTTTCAGGTATGTCTAGATGGATAAAACCTATGTTTTGTTTTACTATGGCAACTATACATGTTTAAGAGTGCAGAGCTTAGCCCCCTGATACCAGGGTGCCACTTTTATCTTCTAACCCCAATATTTACTTTCTGATGAAGTAAAACATGATACTAAGGACATATTTCACAAAAATGGTTGGTGATTTATACATACGATTTGCCTTAATTTTTCTACTTTTTGGGTTCAACAAAATTCCCTTTGAGCATACATGGAAATGTATGCAGATTACATATTTACATCAGCAATCGTCCTTCACTTATCATGCTTCCATTGATTATCCACACAGTCCACGCTAGTAAGTTTGAAATTCCACAAAAATGTTTTTTTTCTCTAAATACAGAATTTTCTTTCCTGGACAGCAACACCGCTTCTGCATTTCTTCTAAATATTGGATGTTTCCTTCCTTTTTCAAATCTAGAATTGCACGATATTTAGCAGGACTATACATATGTGTATTACCATGGTAGGAAACAATCTTAAAAAGGTTTATGCATGCCAAGTTTGTTAGTATTCAATGCATTTTCCATGGCCATCCCATGACATCCTGCCAAGCCCCAGTCCTTCCCCAAGCTCTAACCTTAGAGATGCAGGCTCTCTCTGACATACTATTGTCTACAGTACTAACTTCCATCTGTAAATGTATGCTAAAACACATTGGATACAAACATTAGTACATCTTTGTAGGATTGTAACACTTTTACACAACAGGATGAAAATCCAGTTGATCTCTTTGGCAAGCTCATTACACAATTCTACAAATAATGTAAAGAATATTGGTCTTGAAAAATATGCTAAATGTTCATTTCATCCAAACATGCCTAGTAGTGATGGGTCTTTTAGCACCTTTATTGTAAATTAATGATCAGACATTCAAAAGTGGTGGAATTTTCCTTAGTCATCATGAGCCAGCCAATCACACAACTCATCAATATGATCGCCTCATATGCAGTCTTTGTTTAGTGCATTATTCAGAATTTCGTGCTCAAGCATTGATTTGGGGTGTTATGTGTTTCGCAAATATAACAGACACAAAAATGCTTGTTCGACATGTGACCATGTTTCTATCAATGCTGTATAATTTCTACATTAGATTACCAACTGTGCATCCATCACCCAGGTGCTGTCAAGCTCAGTAGTACCCACCAATTTGACCACTTACGTTGTGCAACATGTCAACAGGGTAGCATCATTTTCTGTGAATAGTCTAACTGAGGTATTAGGACATTTCTATATTGACACTAATGAAGGTATATTTTTTCCAGTAACAAGCTGCACTTGATCTCCACATCTAAGTCAGAAGTGATGCCATCAATCATTGAGAACAGGGAGTCGTGGTCATCTTGCAAGCCTTTCTTTATTGGTCTCAAATTGTGCACCAATATTGCTTACTCTAACGCAAGTTCCATAGATGCGGCACCCTACTATCCCTTGACTGGGGAGACTAAGTAAGTTTTTTATAAAGTTGTACTGATAAAAATAATCTACAGTTATGTTTTACTTGAACGGAGAGGGTTCGGCTAACACATAGTCAACTATCTGGATAAAAAGATTGTAAGGTCATCACACATCTCCTTCTCCAACAAATCAGAGTTGAGTAAAATATTTCATGGAAAAGGAGCAGATGCACATTTTACTCTTGAACAATCAAGAACAAAGGCTATGCTGAAATCACACTATATCATATTTTCTATGAACGCGGGTATTTTCTGAAAATGTTAATGTTTTATTTTCACCGGAAGTGGTAATACGTTTCAAAGAAACTTTAAACATTTTTATTTAACCACACGTTTGCACAATCTTGTTGTTCAAAAACTCTAAAACCATGTATATACGGTTTAAATGAGTTTTCCCATTTATTTATAACACCGTTTATTTAGGGAAAATACATTCTTATTACATTTCCATGGGTGATTAGAAATGTGATATTTTGCAAATTGGTTTCAACTTCATAACACAAAAAAAATGCTTGGCACACACATTACTGATATCACCAGATTAAAAGATTTACCTTTCACTGTATGCGCTCTATTTTTAATTGTGTTAAGTGTATTGTTGATACTGTAAAAATAAAGATGCATAACATCAGTGGATACACAAAATGTATGTGGATTTTACAGATCTAGTCATTGAAATGTTGCTAACTTTTCAGATTTGAAGTGGAGATCCAACCCACATTTGAGGTGGATGAATACACAGCTAGCGCCACCTATGAGCTGATGAAAGAGAAGGGTGATATGGTTGATACTCTGAAATTTACTGCTCAAGCTGTGGGTAAGCAGATACGAATGCCACAATAAAGTAATAGAAATGTGACGCTGTAGGAGAGTGTACGTGCATTTTCTTAGGTGTAGCAGAATAATAGAATAGAAAACATAGGAAGTTGGGGGTCTATTTTCTCTGAGATAGTTGGAAATTCATCCCATAGTCTTCCTAATATCTTTTGAGTATATTTATGGCTTTCGTTTAATTGACAAAATCCAGGGAAAGGGAACCCATGACAGATAGGCTGGGAGTGTTCTTGGAGAATCCCTGAGTGAATGTCATCCATGCCCATACAAATGCACTAGTGTACTAGTGCCATTGCATTTTAAATCTATTTTAGTTCATTTTTCTCCATGTGGAAAATATTTTTCGTCCTGTCAAGTGTTTCCATGTCTCTCAGAATTTGAAATATAGAAACAAACTATGAGATTCCTACCATTCAAGGCACAATTTTCCAATAAAGAAGAATTACGATCTTTCTTATACACTCAATAATGAGGCAGCTGATACTGCTTTTAGGCGTAAGTAGATTCTCTTTGTGAAACATTGCTTACAAGCTAAGCACATCTTTTTTTCATCAGGATCTGAAACCACTGAGGCCGCCCTCACCATCAAATATAACAGAAACAAGATAACCTTGTCGAGTGATGTGAAAATCCCAAAGTTTGATGTTGATTTAGGCATGGGCCTCCGGGTTGATGACACATCTACTGATGGAAAGAAGACCTTTGCTCTTATCCTTGATCTCAGTAACCATGAGAACCCCGAAGTCGCCCTCTCTGGACGTTTAAGGTAATTCAGATCCTTCCGTTTGGAGTTCCACACGACTAAACCCACGATTTCATGTGAGCACCTGTTTTTCTTTATTGACTTCATCTAGGATTCGAACATGGCATCACACCAGTGAAGCAAGTATGTAAACACCAGGGCCTACTTTAATAAAACATTCTCATTTAAGACACATGCACATACAGGGCTAATGGAGTATCAAAAGCAAACCAACCCTGAACACAGAGGTTAACCCCAAGCAACGTGAGCTCCTTACACAAATGCGCTTGTAAACGTGCTAAAAATGCTTTTTGTTCCTCGCAGGTTCTAACTTTAGGGTCTCTACTCATGAAACAAAAATACCTAATCACTTTATTATCATCTGTACCTAAAGAAGACACTGAAAGAAATGAGCTTACAGAACAGTGCATCCCAACTACTTTTCAACTCATTCTTAAAGATATACTCCGGCAAACCACGCATAGGTGGGTTGTCTCTCCATAAAAATATGAGTTTAGAAAACGGATAACTTCTTATTTGAGTGCCCATGTCTTGCAGATACATTGCCCTGATAAATAAAAGTCCACAGAAGTGCATTGTTGATTTCATGGCCTCATTCAAACAAGCTATTGCTACAGATTTTTACAAAAAATCCTAGTACCTTTAACAAAGAAATGGTACAAATTGTACTACGTTTGTTATTTATTCAATGTCTTCACATTTGGCAAATTGAGAACATGTTAGGCCCTTAAGAAAATATATTTTAGCCGATTCCCTATTTCACAATCAGCAAAAAGTGTGCAACTTCATTTGGTCAGAGACGAACTTCTTTTCCTTACCACCTTATCTTTCCTGTGGGTTACAATTCTGAAATACACAACGACAGTACCAGTCATACAGCCTTACAACATTACAAAAATAACATTCAAGACAAATATACAATCGTGGTTCCAGCCTTAAAAAGTTAATATGTAGGAAATGTATTCCCCCATATTGTCAAGTGATATAGGTAGTACCATTAGTGACACTACAGACACATGCCTCCACATATAGTTGCTTAAATAATGTAGATGCAGCTTTAGCTGGCAATTTTACTTTCATTGTATTTGCTCGCAAAAAATGATTTGATTTACAGTTTTGTAAAGCGCTTGAATGCCCTGGGGCATCTGGGCGCTGCTTCTTTCCAGAAAAATGCCCAATACTGCAGATTAATAGGTGTTTTGGTACTATTTATTAAAAAGCCAGGTTTTGAAAGAATTTCTAAAATTCCACAAAATCTAAAGGTTAAACTGGCACATCTGTACCAGAGAGATCCGGTAATGGCCCAGCCTCATCCTGGTATACATTTTTTATTTGTTATTTTACAGCTATGACGGGAAGGACGAGGCCACTCTGGAAGGGGTGTTTGCCATTCCACGTCTGCTTGTGGAAACCAAAGCAAAGGCCTTGCTGAAGAAAGCAGCCGATGGTTTTAAGCTTCAGCTGGACTCCTCTACCAATGTGGCTGAACTATCTGCTTCAGAGAAAATTATATTCACCTATGGTATGTCAACAACGTTTAATTCTCTGAAGTTTGCTTGCAGTGATGTCTCAAGGGAGGAGTAGTGCCAAAGACGTTTAAGGATAGCTCTTGCCATTTCTGATGTGCAGCTGGACGCTAATATTCCAGAATATGTGAATATATTACATCAGGATTGTGTTGGCAGGTTCTCATGTGAGATTGCCTTGAATAGAGATTACCTCGAGTAGAGGTTTCTCACGCTGGGGAGAGCGATCTTATTTAGTACAATACAATAAGAAAATACTACCCACAAGGTCGATAAATGCGCTGGTGTGGCCCCCATCTTTGTATTAACATTGCCAGACCACATTACGGACATTAAATGGATGCATTCTATTAATCTAGTTACGACGAATTTGCACCCTGGAAAGGTAATGTCAGTAAGTGTATTCAGCGATGGTCAGAGCAGGTAAGCGCGGTGGGGCGGGAGGGGAGAGGAAGTCGACAGACAATGGAATAGGTCAAATGAAATAAATAAATAAATCCTATTCTGTCGTCTGTCGACATCCCCCCTCGCCCCACCTCACCCCTTCACCACACTTACCTGCACAGACCGCTGCTGAGTGTATTGTGTTTACAAACCAGGTTCATTATAATAGAAAGTGAGGGGGTCAAACAGAAGACTTTGTCCTATCAACAGTAATATCTGTAGGAGCTTTGAACATTGGTTGCGCAGGTACGAGGTTCTTAAGGAAAGTCCTCATGTATTAGTATCTCAGTCGCTACATTCTGTTAACTACCCAAAAGAAAATCATTATTAAAAGCAAATAGCCTAAAAATGATGTGTTTTAAATATATTTTTTAGGTAATGACAAGCTTGAAATTGAATGGGGTACTGGAAGCAATTCTGAACTGAAGACTTTGAAGTCCATTCTCAGGGATGCTACTATCATCATGGGAGGGTATATCAGTGAAGGGCTGGACCGCAAGGTGGCCAATGCGGATATGACATTGAGACACATCATGTCGCAGTCGCTCGTGGTAAGTGTTGTATATTCTGTTATATAAATGAAATTTTCTCTTGTTAGCCCAATGAGTCCTCTTTCAGTGTTGGCACCCAATGATGTGACACACAATCTAGTGCAAAACGTCACATGTGAATCTTGTAGATTTAGGGCGAACATTGTATGGACAATTCATTCAATGCTTTTGGCAACTTTATAGACAGAAGGGAGAAGAGAGATTTTGGCAATATGTAGTACATGGAGCTGCCCCGCTCTCTCTGTGTGCTTGCCTAGTAAGGAACCTACTAGCGGCATCTTTGTAGTATTTGTTCTTGTCCTACAATATGCACCTTACGTAGTCAGCAACACTTTTTATGTGAATTATGTCCTGAAGGAAAGGTGGTAATGGGACTACCTCTTGCAGACAACTGGTAGAAACAAGAAACTGGGAGTGGATCGAGCTGTGAACAACACCTTAAAACAGCTTGCTTCTAGAAGAGATTGTTTGGATTGGCATCATCAAAAGTAGAATCTTTAAATTTAGAGCCCAATTTGATTAATTAGCAGTAATCCTGAAACCCAATGTTGGCTTACAGTTACTTAGGATGTTAAGAAAAAAATCTGACACTTTATTTTATCACCAAACACTTGAAAATGCTGTTTTTTCCAGAGTGCATACTGTTCGGTAATGTGAATGTACAGCTTCCATCGTGGAACTAGAAGGTTTTTCTAACTAATTTTTAAAACAAAGTTTAAACAGCACTTAGACATAACATAGGGAACAAGACTGATATTTGTTTTGTGATAAATGCCAGACACTCCCATCATGCATTGTCTAAAAGTTCTACAAACATGTCCATATTATTAAGAATTGCACGTAGTTTTCACTTGTGCTACATTGTACCATATGCATACGTCAGTACATGAAAACAGCAGATATCTTTGCATTTTGTGTAATGTACAGTCATTTTGCTTTTAGGCCTCAAACAACTGGTTGCAGAAGGCATCCAAAGACATCCCTTATGGAACCCAATTGCAAGAGAAAGTGAAAGGTCTGCAAGAGTGGGATTTTCAGGGAATGGGGCTATTGGAGACAATTCCAGAGAGACTCTTCTTGAAGAGGTAAGGAAAGGGCGGTAAATTCTCTTTTGCCTTGAACGCTGAAAAGCTGTGCAGAATTCTGATAGCAGACTTTGAGTCGGCTTATGAGTCGAGCAGAGTGATATATCCTGAGTGGGATACTTCTATGGATGATCACAACAGGCCCAGTATTCCCACACCTGGATTTTATGGCTGTGATATCACGTGCCCCAGTCATATGGCCATACTGCTAGCCAGTTACATTGTGTGAAGATAGGGCACAGGTGCAAGTCCATCTCTGCCCGAACAACTCCTGCGGCACATGTGGAGCATGAAGCGCTCTCTCCTGCCAGCCGATACCCTGCCTCCTGATACTGCACACATCCCACACACACAAACAGGCGCTCCCATTTTCATTTACCACCCGCAAGTGTGGAATTTAGACTTTGCATTTGGAAAAGTACCCACTAATTCTGGAACCACAGAAAATGGTAATCCCCTTACTGGAGACAATACCTTGAAATAGCTGGATATTATTAATTATTAATTACACTTCGAAAGCACGTGGTTACCTGTGAGGGCTTCCTGGAATTGTAACCTGAGCTCCAAACACAAATACCTTAAATACAGGTGCAGTGAAAATAACCATCTCTCAAACCTTTTTCATTAAGCATGTAGTGCTAGACTGCATGAAGATCAGAAAGCAGATAATGCTAGAGTTTAACTACGTGATAGGTAAAGGCACGAAGAACTACCACACCTTCCCCATACCAAAGTCACTCATAGAACACTGTGTGATCCAATACAGCTCATATTTCTGCTACTCTTTCTCAAATTCACTAGCTTTGTTTTTATTTTAAGCTTCATTTTCCTTGTTTTAGGTACTAAGGGGCATATTATCAAGGGGGGTTATCTCCGCTTTTTTGGCTTTAAAAGCCAAGAAAACGGAGATAAAATTATCTCCCTATTACCTAGCTGTCGCTAACACCAGTTAGCGACAGCTAGTAGGAGATTGCGACCATCTTGGGCCCCACTTTGCATGTCAGTGATATTTATCACTAATGACATGCAAAGTGGGCGTCCCAAGACGTTAGCGACTGGAAACAGTCGCTAACATCGCTATCTCCTATTACCAACTTTTGGAGATATTCGCGCTAAGCGCGAATATCTCCAAAAGCTAACAACTGCCCTGAGCAGTTCTTAGCCATGTTATCCAATGGGAGGTGGATAATATGGCTAAGAGCATTAGCTCGGTAATGCATGAATATCGCGGACTTTTCAGCGATATTCATGCATTGCGGCCGTTTTTTATCGCATTTGCGATAAACCTTGGTAATACCAAGGTTTATCTGCGATAAAAATCGCCGCAGCTCAGCGGTAAATTTTTGTCTCTAACCAAGCAATAGCGATAATTATCGCTATTGCTTGGTAATATGCCCCTAAGTGCTTTCACTGCTGAGCCCAACCTTTGGTTTCTCTTTGCTTCATAAATTTTCAAAGCCTCTCAAATTGTGCTAATATGTCTCTATTATCTGTTCCTCAACTCTTATTTGCCTTGTCCTTGTCTTATGTTTTTCCTCTCTTACTTGTTAAAATATGTCAATGTGCTTCAGGTTCATATAGGGATGACTCATCACCGCCTGCTTTACCAAAAATTCTGAAGAGTCATGTTGTTCAATCATCAACCCAGCCTAGACCTGCTTTCTAAGCATGTGACTGTAAACCGTATTCTCTTTTGATTTTGTGTGTAGAGAACTTTGGACTCAAACGCTATCACACACATAAATGCATAACAAAAGTATGATAGGATTTCAAGTGGTAAAATCAATTTTAATTATTATATTTGTGTTTATTCCTTTTGCAGTGATGGAAAGGTTACTTATAAGTTTAACAAGGACAGCATTATCATTGAAATCCCGCTCCCATTTGCTGGAAAATCATCAGATCAGCTCAGGGTTCCAAGAACTGCCAGGTCACTTCAAAAGAAAATTGAGAGAATAGGATTAGAGTTGGAATCGGTGCTGCCTAAAATTCCATTCTTCACAATTCCAGAGACGTACCCCCTGCGAGTGCCACTCCTTGGAGTATTGGCGGTCTCAACAAACATACACACCAATTATTACAACTGGTCCGCATCCTACACTGGCGGCAACTACACCCGTGATGTGTACAGTTTCATCGCAGACTACACAATGAAAGCCGACTCTGCTTTAGATCTCCTCTCCTACAAGTTGGATGGTAAGAGCAACTTAATACGTAATTCTGGTATTCTCTTCTGTAGTCTGCTGGATTGGTAATCACATCTGTGCCCTTTCAAGCACACCTGTGAGGGTCACTATGATGTCATATGCTGTGGGTTAATTAATATAGCCTTACAGCCCCTAGTAGCGGGCTATACCAGCTATTGAAGGCCCGCTCCAGCGTTGAAGGCCCGAGCCGAAGGCGTGGAGCTTTAACAAGAGAGTGGGACTTTCATAGCCGGTATAGCCCAGCTACAAAGGGCTATAAGGCTACTAGAACATTCTGTCACTAGAGGGTAGAATGTTCCAACAAATAAAACAAAGGCGTCTCGGAGCCCGAAGGGATTTAAATCCCCTTGAGCTCCGAGAGGCCTTTGTTCACAGCAACAGCTGTGAACAAAAGCAACATTGGAATGGAGTGCTCTGGGCTTCTAATAGCCTGAGTAAACCTTTAATGGCAGGTATAGTCCTCTACGGCGGGCTATGAGGCTATAGTAAACCACGAGAAAATCATGTTTACAGACAATAGAATACAAATGCTGAAGTGTAATTACTTTCTTTACTCACACTTGATTTAAGAGTCTTATTTTTTACATGTGCTAAAGTTACTTTTTCTTGTGCCTGCAAGATAAAGATAGTCAGAAAACCATGCCAATATGTCTTTGTATATTTCAATACATTGTTTTTAACTTTTATGCCAGACAATTGATTCAACACAGATTTTTCCTTCTAATAGCGTTCTTTGTCTTGTTCTTTTTGTCCACATGTGTGCTTAATTTCTACTGTAACACTCTTTCTGATACTGGAAGCTTTTGACCAGTTGCAGTGGAGAGAGGGTGGTACGAGATTAGTCTGTCCTATTACTAACAATTTTCAGCAGGGCCAGACTGGAAAGCAAAAATCATCCCAGGCAAAAATGTTCAAACTAGGCCCACACTGCAGGAGGCAGTAACTAGATAAGGTTCACAGGAGACCTGCTTTGGTCATTCAACACTTCTGACTCTGAATGCAAACCGCTAGCCTGCAGCTCTCCCGGGAAATGCCAGGGTGGCAGAATAGGCAGTTCTGCCCAGATTGTAAGGCTTAAAAAGAATGATACAGCTGCTCCACTCCAAGAGTACACTTTTTACAGCTGGTTATATTGTCAAATCTTTTTACTGGCACGTTCTTGAAAATGTTTCTTCAAGCCCATTTCACATGGGTTTGAAGAAAGATTTTGCACACTCGCATACTATGCTAAATGGAAACTGCTTATAGCCTCCTATACGGTAATCTTCAATCTTAGTAAAGTTTCTTCACATGTTGCAAGCCTTATGTAATAGGATGGCAAATCTCTGAAACTTTCCCAGCTAAAGTGGAGTTAGGTAACTGTTGTTAGCGTCATGTATTATCGGTGCCATCTTCTGGCACAGTTGCACCAACTTATTCCTGTCTATTGCTGCCAAGCGTCAGGACCATCCCTGAAGAGCAGAGGCACTTATTAGGTCTGGCTAGACAGCACAGCTCTCTGAATCACATATTGTTACCAATCCTATAAAATATAAATAAAGCGTGCTCTGGCTCCACCTATAGGGGATCACTGTCAGAATACCAAGGACAAAATGATCCTATAGATAGAATATGGTGTCAAAAATATGGAGGATCAAAATATTGAGAAGGTAAGTGCAAATACATAAGTATAGATTTACTATGCATAACTCTACATCTACGTACCTTGATTATATAAATATATATATATATATATATATACATATATATATATATATATATATATATATATATATATATATATATATATATATATATATATATATATATATATATATATATATATATATATATATATATATATATATATATATATATATAAAAAACAATGTTCCTGTTTCACCAATCCACGATGAAATAGACCAGGTAAGGACCTCTTGACGCGACTTTTCTTCAAATTAAGCAGAAAAAAGGCAGCAACGATGTTTTCCATTGAAAGTAGATATTTATTTCACACAGATGAAATAAAAAGACATATATACCGTCAAGGTATATATATGTGGAGTTAGGTATAGTAAAACGTTTTACAATATTCTTGTCTTCGATATTCTGGACACATTATCTTGTCCACACAATACTTTCGACTCTCTATTTTGTCCCAACACCACCATAGGAGTATTACTCTCTCACCTCATGCAGTTGGTTATTTGGTGTGTCATTCCGCCTTCTAGGAATTGCTTTCATTGGCTGTATGCCGGTTCATAAAAGAATATAAATGTAGACTCAATCATCACACAGTTTGTCACATTCAATTCTTTCCTTTTCCAGTAGGCATTTGTATACCTTTATATACTTTTTTCAATCTTTCTCACAGCTTTGGCAATGCCAACAGTGTGGGCTTTATGGCGATAAACAGCATTTTTGCATGCACCACATGTAAATAGCATGTGTTTACATGCATTGGCACGCTAAACCCAGACCTATTTTGCCAGTGCTTGTGAAATATTTTCTATTCTGCTAAGCTGGCTCTAACCTATTTGTCATTAGAGGCAGACTCGCATTTCATTCTGAAATCAGTTAGACTGGTAGTTAGCCGATTCCCTTAAATCCCTCAATTTATTCCCATTGTTTAAAAAAAAACACTCAAATTCTTCTAAAAAAATATTTCTATTGCTTACGTGGCATATAATTGGGCATCAAACTCTAGAATTTGCTTTTCCCTACATAAAGTGAGTTTATTCGTGTATTTCTCATACTGCAAACAAGCAAATACCCTTAATGCAGAACGTGGGCTTTGTAGGTAAATGGGCCCAGTAGAAGGTGAGCGATCAAACCTAAGAGCACAACCCTAAACCACAATGGCAGAACGACTGTCCACGTGGCTACGTACTCCTTCCCCCACAGGGCTATAACGTCTGCTCTATAAAGTCAAACATCACTATTTTAAACGATTACATGCATCACTTCCCACTTTGCTTCTTTAAATGTTATGACTTACGTTGATTCCTTCATTAGTACAACTGTTTATGATTTTTTGTGTTCATTTAAAGCACTATCACTCATGAAAGCAAATAGGTGAAATTTGAAATAAAAAGTCCCTAAATGCTGAAAATTGACTGTTATAATTTGCAAAATCACCAGTAAGGCATCTTTCCGGTTCTAACTGTGTGCTTCACTTTTCTTTTTCAGGCAAAGCACAGCTGACCCATGATCCTGCAAATTCTTTTGTATGGTCGTATACAGGAAATCTTCATCACAGCTTACTCGATTCCAGCTTGGTGGCCAGAGAAACAGTAAACTTCAACCGTAATCCACAATATGAGGGTACCTGGTCGTTTGATGCCGCCAGCAAATTGGGACTACAGATTACTGTTTTGGATACTTTACAAATGATAGACGAAGGCGATAAATTGGGTATAAGTGCTGTCTGGGATGGACAGTTCAAGGTGGCATCGTTATTCTCCAGGATTGGGCACACCATGGACCTTTCAGTCAACCTAAAGAACCTTGAAACAACAACAGAAATGAATCTGAAGTTTGATTCATCGTACCTCCAAGCTACCAACAAAATAAGTGGCAGGTATGCTGATGCAGCTCTCGACATCATCTCCACCACTGATGTCCAAAGCGGCACTCTGACAAACAACTTTGCGTTAAGCTGCAAAAACAGCCAGCTGATCATTAAGTCTGACACCACTGGGAGATACCAGGAGTTGGCAGCGCTTAACAAAATAGAGATGATTTTATCTGGTCAGATGGCTGTTATTCGCTCTGAATACCAGGCTGACTACAAACGCAACAGATATTACACCCTACTTTCCGGCTCCCTGGGATCAAATGGTCTGGAACTAAATGCCGACATGAACGTTAAAAGCCAAGCCAATCGGGCAGCCCACAAAGCAACATTAGAAATTAATGGCAATGGCTTATCCACCAGTGCAACAACAAACATTAATTTCAGTCCACTTACTCTTGGAAATGAATTCAATGCAGGAATCGATGCCTCTGGAGCCATGATTAAGATGACAGGCAATGGTCGTTACAAAGAAAACAGTGCAAAAATCACTGTAGATGGGAAAGCGGCCTTAATGGATCTGGTCCTAGGAAGCACCTACCAAAGCACCATAATGGGCATTGATAGCAAAAACATATTCAACTTTAAAATAAACAAAGAAGGGCTCAAGGTTTTGAACAACTTAATGGGATCATATGGAGACATGAGGCTGGAATGCAATCACGACCTTAATCTTGCTCCTCCAGCATTAACATATACATCAAAATTTGAGGGCACTCTCAGCACTGACAAGTACTACAAACAGAGTTTTGATTTGCAAGTTAAACCGTATACCCTTACAGCAACTTTGGAGAATGATTTCAAATATGGTGATGTAGATTTGACCAAAAGGGGAGATTTGCTGTTGGAGCCATTCAAAGTGAGTCTGAAAGACAATATGAGAGGAGCTTACAAAAAAGATGAAATCAAGCACACCTATGAAGTGACTGCAGCTGACATGTCAGTCAATTATAAGGCAAACACGGTTGGAAAAATACAGGGTAGTGCATTCACTCACAACGTTGCTATTGAAACATCAGGGCTCAGGATGACTTTTAGCTGTGACACAAACTATGCCTGCAAGTCCTTGCGTTTCACCAATGCTGTACGCTCAACAATGGCTCCATTTGTAATTAGTCTTGATGCTCAGACAACTGGGAATGGGAGGATGGCATTGCTGGGAGATCACACAGGCGAGCTGTATAGCAAAGTCCTCTTTAAAGCAGAACTCTTT
Organism: Lissotriton helveticus; assembly: GCF_964261635.1. Lineage (NCBI taxonomy): Eukaryota > Metazoa > Chordata > Amphibia > Caudata > Salamandridae > Lissotriton > Lissotriton helveticus. The sequence continues at coordinate 279,494,005 of NC_136067.1, forward strand.
GCCTTCACTCTTACTCATGATTACAGAGGGTCTACTGGGCATATTTGTGGGTCTGGCAAAGCACATAACACACTGCTCGATAGCAAAATCAACCTGATTTTCACTCCATCAGAGCAGTTAAGTTTATGGAAGCTTAAAACCAAGATAGACAAAAATGGATACTCACAGGATGTCAGTGTTTATAATAATGTTGAAAAGATGGGCGTTGAACTCAGTGGGCAGGTTCTAGCAGATCTCTCCCTTCTGGATTCACCAATAGATTTAGGATTCGCACAACACAATCTAATTGACCTTCTAGGCCTAAGAGATAATGTTGCAGAGCCACAGGAATTCAGCCTTTCTGGGTTTGTGAAGTATGATAAGAACAAAGACATGCATGTCATACATCTGCCTTTCTTCGAAAGTCTGCCTGTTTACTTTGAACAGATGAGAGGCGTTGTCCTATCCTTCCTGCAGTCTCTTCAAAATTACCTAAAAAGCATAAACATTGATCAGGTAATAAAAAAATACAAAGCCTCTCTTGATAAGATTCCCCAGCAGCTGAATGACTATGTAAACACATTAGACATAGAGAGCCAGGTCAACGAGGCCAAAGAAAGATTACTTGCTTTTGCAAAGGAGTACAAAATGACAGCAGAAGACCTTGAAAATGCACTGGAAAATGCCAAGATCAATTTCGAGTCTGCACTAGCCAAACTACAGGATTATCTATCTGAAATGAATGAATACCTGAGACAGAATGTAGATATCTATGAACTAGGGGTCGTTCTGGAAAATGTCATTAACAAAGTAGTAGAAAAGTTAAAGGAATTAGACAAACAGTATGAAATCAGTAAAAGTACTATTCAGGCCATTCAAGACCTTCAGAAATTGGTTCACCAGCTTGATGTGAATGAACTAGGAAGTGCTGTTGCTTCATGGGCTCAAGACATGGATGCTCAGTATCAGATCAGATCAAGCATACTAGAAAATCTACAGACGCTGAAGACCCAAATTAATAATATCAATGTCCAGAAAATTGCAGCCAACTTAAAAACGCAACTGAAGTCTATCAAAATAGAAGAATATGTTGAGAAGCTCAAAGATTCAATACCAATTGATAAACTTAGTGCCCTTCTCGACCAAATCAAAGATATTGTGTTAGCCATGTTGGAGGACTTTCAGGTGACTGAAAAGATCAATGCATTTGCTGGACAAATGCAAAAGCTTATTACCACATATGAAGTTGACAAACATGCTCAGGCCCTCATTGACAAGTTCATAAAGCTGGTCAACCAATATAAAGTTAAGGAAACAGTGAAGAAGATAACTTCAATGTTTAAAAATATTGACTTCAAATCATGTTTTGAGTTCATGGTCAGAAAGATTGATGAAACCATTCAAGAAGTCAAGTCATATGACTATGAGAAACTTGTTCAAGACCTAAACACATTCCTGGACACACTTATCAAAAAGATCAGGTCATTTGATTATGAAAAGTTTGTGGACCACGTAAATGAGAGACTAATGGAAATAACCCAGAAGATTAACAATGCAATAAAGGACCTCGAGTTACCCCAAAAAGCTGAAGCACTAAGGGAATACTTAAACGAGCTTACAACAGTAATCTCACACTTCTTGGAGCGATTAGGGGACACCAAACTTGCAACACTGGTTGAATGGTGCAGGGATCTCTTGAGTTCAACAGGCCTATCTGACATGAAGAAATTAGTAGGTGAAATTCTAGAGGATGTGAGAGACTTGATTTATCAAATGGACCTTAAAAGGGCATTCCAGATGGAATTAGAGAAACTTAGTCAAATCTATCGCATGGTGATGACATGCCTTTCAGATCAATGGGAAAAAGTTGCTCAACAGATCATTGCACTGGGGGCAGAGTATGATTTGAGTGAAGTGGCTGAGAAGATTAAGGCATTTGGTGAACAGTGTCTCAATGCATTGATGCAAGCAACGTTTCAGACACCGGAATTTACATTTCCATTGACTGATCTGCACATTCCATCTGTGACAATTAATATGAATAATTTGAGGGAATTGGCAATTCCATCCAGATTTAGCACCCCAGAATTCACCATTTTGAGCACCTACAAGGTTCCCTCGTGCACAATTGACCTCAATGAAATCAAGAATAAGATTGTGCAGATAATTGATCAAATGATGTCCAGTGAGTTTCAGTGGCCCTCTTGTGAGGTGTATTTGAAAGATCTAAAAATGAAAGATATTCTATTTGCTGATATGCCTTTCCCAGAAATAAATTTCCCTGAGCTGCAACTGCCTAAAATAGTGATTCCAAAGTTAAACTTAGATGGTTTTGAACTTCCAAAATTAGAAATTCCAGAATACAAACTGCCACAAATTCCACATACAGTAACAGTGCCTGCTTTTGGAAAACTTAGTGGTGAATTTAGAGTCAAATCCCCATTCTTTTCGCTTACATCGAGTGCTGATGTACAGAATACAACCATTTCTGAGAAAAACCCTGAATTTGTGGCCTCAGTATCAGCCCAAACAACATCCAAATGTGAAATGATAGCCTTTAACTTAGTTGCGGATGCACGTGTCTCCTCTCCCAGAATGGCCCAATTGATTTTTAAAGAATCTGTCAAGGTCGCCCATAAATTAGTCAAAGTTGACCACAGTGGTGAGGTTACCTTTTCAAGCAGCTATGTCCAGGGAAAAATGGAAACAATGGCCAGTCTGCACACAGAAAAGAATTCGGCACAGTTGCACAATGACATCATTGTCATGCTTCAAAAGAAAATCACCATTGATATGAATACAAGATATTCTCACAAATTGAACATTCCCGAAGTTGAACTCTCAAGCCAACTTGAACTCCAAAATGAGTTGAACACATTGGTAGAGGCTGGAAAAATAGCCATGCTTTCCACTGGCAAGGGAAACTGGAAATGGGCTTGCCCTAATTTTTCGGATGAAGGAACCCATGAATCGAATGTCAAATTTATTGTGAAGGGAGCAACCATTGAAATTTCAGGTTCAAATAAAGTTAATGACAAGTATGTAAAACTTGATCAAAACCTGAAATACGAATCCGGCTTTTTAAGTTTTGCTTCACTTGAAATACAGTCTGAAGCAGATTCTCCGTATGTAGGACGCAGTGTCCTTAAGATTGATGGAAAAGGAAAGCTAGATGAGATGAAAGCACAGCTGACAGCAACACACAATGCAGAACTTGCTGGACGAGCCACTGGCACAATCAGCAATTCACTCTCCTTGTTGTTCCAGCCATTTGAGATCAGTCTCTCGACCAACAACAATGGAAATTTAAAGGTTGCTTTCCCAATGAAACTGACAGGCAAAATTGAATTCTTGAATAACTATGCTCTGGCATTGAACTCGGCAACACAACAGATGAACTGGCAGGTAAATGGCAGGTTTAACCAGTACAAATATTCTCACACTATTTCCTCTGGCAACACTGAGGATAAAATTGATGCACGTGTTGCAATGAATGGTGAAGCCAATCTTGACTTCCTAAATGTTCCTATCACGATTCCTGAACTCCCGATTCCTTACAGTGCATCTAAGACTCCTGAAGTGAAAGATTTCTCTCTTTGGGAAAGAACAGGTTTGAAGAATTGGTTGAAAACAACCAAGCAGTCTTTTGACCTCAATGTGATTCTTCAGTATAAAAAGAATAAGGACATGCACGCTATCCCATTTCCTTTAGGTACCTTGTATGACAATATTAATCAGAACATGAAAATCCTGAACAAACGTTTTGAGAAAGGTAGGGATAACACCATTGCTGCCCTTATAGATTCATACAACAAAGCCAAGGCAGAGTTTGAGAAGTACAAAGTGGAAAATGCAGTGAACAAAGTACCAAGAATATTCCGAATTACTGGATACACCATACCTGTTCTTAACATTGAAGTGTCGCCTTTCACCGCTGAGCTTCCTGCATTTGGCTATGTTGTTCCAAAGGAGATAAGAACTCCCAGTTTCACAGTTCCAGTTATCGGATTTTCTGTGCCTACTTACACCTTAGTCTTACCGTCTTTGGAAATGCCAGTACTTCATGTCCCCGTCACTCTACGCAGACTCACCCTGCCTCGCTTCAAACTGCCTAATGCGCAGAATGAAATTTTTATTCCTGCTATGGGTGACCTGACGTATGATTTCTCTTTCAAATCAAATGTTATTTCTTTGGCCACAACGGCTGGTCTGTACAACCAGACTGACATATCAGCACGCTTCAGTTCCTCTTGCACGTCTGTTGTTGAAGCTCTGCAGTATAAGTTAGATGGGACCACAAGTTTGACAAGAAAACGAGGACTGAAGCTGGCCACAGCTTTGTCCTTGACCAGTAAATATGTGGAGGGCAATCATGAAAGTTCTCTGACCTTTGCAAAGAAAAACATTGAAGCTGCAGTGGCAACAGTAGCCAAGCTTTCAACGCCCATCATTAAATTCAATTTTAACCAAGAGTTAGCAGGTAATACAAAATCCAAGCCCACAGTTTCATCAACAATGAATCTGAATTATGAATTGAATGATGCCACGTATGGCAACGTTGCCAAAGGAACAGTTAAGAACACGCTCAGTCTGGAAGGCCTTTCAAACTATTTGTCAGTTGAAACATCAACAAATGGTGATATTAATGGAATCTTGTTTTCAAAAAGCAAATTTATGGGAAAATTGAACAAAGAAGTAAGTGCCTATCTGAATGCTAATGGTGCACGGTCTACAATGAAGTTAGAGGGAAATACTAAAGTTGATGGTTTTGGAAGTGTAGATATGAAGGAAAATCTGGCCATTGAAGCTTCTCTGCGAAGGGTCTACGCAGTGTGGGAACACACAGGCAAAAACAGCTTGAATTATGCACCGTTTTCAAGCAAGGGTACTCAGAGTAGTAAAGCAACACTAGAGATGTCTCCTTGCAGCTGGTTGGCAAATGTTCAGCTGCAGGTTGACCAACCACACATGCTCATCGATGCAGTGAGCCAGAATGTTGTCCTGAGCATGACCTGTGAAAAGCAGACATTTAGCTGGAATGGAGCAGGGCAGGCAAACCGTGTAGTCCTCAGTCATGACGTGCAACTGGCAAATGACAAAGCAGAGGTACGAATGGATGTTGCTGGGTCATTGCAAGGACATGTGGCCTTCCTAAAGTCAATTGTGCTGCCAGTGTATGACAGAAACTTGTGGGACATCTTAAAATTCGACGTTACCACCAGTGCTGACAAGAAACAGTACTTCAACAGCTCAGCATCAATTGTCTACACGAAAAACAAAGAAGGATTATTTTTTGGTTTACCTGTTCAGAAACTTGCTGATGGTGTAGTAATTACAGTCCCACAGTTAGAACTTCAAGTTCCACAATGGATTAAAGACATTCCAAGTAAAGTTAGCGAGATACAGATGCCGGACTTCAGTATGCCCCAGGACATGCCCAACTCCTTCTCTACTCCAGAGTTCAGAGTACCCTTCACAAATTTGGATGTGCCATCCTACGATGTTGATTTCAGTAAAATAAAGGTACCCAGAAAGTTAACCACCTTACCCTTCGACCTTGCTTTACCAGCACTGCCTAAAGTAAGATTCCCAAAAGTTGACATCAGTACCAAGTACTTGACAATGGAAGAGTACAAGATTCCGTACTTTGAGGTGACTGTGCCAAAATTCGAACTAGTTCTCCCTGAGTACACCCTACCAAAAAGATTCGAATCATTGGACCTCAATGAAATTGCCAAGAAGATTGCGGACTTTGAACTGCCAACCATTACAATTCCAGAGCAGAAGATTGAGTTGCCACCTCTCAAACTTAACTTGCCTGGAGGCATTTTTATCCCAGCCTTTGGTGCCCTGACGGGATCTGTTAAAGTGGCTACACCAATATACACCGCTTCCTGGTCTGCCGCACTTAAAAATGCAACAAATGCACTTGAAGCTACTATTGACGCAACATGCAGTTCAACATTACAATTTCTAGAATATGATCTTGATGGTAAGATACATATTTTCAATTTTGCTTTATAACGTAGATTATTTTTTGATTATATTAATTTGATATCAGGTACTTCTTTTCAAAATGTAGATATCTTATGATTGGCTATAGCACCAATAACAGATTAAAAACAATAATTTTCTGCTCTAAAACAAAGAATGGTCCAAAGCAAGCTTCACTTTTCATTCCTCCTAGTTTTGACCAATGAAAACTCAGCTTCGGGAGCTGCAAATTTGATAGACGCCAATCTGACACCTCCAGTAGATGCCCCTATAATTTCTCCTCTTTCTTCTGTCTGATCCTGATCTCTAAATACCCTCAGATCTGTTTGAAGGAAGGGGTAGGGAGAAAGGTTGGGACTACCCTGGCTTTGTCCAGCACTTTGTCAGTAGAAGGGGGTGCAGAAATCAGGGCAGATTCCAACAATGTTTACACATCGCATGCCACTACAACACAAGCAGTTACAATGACCGCGTTGTTACATCGCATGCCATTACAATGTAAGCTGTTACAATGACTTGCTGTAGGGGCAGAAGGTGTAGGATTTTAAATCCCACACCTTCCCGACTGTTGCACAGACTGGAGGTGGAATAGTAAGTTATAGTATTCCAACATCCAGCGCCCCCTACAGCAAGTCGTTGTAATGACTTGCTTTGTAATGGTCTGCGATGTAACAACGCGGTCGTTGTAATGACCGTGTTGTAATGGCATGCATTCTAAACACATGCGTTGTAAGTGACATATTCGTTTTTATAACTGAAGGAAGTGAAGAAGAACAAGAAAGGCCATGTTGTGAACTTCCCTTGCACATCTGATCCATGGGATCAGCTTATAGGGATGTGTGTGCTGATGGTGTAGCTTTCAGTAACATAATACTCCACCTGTGGATTTTCAGTGACAATTTGGATAAACCCAAGCTTTTCTCCATGGATAGGAGTCCCATTAATGAGAGAGCATCTGATAGGTTTGAAAATGAGTGCATTTAAAACCGTAGCAACATGAATCAAATGCTTTGTAAAACTCATAAACATGTCCTATTTTCTGCAGCTACTGCTTCTGGCGCAATCGAGGGCAGCGCATTGAAACTCACTGGCAAAGGAACACTTTCACATCTTGACCTGGGTGGCGAATGGCAAGAGGACATCGTCTTTGATGGCCTGAGGTAAACAGTTTTATTTGTTTGTAAATAATACCGAGAAAACGGGAGCCACATATCCACCGTCACAGGTGAAGCAGGCAATTCAGAAAACATTCTTTTTTTTTTTAGAAAGTCAAAGACCGCACGATAAACAAAGGTTTGAACCATAAAAATGGAACATAATGATTTTGTTACATTAACGTGAGGCAAATCAGACTCTTTAAATTCTTATGACGTAATCATGTACTTAGTAGATACATATTTTGCTCCATTTTTGACAAATGTTTTTTCTCGGATGTGTAGGGAGGTAATTTTATTGACAAATTGTACTGCATATGAAAATCATTCAAAGTGATTTGTATTTTTAGGAATAGTTTTTGTCCATTTTTACCCTTGTGGAAAAGCATTGTCATGTCTGAACGACCAGAACACCATTGTTTTGCGGAACGGAGACATCGTCAAAAATAGTTTTGGTTTATTTTAGCAAAGTTTATAGCTTGTGTGTGCAGCTTGGTAAATACCAAATGTCATTTATAGGCAAATCAATTTAGCAAATAGTAAAAGCAAAAAAAAAGGTTCCGTCTCACTAATGCACCCAGTACTGCCTCAGGTAAGTATACCGCTTGTAACCTCCATTCATTCTGCTTGTTCTACTGCAGGGTTCCAAGGCATTCAATAAGAATGGACATTACTAGCCCTACATTTGCCAATGTAAAGTTCCTCTACCAGGACGAAGGCAATAAGATCTCCTCATCTGTGTCTTCACCATCCGCTGGCACACTGGGGCTGATTATTGAAAAGGACACCAGTGTCATCAGAGCCAAAGTATACAGCCGCACAGCCGTAAGTACACACAACCTTCTGCATATTGCACGTTCTGACAATTTAGGGTAAACCATCAGCAAAATGGTAGGAAATGTGCAAACAATGGAATCATTCCCCCAGATTCATCAATGTCCCGTTTTGCGAGTCCTTAATAGCGATGATTAAGGAATCGCTATTAGAGACTTGCAAAACAGGATTCATGTAGAAATCGCAATATTATTTGCAATTTCTACTGCTTCCTTATTTGCGATTAGTTGCGATTAGCAATTTGCTAATCGCAAATAAGGAAGCGATTTCAAGGGTGCCAGGGGTGTAGCACCCCTGAAATGAAAATGTAGACTGATGTTGCGCACACACATGTCCATGTGTGTAACATGCAACTTAGAAAAATGCACTAAAGTGCATTTTTCTAAGTTTTCGCTATTTACCAAGAAGTTACACTTCGCGGTAAATAGCTGCCCCATATTGCGAAATCGCAATTTTAAAAATGTTCATGAATAGCATTTAAGGAATCTCTAATTAGGATTCCTTAAATGCGATTCTTCGCAATTTTGCGATGTCTGTAATTGCGATTTTTGCATTTTGGATGATGAATCCTAAATGCAAAAATAGCGCTCGCAAAGGGCCGGATTCTCAGAATCTGGCCCTTTGCGAGTCGATTTCACGTTGATGAATCTGGCCGTAAGTTACTGAAGTTAAATTCTTAACTAATGCGTGGGAGTTCAAGGGCTTACCATTAGCCAAGCTAAGATGATCATGGCTCTGGACAGGGTTCCGCCTGTATCTTTGAGAGTAGGGATTCATGTGAAACTTCACCTGACATCTAGGACACTAAAAATTTAGAAATGGTTTCTAGAACTTGCAAACTGCACTCTTTTGTTGTTCTTGTACATCGGGAACTCTATTTGGCCCTTTTGTATGTTTCAAACAGTTTAAATTGTACAGGCGCACAATTAATTATCTTAGTAACACACCAAGAATTTGTTGTTTTCATTCAATCAGTCAATCAATCAGGTATTTGTGAAGTGCACTACTTACCCGTGAGGGTCTCAAGGTGCTGGGGGAGGGGGAAGGGGTGCTGCTACTGGGGTGGGGGGATGGAGGGAGGGGGTGAGTCAGAGTAAGTTAAAAGTAGTTACCTATTTACTTGCAACCTTTCAAGCCCACATTGAAAATAATGTGAAATACTGATGATCTAAAATCGTAATCAGCGCAGTGGAATGTAATAAGTAAAACAACACATAAAAAGGACATATCTATGTTGTTATATGTTACACTGAATACTTTGTAGGTTCAAAACCTGACACGTAATTGTAATGATTGGCCAGCGTACAACACTTCAAAGTAACTCCATAAAGAAAGAATTTAATTGCATATTTTATACAGAGCATTGCTCAATTTTTCTAGAACAGTTTAACTTTTTAGAGCCCCATTCTCAAGCTTTATCTGTTGTAGTTGTGTATTACTGGTGCTTTGAATATAAAATAAACCTGAATATCCAGGCCTGATTAGCAAAGTATATCATATTAGTGTCAGTTACTAAACACATTTGCACTGTTTTCTCGAGTCAAAACTTCTAGAAGTAATGGTGATTCCTTCCTGTGGCCACTGTGTTGCTTAACACTTTTGAATATTATGTGGAATCAATAGGTGTCTCTTTCAGGGATCACTAATTGGACAAAAAAAGACTAATGGCATAAAAATCCCCCAGACAGGCAGGGCATTTAAGATTGTGAATTGTAGAGGAACCTGGAACTCACGAACCCTAGACCAGTTTGTATGAGGACTGGATCCCACTGGCCCAGAAACCCCAGAGACGGAGCTGATCAAGAAATACTCTATATAGCGAAGAGACTCTAACTAGCAAGTAGACCAGTGTTGCGTGCGAGGTTCTGCATAGACAAACAATCCTATTTGTGAACTGGTGTCCCAATGGCGAAATCCGCACTGGCGCAAACATATCTCATGCATGAGGTCCCAGGTGAGGAAACCACCATGGTCCTCAAAGTGCCACCTGGTGCCAGGCGCATGCTTCATGAAAGGCAACCGCTGTTCATAGTTTTCTGTCCTGATTCTGCAGGCCACTGAGCCAGACACCACTGTGCAGCATGGCAATAGGCAGCTGCATCTTACTCACATTTTAGGTGTGACTTATTTACATATGTCACACATAAAGGCATGTTTACTCATGGAAAAATGTGGTGTTTCCACAAAGCTTTGCTTCTTGAGCTAGCTTAACTTACTCTTGGAAATACATGAATGAGTCAGTGCTAAACCTGGAGTAAAACACAAATACTCGTTATCCTTTTACATGAACCATGTCTTGATATCCACATGTAATTGACACCAAAGACATGAATAAAATACAACTACTCATAGAAAAGCCTGGTAAATTACACCCTCATTTCCTTAAACTCTAAGATCAGACATAAAAGTCTCCACAGCTGTACCTTCACTGGACCCAGTTGTACCCATAAGCGTATTTACAAGATTGGAATGCGCATTGTTCCTACATGGCTCCTATTGTACATGACCCAGAACCGCAACATTAGATACAGAGTTTAGCGTATGGTCGTTTATTCTGTATTTTAACGAGTTACCTATTCAGTACTGCAATGCCAGTTTATCACTGGGATGATTTCCCTATCTATAATGGGTTACCTCCATCTAAAAAACCACTGGTTTGCAAAATTGCTAATAATCCCTCTTAGTTTCACTCATGCCTCATCGTAAATGGGTACACTGCCAGGAACTTGATCAGCCAGTGAATATAGAAAAAGCTAGTATGCTGGCATAGCACAGGGTTGGGCATCAGGTTCCATTTTCAACCACTAAGAAATCATAGCCCAGGCACGGTGATGGCATTGCTATTATTTTTTTTTAAAGTCACAGCAATATCCAGCTTTCAGAGATCTCCATTCTTAATGTGGTCAAAATGACACTTATATGCGGAGATATCCACTAAGTCTTGTTTAACAGGCATATATATTGTTGTAATAGGGGCTACCTTAATTTTCATCTTGCATGCTCAATGTATTGAGTCATTGCGGAATTCATCTTACAGCTATTCTTGTCTTCTTTACAGTCTTCACCCGCAAAGGACCTAGCCATACTGAAGAGTGAGATATCCCTAAAGAATCCTGAGCAGATTCAGATTAAAAACAACTGGAAAGCAGAAGCTATTGCAGACATACTGTCAGGCACGAAAGACAAACTCCCTCAGATGTCTGATGCCATCTATAACTTTGTAAACAAATACCACAATGAACATCTGGGCATGGACCTTAAGTCAGCCTCTCAGAAGATGAAGGATAGCATGGAAAATAGCATTGATGAAGCATACAAGGTGGCTAGTAACCAGATTGATGACTTCGAACAGAAACTACGTACTGCAGCAAACAAAGCTGAAGAAAAGTACCAGAGTGCGCGAAATAAGGCTGAGCAGATGTATCAAGATCAAGGGTCTCCAATAGACTACATGCACATCAGAGCAGTGTTTTTCGACACTTCAATTAATCTCATGAAGGAATACCAAAAACAAATAAAGGACCTGGTTGATGCTGCGATCAAGGTCTTAAAAGCCACCAAGTTCCAGTTGCCTGGTCAGACAAAACAGTATACTGGGGAAGAACTGTACACAATGGCTATGGAGCACCTGATCCAAAAAACACAACAATATTCAGATGCTCTTGTTAAGTTTGTGAGCGAGTTGGAAATAACAGTTCCAGGTACAGACACAAGCATCCAGGGCAAGCAAGTGATTGAGCAGATTAAAAAGCTTCTGAAAGATCTCCAGCAAAATGTCAAAAAGGCATTGAACACACTTAAAAAAATCAACTGGGAAGAAAAGCTCAAGCAAATTAGCCAGTTTTTGCAAGCAACCTTCAAAAGGGTGGAAGACATCTTTGAGTCTCTGAAGAACATTAAATATGAAAACATCAACATGCAAGCTCAGGAAATGTACAAAGATGTCATGAACTCAGACTATGGTCGACAACTTGAAGCTTTTGTAGGAGATATGCTCGAATTTACCTCTCTGATGCGTGAGATGAGCCATACAGGACTACAAGAGATTTCAGATAAGCTACAGCAGCTTTTAGCATACATGAAAACATTGCGAGCAGAGTATTGGGATCCTAACATAGTTGGATGGTCAGTAAAATACTATGAAGTGGAGGAGAAGGTGGCTGAGCTTCTCCAGCAGATATCTGTGAAGGACTTGTACACAAAATACATTGAGGAGACATATGATCTGGCCCTGCGCCTGCTCAACAATTTGAAAGAATTCTTGGAAAAATATGGGAAGGAGTACTATGACCACATTAATGATCTGGTGACTGACGCAGAAGGGAAAGGAAGAAAGAAGATGACAGAACTGACTACCCTAACTCAAGATAAGATCCGCGATTGGTCTGCCACTGCCAAAGAAAATGCAGCAGAATTCAATGACTATCTGAAAGCAAACCTGCAGGAGGCCTACACCAGATTGTCTGAGTCATATGACAGGTTTATTGCTGAAGCATCGCGATTAATCGATCTGTCAATTGAGAAGTACAACATTATTATTGAGTACATTACGCAGCTTCTCCAAAATCTTCAGACAGAAGCCACTACCAGTGTCAAGCCATACATAGCTACTCGCAAAGGAGAGCTAAAAGTAGATGTACCACACCCATTTAAATGGCAGTCATTCAATGAGATTCCCCAATTGAGAGATGATGTAATAAGCAAGAAAATGGAAATAATCAAACAATTGATCCAGGATGGTGTAGACCAAAGTTCCAAGAAATGGGAAGAACTACAAGGGTTTATTGACCAGCAGCTTGCTGAAGGAAAGCTTAGTGTTCAGCAAATCATGGAAAATATCCAGCAACTCTTATAAAACTGAAAAGACAATAACTAAGCAAAATGCCATGTTTTTCGTGACGTATATTTAAAGATTACTGAAATTTACTCAATGTGGACATATTAAAAACATGTAATAAGTATTTAAAAAATCACCAAGTTGGTTTCAAATAAAAATACTTTGTCACCATTGTGCATCATTATTTGCAAGCATAGTTATATGATAACATTTATAGAGTACCTGAATAAAGTATTACAGATTTTGCTGCATTCTCATACCATGTAGTATTTAATTTATCATGACCACATCGTAATATGTCTTTGAATACAATTTAAGCACGTATATGTACTGATTTCTGTATAGTGAAATTGTAACAGTGTAGCAAATGAATTGTGTCTAAGTGATCCTGTCACAGAGCTGGCTAAAAAGCACTGAGGGGCATATTATCAAGGGATTTATCTCCGCTTTTTTGGCTTTAAAAGCCAAGAAAGCGGAGATAAAATTATCTCCCTATCAGCAACAGGGTGCTAACACGCAAATTCGCATGTTAGCACCTTTTTTCTCTACGCTTCCCCTTGCATCTCTAATGAGATGCAAAGGGGGCGTTCCAGAGAAAAATAATAGGAGAAATGTTGTTAAGTGACATTTCTCCTATTATCAAGGATTTTGCTAACCCGGTTAGTGATAAAAAAAGCCGTGCTAACCGCGGTTAGCACTGCTTTTTTTACACCTGGTATTTTCCTGACTTAGCCATGATATCCTATGGAAGGTGGATATCATGGCTAAGTTTGTGAGCCCCTATCATCAAGCTAACTCCAAACTTCGAGAGATTATCGTTGGTTTTCCAGTGATAATCTCTCATTTGGCAGTTAGCGTGAGGATTTTTATCACTTCTGAGATAAACCTTGCTAATAGCAAGTTATCTCAGCGATAATTTCCGGCGATGCTTAGCGTTAAAAAATTCGTTGCTAAGCCTCGTTAGCGTTAAATATCGCTAATCGTTGGTAATATGCCCCTGAATTCTTGTGATTAAATATGTGGAGAAGTGTGGCTCAATGGTTAGAGCGGCAGACCCTGATGCAGAGGTCTGGCCCGGGACCAGGGTACAATTCCCACCTCGGCGGGTCTTGGGCTCAATTTCCTCGGACCTGATAATTCTCGCCTCGGTGCCTATTCTAATCATGGGTCCCAATCTGCAACTCTGGGCAATAGCTTGCTTAATCTCCACAACGGCCCCAACAGCGCTGGGGTGCCTGGCTACACCTTGGGGGTGCCCAGGAGTGGAAATTTTACAGGGAAAAGCCAGGAAGGGTTCCACAGCGGTATGCGTTACAGCGCCAGGACACCCCAGTTGGGGTATTAGTGCGCATTACAAGTACAAATTACATTTACAATATTAGAGTTGGGTCATTAGGTAATATCCCCTGATTTGTTGATGAAATGCCAAATCCACAATTGCATTCAGATGAATTACCTATGCTATACTATCCCTATGGCAGAGGTAATTCAGCTAAATAATTCTCCACTGGTGGAGAGAGTGTTTACCATTTCCTCCCAAAATCTAGGTGTTTTCGGTTGCCATCTATTCCGGCCTTACTTTTTGCATGATTTTGGGGGTGGAATAAAGCTCACTATTTACAACAGTGCTGTGGTTAAGAAAAATAACAAATGCATTGTCCAGGCCACATTTTGTGGCAGAGTGGTGCATATTTACGAGGGCATCCCTTTTTATGACGCTCCGATGGCTCAGTGCCCTGCTCCATATATGCATCGCAGCGCTAAGCCAGTTTGCATGGCTCAACGCTGTATTGTAAATATTGTTCTCTTTCATGCAGTTTTCTGCATCAAGGGGGCATGCAATGGGTGTTGCTGTGGGCATTCCACCACAACACCCAATGTTTTTGACAATGTCTGAGATTCAGAAGGATCTGTAAATCTGAGACTGTGCCAACAACTCATGCCATTGAAAAACAATGAGAAATAACTTTTATTTCTCCTAGTTATTTGCTCTTTCTATATGTGCTGCATTCTGCTGCCCACAACGAAGGAACAAGGGGGCATATTATCAAGGGATTTATCTCCGCTTTTTTGACTTTAAAAGCCAAGAAAGCGGAGATAAAATTATCTCCCTATCAGTAACAGGGTGCTAACACGCAAATTCGCATGTTAGCACCCTTTTTCTCTACGCTTCCCCTTGCATCTCTAATGAGATGCAAAGGGAGATGCAAAGGGGGCGTTCCAGAGAAGCATAATAGGAGAAATGTTGTTAAGCGACATTTCTCCTATTATCAAGGATTTCGCTAACCCTGTTAGTGATTAAAAAAAGCAGCGCTAACCGCGGTTAGCACTGCTTTTTTTACACCTGGTATTTTCCTGACTTAGCCATGATATCCTATGAAAGGTGGATATCATGGCTACGTTTGTGAGCCCCTATCATCAAGCTAACACCAAACTTCGAGAGATTATCGTTAGTTTTCCAGCGATAATCTCTCATTTGGCAGTTAGCGCGAGGATTTTTATCACTTCTGAGATAGACCTTGCTAATAGCAAGTTATCTGTGCGATAATTTCCGGCGATGCTTAGCGTTAAAAAATTAGTTGCTAAGCACTGTTAGCGATAAATATCGCTCATCGTTGGTAATATGCCCCAAGGTGCCTTTAATGATTGTTTATGTGCAGGAAGGTGTCCCTTCCTGCACAAAAACAATCATCCCTGCAATGAGGCACTCTTGCATCATAGTGCAAGGGTGACTGTGTTGGTGGTAGGATGTCTTTTTTGCACCGGTACAAGGGAAAACACAGGGGTGAGCTTGTATTCATATAAATACACCCCCCCCCCCCTGCATTTTAAAAATTATGCACCTCGGTGCAGCTATATTGCTTGCAGTGCCACACCATTTTTATTTTAAACATGCCCCAGTGAGTCTCAGACTATCATTTCTTGCGTTACAGTTGTATTGAAAGCAGGACTACCTCATGAAAATTGACATGCTGAATACCATCTGATCAAAAGCAGCTTAGGGGTCAAAAGGAATTAGAAAGCAGGAGTCACCTTTGTTGAGCATAATCAGATCATTGTTCACTATTAGAAGTAGCAAATTGTCTGTGCTGATTGGAAATTGTGAAGAAAAATATTTTTCTCAATGAACTGTTTAAGCTGGTTTCCATATTACTGTGAAGGCTTTGGCAAGAACATATAGTCTGGAAATGGAATGGAAGTTGTTAAAATTTTCCTGATCTGCAGCCAGCATTTTAGCAGTGATATGACCTCACATATTTTGGAAGTAGGAGATTTCCCGTAGCACAAGTGAGAAGCTGATCAGTTTAGTCAGCCGAGACATTGGTGGAGACAGGGTTCAGAAAGTGATAGGAGGGTTTAAACTTTAAATTGGTGTCTATAAATTTTGGTTGGTTGATTTCCCTGAAGTATAGACATATCAAACAAATGTCAAGATAGGAAAGGGGAATCTAGGTTATCATCTGAATGGATAAGAGATAATTAGCTATTGTGCCATACTTTCAAATATATGGTTTCATATAGGTTACCACGTTTTGTCTCCTTTACCAATAAACCACAATGAAGACTCTCTCAGGTTGACAGCATGTCATTCCAGTGCTTCCTAACCCATTATCTATAGGTAATCAACACATACAAATGTCAGATTATCAGATGTAAAACATATTAGTCTAAAACACTGTACATTCATAGGGTCCCAAACTGCGAGTGAGGGCTCATTCCCAGATTTCTTTTCATTGCAGTATTGTAGCCTGCCTGTTAGAAATTGGGGCACTGGTTTACTGGATTGTGAGCCCTGGTCAAGCAGCAACCACATTCCTAGACAGGTTAAGGCACAAGCAAACCCCAAATTAACCTGAGCATCTCCTTCTGGTAGCTTGGCACAGAGCAGTTAGGCTTAACTTGAAGTCAATGTATTTATGCAACCCTTCAAGCGGTAAACCAGTAGAAACACAACACAAAAAGATCCCACTCTAAGTTTAGAAAACTATAGTAACTTTTTATAAATAAAATAGAGTAAAAATCCAATTAGTTTTATGTTGCAATAGAACGAAAAGCAAAAAAAGCGCCAACAAGGGATATATGGCTGTGCAAGATCTGGACATAGTCACAAGTTAAGGCCAACTGCAATGGAGGGTGGGCCAGCTACAGGGACCTAGTTAGACACTCTGAACAAAGTACCTTACATTCTGGTTGCAGAGCATTGTGTGGAAACGGGTTGAACATGCGTTGCACAGCCTAAGTGATGCGTCAGTTGTGAGATGCAGCAAAGTTGTACTGCCCTCATCAAAGATCCCATCGACGGGCTTTTGATACAAAGTCCGAAGTCAGGGACACGACACAGAGCTGGCGGTGCATCTGTTTCAAGGATATTTGATGCTGCGATGCGGACTCTGCCGTTGTTGTCGAGGTTTCCGTCAACATGAGATGCAAGGGTCTCATGTGTTGTGCCTTCAGTCTGGCATCGGTTCCAAGGACTGTGAGGGCAATGTGGGCCTTCTGCTTTGGATTCAATCTACGCAACAGTAGCAATGCATCAGTTCTGCTTGAGGATGCGCCGCTCAGCCAAGGAAATGCGTCGATTCTGATAAGGGATGCACAGCATAAAAGATTTGTTGGTTCTGCTGGTAAGCACCTTAGGCCCACCTTAAAGGCTTCAGGACTGGGGTGGCACCAGTTGGCAGAAGAAACTCACAGATGGTAATGTAATGTAATGTAATGTAATGTAAAAAAGGATTTGTAGAGCGCTGCGTTCACCGGATGGTTTCTTGGCGCTGATCACTAACCCAAGAGGAGGCAGAGAGGAGAAAAAGAGAAACTTTATGTATAGACACCGCGGAAAAGGTGAGTTTTTAGGAGAGACCTAAAGTGAGGGTAGGAAGAGGAAAGTCTGAGGTCCAAAGGTAGAGAGTTCCAGAGTGAGGGGGCCAGAAAGGAGAATCTAAGGCCTCCGTGCTTTTTACGCCTGAACCTAGGTGTCTGGAGGAGGGCGTGGTGAGAGGAGCGGAGGTGCCTGGAGGGGGCATACGGATGGAGAAGAGAGGAGATGAAAGAAGGGCCGATGCCGGCCAGGGATTTATGGGTTAGGCAACCAAGTTTGAACTTGCAGCGTTCTGACACAGGAAGCCAGGTGAGTCCTGGTGCAGGGGCAAGGTTGTTGTAAGCCTGTTAGGGCCCTGAGATTTCAGATCAGGAGGCCAGCCAACTAGCCCTTGGAGTCTCTCTAGGTTCTAGGTTCAAGTGGTGCAAGTCCAGTCCTTCTCACCAGGAAGGAGGTCAGCAGGTCAGCACAGCAAAGCAGGATTCCATCAGAGTAGCAGCTCAGCAGAGTGGCAGTCCTTCCAGCTGCACAGCAGACCTTTTTCCTCGCAGAGTATCTACAGGTCCAGAAGGGTAGTGAAGTGGTGGAGTCTAAGGTCCTTCTGTTATGCACAGTGGTGCCCTTGAAGTGGGGAGAAGCTTCTGGAGGCATGCCTTTGAACAGATTTCCTGCCTGGCCAGCCCTGGCTCCAGACAAATTAGAGGGGCTGTGCGGCCATTTATGTTAGGACAGGACACAGCCTATTCAGGTGTAAATGAGGCTGGGTCTTGGTCCTTCCTCCTATCCTGTCAGTAATGGTTCATTCAGTCACACTTAAGCTCTGATTGTGTGTGGCTGTCTAGGAGGATTGCACAAATTGCAACTGCCAACCACACTCAGTCATCTGACCAGAGACAGGCAGCAGACACCATATAGCTAAGGCACGAACATGGTAACTTTCTAAAAGTGGCATTTCCAGAATTGTAATTTAAAATCCAACTTCACCATGAATTAGGATTTTAAATTAGGATTCCAGAGACAACACACATATATCAGTTATAACTTCCTGTTTTGAAGTTGCACTTATAAAATGTAATAAGGTAATCCCAATGTTATCCTACAGGAGATATAGGCTGTGCAGTAGTAAAAAAACTAGTTTGAGAGCTTTTCATTACCAGGACTTGTAAAACTTAAAAGATACACTGCACTTGGCCCTTGGGGCTGTCCAGGGCCTGCCTTAGGGTGACTTACATGTATTAAAAAAAAGGTTTGGGCTTAGCAAATGATTTATCTTGCCAGGTCAACATGGCAATTTAAAACTGCAGATAGAGGTTCTGCAATGGCAGGCCTGAGACATGTTTCTGGGGCTACTTAAGTTGATGGCTCAATTAGTGCTGCAGGCCCACTAGTAGCATTTAATTTAAAGGCCCAGGCACATATAGTTCACTTCACTAGGGACCTATAAGTAAATTAAAATTCCAACTAGGTGTGATCTAATGTTACCATGTTTTGGAGAAAGAGCACAAGCACTTTAGCACTGGTTAGCAGTGGTAAAGTACACAGAATCCTAAGGTCAACACAAATAAAGTCATCAGAAACAGGTGGTCTGGGGACAAAAAGTTAGTGGAAACCATGCCAATCACTGCCCCTTTACATTTCCCAGCCCAAATTATGTTGCTGCGGCAGCATCCTTGCTTTAAGTTAAACTCACCTCTTTTAAGATCACCATATTGATGGGCTCTACTGTCCACTTCAGAAGTGCCCCGGTAAGCTCTTTGTTACATAAACAAAACGGTGATAGGTGCAAGTTCTGGCTGATGTAATCATTCAAAGGAGAGCATTCTGCTGGCTGTTGCAATCAGAGGTGGGAGGGTAGTGCCAATAAATGTTTCTTGTACCCTCACTGTGCCCCTAAATTCCCCATCGTTGTCCTCCTTGTTACCCTGAGTGCCCAACACCTCTACACCTGGACATCTGTGTGCCCCTTTTACTTCCACACATTGACCGAGTGTCTGGGTCACAAAAGTGAACCTGAACTACTACAAAGTACTCCAGATATATCGATTGTTATTTATTTAATTGTGTATAGAGCACACACTCTCTTAGTCTAGGGTTTATCCTGTCATCACCTCCCCCACTATGTACCACTCCAAATTCCAAATACCGACTCTCACAAATGGGGACAGTTCTTTCTCCTTATCTCTCCATTACGCCTATCTCTCTTGCTCTCTTGTTGTCTCTCCCAAGCCATGCCACTCCTTTTACCCATCTCTCTGTTTCTCTCCACCTTATTCTCTTCCACTCTTATCTTGGTTTTTCGCTCTCCCGCTCCTCTTCACCTCTCTCACTCATCCTCTCTGACTCACTCTTCCTCTCTACTTTTTTCCTTCTCTCTACACAAGTTTGTGTCAGTACTCTTTCCAAGTCTATGCTTTCCTTTCTGTGCCTGTGTTCAGATCTCCTAGTCTGTGATAGTTTTCATTTCTCTCCCAGTCTGTGCCAGTCTATGTTGTAGTGGTACAAAGTCAGCATTTTGACTTCCTTCACCATAGTACAACCATGGCAAAGTGCACAATTGTAACTGCATTTGCTTTACTATGGTTGACTGTTTTTTGCATAATAATATCCTAATTACTTTCTACACTAAGAAGTCCTGCTTTGGAGAGAACAGACGGACAGAGCACCATATGACAGGATTAACAATAAGAATACACACCCTGATCTACCATAAGACTGAATTTATGTCATTGACCAACAAAAATATTGATTCCAGGATATTGACCACCTCTCTATTTGGAAGATAAGTATATGTAGGTGTTACGCTTCTGCAAAAGACCAGGATTAAACAAGAGTCCCTGTTATCCTGAGTAACCTCTTGCAAAGAAGAAGGGGAATAAGGGGAAGTGTGAGAGAATGAGACACACGAGATTTGCCTGGTCTGTAGTTGGGGTTAGCATTGAAGTATGGCAAGCCTGTGCTGCATTAATGGAATACTGCTATGCAAGTACAACTCTCACAGTGATAGCGAGGGAGGGAGGAATCTACATGTGTGCGAGAACAAAGCAGTAAGTTGAAACCTAGCAGTAGTGGCAAGATTTTGTATGCTTTACACTTTACTTACAAGCAGCGCTTACCACAATTTGCAACAGGTGTTGCAGCTGTGAGCGTCAGTGTCAACTTAGATACTGATCAAGTTATCTAGGGCACCTAGACATCAGAGACCTTGTTCCAGCTGGTGAACTCCAAAAGTAAACTCTAAAATTAAAAATAAAACACCCTCCAACAAACAAGAAGTCAGGGAAGGGAACACTAGGGAATCGAGTGAGAAAAACACAACACAATTTGGAGCACAAGACAGGTGAATTCACTAGCAAAGGGGAAAGCCAATGCAATGACAAATTGCTATGCTCCCAAACACTTGCCTTCACTCCATAATTTTGCTGAACTTGTTTTTGTTGGCATTGGGACTCTGTGCACTTTATCTATGCTAACCAGTGCTAACGTGCTTGTGCTCTCGCCTTAAACATGGTAAAATTGGCCTACACCTATTTGGAAAATGTAATTTACTTGTAAGTCACTAGTATATGGTATTACATGTTCTTAGGGCTGCAAATTAAATGCTATACACTCATTGTGTTGTCTACTAATGTGGGACTGCAAAACAGGCCTGCCACTGCCATTTTGACCTTGCAAAATAAACCTATTGCTAGCCGTAAAGCTTTCTTTTCAACATGTTTATTTAACTCCTATGGTAGGACCTAACCATCTGAAGAACAGGGTGCTTTGTATTTAAAAAGTAGGACATGTGTGTTTACATTTTACATGCCCTGACAGTGAAAAGCTCAGGAAGTCATTTTTCACTACTGAAAAGCTATCTCTTATATAGACTAACACTAGATTGACTTATTTCAGTTAACAAGTGCTAACTTTAAAATGGCGTGTATTAGCAACGAAGAGTGGGCTCTAATCAGTTAGGCTGAGCACTTCTATCTATATAACAAAGGAAAATGCCTAAACTGATACAGTTAGTCACACATAAATTCAACTCACAAAGGAAGAAATCTCATTTCCGCCCGAGATTTTGCTAATTAATAGCGATTTATTCATTCCATTTTTAGGAAAAGTTTTTCAAAGTTTTTACATGTTATATACAATTAGACACTACACCATTAAACTCAACACCATTATAACAATATAGATATTCATTCATACTGATCAGACATATCACAGTCGTTCAAAAGTACATACATCCATTCATACAAGATCTAACAATTCCCTCAATAACGGGAATGTCAGCGGAAAAAATAAGTTTAGAAAAAAAGCAAAGGTTGCTCAATAAGTCAATATATAAGGTATAATACATAAATGCTTATTAACCTAGAACACAGTACACTTGAAATTAAATACCAAATAAATTATTTGATGAAAAACTTGTATGGCAATGTGTACAAAACTCGAGTGCAGTATTTTTCAACACTTGGGTTTTAAAAGTAGAGCAACACTTGATACAAGGGCCTACGCGTTTCGAATCCCAATCGGAGTTAAAGAGGGATTCTCCTCAGGGCCAATGGAATATCTGAAAAACATAAAATGATCTCTATGTAATAGAATTCTTAAAGTGCCTATGTTAAACTAAAGAGTGAACCACCACCATCTCAAGCAGCTTAACCAACTGGTCTGCAAGGCAACTTGGAAGGCGTAGTGGGGCAGAAATCTCTGCAGAGAAGAGGATCATTATGTGAAAGAGATGAAAATCATCATGCTGGCAACAAAGCGTATCATGGAAATAGGGAAATCGCTGTACCTGTCTAATAAAACAGGAAATCAACGACAGTAGACTGAATCTTTAGGCAGGCGCAGGAGGTGTCTTGGGGTGGCACGAGAAGATGATCTCACTAGAAAAGTAAAAAAGTAACAATTTGCTAATGACCATCCAGATATGGCCTGTGGAGGCCTAAAGTCACAAAAGTTTGTCACCAAGTGTCTTACCGTGCTGAATAATCAGCCTAGAAGTCCGTTAAAAGTATACGGATCCAGAGGGATCAAGGACAGAGGGTTCCTCGTATGGTTTGATTGGTGGGTCCTACAAAACCAAAGAAATGTTACTTGTCTACGCATCAAAAACTAAGGTGAGAAACAATAAAAAAGTGGGCAATTATGGTCACGTAGCATTCACAAGGAGCAAAGTACTAATCTACTTAACGGCTCCATTGAAAACCGTGTCTATTTTGGAAATGCGGGGCATCCACAACGATCCTGATATTGCACTGAATCTAAGTATGTAAATCGTGAAAGAGTTAAATTAAATACCTGCACTAAGGCAGACACTTGGCTCAGTTGGCGGACGGGAACTTGGACAAATAAGCTGCCATCAAGAAGGGATATAACTCCTAGAAATAAACGGACACAAGGATTTATACAAGTGGGGAAAAGGTGGGGAGGAATGTGAACTAACGGAGCTTGTAACGAGTCTTACCTAATGAAAATTGATCTCGCGCTGCAACAGTCAGCCGACGTTTCGTGTGGGCGTCTGTACAGAACTAATCCCCTGCACATGCGCCGACGGGCTGGTGTCAGTCTCCTTGAGTTACTTACAGAAATAGTCATGAACGCTGGTGGAACACTAATCGCCCGCGCATGCGCTTAGACCAGGTATGATTAGGAGTGGGTGTTGATTAAAAGAATGACCGACAGTTTACGAGCTAAATTATTACAAAACCTGTCGGTGGAATCGACATAATGAAGCCTTCACGAACACGAAGGGAAAGATTAATACTGCTTTACAGTTATCAGACAAATCATTTAGCCTTCACGGACAAGATAAGTGGACAGGAACTCGCATTGTACAGGACCATGTTGTCTTTACAGTTTATAAATCTCTGACAATTCATTTAGACCTATGGCGGCCGTGTTAAACTTGACAATGAGGAGCGCTTCCCTTTTGGAAAGTCTAGCATCCCAGTCCCCTCCTCGGGATCGCGCTCCACCCTGGAAATGATAGTCCATTTTAGATCTTTGATTTGATGGTTCAATCTATTCCAATGATTGACCAGGGGTGCTGTCTCTACTCAATTCTTGAGTCTGGATTTATGCTGGGAAATTCTTTGCCGAACCTCCTGATTCGTTTTACCAATGTACAGGAGTCCGCAAGGACAAAGGATACCATAGACGACATATCTCGACTTACAATTGCTGAATGGAGGTTCGGCAAAGAATTTCCCAGCATAAATCCAGACTCAAGAATCGAGTAGAGACAGCACCCCTGGTCAATCATTGGAATAGATTGAACCATCAAATCAAAGATCTAAAATGGACTATCATTTCCAGGGTGGAGCGCGATCCCCGA
This sequence comes from Lissotriton helveticus, assembly GCF_964261635.1. NCBI lineage: Eukaryota > Metazoa > Chordata > Amphibia > Caudata > Salamandridae > Lissotriton > Lissotriton helveticus. Next base: position 279,517,947 of record NC_136067.1, read on the forward strand.
GGAGGGGACTGGGATGCTAGACTTTCCAAAAGGGAAGCGCTCCTCATTGTCAAGTTTAACACGGCCGCCATAGGTCTAAATGAATTGTCAGAGATTTATAAACTGTAAAGACAACATGGTCCTGTACAATGCGAGTTCCTGTCCACTTATCTTGTCCGTGAAGGCTAAATTATTTGTCTGATAACTGTAAAGCAGTATTAATCTTTCCCTTCGTGTTCGTGAAGGCTTCATTATGTCGATTCCACCGACAGGTTTTGTAATAATTTAGCTCGTAAACTGTCGGTCATTCTTTTAATCAACACCCACTCCTAATCATACCTGGTCTAAGCGCATGCGCGGGCGATTAGTGTTCCACCAGCGTTCATGACTATTTCTGTAAGTAACTCAAGGAGACTGACACCAGCCCGTCGGCGCATGTGCAGGGGATTAGTTCTGTACAGACGCCCACACGAAACGTCGGCTGACTGTTGCAGCGCGAGATCAATTTTCATTAGGTAAGACTCGTTACAAGCTCCGTTAGTTCACATTCCTCCCCACCTTTTCCCCACTTGTATAAATCCTTGTGTCCGTTTATTTCTAGGAGTTATATCCCTTCTTGATGGCAGCTTATTTGTCCAAGTTCCCGTCCGCCAACTGAGCCAAGTGTCTGCCTTAGTGCAGGTATTTAATTTAACTCTTTCACGATTTACATACTTAGATTCAGTGCAATATCAGGATCGTTGTGGTTGCCCCGCATTTCCGAAATAGACACGGTTTTCAATGGAGCCGTTAAGTAGATTAGTACTTTGCTCCTTGTGAATGCTACGTGACCATAATTGCCCACTTTTTTATTGTTTCTCACCTTAGTTTTTGATGCGTAGACAAGTAACATTTCTTTGGTTTTGTAGGACCCACCAATCAAACCATACGAGGAACCCTCTGTCCTTGATCCCTCTGGATCCGTATACTTTTAACGGACTTCTAGGCTGATTATTCAGCACGGTAAGACACTTGGTGACAAACTTTTGTGACTTTAGGCCTCCACATGCCATATCTGGATGGTCATTAGCAAATTGTTACTTTTTTACTTTTCTAGTGAGATCATCTTCTCGCCAAGACGGTAGTCAGACAAAATATCGAAAACAAAATATCGATATACAATATTATCGATGTTTTAATATCGATGGTATAGTATATCGATGTGCCATAATATCGACAGACAGAATATCGAGATTAAGGTATGTATGTTAGTAATATCGAAATTTTGTTGTTTAGTGTTATGTATTTTATTATGTTGTTTATATGTTTGCTAAATATGTTTAGAAATGTATGTTTGAAAATTAGTAATTATGTTAACATTTTGCGTTTTAGTATTAGAGCGGGTTGTGGGTTTATAGGGGAATAGGGTGGGAAGTAATTTAATAATAATTAAATAATTAATATATATTTTTAAATATTTTGTAATTAATAATTAATTTGTAATTAATTGAAACTAATTCGTTAATTACATTAATTAGAGTTAATGTGGTAATATATTTAATTTAGTGTTATTGTTAATTAATAATTAATTGGTAATTAATTAATATTAATTAGTTAATTAAATTAATTAGATTTAATGTGCTAAGATATATAATTTATTGTTATTGTTAATTAAAAATTAATTGGTAATTAATTAATGTTAATTAGTTAATTACATTAATTAGATTTATTTTTGGGTAAAGGGGTATTTTTAGGGTTCAGTGTCAGTTTTTAGTTTTTGGGTAAAGGGGTATTTTTAGGGTTCAGGGTCAGTTTTTAGTTTTTGGGTAAAGGGGTATTTTTAGGGTTCAGGGTCAGTTTTTAGTTTTTGGGTAAAGGGGTATTTTTAGGGTTCCGGGTCAGTTTTTAGTTTTTGGGTAAAGGGGTATTTTTAGGGCACTGGGTCAGTTTTTTGTTTTTGGGTAAAGGGGTATTTTTAGGGTTCAGGGTCAGTTTTGGGTTTTTGGGTAAAGGGGTATTTTTAGGGTTCAGGGTCAGTTTTTAGTTTTTGGGTAAAGGGGTATTTTTAGGGCACAGGGTCAGTTTTTAGTTTTTGGGTAAAGGGGTATTTTTAGGGTTCAGGGTCAGTTTTTAGTTTTTTGGTAAAGGCGTATTTTTAGGGCACAGGGTCAGTTTTTTGTTTTTGGGTAAAGGGGTATTTTTAGGGTTCAGGGTCAGTTTTTAGTTTTTGGGTAAAGGGGTATTTTTAGGGTTCAGGGTCAGTTTTGGGTTTTTGGGGTACAGGGGTACAGTGTAAAAATTAAAGTTAAATTAAATTTAAATTAAATTAATTAAATTAAATTAAATTTAAATTAAATTATATTATATTTATTTTAATTAATTTACATAAAAAATTATTATATACTTACCAATACTTATGTTGTAATGGTATGCGTTGTAAAAGTATCTGCGTTGTAAAAACATGCGTTAATATTTGTAAAATTATATGTATTTTTAAATTATTTTTACATTATTATTAATACATTTAAAAAAACGATATTTTTTATTTCGATATTTTTGTACAACGATATTATTTTTTCGATATTTTTGTACTTACCATTATGTAGATATAACTTCGATATTTTTGATTTCGATATTTTTGTGTCGATATTTTTGTATCTCGATAATGTGTCTTTCGATAATATGTCAGTGATCCCCCAAGACACCTCCTGCGCCTGCCTAAAGATTCAGTCTACTGTCGTTGATTTCCTGTTTTATTAGACAGGTACAGCGATTTCCCTATTTCCATGATACGCTTTGTTGCCAGCATGATGATTTTCATCTCTTTCACATAATGATCCTCTTCTCTGCAGAGATTTCTGCCCCACTACGCCTTCCAAGTTGCCTTGCAGACCAGTTGGGTAAGCTGCTTGAGATGGTGGTGGTTCACTCTTTAGTTTAACATAGGCACTTTAAGAATTCTATTACATAGAGATCATTTTATGTTTTTCAGATATTCCATTGGCCCTGAGGAGAATCCCTCTTTAACTCCGATTGGGATTCGAAACGCGTAGGCCCTTGTATCAAGTGTTGCTCTACTTTTAAAACCCAAGTGTTGAAAAATACTGCACTCGAGTTTTGTACACATTGCCATACAAGTTTTTCATCAAATAATTTATTTGGTATTTAATTTCAAGTGTACTGTGTTCTAGGTTAATAGGCATTTATGTATTATACCTTATATATTGACTTATTGAGCAACCTTTGCTTTTTTTCTAAACTTATTTTTTCCGCTGACATTCCCGTTATTGAGGGAATTGTTAGATCTTGTATGAATGGATGTATGTACTTTTGAACGACTGTGATATGTCTGATCAGTATGAATGCATATCTATATTGTTATAATGGTGTTGAGCTTAATGGTGTAGTGTCTAATTGTATATAACATGTAAAAACTTTGAAAAACTTTTCCTAAAAATTGAATGAATAAATCGCTATTAATTAGCAAAATCTCGGGCGGAAATGAGATTTCTTCCTTTGTGAGTTGAATTTATGTGTGACTAACTGTATCAGTTTAGGCATTTTCCTTTGTTATATAAACTTTAAAATGGCAGCAGATAGAGATATAATATTTACACAAAAATTAATTGTAATTTAAAATCACTTTAAGGGTAAAGCTGGATTTTACGTTTCTATTCTGAAAAAACACTTTTTAAACGTTGACATTTCTTGCCTTAAATCTGGTGTGCTGCTTGTGTCCTCTGCTGTTTTTGGTTGTGTATTACTATGAGACAGTGAAACAAAGGAAGCCTCGGTGTGATTGGAAAGGGACCTCCTGAAAGAATGGCTGGGATGTGCTGTTCCCTCCCCTGATTACATTTCAAAGAGCCCTGCCTGCATCACACACAAAAGAACCTCACACCAGGCCTGAACTTGATTTTGTCACCCTAGACAGTTGGGAGCCAGGACCAGGGAATGAACTAACCAAAAGCAGTTTAGGAGGTAGGTCAGCGAATTTCCAAGCGCAAAGACTGTCACCAGGTATACAAATAGGACCTTCAGAACCGCTCATCGGAACTCTTCTGGACCTGTGGTATGATTCAGAAGATGACTGCTCTACTGCCAGAATGACTTCTCTGCCTGCTGGAAGGATTGTTCTGAAGAAGGAAGATTGGACCTGTTTGCATTGAACCCAGGCTATGCAGAATGACTCCAAGGGTCAGTTGGCTGCCCCGCTGTGTGGGCTACATAGACACATTAAACCTCCAGAGACCTCCCTGCAACTGACCAGTACCAAGCGTATCTGACGGGACCTGCCTGAAGTCAATAGTTCTAGTGTTGGCTGCCAGCTTTTTCGCAATCCTTGTTTGTTTTGTCATGGTTTTTGCAAAACCTTAATATTCTATAAGCTGCTGGCCCCTTATCAATCTAAACAAAAATATTTGCTAAAGGCAAAAATGTTGTTTTGGTTTGAAATAAACACACATTGCCATTGTACTCCCGGGCAATGAAGAGGACTACTTTGTGTGTCGATGTGCTCTTTGTGAAAGGTCAGCAAACTTTAACTCCTAGAGAAGTCAGCCAATGCAGCCAGTGGCTGGAGTGGGCTGAATCATTGCCACTTAATACATGCTGGTGTGGGGGGAAGAAATAAGTGCATGACAGAAAAACAGACTAATGACTGAAGTCAGGCTAAACACCTGTATAGGCAACTGTGCTATACACATAATTTTAGTAAAATCAAAAGGTCTTGGCTAACACAGACTTGAAAAAGCCAATCAATCTGGCATTGGCTGCAAGACTCTTGGCTTTGGGAAAGAAGGCAAGAAGAAAAGAAACAAACAAAAGAAAGAAAGAAAGATAAAAAGAAAGAAAGAAAGAATGAATTAATGAAAGAAAGAAAAAGGAAAAGAATTAGTGAAGGAAAGAAGGTAAGAAAAAAGGAAGGAAAATAGAAGGCGGAGAGAAACAAACAGCAAAGGAAAGAAAGAAAGGAAGTGAAAGAACAAGAGAGAGAAAAAGAAAGAAAGAAGAGAACGAAGCAAAGGAAGAAAGAAGAAAATCCAGAAGGAAAGAGAAGGAGAGTAAGAACACTAAATGGATGGGAAGAGAGAAAGACAGAAAGAAAGAAAACGAAAGAAAGAAACTGAAAGAAAGAAGGACAAAAAGAAAGGAAGGAGAGCATTAAAGCTAGAAGGAAAAGGAAAGGAAAGAGACGAGGAATGGGAAAGGAAGGAAGAGATAAGAAAAACAAATATCGAAGAAAAGAGACACAGAAGAAGGAATAAAAGAATGCAAGAGAAAGAAAGAAAAAAGTAGAAAGAAAGCAAGAAAGAAAGAGAGAGAGAAGGATGGAAAGAAGAAAAAAGAGCACAAAGTAAGAAGGTAAGAATGAAACAATGCATGAATTCAAGAAGGGAAGAAAGAAATGGATTAAGAAAGCAAGAGAAAGAGAGAATGAAAGAGAAAGGTAGCAGAAAACAGAAAGAAGGAAAGAAACTTGAGATTAAAAGGAAGAGAATGGAAAACTAATGAAAGAAGGAAAGAAAGAAAGGAGAGGAAGAAAGAAGGAAAGAAAGAGAGAAAAAGAGGATAACAATCCAGATCAGTTTCAAAGGACACAATCTGGTATACTTTGAAATAGCAGTAGTCAGAGAATAAACACTCTAAAAAGAATTTATATAAACATTGGCAGGTGAGGGGATCTGAGAAAATAGAATGTGCATCAGAAGCGTTGTGCTATCACATCTGGTTCTAAACACAAAGGCATAGCTAAAGTAATTGTAAGGTAAAACAAAAACCCTGGCATTGAAGGGAACTAGCTTGATTGTGGAATTTCTCCTTGTGAGAGATCAAAATGTGGTCACTCAAAATGAGGTTAACCAGTGGCTTATGTAGGCTGCCCACTGCCACATGGTATGTATTGCAGTGGGTGGAATCAAAATATGAATGACAGCGACAGACCAATGGATGAAGAGAGGTGGTTGTAAACCCCTATTTGTTTTTATATATATATCAGTAAAATGTTTAGTAAAATCAAAAATTGTTGGCTAACACCAGACATAATAAAGTAAAAACCACTGGCACGGAAGGTAAATACCATGTCTAATGATGTGTTCCTTGTGAAAAGGCAAAATGCAGTCACTCAAAGAGGCTGAAGCAGGCTGAGCCATTGCCCCATGCGTTATGTTGTAGTGGCAAAAGCACAAGTTAAATGATGCAAGAACACACAACTGTGAATATTCAGAGGTGGCTCAAAGTCACCTTATGTAAGTATATTATACATATAATTTTAGTAAAACCAAAAGGTCTTGGCTAATGCCAGACCTTAAAAAAGAGGGACCTGTATTTAGCTGAAAGCAGAAAATAAACTATTTCAAGCAGGTATGAAGACATATTAAGACAATATAACAAACTGATTCACAACAAGCTTGACCTAGAAAGACGCAGGTCTCAAACCAAGAGTGGAATATAAACAGGAGCATATGTAGCATTAAAGGAGAATGCATCAGTGCCAGTACTGCCTGGCAAACCCTTTTTAAAAGTCATGTATGAAAGTTAATACTTTTACACTTGTCCCTTTTAGATAGCATTGAACTTAGATTACATTTTAATTACCTCTGGTTCGGGACGCTTTTGAATCCAAAATGTTGGATTGGCATACTCTGATAGATGTGCACTGAGGCTGGCATCATCATGGATTGCTGCATACTTAGCTCATGCATGTCTCTCAGGGAGGAAAGCTTAACGTGATGATAGTTCAGAGTCAGCTCACTTCTATAGAGAAGATGCATACACTAGTCTCTACCCCCTTCTGCAACTCTTCTACTCTCTCTGCAACTTGGGATTCATGGCTGGTTGGTGGGATTCTTGGAGATCCAGCTTGACGATTCGAAACAGGTACCTCCTTTAAATGGTCGCCTTCTCTGTTGCTCCCTTTTGGGTTGCTTGTGTTCCAGTTCGGAGGGGACCTGGCTTGGCAGTTCTGCCTGGACTGCTTCGATTGGAGCAGGATCAAGATAGATTTGCATTTGGCTGGGCCTAATCTGAGGAGGTATGGTGGGTGAAAGAATGATGGGTTGGATGATACCCCAATTGCCAGATGTGCAGCAAGCTGAATGAGGTTAGAATATATTAAATATATTCTATTTTGAAATATGTTAACATGTACTGTTCTTTCGTATAAGTGTATCCCTTAGCAGGCATTTGCATTATGCCTTGAAACAAGTATTTCAAAAAAGTCTGTTTATTTAACATTAGTTGTTGTTTTGCATGTGTACAACCTAAAGAATTATGGGGTATATTATCAAGGGGTTTTATCTCCGCTTTTTTGGCTTTAAAAGCCAAGAAAGCGGAGATAAAATTATCTCCCTATTACCAAGCTGTCGCTAACACCAGTTAGCGACAGCTAATAGGAGATAGCGACCATCATGGGCCCCACTTTGCATGTCAGTGATATTTATCACTAATGACATGCAAAGTGGGCGTGCCAAGATGTTAGCGACTGGAAACAGTCGCTAACATCGCTATCTCCTATTACCAACTTTTGGAGATATTCGCGCTAAGCGCGAATATCTCCAAAAGCTAACACCTGCCCTGAGCAGTTCTTAGCCATGTTATCCAATGGGAGGTGGATAACATGGCTAAGAGCATTTGCTCGATAATGCATGAATATCGCTGACTTTTCAGCGATATTCATGCATTGCGGCCGTTTTTTATCGCATTTGCGATAAACCTTGCTAATAGCAAGGTTTATCTGCGATAAAAATCGCCGGTTTGCGGCGATAATTTTTGTCTCTAAACAAGTTAGAGACAAAAACTATCGCTAGTTGTTGGTAATATACCCCTATGTTTTTTTCATGTGTGAGCAAAGTTTCCGCATGCCTGGTCGTCTACACATTCCTGTTTAGTGAGAGCAGCAGGTATGAGGTCAAACTTTCTGCAGAATGACGTTAATTCTTGGGTCCCGCTCAAATGGAGTTCTGTTTGTAACATTAACTAATTATTCTGATGCTTCAGATCAAAGTATTGTGAACAGATAAATGCTGCTATTGTGAAAGGTGTACCTTCCAGGGGACTTGAGTACCAGTTTCTGTTGGTAAAAGGATATATAAGGTCACTTATTTAATCGAGAGAGCAAGAGAGGCCTAAGGCTAGAAGGCATTGTGTCCACTGGGGGCACCAATTTGAGATCATGTTTGTAGCAATAAGGGGAGAGGTACTAAATGACGTTTCAACAAGACAGCATAAAATAACACAATGCTCCAAGGGACTAACTAAACTGATTAGTTAGAGATGTTTAATGAGCAATGTTCAGGTTTATATTTTGATGATTCTCATTACATTCTTTATCTCTGAGTTTTTCATATTTTAGGTAAGTACATATTAAGCACTCAGGGCCCGATTCACAGAACTAACTTAAGACTAAATCCTAAACTTACTACTTTTGGTATTCACAGAATGGATTTACGACTACTAACTTTACGTCCGCACTCGGGCCGTAAATTCCGGCCCGGGGGCAGAGCTACTAGCCCAAAGGCGGAGCTTCTGGCTTTGAGGCGGAGCTTCCGGCCCGGAGGCGGAGCTTGCAGACCAGAGGTGGACATTTCAGCCATGGCTAAATCCCCACCTCTGAGCCGGAAGCTTCGCCTCTGGGCTGGAAGATCCGCCTCCGGGCCATAACTCCGCCTCCAAGCCGGAAGTTCCGCCCCCGGGCCAGAATTTACGGCCCGAGTGCGGGCGTAAAGTTAGTAGTCGTAAATCCATTCTGTGAATACCAAAAGTAGTAAGTGAATTCTGTGAATACCAAAAGTAGTACGTTTAGTATTTTGTCTTAAGTTAATTCTGTGAATCGGGCCCTCATTGTAATGACACACTAAGTTTTGTGTGTGCTTACTTATTTGTAGAATGCAGAGCACAATTCTTTATTTACACTCTGCAAGAGCTTCTGAGAGGTCTGTCAAGTTCTTATTAGGCCTGGGCAGAGTTTACGGAGTTCTGCTACGCGGAACTCTGTGAAGTGACTGAAAAAATTTGCTGTGTGGAGTAACGCAAGCGGCTTAGTACATTAGGGTGCGCCATTCGTGCTGATTTTTAGCACAGGTTATTTGTCCCACGCTGGAAATCAGGTCAAACGGCACCATGTGGAGCCCAAGAAGGCACTGCTTTTTTCCACCGCCAGAGTAGATGTTCTACTTAAGGGGCAGCTTCCTCAACGTGAATGGAAGATTTCTCAACGTGAACGGTAGCGACTATCCGGTACCGCCCATGTTGAGAAATCTTCTTTGGAGGTCGTCTGGAGTATGATTTTCCTTGCTCATGTTCGCCAACTTAACTTTGGCGAGTGGGAAAAAGGTCTGCTCCCCTATGCAGAGCGGAGTTTCAGGGAACTCCGTGCGCTATATGGAGTGCATAGTGGAAAATCTGTAAACTCCGTGAGCGGAGCAGAATATCACATCCAGACCTAGTTCTTATCACTACGATATTCCTATGCATATACCCCAAAGGAGGGGATGGGATATTCCAGCCTTTTAATCTTTTCTTTGCTGAGACTAAGGCTTTGCACCAGCCTCTTCGGGCTAGGGAAATGACATGATGTGACACCTAAAAAGACAGGATTGAGAGAAAGCAATCTCCCCTTTGGATGAAATAATATTGATTATTAGATTAGAAAAGTAAAAGTGTATTTGTGTAAACTTCCATTACTGTCAATATGCAAGGATTTAAACAGCAAGATGTATGTAGAAGAGAATATAGTGGTTTATGCAGCTATTCAACCCTGCAAATGACACTGGGTGGGGATGAATCAAGAAGTATAAGGAAAAGCAGTTCAACAATAAGGACGCTAAGGTCCAGGCAACCAAACATAAAAAAAGCATTGGCTCCATGCCCTTGGATTTGCTTGCTGGAGGCTTTCAACGGAGCAGCCATAAAAAGATGGAAGAGCATCGAAAGTGTAAGGGTGCAACATGATCAAATTCAGACTTGGCTGTCAGATTCAAGCAAGGGGCACCTCTGTTCCCTTACAGGGTTGGCAGAGCAAACGTTTCTCAAGGAGCAACAGGGGTCAGCAAGGGCTTACAAGTTGCAAAGAGTAACCTTGGCTCAAAGTGTGTGTGCATAAAAGTCATTGCACTTCAAGGAAACATGTGCCTTCTGTTCATTGTTGTTTTTCTGGCTCGCAGTATGGTTTATTCCGAGACCTCTTGATATTGTATCTTGTTTCCACTCCACCAGTAAAACACGTAAATCTACTGGATTGGGGCTGCACACAAAATATAACCCATCCAGAGAGAGCCAACTATGGAAAGGCTGTTACTTTATGGCATAAGCATTAAGAGTGCATGGATGCCAACCTTTTAACCAGCATGTATTGAAAATCATCCACTAGCAACTGATGTAGCGGAAATTTCATTTTATTTGTAGGGGTGCATTATAATCACACATGTAGAGCACACCTGCATATAATCCTTTGTATTGTTAACATGAAGTGTTAGGATCTTGAAATGTAATAACGTGAAACATGATGTATTTAGGCCATTGAAGAGTTAATGTAGAAAGTAAATGTAAGTAGCAGAGAACACTAACTGATAAATTCCTGTGTGCTACTGACAATCCTTCATTTTTTGAATGTGTTTATTAATATGTCATTTTCCATGTAGGTAGGAACATTAACTGAATGTGTCTTAATTTCTCATGAATTTCTGTAAAGATTATACCGCAATTTTCCTATGTTAGCAAAATGTGTAGGCCTGAAATGACTTTCCCCGGAAGCTATTGCTTTAGAAGTAACAGTTGGAATTGCATGTGTGCTGTGAATTTCGTTCTTTCTCATGTTTGTGTTTTGTGTTGCAGGTGGAAGAAGGGCCTTTGTTAGCTAGAATAATGTCTTTGTTTTATTAGTCAAGCAGAGGGAGAAGGAGATACATCACAAGCTAAAACCGATAAGGGAAATTATTGTGTTTTCAAACCAGAAATGGCTTGGAAATCAAGGTCAACATGTTGCAGTTCAGAAACATCACTGTCCCATGGAAAAGTACAGATGGGATCATACTTGAGCAGATAGCGTAACCTGCAAGGGTTGTTGGGAAGAAACCTGTAATAGTGAAAGGTGCAAGTAGGGATAATGCCCCAATTCTGCTCTGCCTTCCGATAGAGAGCATCATAGAATGAGATATGTCACAATAGCTTTATGCTACCAAACCCATCGACGGTGGAAAGACTTCTTAGGAAGACTCCACATGCTGACACCTTTTATTTCTTTCCCTGAAGATGCTTAAGTCGGGATGTCAATTTAGCACTAGTGATAGATTGATGCTTTATATCCACAATGCCAGGAAATTGGGACTCATGCTTTCTGAACCTCTGCATCCTATTTCTTGAGTTAATTGTGTTGTGCATGCTTTATTGACTCAACTTTATTAGCAGATCTAGCTTTATGCTCTTGTTTTGAGGTATCTATATATCCAGTTATTTCTTGCTTTGTCATACACTAACCAATGTTATGTAGTTGCATGTGGTTACCATGTGTCTGGAGAAATTCCAGTTGAATTGATTGACGTTATTAACGATTTTCTCCCCTAGCACTTACATGTTGCTAAAAAGAACCATTGGACTGCGATTCTAGAACAGGTCTAGAATTTATGGGCCCTACCCTTTCAGTTGGTAGCAGAGTAGGATGGTTTACACAGGAAGTGAGGGGAGAATTCAGAACTAGTCTAGAAAATAGGAAACCTAGAAACCCAGAACCCCAAAATAGGGCCCAATAAACAGAGAACGGACAGTGCGGGATTTTGCCAGAGACTGATGGAGTTTGATGGTTCAGCGAGATCAGCGGAGAATGGAGAAGTGACTATCAATAGGGTGTATGTTGTGTGTTAGATTACAGGAATATATTGATTGTGAGATGTCTGGTGGAGTTGATGGGAGAGTTCAGTGAATGTTGTTTCGGGCCGAACGTGGTCCAAGGAATGATATTTGAGTTTCACGTCCCGAAGATGGCAAAGATCCCACAATATATTAAATGGTGTAGAAGACACAAACATTTATTGCGGTTTACTGACCGAAGAATTGAGGAGTTGTGGTCAAACATCATTGGCAGTTGCACCTAAGATAGGGAACTTTGTGCGAATGGGACATATGGGAATGGTTTAGTAGACCTTGTGTAAAGAGGTGAGCTATACTGATTCAGGGGACTAGCGCAGGAAGTGGGTTGTCATGTGTGAATGCTCTTGGATTACCTAATTCCATCGATCCTTTTAGATGGCAGACAATTACAGAGTGTAAGTCGAATGTGTAAATTAATTTGTATGGATAAATTGTAAAGGGGGTGAGCCGCTGTGAGGAGTGAATGCGGCATCCGACTGTGCCGCAATGTGATAGGTCAGTTGGTGTAACGCCGCACTGGGATTAGTTGATAGTCTTCGGAAAGTTGTGGTTGGGAAATATTTGTTCATCATGTTATGTTATGTTATGTTAAAGAAGCTTATAAAGCGCACTTACACCCAAAGGTGTCCTGGCGCTGTGTTCTGACTCACAGGAAACAAAGAAGGAGTGCCTTATACTGTGAATAACCATGTCTTAAGCCCCTTTCTAAAAGAGAGGAGCTCTGAGGCATTTCTGAGATGCAACAGCAGACTGTTCCAGGCTTTCGCAGCACAAAAGGAGAAGCTGTTACCTCCCCAGCTAGCTTTTTTTAGTCGGGGAACAGCTACTAGTTTTCCTTTGGAGGAGCGCAACGCTCTACCCAGAACATACCATTCAAAGCATCTCCTCTGAAACTCCGGGCCACTGTGCACAGTGTTTTAAATTGTGCTCGTTTTGTTACTGGCAGCCAGTGCAGTTGCCGGAGTCCATCTCGAGCAGAGGCAAACCTTGGAATGCCTGTTAGCAGTCTAGCCGCCACATTTTGTCAAAAGGGGGTGGTGATGGACAGAGTATCTGAGTTAATCAGAACACTCCTACCCAGTCAACAGATCAGGGCTTGATCCATCACCGTTTTTTAGCTCACTGCACCATCCCAGTTCAGAACCTGGCTATATGCAAATTAGTCTGTCCCTGGCCCAGTGCATCATGGGAACAGGGCAGACCAAACTACCAAGCCAATTCTTCACTGGAAAGGAAACAAGCTTCCGGGGACCGGTTTCTGGCATTACAGCCGTCTTCGGCCCGGCTTGCTTGAATCCTGATGGTGCAGTGAGCAAGGGACTCATGTCTGAGCATACCCTTCCACACTCGTGGTGGCCAAAATAATTTCAAAAGGGGGTGGTGATGGACAGAGTATCTGAGTTAATCAGAACACTCCTACCCAGTCAACAGATCAGGGCTTGATCCATCACCGTTTTTTAGCTCACTGCACCATCCCAGTTCAGAACCTGGCTATATGCAAATTAGTCTGTCCCTGGCCCAGTGCATCATGGGAACAGGGCAGACCAAACTACCAAGCCAATTCTTCACTGGAAAGGAAACAAGCTTCCGGGGACCGGTTTCAGGCATTACAGCCGTCTTCGGCCCGGCTTGCTTGAATCCTGATGGTGCAGTGAGCAAGGGACTCATGTCTGAGCATACCCTTCCACACTCATGGTGGCCAAAATAATTTCAAAAGGGGGTGGTGATGGACAGAGTATCTGAGTTAATCAGAACACTCCTACCCAGTCAACAGATCAGGGCTTGATCCATCACCGTTTTTTAGCTCACTGCACCATCCCAGTTCAGAACCTGGCTATATGCAAATTAGTCTGTCCCTGGCCCAGTGCATCATGGGAACAGGGCAGACCAAACTACCAAGCCAATTCTTCACTGGAAAGGAAACAAGCTTCCGGGGACCGGTTTCTGGTATTACAGCCGTCTTCGGCCCGGCTTGCTTGAATCCTGATGGTGCAGTGAGCAAGGGACTCATGTCTGAGCATACCCTTCCACACTCGTGGTGGCCAAAATAATTTCAAAAGGGGGTGGTGATGGACAGAGTATCTGAGTTAATCAGAACACTCCTACCCAGTCAACAGATCAGGGCTTGATCCATCACCGTTTTTTAGCTCACTGCACCATCCCAGTTCAGAACCTGGCTATATGCAAATTAGTCTGTCCCTGGCCCAGTGCATCATGGGAACAGGGCAGACCAAACTACCAAGCCAATTCTTCACTGGAAAGGAAACAAGCTTCCAGGGACCGGTTTCTGGCATTACAGCCGTCTTCGGCCCGGCTTGCTTGAATCCTGATGGTGCAGTGAGCAAGGGACTCATGTCTGAGCATACCCTTCCACACTCGTGGTGGCCAAAATAATTTCAAAAGGGGGTGGTGATGGACAGAGTATCTGAGTTAATCAGAACACTCCTACCCAGTCAACAGATCAGGGCTTGATCCATCACCGTTTTTTAGCTCACTGCACCATCCCAGTTCAGAACCTGGCTATATGCAAATTAGTCTGTCCCTGGCCCAGTGCATCATGGGAACAGGGCAGACCAAACTACCAAGCCAATTCTTCACTGGAAAGGAATCAAGCTTCTGGGGACCGGTTTCTGGCATTACAGCCGTCTTCGGCCCAGCTTGCTTGAATCCTGATGGTGCAGTGAGCAAGGGACTCATGTCTGAGCATACCCTTCCACACTCGTGGTGGCCAAAATAATTTCAAAAGGGGGTGGTGATGGACAGGGTATCTGAGTTAATTAGAACACTCCTACCCAGTCAACAGATCAGGGCTTGATCCATCACCGTTTTTTAACTCACTGCACCATCCCAGTTCAGAACCTGGATATATGCAAATTAGTCTGTCCCTGGCCCAGTGCATCATGGGAACAGGGCAGACCAAACTACCAAGCCAATTCTTCACTGGAAAGGAAACAAGCTTCCGGGGACTGGTTTCTGGCATTACAGCCGTCTTCGGCCCGGCTTGCTTGAATCCTGATGGTGCAGTGAGCAAGGGACTCACGTCTGAGCATACCCTTCCACACTCGTGGTGGCCAAAATAATTTCAAAAGGGGGTGGTGATGGACAGAGTATCTGAGTTAATCAGAACACTCCTACCCAGTCAACAGATCAGGGCTTGATCCATCACCGTTTTTTAGCTCACTGCACCATCCCAGTTCAGAACCTGGCTATATGCAAATTAGTCTGTCCCTGGCCCAGTGCATCATGGGAACAGGGCAGACCAAACTACCAAGCCAATTCTTCACTGGAAAGGAAACAAGCTTCCGGGGACCGGTTTCTGGCATTACAGCCGTCTTCGGCCCGGCTTGCTTGAATCCTGATGGTGCAGTCTGTACAGATGTTTTTTTTTCAAGTTTAGGTACAGACTATTACAATAGTCCAGCCAAGAAATAATGAGGGCTGATACTGCTGTCCTGAAACCATTGGCCGGAAGGAAAAATTTAATTTTTCCCAATATTCTGAGGAGGTAGAAGCAGGTAGATACAACTCCGCTGACCTTGTCACCAAAATCAAATTTGTGATCCATGATCACACCCAAATTCTTGGCTTTTACTGTGGGAGCTGGTAACTTTCCCTATATTTCAGGCCACAGGTCAGGTCTCCAGATATTGTGATTATTCCCAAATATGATGGCCTGCATTCAATTTCAGGCAGTTGGAGGCCATCCAGCCAGAGATATCTTTCAGGCAGTCATGACATCTGGAGGCCATAACTTCTTCGGTGCCTCGTTGTATGGACAACACAATGTGTGTGTCATCTGCACAAGATACATACATACAGTCCAAAAGATCTTATCAGTGCCGCCAACTGGCTGACATCAATGTTAAAAAGCGTGGGACTGAGGGAGGACCCTGCGGCATCCCGATTAGGAGGGCAAAAGGCTTAGATTTGTCTCGCCCCAAATCAACTGTTTGGATTCTGTCAGCCAGGAAAGATTTCAAGAGGCTCCAGGCCCTGCCTTCCACCCACGCCTTCGACAATCGGTCCATCAGATTCAGCACATAGTGATGGACCATATCAAAGGCCGCTGACAGATCAAGTAAAATCAGGACTGCCACCCCTCCCTGATCAAGTGCTGCTCTCAGCTCCTCCGTGGCCTTGATAAGGGCCAGCTCAATGCTGTGTCCTGCACCAACGGCAAATTGCGTGGGGTCAAGTGCGTTGGTACTCTGAAAGAAAGAGCTGAGTTGCCTATTGATGGCCTTCTCTAATATCTTAGCCAGCAACAGGAGTCGAGATATGGGGCTGTAATTGTTGGGATTGTTTTTTTTCTAGATTAGGTTTTTTTATTAGGGGGAGTATCGAAGTGGCTTTCCACGATCTGGGGTATTCGTCTAAGTCTATGATGGTATTAAACAAGGGTGTAAGGGTGGTTGCAACAACCTCAGGAATGTTTTTAAGCACTGCAACTGGGCAGGGGTCCCTGGGGGACCCTGACCGAGATGCCATCTAAAGGTTTCTGACCTCTGAGGTCTGAAGCTGATTAAAACACTGTAGCCTATTTGACGCCGACGTCAACCCGGACTTAAGTCTGGCTGCCACGTCACCCAACTCCCCTTTAGCTAGGGAAAAGGAGGAGAAGATAACTTTCACCATATTTAGGAAAAAAAAGGCTAGCGCTTCACACAGTGCAGAGCTACTGTGTGAGTGGGGTTTGGTTGGATTCGTTAGATTAGAGATGGTCCTAAACAGTTCTCTGGAAGATGACTTGCCCTCTTTTATCTGCTCCACAAAGTAAACTTTATTGATTTATAAGAGTAATTTCTTATAACTACTAAGGCTTTCTTTATACTCTTCTTTATTTTTAATGTTATACCCTTTCCTCCATGCCCTCTCCAGCCTCTTACAATCTGTTTTGTGCTTTTGAAAGTTGGCTGAAAACCAAGGTGCTGAGGGCTGAGCCCACTTGGGTGTGTATAGATTAACCGGTGCAAATTTGTCACAAGCATTCTCAATCCACCTTGAGTACAGCGCCGCTGCCTTGTCTACATTAGCTGGAAGAATAGGAGTATTTAAGGTCAGAAAATTCCCCATATCAGTGCTATCTATATTTTTCCAAGCCCGAATGGAAATACTCTCCCTGGGCTTGGGATTAGACTGGTTAAGAGGCGTTTGTAGAAGCGTAAAGATAATGGCTGCATGGTCAGACCACAGGAGTGGCAAAATTTCCGAAATGGCTAGACCAGAGTTGTTGGAAAAAATGCCATCCAGAGTGTGCCCTTCAGCATGTGAAGGGCCAGCTACCCGTTGTTCTAACCCCCTCTGCTTATAAGTTCCATCAGTCTCATATTGTCCAAATGTAATGCATCCTCCAAGTAAAAATTGAAGTCTCCCATTATCGTGAAGGAGTTTGCACACAGACCCTCCTCCAAAAGAGAACTAATCGAGTCCAGGAATGTGCCTCTAGGGCCTGGAGGACGAAATATCAGCATAGCTTTGAAAGTGTCTTGGGGGGAAACGTACACTAATAATAATAATAATAAAATTGACATTTATAAAGCATGAACACAAAATCCTGCGCACTCAGACAGAATCTCAACAACAATGTGACAGTAAATAGAATTGTCAAACAAGAGAAATTTTATCCAACGTCGTTTCATGGAGGTTCATGTATCTCTCCTTTTTATTAGGTCATCAAATCAGCAATAATATACAGCCAGCCGACACGTGTTTCGTTGTAGGACTGTGCATATACAGTGACTACAACTCTTCAGGGCTGGAAAATACAAAAGGAATGACCTAAGTCGCAAAACAGCGAATACACATCTAAAAGTACTATGACACAAAGTCTGTACCAAAAGTGACATCTTAGTCGACAATCACCTCTGTATGTGGAACCCCTCTAAGTTAAATATACAATATTATTCAAAAGGTATGTTAGTAGGTCTTAAAAGATCCGTAAGTTATTCATCACATCCTCGAAATTTGGTATTATTGTATGTAACAGTATAGAGTAAAAACATCACCTATGTCGCTTCAAAATAAAGAAACAAAGTGTGTGCAAAAGCCAAACCATCATTAAATCAAAACAGTTAAGCACAGTGTCACAAGAACACAAAGAAGCCACAAAGCATGTGATAAGAAGCCAAAATTTATAATACCTCAATGGCTGAATCCTCAGGAATTAGGCTAATAAATATGGAAGTTAAGAGGAAAAAAGGGGGAAAAAAGAAAGAGGAGAGAAACGTCAAAGGAAAGGGATTAATATCCCATATTTAATAAGTAGATCCCCCTTCTAAGTCTCCGTATTAGAATAACATCAGAGATGTAACTTACCCTAGTTCCGGTGATAATTCCAACCCGGAAGGGTACCCCTTGCGGTGTCAAGTACGAGAATAGTCGTCACTGTAAAATATAGGCGTCATGTATTCAGTAAGAAAGTACGAGAGATGTGTACATCAACACAAACTCTCCAAGTAAAATTGGAAACATAATATTGCATGATGTTTGTGAGCTACTATCAATATAAACAAGATCCGTCAGAAGTGCCAAGTGACTATCTTGCCCGATGACACTTATGAGCTACAATCAGTGTAAGTCAGATCCGTCAGATGTACAACGTGACTGTCTTGCCCAATGCCACCATTCGATTGTAATAGTAAGGTGTGTAACTTGGTACTAAAAAGAAAGAAGAGGGGCAATGTCTCTAGTCACGACTATCGGATTTAACAAATAAGTAACCTTCCCCGGCATTCACACTTATTCTAAAAAGTATTCATCACATCCTCGAAAGTTGGTATTATTGTATGTAACAGCATAGAGTAAAAACATCACCTGTGTCGCGTCAAAATAAAAAAAAAAGTGTGTGCAAAAGCCAAACCATCATTAAATCAAAACAGTTAAGCACAGTGTCACAAGAACACAAAGAAGCCACAAAGCACGTGATAAGAAGCCAAAATTTATAATACCTCAATGGCTGAATCCTCAGGAATTAGGCTAATAAATATTGAAGATAAGAGGAAAAAAGGGGGAAAAAAGAAAGAGGAGAGAAACGTCAAAGGAAAGGGATTAATATCCCATATTCAATACATAGATCCCCCTTCTAAGTCTCCGTATTAGAATAACATCAGAGATGTAACTTACCCCAGGTCCGGTGATAATTCCAACCCGGAAGGGTACCCCTTGCGGTGTCAAGTACGAGAATAGTCGTCACTGTAAAATATAGGTGTCATGTATTCAGTAAGAAATTACGAGAGATGTGTACATCAACACAAACTCTCCAAGTAAAATTGCAACCGTAATATCGCATGATGTTTGTGAGCTACTATCAATATAAGCCAGATCCGTCAGAAGTGCCAAGTGACTGTCTTGCCCGATGACACTCATGAGCTACTATCAGTGTAAGTCACATCCGTCAGATGTACAATGTGACTGTCTTGCCCAATGCCACCATTCGATTGTAACAGTAAGGTGTGTAACTCGATACTAAAAAGAAAGAAGAGGGGCAATGTCTCTAGTCACGACTATCGGATTTAACAAATAAGTAACCTTCCCCGGCGTTCACACTTATTCTAAAAAGTATATACACAGTCACCCTAATTATGAACTCTCGTGATATAGGGAAATTCAACAACTCTTACCCGCTATGCATGAAAACCAATCCAATACACCAGTTTAGTCCATATTGTTCCAAAGTAAATAAGGTATGGTCGTATCCAAAAAGTGCAATTCCAAAGTTAAGTCCGTAACCCACGGGTACGTGTGGCATGAAAAACCTGGAAAAAGCGAGTGATTATAAATAGTTAGTCCATGTAACACCCTGAGGCAAACGAACGTAATAAACCTCCAATTAGCCTCCAATAAAGTTAAAATATCATGCTGTAAAGGCGTGAGTATATTACCTGTGGCACAATCGCCCTCGCTCTACTGGTGTCTGATAACCCGGAAGTGAAACGGGTCCAAACTGGGAAGTAGTCTCTAAATAGGCATGCCAGGAAAAAGACTAGAGCGCTACCCCGATCCTGTTCTGAAGTCGCGCCCGGTACGTTAATAAAAGTAACGTTAATCCAATGCACAAATATCGATATATATCCAATCAAGTCTGCACATAAAAGGCATCAGCGTGCACATCCATGCAACCAAAATTGATATTTAAAGTGCAAAGATTATCCATTCCTTCTGTCTGAAAGGTCATTATAAGAAGTAAGTGATGGTCCAAGTCATACAAGAGACCAAAACAATTCATGACACCAAGCCAACATTAAGGCCAAAAAACGGAAAAGCAAAACAATGTAAAACGTTGTGAGTAAAGTAATCCATAAATAAAGTTATGTCAGAGGACAGAAAAGATTCAAAAAATGGAATAAGTCAAATACAAAAGAACTTTGCTTAATCATATTAACAAGCACACTCATGTCCTGTGAAGAAAATCACCAAATTCGTGCAATACGTGAGAGTTCACAACATCTACTGCCCGTAGTGCATCAAATTTAGTCCATAATCTACACTGACTTGTAAAAGGAAGAGAAGCAACTGCAGTATCTATGAAGAACTGAGATGCAAAAGGGGCAAAATGAAGATAAAGTAGTGAATGAAAAAGAGCTATTGGTAAGAGGACAAACTGATTAAAAAAAATATATATGTGGACATTTCCATAGATTATGAAATAATGAAAATAAAATTCAAACTATGCAAAAGAAAAACAATGTACAAAATCCAAATAGCAGGAACAGGAAAGAATGTAACAAAGATGTATAAATCTTAACTAGGAGACAGATGCAGTTTAAGGAAATCAGAGCTAAGATGTTTTGTGCTAGAGTAGTTATAAATCTACCGAGAAATATTGAGAAATATTAAGAAGTACAGAAGGAGACATGCAGTGAAACAAAAAGAACGAGTTGAGAGAATATTTGATCAGGCCTTTGATTTGAAGGTGAAGGTTTTTATTTTGATTATAAATAGAATAAAGACACAAAAGTAGAAAAAAAGATTAGTGAATTAACTTTTGCACAGTTTTTGGTCGAGAATGCATACATACTCCTAGTACAGAATCTTTCTTTAATGAAGAAAGCTATCTCCTGGATAATAGATTAGTTCATGCTATTGATCACAGAGAGCGATTCTATGAATTGTAGACTGGCACTCCTATAGCGAAAGAGGTGATGGTACCTACAAATGTAGTACAAGTTATTGGAGAAGAGGTACAAGGAAGGCACCTGTATAGAATGGAGTAGTGTTTGTAGTATTTGACGGCAATTCATTGATATATTAAGGACATTTCTACATATCTTTCCAAGGTGAAGTTTAAAACGGAAAATAAGTAGTTTACAAGGATTGGAAAGCATACAAATTTGCAGGGACACACACTAGCTTGTTTACCAAACAAAGTGTGCCAGAGCACTTTACATCATTTCAGGATGTTAGTTGTACACCACTCAACAATGCAACCTTTAGTTAGGAGGCTGTACTATGCGAACACTCCTCCTTTATGTTTAGGAGACATGAATAGAGCACTTGGGTATGGTACTGTTATAGATGTAGAAGATGTTTATGATGCTGTGCAGTTTTGTTTCTTTGGTCTTCAGCAGGATTCTAGGAAAAATAAAGAGTTGTTAAGAAGAGGAGTTGTAGAACGGGACACAGATATTTCAGTTGATAGTTTGAAAAAGAGATTACAAAGTTTTACACAGTGCGGTCTAAAAGACCAGAGTATGTTTCTATATGTTGTTGATGCACTCAATAGAAGATTTAAACAGAGACTCTTGACTTGTATTTTAAAAGAGAAAAAGTAAATAATGATAACTGCTAAATGTTAGCTGTGTATTTATTTGTACAGGAATGCTTTGACTTCTCCATATGGCAAGATATACGTAAGTAGTGTTACAACAAATTAGAAGATAATAAAATGAACAACACATAGTTATTAGATGCCCATTTTGTAAGATATTAAAATGCCTGCTAATGTAGAAAAACTATGAAGGGCCAAAAATAAAAAAGAATCCACATTTATGAATCTTTGCAGCATTGTAGAGAAGGGCTCTAATGGACTGATCTCCAGCACTCGCTACAACCCCACAATCCATTCCGTATGATGCCATCTGGGAAAAACTGTGGAGCCAAATCTGAAAGCTGGGTTTGGACTTCTGAAGGGACTTTCTGCCACAGTGTTGTTGTGGCTCGTATTGAAGTTCAGACTCCTTCAACCTTGCGTTGTCTTCTTGCTGTTTTTACACTATTGCTTTCTGTTGGAAATGTCCCTTTTTGCAGGGTTATCCCCAACCTTTTTGCTTCTTCCTCCTTTATTTTTCCTTACCTGTGGTTGTTGGCAATATGACTCTGGGCACTTTACCAATGCTGTTCAGTGCTAAAGTACATATGATCTCTGTATAAATTGTTATTGTGATTGGTTATCCATGATTGGTATATTTGTTTGACCAGTACGTCCCTAGTACAGTGCACTCAGTGTACCAGGGCTGGTGATTAAAATGCTACTAGTGGGCCTGCAGCGCCACCCACATGAGTAGCCCTAAATGGTGTCTCATGCCTGCCACTGCAGTGCCTGTGTGCAGTTGCTAACTGCCATGCTGACCTGACCAGTGTCCACACTGGCCATACTTAACCCTTCCCTTTCTGTACACATTGGACACCCCTATGGAAGGCCCAAGGTACCCCCCTGGGCAGGGTGCAGTGTATGTGAAAGGTAGAGAATGTACTGTGTGGGTGACATGCTCTAGTAGTGAATCACAGCCATTATGTTTTTCACTATTGAATGGCTATCTTGCCCATAGGCTATGATGGGGAATGCTGTGTGTAATGTTTACCTGCATATCGTTCCATTGGAGCAAGATAGAAAATTGAAGTCTGGTATCCCTGAACTCAGAATTTAATAAGACATCTTTTAGGAAGGATGTTTTTTAAATCCTGTGTTTGAAAGCAGCATGTTAGACCTGTCAGCCTTAGGGTGGTCTTTCCCTATTTTTTCGCCCTTGCCTCATTTTTCCCACCTTTTTTTTGTTGGCCCTTAGGTCTCCGGGCACCTTTCCATGGCCAATCCATGTTAAGGTGCCGGTGCTCTTGATAGAGCGCGCAGGTCACCCGACCAACAATTTTACCATATGCACACTTGGGCCCATAAAATTTCAATTTTCCATATTCATTAATCAGGTAACCTTACACACTACTACCAGTAACCCAGTTCATTCCTATTATTTCCAATGTACCCGACTTACCAATCCACGTTACGGATACCTATGATCACAATGGATCAGGGAGCTAGCTGTAAAAGAAAGGCAGACACCAAAATACAAATACCATTTGCTATATGTGCACTCATATAATAACCAGAGACACGGGACGTTTTCAAAACCTTTATCTAATCTTCTTCAAAGTCAGAAAGTAAAAGATTTACAGCAATTAAACTATCAAAAACCAGGAGCATCAATATCGTGTAGCTGTGCAAGTAATAGATTAGGCCAACCATTTAGAACTCTAACGGGAAGGTGAGAACAGGGAGCATGCTAGTAAGGGATTTCGGAGCTTTAGACTTGATACAGAGTATCTAAAGGATGGGAAAAATAAGGAACATACTGGAATATCACAGATGGAAAACTTAGGGGAACTTGGAATAACCATGTGGCTATAGGGAAGGGGAAAAAATTGGAACACTCTAAATACTTCAGAATACCCACATTAAATCAAACTAAAGGAATGGGTAAAGAAAGGAACATCTATATTTCATGAACTATATATCAGGACTTTCTAAAAGGATGGGAAGAATGGAACATGCTAGTATAACAACTAAAATGTAAGAATTTATCATTTGTCAGCACAGGGAGTGTAAGAAAAGGAACAATTGACAATAAAGACTTTTAGCAGTTTCAGAAAGCAAGAAAGGACGTAAGTGTATTTCCCGCACAGATTTATATTTACCTAGAACAGTGTGGAGACCAACCCTGGCCACGGGTCAGTTAAGGAAAGGAGAAACCCCAGGAAAGGACAGTCGCCAGTAGGCCAGCAGGTACAGAATGGAAACCCAGGACAGGAAACCAGATTAGGATCAGGACAGGACCACCAAGGAAAGACCAGCACCCGCAGTTCAGTTGCAACGCCTGCGCTACACTCTCTTTGCGGCTATCAGTCAAAACCCCGATTGGGTTGTCGAATTCCCCGGCAAAGTGCTCCGCCAGCACTTTAAGGTTCTCAAAACCCCGAATGGGTCTCTGAGTCAGTCGGACAGAGTGCTCCGCAGCACCTCTGCTTCTTGATCAGCTATTGAGTGTGTTGGGACAGTGACAGGTCAGCTATTCGGACAAGTCGGACAATTTCTCTAGCTAAACCTAGGCTAGTTATACTGTTTTCGGGTCAGTGTACCACCCCCCCAAATGTTGCAAGTGTAAGAATCCCCAATTTCGATTGGTCAACAGAAAGGACAGGTCATCACACCAACTAGGATTTGACTTTCTCAAGCCTACAAGTTACATTTTTGGGACCTCCCATCGAATTTGGGGTTCCCATGACATGTGCTTTTCACCTAACATTGGTTGATACAACATTCATATACAATTGTTTCAAATGTAGTACAGTTCAGCTTCGTCTTGCTGGGTTACAGGTCGGTTCCCAGGAGCATCTTGGCTGTGGCTGCCAGCTGGCTGGGTTCCACTACTACAAGGTTTTCTTCCCTCTGCCGTGGTGACTTGCGCAGTAGGGACTTCCAAAATGGAGTGGTAAGCACCTCCCAGGCCCAAAGATTCGATACATGAAAAGTAAGGGAAAACAATTTAGAACACAGAAATAAATGAGTACACTGTATACCAGGAATCCCTATATAACTCCCATTACTTTATATTAACTATAGCATTAAGATTAGTGCAGACAAACAGTATAGCAAAAGTTGCAGCGCAAGCTTCAGCATGTGAGAACATAAAGCAGCCATCTTATTGCTAATGCGCAAGTGCAAAGGATTCCCACCAAAACTACGAGTACGTCACATCACATGGGTATGACCGACGCATGCGCAGAAGAAATTCACGCGTAGCAGCAGCCATTTTAGTGGCAAGCATTTTAGGATGAGTAAACACATAAGCAAGCATCACTGGGACACCCCGTGTAATGTAAAATATGCAGTATTAGTAATACGAACAGGTTGATTATATTTTATTAACATTATTTGAGGTTCTTGATACAAGCAAGTCACTTTACGTGCGAATCCTTGCTCCATCAATCCCCTCTATGATGATATTTTATATCATCACAAATTAATAGAACCAGATGCCAACTTTTCACATTTTTCCCAGTTCAATCTTTTCAAACATTCTGTTCAGTTTTTCTTTAGTCTCTTTATTAGGGTGAGAATTTTTCACCCTTTTATAAATCTGATTATTCAGTTCCTCTAATTCAAGTTCATCCACATTTCTCTTCACTCCTCTCGTGTTCACAGTGTACTTCTTTTGGTGTTTGCGACATTTGCAGCAGATTATTATGATAAATACTGCTATACCTATTCCCGCAATTGGCATCAGTACTTTACTCAAAAGACTTTTACCTAAGTTAGAAGTCCAATGACCTATGGCGGAGAGACCATCAGTAATTCTCTTCCAGGCACTGTCAACCTCAAGTGGTTTGAGTTCTTTTTCCAAATTTGTAATGTTCCTCACATACCCTTTGATTTCCACACTTTTGTCAGGTATGTAAGTGCAAGAATGTTGCTTGCGCTCTCAACATTCTGCAGACTCCGCCCTCTTTTGCCAATAATGTGTCAAGAGCAAATCTATTCTGTAAAACCATTGATCTCACCGCAACCAATTCGGTGCTGACCATCAGGAATCCTCCAGCAGTGTCGGTTGATAACCGATCCACAACTGTTGACAATTTGCAAATTCTGTGTGTATTTAGAACCACTCCCACTGTAGGTATCAATGTACTAAAAATATCTCCTACTATTTCACCAGCACTTTGTATTTGTATTTGTATGGATTATTTGTAGAGCGCGACTATCGCTCCGAAAGGAGCATCTTGGCGCTAATAA
The DNA here is from genome assembly GCF_964261635.1 of Lissotriton helveticus. NCBI lineage: Eukaryota > Metazoa > Chordata > Amphibia > Caudata > Salamandridae > Lissotriton > Lissotriton helveticus. The sequence continues at coordinate 279,543,772 of NC_136067.1, forward strand.
GACAGTGTGCATACAGTTTAACAAAGACAATATTAAATAGCTGCCTTTACATAGTCGTCTGTAAGATTAAAAATCCAGGTTTTAAGGAGCTTCCTAAACTGGTTTTCTTGAGTCAGCAGTCTAAAGTTTTTGGGCATTGAATTCCAGGCTTTAGATGACAGGAAGGTTAAGGTCTTTCCCCCCTTAGTCTTATAGTTGAATTTGGCCAATTTTATTAGGTTGTCTCCTGCGAATCATAGCGTCCTAGAGGGGTTGTAGTGGGGGTAACGCTTGATCAGGTACTTCGGTCCTGTACCGTTGAAAGCTCGAAAGGCGACAATCAGAATTTTAAAGAATGTCCTCTTACGCAGAGGCAGCCAGTGGAGAGTCTTTAGAGCGGCTGACGCTGAAGATTTCCTTGGCAGCTTAAGAACGAGTCTGGAGGCTGCGTGTTGCACGCTTTGAAGTTTTTTCAATGTTGGTTTTTTTAACACCTGCCATTAGGCCATTACAATAATCCAGGCACGAGAGGATTAAGGCCACTACCACCGCCTTTCTCGAGTCGGTGGGCAGGAAGTCAAAGAACTTCTTTAAGGATTTTATAATACTGAAGCAACTTCCTGCCCCGTTCCTCGTATGTTGATCAAATGAAAGCTGGGTGTCAAATAACACACCCAGATTTCTTGCTGACACCACGGTTTGTGGGGGAGCAGGAGAATCCTCCGGCCACCATTTCCTGGGACAGAAATACTGGGTCTTTCCCATAGGAAGAATCTCAGTTTTATTTACATTGCATTTAAGATGGTTCTCTTCCATCCAACGAAAGACATCTTCAAGGCAATTCTTTAAGTTCTGTTCCGCCTTGGTGGAGTTCTTATCAAGGGGGACGATGAGTTGAGTATCATCGGCATTTCTCTTTTAGTACGCGCTAATTCATTAGTTTTTTCAGTGCTTCCAGTGATTTTCCTCACATGGTATATCTTTGGGAAGACAATACCAAAATAACAACTTCCGTACCAATGGTCGGGCAATTTGAAATAAGCCTTATTTCCACATATAAACTAAATTCCAGGAAACACAGGCTCTGACCCATCTTTGAAACCCCAAACCCCCAATTACCTTGTAATTGTGCTTGCATTCACTGGAACCAATGAAGATATTGTTATAATAATTAGTTTCCTCTCTTTTAAGACAGAGTTTCCCTTTCTTTTCGAAATCCAGCAACATAGCAGCATTAGCTCCACCATTTGAGGTGCTCCCTACACTCTCTGCCCATTTAGGAATTTTCTGGTTCTTGTCTTTGGCTTCCTTTTGGAAACTTTCTCTTCTTTTCTCTACCATATTCAGAAACTCTTTCTCCTTTTCGTGTAATGAACAGGTCAAGTTATTTTTATGTGCGTCATCTATGTCTATTTTACCTACTGTTAGAAAATAATCACTCATGTATTTTGCTACATCTCTAGTTGTATGTACAGGGTTCAGGTTTCTTCGAACAGGAAGTTCAGAAAATGTCACATCAAGGTTTGAGTAAAAATACTGTAAAGGTCCTTTTTTATAAAATAAACTAGTTAGAATACTACAGGAGATTCCATAGGTTAAGGGCAAGTGGTGGTAAGTCACACCTTCAGCTACTGAAGTGGGTAACTTCATGCAGACATAACAATCATCTATTTCCATAGCTTCTACATAATGCACTAATAGGTTTGCAAAAACATTTAAATGAGTTTTGTTCTTAATTTTGTTAAAATGTAATCCTTCCTCATCTGGTGCTTCTAAATCCAATTTTGTTTGTTTCAGGCTAAGTGGTTTGCCTAGTACATCTACTCTTTGTGGTGTACTTCTAGTGTGTGATTCTACAGTATCGTCAGGTAGATTATTATTTGGGTACAGACTTGGGTTTTTACTCATTATAGAAGGAATAGTTATGGTTAGTCCTATCCAAAGTATCAATACTATCGCTATACTACATAAACATACTTGGCAGCATATTTTAACACAACCTCGTCTCGGTCTCCCATTCACAGAAGAATCAGACATTTTGGCTCAAAAGAAGCTTCAACCCCTCTTTGTATCTCTGCACAGCTTGCTTACTTGAGTAACTTTTCAGGTTGGGTTTGCTTCTTCACTGGTCTGTTCAGCAATTAAATATTCATCACTTTTGTCACTTATTTCCAGATTCTCAAATTCCTCCAACACAAAATAAGTCCACTCAGGACTCGGGTATTTGTTGTTAAGTTTCTTGATACGAGCACTTCTTCTCTTAGGTTTTACTACGGCTGGGTCAGTTTGACTCGAGACCTCATTTATCTGTTCAGGATCTTCGTTTATTGTCTTTAGACGCAATCTCAGTCTCTTCACAAATCTAGGTACTGAGTCACCTTTTCTGAGTCTTTTAACTGGCACTGTTTCTTGGCCTTCTTCAAACACTCTTTTGTTTTCGTTCAGTTGTGGCACATTGGGATCAAGTTCGTCTTCTGTATTGTTCCCTAACTGACTAGGTCCAGGTCTTTCATCTATTTCTTCTGCCTGCTCCCTAAACTGACCTTGTTCAGGTGTATGCTGATTTTGGCTTTGATCTGTTTCGATTTCTTCTTCCTGAACACAATTGTCTAGTCCTATCTGTTCCTGCTCAAGCTCTTCAAACTCTTGATTTTCTTCCGCTTGAACTTCCACCCTATTCTCTATCTGTCCCTCTTCTGGTTCAGGTGTTCTTGGTGGAGTGTCAATTACCTGCTCTCTCCCTATCTGGTCCTCCTCAGAATCAGATTTAACGTGGATTTCGATGATCTGAGTAGCTTCTTCTTTGCCTGTCTCGTCCTCACAATCCCATTGTCTATCTAAATAGGTCTGTCTTTTGGTTCGTATAGGGTCGATTGTCAGATCGATTATTGGGACCCAATCTTTTTGACTGGAGCTCGGTTGTTCTACTTCAGCTACTTCAGGACCAATATCTTGGGATCCTTCAGCTGCGCAACCTTCAGCCTCAGTTTCGTTAGGTTCAGTCACTCTCTTCGTATGGCTGGCATGGATCCAGCGAGGTACTCCTGCACACTTCACAGCTGTGGTGGTTACCAGTATCACCTGTCGTGGCTTTCCCCACCTTGGTTCAAGGCAACTTTTTCGAGTAGGCTTCTTTATTATGTTCCAGTCACCTGGATTCAGGTCATGTGCTGGAGTCGTCGGCCTGGCGACGGCGTCTCCCCCAACCTGGTGAGAGATAGAACGCACTTGGTCAGCCAGCTCTTTACAGTATTCCAGCACCAAATCATCAGATATGCTTATCAGTTTGTATCCTGGCACCCATGCTTGCCGCATTGCTCTTCCCATTAGGATTTCATGGGGACTCAAACCCGTGTTCCGGTCTGGAATACTTCTGAGTCCCATCAACACAAGAGGCAGAGCATCTGGCCATTCCAATTGAGTGTATTCACACATATTTCCCAATCTTGCTTTGATTGTGCCATTCAGTTGTTCTACCACTCCAGAAGCCTCTGGGCGATATGCACAGTGCAGTTTTTGCGTGATTTTGAATGCTTCACAGATTTGCTTTATTATTTCATTCTGGAAATGCCCTCCTCTGTCTGATTCAATTGTGACTGGGAATCCGTACCTAGGTATTAGTTCTCTAAGTAATAGTTTGGCTACTGTGATGCTGTCATTTCTACGTGCAGGGTAAGCTTCCACCCATTTTGAAAATAGGCAGACAATGACAAGTAGGTATTTCATTCCTCGACAAGGGGGCAACTGAATGAAGTCAAGTTTTAGTCTAATAAAAAGGCCTTTTGCCTTACCAATTTTCCCTGGTAACACTATAGTTTTCTTTCCAGGGTTAAATTGTTGACAAATCAAACACCTCTGGCAGAGTGCCTCTGCTACGTTTCTGAACTTTGAATTGAACCATGTCTGGCGGAACATGCGAATCATCGCATCTCTGCCAAATGTGCGTCTCCATATATCAACCTAGCCATAGGAGCAAGCATACAGTCTGGCAACACAGGCATATCATCAAGGTAAACAATGACACCATCTTCACTTCTCCTTCAACAACCAAAGTTTCTCCATCTTTGTTTTTCCTGTGGCTCTGCTGCTTCCTGTAAGTCTCTCACTTCCTCCCATGTATTCACCCCCTCTAGCATCAAAAGTTGGCAGCTGTTTCCGTTTCCCCCCACCTTTATATTGATTGAAATTCGGTATCTTGCACAATGTTGGGCTAACTGGTCAGCATATCGATTACCTGCTGTCACTTTGTCATCGCCAGATTTGTGAGCAGCACACTTGACCACTGCCAATTCTTTTGGTAACTGGAATGATTCCAGTAAATCCTGCACGTATTTTCCATTTCTGATAGGGGTGCCTGTCAGGAACTCCCTTTGCATCCATAGCTGGCCAAAGTCATGCACAACCCCATAACCATACTGGCTATTAGTGTATATGAAAACAACAATGGGAGAGGTAGGGAGAGTCAAGAAGGCTTCTCTCAATCCCCGGTTCAATGTAGATAAACAAAAAGAGAGAGGCCAAATCAGTCTCAAAAATGCCACTAGATTGGAGCGAGATACATAAGGATCACACACTCACTTAGGGTGAAAAGGAAAGCCTTCACACACCGACCTAGTCAGTGTCATGCTTCATCATCGGGCCCCACCAAAGAGGCCGAGTGCCTCTTTGGTGTGCTACAACGCCAGAAAGACTGCGGAGCTGGTTGTGTGAAGGAGGACGTGTTGTGAGGGTGAGTTAAATTAAAAGTGTCTAAACGAGTATAAAAAAAAAAATGTTTATTAAATGATCCCTAAGACACGAATTAACAGGTATTATGTGTCTGAATTTGGTTGCCAAGGATTAGGAATGGTAAAATTCAGAGAAATACAGTAGATAAATTAATCAGTCAACATGTTTCTGCCATTTTGGAGGCTTAAATTTACCAAGGCATTCATCAGGACTATACCCCGGCGGTATGGACTCTCTAATCGTCCACCCTAACCAAGGGACGTGAAAGTGAAAAGAGGTGGGTGAAAAAGTGCATAAAAAAGGGAGAGCAAATGCTCAATCCCAAAAAAACTCCAAATTCGGGAGTGTTTCTGCACTTTAAAATTTGGCGCTACTTGCACCATGGGTCTCGGGAGGGGGGTTGGAGCGAAATTGGCACATCGCCCTCGTTGCTCACAGCCCGCTTAGACACCTAGGATCTCCCTCGGCGACGGAATTTGAGATGTAGGGGGCAGAATCGGTAAATTTACCTTCAAAGCCCATAGGAATGAATGGGGCATTACCGGTCGGTATTTACCGAATCGGTAAATACCGATTCTTAACGATTCGGTAAATGGAACATCTGGATGTTCCTACATACCCCCACTTCTTATTTACCGATTCTTAATTACCGAATCGGTAAAATTCGGTAATTAAGAATCGGTAAATAAGTTTTACCTACATCTGGGCCTTTATGTCCACCTTCACCTAAATGGTTCAGCAAGGCAATGGTGTCAGTAACACAGTCGTTTCTGCTCTTAGACGCCACCAAGAGGTCGTCTATATATTGCACCAGAACTGATTTTCCGGGCAATATTAGGGTTTCAAGGCACTTTTTCAGAATCTGATTAAAAATTGAGGGGCTTTCTGTGTACCCTTGAGGGACGCGATTCCAGATGTAAACATGACTGTCAAACTCAAATGAGAAAATAAATTTGCTATCTGGATGCAATGGAATTGAAAAGAATGCATGACATAAGTCAAGGACGGTAAACCATCCTGCATTCCATGGAATTTGGTATAGAATTACTGCAGGGTTTGGCACAACGGGACAGCAAGGAACCACAATTTTGGTAACCTTGCGCAGGTCCTGTACTACCCTGTACTTACCACTAGGTTTCTTGATGCCGATTATCGGTGAGTTACAAGTCCTGCTCAACACTTCTTGCAAAATTCCTGCTTCTAGTAATCTTTTTATTTCAATAGCAACTCCTGCTTTGACTTCTGCACTCATTTTATACTGTTTGGTATTTGGGTAGACTGCATCTTCTTTTATTGCTATTTTAACTGGGTCAACATTTGCCATTAATCCTACATCCTTTCCAGTAAAATCCCATACTTCCGGTTTCACTGTCTCTTGGAGCGCTTCAGGTAAGTCTTGTATTGTCAGTCTTTTAATTTCTGAGTCGGGTCTTGCTAACATTAATTTGTAAATCCCATCTTCGTCTGGGGTCTGAATTTCGACGCCATTTGGTGTGCAAAAGATAGTACAGTTCATTTTATACAACAAATCTCATCCTAGAAGGTTTACAGGACTGGAATCACAAACAACAAATCTATGCATCTCTTTAAAATTTCCAATCGTAATCTCCATGGGTTCTGTAACTGGGATACTAATTAGCTGATTAGAAACGCCCACTACTTGGATCGCTTCTCGCGAGAGGGGTAGGTTTGGAACGTCTGCTGTTCTCACAGTAGAACGGGTAGCACCAGTGTCCAACAGAAAGGTGACGTCATTTCCTTCAACCTTTCCTTCAATGTATGGTCCTGACTGGTCCACCGGCAAGGAGGCGCCAAGCACGCACTCCTCGTCCTCCCCCCTCAGGCACCGTCAGTATGTGTCATCACAGAGAAATGTGTCATTTAACAGAAATTGTGAAGTTGCTGCACTTCTATCCTCCCTTCCTTCCCAACCATCAGTGTCTTCACTCTGTTGTGCTTTGCTCCTGTAATTTGGCCTAGGTGCACGAGGCAACTGATTCTGTTTTACCTGCTGCTGAGTCTTCCGTGGAGTTTCATTCTGTGTCTGTGGATTTAAATCATTAATTTGCACATTACCATTCTGCACAGCCTTACATTCGTCTCTCCAGTGTCCAATCTTTCCGCACCCGTGACAAGGGAACTTTTTCCATGCCTCTTCTCTGCTCATTTTTACTCTGGGCTTTATCTCACCCCCGGGGCCTTGACTCTGATTATTAGCCGTTTTACTTAACTGCTGTTCCTGGTGTTCTGCTAACTTTACCTGTGCCCACATGACCTTTTCTTTTAACACTTTTCGTTTATCTGCCAGCTCATCCTCGCAATATTTAGCATACTTCAGGACCTCATCAATGGGTTTCGACTGCCAGCAAATTTTATTGTCTTTGATCCATTGTGAAATTTCAGGCCTTAACCCTAGCACAAATCGATAAATGAAGTGGGTCATATCTTTCATCTCAATGTTATCCAGACCACTGTATGTTTTGAACACCTTTAACAGTCGTTCATAATAGCAATGCACAGTTTCATCTCTATTCTGAGTAGTTCTATCTATTCGGGTCCAATCAGTTTCTTTTGCAGGCACCTTTCCTTTCAGGTACAACATTACCTAGTTGTATTTTTGCATGACATCCCCGAAGGAGCCCCTGTTTTCGGGTCCCTCGGGAATTCCTCACTAGGCCAATCAACAGCAATTTTACCTTCTGTCCACAAATCTACAGGAACTACGATGTCAAAGAACCCATCTAAATCTTTCAGGAGGCATTTCTGAACTTTCACAAATCTCTCGACCTGTCTGTACCAGTCTACAGGTTTTTCTCGTAATTTTGGGAAGTCATTTGTAAAGGACACAATATCCTGTCGGGACCATGGAACATGTACATATTCTCCACCTGGCACTTCTCGCATAGGATATAATTTTTCTGCCTAATCTGCTTCTTTTAAGAAATACTCAGAAGCCATCTGTTTGGATCTAATTTCCTCTTTGCCCACCTGGCTTTCCATTTTTCTAATTCTCCCCATTTTTGTAACAGGTTTAACAATTCTCTGATCTGTACCTTTTTCCCTGACACGTTCATGTTTTTCAAATCTTTGTCAGAGAATTCTGCTCTGTAGGGTTTTTGCAACACTTTAGATGTTCCAATATCTATTCCCATACTAGCCGCAGTGTCCATTAATTTCTCATGGAACACTCGGGTATTACGGGTGATACTTTTGCAAATAAATAGCAATTCTTCTTCAGTCAGGGTGTTCAGTCTGTCCAAACCCACATTTCCAGCCATCAATTCTTCCAATTCTATTCTCAGTTTGTAAATATCTAATGGTTTTGGCTGAGGATTTTGTTTTTCTAATTCTCGACTCCATCTTTCAATTTCTTCAGGAGTCACTACCGTGGCACTTCTAGTACCCGTAGATGACTCAATCTGCACTTCTCTCAAAGTGAAAGGAGTGTTCTTCCTCTGTGAACCCCCTTCTGGTTCCCTTATCGGTAAATCCATCAAGGAAATCACAGATTCACATTCACTTGCCTGATCATCTACAATTAAGGGCTCTTTTCTCGGCTGTACTTCAGATGGGGTAATAATTGGAGTTTTCGGGCTATACTGCTTATCCCCGTACAAAGGAACAACTGGTCCAATAGTTACTGGGATTGTCAAAGCTTCAGGACTTGTATTCAGTTGGGAGATCTTCTGAATTAATTCTGTTTGTTGTTTAATTATAGCTTCTCGTTCCCTATCCTGCAGTACTTTTTCCATGGTTGTTTGGTGTACTATTTGCGGAACTAACGGAGGACTAAAACTCGGGGCAGTTGGGTGAGTCATACTCAGTCCCTCACCATAATTAGGTTTCAGGAAGGGATTTCCCGTACTCAAAGGTCTTGATTCCTCCTGATAAGGAGGTCTTAGACATGTATCCCGTGCACTTATGGGTCTTGATCCTTCATTATAAGGTGGTGGATTCTTCATTAACAATTCCTCCAGATAATCATCATCTGAATCCCCACTGGTCGTAAAGGGCCCGATGTAGGTAATTTAATTTTACCACTTCTTAAATACCGAATCATACCGATTCGGTATTTAAGAAGTGGTAATATGGATGGGGGGGATGTAGGTATTTCAGAATCGGTAAATACCGAATCGTTGAGATTTGGTATTTACCGATTCTGTAAATACCGATTCGGTAATGCCCATTGATTCCTATGGGCATTGAAGCCCATAGGAATCAATGGGCATTACCGAATCGGTATTTACCGATTCGGTAAATACCGATTGCAGCAAGGGTGCGGGGAGTGTCACTTTGACACACTCTAGCACCCCAAATACAGGCATGTGTGCCATGTGACACACAGACATGCCCTAAGGGCATGTCTGTGTGTCACATGGCACAGGTGTACATGAACAGATGTGCATGTACACCTGTATTCGGTATTTTATCACCCAATAGGATTGGGTGGTAAAATGCCGAATTCTGAAGGCCTGTAGCACTGTAAACAGTGCTACCTACATCTGGAATTTACCGAATCGGTAAAATTACCGATTCGGCATTTTACAGAATCGGTAAATTTACCGATTCGATAAATTTACTGATTGTGCAAAATATTGCCTCCTACATCTCAATCACCAAATACCGGTCGGTAACGGCTGAATTCGGCCGTTACCGACCGGTATTTGGTGACCTACATCGGGCCCTAAATGCTTTGTTTTCTCTGTCCTTTTCCCTCCCATGGGCTCTTCTACTGTTATTACAGGGTACAGTCCTTCTACCATCATGTTCTGTCTCCATTCTTTCATTCTTTTTTCTCGGGTCTCTCTATTTACTTTCGGGTAAAACTTTGTTAACCCTTTGTCATTTCTGGGTCTGTCTCGCTCAAAAGCTTTTATTTCTCATTCTTCTAAGGCCTCATATTGCGTCAGTCTGGGTCTGGGATGCAAATCATTCATTCGGGTCCTCAAATTGAACAGAATCCTGCCATTAAATGTGCCTTCTAACAGGAATGCCAAAATCCCGTCATCTTTAGTATAGTCCACCCAATTTTCCAACCATACGCAAGCATGGTACCCTCTGTCAAACATCATAAATGATGAAGGAGTATTAGGTGGTGGAATGATAACTCCTTCTCTAGTTTTGATAGGTTTGTCTTTCTTGAAATAATTCTTTACTTTGTTTACAAGTGTCATTTTCCTCTTGCTTCCGTGCATAATGCAATTTCTAGCTGTTCTCCACTGATCTCTCACAAACCCTTGATATCTAGGATCCGGTCGGGACTCTGGATGTCTTGAATACCACATATACCTTTTCACAAATTACTTTTTGTTTACAAAATCACTTCCAATACAAATGCGTCTTTTATTTTCCTACAACCAATCAAATGCGCGATTTCAAACAGTCTCAACCAATGGGTGCGCGACGTTTCTCGTAAACGCGTTCTCACGCTCCTGTGCTCACCCCTCCTTTACAATTCTGCCTCAGCTACACGCCCGCTGTTTCGACCAATACCAGCGCGGCACTGAGTGACGTCAGCGCAGCTCCGCAACTGACTTCCTCCTTCACAAGGTAAGGAAAACTCAATTTCTACTTTTTAAAGTGCAAGTGCTCTGTTTAATTTACACAGTAAAACATTCGCCACTGTACTCGAGTGTCTAGAAAGAGAAGATTTGTTTCACTGCAAGAAAATCTCTTCCATTTACTTTTCAAATACTGTGAGTAGATCCCTTCTGTCTACTCTTCACACAAGCATTAGAGTACCTGCTACTCCTTCGACTCATCCACTCAGGGATATATACTAAGCCAAAAGTTTCACCAGTAAACCCCTTTGCTATCAATCAAGCTCAGACGAACCTGCTACTCCTTCCGTGTGACCCTTACTAGGTGATATCACAATAGAAGTTTTGCCAGCGAACTCTTTGCTATCATTTACTCATACGTTTATACAGAAAACCCTAACTAGTGCTTTCAGTTCTGCCTAACCTGCACCAATTTTCCTCAGGTAAGTGACCTCACTGCGAGGTGGATTCTCCTCACCACCCGCTATTCTGCCCCCATGGATTCCAGACAAACGTGTAACAATCACTAATGAGTGTATTAGTACATATATCAATATAACAGCAAGAAAAACAATTTAATACATTCCATAATTTTCAAAGCAATTTCGAAATAAACACAATTTTTCATTTGATCGATCAATACTTTTAGCAGCAAAAATGTTCACAGTTTGCAGCAGTTTACCTATCTACCTATCTTAACTAGTCCTACCTACCTTTAACTAGTCCCTAACCATTTCCTCTGCTACCAGAAAATTACTGATAGAGCGCACAGGTCACCCGACCAACAATTTTACCATATGCACACTTGGGCCCATAAATTTCAATTTTCCATATTCATTAATCGGGTAACCTTACACACTACTACCAGTAACCCACTTCATTCCTATTATTTCCAATGTACCCGACTTACCAATCCACGTTACGGATACCTATAATCACAATGGATCAGGGAGCTAGCTGTAAAAGAAAGGCAGACACCAAAATACAAATACCATTTGCTATATGTGCACTCATATAATAACCAGAGACACTGGAAGTTTTCAAAACCTTTATCTAATCTTCTTCAAAGTCAGAAAGTAAAAGATTTACAGCAATTAAACTATCAAAAACCAGGAGCATCAATATCGTGTAGCTGTGCAAGTAATAGATTAGGCCAACCATTTAGAACTCTAACGGGAAGGTGAGAACAGGGAGCATGCTAGTAAGGGATTTCGGAGCTTTAGACTTGATACAGAGTATCTAAAGGATGGGAAAAATAAGGAACATACTGGAATATCACAGATGGAAAACTTAGGGGAACTTGGAATAACCATGTGGCTATAGGGAAGGGGGGACAATTGGAACACTCTAAATACTTCAGAATACCCACATTAAATCAAACTAAAGGAATGGGTAAAGAAAGGAACATCTATATTTCATGAACTATATATCAGGACTTTCTAAAAGGATTAGAAGAATGGAACATGCTAGTATAACAACTAAAATGTAAGAATTTATCATTTGTCAGCACAGGGAGGGTAAGAAAAGGAACAATTGATTTGCGCTGCAATTAGATTGGACACCTATCGTGCCTACAAGCTTACTCAATTAGCCCCCCACTGTCTAGCCTGCAGAGTGTGTAGGGACCTGTGTTGACCCAGCATTGTTACCTACGTCCTAGCATCTTTCTTTCAAGTTACCTGGGTCCCCACCTGACAAAATGGAGTTCCAGCTGGCTGACCTTGATGAGTACACGGTAGTGCAGTTAAGGGAATTTTGTCAGGGGAGGAGGTGCCGGTTGGGCGGAGAGCCGCAAAGGAAGAACTCCGCACCGCCTTGAGGGCATGGGTAAGGGCCCACCCAGGGGAGAGAGAGGATGGGGAACAGGAGGGACAGGTCACACAAAGGGAGGCGTACACTCCAGAAGACCCAGGCCTGCTCAACATTGACATGTCCGACAATGTGTTGCCAGGGAGTAGTGTATCAAGGGGGAGTGCGTCGTCGCAGGAGAATGAGGACAGGAGGGAGGAGAGGCGATTGAAGTGGGAGCTTGCCAAGCTAGAGCACGAGAGGGAAGATAAGAAGTTTGCTTTGGAGAGAGAAAGATTAGCTATGGAGGAAAGGAAATTGGCGCACGAGCTCCAGCTGAAAGAAATGGACCTGCAAGCATTGCAGTTGGGTGCGCCAGGAAGTCCTAATGGTGGCAGCGTACCAGGGGCTCAGCAGGAGCCCAGATTCTTGTTACCCAAGGAGGTGATAGCGAGCTACACCAAGGGGGATGACATTGCTAGGTGGTTGGAGGCATATGAAGTGGCCTTGACCACCCAGGGGGGACCCGAGAAACATTGGGGAGGTGGCCTGTACCGTTATACACCTCTCGACATCAGGGACACCCTCCTGTACTTGGATAAGGCAGACCAGTTCAGGTATTTCCCCATGAAGGAGGCGCTCATTAAACACTTTGGCCTCAACCCCGAAAGGTATCGCCAGAGGTTCCGTGGCAGCCACTAGCTGTCCACGCAGAATTGGGTGGATTTTTTTGATTATGCCCGTAAGGCTCTGGATGGTTGGGTGCGTGGCAGCGAGGTGCATGATTATGAGGGCCTGTACAATCTTTTTTTGAGAGAGCACCTCTTGGATAAGTGTTTTCTGGAGCTGCGCCAACATCTGGTGGATTGCAAGCTTACTGATCCCCGTGAGCTTGTGGAGGAGGTGGATACCTGGGTTAGCACCCGGGTGTCACACAAGGGCCCCGGGGGAGATGGCCCGAAAGGCGGACAGGGCGCCCCCCCAGAGGAGAGAGGGTGGAGATAAAAAGATGGAGTTCTCACGAGGCCCACAAACGACAGTTTGGGAGAGGAGTAGGTACCCCATCTCAGTCCCGTTCCCCAAAACCCACTTACCCTGACAAGAGGCAGCAGCCAAAAGTGGGCTGGTGCTATGAGTTCGGAGAGGTCGGACACTACAAGGGAGATGCCCAGTGTCGCAAACGACCCCCAGCCCCCACTGGTGGCAAGAGTCCCGGGGTGGCCAGTGTAGCACTTGGGATGGAGCTGCCCCTAGATAGGGAAGGGGAGTGGACAGGCCTGACCCTGGTTTCACTTGGGGATAGAGAGATGGTCCCAGTGACGCCCTTACCATCGAATACTGCTAAGTACCAGCAGAGGGTGAAGGTCAATGGGGAGGAGGTGGACGCTCTGAGGAACACAGGTGCCAGTATGACCACCGTAGTGAGGCGGCTGGTGTCCCCTGAGCATGTAGTACCTGATGTGTTCCATCCGGCCGTGTTGGCTGACGGCAGTATGAGCTACTATCCCGTGGCTCAGGTTCCCTTTGAGTGAGGAGGAGTTCGAGGCACGTTGAGAGTTACGATAAGCCCTGCCTTGCCTGTGGACTGTCTGCTAGGTAATGACCTGGAACATACCGCCTGGAAGGAAGTGGAGTTTAAGGCCCACACTGAGATGCTGGGGTTACCAGGGTGGACTTGCGTGGTCACGCGGTCCATGGCTGCCCGGCAAGAAGCTCCACCCGGGTTGGAGCCTGAGACAACGGCCCAACCCAATGCTGGTCATGAAGAGGAGAGTGTTGTGGAGGACACACCCCGTGTGATGGATGGGGAGCCCGCGGAGGCACCCCCGGAGTCTGTGGAGGTGGATGTCGTTCCCGCGGGGGACTTGCCGACCCTTGCCGAGTGGCATGTAGAAGGAGGGCCTACCCGGGAGGAATTCTGTCGGGCGCAGAAGGAGTGCCCTACGCTTGAAGGCATGCGGCGACAGGCCAAAGCCCAAGCGGCTGATCAGGAGACCGGCAGTTTTCACGTGTATTGGGAGGATGGCCTCCTTTACAGTGAGCCTAAGGTTCCGGTGCATGGATCCTCAAGGGCCTTAGTGGTCCCCCAATGCTACCGGGCCTTCTTATTGGAACTGGCGCATGAGCTGGACACCTGGGCCAGGACAAGACCTTTGCGAGGCTAGTCCCACATTTTTATTGGCCAAGGATGAGAGTTGCCTCTGACACCTACTGCAAGACCTGCAAGACTTGCCAGGCAAGTGGCAAGACGGGGACCAAAGTGAAGGCCCCATTGGAACTGCTCCCGGTGGTCGGGACCCCTTTTGAGCGGGTCGGTATCGACATCGTTGGGCCGTTGGACCCTCCGACCTCTGCGGGACACCGGTTCATCTTGGTGTTAGTGGACCACGCCACTCGGTACCCGGAGGCTATTCCTCTGAGGACCGTTACTGCACCTATGGTGGCGCGGGCCCTGATGGGGATATTTACCCGAGTGGGATTCCCCAAGGTCGTGGTGTCGGACAGGGGCACAAACTTCATGTCGGCCTACATGCAGGCCAAGTGGAAGGAGTGCGGAGTGACCTATCGGTTCTCCATTCCTTACCACCCCCAGACTAACGGGCTCGTAGAGCGTTTCAACAAGACCTGAAGGGGATGATCCGGAGCCTGCCAGAGGACTTGAGGCGGAAATGAGACATCCTCCTCCCTTGCCTGCTGTTTTCGTACCGCGAGGTACCACAGAAGGGAGTCGGGTTCAGCCCCTTCGAACTGCTCTATGGCCATCCCGTTAGGGGACCCCTCAGCCTTGTCAAAGAGGGATGGGAGAAGACTTCGAAGAAGCTTCCCCGTGATGTCGTCAGCTATATTCTGGCATTCCGCAGCCAGATGGCCAAGCTGTGGAAGGAAGCCTCAGACAACTTAGAGGCTAGCCAAGCCGTCATGAAGGAGTGGTATGACCGCAACGCTTGGACGGTGGAGTTGGACGCTAGACAGAAGGTGTGGGTCATGGAGCCTGGGGAGCTTAGTGCCCTCCAGGACCGGTGGACTGGTCCGTACGAGATTGTGGAGCGTCGAGGCCAGACCACCTACGTCATGGATTTGAAGACCTACCGTCAGCCCCATCGGGTGCTCCACATCAACCGCCTGAAGCCTCACCATGAGCGATCGGAGCTGCTCTCCTGATGGTGACGGATAGGAGCGAGGAGGAGGAGAGTGAGCCTCTTCCTGACCATCTGACGACCCAGGAGAAGGATGGTTCAGTGGAGGGAGTTTTCCTCTCCCCATCCTTGACCCCAGAGCAACAGAGGGACTGCCGCCAGGTATTGGCGCAGCACGCCTCGTTGTTCTCCCTCACGCCTGGAATTACACATCTGTGTACCCATGATGTGGACACAGGGGACAGTCCGCCAGTAAAAACCAAGTCTTACCTGCTGTCCGAGAAAGTGAAGAACAGCATCCAGGGTGAGGTGACCAAAATGCTGGAGCTGGGGGTGATCGAACCCTCCAGCAGCCCGTGGGCTAGTCCGGTCGTGCTGGTGCCGAAAGCGGCCCCACCGGGCACCACACCAGAACTTCGGTTCTGTGTGGACTATCAGGAATTGAACTCTGTCACCAAGACAGATGCTCACCCGATTCCACGGGCAGATGAGCTGATTGACTGGCTGGGAGCAGCCAAGTACCTCAGACCATCAACTTGACATCAGGGTACTGGCAGATTGTCATGGCCGATGGAGCCAAGGAGAAGACAGCATTCTCCACCCCCGAGGGCCACTTCCAATTCCGAGTGATGCCATTCGGGCTTAAGAATGCTCCGGCCACTTTCCAGCGGTTGGTGAACCAGGTGCTATCTGGCCTGGAGTCCTTCTCAGCGGCGTACCTGGATGACATAGCTGTCTTCAGTAGCACCTGGGAGGACCATCTGCAGCATCTCTAGGAGGTGCTGCAGGCATTGCAACGTGCTGGCCTCACCATCAAGGCTAGCAAGTGCCAGATTGGACAGGGATCTGTCGTCTACCTGGGACACCTGGTGGGCGGGGGTAAGGTGCAACCGCTCCAGGCCAAAATTGAGACCATCATGGCCTGGGAGCCCCCCAAGACCCAAACTGAGGTTCGAGCCTTCCTTGGCCTCACTGGCTACTACCGCAGGTTCGTCAAGGGATATGGCACCATCGTGGCCCCCTTGACGTCCAAAAAGCAGCCACGCAAGGTGATCTGGACAGCTGCTTGCCAGGAGGCATATGAAACACTGAAGCGCGCGATGTGCACCGCTCCGGTGCTGGCCACTCCGGGCTTCCAGAAAGAATTCATCGCGCAGACGGATGCCTCAGAGCATGGCGTAGGTGCCGTGCTATCGCAACTCAACGACGACGGCCAAGATCAACCTGTGTCCTTCATCTCCAGAAGACTCCTCTCTCTGGAACGGCGATGGAGTACCATCAAGCGAGAAGCCTTCGCTGTGGTCTGGGCCTTGAAGAAGCTGAGGCCATACCTTTTTGGCTCTCACTTCCTAGTTCAAACCGACCACCGACCCCTTCGCTGGCTCATGCAGATGAGAGGCGAAAATCCCAAGTTGCTAAGGTGGTCCATTTCCCTACAGGGTATGGACTTTAGGGTGGAACATCGGCCCGGAGTTGACCACGTCAATGCTGACGGTCTCTCCCGGTTTTTCCGCCTTAGCGACGAGAACTCCCTAGAGGTTGGGTAGCTCTCCCCACTTTCAGCTGGGGGGGACGCATGTTAGACCTGTCAGCCCTAGGGTGGTCTTTCCCTATTTTTTTTGCCCTTGCCTCCTTTTCCCCAACTTTTTGGCCAATCCATGTTAAGGTGCAGGTGCTCTCTACTCCAAACATGGCTGCCACTGGCCCCTGCTACTGCAGCGTGGTCTTTTAGTGTAGCACCCTAGTTGCCAGGAGCTGGCTGGGACCCCATACATTGTTGCAATGCCTGCCTGCCATCGCCTGCCCATAGGTAGAGTGGGGAAGCTCCTGGAACCTCCCAGAAGAAAGGCGGAGCCTATTTTTGCCGCCTTAGAGAGTGGTCATCTGACCTGGGCATACATAAGCATGGGAGGGAACTTTTTTTTAGTCAGTTGGGGTATCACTGACCTGGGAATGCACGCAGGAGATTTAGGCGGTAGGGCCTAGTCAGGGACCTATGCCACTGGGAGTGACAGGACGTAGGTGCTGCCTCTTAAGATGAGTGAAGTATCCTAGGCTAGCCCACTGATCTGGCCCGGCGGTAGGGGAACCCAGGGACCATCTTCAGTGATCTGAGGAAACTTGCCAAGCCTCCAACTCAAGACACCCCCCCTCTTCAAGAAACCACCTCATAAGGGTGCAGAACCAACCAAGCGCTAAGAAGACTACTTCCTGTCCTACAGAGGACCACTGGGGGATCAACCAGGTACTGGACTGTGCTGCCCCCTGCGCACCCCCTGCCTGAACTGTCTAGCCTCATCCCTCCGCCGAATTGCCTGAGAAGCGATGTAATCTGCTGTCCTGATAAGCGCTGTGACTTAGACTGCCTTTCCTGTCAGAATGGCTGGGTGTGCCCCCAGATCATGTCTCACCCGAGAGCTGTAATATGCCCCAAGCGCTAAACTGCCCCCACGTGTTTGCCCCGTGTGAACCGCTAACTGAGACTGCCCCTGCAGCGCTTTGAAGACCGAGTGTGCTGGCAGGCCGACTCACCGCCACGGCCACGGCCCGGAGCTGTTCGCGCCCTGCTAGGGGCGCCTGAGGAATCCTACCTCTGTGACCGCGGCTCCAGCACCGCACGTTCTAGACCCCGAGACGCGCTGTGCCTGCCAGCGCTGCTGTCAGACACGGTGCTGTGCCCAGTGCCCCCGGCGGATTCAGCGCCGTCATCGTGCCCCCCTCGGCGGCCCCCGTGTGACAGGAGAGGGCCGCCGCACCGAGCGCACCAGGGCGTGCTAGGCCAGAAGTCATTATCTCCCTTATCACGTGAAGGGGAGCGCTGCCGCTTCATCGGCTACGCCCCCGCCAGAGCCGCCGGTGATTGGATCACGGGCCCTGGCCCTGCTGATCCTTGTCTGCCGCCCCGCCCCTGACTGGTCCCGAGGCCGGAGGAGCCGAACAGAGGCCCGGGACCGGTTCCCCCATTGCAGCGCTGGGCCGAGTGAGGCCTACAGGAGGGCCGGAGCCCTTCCCCCTGCCAAAAGCCATCGCAAAGGCCCCGGAGGGCTGAAGACAAAAGGTAACCCCCAGGGGAGGATGGCGGAAGGCCAGAGAAGGCCCCGAGATCGCCCCTCCCCTGGGGAAACTGTGACTGGGCCCCGTTGGCCCCCAATGAGCCTCTAGTGACTGCGAGGCCCTGATGAATATCAAGGTTGTTCGGGCCTAATTAACTGCTTATGCCCGATGACATACTTACACCTCATTAACGGTTTATGCCTGCTGTCATAGTTACCCCTAATTAACTGCTTAGGCCTGATGACCTGATGATTTACCCCGAAGTGGTTTAGCCCTGCACAAGAGAGTTGTCAGCCTCAATGAAATAATTTGTCTTTAATGAACTGTTTATTCTTATAGGATGTAATGCTCATTCTTACTACCTGAAATGTTGGTTCACGAGTAATGAAAGTATCCACTTTATGTGATGAAAAGGTTATTGCGACAGGCTATGTTATTTTCTGAATTGCTACCTTTGTTCCCATGATGAAAATGCTTTAATGAAATACTCTAGGAAATGCTGATGAATTGATTGCCCTGATCCTAATCCTATATAAAAGCTATTGATTTTAATCAAAAGTACTGGTGTGTTCTCCATTATTGCGCCCACTTATTGTCTCAGTGGATGAGTGTGTTGTGTAGCTACTTTACACGTAAGCCCCTGGTTGCCTACCTGCTCGAACCAAGCTACCCCCGGGTAACTGGAGGTCCCAGTTCTTACACAGCACTTGTAGAGAGTGGCTGCTTTCTTTTCTGACGTTTCTGTGTGCCTTTGGCTGTTTGTGAATTGACTGTCTGGTTTGTGAGTGACAGGGCTGGGGGATTCCAGCAGACAGAATGAGTCCGCCCAGTGGTGAATAGAGAGATCTGTATCTAGATGGGAGGGAGAAGTTGCACCTGGGACCTGAATAGGACTGTGCCTGCCTCGAGCAGTGCTGTCTCCACCTCCTGTAGGGCATCTGATGTCTCTACCCTGCACTGTGTAAGAAGAGAAGGAATCATGTCATCAAAGTGCTCCAAGACTGTGCTTTCCCTCCACAATGCTGGCTCCACCTCCTGTGGGGCATCTGATGTTTCTGCTCTACACTGTGAAAGGAAAGAAGGAGTCATGTAAACAGAGTGCTCCAGAACTGGCTTGGACTGGGCTCAGAGCCCTCCTGCACAAAGGGAACACAGACTTTTTGGGGTATAAGTACAGGACTGCCAGACCACTGAACTTGAGATCATCCTGGAATCAAGAAGAAACCTCTGCCAAGGAGAAAGCTAAAACTGAAGAAGGAAGACTGTCCTGCTGTTGCTTTGCTGGACTGACCAACAGTTGCTTTGCTGCCAAGGAGAGGGGAAGGACTTTGCTTTGTGCTGTGTCCGCTTGCTTGAAGGAATCTGCAAGGGCCTGAAGAAGAGCTGGCTCCCTGTTAGGAAGTCCCAGGAACAAAAGGATTTCACCGAACACTTCCCTGAACTCTGCTGAGAGAGTTCTGTCCTTCCTAAGGTGCTTGGGCCAGTTGTGGTGCCTCTGGAAGTTGTACCTGTGTTGAGAAGCTGGAAACCAAGATTTTAAAGACTTTCTACAAGTTTTAACGCATTGCTCGCTTGCGGAGCTCATCCCTGTCAGTGCGAGGAAATTCCTGCTGCTATGAAGGCCGTGATCGTCTCAGCGCCTGTTGCCACTGTCAGAGTCGTCGTGTCCTTTGTTTACGGGACGCACTAGTCCGGTGCAGAAAGAGTACCATCGCTGAGAGTATCGTCGCAGAGCCTGTCGTCACTGGGTGAGATTGTCGCACCGCTTGCTTGCGGACCACATCACGTCGCTGCGAGAGTCGTTGCAGAGCCATAGCATCGAGGGGCCGCGATAAGAAAAGATCGATGCTGAGCCGCGCATCGTCGCCGCACCGAAGATTGGTGCCGCCCCGAAGATCGTCGCATTATACCTTTTGCGAGCCGCTTCCACCGAAACCTGTGCACCGGAATCCACGCAAGGTTTCACATTCCTCCCCATACAGACCGGAGTTATCACAACACGCCCGCTGCGTCCAGCGGGGTTGTCGCATCACCTCCCCAGGTCTCAGGAGTGACACATCGCATGCTTTTCACCGCTACAGCTTTCACTTGGAACTTCTGTCGCTTCTAAAGGTACTGTTGGCTAAAGCGTGACGCAACTGTGAACAATTTAACACAACCCTAAGAACTCTTTCAAAACCATATTCTTGAACTGTGTATGTTGGATTTTTGTCATTTTGGACTTGTGTAGTTTAGATTAAAATACCTTTATTTTTCTAAACTGTTGTGGAGTCAGTTTTGGTGTTTTCACTGTGTTACTGTGACTGTTGGTACAAATACTTTGCACCTTGCCTTCAATAAGCCTGACTGCTCGTGCCAAGCTACCAAGGGGGTGAGTAGGGGTTATCTGAAGAGTGTTTCCTCCTTACCCTGACTAGAAGCAAGGGTCCCTATTTGGACAGTGGTACCTACCTCTACCAACTAGAGACCCCCAGTTCTAACACGTTCGTATGTTTTTAGATGGTAAAGCATGGACGTAGTACCCCAATTTTTTTTTATTAGTATCTCTTGTGACATATTGTGCATTGCTCAAACCTGCTCACTATGAACTCCTCTTAAAGAATCTTCATGATAGATAAATGTGAGTGTTCTTTTTATTTTTTATTTGAAAAATGTATTATCAAATGACATTCCTTTATTTCCCAGTGACATGACTTTGTGTATTTTAAAAAACAAATTTGGGGGGGGGGGGTTTGTACATTGCCATTCTTGAAAACTCTGGGGTCATATCTGTTACTGAAGTTTGCACGTCTCAAAGGACTTTCTAGCAGGTAATTGCTCCTGGTGCCACTGATGTAGAAGGTCCTCCAGCTTCCCTCTACTTGATTGCCAGTCAGAAATGCTTTCTATTTTGGGTTTTAAGATGATAAACCATGGACGTCACCCCACATAAATATTTTTTGTTTGTCCCTGTAGAGTGGGTCTTTGCAAAGAGTATGCATTGTACTAGTTTTGGAGCAGTTTTTATTCCAGTTGAGTTTGGGTAAGAATGGGTAGTTTGATGGGTTTTTCGTACTTATGTTCTATTTGTGAGTTCAGATGTTGAAAGTTATTTTTTTAATTGTTGTTTTTGTTAAATGTGTTGTTAAAATAAAGTTAAACAAATGATTCCTTAATACCGAATATTACCGATTCAGTATTAAGGAATCGGACAAAGCGATGTACGTAAAAAATCGTTAAAATTTACCGATTCGCTAAAAATCGGTAAAAAATACCGATTCGGAACAAATCGGTAAAAAAAAAAATGAAACAGCAATGCCGATTCTGAATTACCGAATCCATTACCAAATCAGTAAATACCGATTCGGTAATTCAAAAAATCGTAATTTGATGAATCAGCCAATCCTGTGTCATCCAAATACCTCCCAAACAGGAAGTGGCCACACCCAGGCAGCTGCACTGAACCTGGAGCTGACTGTGAGGCAGGCAGGTGAGCTGAGGAGCCAGGAGCTACATATCCTCACAGCTACAGAAAAAAATAAAAAAACTTTAGAAATGGCAAGCCAGGAGGGAGAAAAGGAGGCAACTGAAAGGAAAAGGAAGATGAAGTTCAGTGAGAAGGAGCTGGAGGTGCTAATACAGGATGTGAGTCAGGACCACGACAAGCTGTATGGGAAGCAGTCCCTCCATGTGCCCGAGTCTCAGAAGAGACAGATCTGGAGTGGGATACAGAGCAAGATCAATGCAATTGGTGTCACCCAGCGTTCCATTGAGGACATCAAAAAGAGGTGGTACGACGTCAGGAAGACGGCGAAGGCAAGGGTGGCTGAGAGGCAGAGGCAGGCTGGCAAAACTGGCGGAGGGAAGAACAAAGCACCTGCACCAACACCACTGGAACTGATGGTAGAGTCCACCCTCCAGTCGGAGAGTGTGAGTGGCGTTGGAGACGCAGACAGCTCTGCCAGAGCAGCAAGGAAACAAGGTAACATGCATTCCCAGCATGCTATGCTATCCCCTCCCCAACCCCAATACCCATGGTGGCATAGGGGCTCCCACTCCACTTCATGTCTTACTCATTACCTGCTATGCATTGTGGGAGATGTAGTCCTAGGGAAAACAATAGCATGTGAAAGTAATTGGCAAGCTCAGGACAGTCACTGTGATCTTTAGCCATGATGTTTAATGCAATGCAAATGCAGCCAGATAAGTGAGTACATCTACATTCTGTCATTACAGGCGAGACATCTCGCAGTGCTGCAGAGGGGATCAGAACAAAGACAGCCAGGCCAGAGGGGAGGCAACATGATGAAGAGAGATTGCCTGCAGGGAACACAAGCTTCGCACAACCACCACCACCACCAAATACTCCTTCACCGACATCACCACAGTGCCAGGGAATGCCGCCATCTCCTCATGCGCAATCACACTGCAACAATCACCACCACCACCACCACCACAGTCAGGCAGGAGGCATGCTGTGGCCACCCTCCAGCAGATGGAGGAGTCGGAAGAGGAGGGCACAGGGGGCCAGCAGTTTCCAGTCCATGAAGAGGGCAACATAGTGAGGGTTGGTACTCCATCTAAGGGCGCCCACACTTCATCAAGATGCCACAGGGCAAGGCCAGCCAGTCCTCAAGGCTCCAAACAGGAAGAAAGTGTCTTTGTTGGACTGGAAGGCAACATGCTCAAGGTCCAGCGCCTGCAATGGAGGGAGATGCGTACATTGAACAGAGAGGTGGCCCACATGAACAAACACATGTGCAGGATTGAAAAGAGCATTAGTTTAATGGGCGACAACATGTGTGAGGGAATGATGGGAATTACAACCTCTGTAGACAACCTATGCAGCCAGTTGAAGCAGGACCGTCATTGTAGGCGCAGAAATAGACAGCGACTCCAGGCCTATACCAAGGCAGTGAACCGGCTGGCCACTGCTACCTCCCTCATGAGTCGCAGGTCTATCGCCATGCAGGAGGAGATGGCGCATTGTAGCAGGGACGTTGCCAGGGGCATGGTCTCGATGACCTCTGCATTAGAACTGCTGCAGAATGTGAAGGCAGCCACAATGGAAAGGGGGGGACAGTGAGGAGGCTACCAGCTCTGGTAGCATTACGTCCTCTCCCACCGAGGGCAGGAGGTGCTGCGAACGCCACAGCGTTGCCCAGGAACAATCTGACACTACAGACAGTGTGGCCAGGGAACGTGGACATGCAGCGCGTGGGCGCAGAAAATAGGGCCAACTGCTATTTGCCAATCATTAGATGGGTGATGTAACCCATGTCTTTATGGACACTGCTTCCAATCCTGGTGGTGTGCTGATTAAACACCATTGCACTAAAACTGTTACTGGCTCTGTGTCGTTACTCACTCAGAAATAGTTGGACGTTATCTCTGCCCGTCTGTGTCTCCCATCCTGTTCTACTGCAACACCAGCTGCGCAGGGCTCTGGCTGGGGATTGTCCTCGCCCTCGTCCTCAGAGTCAGTTAGTTCCACTGATGTTCCTTTTTTGGTGGCTAGATTATGGAGCATTGCACATGTTGCAATTGGTTTGCAGCATTTGATGGGGCAGTACTGACGTGCACCTCCACTTTTGTGGAGGCAACGGAATCTGCTTTTAAACAGCCCAAAGGTGCGCTCCACCGCGTTGCGTGTGCTCTTATGTGCCACATTGTATCTCCTCTCCCTTGGTGTGGTTGGGTTGAGGTATGGTATGAGTAGGTAGGACCGGAGGGCATATGCGCTGTCACCTAAATGCAAATGAAAGTGCCATTAATTTGCGTCACCAATAGGTTGAGCCAAGGAATACATCAGGGTGTGTGACATTGATTTACCTAGTAGGTATCCTTCGCCAAATTCACCAGCAGCCAGACGTGTATGGATACCACTGTTCCTGAATATGTACGAGTCGTTGGTACTCCCTGGGAATTTTGCCACAATGTCAGTTAAGATGAATTCTGCATCACATGTCAGCTGCACATTTATGGAGTGAGTGGATTTGCTGTTGCGATAAATGTATTCTGTTGCTGCAGGTGGGCAGATTGGTATGTGGGTCCCGTCGACGCAGCCAATGACGTGTGGGAACTGCGCCATTTGGTAGAAATCCAGCTTGGTCTTCTGCAGCTCCGCCTGTGTACTGGGGAAGGTTATGTAATGATGCATTCGGTCCATCATGGCATCCAGGAAGGTGTTGAAAAATCTGGATGGGCAGCTCTGTGACACACCACCCACTGCGGCTATCACACCCTGGTAATTTCCTGAGGCCAGGAGGTGCAGGCAACAGAGCACCTGTACATGGGTGGGTATTGCGTGCACTTTTGGTGTCTGATGTTCAAGATATGGTTTCAGGTCCCGTATGAGGTCAAGGATGGTGTGTGGGTGCAGCCTGTACCTCTCATGGATTTCTGGTTTAGTCAATTGGAACAATGTGATGCACAGTCTGTACACCCGCTCTACCCATCTGCAAATCCTCACTCCTGCTGCTCTCAAACGTAGCCGCCTTGCTATGAGGTAGAGGCCCGCCATTGTGTTCACACTGTTGCATTTTGGGGCTGTTTTTAAGCACTGCACCTGATTACCACCTGCTCTGGATCAGTGGAAAATAACAAATTGTTAATACCGATTTTGGTCAAATTCATGCTACATACATACACCGATTGGTTATTTACAGATTCAGTATTGTTTGTTTCAGTGTTCACCGATCGGTAAATAAGGAATCAGTAAATATTTACTGCTTTGTTATTAACGATGGCATTCGGTAATACGTACATCGCACAGGGCCAAATACCGGTCGATAAAGCCAAAATTTACTGAATTTCGGCTTTACCGACTGGTATTTGGCCACCTACATCTGGCCCTAAGTTACTAAACAGATAGACTCAAACATTTTGTAAAACATGTTTAAATATCTGTTTTACATTTTGTCATTTGTATTTTAAACTACTGAGTTCATTGTGACTTTTTGGTGTTGCTGTGAAGAAGGAAAATGCATTTTTGATGAAGGTATTCCGACAAGTGTATATAAAAGGCGAAAGTTAAATTAGTATCTTACTAAATAGCTGCCCTGCATCTTTTTGTAAAATATGTGTTTTACACTATGTCAAAAACACCTGGTATTCACAGTGTGTGCTTGGCATTGGCACTCATAGAATCACACAGGCACTAACTGTACAATCATCAAGCACATCCTTTCTCCATCACTCTGCAAACATGCCTCCAGGAACACTACTAGTTGGGAGATGATGTGCCCTTGGCTACTGAGGGTTGTTGGGGGCCAACTACCCCTCCTGTGACCTCCAGCAAGTCCCATACAGTGAATTTGCTAAGAGGTCTTCAGAGGCAACACCTCCTTTCTGCACCACTCTGCAAACACGCCTCCTGGTACACTACTAGTTGGGGAATTAAGTTCTCTTGGATGCTAAGGGACCTTGGGGACCAAGAAGCCCTCCTAATACTTTCTGTAAGTCCTACATAGCGGTATTCTTGAGAGCTTGTCAGAGGCCCGCCCCCCTTTCCCCACCACTCTGCAAACACCATTGCTACTTTATAAACCTTAGAAATTCACTGAACAAAATCTAAAAGGACAATTATAATTAGGAATTAGCATTTTAAAAGACCTTAGAAATGAACTAAAAAAGCAAAGGTTACAGGGACATTATAGTGAGGAAATATAATGTAAAAAGCCTTATAAGTTCACTGAAAAAACAAAGGTTACAGGAATGTTATAGTTAGGCTGACATTTCACTCGTAAAAAACCAAAGAAATTCAGCAGTTATAGTTAGCTGAGGTAACTATAACTCATGCCCCTGCAATGCACTGCTCGTGACCTCACATATTACATCACTGATGACATAGTCAGTGACAGCACCGATGACATCTCAAATGACATCCCTGAAAACAGACTCAAGACCACTAATTGCATGCGCAGTAGCTATGTTTCTTGGAAAAATTTAAATAACTAGAAGGCACACATTAAAGATATGATACAGTGTGCCACATGATTCTTTTTCTCCACCTTCCCAAAGCTCTAAATGAGAACTAGGCAGTAACACTAGGCTCTTTTAATGTAGCATGTGGTTTGACCTTTTTTACTGGAATTTTATGGTGGGATTTGTAATGCACTTTATCGGGGTTTCATTGTAGGCTGCTAAACTTTTCATCCTTTTTTACTGTTTTTCAATTGGTTTTATCCATATTGACATATCCCTTACCATTAATTCATTGTACTGCACTTTGTGAATCTATGTCATGTATTCAAACATAAAGTTCTGTACTGTAAGCATCTGCACTTTAACGGTCAAAACACTTCTAAAACATTATTGCAATGTATCCAATTTAGCAATTTTGTACTGTAAGCACTTGCACTTTTATGGTAGGAATGGTTGAAAAAAGTTTGACTTGACATCACTGATGACATCATCCACAGAATCTCTAACGCACCCACTCACACCCCAATATAACCTTTCATACACCCACTGCAACTTATACACTAGCATTCTTAAAATCATGGACACACCCATTCTAGTACTTATACACCTATTCACTGATTCATAGGTCTAAACACACATCTACTCAGTTACCCATACAGCTACTCATACACCAACTTATTCACTAATACAGCCACTGATATATCCACTCAAACACCCAACAAGCCACTCAAACACAGTCAGGCATTCATAGAGCTACTCACACACCTATTGAGCCAATCACACTTTACTCACCTATTCAGTTATACACACACCCACTCACTTAATCATGCAGATACTAACACACTCACTCGCCTGTACAGTCATTGACGCAAGCACACACTAACACATATGGCCACTCTCGCAATCACTCAGTCATATATACAATCACTCATATAATCCAATGATCACCTTTACTGCCTTTCACATATGCAGTTACTCACCCATATACCACTGACACATCCATTCACTCACTGACACAGCCATACACACACTCAATCACCCATACAACCCCTTACACACACACTAGGTAACCCATAGAGCCACTTACTCAACCACGTACTCATGCATACAGGTAGTTTCACACACCCTCACCCGCCCACACATACATTGAGACAACTATACATGTACTTAGACAATCACTCACCCATACAGAAACTCACTTACGCACACACAACTATACAACCACTTAGACCCCAATTGACAGACCGATACAGAAATGCACACAAGTCACTCACCCATACATTCACTGAGACACCTAATTACTCACTTATACAGTTAGTCATGCACCCACTGAATCATCCAATCAGGCGCTCATACACCCACTGATTCATCAACACGTCTTGTCATACATTAAATATTGTACAAAATATATATATTTAACACTCATAAACTTTTAAAAAAACACTTAAAGTCACTGGATGATGTCATCAGTGATGTCATTTAAGATGTCATTAGTGATGTCATCAGTTATGTCACTTGGCATGTCATGAGTGATGTACTATGTGAGGTCATAAGCAGTCCATTCGGGGGGCGTGAGTTATAGTTAGCTCAGCTAACTATAACTACTGAATTTTTCTGGTTTCGTAAGAGTTGAGGAACAACAAAACCTCAGAAACATACGCCGCCTACAATGCAGCCAGCACCACACACCACCAGCTAATCAGAACAACAATGAAGAAATCCCTCCAAGACAGAATCCTCACCAATGTTCACAGCACCAAAGAACTATTCTCCATCATCAAGGAATTTGCCTAACCTTGCAGTGAAACAACAGTGGTCCCACCCTCCCAAGACCTCAGCATCTTCTTCCACATTAGATTACGATGCTCTACAACAACTTCGACAACCAAGACCCCCTCGCCGCTCTAGCCCTCACTCCATGCAATGACACCCAACAGCCCTTGCTCGAATGGACCATGCTCATGACAGAAGACACCTTGAAGACCATGTAAAACGTCCATTCTAGAGCATCTGCAGACCCCCGTCCACACCACATCCTCAACACCGTCTCCAACCGCACCCTAACCACCAGACTCCATGACGCCAGAGTCTGAGGCAAGGCCCTTGACTGGATACGCTCCTTCCTCACTGGAAAAACTCAGTGGGTCAGACTCCCTCCCTACCTCCGACAAATGACAGAGACCAACTGCGGAGTGCCCCAGTGCTTCTCCCTCAGCCCAACCCTCTTTAATGTCTACCTTGCAACCATCATTAGGAACCACAGGCTTAACATCATCTCCTATACTGACGACATCCAATTTATCCTCTCCTTCATCAACAAACCCAACTTCACCAAAATAAAACTTCCAAGGAAGGATGAAAGCAGCTGCCACCAGGATGGAGAACCGCAGCCTGAAACTCAACTCTGAGAAAACAGAAATCCTCATCCTTGGCTACACACCCTCAGCTTCGGAATGACTCCTAGTGGTCCCACTGCTCCCTTGGAAATGCCCCGCCCCGATGGACCACACATGAAACCTCAGCATCATACTACACTCATTGCTCAGAATGAACCACCAGATCAACTCCATATCCTCGACCTGCTTTAACACCTTTGTTGCTTATGACGGCCGGGAGCTGTCATGAGACACAGTGGGCGTGTGCTCATGATGGCTCCTGGCCATCCTGGCACCCACCCATGGCGGAAGCACTGGCGCTCCCCCGCGGGGCTCCCATCATCCTGCCCGCACCCGCAAAGGAAGGGAAAGACCTTCCGCATCATCCCCCGCACCCCCACTGGATCATGTAATGAGGTCAGCGCTCCTCATGCACTGACATCATTACATGAAACCGGACGCGCTGGTAGCCATTTGCTTCCAGCGCGTAAAGCAGGTAAGAGGCAATTTTGGCGTCGTGGAGGAAGGGGGGACATTTTAGAAAGGCATCAGAGGAAAGGAAAGTGTTTTCCTTTCCTCCAATGTCTTTTTCAAGCATTTCTGCTGCACGCTCAGGCATGGGGCGCGATCGTGCTGCAGGAATGCTTTTTTTTGGTTTTACAAGGCATTTTATGTCGGGGCAGCCCCTTGGGCAAGGGTCGCTCTCCTTGTGGGTGCATATTTTTGTTGATGGGTCTGCCCCTCTTTGGAGGAGGTAGATCTAATAATTTAATTAATAATTTAATAGTTTGTAACCACGAGGCCACCAGGGATCCTTTTTCTTTATTTTGAAAGTGCTTTTTGTGTTGGGGAGCGGCCCATAGGGCTAGGGTCGCTCCTCTTGGGGGTGCAAATTTCGTGGTTGGGTCTGCCCTCCTCGAGGGGGGCAGATCTATAATTTATGAGCAATTAAATGGCATATTGTGACCACTAGGCCACCAGGGACTTTATTTTTTTATTTACAAAGTTCCTTTTGTGTTGGGGAGCGACCCCTTGGGCATGGATTGCTCCCCTTGGGGGTGAACATTTGTGGCTGGGTCTGCCCCCCTAAATATTTTTTAAAAAGGCATTATGTGACCACTAGGCCACCAGGGATTTTTTGAAATGTATTTGGAAAGTGCCTTTGTGTCAGGGATCGACCCCTTAAGTAGTGGTCTGCCCCTCTTGGAAGATTGAATTAATAACAAAGTAGCTGTAAGCCTACTAGGCCACCAGGGATATATAATTTTCTATAAATATGTTTTTTGGGGAGCGGCCCCTTGGGCAAGGGTCGCTCCCCTTGGGGGATCATTAATTTTGGCATTTTCAGATTGGCCTTGTTATTCTAGGCCCATCTGCCCCCAAGAGGGGCAGAAGCCATTAGACACCAGGGATTGTTTGAGTTGTTTGGGAGCGGTCCCTTGGGCAAGGGTCGCTCCCCTTTATGGGGTATTTATTGTGGTCGTTTCTGTCCCCTTTGGGGGCAGATTGGCCATATGTTTTTAGGCCCAACTGACCCCTAGGGGGGCAGAAGCCACTCGACCCCAGGGCATTTTAATGGTGTTGGGTAGCGACCCTTTGGGCAAGGGTCGCTCTCCCTTTATGAGGGTGAATTCTTTGGCTGTTTCTGCTCCCTCTGGGGCAGATCGGCCTCATGCTTTTAGGCCCACCTACCACCTTTGCTTGGCTGGTGGATAGTGCATGCTTTACATATGTAATTGTCATGTGTTTTTTCTCCTTTTTATTCTAGTGGAAAGCTTTTGATTCTTGTTTATGGTTTCGGCAGTGGTTGATCTGCAGTTTTGTGTAGTTTCATTTTTTGGTAAGAAAAACATTTTCGTTGTGTTTACTCAAATTGAGTATTAATGTCATGCATGAATGAATTTTTTGTAAGTGGTGTCATATTAGCAGCATATATAGTTAGTGTTTTGTGCATGAAAATATTTGCGATTAATTTTAATTTTTTTCTTTTTCTTTTTTAGTGGTATACTGTTGGTCCTTTCTGTGTCAGTAGGTGGTGGTGAGTCTAGCTGCTTCTGGCAAGTGAATGGTATTGTGTCGGAGTATATAGGTCTTTGTGCTAAAGCTACTTTTGGCTTATTTCTGTTTTTTACAAAGGGTTTGTTGTTGTTGACATGTTTGACAAGTTACCTTTATTAGTAAGTATTATGGCTAGCCGTAGAATGACTGCTCAGTAGGTGGTTGGTATGCTTCTTGAATCTTCCTCTGAGCAGGATTATGAGACTGACAGTGCGTCTGAGGGAGAGGAGGGAGGGGAAGATTCAGGCAGTGGGTTTTCTCTCTAAATGGAATCATCGGATGATGAAGCTACTCTCAGTGCGGATGAAGCTACTCTTGGTGTGGATGAAGCTACTCTCAGTGTGGATGAAGTGCCTGTTTTAGAGGAAGACACTGTAGTGCCGATGGTGCAAGAGGCATCTGGATTGCAGCCTGAGGCTGCTTGGCTTCCTACTGGAAGTTCTGGACTCTGGGTTGATCCAAACATGGTGCAGCTGGAGGTGCCTGCCTTTAGTGGTGATGCAGGGTGTAGAATGGATTGTGAAATTTCTTTGCCTATACAGTTTTTTCAGTTGTTTATGGATGATGTGTTTTTGGGTGAGCTTGTTGAGCAGATTAATTTGTATGCTGAACAGTTTTTGAGGGACAACCGTGCCAGACTTAGGCCCCACTCTATAGCTACCCAGTGGACTCACACGAATCTGGAAGCGATGAAGAAGGTTTTGGGTTTGACTTTATTGATGGGTTTGATAAGAAAGCTGTCCATGGCTACATATTGATCTACTAGTCCCTTGATGGCAACAGCCATATTTCCTTCAATTATGACTCGTGATCTGTATTTACTTTTGCTTCGGATGCTGCATTTTGTTGATAATTCTTTGGCGTTGCCACAAGATCACCATGACTGTGACCGTCTTTTTAAGATTTGGCATGTTCTTGATCACTTTGTAGATCAATTTTCAGAGATCTATACGCCAGGAAAAGAAATATCTATTGATTAGTATTTGGTCTTGTTCAAGGGCCCTTTGATTTTTAGGCAGTACATTCCTAGCAGGAGGGCATGTTATGGAATTAAGCTGTATATGTTGTTTGAGAGTAGGACAGGATATGTTTTTAATTTCCGTGTGTACACTGGTAGGGATTCCACTATTGACCCCCCTGGTTGTCCATCCACTTTTGGAGTTTCAGAGACAATTGTGTGGGATCTTGCTAGAGGACTGTTTAACAGAAGCCACCATTTGTACCTTGATAACTTCTACACTGCTGTACAATTGCTTAAGGAATTGTTCAAAGTGGACACTTTTGCTTGTGGCACAATCCACACTAAGCATAAAGGTTATCCAAAAGAGCTTGTTTGCAAAAAACTTCAGAGGGGACAGTGCAGTTCATTGTGTAGTGATGAACTACTAGCTGTGAAATGTGTGGATAGGAGGGATGTGTACATTCTGACTACCATACATGATGAGAGTACTTCAGCTGTGGCTGCTTGGGGTCAGATTGCTGAAGTGCGAAAACCTGTGTGCGTTTTAGACTACAATAGGCACACGGGTGGGGTTGATAGAGTAGATCACAGCTTGGAAACTTACACAGCTATTGCTAAGGCTTACATTTGGTATGAGAAGTTGGCCATCCATCTCTTCAGTTTAGCAACTTTCAATGATTTTGATGTGTTCAAGGAGTGTTCTCCTGCGTCAAAGTTGACTTTTGTTCAGTTTCAGGAGTTTGTGGTAGGCAGCCTTGTTGTTGTGGAACAGATAAGTGTTCCTAGAGTTGGAGTGGTGGAGCATGTGGCTATATTGAAAGATCACCACTTTCCTGATTTAATTCCTTCCATGCCAAAAAATCTATTCCTGTAAGAGATGTAGAGTCTGCTTGGGAAGACGTGTGCGGAAGGAGAGTCATATGCACTGTGCCGATTGTCCTTCTAATCCTGGGCTGCGTGTGCCCACATGTTTAAGATTGTATCACAGTCAAAAGAGTTTTTGGGAGCAACCATGAGTCTAATAGTATACTGCCTGGTCTGTATGGTTTTATATAGTTGTTCAGTTTAACATTTGGCAATAGAATGATGTCTTTAGTTACTGCTGTTGTTTTTGTAGTTATAGTTTTGTATTTAGTTGCAATTTGTTTGTGTTTTTTTTCTTGTTTAAAAAAAAATGTATTCCGGTGTGCGTGTGCGTGTGCGTGGACTGGCGCTTGGCTGGCGGTGTGGTTGGACTGGAGTTTGGCTGGCAGTGTGCGTGGACTGGCGTTTGGCTGGTGGTGAGTTGACTGGAGCTTGGCTGGCAGTGAGTGGACTGGCGCTTCACTGATGGTGTACATGGATTGACACTTGGCTGACAGTGTGCGTGAATTGGCGCTTGGCTGGTGGTGTGCGTGGACTGGTGCTTGACTGGTGGTGAGTGGACTGGCACTTGGTTGACGGTGTTCATGGATTGGAGCTTGGCTGGTGGTGTGCATGGATTGGTGCTTGGCTGGCCGTGTGCGTGGACTGGCGTTTGACTGGTGGTGTGCGTGGACTGGTGCTTGGCTGGCGGTGTGCCTGGAAGGGCGCTTGGCTGGCGGTGTGCGTGGATGGGCCCTTGTCTGGCAGTGTGTGAGTAGTGACTTGCTGCTGGTCACTACACACACTGCTATCTAAATGCCACTTGATTGATTGATTGATTGATTGACTCCACGCAATCCATGACCTGGTGTGGTTGCTATGTCAGGAATGTGGTTGTGTGAAAGTGATGGGCCCTTAAATGGCGCTGTCTGCTGGTGTGAGAGTTGTAATGTGCTGGCGGTGTGAATGGTTTTGTATTTGTCACACGTATGAAAGGTGTATGAATGGCCTGTAGAGCGGTTGGTGCCTTGTTGTGGCTTTATAGCTCACGAGCTGTGATTCAATGGTTCAGTTTCTCGTCCTTTCAATTATTACCAGTGCATTTAATTTTTGTGAAATCTCTGGTTAATACAACTGTATAAATTTGTAACAAAAAAGGGTTCCCCTAATAACATTTCCTACATCAGGGTAAACAGATTACATGTAAATAACTCCATAGGAAACAGTTTAACATATGGACCAAAAACACTTTAGACAAAAAAGTACATACCCAAAAGAATATTTCAGTAGAAATTCATAATTTATTAGTACAAACAACTTTTTATCTCTTTCTTTTTTACGGGAGTATAAAACAGTGAGACCATATGTATGTATCTATACATTTATGAAACTGCAATCAATAACATGTATTTTAATCAGTTTCTTATTGGCATCATAATTCATTTAATTAGTTAATGGCCAATTATATTATGGTACACTCAAATTTCTCGGATCAACATTCTATTTAAAAAAAAGAAAAGAGAACAACTCATACCAACAGATAACACCAAATAATTAAATCATCAAAAAATGTTCATGGCTAAAGTTAGATATACTATCTACGCGCGTTTCGGCTGAGCCTTCATCAGGTAGCCATGTATTTTGTTATCTTGCAAGAGAGATACACAACTGCTTTAATGATCACACTTCCTTTAATAGTGAGCAGATGAGAATTATATAGATCCCGCTGGATAATGCGGAGGGATCCACAAGGACAGTAAATAATTCCCCAGCTAAAAAAACTCCTTGCAAAACGTTTGATGGCGTGTGTGGTGCTGTGTTGAACTGTGCTCTGGAATGACAGGACTGAACACTGGATCTTCAATGGAAAAATTGGCTGAGGTACATTGATGACATTTGCTTTGTCTAGGAGGGGACAGAATTGAAACTAAAAAACTTTGTGGATACACTAAATGACAATTCTGTCAACCTTAAATTTACCATGCATTACAGTAAAGAGATGATTGATTTCTTAGATCTCAAGCTCACAGTTGACAAGGGTACCATCCACACTAATCTTTGCAGAAAAGAAACCGCTGGCAATTCGATATTGCATGCCTCCAGTTGTCATCCACCTACCTTCAGATGGGGCATACCATATAGCGAATGCTTAAGGGCCAAACTAAACTGCAGCTCTACTGCTAATTACGAGTGAACCAAACATGATATGATAGAGAGGTTCAAAGAGAGAGGCTACTCATGCAAAGCCCTTAAGCAGGCTGAAGCACGAGTGGAAAAACAGTCAAGGAGTGAGATGTTCTTGAGACAAATCCCACATAGAATCCCCAAAGAAGCCACACATGAACCTATTCTTTTCCTTGCAAAATGTACCAGTCAAGTGGACCAACTTCGTAAAATAATGAAATCTAGATGGGGGATCTTTAGGCAGGATCCCATTCTGAGAACCCAAGTAGACCTCAATCCATCGAAAACCTACAGGAGAAATGCTTCACTAAAAGACCTTCTCATACATAGTCACCTCCAGACCAAAGAAACCAATTGGCTTAAACAAACCAAAGGTTTCCGCAGGTGCGGCACTGCAAAGCCTGCAGACATAGCAGTAATGTGTCTGAAGTCACCCTAGATAGGATAAAAACCAAATGGAAGATTTCCAAATTGATTACCTGCAAGAGTGACCGTGTGGTCTACATTATTGTGTGTCCCTGTGGCCTGTGGTATATTGGCTCTACTACATTTCCAGTTAAGAAGCAGATTCTGGAGCACTGGAGGGCCATAACCAATAAAGATCAAAGCTACAGCATAGCCAAGCACTTTTCTGATAAACATGCTAGTGATGGGAACAGGCTAGGTATCGTGGTCTGGACTCAGTGAGCCTCAACCTGAAAGGGGGCAACTGACTGGCAGCCCTACGAAAGTTAGAATCCCGTTTCATCCTGCAGGCAGGCACCAAATTCCCAGATGGGCTGAATTTAGATGAGGAGATACACTCTCATCTTTAGATCAGTTACTTTGACACACTTACATCACTTGGCAGAGCCCTTCTGTCCCACCTTTTCCTCCTTTTAATTCTGTGTATATATTCTGAATTTCACATAATGAGTTTATCACTTGTTATTGTGCCATCTTTTTTGAGATACAATGTTTAATAATGCACTTCACATGAATAGTCTTTGAAATGTTGGTAACCTGAACACCAATACTTGTTTGTCTAACCCTTTGTTTATAGGCATATATGGCAGAGATCTAAGATGGGACTGACCCACCTACATTAGTGTTATATGCACTGGAGAGGACATACGTTCCAGTAAACCCTCACTACTCCTAGGCGCTATAACCTTCCATACTTAGGTCTACTATAGTATAGACTCTATCACCAGACTGCACTGAGTCAACAGTATGTCATGGTCGGATACGTTGGGTAGCCCCACATTGTAACTGTACCATACAGAGTTTGAATATAATTAAGCGCACAGCTGCTGGAAGCCTTCCTAGAAGTGAACTCTCCGCTAGGGTTCGCTCTGGAGAGCTACGGAGGACTGGGACCCGCAGAGGGGAGACCCGGGCACGCTGCAGCCGCAGACCCTGAGGAGGGACCGGAGGAGGGACCAGGAGAGGGCGCCGGGCGCCCGGGCATGGATGGGTGTGAGCCGCGTCTGCAAACAGGGCAAACTGCACCGCAACATGCTGTGAATGCAACGAAGGGCATGCGCATCATATTTCAAATGCATCACGGTGGGGCCTCTATCACCTTCCTACCTCCCACCTTCGCGCAGCAGCGGTAGGAGCTGCGAAACATTGCTCAACGCGGCCGTAGCCGCGGTTCCGATACCCCCTGGCGGCAGGAGCCGCTGAACATTGCAAAACGTGGCAGAAACTGTGGTTCAGAGCCCCGAAGTGGCAGGAGCCGCTAAACATTGATAAATGCA
Source organism: Lissotriton helveticus (assembly GCF_964261635.1). Classification (NCBI taxonomy): domain Eukaryota; kingdom Metazoa; phylum Chordata; class Amphibia; order Caudata; family Salamandridae; genus Lissotriton; species Lissotriton helveticus. The sequence goes on from NC_136067.1 coordinate 279,580,066, forward strand.
GCAGAAGCCGCGATTCAGAGCCCGCAGGAGCCGCTAAACATTGCAAAACGCAGCAGAAACCGCGGTTCTATTTTCAGAAGCGGCAGGAGCCGTGAATCAGTTACCCACAGCGGCAGGAGCCGCCAAACAATTTTCAACGGGGTGCCGCTCGCAGCGTCTGCTGATTGTTTGATTCCAGAGACTACCGGGTGAGTGGGTACTAGCGGGACTTCGGTAACCAGGAGTCTCCGCAGCCAGCATCGCCAAAGCTCCTCCCCCTATGACTGTCAGCCCATAACTTTGGCTACGCCCACCGCTATGGGCGGGCCTGTTTGAGCCCGTTCGAGGCTGGAGTAGGCTGGGCTGGGCCAACCTTCCAGCATTTTTTCCGGGACACTGGCTGTTCATTACTTAGTGTTAAGACCGAAAGTGCGGTCCTAAGATCCATGAAACACGTGGGCGCCAACTTTGTGTAGATTGTTATATTTACTGATATGGTGAGTACCGTCGCGAGTGCCTCTGCAGAGGGTAAGAAGGGGCCTAAGGGGGGGTGCCCTATGGGAACTTTGGACTATTTTATTACTAAAGCTTCGAATGTGATCGCCAAAGAGATTGCGGTAATGGAACGACGACTATCACTCGGCCCGGCTCCAACCAAGCGTCCAATGGAGGATGGGCACTCGCTGGATTATCCTTTTGCCCAGGGTGATAATACTACGAACGATGACCCTCATCCGCTGAGCAACGCTACATCAATTGCTATGGCGGATTCTATGCTAGAAAAAAGAGCACTGGACCAGTCATCCTGTGCAATAACAAGCTCCAAGACTGGCACGTATAAGCGCAGAAAGGAACCTGTAAAGGACACTCAAGGTTCCGAAATCAAGAAGAGGGCAGGGGGATCCCAAAAGGTAAACTGCCCTATCAGAGCAGGGACGACGAGGCTGGATGAAGACGGCGGGAAACCATGGAAATAAATGATGAGGCAGGGACTGTGACACCTCTACTGACCCCGACTGCCCCCAATACCGCAATGGTGCCTGTGGTTACCCTGAACAGCATTTTTTGGGATAAAGTCGGGTCAGTCACCGCTGACTGTTTATCGCCTTTAATTAATAGATTGGTAGCCATCGAAGCGAATTTCCTCATGCTTACTTACAGACTAGATCAGAACTCCTGGGTCTGAACTAGCCCTAGTAATACTAGTACCAAGCAATCACACCCAACTCCACCTGGCCCTGACCCTGTAAGTGTAGCCAGGTCATTGCTAGACAACCAAAGGGCCCAGGGGGTTGGGAGTCCACAACCGGCTAAATCTGGGCCAGATGTGAATGGGCCGGCCAGGCATTCCCAAAGCGGGGTTAAACCTAGAAATTATCACAATGAAGTTTTAAATCACAATGTAGATATAAACCCTCAGTGTAGCACCAAAACATCAAGCATACGAATCGATTTACCCCCAGAATGCAGCCCCCTTGTAGTAGTTTTAGCAGGGGTACCACCCTTGATGAATGGTAATGAAGAGACACATATGTCGTTAAAGAACAAGGTTACGGATTGGCTTAACAAAAATAAACCACTACCGCCAAAACGTAAAAAGTGAAATTTTGTTTGTCCGAAGGGCGTCATGGGTGGGCCACAGAACCAAGGATCTTATGGGAGACTGCGTCCTGATCAATTTTAGGGACACACGGACAGTGTCCCACGTATGTCAGTGGACCCAGCCCATACCCGCATCCACTATTCAGTCTCTCCCCCTGTCGTACTTTTATCCCCCGGCCCCCGTGTGTACTAGGACTGGCAGGGATTCAGAATGGAATTTGGTTGGTTTCCTATCAGGGGCAGGCGTTAGCCAGGGAAGGCCTAGAAAATCTCTGGAACCCGAGGCCCTTTGCCTACATAATAGATTCAGTCCCTTAGATGCGGTGGATTGACTGACTTCTAAAAAACTGGATATTAACCTCGGGGGCACAATTGGGTCAGCCCATGAGGCAGACTGGGAGGAGAGGGTTGAATGGAGGACGCACATATATGAGGACACAGGGGTTAAGAGTGGTCCAAGTTGTGAGGTGGCTACATTCACCACAGTTGCGGCAAGCAGCTGCCCTCCGCCCAGGGAGTTTGCAGCTGACCCTACTGAGGAACTTGATCCCATGCCTATTCCCCCAGGTAAAGTGATCTACGTACATTATGGAATTTGAGTCCAATACAGGGCCACCATAAATGTGGCACCTGTATCTCATGTGCAAGCACAATAGAGGGGACTAAATTCGAACACAACTCCATTAGATGGAATCACAATGAGTTTACTAACTGTAAAAGTAAAAATATTGTCTACGTAATACTTTGTCCTTGCGACAAAATATACATAGGCAAAACAAATCAACAAATCACACAGAGATTGGCCCAACACCGCTCCAGAATAAAGCAGAAAGTGTTGACCGCACCAATGGTCCAACACTTCGTAGAGAAAAACCACACTGAAAAAGATCTACGTTGGTCGGTACTGTCTGGAATAAAAATTCCTCCGAGAGGAGGAAATGTGGAAACTCTGTTATTAAGAAGAGAAGCATACTTAATCGCGAAGTTCAACTGCGTGAATACAGGATTGAACGAACAATTCGAAATCTGAACGTACACTGATTATCGCTGTAAAGACACTGATCCACAAACTTTTACTTAGGACCACATCTCCCATAATCCTTTGATCACATGACAGGATTAAATCGAAGTGGTCATGTGACCAAACACCACTGAACACCAGTTCGTCACGAAAGCAGGCAGGAAAACTATGAGCATCCAAGAGATTCAAAGTTAAGGGCAGTCAACCGCGGGATAAACGAGGCGTAAACACGGTACATTTTCTAAATAAATCCTTTTCTCCCATTCTTGCAGCTACACGCGAGACTCACGAAAACAAAGCCATAGGCGGCGCCGCGCATCTGAAAAAAGCGGCGGTTGCACCGCGGACTAGACCCCCAAGTAAGCAAGTTCAACCTAAGGTTGCCACTTGACAATTGGAAAATATATGAACAGATTACTAAGGGTTCTCCCCACGTCTCATTAACATAGACCCTGCCGTAGCAGCCCTGACAAACGCGAGCAAAAAAAAAGAAAAAAGTACAAAGAAAAACAGACTCCCTTCTATAATACAACTACGAGTTTTCACAAACGTAAGTCCTGTTTTGTTTTTAATCATCGTGACAGCTGGTTGTACAAACATAGACTATGGATATAATAAGCTCCTCTTACCCCCGCAGAATCATTGAAAGCCCTGGAGTTCCCACCACGATAGATTCAATCCACAGCCCATAAAGGTAATACACAACGCAAACGGTTTAAAGTACAATACTGATGCAAATGTAAGGTCCCATTTTAAATAGGATTTCCCCCGATTTGTTTAGGTACCCACCTAACAAAAGCCCTGAAGAAAAGCCTGGCGAGCAAGACACAGGCTTGGAAACGCGTCGGCTTGTTTGTACCTGATTTGCTCTTGAACATTTAATGCGCTAAGGGCCACTAGTTGAATATTGTGAATTCACACATAAATGTGCATGAAAAAGGCATGCCCTGACGCAACCAGTCCCCAATTACATTGAAGTTACATAGTAACGGCCTGCTGGTAAAAATTGTTAGTAGGGTCCAATAACAATTTGTTGTATATTATATGTAAATATATGTAAACATGTATAGTAATGTATAGTTTTGTCGTCTCATTGTTTGTTTGAACGTTTATTGTAAAAATTGTACATAAACACTAGCCTCTGGTGTTTGACAAAAAAAAAACCTCGGACTATTACACTGGTTGATCCAAGTGAAGTAACTTGTAAATGTGGTTATAAATAAATAAATCACAACACCCACGAATTTTAAAAAAGTTGGGTGGTATCTGCCCCAAATAAAAGAAGCAGTAGAAATAAAAAGCGACTGGGTTCCCTTTATTTGATACATGTTATGTTATGTTATGTTATGTTAATAACTTTTATTGGGCGCACAGCTGCCCCAGCGAAGGGGCGTCCTGGCGCCTGATCAAGTGCCACAACACAAAAAGTTGATACTGAAAAGAAGAAGAATCAGTCAGCAGAGACAAACAGGTGAGTTTTTATAGCACGTCTAAAAAGGGTCAGGCTATTTAGGGCGCGAATATGGACAGGAAGGGAATTCCACAGTCCAGCTGCCAAGACACAAAAGGAGCGGCCTCCCATCCTGCTCAGTCTGAACCTAGGTTTGATTGCCAAAAAAAGAGATTCCGACCTAAGAGACCGCGTGGGAGCGTAGAAAGAGACAAGGCCCACAAGGGCAGGAGGTGAACAGAGTTTTAGAATCTTAAATGTAAGACAGAGAGCCTTAAATTTGAGTCTCTGTCTGACTGGCAGCCAATGAAGGGATGTCAAAACTGCAGAGACAGAACAACGTCTCGGGAGACCAACAATGGCCCGCGCAGCGGCATTTTGCACCCTCTGTAGCCTAGTAGCCTCAGCCTGATTTACTCCAAGCAACAGGGCACTCCCGTAATCCAGCCGAGATAGAATGGAGGCCTGGACCACCAGTTGCCGAGTAGGAGGGTCGAAAAATTTGAGGACTGGACGCAGTCCACGCAGAATACCATAGCAGGTAGCTGCGATCCTCTTAGTATGGCTGGTAAAAGAGAGGTTAGAATCCAGCCAGACCCCCAAGTTCTTAACTTCGGCCGCTGGAACGGGGGATACCCCCAGCTCTGGAGGCCACCACTGATCCCCCCAAAGTTCTGCATGCTTCCCTAGAATCAGGACCTCGGTTTTCTTGGCATTTAGCTGTAAGCAATTACTGCGCATCCAGTTTGCCACAGCTATTAGTCCTGTACGGAATCTGGGCGCCATCACCTCAGGGTCCCCACTGAGTGTCACCGCCAGCGGCGTGTCGTCGGCATACGATGTCATGGTTAAGCCATATTGTCTGACGACAGCAGCCAGCGGTTTCACATACAGGTTGAACAAAGTGGGGCTCAACGCAGAGCCCTGAGGGACACCCAGTCCCAAAGGATGAAAAGAGGACTGACCAGGTGGAATGGCCACTTTGAAAAACCGGTCCGACAGGAAAGAGCGGAACCATTGGAGAGCCTTCCCCTCAATACCCACTTCCTCTAAACGCCGCAACAGAATGTCATGAGACACCGTGTCAAACGCGGCGCTCAGATCTAACAAGAGGAGCGCCGCTGTCTGCCCCGCATCCAGCACTGAACGCAAATGCTCGGTCATAAAGAGCAAAGCAGTTTCAGTGCTGTGTTGTGCGCGGAAACCATTTTGACTCTCGTCAAGAATATTGTTACGAGAGAGATGGGCAGACAAAATGGAGTTCACGTGTGCCTCAGTAACTCAGTGCCTCAGTGATTACGTTGTCCTACCCAGCGCTCATTTGGACACAACCTCCCCTTTTCTTATATTCCCCCAGGTAAAGCAGGTCTATCGGAGGAGGCAAATGTGGAGTCATTCGAGAGAAGAGATACGGGCATAACCGTAGAGGTAATAACATTACTATCCTGGAATGTGGCAGGACTAACTAAGAAACTCTCCTGTCCAGAATGGGGATCCCTTGTGGATGAAAGTGATGTGTGCCTGTTTCAGGAGACCTGGGCACGCACGGAACAATTCAGAATGGGTTTCGTCTCCTTCCATGTCCCGGCAGTTTGGGGAGGGAGAGGTCGACCGTCAGGAGGTCTCACAATCTGGGTGGGATCCCACTTGGGTTGCAAAGTCATAGTATCTAACACCTCCTCAAAAGACATCCAATGTGTGGTCCTTGTCTGGCCAAATGCTTACAAACTAGCTTTGATCAATGTATACTCACGCCCTGTCAGCATAGGTAGTGAGTCTAGTACCATCGAGGATTTATCCACTTTCATCTCAACTATCCCGAGTGATTCCCATATAGTGATAGGGGGCGACCTGAACTGCCATTTTGACCCCCTACAGGGTCTCAATGAAGGTGCCTTAATGGCAGAGGACGAACATTGGTCAATCCCTATGAGCCAGGCACCGCCCGCTAGGGCATGGTCTCCACTTGCCATACAGGTTATGGCATTAACTATTACCCACTCCCTGCGTGCATGTAATGGCCGTACACCATCAGACATTCCGGCCAAATGCACATTTAATAAGCCGGGACAAATGTCCCATCTGGACTACTTCCTGTTAGAAACAAGGCTGTGCCCCAAGGTAATAGATTTTACTGTGAGGGAAAGAGTGGACAGTGACCACAATGCCCTAATTTTAAAAATGGGCCTGCCTAAGATTGGCATGAGTGGAACTTTATCCACGGGCGATGGTGCTAATAATCTTACCCTGTCCAATAACAGGCGTAGAGTCAGATGGTCTAGATTAATACCCAGAACAAATAGCAAAACTATACAATTTGGTAATGCCCTCTTTAAAAGAGGTTGCAGCCCTAATTAATCTACCATATCCCTCTGATTTTCTATCTCAGCTAGAGATCCGTCACGAGGGCCTAGTGTCTAAGTTGGCAGAGGTAATGAACCCAAGGGTGTCCAAGAAGGGACATAGGGCTCCCTGTTCCTCCTGGTATAATACAGCATGTAGGAAAGCCAAATCAGAGCTACTGATGGCCCTTAAAGAAAACAACAGAACTTTAATAAAAGATAGGAGGGCTTATTACAAACGGCTAACTAAATGCGCAAGGGAAGAGTGGGACCAGGAAAAGTGGTCTAGTTTATCCTCTGCTTTAAAGACCAAAGGTTTAAAAAAAATTCTGGTCTATAATTAATACCGGCTCTGGTGAATTGAAAACAGCCATAGAGCCCAACTTAGCACCAGAAGTATGGGAAGACCACTTTCGGGCTATGTACTCTAGCGAGGCCCATTCTGATAACTCTGCCAATCTATCTACCCTTGGCTCCTTCACCATCCAGTCAGAGGAGTGTGAGGTAACGGTAGCTGAACTGTGCACCGCTATTACCAAACTTGCCTCAAATAAAGAACACATTTTGGGCTAGTGCTTAAAGTGGTCGCCTGGATAAACTTCCAGGTGACCTCTTTAAGCACCAGCCCAAAATTTCGAGTCCTTATCTCCGGATTGTCTTTAACGCAATTCTGAGAGGTATGGCTCTCCCTAGTACTTGGCTGGGAGCAGAGATGGTCCCAATTTTTAAAAAGGGCTCACCTCTGCTCCCATCCAACTACGGACCCATAAGTCTTATTAATGTCCCCAGAAGATCTTTGCGAGACTCATCCTGGACTGGTTACAGGACTTGATAGAGGAGTCTGCAATACTTAGCCCGTATCAGACGGGGTTCAGGAAGAATACCTCCACCCTGGACCAAATTTTCCAACTTGTGCTTCTGCACTGGAAAACGGTGTGTATAGAGGGTGGCAGCCTCTTTATGGTATTCGTCGACCTTCCCTCCGCCTTTGACCTTGTACCCAGGGGAAACCTTTGGTGTGTCCGTTTAGAATTGGGCATTCCCCTTCATCTCCTCTCGGTTCTGATGAGGTTACACATAGCTAACTTTGCCCAAGTTAGATGCGGGAAGAACGGTGAACTGACATCTAGATTCCCCGTTGACTGGGGGGTAAGGCAGGGTTGCGTGCTCGCGCCGACCCTGTTCTACCTCTATGTCAACGGGGTCATCGCGCATCTAAACGGAGTTCAGAATAATGACGCCCCTAAGCTAGCCGGGAAAAGGGTACCGGCGATAATGTTCGCCGATAACACCCTTTTGCTTTCCAAGTTCCCAATGGGCATCCAGCGAACATTGGACGGCTTTGTATAATTTTGTATTGCCCGGGGATTGGAGATCAATTTGTTGAAAACAAAATTTATGATCTTCAACCCGCCCAGTACTACAAGACCTAATCCCACTCTAGGCAAAATGAGACTGGAAAGGGTAAGCACCTTTGTTTATCGGGGGGTTACGATCAATGAGAGCCTGTCGTGGGGCCCCCAGCAAATTAAATCACAATTAAAACTTGCCCAACTTTCGGGTGGAATTCTTAAACTATCCAATGTGTCGACGATAAAACCAGTTGGACCTCTGCCGGAGGTCTATAAAACGCAAGCTAGGGGTGCTAGCATGTATGGCGGCGAATTATGGGGACATTGCAATAAAACCAAAATGACTAGGGTCGAGAACTATTTTTTAAGACACCTGTTAGCACTCCCTCCAAGTGCCCAGCTTTTTCCACTAAGACTCGACATGGGGATTAGGCCCATTGATGAGGAACTAGCCCTAAAACCACTAAGGTACTGGCGTCAGCTCTGGGCCACACCGGAGCTGATTAACTACAGACAGGAGCTCTGTGAAATACTCTCCAGCACAAGCGCATGTAAAATTCCCTGGCTCATTTTTTATCAAGAAAGAATTTACTAGGCTGGGATTTTCTGTAATATGGGATGATCCTGAGAGGGGCTGTAAAGAGATTTCGCGCAGTATGCTCACGAAGGTATCTTGTGCTGAGAACCTGAACGCGGCCCTGTGCAATCTCAAAATTGGCTCTAGAACTGCTTCCTTCCTTACGATCAAAGACTCCTATCACTTTGTACGATTCCTAGATGACATTTACCCAGCCTTCGCTAGAAAATTATATGTACAATGGAGGCATGGAGTATTACATGTACGAGCTTTTACCAGTAATTGGTCTACTCCTGCCCCGGATAAATGTCCTCTCTGCGAATGTGATAGCGAATCGGAGACTCATGTCTTCTTTTTTTTTTCCCAGCATATTATAAACCCAGGAAGCATTGGCTTGTTCCATTGTGTAAAAATCTTGGCTTCCGGCAATGTACACATGCACTTAGAGTTCTAAAGACTGACACACCCGGACCCATTGTTTTTGCTGTTTCGCAATTCCAGGCATCCATGTGGCGTATTCGTATAATTTTAACTACCCATGGTTAAGCTTGGCAAATAAGACAAAGTGACTAATCCCCTTGTGCTTAGTGATTTTATTATAAACGTATTTATTGCTTCAGTTTTTTATAAAAAACGTGATTTGTAAAGTTTTTTGCTATGCCCAAACTCTGATGTCATCTATTTGTATTATCGCTCTATGTTTTTATCTGTGCTTTTATGGTATCCTACCGAAATAAAGATTTTATGATGATGATGATTAAAAAGGTACTAGACCAGTACTTGGTTTATTGTGGATGTACTCCCTGACACTGTTGCGTCCCATCTGGCAATATTTCCACTCATGAATGGTGTTAAGTCACACATAGAAACTACCAAAGGGTACTATACCTTATATACGACTAAAGCTCAACTTATTTAATCTTGGATCTCCTATTACCACATATCTGGGAACGTATACACTTTTAGGGGACGAGATTGGACACTGGGTCCTCTAACCAACCCTAGCAATGCAAGCAGGTTAATGCTATGTGAATCTGTATTACAGTATCGCCATGGTAAAGCAGACTATTACTAGTTTGAACATAATTGTAACATTGTAAACTATTGTTGAAATTTGCAAGCATCATGTAAACGATTGTGGCAACAGGGTGCCCTTGCACACAACAAAAACATGTAATACAGTGTGTCAGGGTAGACACACAACCATTTACAAAGAACAACAAAGCCTAGGGATAGATAAACAAACAATTCTTTAGGTGGTACGTCAGCAAGTTGATGTCTTAATGTTCTTTTTAGGCAAACCAGCCGACACGTGTTTCGTCGCAAGTGGGATTGTTTCCCCGCAACTCCTCAGGGCTATATAGGAATAAATTGTATCTGGGGAAGTCGCTCTTCCGGTGATAATTCCGACCCGGCAGGACCCGGGACTTGTATGAAAGTGTAACTTTGCTGAAGGAAAAGGATCCGATACAGGTGTGATCAATAATCTGTAGTTCTTGTAGGGTATTCAGACTAGTTAGGGTCGAATAACATCAAAAGAGTGGGAATCACAGTAAAGCGAATGCAGCAGAACGAGTTAACTAGAAAGATAACCGCCAGTCGTTTCCGAAGCTAAATAGACAAGTGGCAGAGAGCGGATCACTTAATCTGTGGACGCTCTGTTTGGAAATAAGACGGCGTGAGCGCAATCCAAAATGATGTTTGTATTGGATGGTGGTGTGGGACGATAGCCGAACGCTCCTGTAGACAAGGCACTATGGGCTAGATGTAGGTAAATCTAAATTACCGATTCATTAATACCGAATTTTACAGATTCGGTATTTATGAATCGGTAACTCAGATGTAGATACAAAATCGGTAATTTTTACGGATTCGGTAAGATTCGGTATTTACTGATTCGGTAAATACCGAATCGGTATTTGCTATTGAATCCTATGGGCCTTGAAGCCCATAGGATTTATTAGCAAATACCGATTTGGTATTTACCGAATCAGTAAAAATACCGAATTGCAAACGGGGACAGGGTGTCACTTTGACACCCTGTTGCACCCCTGTAACTGGCTTGTGCGCCATGTGGCACACATACATGCCCTTAGGGCATGGCTGTGTGTCACATGGCACAGGTGTACATGCACAGATGTGCATGTACACAAGAATTCGTAATTTACCATGCAATTGTATTGCATGGTAAATAACGAATCCTAAAGGCCCTGTTGCAATGTAAAAAGTGCTACCTACATAGGAAAATACAGATTCGGTAATTTTACCGATCTGTAAATTTACCGAATCTGTAAAATTTACCGATTCTGTAATTTTACAGAATCGGTAATTTTACCGAGTTGGTAAAATTACCCATTCAGTAAAATTACCGAATCTGTATGTTTTTCAAAGCCCTACATACCAATGTCCAAATACTGGTCGGAAACGGCCGAAAATCGGTTTTTTCGGCCGTTTCCGACCGGTATTTGGACACCTACATCTGGCCCTATATTGGGAACGAACGTGTGCGTGTTCCAATACGTTGAGTCTCTGTGTTCCGGATGCGGATTGTGCAATTTTGTCACTATATATATATATTTTTGATCTTGTGTGTGTATGCACACAACATGTGTGGCCACATGCATCATTTTAGGATTTTGCGATTCCTAAATTGCGAAAATGAAGGAATCGCAATTTAGAGATTGCAAAATCCTATGCATCAAGAAATCTTAAAAGTTTTTGGGATTTCTTAATTTTCGGTATTTGCGATTCCTTAATTGCGAATCGCAATTAAGGAATGGCATTACATTGATTCCTATGGGCCTAGAGGCCCATAGGAATCAATGCCTTTTTGCAAAAAAATTTTTGCGAATCGCAATTTGTTGATGCATTTCAAGGGTGCTGAGGGGGGTCCAAAGGACCCCCCCCCTGCACCCTTGAAATGTTTTTTTAAGTGCAACTTTCACACACACATGTCCAAAGGACATGTGTGTGTGTAACATGACACTTTCAAAAATGTTTTTTTGAGCATTTTTGAAAGATTTCGCAAATTAACACGAGGGTCAACAACCTCGTGTTAATTTGCACCTCCTATTTCCGAATTCGCATTTTTTTAAACATTCATGCATTGCATTTAAGGAATCACACAAATGCGATTCCTTAAATGCAATCGCATTTTTAGGAATTGCAAAAAATGGAGGTTTGTTTCATGCATACCAAAAAGTGATTTTGGAATCGCAAACGGCCGAATTTTCCGATTCGCACCGTTTGCGACTCCACAATCGTTTGATGCATGTGGCCGGTGGTGTCCACGTTGGTGTCTGTGTCCAGTGTTTGACCAGGGAAGACCAGGGAAGAGGTCATGTGACAAAGATCGTGGCTGTGGTCGAAACACGTCTTTCTCTGCCAAAATAAAATACCTCTCAACTTTTTCAGTAGGCTTGTGGAGATTCCTTTACTGATAACTCCGTACATCTTGATATACATAAATACATATATCATATATGTATATAAATATATTTGAGGTCGGTGTAGCGTATCTAATTTTATTCATTTCGGTCGTCTCCAGCCTCTCGTGTGTGTCCATGATTTCATCACATTAGCATGCTCTTCGCACAGGAGACTTGGAAAACTTTTGCCCACATTTCCGTTTAGACAATAAGATGGTGACATTACAATGGAACATCATTTTAGGTTTGGATCAGGTTACAGGTTTATTTGATCCATACTCTTTGGAACAATTCCTGCACGGATTTTGGATTAAGAACTCAGTTGAAGGGAATTCTGGATCTTGTGGTTCAATCAGCTAATAGAGACTGTCAGGAGGCTGACATTCAGGTCGCAAATGCACTCAGTTGGTGCGAGCTGAGCCCCGTGGAACTTGTCACAAGATTGTTATCTCTTTAATGAGTTGCAGATGGTATATTTAATCTGTAGCCATATTGATATCCTGCTACGTTCGCTGCGTTTTTCTATTTGGGGAAATGTGTTTCTTTTACTCAATGAGGCAATATGTGGGTTTCCGAACTTGAAGAATGCAACAACGAGCATGTCTTTTAAAGTATGTTTAATTTTTAAGTATTATTAGTTGCGCTGCATATTTGTGAGAGCTTTGGTGTCGTACCATGATTAATTTCTGATTTACTTCAGGAACACTATTTTTTATTTGCTCGATTTGCCGGCTGAGAACGTACTGATAACATCTAATAGTGATAAATAGGGTAGTTTTGCATTTGCGGCCATTTGATTTATTGACTTGTTGCACTATGCACTTTATTTTGTAACATGCATTTAATGTTTTTTCAAACATAGATTAACCTATGTAGTATGTTTTCCATGTTCATCAGTGCCTGCACTAGTACTAATGGGGAGGGCTATAAATATAGTTGTGATTATACAGCGCCAAAGTAGATTGATAAAGCTTGCTGTGCAGGCGAAACGCGTCTCTCTGTCATTGCGGGGTCGGGGGAGACCTGAACAAAATAAATTGGCCTGATACATACCGATTATGAGTACGTGCCACTTTCTCCTTGGAGTTGGATGGATGACTGATATATATATACATATATATATATATAGGATCGTTTGTGGAAAATATATATATATATATATATCAAACAACAGGTTGCCCTCTTTGAAGATGTCACACACGGAGAGGTTGAAACACACCCTGCACCGGTAGCAGCAGTGAAAGCCTGCCCGCTTTCCCTCCACAATGAGATCGCCAAACGCGTTTCGAGCATTGTACTGCTCTTGGTCACTGGCTGCACCACCACACGGAGACAGCAGACTTTAGTGGAATCTCATTTTATTCAAATTGAAAGTCCCGCCCATGTGGGCGTTAGCAAACACAGCCTTCTGGATATCGTAGTTCATGCAAATTGTTGCCAGGACTTTTGATGCCAAATATCAACCTATTTAGGTGCCGCTACTCCGTGTACAGAAATAATGTCTAAACCCCAGTGGGTACGGTGGAGTCTTCTCTCTAAATATTACCCCCAGTGGGTGGAAGGTTCGGTGGACTTGCTGTACTGCTCCCAATATGACCCGGTGCGCAGGCCCCCTCCGTTCCAGTCAGTGCTCTAGTTACTGAGCACCGAGGATCCGCCTAGTCCAGCGGCGGGACGTCTTTGCGACTGAGCCAGCCGCTTCTACATCAAACAACAGGTTGCCCTCTTTGAAGATGTCACACACGGAGAGGTTAAAACACACGCAGCACCGGTAGCAGCAGTGAAAGCCTGCCCGCTTTCCCTCCACAATGAGATCGCCAAACGCGTTTCGAGCATTGTACTGCTCTTGGTCACTGGCTGCACCACCACACGGAGACAGCAGACTTTAGTGGAATCTCATTTTATTCAAATTGAAAGTCCCGCCCATGTGGGCGTTAGCAAACACAGCCGACTGGATATCGTAGTTCATGCAAATTGTTGCCAGGACTTTTGATGCCAAATATCAACCTATTTAGGTGCCGCTACTCCGTGTACAGAAATAATGTCTAAACCCCAGTGGGTACGGTGGAGTCTTCTCTCTAAATATTACCCCCAGTGGGTGGAAGGTTCGGTGGACTTGCTGTACTGCTCCCAATATGACCCGGTGCGCATGCCCCCTCCGTTCCAGTCAGTGCTCTAGTTACTGAGCACCGAGGATCCGCCTAGTCCAGCGGCGGGACGTCTTCGCGACTGAGCCAGCCGCTTCTACATCAAACAACAGGTTGCCCTCTTTGAAGATGTCACACACGGAGAGGTTGAAACACACGCAGCACCGGTAGCAGCAGTGAAAGCCTGCCCGCTTTCCCTCCACAGTGAGATCGCCAAACGCGTTTCGACCATTGTACTGCTCTTGGTCACTGGCTGCACCACCACACGGAGACAGCAGACTTTAGTGGAATCTCATTTTATTCAAATTGAAAGTCCCGCCCATGTGGGCGTTAGCAAACACAGCCTTCTGGATATCGTAGTTCATGCAAATTGTTGCCAGGACTTTTGATGCCAAATATCAACCTATTTAGGTGCCGCTACTCCGTGTACAGAAATAATGTCTAAACCCCAGTGGGTACGGTGGAGTCTTCTCTCTAAATATTACCCCCAGTGGGTGGAAGGTTCGGTGGACTTACTGTACTGCTCCCAATATGACCCGGTGCGCAGGCCCCCTCCGTTCCAGTCAGTGCTCTAGTTACTGAGCACCGAGGATCCGCCTAGTCCAGCGGCGGGACGTCTTCGCGACTGAGCCAGCCGCTTCTAGATCAAACAACAGGTTGCCCTCTTTGAAGATGTCACACACGGAGAGGTTGAAACACACGCAGCACCGGTAGCAGCAGTGAAAGCCTGCCCGCTTTCCCTCCACAATGAGATCGCCAAACGCGTTTCGAGCATTGTACTGCTCTTGGTCACTGGCTGCACCACCACACGGAGACAGCAGACTTTAGTGGAATCTCATTTTATTCAAATTGAAAGTCCCGCCCATGTGGGCGTTAGCAAACACAGCCTTCTGGATATCGTAGTTCATGCAAATTGTTGCCAGGACTTTTGATGCCAAATATCAACCTATTTAGGTGCCGCTACTCCGTGTACAGAAATAATGTCTAAACCCCAGTGGGTACGGTGGAGTCTTCTCTCTAAATATTACCCCCAGTGGGTGGAAGGTTCGGTGGACTTGCTGTACTGCTCCCAATATGACCTGGTGCGCAGGCCCCCTCTGTTCCAGTCAGTGCTCTAGTTACTGAGCACCGAGGATCCGCCTAGTCCAGCGGCGGGACGTCTTCGCGACTGAGCCAGCCGCTTCTACATCAAACAACAGGTTGCCCTCTTTGAAGATGTCACACACGGAGAGGTTGAAACACACGCAGCACCGGTAGCAGCAGTGAAAGCCTGCCCGCTTTCCCTCCACAATGAGATCGCCAAACGCGTTTCGAGCATTGTACTGCTCTTGGTCACTGGCTGCACCACCACACGGAGACAGCAGACTTTAGTGGAATCTCATTTTATTCAAATTGAAAGTCCCGCCCATGTGGGCGTTAGCAAACACAGCCTTCTGGATATCGTAGTTCATGCAAATTGTTGCCAGGACTTTTGATGCCAAATATCAACCTATTTAGGTGCCGCTACTCCGTGTACAGAAATATTGTTTAAACCCCAGTTGGTACGGTGGAGTCTTCTCTCTAAATATTACCCCCAGTGGGTGTGTTTCAACCTCTCCGTGTGTGACATCTTCAAAGAGGGCAACCTGTTGTTTGATATATATATATATATTACCTACTGGCGGTCGCCAGTAGGTATATATAGTTAGGATTTTTTCTCTATGGGTTTTTTGAAAATTCTATGTCTAATAACTTTGGCGTTTGTGGACGGAATTGGCTGAAATTTTCAGGAAAATGGCACATTTTGTTTCTGAGCAGCCCCTGAAAATTGGGGGGGGGGGTTCGTCCAGGGGGGGTCGAGAAAAAAGGGGGGTCCCAAAACGTGTTTTTAACATTGAGTTTTCCATAGGGCGGTTGGCCTCACTTTTAGCCCGAACGGCTGAATGGATTTGCACGAAACTTGGCAAAATTGTAGGGACTGGTAGCCCGATGTGCCTTTTGTAGGTCTCAATATATGTGCTACAGTGGATTTTGAGAAATTAACGTTTAAAAAAAGATATATATCTGTAACAGCGGACCGGGCAGCGCTCCAGGACGCGTACTTTTCGCGCAACGGAGCTTTGTGAAGCGAAGCTGATTGGTTCTCCGGCGTCTGTCAACATTCCAAACAGTCCGTAGCGGCCGCCATCTTGTCTCTCGGTAGGATCGAGAGACAAGAGGAGGCCAAAGCGAAGGGGCAAATGACCATAAGGGGGAATAGTAGATCCTGGCTGACCCCCTAGGTTTGATGTGGAGGTTTTAAAAGGGCCCCGCGGGGCAAAAAAAAAAATAATAATAATAATCGAACGGCTGAATGGATTTGCACGAAACTTGGCAAAATTGTAGGGACTGGTAGCCCGATGTGCCTTTGCTAGGTCTCAATATATGTGCTTCAGTGGATTTTGAGAAATTAACGTTCAAAAAAAGATATATATCTGTAACAGCGCACCGCTTCGCGTACTTTTCGCGTTACGGAGCTTTGCGAAGCGAAGCTGATTGGCTCTCCGGTGTCTGTAAACATTCCAAACAGTACGTAGCGGCCGCCATCTTGTCTCTCGGTAGGATCGAGAGACAAGAGGAGGCCAAAGCGAAGGGGCAAATGACCATAAGGGGGCATAGTAGATCCTCGCTGACCCCCTAGGTTTGATGTGGAGGTTTTAAAAGGGCCCCGCGGGGCAAAAAAAAAAAATAATAATAATAATCGAACGGCTGAATGGATTTGCACGAAACTTGGTAAAATATTAGGGACTGGTAGCCCGATGTGCCTTTGCTAGGTCTCAATATATGTGCTTCAGTGCATTTTGAGAAATTAACGTTCAAAAACAAGATATATATCTGTAACAGCGCTCCGCTTCGCGGAGATAAAATTATATCTGTATTACCTAGCTGTTGCTAACACCAGTTAGCGACGGCTAGTAGGAGATAGCGACCATCTTGGGCCCCACTTTGCATGTGAGTGATATTTATCACTAATGACATGCAAAGTGGGCATGCCAAGATGTTAGCGACTGGAAACAGTCGCTAACATCGCTATCTCCTATTATCAACTTTTGGAAATATTCGAGATAAGCGCGAATATCTCCAAAAAGTAACAGCTGCCCTGAGCAGTTCTTAGCCATGTTATCCAATGGGAGGTGGATAACATGGCTAAGAGCATTAGCTCGGTAATGCATGAATATCGCTGAGTTTTCAGCGATATTAATGCATTGCGGTCGTTTTTTATCGTATTTGCGATAAACCTTGATAATAGCAAGGTTTATCTGCGATAATTTCTGACGGTAAAAAAATCTTTGCAATGCATCGTTAGGGATAAATATCGCTTAACTTTGGTAATATGCCCCAACGTCTGTTAACGTTCGATTCGAAGGAAATCAGGAAGTGTTGAAAAACATTGTCTGCGCCATCTTGTCTTTTTTCAAATGCCACACTTTTGTCGTGCACGGCAGCCATTTTAGATGCCTTGACCAGACCCACTCTGTGCACGCTGTCGATCCTTAGCATGGCTCCCCACCCTCGCAAGCATCTCACCCAGGCAGTGGTCACCCCCGCTCTCTGTCTTATGCATGGGTAATAAACCTCCCCCCATCTGCGCTGCTCTTTCCTGAGAATCACACCCTGTGCCCGCCCGACACCTCCCTTTCGCCCTATTCACTACCGCACCCTCTGACACTCCTTTTCCTCTGTGTCCGATTGTCCAGGCCGGTCCTAGGCTATCAGCTAGCCCTGCAGATGTAGTTTATGGCCACAGCTGTAAAGAATCACCCCTCTTCAAAGGAGTTATAGTAGATCAAGGCCCACACTCGATGAGATCCGTCACAGCAGAAGCGTTGCTATTATCTGAAAACCATCCTGTATTGTGATTGGGGAGGGGACCGAGCGTGAAGCGGAAGATTCCAGGGATGACTCTTTGTACATCAAAGTTTTTACAATTATGTGTCACATTAAAAATATATAGCACTCCGACAAAGTAGTAAGATTATAAAACTTTAATAATTTATAAATATATACAAGAAAACAAAAATAGTAATAACATATAAACATTTTTAGGGAAAAACAACGAAGTAGCGGTGGGCTGTGCGAATAGTCCCAACGCAGCACAACGTCCAGATTTCCGGCGTGGGGCGTCGCGGGGGGTGGGTCATCAGTAGCAAACTGTTGTGCGAATAGTTCCAAGGCAGCAGAACGCGCCGAAATCTAGATGACACGAAAGTGATGTCTAGTAAGTTGCCACCCAGCAAATAACGGCGTGGGGCGTCGCGGGGGGTGGGTCATCAGTAGCAAACTGTTGTGCGAATAGTTCCAAGGCAGCAGAACGATGGCACCAAGGTGATGTCCAGTAAGTTGCCGCACTGGTTTTGGTATCCTACAATGCTGCTCCGAATAACGGCGAGGGGCGCCCCGGGGGAGGCGGCGTGAACGGGCCTCTCCAGGTGGAGTGTCATCTGTTGCAGTGGGGCGCCCTTTTACCGTTTCAGTTGCCATTCCGTCCGTTTTTGGTCCACTGTGTCAAAAGCCGCAATTCAGCTGAGTTGCGCCCACTCTTGCGGTGCAGCGATAGGCGGCTGTCACAGGACTCTCAAAATGGCGGCAGGCTCTTTCCTTTTTGGGCCTGGTCCACTGAAATGGCCCTGGGACACCTTGGAAATCGGACGCTTGTCTGCTAGGTCTTGGACCCCATTCTCGAAAGCGTCCCCTCCGCCTTGAGAATTCATCAAAAGTTTTGGGGGCCCCGACTCCTGCAGGCTTCTGGTGGGGAGCGGCTGCCATGATTGCTCGCGGAATGACCACGACGGAGCTGCGAGATGGTGGTGCTCTCATGCTGACGCCAGTTTAGTCTGAAACATCCAGAAACAAGGTGGGGCTTTCATCGTTTGGGAAAAAAAAAAAAGTTTTCATCCAATGAAAAGTGTTGTTTTTAGGTCATATGATCAAGCCTTCCATCATTAGGAAACCAAAAGTAAAATGAACCAATGAAAAGTTTTATAAACAAGTCACATGACCTGTTATGCGGCATAGGGTATAAAATGCGGAGAAAATACGTTGGCACGTGAGGCGGCGTCAGTAGCGGACCGATGTGCGAATAGGCCGAAGGCAATACAACGCGCCAAGATCCGGATGGCACCGAGGTGGTGTCCAGCAAGTTGCAGCACTGGTGTGGCCATCCTACAATGCTGAAAGTCGGCGTGGGGCGCCCCGTTGGCCTGTGAGTTTGCGTCAGTAGCGGACCGATGTGCGAATAGGCCGAAGGCAGCACAACGCGCCAAGATCCGGATGGCACCGAGGTGGTGTCTAGTAAGTTGCCGCACTGGTGTGGCCATCCAACAATGCTGAAAGTCGGCGTGGGGCACCCCGTTGGCCTGTGAGATGGCGTCAGTAGCGGACCGATGTGCGAATAGGCCGAAGGCAGCACAACGCGCCAAGATCCGGATGGCACCGAGGTGGTGTCTAGTAAGTTGTCGCACTTCTGTGGCCATCCTACAATGTTGAAAGTCGGCGTGGGGCGCCCCGTTGGCCTGTGAGATGGCGTCAGTAGCGGACCGATGTGCGAATGGGGCCAAAGGCAGCGCAACAATATTTTCTGACTGACACCACAAGGCGCTGAGATGCCAAGATCCGGATGGCACCGAGGTGATGTCTAAGTTGCAGACTGATGTGCGAATGGGGCCAAAGGCAGCGTAACAATATTTTTGTATGGAAGATACCACTAGGCGTTGAGATGCCAAGATTCGGATGGCACCGAGGTGATGTCTAGCAAGTTGCTGTACTGGTGTGGTCATCCTACAATGCTGAAACTCGGCGTGGGTCGCCCCATTAGCCTGTGAGATGGCGTCAGTAGCGGACCGATGTGCGAATAGGCCGAAGGCAGCACAACGCGCCAAGATCCGGATGTCACCGTGGTGGTTTCATAGTTGAGAGGCACTTCATCTGCAGTGGGGCGCCGAGATCCGGATGGCACCGAGGTGATGTCTAGCAAGTTGCTGTACTGGTGTGGTCATTCTACAATGCTGAAAGTCGGCGTGGGGCGCCCCATTAGCCTGTGAGATGGCGTCAGTAGCGGACTGATGTGCGAATGGGGCCAAAGGCAGCGCAACAATATTTTCTGAAGAGAAGACACCAAAAGGTGCTGACATTCCAAGATCCGGATGGCACCGAGGTGGTGTCTAGCAAGCTATGCAGTTGAGTTGTGTGCGCACTTGTGGCGAATAGGTCGAAGGCAGCATAACAATGTTTTTTTAATAGAAGACACCACAAGGCGTTGAGATTCGGTTACCACCGAGGTGATGTCTAGCAAGTTGCCGCACTGGTGTGGCCATCCTACAATACTGCTCCGAATAACGGCGTGGGGTGCCCGAAGGGGGGGGGAGTCGGCGTGAATGGGCCTTCCTAGGTGGAGGCTCGTCTGCTGTAGTGGGGCGCCCCTTTACCGTTTCAGTTGCCATTCAGCTGAGTTTCGGCTGCTCTTGATGCTACAGCGACAGGCGGCTGCAAGAGGACTCTCAAAATGGCGGCCTGTTCTTTGGATTTGGGCCTGGTCCACTAAAATGGCCCTGGGACACCTTAGAACTCGGACGCCCGTTTTTTTTTTTTCCTTTCCTGTACATGCAAAAAAAGGTAAATGCCCGGTACGTTACACGCTTCATCTGCCACGATGAACTCTCCAGAGGAACCGAAAAAAAATATAGTTGTGGTAACTATACCATGCATCGTCATATGGAGAGGTGGCACCAATTAATTATAGTGCTGCATAAAAGAGAGATTTGGAGGAGAACCCCTGACCTGCTAGTACATTCATCAAAGAAGTGGCACTGAGAGCTTCAGAGGCAAGGGAAACGGTCCCAAATATTTAGAAGAACTTTGGAAAGATTAAAATGACATGTTTAGATTGTGGCAAATTAATTTCATGTGGACAGATGAGTGTTACTCTAATAAATACAGCATATGAACATCATCATAGTCGATGGTTGGTAGAGACATTTTGACTATATCCTGGACCTGCCCGTCCTCGCCCAAAATGGCGCCGGAATAAATGGGACTCGTAACTCCTTGTTGTGTACTGGTTGCAGAACCTTGAAATCACGAGATACGTATGCAGTTTTGAAGCACATGGCGGGCGGGGACGAGAATTGATTGACTATTTCGACATCCCTATTGATATTAAGTTCTGATGTGTTATTGATTACTGTACTGTTGAAAGTTCGAATTAACGTCACCCATGGTACTTGCCCGCAAATGTATATCTAGATAATTTTATTGTAACTGGCCCTGTCGTATTTTAATTATAAAATGTACGTCCACCGATTCCGTAACTGTTAGACACCTTAGTTCTTGCAACCTAATGGCCCGCCCGTTACATTCCTCTACAGTGTAAATGTCTATTCATCATATACGATTACAGTTTGCTCTGTGGCAGGCCCACGTGGTTATAGGCTCATATTTGTATAATGAAATTTTCACAATAAAGGTTTTTAAAAGAAAACATGGTAGTAGTATATACATTGGTAAAGTTTTTAATAATAGTGACTGTTTTAGAATCATTAAAAGGCAAGTGAAATAAAGCAGACCAATTACATGAAGGGTAAAAGGTATAATACGAAGGAACGCAGTAAAGATAAATGGTCAAGGGCTGTTGTGTTTTCTATTCCTGCAACATAAAGTGATCGATAAGAATCTCATATTCAGGCGTATCGGCGACTAAGACAGCAGGTCGACCCTCTTTTGCTCAACGGCTCCGTCATGGGACGAAGAAACGCTCTTTTTCTCGAAAAAGAATATATTTTACTTGCAGGACAGTTGTAAAATTTCCGGGAAAGTACATTAGCCTGGAACATTATAACATATATTTAAGAAAAAATAATGTTCGGAAGTAATGAAAAGCGTAATTTTTAGGTCATATGACCAAGCCTTTCATCATTACAATAAGAAAAGTAAAATGAACCAATGAAAAGTTTTATTAAAAGTCACATGACTTGTTATGCTTACGTTACGCGCTGCGCGCCCCGGATGACTTCCGGATGCGCTAACGCGGCGCGTCATATGACGCATTACTCGACAACGCAGGTCCAGAATATAGTCAAAATGTCTCCACCAACCAGCGGTCGGAACACAACCCCTTTCAGCAGGCTAAATAGTTCTGTTAAATGACAACAGAAGGGACAGGCAACAAGAACCATCAGTCAAAGAGGGGAGGGCTAGTTCTTCTCTACCGGGTTACATTGGGGCGCTACCGGAACTGATCGAATTGGTAGTCTACAGTGTTTTCTGGATGTTTCAGACTGAAGCTGGGGTTAGCATGAGAGCAGCACCATTTCGTAGCTCCGTCGTGGTCATTCCGCAACCAATCATGGCAGCCGTTCTTTATCGTTATTTTGGGCGGGGTGGGTGGCGGAGCCGAGCTGTTTTGCAGCCATCATTGTGTGGAGTTCAGTTCATCTCACTAGTTTTGTATTTGTCATGAGGGGTTGTTCCTAATGTTTCTATTTTAGCGAGGTCAAAAAGAGATCCCATTAGTGGCCTACTGATTTTGCTCGATTCCTTTTCTTTTTTTTTTACACGATTTTTCGTTATCTGCAAAGACTAAACAGAGTATTGCGACTCTGTGTTTGTTTGTAAATAGAGAATGAACCAAAGAGAACTAATTCTAAAACAGTAAATACTTGGATAACAATCAATCAAATGGAGAGAGAAGCAGGCACGACGGATTACAACGGGGGCAAAGGCCTGCGTTAACTACCTTTCACTATCTGCAAAGAGAGAGTACTCCTAATAGAAATGAGGGGGGGGGGGCACCATTCAAAGCAGATCAGTGTGCATAAACACGAAAATGTTTTCACTTACCACGTACTTGACATTCGACAGCTTATGATATTTGCTATTAAAAAACCATTGAAATTCACTGAAAAAACCATAGGTTATAGACCATATATAGTTAGCAATTAGCATTTACAAAACCTTGAAAATTCACTGAAAAAACCATAGGTTATAGACCATATATAGTTAGGAATTAGCATTTAAAAAACCTTATTTTACTCACACAAAACCATTGAAATTCCATATATAGTTAGTTGCACTAACTATATATCGCGCACCCGCAATCCACTGCTGATCATGTCACATATTACATCATTCATGACATGGTCAGTGACATCACTGATGACATCACTGATGACATCTCAAATGACATCACTGATGACATCACTGATGACATCTCATTTGACATCATTCTTGTGCTAATACGATAAACCTCTTCAGACTCTAATATAACCTTAGATACACTCAGTGTATACAGACACTCACACACTGCCACTCATCCATGGAGTTACTCACACACCCAGTCAGTCATGCAAAGAAACAATCTCACCTCCATTTCTTCAACTATACAGTTAAACACACCTTACTTATTGAAACATATACTAACACATATTTACTCTCTTATACAATCCCTGATACAAGTTCACAATGATCGATACAACCACTCACTCATTCAGTGGCTCTCATGCACAGTTATTTATATATGCCAACTCTCACATGTACTGTGTTTTACATATGTACTTACCATGACATGTAGCATTGAGATATCCATTCACTCATCAATACACTCATGCACACAGTCAACTGCCCATGTAGCTGTTTCCACATGCACTCTTGAACTCATACACCTAGTGAATAAACTGCTCACACATCTATGCATAGAGTCACACACCTTCCAGCCACCCCCACACAAACTCAATCTCCCATAGAAATACTTGGGCAACCAATTAATAACACATATAGCCTCTCGTATAGCTAATGATCAACACATGCAGCAGTTTACAGAACAACAGACATAATGATGCACAAATTAAGACAGTTTAGTCACTAACCCATGCACTCAGTGAGACACATTTAATCACTCACTCATACAGTCAGTCACGCACCTACTAAATCCTTCATCCAGACACTTATACATCCACTCATTCTTCAATATGTAAGACATATTTTAACTTTACAGAAACATACAGTCACTGGATGTTGTCATCAGTGATGTCATCAGTGATGTCATTTGAGATGTCATCAGTGATGTCACTGACCATGTCATGAATGATGTAATATGTGACATGATCAGCAGTGGATTGCGGGTGCGCGATATATAGTTAGTGCAACTAACTATATATGGAATTTCAATGGTTTTGTGTGAGTAAAATAAGGTTTTTTAAATGCTAATTCCTAACTATATATGGTCTATAACCTATGGTTTTTTCAGTGAATTTTCAAGGTTTTGTAAATGCTAATTCCTAACTATATATGGTCTATAACCTATGGTTTTTTCAGTGAATATATATATATATATATATATATATATATATATATATATATATATATATACATCAAAAACAAACCTCCTGTTACCGGAGCCCCCGACTCTTCATGGTAGCCTGTTCACAATGGGCACAGAGCAGCCCATCTCTTTAACACCGCAAAAACAAGAGGATCAATACTGGCAAAAGTTCCGCGTTTATTCAACGTCCAAACACTGCAGGTTCCTCCTTTCACCTAACGTTTCTGCCTTTTCCATCCTTGTTCACAGGTAGAAGGACAATAATCCAAAAGCACAGTGCATTCAGCTGCGTGTTTTAAAGTTCACATTGCTGTAACTCTTTTCATGAAGTGAGTTGACACAAATCCAGCCAGCACGATCGTGGGTGAAGGTCATTCACCCTGAATCCATTCCAACACGCGTGCCCATTCCTTCATGGTAGCCTCTTTACAATGGGCACGGAGCAGCCCATCTCTTTAACACTGCAAAAAACAAGAGGCTCAATACTGGCCTTCTTTACAGGTAGAAGGACAATAATTCAATTGTCCCAGAGTGCACCGCCAGTGTGATAGTTCACGTTATAGTACTATGAAGGGTCGGGGCTCAGGTAACAGGAGGCTTGTTTTTGATTTTGATTGAGGAGCATGACCCACTCATGCGCTCCAGCCTACCAAGTAGAGGCCAAATGTGGCGAATGGACATGAGTGTTGGAATGGATTCGGGCTGAATGACCTTCACCCAGGATTGTGCAGGCTGGATTTGTGTCAATTCACTTCATGAAAAGAGTTACAGCAATGTGGTAATGACTGTTCACCTGACTTTCCAAAGTATTTTCTATGTAAGAGTGGCACCGCAATGAAGACACTGTTTTTACTAACTTTGAACAATGTGGACTTCCAGCTGTACAACTATCACACTGGCAGTGCACTCTGGGACTAGTATTCTTCAACTAAGTCACGTGAGTCTTAAGAACTTTAAAACACGCAGCTCAAGTATAGCCCATTGACAGAAGTGTACAACACACTTAGAGGTCTATTATGATGGCCCGCCCGCCATAGGTGCAGTGGTCACGACATGTTAATCAGGATGTGACTGCCACCATGGCGGTGGCATCCCGCATTTTTTACAATGCGGCAGGCAGTGCTGTCAGCAGCCCCCACAGCAATGTAAAAAATGCCTGTTGTGCATTTGCATGCACAATGTGACAAGCACCGCGAGGTACCTGCCACCTTGTGCATGCATGCAAATGTAGAGGATACCATGGGTAGTACCCCCATGTGCACCCTCCACCCCCTCCCAACACCCTGGGGTCCTGCAATGGGGCCCCAACAGCGTGAACCGCATGCCTTTCCATGGAGGCATTGCCATCATGGAAAGGTGATCTTCCGCCTGCATCATAATATGGAAGGGGGTGTCTTGCAGACCTCGCCTCCATATTATGTCCTTTTTCCGACCGGCGGAAAAGCGGGGGACGGGTTTTCTGTCTGCCGCGGTGCCCCCACCATACTTATATGGCGGGGGGAGAACCAGGGAAATTTATGGCAGGCGGATCGCCAACGCCGAGCCGGCAGTGAGCTGCCTCGCTGGCCTGGTGGTGGAGATGCGCCCGCCCATCATAATGGAAAATTTTATGGACGCCTGTTATTCTGGTGTCTCAGCCGTTGTCCATCATCATTCCATTTACAGAAGCCTTTTGTCCATAATTCTGAATATTGCAGCAGGATGTGCCATTCCGCTGTGAGAAGCACCAAGAGTTTAAAGGTTTTCACAATCTGAGTCTGCTTGCACTTCTCTTTTAACTCTAGAGGTTGCAGACACCCCTCCCCCTCCTTGCGCAGACAGTGGACAGACCAATTGTCATTCTGACTATTGCTGATCATCACATAAAGAATGGTAATGGACCAAGGTCGTTGTGAAGCACCCGCTATATAAGCTTAAGTGAGGGAGTCATGGGATCATGCCCCTTCCTAACTTTGATCTGTGGCTTGCAGGTCAGCACAAGACAGAATTAGAAACTAATAAACGAAGCAAGAATAATCACCATGATGCAGCTGTGGGGAGGGGTCCAAAATGTGCAGAAGTAGCCAAAAGCAGCAACAGAAATAGAAATTATTAAAATGGTAATTCAGAAAGAAGCATGAGACAAATGGATTGAGAAAGCGAAGAAAGAATAGAATGCAAATAATGATAGAAATCTGGAAAGATATAAGAGAAAGATTTAACAATGGAAGGAAGGACAAGAGGATGATCAAATAAAAATGGAACAAAAAATGAATGGGAATATGGAAACATGAAAAGAAATAAATGAAATATGAGTTTACAGAAGTGAGAGAAAGAATGAGAGATGAAATGAAAGGATGCACATACTGAAAGATGGAAAGAAGAATAAATGGAGGATGGGAAGAATAAAATAGATAAAGTAGAGAACAAAGCGGATGGAAAGAAGGACAGGATGAAAGAAGGACATGAGGCAAGAAAGAACATGAAAAGATGGAAAGAATAAAAGAAAGATATCAATATAGGTACATGCAGTTTTGACCAAGTTTCTTTTATGCTGCTGTAAAAAGCATAATTGTTCCATATTGCGTGCAAAGTTTCATCAGGTGAACAATTCTCACAGGCTTCAAAAGGAAAGGCCAGGATAGCTCACTTTGTTGCTTTATTTAGTGCCATATAATGCAGGTGTATTTTATTTTCCTGGCTACTCCCTTGCAATGGGCCTTTGTGTAGTCACAGCATGTGGTGTGCCTTCCCCTGCATAGGCGTAGGGCACAGCATTCTGCTTTTGTTGAGGAGCCATGCTGAACGACTATGCTGTATTTTGAAATATCCGACAGAATTAAAGGCAAAGACTTCTGAGTGCTTTGCGTGCCTGCAATTTTCAGGCCATAACAAATATGTCCATTTTAACTCTGGTGATTAACATATCTCTTGGAGAGATCTGAGTTTTAACTAATCCCAGTATTGACTCATCATAAAGAAGCACAGAGGGATAATGCACCTGTTACAACGCGGCAAGTGTAACATGCAGCTCAAATAATTAATTTGGATACTGATAAATATTTTTTGTAGGGACAACCTCAAATACTGTGTTATGTTTTAAACACTGAGTTTGTATTTCTCCGGGGCAAGCACTCTTAACATGTAGTCGAGGCCAATCGAATTATGTGATTGTGTGGCTGCAAAATGTTTCTCTTGATTATGGATTTGCTGCATTTTCCAGATAATCCATCATCAGATGCATAATTTGAAGATTCTAATTTAAAAATAGTTTCTAGCTCAAATGGTTTAAAAATACTTATAAACACAGTGACCCGTGTTGCAAAGGCCCTTTGCAAAGGCTGACTAGTCACCTTTCTTTTGCATATCGCTATATTTGGGTGTTAGAAAATAATGTAGTAACACAATGTGCCGCATTACGCTGCATAATTTCCATTTTCTTGGCAAATAATTTAGTAAACCCTACAGCATAACGTGGCCCTCATCTGCTGCATAATTGTAATGGCCCTGCATTTAATACCTACCAGTATGGATGACATGTGACTCCCGCACCTTGTAGCCCTATTGTCCTAAGTAACATTTACTATACATTGATTTACACACTTATATGAGTCATTGCCTCTGAACAATATGTGTGTGAGCTAAAGCACTCAACACCCTACATTGGGGTGAGTAGCACTATAAAAGAAATGAAATACACAAGAGTCTATATAGAGATGAGAGGCACAATTGGAGGTTGCTAGTGAGGGAATCTTATGTACATATCTGAGATGTGGGAGACTCATTCTGCAGGGGGCCCCCATAGTTTTGCATATTGACACTACTTTTGTAGGAGGGTGCACCAACAAAGATTGTCACACTGGGAGCCATGAACCCTAAAGCCAGTCCTGCCAGAGTCATAGCTGTCATTTAAGAAGTCTGGGCTGTGCCCCAGGCCCTGAGTTAAAAGCACTTCAGCAGCTGAATGTAGGATGGACTAGTAGGAAAGCATAACCTATGAACGGAGGGATTTTATTTTGTTATAACCTGTGTTCCTGTACAGTTTGTATTTCACCATTTCCAGTTAATGGAGAACAAAGTGCACAATTAGAAATGTATAACATACAAAACAGGTGTGCACTATTCCCAAAACCTTGTAGTGCCCCACTGGAACCTGTCAGACAAAAGCTCTGGGCTGTAGCCTTGGATACATTTCTCCCTCATTCTTTGAAAAATAGCCTTTTTCTTAACAAACTGTGAGTTTCTAACTGTATATATGTATATGTTATTTCTGTAGTGTGACCCCAGCCAAAAAGGCAGTGGATTGCTATACAATGCCCAAGATGAAATTTATGTCTGAAATTCTGTGCCAAATTTATGATGTTTTTTTCTTACTAACATTTCATGCAACACAGCAAGTGAAGTTCTGCACTGTGTTACCTAAAACAGAAAGAGCACAACAACACCGTATTTCAAATATATGGTGCAGTTCTGCTCTCTCCTAGTACTGGGGCACTTGTAGCTGCCTAGTGCCAAAAAGTTGTGGTCAAGTACGCATTTTGTGCCAGAAGGGAAGCCTATCCTTTGCGGATATTTCCTCTTTGAATGAGTGCTGTAGAATGCAGCACACATGCAAAGAGAAAGTAATGAGGAGGAATAAAGATATTTCTTCTTGTTACACCTACCTCAGATAGTCACACCATTTTGGCACAAACCCTTGTTTACTCGTCTTAGTAAATATGGATTTACATTAAGGTGCATGGGAACATCCATGAACCACCCATGTAAACCCTACCTGACCATTCTCTAACTTTGCAAAGACAGAATTTTAAAGAGGTCTAGATGACAGTCTTGTTGCGCTGGTAATGAGTATCTCTATACATATTAAGAGCACTGTGTGTGACCAAGGCGCTACACATTCCACATGTGAAGGATGGGGTGGGGTGTAGAGCTGGGTGGAAGGTAACTAGCACATGGTATAATGTAGACTTCTCTAAACACTTAGCGTCGGTTCCCCCTGGAAAAATCAGACAGTGAGAAAAACTAAAAGCAGCTCCAATCTGCCAAGCCCGATATCATAAAGTGTGGTAAGTGCGTTTGGGAGGGTCATGGGGCCTTGCACTCCACACATGCGCTTTCTCAAACTACCCCATCCTTTTCCAAAAATATAATATCGACTCAAGCAACCAAGTGCTGTGAGGTGCCAGCCCCTCTACAAGATTCAGTGCCATGGGTAGAGGATTACAGGTGACAGAGTGCCTGTGATAGAAACACTAGCCGCCAAACAGGAAAGAGGCACTGTTTCAGAAAATAATCCGCTGTATATGCTCACAAACCCACACCAACCCTCCCTTTAAAGATCAGGTGGCAATTGGTGCAAACTGACTGGCACAACACAATTCCCAGGCCTGGGAGATGGTGTGTGGCACAGAACAACACCTCTAAAATCAATGCCATCTGCTCCACAAACACCTCAAGGCTGGTTGAATAATAGGCAGAGGATGGCAGTGCCCATGATATTATAGCTGAAAGAAATGGAGGAGGCTGGCAGTACCATGGGCATTATACACTTCATAATGTACAGGAAAGTGGCCCGGACAAGAAGGACTGTGATATATAGAAAATATTGCTCCTGAAGCAACAACATTCTTAAATAAAAGCCAAGAGTAAAAGTGCAGCAGCAGTGCCAAGGCTAACCCCAGTATCACGTCCAGTGGCCAGAGCGGGTTGATGGGTTCTTAACACATAACAGACAAAACCAGAATGCCATAAGTTGGTTACAAATTTGCCAGAAGATATCCAAGTGATTAAAACGTTTAATTGGTAGTGTGATGCTTACACTAGTGACCAAGCACTACTGTGCCAAAATGCCACACAAGGGAAACCCCCCAGCCCTGAAACAGTTTACCAACAGTAAACCCTGTTGCTTGCTTGCAGCCACGGCCCTGTGACAGGGCCTCAGCTGTTGGGACCAAAGTGCCTCTCTCAGAGGTTCCACCACATGTCTCCATGGGATTTCTCTCCTTCTTATCGATCCTGAGGTTTTTTTTTACAGCAGCTCAGGTGAACATCATATTTCCAGCATTAGCAGCTCATTGTCAGGAGCGAGATGAGTCTGTAAAGTACTCACTGCTGCTCCTAAGTCCAAAGTACAGCACACTTACTTGTGATCACATATTATGTCTACAGTTCGAAATCAAACCTGAAGAAATGTTTCAATGCAGTAACCTACAGCAATTTAACCCTTCTTTGGCACAGACAACAAGCTCAATGGTATTCATTTTATTGACTCTGGAAGGCTTGAATGCTGACTGAAACCTTCAGGATACTGACCCGTGTCTTTCAAGTTACAAGAAGATTTCTCAAATGGATTCATTAGTCTTTTACAGCCTAGCTCTGAATTCTGCCTAAAACAATGAAACAATCTGGACCTTGGGCTCTCACATTGTAACTTGCAGGATCCATAGTCTTTAAAAATAAAAATTTTATGTAAAGAGAGGGGGCCAAGCAGCACCCCTCTTGGGCCATTTTCTACCCCAAGGAAGCCAGGAGGTGTGTTTGCAGTGTGGTGGGGAAAGAGGGCGTGGCCACCAAAAACCTCCTAGCAAACCCACTATGTGGGGCTTGGTGGAGGTAACATAATGGGTAGTTGGCCCCCAAGGATGCCAAGAGCCAAGGGGACTTCATCCCCTACTAGTAGTGTACCAGGAGGTACCTTTGCAGAGTGGTGGAGAAAGGGTCCTTGGCCTACTATCCTCCTATCAGGTCTCAACAATCCTGCTTTGTGGGACTTACTGAAGGTAATAGGAAGGGTAGTTGGCCCCAAAGGATGTCCTTAGGAGCCAACTACTCTTCCTGTTATCTCGAATAAGTCCCACACAGCGGGATTGTAAAGAGGCCTTTGGAGGCCAAGCCCCCTTTCTCCACCACTCTCCATATGCAGCTTGTGGTGCACTAATGGTTGAGGGATGAAATCCACTTTACTCCTGAGGGACCTTGGAGGCCAAAAAAGCCCTCTTGGTACCTCTTGTAAGTCCTAGACAGCTATATTCTTGAGAGCTGGTCGGCAGGCCCAGTCCCCTTTCTCGAACACTCTGCAAACGGGACTGCTAGTTAAAAAAGCATAAAAATTCACTGAAAGAAACAGAGATTTCTTGGACATTATAGTTAGGAATTAGCATTTAAAAAAACCTTAGAAATTCACTGAAAACATTTCCTCAGTGATGTCAATGACCATTTCATAACTGATGTTATTTGAGAGGTCATAAGCAAAGCATTGCAGGGGTGCGAGTTATAGTTAGGTCAGCTAACTATAACTGATGATTTTCTCTAGTTGTGTAAGAATGAAACCTGAGCCTAACTATAATGTCTCTGTGACCTTTGTTTTTTTCATTGAATGTATGTTTACATATACATATATATTCACAAAAAAACATAGGTTTCAGGGAGGTTATATTTAGTTGAACGTTTGACTCATATAAAACCAAAGAAATTCGCCTGTTATAGTTAGTTGAGCTAACTATAACTTACGCGCCCGCAATGCACTAGTGATGACATCACATATTACATCACTCATGATATAGTCAGTGACATCAATGGTGACATCAGTGATGACATCCCAAATGACATCACTGATAACATCACTGATGACACCATCCAGTGAATGTGTGTTTCTGGAAAGTTTAAATATTTTCCATTTATATCTATGCCAAGGTGTATTGAAGAATGAGTGGATTTACAAGTGCCTGAATGGACTATTTAGTAGGTGTGTGACTGACTGTATAAGTGAGTGATTTAAAGTGTCTTACTGAATGCACGGGTTAGTGACTAAACTGTGTGAAAGTCTGTATTATTCTCTCAGTTGGTGTGTAAGCGGCTGCAAGGGTTGGTGAGTAGGTAAATGAGTGTCTATATGGATAATTGATTTGTTCTCTGAGTATCTGTATGGATGCTTGAGTGTCTGTGTGGGTGGGTGGGAGGCTGTGTGACTCTGTGCAATTGTGCATAGATGTCTGAGTGGGTGATTCACTGGTTGTATGGATTCAAAAGTGCATCTGGGAAGGGCTGTATGGGTGAGTTAGTGTGTGTATGGGTGTGTTGGTGAGTGAATTAATGTCTCAGTGGTATATTTGTGAGTAACTACATATGTTTTAAGGCAGTATATGTGAGTGTTGTTATATATAAATGACTATATGTGAGAGTAAGTTGAAATGAAATGAATGAAATGAAATGAAAATTATATTTATATAGCGCATAATCTACCCTGAGGCCTCGCAGCGCTGTTGGCTAGAAACAGAGAAGCGACAGGACAGAGCGCTAACAGGTTGTTCCAAACAAATGAGTTTTTAAAAGCTTTCTAAATGCCAGCAGATTGTTGTTCTTTCTGAGGGTAAGAGGGAGGGAATTCCACATTCTCGCAGCATTGTGTGAGACTGAACGGCCACCCCAACGTGTCCTGTTTATCTTAGTGGCTGTGGCCAGGTGTAATAAACTGGAGCGTAGAGCTTTGTGGGGAAGGTAGGGAGTGACTAAAGGATGCATTATAACTGGACCCGTTCTCCATATAGCTTTCTGGGTCAGACACATTGCGTTAAACTGTATCCTAGCTGCAACGGGAAGCCAGTGCAGTTTCCTCAGAGCTTGTTTGGCAGACTTCCAACGTGGGATTTGAAAGAGCAGTTGGGCAGCACAGTTTTGGGTGACCAAAACTTGTTGATTGCAGCCACCGGAGCTCCTAGGTAAAGGGCATTACCGAAATCTATGCGAGAAGTATCAGAGCCTAGACCATGATTCTTCTCGCCTGGAACTGAAGCAAAGGGAGAACCTTCCGGAGCAATCTCATCAGACCATAACAGGTGGATGAGGTTTTGGTGGCCTGGAACGTAAAATCGAGTGAGCTGTCCAGCCAAACTCCTAAGCTCTTTATCTGACGTTTGGGAGGGGGGGGGGTCCTAGGCACGTAGGCCAGATGGGGGCAAGGATGGTAGGTCAGGGATTGCCTAATAACATGATTTCTGTTTTTCCCCCCATTTAGTGTGAGGCAGGAGAGTTCCATCCATCTGGCCACTGCCTCTAAGCAGGGGCTCAGGGTGCTAGACGACCCCTCAGCGTGATTCAGTGAGACCACAAGCTGGGTGTCGTCTGCATAGGTGACAATTCGAACACCAAATGGATGGACTATCTCCGCCAAGGGCCTCATATAAATGTTGAAAAGTGTGGGGCTCAGGGCAGAGCCCTGGGGGACCCCACAACTAAGTGGCTGCTTGATGGATACAGCCTCTCCCTCAAAGATCTGGAAAAAGCACTCATCCAGGAAGGAGGTCAGCCATGTCAGGGCCGCGCCCGACACTCCCATGCCATTGAGTCGATGTAGTAAAATGGCATGGTTAACCGTGTCGATTGCGGCACTGAGATCTAACAGTATAATGGCTGCCTTCCCTCCCTGGTCCAGCACCATTCTTGTTTCCTCGGTCACTGCCAGCAGTGCTGTCTCGGTCCCATGTTGGGGACGAAACCCCGTCTGGGAGGCACACAACAGATCATTAGATTCTAGGTATTCCACTAAGATGTTATTAATGTGCTTCTCAACCAGTTTACTCATCCAGGGCAACAGGGAAATAGGGCGAAAGTTGGATAAATTACTTTGGTCCAAATTGGGTTTCTTTAAAAGAGCCCTAACCATTGCACATTTCCATGATGTAGGAACTATGCCCGCGATGATTGAGGTGAGTTATTTGAAGAGTGTGTGTATAAATGGGTGTCTGCTTCTATCAGTGATTGTATAAGACAGTAAGAATGTTTTAGAATCTGCATAAATAATTGATGTAGTGTGTGTATAAATAATGGGGTTGGTGTGTATGACTATACATGAGTAAATTGGTATATGATTCTTTCTTTGCATGACTGACCATGTGTGTGAGTAACTCTATGGATGAGTAGCAGAGTGTTACTGTATGTATAGCTGTATGAATGCATATTATAGTACTGTATTGATGAGTAACTGCATGTATAAGTGACTGGATGTGTGTGTAGGAAATAGTGGTTGGTATGTACTATCTGGCATTGTTGTGTTGTGTGTATGGTTTCAAAAATAGTAGTCTATATTTTAGAGTGAGTGTATCAAACTTTATATTAGGGCATCAGTATATGCATCAGATTTTCACATGGATGATGTCATCAGTGATGTCATCAGTGATGTCATTTGAGATGTCATCGGTGATGTCACTGAAAATGTCATGAGTGATGTAATATGTAACGGCATCACCAGTGCATTGCGGGCACGCGAGTTATAGTTAGCTCAAATAACAGGCAAATTTCTCTGTTTTTTTTTCTTTTTTAAGAACCTTTATTTGCTCAGCACGGAAAGACATACATGGGCCTACAACCAATCCGGCCGGCCGCTATTCAAATCGGGTAAAGAGTAACGAAGTATAAAAAAATACAGCGGTCCGGAGTTCAAAGGCAAGGTAGCATCCAGGATATGACATATATTGAAATGACCATGTAACAATAAGGATCTGAGACGGTTCATTTTACAAGAACGAAAAATAAAGTGAAAATCAATGTCGCACAGTCGCACACGCCCCTATTCCAGCTAACTAAAAGCAAAAAGTCTTACACCAATGTTGTACATAGATTACGAGTGACGGGAGAAGGGTTACGAGAATCAGGATAGATGCGATAAGCACATAGGAATCATGGCGAACTGGCCCCACCCCTCGAGGCAAAACACACTATAGGAGACATGAAGGACGACGACATCGAAAAGGGAAAAGGGCAAAGGGCCAAAGAAACAAAGAGAGAACAGAATAACAAACCCATCCCCCAACCCCCAACCCTGCACCCCTGCAGAAGGCTACGGCTTACCCCCCCAGCAGCGTGCCTGTCGCTCTAAATAAGAGACCCGAAATACAGAGAAGAAAAAGAGAAAAAGAAAGAGAAAAAGAAAAAATACAGGAGAAGGGCCCTCGATCTGGTTCTCCGGCCCCTCCCACCTCCACGTGCAATAAACGTCTAAACAGCAATGGTAAAAGGAGTACTAATAACAGCAATCACGTACAACGCAATCAATTACATCCCCGCTGAGCACCCCTTAAATCACCATCAACCATCTATAAGTCCCTCCATGTCCCAAACGAATTCACCCCTGGCCCCTTCTGTCAATAGTACCAACGTTGAACCATCCCTCAGACGGGGTACAAGGTAGCACAAAGGGTCCGATTGCACCGGGAGGAACAGGCGGTGTCTTTGTTACGTAGAATCCCAGCCACCGAAATCTCGCCGACGATGCACGGCGGAAGTTCAAGTGCGACAATAGCAAAACCGCCAACAGTCTCGAGTCCAAACACAGTCCCGCCTGACATGGAAAAGGAATCACACGATGCGGGAAGCGCCGAAACCCTGCCGGGGTTGCCCAAACCGTGGAGCGATGCAGTTCCCCCACTCGTCGATTATAGAAAGGCCCCGATGAGACAATCACATGCGCAACAGGTGTATCTTCAGCAAGCCCACGAACCAGAGCCACCCGCATCTCCAAGAAGGTAGACTCAGCCGGGGAATATGTCAATGAATCAGAGGCAGACACATCGGCGCCTCCTGGAGAGCGATCCATGCCGTTACAAAATGGCGGGTCAACAATGGCGGCCATCCTCTTCCCCAGGTCTCGGGCCTCCCGGATCAGGGTAGTCTGCAGGGTTGTTAGTGCAGCCAGTACTTTTCTGGGTGTGGGTGTTTTCCCGCGTAGCCAAATCCCGGGACTCTCTCGTGCACCGGTTTCTCTGCCCGGATGAAGGGCGCGCAAGAAGGCAGCATCCGCCATTTCAGCCATCACGGTCCCTTTCTCCTCCACCTCACCTCAGGATCGGGTCCAACCCCCGGAATCAGCAGGATTCAGAGCGGGATCCCAATAGTCGGGGCAGGCAACAAAAAGGAGAGTCACCGAAAGGCTAAACAAGCTCCCTGCTGCTCCCCGGGAGGCACCCACCGGTTCCCGGAGGGGACTGTTAGCACGGCCGGGTATCTCACCAAAGGGGAACTGGGCACCATGGACTCCCTCCGGCCCAGCTATATCGCACCTCCCACAGGGCAGCCCACTATCGGGAGTGGGTTGGCAACATCTCCTCCGGCTCGCAGCTCTCAGGTTCTCTCCGTCCGGCTTCCCAGCGCAACCAGAGGCCACTGGTGTTGCAGTCACGTCCGGACACTCTCCGCACTCGAGATCCCGGTCTCAGCACCTCGAAGGCCGCCAAACAATCGGGGACATTTCCTCTGGTCTACTGCATGGTGGAGCCTCAGAAGTAGACGGTAAGTGAATGCTTCCCTTCACCTACTTAGATCAGCAAAGACTACTCAGGTTAATCGCCAGGATATATGTGCGGGGCGGGAGGGCTCCCGGAGCCAAGCGTTTATGCAGCCATCCCGATCGCCATCTTGGCTCCTCCCCCTCTGGTTTATTTTTGAGTCTAATGTTCAACTATTTATAACGTCCCTGAAACCTATGGTTTTTTTTCTGAATTTCTAAGGTTTTTTAAATGCTAATTCCTAACTATAACGTCTGTAAAACCTATGGTTTTTTCAGTGAATTTCAAAGGTTTTTTAAAGTTTAATTTCATATTTTAATGGTTATAAAACCTATATTTTTCTATTATTTTTTAAAATATTTTGGAACTCTATTATACTTCTTTTTTTTAACTTTAAAAATGATGTAATGTTTTATATCTTTCCCAAGAAATATAAATCTCTTTTTTTATGTTATGTTATGTTATGTTATGTTATGTTATGTTAAAATAGCTCTTTTATAGCGCGTGGCTACTCCGTGGAGTGTCCCGGCGCTTTGGCAAAGAGAAAATCAAAGAAAATACATAACACAGTGCCCTGCTCAGGAGGTACAGATATTACTGAGCAAAAAGCCACGTCTTTAGCTCCTTACGAAAGGCAAGCAGATTGGACGACGAACGCAGCGTAAAAGGAAGCTCATTCCAACTGCGAGCAGCCAGATAACGGAAGGAGCGGCCTCCTATACGGGCACGCTTAATTGGGGGAATCGTGGCTTTAAGTAGTTGCGCGGATCTCAGAGACCTCCTTGGAACATAAAAGGCCATTCGTTTCTGAAGATATTTAGGGCCAATATGATGGAGGGCCTTAAAAGCCAGAGTCAAGGTCTTAAAAATGACTCTCTTGGCAATAGGAAGCCAGTGGAGTTTCTCAAGCAGCTCCGACGCGTGCGCCCTTCGTGGCAGTCCAAAAATTGCTCTAGCGGCTGCGTTTTGCACAACCTGCAAACGAGTTAAAAGGTATTTAGGGAGGCCCAGGTAGAGGGCATTTGCATAATCAAGCCGAGACCCTATCATGGCTTGGACTATAATTTTTTTGTGTTGAAGAGATATTAGTGGGAGAAATTTCCGCATCATCTTCAACAGACCAAAGCACTTTCCAGTCAATCCTATGACCTTGGGTCTAAAAGAAAGATCTACATCACAAAGAATTCCCAGGTTCTTAGCATTTGACGAGGTTTCCATCGGCGGCGCCATGTCCTGTGGCCACCAGGACCTCCACTCCGGATTAGGCGAACTACCGAAGAAAAGCAACTCCGATTTATCGGAGTTACATTTTAGGCTATGTCTCTGAAACCACTCAAACACGGCTTCCAAGCACTCCCTAATCTGATCGCCGTCAAAGTCTTCGCCCCTGTTACACGTGAAAAGTAGCTGGGTGTCATCAGCATAGGATATGATCTGGGCACCAAAAGATTCCGCTACCTCCGCTAGAGGGGCCATATAGATGTTAAAGAGGCAGGGGCTAAGAATGGATCCTTGCGGGACCCCTACCTCCAGCGGAGGCATTTCTGCGGAAAACGGGGGTGCCCAGACCACTTGTCGGCGGTTGGTCAGAAATGATTTAAACCATTCCAACACAGTCCCCCGCAGACCGATCTCCCATAATCTTGCAAGGAGACCGACATGAGGGACGGTGTCGAACGCCGCCGACAAGTCCAACATGACCAGAATCGCTTTCCCTCCACCATCCAGCGTTCCACGAATGGCATCAGTGATCTCAAGCAAGGCCGTCTCCGTGCTGTAATTCGCACGGAAACCAGATTGAGAATCGTGAAGCAAATTGTTATTCTCAACAAAGCTAGCAATGGAGGAGTGCACGTGTTTCTCAATCACCTTAGCCATGGCTGGAAGGAGGGAGATTGGTCTGTAGTTCGCGTGAACAAGGGGGTCAGATGTAGGCTTTTTTAACAGCGGCAGAATTAGGGCGTGCTTCCAGGCCGCCGGTACCTCACCGGATGTAAGGGAGGCATTGAGCAGAGGATTTAACAGCGTGTTAATGGCCGGAGCAACTCTTCCCAGACACGTAGCAGGACAAGGGTCCAGCGGCAAGCCAGATTTTATTCGGGTTAGTAGCTCCAGGGAGGAAGTCAAAGACATAGCCGGAAAGTCAAAAAGCAACGGTCCTCCTTCCTTTAGAGTTAAAGGAAGAAGACTCGAATGGCGAGCTCTGGAACCAAGGCCTATATTAGGAAAAGAGTTTTGAATGACCTTGATTTTGTTGACAAAGAATTCACTGAGTTGGCAGATCCAGGCTTCCGTATAAGAATAATTCGGAGAGCTTGCCGCAGGGGAAGTGTATTCCTGAACGATTCTAAAGATTTCCTTACTCCTGCTGTCTGCCATGTCAATTCTGTGTTCCAGGTACGCCTTTTTTGCCTGCAATATTTGCTTGTGATATAGGCGAATAAGTCCTCTGTATTTGATTTTATCTTCGAGGACATACCGGCGCCTCCAAACTCTTTCCGCCCTCTTACAATCCTGACGCAGCTTGCCGAGCAGAGGGGTGAACCAAGGGGCTGAAATATATTTGCTCTCCAGTTTGCCTGTCTTGCCAGGAGCTAATTCCTCAAACCTGGATTCAAGCCATTTCTGGACCAATATTAAATCATGCTCCAGATCTCCGGTTAGGATACATGGGTGCTTTTTTATTTAATGAAAAAACTGCACTCCCATACCGGTAGTGTACCAAGCTCCATCACCACGGGAATCCGATCCACCATATTGCTAAACTCGTAAATGATGCGCATTTCGTATCCGACGGGTTTGTTACACCACGTCTGGCATAACATCATATACGCATGAAGTCGCCCCAGCTGCTAATTTGGTATCCGGAAGGAAAAAACAAAGCAACCCTACTCACTGAGGAACCAGGATGCGTACTTTATATAAAAAACAGAGGTTCCAGTGGAGCAATACTTTTAAAGGCATTAGTCATAGCAAAGCATAATAGCAATATTAAGTAAGGGTTTGGAGGGATGTTAAAGAGAGAGAGCGCTAAAAACACCAAGGTTTTTTTGACATATAAATTTGTATTATTCACAAGAATGTTCACACACGGTTGGCACACGTCACCCCTCACAAGAGTAGAGCATTGTGACACTCAGGTATTTACCTACTTTGGCCTTCTTTTACCAATCCTGGACTCTCACTTGGCCCCGTTCTTACACCAGTTTTGCTCATCTTCTTTAGATGTCCCCAATACCTTAGGTCCTGAAGAGACCCAACAATTCAAGTGGGTCGAAACGCCGTCGGCGATTAATGGAAGCCAACCATTCATACAGCGCTTATCATTGAATATAGTTGCAGGCATATATCATATGACCCTAACTTACAACAATCGCTTTCCTAGAGAACATTGTTTTGAAACCTTGTAAATATTTTCACCTCATGTCACTCAACTGTTTCTGTTGGTTCTTACAATACACTTGGGACACTCCGCACTGCTAGAAATTGTTTGTGTACAATGTATATGGTACATTCTTGTGATTAATACAAACTTATTTGTCAAACAACCCTTGGTGTTTTGAGCACTCTCTCTCTTTAACATCCCTCCAAACCCTTACTTAATATTGCTATTATGCTTTGCTATGACTAATGCATTTGAAAGTATTGCTCCACTGTAACCTCTGCTACTGTGGTGCGCAGTACCAAGCCACACGTTACCTCATGTATGTATGGGGTTGCACCCGCTGTGCGCTGTATATGCGACGAGTTCAAGCCTCCAGGCCCTGTGTTACATCACAGACGTATGTGTCGCACTGGGTACGCCACTACCTTTTTTTTCTCGTCTCAAACGTATATCTAAATAACTTTAAGCAGTATATGACAGCAAGCGATAATCTCAAATATTTTAAACATATAAATATTTCTAACTGTAATAAACGTATATT
Organism: Lissotriton helveticus; assembly: GCF_964261635.1. Taxonomy (NCBI): domain Eukaryota; kingdom Metazoa; phylum Chordata; class Amphibia; order Caudata; family Salamandridae; genus Lissotriton; species Lissotriton helveticus. The sequence goes on from NC_136067.1 coordinate 279,620,480, forward strand.
ATGATCAATATATTTTCTCAAAATCGCGTCGGGTGCGGCCTCCTTGCACACTCGGTGCGCGATTGCTATATGACCTTAAAAAAAAACCTTTGATTGCTCCATAACAACAGCTTTTTTGAAAAGTTTGTTGCTGTTTACACATATCTTATACTACACACAACATGCAACGATCAGCTTGATCAATATTCATGACCTGTACATTAGCCTTCCACTTGTGATGGCCATGCATCTCAAACGGTACATCAAAAAACAAATGAGTGTTACAAGATGCCCCTGGTGCGTGTGTGTGCATATTACTGTGCTGCATTTCGGCCTGGGTATTGGTGGCTCTAAGAAGTATCATCAGCCACGGGCAGAGTGTACATCCTAGATCACATCTGTCAAACAGTAAACAGTAATGTGTAGATTTGTATTGCTGTATGTTCTGTTGTCAGGCTTTACCAATATAGTAGTGTGTTACATGTGAGACTTTCAGATTCACGTTTGATGTACATTGCTTGACTGTAATGAGCGTTATCACTGTGTATGACATAGCCTCACTGCTGACCCTCCCTCCCTTGAGCACAAACACATGTGTACACTTCGCTATAGCAACACTTTCAATAATACCGCACACCATTGACATGCATGTTTGTGCATATCCACAACCTTGACAATGACATGTGATGTTCGCCATTCAATCTTTTCGAACAGCATCTCATTAGCGATAGTTGCCCCCCTCAGGATACATGCTACATTCATGTAAATTGTGCATTCTGCAACGTCAAAATTGCAAAAGAAACACACATAAGTACACTTCCTGGCAAGGCAGGAACTGAACAACGGCCAGATCCCCGGAACAATTATTCACACCCCTATGCTGGCCTGGCGTACGCAAGCCCAGCCCACTTTGCGTACATATAAATTGGATAACGGTAACGACACATGTCCTTGTTCTTCCACACTTCCTCAGGTGATATGGCCACATCCACCTCGCATATCACAATGTGCAATAAAAAAAGGGATCCATGAGGTGCACACCATCCTACCAATCAACAATGGTTCTAAATTGTGAACCCTACTGCCCGTGGTGTTTCCAAAGAAATCCATGAGGTGTACATCATCCTGCAATCAACACTGCAACTGAATTGTGAACACTGCTGCCCGTAGTGTTTGCGCACACAACAATGACAGCAGGTGAGCAGTGGGGCCTGGGTGCACAGCGGCTTCAAATGAACGAGGTGCTGCGGGAGGGGTGGGCTGCATCAGCCTGAGTGCTCAGGTGCGAGCAAGCGATGTTGCCATGCATAATGATGTGATCTCTGACCTCGTTCAGTCCCATGTCTGTCTCATTTTAAGGACCTGCTGGACCGTACTATAGGCCTGAACCAGCGCTGCCCTACAGACACGTGGTGTTGGCTTTTAGGGCACTGTAGTGAGCTTATTACTAAGTGTACATGCACACAGGCTTCCGCCACTGCATTACACGCGCACATCATGCTTCTAGCATGCGCTCTGTTCCTTTGTATGTGAACCTTGGTATAACATAATATTTTTTAACCATGTGTATTGTCATGCACTCCAACTCCTCTTTGAACCACGATTACCACTAACAGTTGGTAGATCATACTTCAAAAATGAAGGATGCACTCAACTGGTGTTTTCTATTAAGCTTGTAACAAACCTTTATTTACCTCCAGACATTTCCACCATTAAATTATTTCTCCCTTTTCAGACACTGAATTAGTGACCGAAAAAGGGCAGAGCAGGTGCTCACCCCGTAATGATGCCTTCAGCATTCTGACGCCTTGCATGGTGGTCTCAAGACACTGTCCCCGACCAGAGACCTGCTCTCCCACCCTACAAAAATAGTCCGGACTCGGGGCTTGCACCGGCACGTTGCTGGACACACCGGTGGTGGCAGGTGAGCAGTGAAGCCTCAGTGCGCGGGACCTTCAATTGAGCACAGTGCAGGGGAAGGTACGGGGGTGCAGCACCCTGGGTGCACAGGTGCAGACAAGCGTTGTTCCAGTAGTTAATAATCTAATCTCTGGCCATATTGCGGGAGGGGTTAGGTGCATCAGCCTGGGTGCGCAAGTGCGAACAAGCGATGTGCGATGTGGCTGTCCGTAATTGTGTTGTCTCTGACCTCATTCAGTCACATCTCTGTCTCAATTTAACGACCTACTGGACCGTACTGTAGGCCTGAACCAGCAGGCAGCGCTACCCTACAGACACTTGTAGAGCACAGTGCTGCGGGTGGGGTGCATCACCCTGGGTGCGCAAGTGCGAACAAGCGATGTTGCCGTGCGTAATGATGTGATCTCTGACGAGATTCAGTCTCATTTCTGTTTCATTTTCAGGACCTGCTGGACCATACTGTAGGTCTGAGCCAGATGGCAGTGCTGCACTACAGATATGTCGCGTTGGCTTTTAGGGCACTGTAGTGAGCTCATTACTAAGTGTACATGCACACAGGTTTCCGCCACTGCATTACCCGTGCACATTATGCTTCTAGCATACGCACTGTTCCTTTGTATGTAAACGTTAGCATAACATATTATTATTTAACCTTGCATATTCTCGTGCACTCCAACTCCTCTTTGAACCACAATTATCACTAACAGTTGGTAGATCGTACTTCGAAAACGAAGGATGCACTCAACTGGTGTTTTCTATTAACCTTGAAATAAACCTTCATTTACCTCCAGACATTTCCACCATTAAATTATTTCTCCCTTTTCAGACACTGAATTTATTGAGCCAAAATGGGCGGAGCGGGTGCTCACCCCATCATGCTGGCCTCTGCATTCTGACTCCTTCCATCATGGTGTCAAGACACCGTCCCCGACCGGAGACCTGCTCTCCCACCCTACAAAGTTATCCCGGAGTCGGAGCTTTCACCGGCACGTCATTGGACACACCGGTGGCAGCAGGTGAGCATTAAAGCCTCAGTGTGCCAGACCAACAATTTAGCACAGTGCGGGGGAAGTTGCTGGGGTGCAGCACCCTGGGTGCACTGATGCAGACAAGCGATGTTCCCTTAGCTAATAATGTAATCTCTGGCCTCATTCATATGTTTAATTTTAAGAATTTGCTGGACCACTCTCTTTCTCGCGGACCCCAGGATCCTAGACAAACAGGTGACGGAACGTAAACAATGAGGGCTGGCTGCAGTAGGCCGACGCTCTGTCTCCTCCTCCCTCTGTTCTTTTGACTCTCCCTCCCCTTCTCCCTTCCACCCAATCCCTCGCTCTCCCATTCTCACTATCTTCCTTTCATTCGGACTACTTTTCTTTTCCTCTTCCACATGACACACATACTTATGTTTCATTTTTGGCTTTCAGGTTTTGTACGCTGCTTCCGGAGGACTCCCAGCCACGTATTTCATGTTATACTATTGTTTGCTCTAAGAAACTTGCATTTCCATTTATTTGTATTGTTTTAATAAAGGTTATTTTTTTCCACTAAATAAGTGAGTGTATACGTCTTCTTTTTCTGACAACACTTGTCTGTAGTTTATTGTGAAAATCATCTGTTTATAGGAGGTTATGAATGTAAATGTAAATGTACAGGAATTTATATAGCGCAAATCACCAAAAGGCTTCTAAGCGCTTGCTTAGGGAACCCGTCCTGGTATTCCCCTGTGAGATAACCCCGGCAGGGTATCCGCAAGGTGAAAGCCAGGCATCCCGCCACGAGGGGCCGTTGTGGAGATTAAGCAAGCTATTGCCCAGAGTCGCAGAGTGTGAACCTGTGAATCGAGTAGGCACCGGAACGAGAATTGTCGAGTCCATGGACATTTTAGGACTCAAGACCCCGCCGAGCCGGGAATTGAACCCTGGTCCCGGGCTGACCTCTGCTTTCAAGTCTGCCTCCTCTAACCAGTGAGCCACACTTCTCCGAAGGAAAACATTTGTAATTTTGCGGTGCAACTACCAAATATAAACCGCCAGACTATAACAAAATGAAGCCTGGGTAATTCTACAACTGCAAGGGTTCTATGACTGAATCACTTTATAACACCATCAGTACTGCCCGTGTGATTACAGAACCAATAAGGCACTGCCTAGGGCAGCTCACTACATCAAGTGCTGAAGGAAGCCGGCTCTCCAGCTGAAGCACTTGCAAAGAAGCTGACATCCTCCTGCTGAGAATCCAGCTTCAGTGTTTCTGACTCCCCTTGAGGGGTGTTGGGAAATCGAGTCCCAAGACAGAGATACCAACCTCTTTCATTCTAAAGTTATTATGAAGCTGATTAGAACCTAGAGAAACCTTTTGGCAATTCTTGGCAGAACTAAAACTTATGCTAAGCAGCACTTACTTCTTCCCTGGTACTAGACCTAGGTTAGGTACATTGGGATAGGCGTATTTTAGAAACACCAGTTGAGTATTTTTAGCCTGTGTTATTTATGTATCTATTTTTATATATGTCATAGCAACCGACACTACTGTTACAGTATTATTTTATACTACTGTTCTCGCTGTACGCATTATACTTTGCATTCTGTCTAACGATTATAGCAGTTCACCTCTCTTGCATGAGAAAGAAGAATGTTCAATAAACCCCTTTTATTGAAAACGCCCTTCTCACTATTTCTCTGCAACTCTGTAGAAACAAAGCGTGCATGATTGACTGAGTGAAAAAGTTATCTATTGCTTCCACGACTCTGAAGATATTTGTTCCAGTCCTAGGGAAACAAAGTTGTCATGTTTATGCGGTTGTCAGAAACTAATCCCTGCTTCTTTATTCGAGAAAGTTTTTAGTGAACTCTGAGTTAGTCGGCACACACGATTAAGTTTAATATACTCGATAGAGACATAATGACCTCAGTCCTATGTCAAATCTATAGTGTATATTATTTCAACGTGAAGAGCCTTTAAGGAATATGGGGCCACATGCATCATTGTAAGATTTTGCATTTCCTAAATTGCGAAAATTAAGGAATCGCAATTTAGGAATTGCAAAATCCTATGCATCAAGAAATCCTAAAAGTTTTTAGGATTTCTTAACTTTCGGTATTTGTGATTCCTTAATTGCGAATCGCAAATAAGGAATGGCATTACATTGATTCCTATGGGCCTGGAGGCCCATAGGAATCAATGCTGTTTTGCACTTTTTTATTTTGTGAATCCCATTTGTTTGATGCATTGCAAGGGTGCAGAGGGGGGTCCAAAGGACTCCCCTGCACCCCTGAAATGTATTTTAAAGTGCATGTTTCACACACACATGTCCTAAGGACATGTGTGTCTGTAACATGAAAGTTTAAAAAATGCATTTTTGAGCATTTTCATAACTTTTCGCACATTACCACGAGGTTCAACCTCGTGGTAATTTGCACCCCCTAATTGCTAATTCGCAATTTGAAAAACAATCATGCATTGCTTTTAAGGAATCGCAAATTTGCGATTCCTTAAAAGCAATCGCATTTTTGGAAATCACTAAAAATAGCGAATTCCACAAAAATGTATGATGCATCCCAAAAACTTATTTAGGAATCGCAAACGGCTGAATTTACCGATTCGCACCGTTTGCACTTCCTAAATAGGTTGATGCATGTGGCCCATGGGAACTACTACATGAATTTTGCTCATCTCAATACTTTGCGTGATTCCTCTATGTGGAGCCGTTACACCTAAACTTAATACCACTGGTTAGGATGGCTTTTCAAAAGGGAAAGCATTCTATGAGTTGGCAGTAACTTTGCCACCGTTTGACAAATTGTCACAAACATTTTCAGAAAAAAAAGGCTACTGTTCAATTAGTCTGTGTATGGAAAGTTTTGTGGTGATTCCTCAAGTGGAGGCCGAGAAAAAAGGAGGATCCTTTAATGTAAACCCCCCATGAATTTTTCATAGACTTGCTTTAAGAGGGGATACAACAAAAACTGCTGAACGGAATTACACCAAGCTTGACTGGAAGTTAGATCTTGGTCAGCTGATTTAGCTTTTTGTGATTTGGTGTTAATAGGTTCAGTAGTTTTTGAGAAATTAAGGCTCAATTTAGACACTCATGCACCCACTCAGAGACTCATCCAGCCACTCATAAACCCACTCAGACTGTCACAGACCCACTCAGAGACTGACACCCCCACTCACAGGCTCATGCACTCACTCACAGACCCATTCATAAACTCATACACTCACTCAGAGACCCACACACAGACTCATACACTTACTCAAAGACTATTCAGAAACTGATGAATGTACTCACAGCCATACAGAGTCACTCACCCACTCAGAGACCCACTTAGAGATTCATATACCAACTCACGGCCCCACTGACACTGACACACAGACCCACTCATAGACTCATGAAGCAATATTAGGCAAACCTAAGTCCATGTCAATGCTACTCTTTCTCACATATTCTCTAGCCCAGAAAACATACCTGTATTCCAAATACCACACTCTAGCCATTTTGAAGAAAGGGGTAGTAGCACACAGGAGTAGGCTGCAGATGAATAAGATAGTTGGTAAAATGAAAAGCAGTTAAAATGGAGGAGAGGAAGTGGTTTAAAAAAAAGGATTAGATGCTGTGCGTAGTTACACACCACAAAAATGAAGAGTGATTTTAATAGTAAACTAAGAACTTCTCTTATTGGTTCTGGAAATCTCTTACTTAAATTATGCTTTTCTGGATATGCTTACATTTTGTAATTCTAAACCACATCTGCTAAAGTTGAACTTGAAGCTAGTATGGTGGTGGCCGAAACTACAGTAAACGTATGCCCTACTGTTACCGTAGAGTGTTTCAACGGGGGTTGCTACGGCAACTGTGGTATAAGAGTATGGGGGAAGAATTACAGATAGATGCTGGTTTGTTTTTTGAAACAATATTATTTTAGAGCTGGTATACACTGAGATATATGTATATTCTAAATCAGTACTGTAATTGCATCTCATATGCTAGTGAAAACACTTACTAGTATTATTGTGAATCTTTTAACAGACTCTCATATGGAGTCATGACTCCATTGCATAGTTGCACAGGGGGGACGCGCTGGGCATCACAATGGAGTCACACATCCATCCACAAGCACTGCAAGATTGGGCTTCTATTAGGACACTACTAACGGGTTAAAACAAATTGTCCAATGAAAAGTTTTATTATAAAAAGAAAAAATCTAGGAAACGTTCTGATTTGTACACTATACCAGTATCAGTACAAAAAGAAAGGGAAACATTGTCATTACTGGTTTCTTCTTACAGAGAGTGGTACTAAGTATTTTCTGTGAGAAGTAATTTCAAGTGAAAGTGATAATACTTGAGCATGAAGAAACCAAATTATCAGGGATGTTAATAATGGCATTGATCATTTGTATATATATATGTTTGTGTGTGTGTGTGTATGTATATAAACAATATTTATAAAAATAAAGTGTTATAAGTGATATTTTAATGTACTAAATGTAAAATGTACCTATATGATTTATGACATATATGGAAAGTATATATGAAGTTTAGTAGATATGGAACTACTCAACTATTTGAATAAGAATTAATATGTATATTTAAACAGTATCATACATAGTATATTAGATAATGCAACAGCCAGCAGGATAAGTCCCTTCCACTGTACTGGTAGGTAAAACAGCTTTTCCAATGTAGAGTTGACGTTCTAGTGTTCACGTAGCGTGAACGGTGGCCATTTTAGGTCGCGCGCGAATAGCGCGAGAAGTCGATTGCCGGAGCTTTAGAGATAAGCATCAAGCTCGGCGCTCTCTGAGTAGTGCAATTTACATAAATAAATAGCGTTGGAAACAGCAGAGAGTCCTGTCTTTATTGGGGGACAACACCCCCTCTACAATGGCGACGAGATTGGGACCTGGAAACACACAAGAAAAAAAAAAGGAAATTCTGGAAAGGTACCCACAGCAGCACAGGAGAAAATAACCAGCCAGCACTACCAGTTTGGCCACAGGAGGTGGCCAGATGAACTCAGAGAGCGTGGCAGAAGCAGCTGTACGCCAACTTTGACAATAAAGCTTGAGGAGTCCAGGTACAAGGGCAACACACACCCAGGGCTGCGAGGGAGGAAGAAGCGCGCCCAGGTAGGGTGAGGCAGTAGGAAGACAGCCCACCCAGGCCCAAAAATAGGCGCTAGGAAGAGCTCCGGGGGGCTACACTGCGTGGGAAGATCCCAACTGAGCAGGAGCACTGGCGGAATCAAGGGGCAGAGATAGAGGAGACGCAGGAAGTCCCCAGCTCCACCCAGAACAGGGAGAGGAAAGCAGTGCACAAGGCAGACCCAAGAGCCAGAATACAGTGCTGGAAAAGCGCGAAACCATGTGCGCGCAGACATCCTCAGCGGCGGCTCCGATACCATTCCTGCCCAAACCTGGAGAGCCCCTAATGAAGTGGGATGACTGGAGATAGTACATCTTAAATTACACTGAGGTCCTGGAAGACGAAAATGAGGAGGCGTTCACAAGTAAAAGAAAAAGAGGGATTTTACTACACAACCTAGGCCCGGAGGGTATCAGGGTATTCAAGAACCTGGTACCCAAGCCTCGGCAAGATGCAGATGACAACGTCTTCGCCCATGCGATAGAAGAACTCAACGAGCACTACCGGCCGGCAGTGTGTGTGTCAATGGACCGCTATAACTTTCAGCAACGAAAACAAGAAACTGGAGAATCTATCGACGAGTATGTGGCAGCGTTAAAAAACTTAGCGACGCCATGCAAATCCGGCGCACTCCATGATGAGTTCATCAAGGACCAAATTGTGATGCACACAACAAATAAGACGGTACAAGACAAACTATGGGCGAGCGGAGACGCGTAGTTGAAAGAAGTGATCGCAATAGTGAAGAAGGCAGAATTGGCGCGGAGATGTGCAGACACAGCTAAAAGAGAACTAGCAGCGAGGCCAATGATGAGTAAGATAGACGAAGAAGAACCCAAAGGAGGGAATAAGAACATGGGTGCGGCTTACAGAGGACCCAACAGGTAGCCGGGGAAGCCAGGACAACAAGGGAAGCAGACGAAAGGAGTTAAGAATTCCTGCTACCGTTGTGACAGTTCGGCTCATGAAGCACACGACAAGAGATGTCCAGCGTTCCGCGCCAAGTGCATGTTTTGCGGCATAATGGGTCATTACAAAAAGGTATGCCGGAGGAAAGCAGGCCGCAACGTGGTGAAGTATGTAGACCAAGACCAAGAAGGCATAGAAGGAAGAGGTCAAGAGGAAGAGGACGAGGTGCTATGCATAGAGGATCAAGTCCTAAGTGTGAATGCCAGGAGGTCGAACAAACCGTTACTCAACATGCTAATAGGCGGCGTGATGATAAGCATCGTGGTGGACTCATGTTCGCCATACACGATAGTCCAGAGAGCAGTATGGGCCGAGAAATTCACACCTCATTTGGGTCCGCAGTTGGAACCACCAGACATCAGACCTGTCACGTACCTTGGAGATCGCATCCCAATGGTGGGGTTTCGGCCGTTGAAATTTGAGTTCAGAGGACGCAGTGCTGCGTGTAAATTATATGTAGTAGAAAAGGGCCCGTCAGTCCTAGGCTGGTTGGATCAAGGAGACCTGGGCATCAAGCTGGACCCCGGCGGAGTGGTGCAGGTGCTGATGATAGCGCCGGAACAATGGACAGACCTGAAACAATGGAAAAGAGACTTCCCAAAGGCGTTAGGCGGAAAGGTCGGAAAATTGGAAAAATTCACTCACAAGATCGTCCTCAAGATGGATGCCAAGCTGGTATCGCACAAAGTGAGGAATGTGCCGATTGCAGTGAGGGAAGCCGTGCAACAGGAACTGCGAGAGCTGGAAAGGAATGGGATAATAGTACCCATCACGTGTGCGGAGTGGCTGGCGCCCCTGGTAGTGGTGATGAAAGCCAATGGCAAAGTCCGGTTGTGTGTGGACCTACGTGAACTAAACAAAAGCATTGCGGTGGAAAAGTTCCCATTACCCCGCATTGAAGAGATGTTGGCAAAAACAAAGAGAATAAAATGGTACTCCACCATTGACCTGACTTCGGGGTATCACCAGATAGCATTACACCCGGAGAGTAGGAAACTGATGCCATTCATCACTCCCTTCGGGTGTTACCAATTCTGCAGAATGCCGTTCGGACTTGCCTCAGCAGCGGCTGTCTTCCAGAAACTCATGCATCGCCTCTTCAAGGACATGGAAGGGATCCAATACTTCCAAGATGATATCCTGGTGATGGGTAGAGACGACGGGATCATGACTCCAAGTTGTCCAGAGTACTGAAGGTGTTGGAAGACAAAAGCCTAACTTCGGAGTGGGAGAAGTGCCACCTAGGGATGGCTTCAGTCACCTATCTGGGACATGAAATTGGTGAACAGGGTATTACACCAAAGAAGGAGAATGTGAAAGCAATATATGACACTGCACTCCCCTCCAGTAAAGAAGAGGTTAGGTCCTTTGTAGGGATGGCTGAATACTACAGCAAGTTTGTCCAACACTTTGCGACAAAGACTCACCACATGAGGCAACTCACGAGAGAGAAAATTACATTTGCATGGACGGAAGAGGCGCAGAAGGAATTCGAATGCATCAAAAGGGATGTGGTTCAGGCCATACCCCTCCAGGGGTACGATCTGCAGGGCCAAATGGTGCTGACAACGGATGCCAGTGACAAAGTACTCAGGTTTCTTACGGCTACCTTTCTCAGGGAAGGCATTCCCAAGTCCATATTGAGCGATAATGGGCCCCAATTCACTTCAGAAAAATGGCTCAAATACATGGAAAGGAACGGGATCATCACTAAACACACATCCATATTTCACCCCGCGGGGAATGGACTAGTGGAATGGTTTAACATAGTACTGATGGAGTCCATCCAGGCAGCCATCATGATTGGAAAGGACTGGGAGAAGGAAATCTTGCACATGATTTGGGCCTACCGCATCACCCCCACGAGTACGGGGTACAGTCCCTTCCAGATTCTCAGAGGCAGATATTTATTCACTAAAGACAATTTGGCATGGAAGGAGAAGACGGTGACCAGCAAATGGTCTCCTGCTGTCGTACAGGCAAATTTAGAAAAAGCTCAAACCATTCATACTGAACATTATAACAAGAGAAAAAATGCATTGCAAAGGACACATCATTGGAAGAAGGAGAATGGGTGAGAGTCAAGCTGGCAGTGTTACAGAAAAAGGGGGACAGCAAGTACAGCCGACCCCTCCAAGTCAAAGAGGTTTATGATCGAGCAGCGCTGTTGAGTGATGGGAATGTGTGGTCCCAGGATTGCATGGCTCGATGCAACAAGATATTACAATGGGCTCCCGGAGATCGGGAACAAGGAGTGACAGATCAGAGTCCATCGGAGAATAAGCACATCAACCAGGAAGGAGACATGGAAGGCGCGAATCCTGGGTTGGAACAAGGAGGCAGTGAAACTCCAAGAGCAGAGATACAGAGTCGAGAGAGGAGAGAGCCGACTGGCAGAGAGAGTCCGTGTATCCAAGAAGGTAGAGAGAGGGAGGCCACGATGGCTGGTGGAAGAGAAATGACGTCCACCCCGGTAAGATGCACTAGGGGGGGGGGCGATTGGTAGTGAGACCCTCCAGGTCCTGAGAAAATGAGATGGGTGACGGACGATAGCCCCCCAGGACTGTGTTTATTCAAATGGTACAAAAAGGGGGAGATATGTAGAGATGGTGTTCTAGTGTTCACGCTACGTCATCACGTAGCGTGGACGGCGGCCATTTTAGGTCACGCGCGAATAGCGCGAGCAGTCGGGTGCCGGAGCTTTAGAGATAAGCATCAAGCTCGGCGCTCTCTGAGTAGCGCAATTTACATAAATAAATAGCATTGGAAACAGCAGAGAGTCCTGTCTTTATTGGGGGACAACACCACCTCTACAGCCAACTGTTAACCTGGTCTTGTTCCACATATAATTCATCAGTAAGGTAGCCTGTAGGTGGGCATAGTGCATGCTAGTGTGTGGTTAAAACGTAACACATATGTTAGTGGTTTTTGTGAGCTATTTGTACATTTACAAGAGAATATAGTGACTTATACAGGCCTCAAATTGCTGCAATACTACTTAAAAGTTACTCCTAAGGTTGCCTCTAACAAGAAAAGAGGGTAATTTCTATATGCATAAAAGGAAGGGCATGTAGTTTGAAGTTTTTCACAAATGCATGAGTACTCTTAAGTGCATATGCTGACTTTTATATTCGGTGTTTTACGTTCAATTCAATGCCATGTGTGTATTTATGAAAGCATAGAGGTACTGATAATTGCACAGAGACAGTGTTTGAAACATCTACACTATCGCTCATATGCACAGATACAACTTTTATATAAGTACCATTAATGGAGGCAATGACAATTTTACTGAAACAACTTACTCCTGATTGACATGTGAAAGAGACAATCCATGCTACCCCTTACCTCTACAGATCCAAACACCCAGAAACAGAGTCAGTAAAGAACTAAGAAAATTTAGTATGTATAGGAAAAAAAATGAAGATGAGACTTAAACACTTATTCAGATATATAGCGCAAGTTTGATATTACCAAGTGAACTATTGAGACAAGTGGCCCTTTCAACATGTTTTAGGCCTAGTACACTTGAGCATGTAAATGGACTTCTACACCTAGTCCAACTTGGTATTTCAAACCCTTTTACAAGGCTTAATCTGCGTTAGTACTACTTAAAAGTTACCCCATAGGTAGCGTCTAGCTAGGCCATAAGGTAAAGTGTATGTGCATGAAAGCATCGACATGTAATAAGCAGTTTTTGACAGGTTTATGCACACTTTTAGGTGCATATGCTGACTTATAAATCCACTGTTCTACATTCAGTTCAATGTCATGTAAGCAGTCATGAAAGGGTAGAGCTACTAATACAGACAATTTTTCAAGCATTTACACCTTCACCCACATGCACAGACACAACTCTTAAGTATCGAGCACTAATGTAGGCAGTGAGACTCTGATTTAAACAACTAATTAGTGACTGACACACCTAAGAGACAATCCATGCCACCCCTTACATGTTATGTTATGTTATTAAAGCATTTGTAAGCGCACTATCACCGATTGGTTTCTTGGCGCTGAGATCAACAGTAACATAAACGTGGATGATAGATGGTAAGTTATTGGTAAGCTTGTCTGTAGAGCCAGGTCTTCAAGGCTCTCCGGAATGAGAGAAGGTCCTGGCAAATCCGGATCTCAAGAGGGAAGGTGTTCCACAGATGAGGGGCCAGTGTTGCAAATTTACGGCCTCCAGAGCGCTTGAGTTTGAAAGAGGGCATCTGGAGGAGGCCAAGATGAGATGAGCGGAGGTTGCGAGATGGGAGATACTTTATAATTAGTTTGTCAATAAATGTGAGGCTTTTACTGTACAAAGATTTAAAAATCATACATCCTGTTTAAAAGCACAACGCTGGGCCACTGGAAGCCAATGGAGACTCATAAGTAAAGTACATATAAACAGTGGCAGCACCTCTGCTAAGGCGGAAGGGAGTAGCCCCACTGCTTTGCAGCAGTGAAATAAAGGAAACATAAAATGATAATAACGAGTTATTATAATTGTATATTTACCTGCTACTGCAGCTTTGCGGGTGGGCGGGCTGCTCTGCTTACACAGCAGGGCGGGGGAGGAGTGGTTAGCACTCGCTTCTCGGGCTGGCCAAACAGTTATGCGCACTTTACATGCGCTCCATGCAGGTTGCATTACAGCCTTCATGGAGAATGCGCCCAGGCCCCAGTCCACATCTGAATTCCGAACCACGACGTTCAGACCAATCACAACTCTGCATTGCAGCCCTGTGATTGGCTATGGGGACTCAAACACTATGGAGCAAAGAGGGAAACAGAACCCTGGTGGCCCTCCACTCACATCAATAATCCACAAAAAGACCAGGGTCCTAGGACTTAGGAGATCTTAGTATATAGTATCTCCTCAATTTTGTCCTGTATAGAGGTTTGTAGTTTTCTACATAACACTCCGTGTACTCTATTATGTAGTATTCATATATGTGTAATCCTTAAAACCTAATCTAATGCTTTTTCCTCACACTTTTTTGTTGACCGTATTACAGTATATGATGGGATACTGAAGTTGCGGCCCCAATCATACAACCCTCAATAGGTGAAGAAAAGGTGAAGCGAGCATAATGACACCTCACGGATGTACCACCATGCGGACCACTGATAGGTACTCACCAGTGAAGTCCATTGTTATCATCATTGGTATTCATTACGCTCTTAACAGAAGAAAAGAGTGTCCAACAGAAAAGAAAAAGAAGTAACGATGAAGGTGCAATATGTGAAGTGCAGGAATATAACACACATCACAATGTGGTGAAAAATAATAAAATAAAATTGAAGGGATTCACACACTTCGCAACAATTTTATTCTTTCGTTCAGTGAATCCAGTCAAACTAAAAAACAGTGTAGGTTGCTATTCATGCATACCACTGTTAGATGCCAACTTTTTTCTCTGCCTCTAGACTTTATGCAGCTTCATCAGGGCTATGATATCTTTACCACTGCACCATGTGTTGGACACATCAAACTGAAAGACCTCAGCAAGCCATCCTGTGGCCTACCAGCTGCGAGGTTTTTAAGCAAGTTTCCTTTGCAAAAGCTCTTACTCATAGGGTACCACGTGTTCCTATCGTTGTTGGTATCACCCAGATGACGCAGAGCGCATTCTCCCTCTCTCCGTGAGCAGGGCCGTAAACTTCCTACAGGGCCGTAAACTTCCTACAGGAATACAGAATAAATCAAAACATTCACCCCTAGTCAAGGCAGGCAGTTCGGGCTGGACTGTTCCCATTGGGCGCGCCTGATTTGCATATGGCTGGGTCCAAACTAGAATGGCATGGTGAGCAAAAAAACAATGGATTCAGGCTCAGATCTATGTACTGGGGTGAATGTATGACATTGTTCTGCATTCTGTCCATCAATAGTTCTTTTTGCATTTGTCACCTGGAGTGGGACGGGTATGCTCAGACGTGAGTCCTGTGCTCTCCATGCCACTGGAATCAAGCTATCCTGCCTGATGAGGGCTGAAAGTCCGAAACCGGTCCTAGGATGCTTGTTTCCAGTCCAGGGAGGACCTGGCTTGGCAGTTCGGGCTTGACTATTCCCATGGGGCACAGGGTCAAGACTGATTTACATATTGCTGGGTTCAAACTGGAATGGCATGGTGAGCAAAACAACGATGGATTTAGGCCCAGATCTCTGAACTGTTGTTTTTGGATTCATATATCCTCTCAGACAGTGCTTGAACCATGTACACCTTCACTGACATGCTCAGACCCAACTCGTACCTATCTAGCTACAATTTCACTGAAACAAGTCATTAGTGACTAACAAACCCAAGAGACAATACATGCCACCCTTTACATATAGATATGCAGAAGCTAACAGCCAGAAATAGAGCCACAATCAAGTAAGAGACTTCACTACATATATGAATATACTCCCAAACATGAACTGAGACACTTATCCACTTACATAGTAAATCTCTGACACTAGCTAGTGAACCATCCAAACAAATATCTGTTTTAACATGTTTCTCAGTCCTAGTACATTTGAGCCTGTACATGTAGTTGTAGTGCTAAGGTGGAATTTCGTACCCGTTGACAAGCCCTAATCTACTGTAGTACAACTTAAAAGTCACCTCTAAGATAGCCTGTAGCTAGATCATAGAGTGAACTGTATGAAAATTAAAGCAAATAAATGTGGTTGGACGTTTTTGACAGGAAGATGCATGCTTTTAAGCACATATCCTTACTTATACATCCAGTGTTCTACATTGAGTTAGACATTATGTAAGTACTTATGAAAGGGTAGAGCTATCAATACATCCAATTAGACAGTCTTTAAACTATCTACCCCTTCACTCACATGCACAGACACAACTCTTAGCTATCTAGCGCCAATAGAAACAGTGATACTCTCACTGAATCAACTCATTAGTAACTAAAACACACAATAGAAAATCCATGGCATCCCTTCTTTATAGATTGAAAGATGCAAACAGTCAGAAACAGAGCCATCAATATACTAATAAACTTTACTAGATATACTCAAAACTCCCCACACAGCAACTGAAACACTTATCCTCATGTATTGGAAAGCTTTGACTCTAGGACGTGAACTATCCAGACAAGAATCCCTTTGAATATGTCTCAGCCCCAGTAGATTTGAGGCTGTGCATGCAGTTCTACTGCTAGGCCGACTTTGTATTTCAAACCGACTCAAAAGACATGGGGCCAGATGTAGGTAATCCAGATTTACTGATTCTAAAATACCGAATTTTACCGATTCTGTATTTTAGAATCGGTAAATTGGATGTAGGTAATCATTCGGTATTTTTTACCAAATCGGTAAGATTCGGTAAATACTGAATCGGTATTCACCGATTCGGTATTTCCCATGCATCCCTATGGGCCTCCAGGCCCATAGGAATGAATGAGAATTACCGAATCGGTAAATACCGATTCGGTAAAAGGGGGAACACAGTCAAGGGTGGCAGGGTGGCACTTTGACACCCTGTTGCACCCCTGAATAGTGCATGGGTGCACATGTGGCACACATACATGCCCTAAGGACATGTATGTCTGCCACATGGCACTATCATAAATTGCAAAAAAATTGCTCTTTTCAGGGTTTTCGATATTTACCACCAACTTGTAGTTGGTGGTAAATAACGAATCCTGAAATGGGAAAAGCACTAATTTCAGTGCTCCCCACATTAAGGATTCGGTAATTTACCGATTCGGTATTTTAGGAATTCGGTAATTTACCGATTCCTTAAAGTACCGATTTGGTAAATTACCAAATTCTTCATTTTGGCCTCCTACATCAGAAAAGCCTAATACCGGTCGGTAACGGCCGAAATTACCGAATTTCGGTCATTACCGACCGGTATTAGGCTTCCTACATCTGGCCCTTAATCTGTTGTATTTAAAACTCACCATTAAGGTAGACTGTAGCTAGGCCATACTACAAATTGTATGTGCATAAAAGCAAAGACATGTAGTCAGATGTTTTTGGATAGAGAGATGCACACTTTTAGGCATATATCCTGATTTATACATCCAGTGTTTTACATTGAGTTAGATTTCATTTAAGCACTTATGAAAGGGTACAATTACTAATACATTCTCTAAGACAGAGTTTCAAGCATCTACCCCATCACTCACATAGACACATACAACTTGTATAAAGCTACCACTAATGGAGGCTGTCACACTGTCACTTAAAGAACCGTCAATGAGCTTTACACACACTTTCAAATCTATATACTGACTCACTCATCTATTGTTGGAGCTTGAGCTCAATCTCATATAGCAAAATATGAAAGCAGAAACACTAACACCCACTCACACACACTCAAAATGTGATGCACCCATTCACAGATCCACTGAGACTCATGCACCCACACACACACCCATTCAATCATTCATAGAACTAATCACAATCCCACTTAGACACTTATGCAAACATTCACACACATAGTCACAGGTTTACACATCCATGTATACACTCAGTTAAAAACTCATGCACCCGGGGGCGTGGCTTGCGCCCGACGTGGATGGCAGCTCGTCCGTAGCTCTCCGGTGACAGCGAGAGCGGAAACGGACTGACGATGCCTTTTCGTCATACAAGCTGAGCCCAAATTGGAGGAATACTTCTTGGAACCTGCAGGGAACGTTTTCCCAACCTTTGCAGCCGAAGGTATTTACCTGTTTTCGAGTTTTTCACCATTACGCGGCTCCGAACTTTATTCCGCCGCCATTTTGTGATACTCGGAATGGCGTTCATCGCGCTTCTCCTCATATTGGCACAATTACTTTCCTCTAGGCTCCGTTTGGCTTTCTCCCCCGGACAGCCTCAACGTTTTCTCTGCTGCACTGTTAAATACTCCTCTGAGGCTCCTTTTGACTCGGGATGCTCATCTTCTGATGGTGTTCTACTGTGTTCTCATCCCATGGCCGGCATTTTAAGACTCTGCTTTTCAATCTTCTCATGACCAGCTTTCTTCTTCTCGTATCCACATGCATATATACTGCGTTCATTTTTTATAAATGCTTGCAAGTGGCTTTTCATGCTTCTTTTACTGCCATTTCTGAGAGAAGCTGTGTGCTAATTTGAGGTGAAACTTCTATGGCTGCTTTTATCGTTTTTCTCTCAGGATTATGTGCTTTCCATGTTTCTATCCAGAGGCCTTTACTTTGCTGACAGGCTTGGTCATTTCTGAACATTGATAATTTCTAAGCCTGTACCTTCACAGCGTCTGTGCCTGTCTCACTTGAATGTGACTCTTTGAACTGGCCTATGCTTGCACAGTCTGCTGACGTGATTGGAACCACTGCTTTCATCCTATGTCTTTTGACGCAGATAATTTCCTTTTATTGATATGCTGATGGTCACCTGCTTTTGGACTTTTTCCCTGTAAAAAGCATATTCAGCTGATACCTTCTGCGCAACACTGCTTCTTATTACTCTCCTATTTTGGACTTTACCTATGGGTAAACTGATTAAGGAGGTTCCTCTTGCTAAAGCCACTGCCCGTAAATTCCTGATTCACACAAGCTCACGATATCAGTGTTTATCCATGGAAGAGTCAAGTGCCTCCTCACCTCCGTCTGCTTCTCCTAAGAAGACCTCTTCACCGGCAAATACTTCAACTACTCTTAGTTGTAAAGTTACCTCCAAGAGACTAAAGAAGGACCCTCCATCTCCTTCTGCGTCAACCTCTTCAGTCACCATGGACTTACTCCTTGAGGAAATCAGGGCTCTGCGCCCCTTTGTTAAAGAAACTACTACCACTCTCCAGGTAACCACTTCTACTCTTCAGGAACTTTCTAACAAATGGCTATCTGTAGAAAGCCGTGTCACAACGCTGGAACAAAATGTTGACTCTCTAACTGCTTCTTCCTCCAAGGTAGTTTCCCTTTGCTCTCAAGTCTCCAGCTTGCACAAACAAATTGAAAATTTGGAAAATAGAAATCGCTGCAACAACCTTCGTATTTATGGCTTGGTGGAAAATTCAGAGGGACCGGATCCAATTTCTTTCTTTAAGGGCCATATGTATCATACTACCGTTTTGCTAATTCCAAATAGCGAATTTTAAGGAATCGCTATTTGGAATTCGCAAAACGGTATGTATGTACAAAATCGCTATTAAATAGCGATTCTTTACCATTCCTAATTTGCGATTAGCAAATTGCTAATCGCAAACTACCCATTCATTTCTATGGGCCAGGAGGCCCATAGGAATGAAGGTGCAATTTGCGATTAGCAATTAGCTAATCGCAAATTAGGAATTTCTTCAAGGGTGCAGGGGTGTCTCAAGAACACCCTGCTGCACCCCTAAGGGCATGTATGGGCGTCATATGGCACCTTTTGTTTTTTGGAAAAAAGCTTTTTGAAAAGAATTCGCAAATTACCACCAACTAGAAGTTGGTGGTAATTTGCGAAACCTTAATGGCATTTTTTGAATATTTTTTGTTTGATACATTGCATTTAAGGAATCGCAAAATGTGCGATTCCTTAAGTGCAATCGCAAAATAAGGAATTGCAAATTTTGCTATTCCTTATTTTGCATCAAACATGTTTGATACATACCATTTGTCAAATTAGCATTCACAAAGGCCGAAATTCGCAGAATTTCGGCATTTGCGAATGCTAATTAGCTTGATACATATGGCCCTAAGTCCTTTTTACCTAAACTTTTGAAACTTCCAGATAACCCTCCGCTAAACATTCAGAGAGCGCATCGATTGGGTTCCTTGCAGCATCAACCATCTGCTCCTTCAATGAGTAAGCCAAGGGAAGTGATTCTTTATTTTCTTGAGTATACTGACCTATTGAAAGTCCTAGCTGCCGCTAGGGCGTTGAAGAAAATTACTTGGTCTTTGTCCAGGATTATGCTAAACCAATTGCAGATCGTCGCAAAGAGTTTTTGGCATTGAGACCCCAGCTACGCTCCATCGGTGCCAGATATGGCCTCTATCACCCTTGTCTCTTTAGGGTTACTATCAATAATAAGACTACTTCATACGAAGATCCACTGAAACTCAGAGTTTTCTTTACTCCTTTAGTGCTGAATCCATGGATACTGCATCTTCATCTGCTCCTCCATAATATGTTTTAGCCTTTGCTGCATTTTTGCCATTTGCATCTGTGTCTTTCTTTCATCTTGTTCTACGATGTTCCTATTAATTCCTCCGCACTTCTTTCTTGTTCTCGCAGTTTCATCTTCTTGGTTATATCTCCCTTTCCTAGTTTCTATTTTCTCAATCTCCTTCCCCGGAGATCTTCCTTTTTTCATGCTTTCTAGTTATATTTCTTCTGGCTACCTGTTCTTTTTTATATGATTAACATGTTTTCTTCTTTTCACAGGTCGTCTTCCCACTTCTCCTCCCTCTCCAAATGTCCATTAGTGGCTCGTTCGTGCTGTTTCCCTCCTCGCTTCTCCTTTGTGAGTTCGGATAGGCGTCATTCCCTTGTATGGCCTCCCACCCTCCCTCCCTCCGTTTGATCTACAGTCTATGTAAGTTTTTGCTTTTTTTTTTGCCCTTCCTTTTAATGTTCTATCTTATTTTACCTTACTCTTTTAATTTTTCTTTTCTTGTTTTTTCCTACATTTATCTTCTTGCTCTCTCTCCTTCTTTGCTCTATTTCTTCATCTACCTCCCTGCTTTATTGCTTGTTTATCTTTTACCCGTTCCATTGTTTGGTTTCATGAACGTTCTGTTATTTGTATGCTTTATTTATTATTGTACTATTTTTATCTTGTTACATTCAGAGTTACCTCGTGGAATGTTAAAGGATTAAATAATCCTATTAAAAGACAGCGAGTATTATCTCACCTGTCTAATTTAAAGACAGATATTGCTATGTTACAAGAGACCCATCTTTCTGATGTTGAATCTTCTAAACTGACGAGACTCTGGGTTGGTAATGTTTTCTTTTCCCCAGCTCTAGGGAAAAAGAATGGAGTGGTTATTTTAGTTCACAAAAAGTTCACAGTTTCTGTTATTCAGCAAGAATCTGACTCTGATGGTCGTTGGGTGCTTATTAAATTATTAATTGACAATGTACCTTTGGTTATTTTTAATGTTTATGCCCCGGTAACTGTTGACAACACCTTTTGGCCACTTATTTCTGATAAGTTGGTCACCCTTGACGATGATTATATCATTTTTGGTGGAGATTGTAATCAAATTCATGATCCCTTTCTTGATAGAAAATCTCCTGTTAAGTTTGTTCATTCTAAAATGCATAATCAATTTACCTCAATCACCCGTCGTAAGCCCTTAGTTGACATATGGAGACTTTGCCATCCTGATCTCCAAGAATTCAGCTACTTCTCCCCTCCTCACAAGACACAATCCCGCATTGATTACCTTTTTCTCAGCAAATCCTTAACCCAGTACACCCTTGCTTCAGAAATAGGCTCCATCCTTATCTCTGACCATGCCCCAGTTTTTGTTGATTTTGATCTAGTCCCTTTCTCCCCTCCCTCTAGCAGATGGCGTTTTAATAATTCCCTCCTGACAGACCCCAAATTCTCTGGTCAATTCAGTTCTTTTGTTGCTGACTTTTTTGCTACCAATTCCACCCCAGACTCTTCTCCTACCATGATTTGGGACTCTTTTAAAGCAACCGCTAGGGGTTTTATCATTAATTACGTCTCCCAAAAAAAGAAGAGATTCGAGACACAGTCCTCCCAACGTTTGAACCGAATTAAACATTTAGAACATGCCTATTTTCACTCCTTCTCAGACTCCTCTTTAAAAGAACTCGTTACTGCTAAAGTCGCCTTCAATAAGTTGTCTACTGATGCTGCTGCTTCTTATCTTTTAAAGAGCAGCGCCCGTTACTATGGAGGCCAAAATAAAATGGGTAAGCTTTTAGCTAATTATTTGAAAATACGCCGGGATAGAACTCGGATTTCCTCCATAATTGATTCTTCTGGTACTTCTCACTTTAAGGATGCTGACATTTTGCAGGAATTTGTCGCTTTTTACAAGGATCTCTACACTCCTGAATCCTCTCCACTTCCCTCTGATTTATCATCCTACTTCTATTCCATCCCTTCTCCTCCTTCTTCCCATGTTGATTTTGCTTCCCTTGAAGCGGATATAACCCTTCAAGAAATATCCCACGCAGTATCAATTTTAAAACGCGGTAAAGCCCCGGGTCCCGATGGCTTCTCTATTGAGTTCTATTCTCATTTTTCGAAACTTCTTCTTCCACACATGCTACTTTTATTTAATTCATTTATTGCAAACGGCTCTTCCCAAGGTACTTTTCAAGATGCTATGATCTGCCTCATCCCCAAGGATAACAAAGATCCTTCTTTTTGTAAAAATTATCGCCCCATTTCCCTTGTTAATACGGATTATAAGATTTTTGCCAAATTACTTGCCCTGCGTATTGATCCCATTCTACCCGAACTTATAGGTCCTGAGCAATCAGGTTTTGTGAAGGGACGTTTGTCCTCTGATAATTCAAGAGTCTTCTTTAATGTCCTTAGTAAAGCTTCTTCCCTATCCTACCCTCTTGCAGCCATCACACTAGATGCTGAAAAGGCATTTGATAGGATTAGATGGGAATTTATGTTTCGTGCCCTCACATGGATTGGCTTTTCTCCTAAATTAATCTCCCTCATCTCCCTTTTGTATTCCGGCCCCAGAGCTTCTATTTTTTCTAATGGAAACATTTCTGATTATTTCTCCCTCTCTAGGGGTGTCAGGCAAGGCTGTCCCCTATCCCCCTTGTTATTTATTGTAGCATTAGAACCTTTTCTCTCCAAACTCCGTCTTGATGCCCACATCACTGGTTTTAATCCTGGCCCCAATCAAGTTAAATTATCTGTTTATGCAGACGACATTCTTTTCTATTGTTCTAATCCTGAGTCCACCCTTCCTGCCTTTTTGCTACAAGTTGACGCCTTCTCACGGGTTTCGGGCTATCGTCTCAATCGGGACAAATGTGAAGTTTTACCTCTAAACGTTTTATGTTTGCGTCATTACTTTGATCATATTGGTTTCTCTTGGCAGACGACTAAAGTAAAATACTTAGGATTGTGGTTCTCCCCTTCCATAGCTGACACTTTGAAAGCTAATTTTGATTATATTACAAAGAAATTGAATGACTCTATTACTAGATGGCACCCCCTCTTTCTCTCATGGTGGGGTCGTTTGGACTCCATCAAAATGATGTTAGCCCCTATCGTCCTATATTCCCTTTCCATGCTTCCTGTTCGTATACCCGGTTATTATTTTAAACAACTAGATTCACTCTTGGTGAAATTTCTTTGGAAATATAGGCCTCCTCGGATTGCCTTGTCTTCCCTTAAAAAAGATAAATAGTATGGAGGTCTTAAGTTTCCAGACTTTAAGGCATACCACTATTCTTTCAACCTTAAACACGCCTCTCGTTGGCTTTCCACAGATACTCCTACTTACCCTCCAGTTTGGCTGTCTCTGGAGAAATCCCTCATTTCGCCGTTTGCTTTTCTGGAGATTCTTGCTTTTTCCGCCAACGTTTCACTCCTGAAATCCCCTGTCATTGCTCATACCCGTTGCCTCTTAACCCCCCTTTTACTTTCTTCTTATCCCTCTCTTACTTCTTTGTCTCACCAATCCATCTGGCACAACAAATTGCTTCGCATCAAAAATCGCTCCTTTTGTTGGAGGTCTTGGCAATCCAAGGGTTTATCTTGGATCTCCCAACTTCTATCACATAACGTTCCTCTTTCTTTTACAGATCTTCAGACTCAATTTCTTCTCCCTGCGTCCTTTAAAAAGCAATATGATCTATTACTTCCCGCTCTTCTTCAATACATTCACCATCTTCCTTCTTCCTCTGAAATACCCTCCGCTTACTCTACTATTAGCCCACTTTTGATTTCCTCTCCGCCCGCTTCTCACTTTTATAAATGTCTTATGACTTTGCCTCACCGGCCCAAATCAAAAACTGAATTGGCCTGGGAACGGGATTTGTCATTATCCTGGCCTGTCTCTTTATGGGATAAGTTATGGTTAAAAATACACAAAACGTCCAGAGCTGCTAATACTACCCAAACTCTTTACTTTCTATATAATCGTTTACTTTTTACTCCACAGAAGTTAGCCACTTTTTCCCAGGATCTTTCCCCTAATTGTTGGTCTTGTTCCTGTCAACATGCAGACTTACTTCACATGCTGTTTCAGTGCCCTAATATTGCTTCTTTTTGGAAATTAGTTTGGTCCCGCATACACAAGATTTTTGGTTTTACAATCCCTTTCTCCCTTCCCAATGTCCTTTTGGGGTCCTTATCTCCTGATTTACCACTCTCCCCTTCTCACTATAAGTTGCTTGACTTGTTTTTAGCCATTGCATTTCACCTTATTACCTCCAACTGGAAGGATTCTACTAAGGTTAGCTATTCAGCTTGGTGGAATGCTATTTGCTTTCATCATAGACTTGATACCAATTATGTTACCCCCCGTTTCCTTAGCTATTAAACGGGACATGTTATGGATTCCTCTTACTTCCTACCTTTCTAAGACCTCTCCCTCTCCTCAAAAGGTTACTGCTAATCACCAAGACCCATCTGATGATGCTCACAAACCGCTATGATGTTGCTTATTTCTCTTTTTACTTCGATTTTACAATGTTTTTCGCTTAATTATTACTTGCTGTCTATCTAATATTCTTTATTATATTCATTATTTGCATCAATGTTATGTTTTGATGAATTGCATACTCCTTCCCCCTTTTCTTTTGTCTCTTGCTCCCTTCCCTGTTTTTCTTTCTCATGACTTAGCTATAGGTGTTTATTGATTCCATTTCCTTATATTTGCTTACATTTTATTTGTGTAGCTTTTATGTCTCTCATGATTGATTGTCTTACTTTTCTGTATTTTATACTATGTTTTTGGTTTCAATAAACTTGAACTTAAAAAAAAAACCTCATGCACCCACTAACAAACATACTCACACGTCTATTTATACATACACATACCAACTAATACACCCATTCACATACTCATAAACCCACTCATACCCCCCTCAGAGTCACACATTTATTTATTTATTTATTTATTTTCGTAATTTTTATAGCGCAACAAATACCCTGGGGTGTCTCGGCGCTGTGGAGCTACTGGGGTCAGTGATCCTATTACTGGTTAAATAACCACGTTTTTGGGAGCCTGCGGAAGCTCATCAGGTTAGGGGCAGATTTGATGGACTGTGGCAAAAGATTCCAGAGTTTTGGGGTGGCCACCAAGAAACGTCTATCTCCCCAGGTGGCGGTTCTTGTACGTGGCACAGTGAGAAGGTTGGTATTGGCCGATCTTAATTGCCGTCTAGGAATATATGGCTGAAAGGCTTCCGTCAGGAACCTGGGTCCTATGTTGTGTACTGCTTTATATGCAATACAGAGTGCCTTAAATTTGATGCGGCTCTCAACTCTCAGCCAGTGGAGTTGACGAATGCCAAGAGTGGTAGAATTGCGGCGAGGAATGCTCAGGAGAATCCTGGCTGCCGCATTCTGAATGGATTGCAGCTTTGTTATGACTCGCTTCTGGGTGTGGAGAAGGAGAGCGTTTCCGTAATCCATTTTGGAGAAGACTAAGGTAGAAACCAAAGTCTTCCCAGCTGAGGGAGGGAGATAAGGCAGCAGCTTCTTTATCTTTTTCAGGATAAAGAATGAAGACGACACAACCTTGTTTGTATGCAGGTCGAAGACCATCTTGCTGTCAAAAATGACTCCCAGGTTTCTGGCTTTTTCCACTGGGACAGGTGGGTGGCCGAGCTTTTCCGGCCACCAGTTATTCACTTAAACACCAACTCAGAGACTGATGCAGCCACTCATACCTAGAGACACACTAACACACCCACTTACAGACCCACTCACACACTTTTGCATTGACTCAAAGGCTTACTAATAGTACCACAGATTTACTCAGACAGTTACATATGTACATTTAACATATATGTTTTCTTTTTTAACTGGAGTATGTGGTTCTAAACAGAACCACATTTTAACAGTTTTTTCTTTTTTATGTTTTCTAACTTTTTTGTTTTTGTTGTTCTATATTTTATTTATTTTTAAGCACAGAATCAAACAATATGTGATTTAGAACCAAAAAAGAAAAAAACTAGCAGCTGTGTGCATTGCTAATTTGCATGACTGTTGCAACTGCCTGATTCCCAACATTCAAAGAAGTGCTGCATTTTGGGGAACAAATGTCAATTCTTGAAAATTCTGGGATGGTACCAAGAATGTTGGACATACAACTTCCGGCCAAAGAAGAGCTAGCACCATCAGTTCCACCAGTTGCTTGCTGCTGTTTTTTCAATTGTTTGCATTTCAGCAAGAGCCAGGTGACTAGAGTTAACAGTGTGCAGATGTTTATACATGCTCGATGTTCCGCAGCTGTATTTGCGCTCGCTTCCACAAGAAAGCACTTCCTGGCAGATGTTGTATGTGACTTTCCTCACATAGACTTTCTTCTCACACTCTGGTATGGAAAAGAATTGCCTGCAATGCTTTCCTTTTTTCCCTTGGTGGCTCTTCTTGTTCTTCCAACAGTCTCACCTCCTCTTCTTCCTGCTGTTGAGAGCTGGCTGCCATTCATACATTTGAAAAATGTAATAAAAACAGCACTAAAAAACCTCTCAGATTCCTATCTAAATGATAGAAATCAAATTGTGAACCACTCCCTACAATTTCTAGAAGCTGGTGGGACTTTTAACTTAGTTATGATTGAAAGGTGTTACACCAATCAAATACATGTATTTCTAGGTCACATAGGGTGCACAACTCCAGCATTACCCCATAGCGCCTAGGCTTGTACCCCGGTATACATACAAAATGTATTCTACTTTACAAACTATTTATAGCCTTAATAGTTTTATATTATTATTAGTAAAGCTCTTCTCATTTTAATAAAATTAAAAATGTCTATATTTATATATTTCGATAATATAACAGTAGGAGTCACAACCCCAGTGCGATTGCAGAAATGCATGCCAGGATGGTGCATGATGGTGTTGCGGTTCCTCAAAAGTAGAAATACCATAAAGCAAAACTTTTCTCCTTGTGACATTCTTGTATTTATTACTTAAGTAATCGGTTCCAAAACATGAAAACCTTAAACTGACGTTATATGTCTATTAGTACTATTAAAACTTTACTGGAACTGCGTACCCAGTGCGACTCATCAAGGATGCTGTAAATCTTGTAAAATAATCATTAAAATGTTTCCCATTTAATATAACCATATATATAAAACAGTTTTTCTTAAAAAAAAATCATCAGGATTCATGCTGGACAAGCATATCTCGCTGAAAATGTTTTTAAAAAACTGAGAGCGACCTCACGTGCTCTGTTTCAATAGGCCACCGGTGGCCAGATCCCAGGGGTATTTGGATAATATAGGAGGGGTGGGTGGACGTTTCCCCTCCTGGGGCTTAATAATGCCTGGGGGGACATGGTCTGGCCACGAGCTAAGATTGCCGCTTAAGCTGAAGGCTCGGCTCCGAGACAGGCCCCAACAAGAGACAACAGTCTTCTCGGCTTGGGACCTGCGATCTGTCTCCCCTTCTTGTCCGTGCCTCCTGATGGTCAATCAGGGCAGAGTGACACCCGGCGTAGTGGGGATCTCACTTTGGGGCATATGTAGGTAGGCGTTTGCGATTCGCAAAAGCCTAAATTCAGCTAATTTCGGAGTTTGCAAATCGCAAACGGCGTTTTGATATGTAGGTGCCACTTAGCAAAATAAGGAATTGCAAAAATTACGATTCCTTATTTTGCTTATAGCATTTAAGGAATCGCAATTGCGATTCCTTCAATGCTATGTAGGGGTGCTTTAAAATTTGCGAGTTTTGCATAAGGAATTGCAAAATACCCCCTACTTCAAGTAGATGGTATTTTGCGATTTCCTTCAAAAATGCATTTTAAAAAAAAATTAAAAGTGCCATGTGGCGCACAGACATGCCCTTAGGGCATGTATGTGCGCCACATGTAGTAACAGGCACATTCCAGGGGTGCAACAGGTGTCCTTTTGACACCCTGGCACTCTTGGAATTGCGATTCTCAAATTGCGATTTTCACACAGAAAATCGCAATTTGAGAATGTATCCCCATTCATTCCTATGGGCCTCTTGGCCCATAGGAATGAATGGGACACTCATTCCTTAATTGCGATTCGTAATTTGCTAATCGCAAATAAGGAATGTTAGAGATTCGCAAAAAAATTGCGAATTGTTACCTACATTCCATTTTGCTATTCTCAAATAGCGATTCCTTAAACATCGCTATTTGGGAATCGCAAAATGGAAATTACCTACATATGCTCCTTTAACACCTCCGGAGCTGAGCGTGCCCCGGGGCCTATAGGTAAGTCGGAAGCCTCAGCCCTCACGTGGCAGCTTTTCTCAACCCACACCTCCGGACATTTCTGCTTTTCGCCTGCCATTTGCTCCGCACGGTACCTGAGCGGGGACACGAGTCCCACAGGATTTTCCGGCGGCAGCGGGACCTCCGTCCTCTGACAGGGGGCCAGCAAGGACGCGCCCTGCAACACAGCAACTGCAAGACCCGCACACAGCGAATGACGCATCCTGAGAAGGGCAAGGGCATCAGCATTAAAACCTACCACCTGCAACAGCAACCAGGCCAGTGTGGCTCTCCTAACCCCCCAACTGCTACCAGGCCTAACTGGTGTTCCCTGATGTCCTTGGTGGGGAGAAGGGGGCCAAAGGGGACCGTGCTAGACTAGTGAAGTTCCTCCCCTGCTGGATAATTGGTACTGCTGTTGTTCTCTTGAGCCTCTGGAGGTGGGCACGGGGGTCAGAGTAGACGCACTGAGGCAAGAGGGTCCTACCCCAGACCTGGCATGACTGCATAGCTTTTACCACCACCTGCTTAGGCGTGCAGTGATTTACCTGCAACATGGAATTGGGAGGATGATTGCCCACCCTCTTGACCCCGACCGTATGAACAGAGGAGCTTTACAATTGCCGGGG
The DNA here is from genome assembly GCF_964261635.1 of Lissotriton helveticus. Lineage (NCBI taxonomy): Eukaryota > Metazoa > Chordata > Amphibia > Caudata > Salamandridae > Lissotriton > Lissotriton helveticus. The sequence goes on from NC_136067.1 coordinate 279,649,449, forward strand.
CACACCAGGACCAGATGAAGCCTGAGCCCCTGAAGTGGACACACCCCTCCACACACTACTTGTGAACACCCACTGGACTGGACATTGTTACTGATTTCCATTTCCACATACCTGACCCACGTGACCTTCTTGACTGTCCCTCATTACATCCGCCGCCTGTGCACCCTTATGCCATGGCCTGCCAGCGAGGAGGGAAATGTGTCAGACTTGGGTAGGGGAGGTGCTATCATGGCCCTAGTCTGATCATGATCAGCCTGCCTACTCATCACTATCAGTGGACCCATACCTATAGACACTGTCATGTATTCCTATAGGTTCTGAATCGATCCCCCTATTCCTGACCCTATTCTAGTTAAACAAACCAACAAGTTAACTAGCAGTCAGCCCATGAGGCGGAAAACCCCCATGATGCAGATACCGTTATCTGACGCAGTCACACTACGGCACAGGAACGTGTTATCTGATTAGGTCATAACGCTTGCGATCTAATTAGACAAGCGATATTCCTCCAGCCCCTGATAAGGCATACGGAGTTCTCATAACAAATCAAACCTATGACAACCTGGGCAAAACCCTGCGGCCATTGTTTTGATTTCAAAGAGAACTTTAGTAAAAGAATGTGCTAACGAGCAAATCGTATGACATCTTTATTGACGTATCTATGTCCATCCTTACGTCAATCTCGGCACCTTAAAGGTATAAATATTACCGATCTTGCCATATGCAAACACACGCGTGGTGACGAGACGGAGCAGCCATACTTGCCGAAGCCAAGAGCAGAGCAGACCCCGCTGGCAGCAGCCCCGCCTTCCTGACGCGCTGAGAGACGCGCTGCTTTCTCCTGCCGAGAATTCAGCACCGACGTTTCCGGGTAGCCCTCGCAGGCAGCCTGGAATATCGAGACCAGAGAGAGAGATACCATTCCTCATTCATCCAAACTTCCAGGTACAGAACTGAATAACCCCTCACAGAGAATTCTTTAGTTATTCACTTGGCAAAAACAAACTTAACTTAAACTGTAACTTTCTATTCCCGCCCACGTATTAGACTTAGGTCAGGTACACGGGGTAGGCGTATCTAGAAACACCAGTTGAGTACGTTTAGTCAAATGTATATGTGTATGTAAATATATTTTATTCATTTTAAACATCTTATGGCTTAGAAACCATATCAATGTTTTTACAGTATTACTTTATACTATTGCTTTTAATGTATGCACTTTACTTAGCTATAAGTATTGCAATAATATCGATCCATTTCTCTTGTATGAGAAAAGAGACTGATCAATAAATAACACATTTTTATTGAACACGCCCGTCTCTTCCTTTTCTCTACATTCTGATGAGACTAAGAATGCACGTACTGACTGAGTAAAATAATTTGCCTTTTGTTCACACGACTCTCGAGATTGACTCTTGATTAGGGGAGAGCAAAGTTGTCATGTTCTATGGTTGTCAGAAACTAAATCCCTTCTTGTCTAATCAGGGAAGTTAATTCCTCCTTGAACATTCGAGAAAGTTTCTAGCGAACTCTGAGCTACGCTGGCAAACCCAAAACTTTAAGTCTAGTATCGACAGTAGTAGACCTAGTTAACGTCTGGCCTAGGCCTTTACTGCTGTAGGTATTATTCCAATGCGCAGAGCCTATTGGGAAGATAGGAACTACACTACATGGCGCCCAACGCTTTTGGAAAGGGCGATAAAACTAACGTAAGACATTTAGAGTAACTCAGTCGTGCTTTCTCACTCAGACCCCTTTTCCCAAATACTCCAAAGACGTCTGGAGTGGGTGAAAGGTTATATCCGCCAGACCTCGCAGGAGGGAACTCCTATGTATGGTTCTTGGTATAGTCAACGTTGAAGGATAAACAGTTCCAAAATATTGTGCATCTAATCTTTGTTTCCATAAGAAACCTGATCTGCAAACAAACAAAATAACCTTCAGGACAGTAAAATGTCAGAAAATGAAGAAGAAAGAGAGGCAGTTAGATTAGCAGCTGACATAGCAGAAGCTGATACTGCACTACAAAATGCAGACCCGGATATAATACTCATCCCGGTCATCAAAAGGAAATCTATAACCTTAAAACTTATAGAAAATGGACTGACACCTAGAGGTGGTACAGTCATATTCGTAATTGAGGCACACGAATATCGGCAGACAGAGGTATATTATTCATGGATACATTTTCCAGCAGCAAATGCTGTAACAAAGTACTTCCACTATTACAAAATAGAGGAACCTCCTAATGAGTACACTCCTTTCGAGGAGGTGGAAGTACCACTCAAATTCCAAGAGCATTTGCTCTTATTTGATGGCGCCCTAAAACATAATAATCACATCACCAGGCTCGGTCCTTTAGGTAGACCAGGAGCAACGTGGCCGGTCCTAGCCGGATACACACCACATCCAGACATCAATGGGATGTCTGCAGCAGAACTGTTAACACAGCTAAAACAATTAATAAAAATTCATAGACAATTAGTTCAGTATGTGATGCGGACATCAACAATTCAGCCAGCGATTAAACTTCCACAGCTGACCCCTCACCAGGGGAACACAAATAAAATTACACCACTGAACATCCAGTCCTGCCTAGGTAAAGTACCGGCTAAACGGGAACAAATACCATTCTGGTTGGCACAGAAAATTACCCAAATAGAGGCGGTGTTTCCTGACACCACCCCATTAGAAAAACACAGGATTCTGACTATCTGTCTTCCAATGGGAATCGCACCACACATTGAGGACTGTGACACTTGGGGTACAGTCTTTGCTTCCATCTACACAAAAACGCACGGTGTTCCATCCATTTCGGTAATACCAGATGTGCTAAAACAAATTCAAGACGAATACGGTCCAGAGCCCGCTTTAACTCTTGGTATGAAATTACTGAAAGACTTCAAGCAGGTCTCGGCTATATTACTAGCCAACATAAAAGGTGAAGCAGCAAACGTGGCGATCCGCCAGAGGTTAAAGGAGACAGATATAGCAGACCAACCAGCTGAAATTGCCAGAATCATAGAAAAATCCTATGAGGAACTAGGTAGAGATAGTTTAGGTGGAATACCAGTAAAACCGCAACTGACTGAAAGTCCAGAAAAAATATTTTTTAATAATAATTCACCAAAAAAGAACTGGGATGGAAACAAACAATCCAATCCTAAAGAAAAGAAATTCCAGTCCAGAGGAAGGTCTCCTAGGCGAAGGGAGAAATCTCCGAACCAGAGACACAGGTCACCCCAGAGTGACCCCTCTGGGAAAAGATATAACCTTAGAAATAGGGATAATATAAAAAAGCCTGATAGATATCAAGACATTGATACACGTCCCTCTCAATCTTTTCAGAATTCCTCGCAGAAATCGGAAAGAAGAGGACGATCAGAACAAAGAGAAGAGCACGCCAAGTCCAAAGACAAGGAACCTGCTCAACTAAAAAAGAAATTACAATTTCCAAAAAAGAAGGTAGCCAGTATCAAGGTAGTTAACAATGCCGAGAATACTGAGGACACAACTGAAAAACGGAGAGTGGGCTCAGACAATGCTAGACAGTGCAGCAGAAGTGAGCATAGCTCGCAAAGTCCTTATGAATCATCTGGAGACAGTGGACACGAATGAATATCTTCAAGTGGAAACTGCGGACACCAGAGTTAGCAAACCCCACAAGATATACGAGATAACATTACGTATAGAGGGAGATAAGACTAGGAAAATAAGGGGACTATTTTGGGATAATCTCTCCAAGGGCTATGATATCCTTCTAGCTGAAAAAGACTGGCCACCAGAGTTTTGCCCTCATGGCGAAGAAGTAATTATGCCTGCCTTCTCAAATCAAATTCCAATTCATAAAAAATATACACTTGCTAGAAAGTGGGCAGTGGCTCTAGCTCCTGCTTTATATAAAAATCACGTAGGATGGGATGAGGACTCCCCTCCTCACAAAATCCAGTTAAAATCACAACCTACTGCACAAAGGCAGTACCCAATTAAGCAAGAAACTAAAAAACAGGTAAATGAAATACTAGATCAGCTAGAATACCAGGGGGGGATTGAAACTTGCACCTCACAAATGAACAATCCTTTGTTTCCGGTCTCCAAACCAGACAATTCATATCGTCTAGTTTTGGATTACCGACACCTTAACACATGTTGCAAAACTTTTGCAGTGCAAAACTCACATAGTGCTGCACTAATGAATAACATAGTGCGCAAAAAATACAAAACAACATTAGACATCTCTAATGGATTCTTTTGTCAAAACATAGCACCAGAGAGCAGATATTTAACTGCATTCTCAGTAAATGGCACTCAAAAGCAATTCTGTCGGTTAGCCCAGGGGTACAAGAACAGCCCGGGGGTATTCTCAGCGAGAGTAACATAATTACTACAACTATATGATGATGAAGCATTATCTTATGTCGATGACATTTACTTAACAGATGATGACTTGGATACTCACTTGAAAAGAGTGAACACTATAATACTTGGGTTCGCTGCAGAGGGTTACAAATTCAACTTTAAAAAGTCCAGAATTGCCCATCTGAAGTCCTGTTCTTAGGATATGAATTATCAAGTGAAGGCAAAAGCCTGGCTGACAATTTCCTAGAGAAATGTGCCGTACTCCAAGCACCTAGAACACTAAAAAACTTACAGTCAATTCTAGGCTTCCTAAATTTCGGAAGAACATACATTGCAAATTACGCAGAAAGGGTCAAACCCCTTTATGATCTAATTAAACCAGATTTTAAAAGATCCAATTGGACTCAAATACACACAGAAATTTTGAGATCCTTACAAACAGACATGCTAATTAAAACAAAATTAGAAACACGTGATAACACACGCAATCTTGTGATTCGAGTCATCCCAGGGAGATGCGGATTCACATACCTGACCTCTAATGAGGGGGAAAAGGTACCAATTGCATTCAAATCACACTTGTACACTAAGGCTGAAATGAAATTTAGCCCAACGGAAAAAATTCTTACAGCAACACAGACAGCTATAGCAAAAGAACGAGCCCTGGCACAAGGTAAACGAATAATAATCGTGACACCAATACCAGCCCTAGAGGCGGTAACAAAGGCAAGCATTCCAAATGCTAAAGCACTGCATCCGAGATGGATACAATGGGCTAATTCTCTTGCTGCAACAGACGTGGTGTACGAATTTGATCCTTACTTAAAAACACAAGAATTTCTCCAATATGAATTTGAATGTCCTCCGCCAACCGAAATTCTGCCTCTAGACCACTACGGCTGTATAATATATACAGACGGATCAGCACAACCCGCAGTGGGGGGTAAGCAAGCTTACAGTGCTGCGTGCGCGATCGTTAAAGGTCGCTGGCACGAAGGAAAATTTAAACCAGCAATCACTAAAACACAATCTTTAGGAGATTGTACAGCTCAGCGAGCTGAACTACTGGCGTTCAAGATGGCGCTTGAAAATACCGATCGAGAATTCCCCACACTCATAGTGTGCGATTCGTATTATTGCGTTCAATCTTACAATGAATACTTGCAGATCTGGCTTCAGAATGGTTTCAAGGATGCGAAAGGTGGCACAATCAAGCATAAAATGCTCTGGGAACAAGTAGTTCTTTTACAAAAAGAACTACCAAAGACTCACGTGATACATACACTGAGTCATCAACGTGATGGCGTTCACGTTGCAGGGAATTCATTGGCTGATGAGGCCGCGAAGGCAGCTGTGCAAACGGCTTCCGTAGCTGCCGTCACCCGGTCAAAAACAAAAATAGACAGCGAAATATTACAAGCTGTCAGCGCTTCAGAAAAGGATTCGATAGAACCACTCCCTAAAGGCTTTCCAGTAAAATACTCATACATAACTGATGCAAACAATGTTCCTTTTGCTCGAATCCCTGGAGTGGGGGATAGGGCAATTCCAAACATGGAACATAGGTTAGGACTAATAATAGCGGCACATGAAGGGCTTGCTTCTATTCATGCTGGCGTCTCAGCCACAGTATCATTATTAAAGCAGAGATACTGGTGGCCACAAATGAGAAGACAAACAAGGAACTATGTTCTAGAATGTGAAATATGTCAAAAAATGAAAGTATCAACGGTGAGACGTCCAGCGCAGACGCCCCTTCTAATCTCGGATAAACCATTAGCCTGTGTTTATCTAGACCACTGCGGTCCCTTACAAAGGGATGGTAACTATAAATATATCTTGGTCGCAGTGGATTCATGCACGAGATTCATATGGATGTGGCCCCAGCGAACGGCTGACGCCAGAACTGTTATAAAAGATTTGCGAGTCTTTATCGGCACATACGCAATTGGCATGCTGCATTCGGACAATGGTCCTGCTTTTAGCTCTCGGGCTTATAAGGAGGCCATGGTCAGCATGGGCGTGCAATTGCGGTACTCTTGTCCATTTCACCCTGAGGGGAACGGAATTGTTGAAAGAAAAAACCGTGACATAAAGCAATCTATAACGGCAAAGGTATTAGGTTCGGGAGCTGGGTGGGTCAAACATCTAATAAGTGTCCAACGTAGTCTCAATAACTTGCCAAGAAATTCTCTGAAGGGATTCAGTGCGTACGAATTATTATTTGGAACTAGGATGATGATCTCTGACATTGATAGTCAGACTTCAGTGGTGAAAGAAAAAAGCTTTGATATCAAAGACCGTTTAGCTATTTTGCAGGACTTAAACAAAACAAGAAAAGACCTGAGCAACATAAAGTTGAAACAACAGCCAACAACCACTGAAGAACCACCACCTGTCCCAGCAAGACCTGTCTGGATTCCAAAAGTCGGGGATCTAGTCAGGGAAAAGATCGCGGTAAAGAAGGAATTTGGGCCTTCTTACAGAAAAGCAGTTCCTGTCTTGTCTGTCAACGGGACAAGATCAGTTGTACTACCGCCACTTGCTGGAAAAAGGAGAACCGAGTTGTATCAATCGACCTGGTAAAACCACAACATGTGGCCGATAACAAACAGTAGGCCAAGTGGACTCCCAATAAGTAGCAGAACACCAAGGTTTGCTACCAGTACAGAGGTCCTATCGAGGAGGCTAATCACATTCGAAACGCCTACAGAAGAACAACAAGGACTATGCAACAATGCAATAGAACTCAGACCTCTGAAAACCCAAATAAAAACATTTAGCAGAGACACACCAATCTATAATGAAGTACCAAGTGACAATGCAAGAAACAAAAATCCTGAACCAATTGGAACAATTGACAGAACTGCATCCGGCTACTTCATAAACTTCGATGATTCCTCTGAAGGCTTCAGTGAATCAAAGACACAGCCATCATCAAAAACCTTTAAAGACAAAGCTAAGGAACTTTTGAGACAACTGAAAGAAACATATCTGATTTCTCCATGGATTGAATTTTGGGTGGGTTTTGGTGCATTTATCCTCATACTTTGGCTCATCATGGTACTTACTTTGGGACGCTTCATTGAGGGAAAATATGCTAAAATGGACACAGCAAGTCAGAAAATCAACTTGATCCTCAAATCACACACATCTTCACACGTCGAGAAAAGAGAACTTTCTTCAGCCAACTTCACAGCCAATCCAATACCTGGTGGGGTAGTCTGGGACAACACTGACTATGAAATTTATGGTCCGGTCGAGATCCTGAAATATCCACACCAAATTAAGATCTCATTGAGTGACTTTGTAAAACCAAACTCATTTGCTGATGATTGGGACTGCGAAAGCATTAACAACATGATGTCTGACTTAGTAATGTCTGCTAGATTTACCAAACATGATTATTTGCAGGGTTCTACAAATTATGACAGTATGTATTGCTATAACCACTATGGTAATCACTTTTTACATAGATCTGCACAACCTAGAAATGTTTTAAATTATAATCAATGGGAACATTGTGCAACACCTCCAAAAGGGAGCTCAAGAACCGTTTATGACAAATATTCATACTTTTCAGGTTTTAACACAAGTAATGCTGAAACATTTTATTTTAAATTGTCAAACAAGACAGGGATGAAAACCATGATAACCAACACAAAATTGTTATATTCAGACTCATTTTTTGAACAAATGAATACTTTTGGATTTGATTATTGGGACAAAAATGTTGAATTGAAAAGTGTTTGGGGTACAAAAGAATGGCAAGTACAGGGTATAGAAGCTTTGTTTAGAGCCTGCATGATCCCAGAACAAATGATATTTTTAAATGACACTGTTCATCAAACCACCTGTCTTGGCCTAGCCAAAATCAAAGATTTAAATAAACCGTCTATTCCAAAGCCAATAATGTTTAGCAATAACTCTGATACAGACGAAGAGATAGACGTAAACCAAATATTAAACCAAAACAGAACACATCCTGATTGGAAACAGTGGTTGATCTGGCCCACAGATACTAATAACTGTCAAGACAGATTCCTGAACAAAACACAGGGGTTCAAAATGACCAGGCCAGACCCTAGATATCCTCAAAGACATCACCCAGGGATAATTACCACCTACAGTGTGGGCAAATTATGCCTTCAATGGCTACAAACTTCCACACTGCCTGAAATTAAGCAACACCTAACTTTACTTACTGATGGTGCTGACTTGCGTGATTTCACTTTGGGACCACGCAAACAGCGTCAAAAGCGTTTCATAGCAGCTTCTGTATATGCAGCATACAATGAGGCCTGGAAGGTTACTCAAATTGAAACAGCAGAGAGAATACGGGAAATTGACCGTATTAATTTGGAAAAATCACTTTCTGTAGTGGACAATGGGTTAATGACTCTGTCCTCCAGAATTTTTTCTTTGGACAGCATTGTGTCGTCAGCAATCGATATATTATCGCAAGACTTACTGTTATTACAACATGGTCAGTCACAATTGCGTTCTATTGTACAGCTTGGCTGGACGTTACAAAATCTGCGTTCAGGCTATGTGCCTTGGCGTCTAATCAACACAACGTCACTATTCCAAATCTTTAACCTTACTGATAGACAAATCGGTATGGCGCAAAAGGGTGCTGATTATACAATCTTGAGCATTGAAAAACTAGAAAGATTACCAATGACAATGTCAGAACGACCTGTCAGTGAATGGATAATACACGGAATCATAAATATTCCAATCTCAACCTTCAGGTTTCAATACTGCCAAAAATATATACAGGCTGGCATGTACGAGAAATTGGGAAAGGGGTACCTTAAAACAACATGGAACCTGCCCTATTCACATGCATGTGTCAGTAATAAAGGCCAGAAAGTGTTTCTTAGTGGCAACAATTGTGCGATGTCACTAAGCGGCACGCTTCTGTGTAACGGAATTAGTTTGCATGGAGCCTGTGAAGGGAATTCATACAACCTTTCATGTCACCAGCAAGGCGCACCTGCAACAGAAATAGAACCATTCTTTCAAAGACTCTATAATGGGAGTTACATTCTTATTGTAGACCGCAGATGTTGTAGTCTTATGCCCGGGACTCCTTATCTAGTAACTACTACTGCGAAGGCCAAGTGCTGTGGACGCACTTTGTTCCCCAGCTCCTTCCCAGACAGGGAGGCAAGGGCATGGCCCGATTTGAAAATTACTTCTATTCGAATAGATACTTTAAGCAGAATGAAAACAGTCCTTCTTCAGACGCCTACCAGGCTCTCGTCATCAAAAGAAACGTATGATCTACAAGTCGCAAGGACGACTGCAGAGATACATACATTATTATCATCTAATTCCCCCGTACATTTCGCGGAAATCCTGAATGAAATCTTAAATATTTCTGATACCAATGGGATCTCAGGGGTATTTAAGACAGTATTTTCGATGGCATTAACACCATTCAAAGCCATACTGGGTATTTTTCCAGATTTCGTCCATTCGATTTTTGGCGGACTTCCCCTGATCCTGGGACTAATTGCAGGAATCCTATTCTTAGTCCTTATTTTTCGTTATGGCAACCCATGTCACAGACAAAACTCTTGCGACAAGGGAAGAAACAATCCTAGCCATTGGATACCGGGACCGGATATCAAAAATCCTGGGACTCTCCCGGCTTAGAGACCTGAACATGACTTGGTTTCTATCATTTCGACCAATGTGGCAAAGATGTGTTTTACCTGTATTGAGGTGTCTGCTGTGCGGAGAAGAATGCGTGTTAGACACCTGTCTGACGCTACAATCGGATGCGCCGATGGATGCAGAAACATTGTTGAGCCCGATTAAGGTTCATGCTTTGTGCTGCCCTCAAAGGCTACCAATCCTGATGACGGCATTCGTGGAAGCTTCACCACTACGATTGATGGGTAGTGAAGTTCAAGATGAAAGCAGCATCGAACAGGTACGACCTTCTGTCAGTAATGCAAATCAGAATGTCAATGGAGACAATCATGCACAAGAATGCATGATTACACCTATTTCCGAGTTAGTGGAACTTTCCCAGGAAGCTGTTGACAGTTTTTTCGAAAGCCTAAATGATATGATGTTCTCACCCGAACAGAAATAGAGACTTTTGAGCAAGCTCGCACACGGCGTTCCCTGAATTCGGCCTTCAACTTTAAAAATAAAGTCACATGAACATTTTCGCTCCAGTTCACGGACAGCAGTTTTTTCAGCAGCCCCAAATATTTTTGCATATTTTTCGGGACACTATCTTCTGCTTAAAGTAAGAACTATTCTTAGAGAACTAAGGTTTCTAAATTTTAGATAGCAAATAGACATTAGCTGCCCGCTGGCATGTTCATAAAGATATTTTATTCTGTGATGGAATGGTCTCGAAACTTTTTTCTGTCAGAAACCATTTCATGGGTAATTCTCATATACCAAATAAGCAATAATGTATACAAATGCGATTACTTTGGCATTTTTCTACAGCTTGAGTGCATACCATATATATATGTCTGCAATTTTTCAGTATATTTGAAAATTTCAAAATGCATTTATGTATTTTGGGGTGGTAAGGTATACACACTACTCTATAGTATGTTGTACTATGTTATACTATATGTCCATAGTTAGCGTGGAGTGGGTGTCATGTATTCCTATAGGTTCTGAATCGATCCCCCTATTCCTGACCCTATTCTAGTTAAACAAACCAACAAGTTAACTAGCAGTCAGCCCATGAGGCGGAAAACCCCCATGATGCAGATACCGTTATCTGACGCAGTCACACTACGGCACAGGAACGTGTTATCTGATTAGGTCATAACGCTTGCGATCTAATTAGACAAGCGATATTCCTCCAGCCCCTGATAAGGCATACGGAGTTCTCATAACAAATCAAACCTATGACAACCTGGGCAAAACCCTGCGGCCATTGTTTTGATTTCAAAGAGAACTTTAGTAAAAGAATGTGCTAACGAGCAAATCGTATGACATCTTTATTGACGTATCTATGTCCATCCTTACGTCAATCTCGGCACCTTAAAGGTATAAATATTACCGATCTTGCCATATGCAAACACACGCGTGGTGACGAGACGGAGCAGCCATACTTGCCGAAGCCAAGAGCAGAGCAGACCCCGCTGGCAGCAGCCCCGCCTTCCTGACGCGCTGAGAGACGCGCTGCTTTCTCCTGCCGAGAATCCAGCACCGGCGTTTCCGGGTAGCCCTCGCAGGCAGCCTGGAATATCGAGACCAGAGAGAGAGATACCATTCCTCATTCATCCAAACTTCCAGGTACAGAACTGAATAACCCCTCACAGAGAATTCTTTAGTTATTCACTTGGCAAAAACAAACTTAACTTAAACTGTAACTTTCTATTCCCGCCCACGTATTAGACTTAGGTCAGGTACACGGGGTAGGCGTATCTAGAAACACCAGTTGAGTACGTTTAGTCAAATGTATATGTGTATGTAAATATATTTTATTCATTTTAAACATCTTATGGCTTAGAAACCATATCAATGTTTTTACAGTATTACTTTATACTATTGCTTTTAATGTATGCACTTTACTTAGCTATAAGTATTGCAATAATATCGATCCATTTCTCTTGTATGAGAAAAGAGACTGATCAATAAATAACACCTTTTTATTGAACACGCCCGTCTCTTCCTTTTCTCTACATTCTGATGAGACTAAGAATGCACGTACTGACTGAGTAAAATAATTTGCCTTTTGTTCACACGACTCTCGAGATTGACTCTTGATTAGGGGAGAGCAAAGTTGTCATGTTCTATGGTTGTCAGAAACTAAATCCCTTCTTGTCTAATCAGGGAAGTTAATTCCTCCTTGAACATTCGAGAAAGTTTCTAGCGAACTCTGAGCTACGCTGGCAAACCCAAAACTTTAAGTCTAGTATCGACAGTAGTAGACCTAGTTAACGTCTGGCCTAGGCCTTTACTGCTGTAGGTATTATTCCAATGCGCAGAGCCTATTGGGAAGATAGGAACTACACTACAACACTACTGGGCAATTGGATCGTCCACAGCAGCCATACCAGGGTAGGACCTCCGTGACGGGGACCTCCCCACCACGACCCACTGCCACGCTTCGCAATTTTGATATCCTCTTACATGAAGCCTGAATTCTGGAACCAATCCAGGCCCTTGGGTCATCTTGCTGACCCCTTCACACGGAGCACCGTTGGATGCCTCTCGTGTGAATACACTTAACCCCTGAACCTCTGGAGTTCTACCAGCTCAGGGGCCACAAGCCCTAGAACAGGAAGAAGATGTCTTTTTACTCTCCCTTCCCTACTACCCTTTGATAAAGGTGGACCTGACAGTGCAGTGAAGCAGGACATTCCCCACATCCAAGGGTGAATGTCAGCTGATAAACCCATGGGGAAACCTGCAGAGCAACTCCTATTCACAGAAGTCCTTAAGCAGCAACGCACCATGACCACAAAGGATCTACCCCCTCCACAGACACCCCACCTTAGCCCTCTTCAGCCTCTGTGCAGGGCAAAACCATTAACCACATCCTGCAAGAAATATCGATGGTAAGCAGCTGACTGAAAGGAATGAACGCCAGCACTTCTACCCTTAGGGAGGAAACAAAATCAATCCATACAGACATTGCTGGATTTCATGCCAGAGTGGAGGGTCTGGATCTGAGGATTAAATTTGTGGAGGTCCACCTTGCTGCAGTGCTGAATAGGAACCAGGAGATCCTCTTCCCCCGAAGCAAACTGATCAACTTTGAAGATTGCAGTAGACAAAATAATGGTAACTTTTTTGGCTTTCCAGAAACAATAGAAGGATCCAACGTCAAAACCTATCTCAGGGACGTCCTTCCAAGTCTAACAGGCATAACCTTTAAGCTCCCACTGGAGATACAATGGGCCCACCGTATCAGCCCTCCACGCAGGGACCCTGCAGCATGCCCGACCCCTCATCGTCTGTCACGCCTGTTGCAATAACGGGCGTGACAACTGCTGTAGGTAGCACGCTCGCTCGGCCTATTCATGTATGAAGAACACAAAATTCGCATGGCGGTAGACTTTTCTAGGGAAAACACCATCCACTGCAAGGCCTTCCTTTCCTTCCAGGCCTGCCTCCGCCAAATGGACAGTAGGTATGGCCTCTTTGAGCCTGCATGCTTTCTAATCACCAATGATGACTCATCCAAAGATTTTTATGACCCAGAGGATCTACGCCTATTCCTTGACAGCCCCCTACCGCAAGGCATGGACATTTCTTGAACCACAACCGGATTGGTCCACAACATTGACCATTCCCACACTGCCTCAGGTGGTAAGTGGCATATCCATAGCGGATCTCGACACCGTGGAAGGGACCATGGGAGGTTAGCCCGCACCCAGGAAGACAAGGTGCAGGCTCCTATAATCAGCAGCCCCTTTTATCCGAGATCAGGGTAGCGATAAATCTCGCCCCCCCTAAAACCCACTTTAGCAGCAGAATGACTGAACCAACGCTCCTAACACGGCCCGCAATGGTGGTGTTTCACTTTCACCCACACCAGCACAAGAATGAAGGACAGGACGGCTGGTGGCCAACGGACAGCATAGTATCACCTTAACTGTTTTGAATTATTCCATGGTTGTCTGTACTGCTATCTGGTGATTTTGTTACGGTCAAAGTTGTTGTTATGTTACATCTGTTTTATTTATATTAAATTATTCAACTCTTTGCCCCGACCCATCCCTGTCTCTCCCTCTCCTGTGCTTATACCACCGCCATCCCCCCTTCCATTCTATTGGTTCCGATAGCTAATAGAAGGAGGGCACTTGTGTGTCATTCTTCTCCTCCCGCATGCCTGGCCCACTCAGATCTATCAGATTTCTCAACCACTTTTATACAGATGTATCCATGATCGTACCGCATTCTTACTCGATGCCTTACCTCCAAAAGCCTCTTTTTCCCCTACCCCTCCTCATTTTCCCCATCACCCCGCCAGCTGCTATCCTGGAGCCACTTCTTTTATCCCTCCTCCCTGGCAATGTACAATGACGGAGGGAAAGGGGACCACTTGTCCTCGAGTGTCTCCACATTACTAGGAACATGGTTAATGTTACCCCATCCCACCGACTTCACACCCCCAGACAATGGTCGGGCCTCATTTTATTGGTTAGGGATCTACATTCCTGGCCACTGTACATTTTCTTGAGATCCGCCCACCAACACCCCTGCCCTCTTGGTCCAACCCTGACAACCCCAAGACCCACCTTTGCCAGTGCTTTGTCTGCCGTTTGGGGCCCCTGTGGAATGCTGCCCCTTTGAGTTTAGACCCACGGTTTACAGATCAGTGTCCCTAGTGCTGTTGCATGCTAGGCAGCAGTTACCTTGGTACCCCGTCCTCTTGGCTCCCTCCCCCTCTTCCCTCCCTTTGGTTTTCTTCTATACACTTGTTCATCTCCCCCAATATCTGCATCTTAGCCATCCAGGTTATTTTGGAAACCGGTTATCTTCTCAAAGCATCCCCCCACTTCTGCGTGTCAGGGGATATACCCACCTTCTCTTGTTCAGTGCATTTTCCTACTGCCCCCTCACCGCACACCATCCCCTTATGCCCTCAATCACAGTCCCTCTGCTACAGCGCGGCTCCAGAAGTCATTCCTAATCATTACTCACTATTACCCTGAAACCTTTAAACACACAACCATTCGTCAGTGGGGCCCATAACAATGCACATTTACTCTTGTACACTTACACTTGGCTTCAAGGCTTTTGGTGAATCACACTAGAGAAATGCTGTAACATTTGGTGGAGTGTCTAAAACCTATTTAAATCAGTTATTATTTACACCTACAAATTATTATACTTTACCATGGTTTTATTCATACATTTAATTATTCAGATGCACCACCATAGTGGCAATGGATCTGCTAGAAAGAAAATTAGGCGTAGGAAAATCACAAGACCAGCTTTTAAAATTTCATTTTCCCAATTTTATTAAAAGCAAAACTTTATTATGTCTAACATTTATGCATTAATAAATTCTTTATTCAGTAAAATCTTAATCTTTATTTCAAAATGATCATTTTATTTAAAGCTCAAGAAAAATCGCTTTATTTTAGAAATCAGTTAAAGTTTAGCAAAGAACAGATAGCTCCAAATTCATTCTCTCCTAACATCCCAAACTAACACCCTCATCTTATCCTTCAAACCTGCAAAGCAAACAAATAAAATCATAAGAGTCTTACAGCCAGGAATCGGTCATCAGTCGGGCAGCACTTCCAGTAGAAATCGGAAAAGCTACCCCTTCTAGACAAAACCAGGGTTTTTTATACCTTAATTCACTAACTTAATCTATCTAAAATGTAACTATCACTACTTATTCGAACACTCATTGGACAAATTCGGGGTGGGTGAGCATCATCTCACCATTACAACATCATTTTCTCGATGGTTCAGCAGAAAAATAAAGGGTCTTTGTTTTAGGACAGTCCATAGCTTAGCTATTTCCTTTAGTTGAAACATAGCCTCCCATTCCCACGATCACAACATTCAAGCGTCCATGTCTGGCACCCATCCTAGGTTCCGGGCCAAGGCAGCCTTGAACCTCCTCGAGCACAGGCAGTTCACTCTGACTTGCAGGTTTGGCTCGCCTGCGCTGTTCAGCTCTTGCTACTGTAGTGTAGCTCCTATTTTCCCAATAGGCTCTGCGCATTGGAATAGTGCCTACAGCAGTAAAGGCCTAGGCCAGACGTTAACTAGGTCTACTACTGTCGATACTAGACTTAATTTTTGGGTTTGCCAGCTAAGCTCAGAGTTCGCTAGAAACTTTCTCGAATGTTCAAGGAAGGATTAACTCCCCTGATTAGACAAGAAGGGATTTAGTTTCTGACAACCATAGAACATGACAACTTTGCTCTCCCCTAATCAAGAGTCAATCTCGAGAGTCGTGTGAGCACAAGGCAATTATTTTACTCAGTCAGTACGTGCATTCTTAGTCTCATCAGAATGTAGAGAAAAGGAAGAGACGGGCGTGTTCAATAAAAGATGTTATTTATTGATCAGTCTCTTTTCTCGTACAAGAGAAATGGATCGATATTATTGCAATACTTATAGTTAAGTAAAGTGCATACATTAGAAGCAATAGTATAAAATAATACTGTAAAAACATTGATATGGTTTCTGAGCCATATGATGTTTAAAATGAATAAAATATATTTACATATACATATACATTTGACTAAACGTACTCAACTGGTGTTTCTAAATACGCCTACCCCGTGTACCTGACCTAAGTCTAATGCGTGGGCGGGAATAGAAAGTTACAGTTTAGTTTAAGTTTGTTTTTGCCAAGTGAATAACTAAAGAATTCTCTAGGAGGGGTTATTCAGTTCTGTACCTGGAATTTAGGATGAATGAGGAATGGTATCTCTTTCTCTGCTCTCGATATTCCAGGCTGCCTGCGAGGGCTGCCCAGAAGCGCCGGTGCTGGGTCTCTCGGCTTGAGATAGCAGCGCGTCTCTCAGCGCGTCAGGAAGGCGGGGCTGCTGCCTGCGGGGTCTGCTTCTGCTCTCGGCTTCGGCAAGTATGGCTGCTCCGTCTTGTCACCACGCGTGTGTTTGCATAGGGCAAGGTCGGCAATATTTATACCTTAAAGGTGCCGGGATTGACGTAAGGATGGACATAGGTACGTCAATAAAGATGTCATACGACTTGCTCGTTAGCACATTCTTTACTAAAGTTCTCTGTGAAATCAAAACAATGGCCGCACGGATTATCCAGGTTGTCATAGGTTTGATTTGTTATGAGAACGTCGTATGCCTTATCAGGGGCTGGAGGAATATCGCTTGTCTAATTAGATCTCAAGCGTTATGACCTAATCAGATAACACGTTCCTGTGCCGTAGTGTGACTGCGTCAGATAACGGTATCTGCATCATGGGGAATTTCTTGCCTCATGGGCTGACTGTTAGTTAACTAGCTAGGTAGCTTAACCAGAATAGGGTCAGGAATAGGGG
Organism: Lissotriton helveticus; assembly: GCF_964261635.1. Lineage (NCBI taxonomy): Eukaryota > Metazoa > Chordata > Amphibia > Caudata > Salamandridae > Lissotriton > Lissotriton helveticus. The sequence continues at coordinate 279,666,790 of NC_136067.1, forward strand.
GATCGATTCAGAACCTATAGAAATACACGACACCCACTCCACGCTAACTATGGTCATATCTACTAATCTATGCATAGTATAACATAGTACAACATACTATAGAGTATAGTGTATACCTTACCACCCCAAAATACATAAATGCATTTCGAAATTTTCAAATATACTGAAAAAATTGCAGTCATATATATTGTATGCACTTAAGCTATGAATTAAATGCAAAAGTAAACACGCATTGTTATGCATTATTGCTTGTTGGTATATGAGAAATACACATGAAATGGCTCTTAATATGGCTATACAGAAAAAAAGTCGAAACCATTTCATCACATAAAATCTATTGCGAACATACCAGCGGGCAGCTAAAGTCTATAAAGTCTATAAAGTATCTAAAATAGAAATCTTAGTTCTCTAGGAATAGTCTCTTACTTTAAGCAGAAAATCAGTGTCCCGGGAAAAAATATATAGAAAAATATTTTAGGGGCTTGCTGAAAAAAGTGGCTGTCCGTGAACTGGATTGTAATTGTTCATGTGACTTTATGTTTAAAGTTGAAGGCCGAATTCAGGGAACGCCGTGTGCGAGTTTACTCAAAAGTCTCTATTTCTGTTCCGGAGAGAACATCATATCATTCAGGCTTTCGAAAAAACTGTCAACAGCTTCATGGGAAAGTTCCTCTAAGTCGGAAATAGGGGTAACCATGCATTCATGCGCATGATTGTCTCCATTGACATTCTGATTTGCATTGCTGACAGAAGGTCGTACCTGTTCGATGCTGCTTTCATCTTGAACTTCACTACTCTTCAATCGCAGTGGTGAAGATTCCAGGAATGCCGTCATCAGAATTGGCAGCCTTTGAGGGCAGCACAGTGCGTGAACCTTGGTAGGAACCAACAGTGTATCTGCATCCACCGGCGCATCCGATTGTAGCGTCAGACAGGTGTCTAACACGCATTCTTCTCCGCATAGCAGACACCTTAGTACAGGTAAAACACACCTTTGCCACATTGGTCGAAATGATAGAAACCAAGTCATGTTTAGGTCTCTAAGCCGGGATAGTCCCAGGATTTTTGATATCCGGTCCCGGTATCCAATGGCTAGGATCGTATCTTCCATTGTCGCGAGAGTTTGATCTGTGACATGGGTTGCCATAACGAAAAATAAGGACTAGGAATAGGATTCCTGCAATTAGTCCTAGGATCAGGGGAAGTCCGCCAAAAATCGAATGGACGAAGTCTGGAAAAATACCCAGTATGGCTTTGAATGGTGTTAATGCCATCGAAAATACTGTCTTAAATACCTTTGAGACCCCTGTGGTATCAGAAATATTTAAGATTTCGCTCAGGATTTCCGCGAAATGTACGGGGGAATTAGTTGATAATAATGTATGTATCTCTGCAGTCGTCCTTGCGACTTGTAGATCATACGTTTCTTTAGAGGACGTGAGCCTTGTAGGCGTCTGAAGAAGCACTGTTTTCATTCTGCTTAAAGTGTCTATTCGAATAGAAGTAATTTTCAGACCGGGCCATGCCCTTGCCTCCCTTTCTGGAAAGGAGCTGGGAAACAAAGAACGTCCACAGCACTTGACCTTCGCCGTCGTAGTGACGAGATAAGGAGTCCCGGGCATAAGACTACAGCATCTGCGGTCTACAATAAGAATGTAACTCCCATTATAGAGTCTTTGAAAGAATGGTTCTATTTCAGTTGCAGGTGCGCCTTGCTGGTGACATGAAAGGTTGTATGAATTCCCTTCACAGGCTCCGTGCAAACTAATACCGTTACACAGAAGCGTGCCGCTTAGTGACATAGCACAATTGTTGCCACTAAGAAACACTTTCTGTCCTTTGTTACTGACACATGCATGTGAATAGGGCAGGTTCCATGTTGTTTTAAGGTACCCCTTTCCCAATTTCTCGTACATGCCAGCCTGTATATATTTTTGGCAGTATTGAAACCTGAAGGTTGAGATTGGAATATTTATGATTCCGTGGATTATCCATTCACTGACAGGTCGTTCTGACATTGTCAACGGTAATCTTTCTAGTTTTTCAATGCTCAAGATTGTATAATCAGCACCCTTCTGCGCCATACCGATCTGTCTATCAGTAAGGTTAAAGATTTGGAATAGTGACGTTGTGTTGATTAAACGCCAAGGCACGTAGCCTGAACGCAGATTTTGTAACGTCCAGCCAAGCTGTACAATAGAACGCAATTGTGACTGACCATGTTGTAATAACAGTAAGTCTTGCGATAATATATCGATTGCTGAAGACACAATGCTGTCCAATGAAAAAATTCTGGAGGACAGAGTCATTAACCCATTGTCCACTACAGAAAGTGATTTTTCCAAATTAATACGGTCAATTTCCCGTATTCTTTCTGCTGTCTCAATTTGAGTAACCTTCCAGGCCTCATTGTATGCTGCATATACAGAGGCTGCTATGAAACGCTTTTGACGCTGTTTGCGTGGTCCCATTATGAAATCACGCAAGTCAGCACCATCAGTAAGTAAAGTTAGGTGTTGCTTAATTTCAGGCAGTGTGGAAGTTTGTAGCCATTGAAGGCATAATTTGCCCACACTGTAGGTTGTTATTATCCCTGGGTGATGTCTTTGGGGATATCTAGGGTCTGGCCTGTTCATTTTGAAACCCTGTGTTTTATTCAGGAATCTATCTTGACAGTTATTTGTATCTGTGGGCCAGATCAACCATTGTTTCCAATCAGGATGTGTTCTGTTTTGGTTAAGTATATGGTTCATGTCTATTTCTTCATCTGTATCAGAGTTATTGCTAAACATTGTTGGCTTTGGAATAGACAGGTTATTTAAATCTTTGATTTTGGCTAAGCCAAGACAGGTGGTTTGTTGAACGGTGTCATTTAAAAATATCATTTGTTCTGGGATCATGCAGGCTCTAAACAAGGCTTCTAAACCCTGTACTTGCCATTCTTTTGTGCCCCAAACACTTTTCAAATCAACATGTTTGTCCCAATAATCAAATCCAAAAGTATTCATTTTTTCAAAGAAAGAATCTGAATATATCAATTTTGTGTTGGTTATCATGGTTTTCATCCCTGTCTTGTTTGACAATTTGTAATAAAATGTTTCAGCATTAGTTATGTTAAAACCTGAAAAATATGAATATTTGCCATACACGGTTCTAGAGCTCCCTTTTGGAGGTGTAGCACAATGTTCCCATTGATTATAATTTAAAACATTTCTAGGTTGTGCAGATTTATGCAAGAAATGGTTACCATAATGGTTATAGCAATACATGCTGTCATAATTTGTAGAACCCTGCAAATAATCATGTTTTGTAAATTTAGCAGACATTACTAAGTCAGACATCATATTGTTTATACTTTCAAAGTCCCAATCATCAGCAAATGAGTTTGGTTTTGCAAAGTCACTCAAGGAGATCTTGATTTGGTGTGGATATTTCAGGATCTCGACCGGACCATAAATTTCATAGTCAGTGTTGTCCCAGGCTACCCCACCAGATATTGGAATTGCTGTGAAGTTGGCTGAAGAAAGTTCTGAAGAA